>NC_054408.1:7617499-9067499 GCF_017976425.1 Toxotes jaculatrix | reverse complement strand
GACCACTGTTTCCACTGTACACTTATTGTTTACTCATAGACAGCAATTCTTTTCTATTTATGTTGTTCCTACATAAATAAAATCAGATATTTAAAGTGGAACACTGTATAACTTAGTTTAGACCTACCTTCTTGTTGTACGGGTTCGTAATAACCAAAAAGGTATCGTCTGACCCCGACAGGATGTATTCTCCTGTGTCGTTCCAGGATATAGTGTTGACCTGCGGAGGGATAACAGCCTCGAGTCAGAGAAGACAGAAATATTTACACTGCAGTTTACATGCAAACTGAAACACTTGTAACCGTTGCTTAATCAAATCGCTGACTGACAGAAAATTAATTAACAGCTATTTTGACAATCAATTCCTTAAGTAACTTATGAAACTAAAAATTTTCTTTCAGCTTTCTTCATTTTATCTAAATAAACAATTTGAGGACATCACTTTTTCACAATCTTCTTGTGTTTTACTTAGGCTAAACCATTGCCAGGACACCCAATGAGAGGTCACAAAATGAATCTAGGGGGTTGAGAGATATTGTCAAGGGCGTAAAAAGAGAAATGCTAAATTTTCCTCCATAAAGTACATTTAATGTGGATTTAAACATGTACATTGTGACAAAGGGTTACGAGCAGAAAAAGGCTGGGTGCAACAGGTCTAAACGATCAATTCAAAGCTAGAGGTGTAATCAACAAGAAAATTCATGTGTTGTTCGAGTCCAACCACGTTCATTAACATTTAATTAACTAAAACTACCGTCAAATTGTGGTCACAGTTTACTTGACCGTAATCCATCAGAGGTTCTAAAGTAGAACAGGGTGCAGATCATCCGCTCTGCTGTTTCGATGTCACTCTGCGGATCAGTATTTCATCAACATCTGCTTGCGAAGCCTCGTTCAGTGTTGCATTACAACACCGATGCTCATCACCGACACAGAATTACTCTGCTGCAGTGACGATACACTCAGGATGGGTGAGACTCCCACATTTTGCTCATTGATAGATTAAGTAAGGTTCTGACTGACGTACCTAAGACTTGACTGAATTCATTTCTCATCTGTCAAATCAAATGAGACATACGCAACCAATGAGTCAAGCACAGCTTTCCCAAGGCCCCGTTCTTGCACGCCGACTTAAAGCATCTCCAGAGCAGGAAACTCCAGAGACATCAGAGACTCAACTCATTCACCTCTGACATGTGAGGTGATGTTGTGGAGGTCCAGGGCACCTCATCTAAGGGAGCCTCATTGGCCCAAGCTCAATCGATATACTCTTTCGAAGGTCTATTTACAACCTCTGACGTCTGAACTGGTGACATTATTATGAGGTCACAGAGTAAGTTCGAGCTTTAGCACTGTTATAAGAGCAGATCCACAGATATATGGGGCACTTACACAGCCATCATGTACATTCAGCGTCGCTTCAAGTTTAAGCCTCTGGACAAATTCTCTTCTACCTGTGAAGAGAGAAAAGTGCAAGTTGTGAAAGAGCGTCATGTCATGTTTTATAGCTTTTCGGGTATCATGTTTGACACCTTTCTATCCATCTATAAGACTACGTCCTAGTATAAAATGTCACAGATCGCATATCTTTTCAGTATTTCCTCACTTTCACTCAATTATATATTTAAAAAAGAAAAATATAATTTAATTTTAAAAAAAAACTGTACTTTTTACTTCTGTACTTTGTGCAACAGTTCATACCAAAGAGGTCATAAAGTGCTATTAGTAACGATTAGTAAGATTTGATTTCAGGTTCATTTAGTGGACATCTTTCTGCCATTTCATGATGAGAGATAAATATTTTCTCTGTAGAACATCAGACCATAAAACACACAAGTTAGTGACAGTGACTCAATTGTGCAGAAAAACAACTATATGCTGATCTCGCATTCACTGTGAATGAATTCGATTCAGGATGACGGTATAACTTCTGTAAGTCACGATGATTTTTGGATTTCTTTCTTCATCTGAACAAGTAATAATGAAGACCTGTGGGAAACTATACCCAACCAACTGGCATTAAAGGAAGTTAAACATCAAGTGCAACAGTGTCCTGGTTTCAAGTCTCAACCCGGTGTTTGATCATGTTCAGGACACGGTGTTGAAATGGGAGCAAGAGAAACTTAGTAATTAGTCTCCATCTTTACATGATTCTAACAGTAACCAGGTTTCTGATCATCTGTTCACAGTCTTTGCTTCGCACCACTTCAGCCACTACGTTCTGTACAAACAAAGAATGATTAGGTGTTTACATGTCACAGTATCCTGGTTTCTATCAGACAGCTCCAATTTCCAGGATAAGGCCTTATTCGGGTTTCTGAAGCCAGGATGCACAGAACCAGGATGATACTTAAACGCCAATCATAACCAGGACAGCAGCGAGCATTTAATTGCGCTCTCTGCGACTGACGGACTGGCTCTAAGTTAGGGCTGAACGATTTTAGGAAAAGATCTCATTTCTGGCAGATTTCGATTTGATTCACGATTTTTCTTCAAATCAAGCTTCAGTGCAAATACCATTACTCAAACGCAAGAATGAAAACTAAAGTTAAGAATTGATTTGAAACGTATTTCAGAAACATGCATGTACATTCTATTTAGTCTTTGAACAATGGCAGTTTTTTTTCTAGGCTTTTCACCGGACTTTTCCGTCATGCAGATGCCTGTGGTGATTTTTCAAGTGCCGGTATAAATTGGTTGCGTTTCCGCTGGATGTTGCAACTTTAGCGCGACAGTTTTTTTTTTGCACAGTACCTGTTTCTGGTGCAGGTCTGCAGCCTCAAACCCGAAATACTCCCAAATGACCAACGTGCTGTTTTTATTGGGGATTAAATCCCGCAACTCCGCTTCTGGTCCAGCTGAAGCCATTTCAGAAATTAAGGAGCAGGTGCAGCAGGTTACACTGATTGCGTTAGCCTGACCTGTCCACGAGCAGCATGCCGCTTCTGATTGGTGAACTTGGCAGGTAGGGAGACTGCATGCATGTGTAAAAAAGTTGATACGACAAATCCTGGGTCAGGAGCACTGCACATGATCGCGTTGTCTGAAATTGCAATTTCGATCAGAAAGCGATAAATCGTTCAGCTCTACTCTAAGTTCAACCTGAAACTGTGGTGTCCATCCCAGTTTCTCACAGTCCAATGTCTTGTTTTGTCCAAACACCAAACATATTCACTTTAATTTGATATAAAACAGAGAAAACGAGAAATCATTATATATGAAAGCCAACATTAAAAATTATTCAGCTATCAAAATAGTTGCAAATTGTTTTTCGAACGACTGACTAAACTAGTAATTGACTAAGAGGGAAGGAAAACAAAACAAAGTGGAAAATGAATAGCTAGAAGTTTTAATGTTCAGTAATTGTAAAATATTTGTAATAGTTTTCATCCCTTTTAAGTCTGTGTCCCAAATCCATGCCACGCACTAATTCTAAGCAGGTTTTGTGGTATAGTGTGGTCACAATGTGAAGTGATCAAAGGGCAGATTAAAAAAAATATACTGAATGTGCTGTTGACAATAGGCAGCTGCAATGCAATATTAAATATTACATATTTGAAAAAAAAAAAACCAAAACATTTTGCTGGCATTTTAAAGTCACAGTCTGACTGATGCCCAACAATCTCCTGTCAATGTAAAATGGTTAAGTGTGATGATTTCTTGTATACTAACTGCTACTGTACTGATACTGTTATGATTAGTATGGGACAAAACAAATACATTCGGACTGGGACACAGCGACAGTGTCCTCTGTGAGACAGGGGTGATAAATGTTCTTCACTGCACACGTGTTCACCCTGCTAAAGATCTTTTACTCCTTTAAATGATCGGCTGAAGAAGCCATCTTTCTTCATTCCGTGTGGTTAATGTAGTTTTTCTTTTCTGAATGATTAATCAAACACAGATCAGTTGCAAAAGCTGCAGTAAGAGTTGCTCTAGCTTTGCCTTGTGGGCAGACAGGTCTCTTCTGCTGCCAGGTGCCTTATATCCAACTTGCTCTGGCAGGTTTTAGTAGCGCTGCAGGGATTGTTCTCTGCCACTGGAGGCCTGAATTCAGAGTGGTTCATGTAATTCACAGTCATGGCCTCTTCTGAAGCTCCAGATCACAAGGACTAATATTAAAGCCACATATTAAAGTTTTGGCCTAATATTCTAAAAATAATAATAAATAATTTTTCACTTATAATCAGACTGCTCCCACAAGACGTTTCCCTTTTGATGTGTCCATCTATTATTACATGTTGTGTTGTAATGTCTTGTGTATAATGTGCTTGACACTTCTCGTTTAAAAAGTTAATTACAACAAATATACTATTTACTAACTTACTGGCGGGACTGTAGACATGTTAGATGAAGATGGGAATGTGAATATTGTTGCAGAGGCTATGTAATGTCACACTGCAACAAATGATTATTTTCACTATCAGTGAATCTGCTTTTTTGTGGATAAATCCATTAATTCTGATTAAAATGCTCATGACACTTTCCCAGAGCAATAATCAATTTATAAGAGTGTAAAACAAACAAAAGCAGCAAATATGTTTGGACTGGAAAAGTTTGAACCGCCAAATGTTTGACATTTATCAAAATTATCTGATATCAAAACAGTTAGATTAATTTTAACTAATAGATTCACTGATGAATTGTATTCCAATGTGACAACACATAGCCTGTATTTGGCCAGATATACACTAAAATAAAACTCAGACATGCCAAATAAATGCATTTTGTTGTTTTGTTTCTGGTTTAACCATGCATCCACGTCAATGTTGTTTTTCTACATGTCTGTCTCTACTGTCTTGTTTTTGTTTTGCTCCTTCCTCATCTGAGTTTCTGAGTCTCCCATCACCTTGTAAAACTGCCCCCAATGTCAATAATAACTCCTTCATCTTTCATTTAAAGTCCTACAGCATCTACTAAATGATTAAATGTATATTGCAATGAGTAAATGCAATTTTCCTTGACCTTCCCGGAAGTTTCTGCGTTGGAATGTAATACAGACCACTTCTTGTCACCCCCCTTCATAGAACTAAATATAACTTACAAGAGCTCTGACCCACACACCACTGCATGTATCCTCTACCCATACACAACAACAGCTCAAAGCATATCTCAGTCAAGCTAAATACAGCACTGACTAAACCTCAGCGGCCCCTGCCCCACCTCTACAGGCTTGTAAATCTTCATACAGCCACTGTCAGGTGCTGACTTTTTGACAGGACACACTGCAGACAAGTCTTATAAACCTTTCTGCCTGTGCCGGCAGTACTCTCCTCTGTTTACTCTGCGGACCCTGCTCTTCTTACATGCTGTTCTCTCACAGCCAATACAGAGCAAAAAAAGACTGATTTACATCCAGACGTTTCTCCAGTGAGAACTATATCCACAGGAAAAATCTGTGTTATAGCGTTGGCCTGGATCATAGTGCATTAATAAAAAAAAAACAGAACTGTATAAATCTTTTTAAAGGTTGTGGGACAAATAATTTAACATGTTTTCTACTTCTGTGACAATTTCAACACAGTACAGCACCGTGATACTTTTTTAAAAAAAATTCTAATTAATGAAAAATGGAATGCAGTTCATATAATGTATTTTAAAAGTCATTAGGTTTGCCATTACTAAGATCTATTACTGCACTGCATGTTGTGCTGTTCTTTAAGGTTATTAAGATTATTTCCAGTTTGGATACAAGACTTGGACTTAAACCACATGGCATCTTTCCACGATGAAACACAGGCTATGAATCACTCAAGGAACACAATATATTGACAAACGGTCTTGTTTATACCTGGTAGGACAAATAATCAATGTCAATATATCATGATCTGGTGAGACTAGTTCAATGCTTTGCAGTGTTGTACAAGTTTACTGACACCAGATATCACTGTTTCTATTAGAGGTTTGAATTGTGTACATGTTTTTTTTCTTCAATTGTCTTAATTCTGTGGCTGATCAGTGTTTATTGCTGTGAGTAATTTTTTAATTGTTGAGAATTTGAACTCTTTGTTGTGAATGATTTCCTTTCTATTGTCAAAAATTCCTGCTAAACTGAAGGCACTTTACAATGCTTTAAGCCTTCATAAAAGCATTACACGATTTATCCCTGGTTTTGCTCCATTATTATAATTATTTAATTATTTATTTTATCATTTCAGAGCTACACCTCAGAGTTCAGTTAAATAAGTATAAGGTAATGTTGCCTGCAGATGGTTGTTTTGCTGTATATCACCTCTCTGCACAAAAATCTGTGAATGCACAGAAACCACATCTGTGCTACAATTCGTGCGCAAACTAGTTTAATCTCTTAAAGAGGATATAAATATGATGTTGTTCTAGCTATAACCGCGCAGAGCTGCACAATTATGGGTTATACATAACACTTAATCCCATCTACCCAGTGCATTAGCCCTGGACTCTCGCATCTCTTCTTTTACAGAAGTAAATTAAATTTACATGCGGTTACTCTGGACGGCTCTGACTTTGCAAGAAGGAGCAGCAGCTCTCTGTCATTAAGAAGAAAGCTCGGAGGCTTGGGGCACAGCCATGTTGGGTTTAGCTGTCAGTTCATCTGATCACAGCCTGCAAAGGAGTTGTCTGTTAAAGACAATGATGAAATTATGCATTTTCTTGTAATCCCGTCTACGTAACCGCTAGCATCAACGACGCTTGTTTTGTTCTTACCTAAATAGTTGGTCCTGATGGTGTTAGGCTCGCTGTATCCAATTAAGCGTTTATTTACATCCCAAACCAGGTTGCCAGAGCAGGACATTGTGACCATATGTGGCTTTTAATTAACAATAACATTGAAACTAAGCTAGCCGTCCCCTGTTTATGTCGCCTTTCCACTAACGTTGCTCCGGTTTTGCCATCGGGCTCAGTCCCCCGTCTGTCGGGACAGTGCTAACGTTAGCTAGCTGCGACGCTCAGCGTTTGCATTGCCGGTAGAAAGACTCGCTCCGGTCCTGTCTCCGCGGTTCTGCTGAGTTTACGCAGACTATACCCCTGCTCTCTGGGCTGTGAACTGTCCGTGCTGCTAGTCTAGCCTGGTTTATTTCTCCTAGCAGACAGCGGTCAGCTGTGTCCAAACAACGCGATAACAGAGGGACGTTCGTTTCATGACGCCGAAGAGCTGTCGGGGCGGAGTGTTTCCAGAAATGTTTGAAAGTCACGGGGCCCACCTTTGCTGGAAAATGTTTACATTTTTTAAAAATATAATTTGCCACAGAATAAACAGTTTGGGTTTTTTAGTTGTTGTTTTTTTTTTACCTCTCATTTAATCTTGCTTAGATTATTAAATTAGATTGAAGATTAAACAATATCAAAGATGTATGGCCAGACTGACCTACAGGATTCCGGGGCAAAAATGAGCAGACTGAATGCATAAATTTCATGATGTTTCATCTGATGTTTCTTAAGAATTTACTGAGAATTTACTGTCACACTCAAGCTAGTTAACACAGTAAGCCTCCAACTATCGGACCCTAGCTATGGAATCTCACATAAATAAAGTTTACTTGCTGTATTTACAGGGAATGGCTCTGACATTGCAAGAAGGTGCAAAGAAAGTTTGTTTTGTAGATAGCTTGGAATATGACTGACTTGGGGCATTGTTATATTGGATTGCCACTTGGTTTTAATCCAGCATTGTATTGGTGTAAACCAGCTGGATGGTTTACACCAGGCAGTCATGGAGCAGCACTTAATATTTTATGTTTGTGGTGGAAATCGGTAACAATTTCAATTCAGAAAAAAAATCTGCATCTGAGGCTTTTGAGCCCCTTGCCCACTTTGTACATTTAGTAATCCAGATGTGCTGAAAGACACTACTGTGTTGCTGGAAAATACTAAGTCATAGATTTTTAATCAGTCTCACATGGTGTGAATCAATTATTCAGCTAAACATAGATTTAGGGGGCCTTGCAACTGCACATTTCCTTTTCATGTGGTGTGGTTTCATTTAGCATGAGGAAAAAATAAATTATTATTACTATTACATTAAAGTAGTATGTAAATGCAAAACTTTTACTGATAAAAAAAATCAGTTTTTAAGCTATAAAGACAAAAGTGTTAAACAGTTAATTGGAAATTAAATCATATATGTGAAAATATAAGAAGGGAAAAAAGGCACAAACGAGGAATAAAAGGATATATATATATATATATATATATATGTTGAAAGGATAAAGGTCGATTACATTCTCGGTGTTTTTAAAACAATAATAATGATGTATTGTGTACATATTATTTTTCAATTTGTGCCATTTTAGAGAGGGGGCAGAGTAAACACAGCTACTCTGTGGAAAAGATGTTGCCATCAAAACCAGTCATTTGCAACAAAATTCAACAAAATACATTTTTGGATTTTTACAGCCAAACTATGTTTTAATTAATAGTTGTAAAGTCTGTTTGTAACGTTAATTTATTTTTTTTTTCTGTAAAAAATTGTTAATTTGTACCCACCCAGTTGAGGTATGGCGGGCGAGAAAACTAACAATACTGTTTGAACCAATCATTTTGTGTTTCTGACCAGGTGGGCCAATGAGAATAGAGGAAATTGTGACCTCCGCCCCTCGCGTGGTAGGTTGCGCTAAACAGAAAGTCACCTCGTCGTGTCGGTCAGAAGAAAGCTACAGAGTGCTAGCAGTGCTAGCATGGTCGTTGAGCCGCCGGGGCAAGGTCGCTAGTAGGACAGGAGCATCTGCCTCTACCCTTTCATCGACCAGTCGTTTATTTATTTGTCGACATCGTACAAACAGGCGAAGTCAAGCTGTTTTTAAATTCTCTGGATTTTAAAGAAAGACACGTAGCTAGCTAGCGATTTAGCGAGCTAGCTCCAAGTTTCGTTCAGTGTCATCTTCTCCGTCTGAACATCTACAGTCATGGCTGCGCTCAGAGCGTCCTATCACAGGATCCTGGACAGGATCGAGCACATACTGCCCGCCAAACTGAGACCTATCTACAACCACCCGGCAGGTAATGCAAAGCAGATCACCCAACTTCCGTGTGAGCAGGCTGGGTCTGTGTTTGCGATGGTGGGTGACAGATGCGGGGCTCCGTCCAGCTGTGATCTGAGGTGACGGGAGTGATGTGAATGCACTAACTTGTCTTGACTGCATCCTGGAGGGAGTAAATACCAGCTTCTGTCTACGCTTGTTATCTGTGCTGCACGAAAGTCGTTGTTTTAGTGTGACAGTGTTGCTCCGGGAGACCCTAATCTGCCGGGATAACACCGGCTCAGCAACTCTGTCTATGAAGAAGAGCAGAGTTCATGGCAGGGGGAGTGTGCAGACCTGTTTGTCCTCAAGCCACGAAGTTTATTGTAGTGTTAAGTTCTGGGTTTGAGAGAAGTTCAAAGGTCTTACCATAAAATAAACAAGTAAATCAAAATTTCAGCCATTCTGTAACCAACACGACTGTCACTTTATTACAAATAACATACAGCTCATAGTAACATGGTCAGTGACTCTTATGTTGCAACGGATAGAAAACAAAAATTCCTTCAATAATTGTTTCACCTCTGTCCAAGGGTTGTAACACAATGATGGACACTAAAGTCATTTCAGGTTTATTCGTTATACCAATCTAATACAACAGCCTTGAAAAAACTACTGTCTTAATGAAAGTATATTTTGTAGACCTGCATTCAGTAAATGAGGGAATCCTAAATATAACAGAAACACGCCTCCAGAATGGTGAATCATCACTTTAAAACAGTTCAAACAAAAACTCAACATTATAACATTCATGCAGGGAGGCTTTTTTGCATTAGCCTGAAATGCTTTTAGTTAGGCGTACCTAATAAACTGAACATATGTGTTTCTCCTGTTTAGATACAACAACTTGCACACACATTGAGCTCTATTTGACACTGATATTAACTAGAGGGTAGTGAGATTAAGGAGTCACTGACTTCACTGGGGACAATCTGATCTTTGTTTTGTCTGTGCAAGGGTACGACAAGGACTTTCTGACCAGGTATAAATGGGCGGCGACAAAGGCCAACTCCCTCAGAGATGATTTGCAGGGACGGACGTCCTACTCTTTGTTTAGCCTGCAGCTCTGGCCGGGAATGTCATCAAAGTTGATGCCAGACCAGCAGCCTTTTATGGTCCCTCACATTCTTCTTCCCTTGTGCTGTAGCTTATTAAGTTTATGTGAGTCTGTTCCTAGTGGTTTGGATACACTGAGGTGTCCAAGATACTCAGGCCTAACTGTCTGGGGTTGCGTTTAATCTTTTCACCCTTTAGAAAAGCCTGGTTGGAAGATTAACTATCTTAAGGAGAAACATTCTGTGTAATTGCTGTCATATATATATACTGGTATAACATGCTTTTCAAGGGCTGGGATCATTTTCCCAACAACGTGAAATGTGCTTCCTCTTTGGAACTTAATGTGTTAAATTCTCAGTTTGAGAGGAGTTCAAAGGTGTTGCCGTAAAAGATCGAAATATGTTTAAATTGTATTGCTGTGCCCAAACTAATGCAACTGCACACTGTTAAATTGTGTAGGGCTGTAGCTAACTGTTATTGATTAATCTGACTGTTTGTTTCTTGATCAATTGATCAATTTTTGGTACTGTCAAAAATGGCAATTACAAGTACTGAAAGCACAAAATCAAGCCTCCAAATGCATTTTCTTCAAATTGATGAGTAACAAACCCTGTTTAACTAAACAAGATCATGTATTGTCTGTGGTTAGAACATGACTGCGAAATTCACATTTCCCATTTCTTTTGTTGTTGTTTTTTTTTAGGTCCTAAAACCGTTTTCTTCTGGGCCCCAGTGTTTAAATGGGTAAGTGCATTTTCACACTGCTTACGATCTACTTGTGAAAATCTGTGTGGTAGCCACTTAAATCTGTAATGCAAGTTGTGTTATTTCAGTACTCTCATCTCCCAGCCCCTTTGGGGGTCCCAACACCAAGGTTGGGAACCATTGCCATAAGCATAAAGGACATAACCTGTCACCAATTGTGTAATAGTTATATCAGTTCAACTTCATTACTTGTCAGACTGTAAATACGGTAGAAAATCCACACTAGGTTTGATGGAATAAGGACAATGTGGTCTCTTCTCTGCAGGGTTTGGTTGTAGCTGGTTTGGCTGACATGACTCGACCAGCAGAAAAACTCAGTACCTCCCAGTCTGCAGTGCTGACAGCCACAGGTGAGATGAGATTTTAATCAGATTTGTCTTAATGTTCCGGTTTAAAACAGGCATTTGTTTAATTTAAAACAGAACTCGTGTGATTCAGGAGAATATAGCTGGCTTCAGAAAATGTTGTTGCTGATTTAAGTTACCTGTCCCCTTCTTTAAAAGTAAATTTTTAGGGTGAAAATATATTTTATTTGTGTTTGTGTTCCCTTCACATTTTATTTTAGAGGAAAATATATATAAATAATATAAAATAATACTAAATACAGTTTTCAAGATATGGAATGAATTGTGGGGATTTTTGGAACTTGAATCTTGATTAATATTTCAAATTTGTTAGTATATCAGTTCAGAGTTCGGAGAGAATTTGGCCAATCTGTGCTAAAGGTCATCTGATGCATCTGCTTTTGCAATATGTGTCTTTAAACAAATCTTATCTGTTACTCTTTTGCCAAAACATAGATTTTGTTCTCCTGAGCTGTGGCTGGTTTAGCATTAGTGTGCATAACCTTCACTCTCAGCTGTTGTCCTTCTTCACCAGGGCTCATCTGGTCCAGATACTCGTTGGTCATAATCCCGAAGAACTGGAACCTGTTTGCTGTCAACTTCTTTGTCGGCAGCGCGGGAGCCTCCCAGCTCTACAGGATCTGGAGGTTTGTGGTGAACTTATAAAGAGCACCCGCTTGTAACTGACCAGTCAGTGGCCCCTGTCAGTTAATTACCTGACTTCATTATCTCTGTCAATGATCAGAAAGAAAGCCATTAGAAGTGAACAGTAGCTTTCTGGTAAATATGCACACCTTAATCATTGTTGATATGAAATCATGGCACCAGGTTAATGTTTAACTGAGCACATTGCCACAGACACAGTAAGAGTTTTGTGGTAAATGTATAACATACAGGAGTTTTCATGTGTGCTTAGTTTTCCATTGTCAACAATTTACTGAACTGCAAAAGGGAAATGAGCTAAATCATTTGAGATTCAACCCCCGAGCCTCAATAACGATCAGTGTCACGACTTTGTAGCTACACAGACTGTATGGCTGTAGGTTGATAACGTAGATTGGTCCACTGCTTTGGTCTAGAATGAAATATCTCTGAATCCTAATGACTTTGGTGATTCTCTGACTTTTGTCTCTGGCGCCATCATCTGGTTTAAATTCATTTTTGTTTCTGACTGATGATGTGCTAGACATTGTTTTGTTGATTTATTCTCTACAAACAACAGATGAAAGCACATTTCATGCAAATTTAGATCTTAATGTTAGTTTTTTTCTCTAATAGGTACGAGCAGGATAAGAAGGCACAGGCTAAAGAGGCCGCAGAGTCCTGAGGGCCTTTCTTTTGCCAGCGCTCCACCTGCAGTGGACTGAAAGGGAGACCTCACACCAGGCACCAACCTGCCCCTTCTCATCATCTCATGTTGTCTCCATAACATTCATGCCATAACCGTTATCCTACCACATTAAGCCTGTTGTCCCTGTTGGAAATGAGCACTTTTCCTTAAGTTTCAAATTTCCTCAGGATCTTAAAAAACAAACTCACACACATGCACACAAGAATGGTGGTCATCAACGCACAAGTACTACTTGTTCAACCAATTGTATGATTGTATAGTTTGTTCATGCTTTATATATCATGCACTAATTGGGAATTTTTGCTTTTTCCATCGTTTTTCAGGTGTAGCAAATAGGTACCTCATGCAATAATTTCCCAAAAGATGATTTGTGTTGAACGTGGTTTAAAGAATGTTTCCAAATGAAATGAAGAACGATGCCATCACATTTATCTCTTCATTTACATATTTATAATTTGGTTACAGTCACAGCATCTGTACCTCGGCGATTATTAAACAATTATTGATTACCATGTAACAATTCCTTCCATTTGTATAGCTTTAAGTATTTTAATCTGTGTGAGAACAAATCCTAATTTATGAATCACTTGATAAAAATTTTCTCTTGTAGTCAAAACTGTATAGAAAGATGCTGTTATTTGCTGATAATCATTCAGGAATACTTACACCAATGCCACATATTTAACCTGTGCAGCTTTTTATTGATTGTTACCACAGAGTCAACTAGTAAACACCTATACTGAAGCGCCAGCTCTGACTGTTTAATATCAAAGCCACGCTGTTGATACCTCTTTGGTTTAGAAAGGTGTTTTATGTTTTTCTGTGTACTTTCTTTGACATGTTCCTTCTGTTGTTACACATAATGATCCCCTGACGATTTTAGCAATAACTGGTGTCATCATTTTTAAATAATTCTTGATCTGCTGACTGTTTGAACAAATGGCACTTTGACGGTTGATCGTTACGGCTCTGTGGCTAAATAATGGTTATGTACTGCTAATAAATCCTGTTAAACACCCACAGTTGATTTTAAGCATGGACAACTCATAGTTTAAAGTTACACAAAGAGGCTGACCATAGAGATATTAGTAGATTAAAGGAGCCACCAAACTATTTTATACATGAAGATGAGTTTGTTGTGGCTGGCACTTCTCAGCATGACAATTACCACAAATCAGAGAAATTATAATGATGAGGATGTCTTGAGTCGAGAAACGTTTAAATAGAAAGCTTGTGTTAATAGGCATGGAGGCTCTAACAAAAACTGAGTTACAATATGCTAATTGTCGGATTTTTGGATTTACACCCATATAAAGGAGTAAAAAATTTGGATGTTTTGGTCCCAGGTGCTTTCATTTTTTAATCTGCCTCTGAGCTGTGTTGCAGTACAACACTAAATCTCTGGAGTTCCCCTTTAAGGGGACAGATTGACAGAGA
Source organism: Toxotes jaculatrix (assembly GCF_017976425.1). Lineage (NCBI taxonomy): Eukaryota > Metazoa > Chordata > Actinopteri > Toxotidae > Toxotes > Toxotes jaculatrix. The sequence continues at coordinate 9,053,550 of NC_054408.1, read as the reverse complement.
ATTAATTGCTATTGATAAACGAATCATTACCTGGGTCAGTTCTCGGGCAAAAATGCTGAACATTAACCTTGTTCCAGTTCCTCAGCTGTTTTCTGCTTTTCTTTATGTGACAGCAAATTGAAACAAGCAATTCGAGGACATCACCAAAGGGGCGGTTTCACTATTTTCTGACCTTTGTCGACTCAGCATTTAACTGAGAAAATTATCTGCAGATTCATAAATAATGAAAACAATCATTAGTCGCAGCCCTAAAAGATATACCATGCAACTATCGCAAATTCTGTTTGTAAATTTCACATCATTTGCAGTGTTCCCCACCTTTAGTACTGAACTGCATAAAAAGAATCTGCTTCTAACTTAAAAAAATATTTATATGCAAGTTGACACACTGACATGAATCTGATATGGTTCTCATTCTCATTGTCCTGTTTTCAAATTAGAAATCACACAAATGATGGTTAACCAAAAAATTTTATTCACAACCTTAAACAATGAGTCAGGCTTAGCGTTTTCCACCGACGCGGGGTGCGCTGACCTTCATAGGCTTGGCGATCTTGGGTTTCTGTGCAGCCTTAGTAGTGGCCTACAGAAGGAAAAACACATCAAGTGCAATACCTTGTTACACATGATACAATATAACACTGAGAAGCAGGAAGTTATTATTAATGTACGTTAAAAGCCACAATCCTAAAAATCACCCTTCTCAGTCACATTTGAAAACCATGCATATACGAGACTTGTTTATATTATTTAGCAACGCATCTACAATATAGCAGCCCAACAGGAGACCTTACCTTTGCGCTTGGGGCAGCGGGCTTCTTAGCTGCCTGCTTTGCCTTCTTGGCCTCCTTGGCAGCTCTGAGAAAATAATGAGGAACAATCAGCCAAACTTAAACAGGAGTGGACGATACGGATAAATTTCTGTTATCTTTGTGCTATCATGTAGTTTTATACTGTGTAAGTAAATTATCAGGAGAAAAAGTACAAGTGGAAAAACTATTCATGGACAAAATACCCTGACATAAATGTGTCTTCATCAAAGTGATGCTAAAATATTAAAAAATTTATATTTCCCTCAAACGTCTGACACACCCAAAAATATGTGAGGGACACATTCATTGGTATAAAACAGGAATAAAAAAAATATAGTGTTTAAAAGCTGTCTAAACCAATAGTATAGTTCAGCACAATCGTATGCTGCAGATACAAACAATAAAGAGTCAATACTGGGATATCCCATGAACTTAGTCAGACAGCCACTCAACTTTTCAGTTTTTTGTGATGCGAGAGCCTGATTTAGTGGGAAAAAACACTTTAAAATCAGGTGTATACATGTACAGTTTATTCCTTACCTGATGGCCTGCTCCCTCTGGGCCTTGCGGACCTCGGGCTTCTGGTTCCTCTTGGCCATGATCTCAGCCAGGGAGGCCCCAGTGATGGCCCTCTGGAATTTGACTGCGCGGCGGGTACGTTTCTTCGCCACCTCTTCCTGTTAAAGCCAAAGGACAAAGAGACTTTAGTTTATTCGTCTCAATATACAACACGTCCAACCCAGCCCAAACTCTATTCATTGAAGAAGGATGGAGGAGGACAAGGTCCAGGAGTAACCTACATGTTCAGTTTGGTGTCTGGTTCAACTCACCTGCCAAATGCTACAAGTGCTGGTAAAACCTGTCACCAGACTGATGAAGGTAAGAACAGAAACTGATGATGTTTAACTGAACCACAAAACTTTATGAATGAAACTTTGCCTAGGCATGGACTGCCTTCCACTGCTCTGCACTCACCACTGTATCTGTAAACTTTACCAGTGTTTTCAGGCACCCCCAAAATTAATACATTTTTCCAGTGCCACTCAAAATAAATCCACTCCTAGATACCTGCATCCCTGTCAAGGTCCCAAACCATCATTAAAACCTTTTGTTTTCCGATTCTCCACATGAACATTAATAACCATTAACAACATTTTTAGATTATGAAAACTACTCACTATGAAACCAAACTACAACAATGTCATTTACTTAGCCAGTTATCATGCTCTCACTAGTTAAGTTAGAATTATTGGTGGAGATGGATTTCCACACATCTTAAATTATAAAACCAATTTATGCTCTGCAGTAACCTTGCAATGCTGGTATTTAACTGCTACTAGCTGTAAAGCATTCAGACAGCAAATCATGTATTATAAGTACTGTAGCATGTTGGAGAGTTTGGAGGCCGGCCAATGGTGAGAAGTCAATAAAAGACGTCAAGGGCCAGTACTATGATCTCCAGTTATTGTATGGCTGCAAGTGTGGAGTGAGCACTGCTGCCCAGACTGCAAAACACAGTCTGGCAACAACACATAACACAGACCAACACCGTGCACACCATTCACCCGCAGCCAAACTAAAACATGTGAATCAGTGGGAACTTGTGTTGACTTGTGGTTAATAGTCTAAATAACAAGTACAGGTGTCCATATAGCAGGAAAAGATCATACACCAATTTCACAATCAACCAAATATAAGCAACAAAGATAATCACTCAACCAACAAATGCTATTTTTGAAGCCAATACTGGCTGCTACATTAGTGACAGTTCACACTTAGGCTGTTACTTACAGACTGGCCCTTCTTGTGCTTGCGTCTGTACAGCACAGTCCAGTTGATCTGTCTGGGGTTCCTCTTGGCCAGGAAAGCAGACTCACACTTGGCATTCAAAAACTGGAACACCTAGTGAACACAGGAAACGCAGGTAAATTACTTGTTTTATCACTTGTTCATTCATTTTCCCTCAACAGTTTGAGACGAGTTAAGATTTCAGGCACTTACCAATCATCTGGATCATTTTTGTGACTTCAATGACAGGTGTGTTGCATGACACTTTTTTTTAACATCACCAAAACATTAACTTGTTTCGTGAGAGTTTTGGCAGAAAGTAGCCATATACAGTGCTCCAATTTCAGTGTAGTACATAAATTTAGGACAGTAACTACATTGTTTTCATTTTTGCTGATCACATGGTCAATTAATTGTTTAGTCTGTAAGAAGCTATACGCCAAAAAAAAACATTTGTAATTTTCAGAAGCAAAATCAACAGAGTGAACTAAATTATATATATATATATGAAGTGCTATAGGACGTCAAAAGACAAAGAGCTGAGAAACAACCTGCATATTCTTATAACTTGGATGTAAAGAACAGCTAGGTGAAGCACATTACTTAACACACTAGTGAACTATGAAGACCCCGTCTGTCAAAATTTATATATCAACCTCGTTACAACAGGTACAACATACATTCACATCTGAATTTGTCCACATTACCAATCTCTAGAGCGGTTAAGAGGCGAGCACCAGTACCACAGAAAACCTGGGTATTAATTTAAAACTTACTTAGATGTTTCACTGTGACGCTGGCAACTAACGTTAGCAAGATACGAAGCGAGCTAACGTTAGCAAGCTACATAGAGCCGCCAAGGCCTTTCCAGAGACTATAGTTAATGTTATACACACACATTAAGCTGAAAAGACGATAAATACTAGGTTTAAACGGGCATATTCTAAATCAGATAATATATGCGGACAAAGCTGAGACAAACAGGTGTCGGACTTTGTGCTTACCTTTCCGTCTATCCTGGCGTATCGGCGGCCATGGCCGGGGTATATTTTATACCCGCTGAAACTGCACAACTCGACCCTGAAAAAGAAAAATATGAGCCATCACTTAAAGATCATTATACAAAAGTACTCTTAACGTATATAACATCGTTAAAATGTTTATTTAAGAGTGGAGATGGTGTTTGATAGTATTCAGTTAACTCACTTCATGATGGCTACGAGAGGGCACAAAACCGGAAAGGAAGATAAAGGAAGCGGAAACTGGTTTGGGAGACGTCAAAATAATTTTTATAAATTAATAAACAGTAAATAATTTTTAGTCTGTTTACGTTTAGTTAATACCTTAGGCGTAAATGCACTCATAATTTATTTTTTAAGCAAACTTTTAATCAAAAAATACTTTGATCAACCTTTACAACATTTACGTCACATTTTGATGGTTGCCTAGCAAGCGTATCAGTAACCGGCCAAGCAATAGTTTCTTACTTAAAAAATACGATATTGAAGTGGTGGATCAAGCAGATTAAACAAAGCAAAAATAAGCAACATCAGTTCTTGACTGTTTGGTCGTTAACGTTATTAACTAGATTATTACCCTTTATTACAACCTGCCTGGCGGTTTTCTGCAGCATTTGCGCGCTGTAGGAAACAGTGACAGTTGTAGTCTTTTCGGACCACAAACGCGCCACTCCGTAATGAGCGCAACAGTCTTTTTTGAACTACATTTCCCAGATTTCCTTGGTGAAGCCTTTTGACAAGCGACTGATGCTTCTTGTCGCTCGCACTGCTGTCTGCGGCACATTAGAGTTGTTAGCTAACGTTGGGTGTTTGTCTGGGACAGCAGGATGGGTGTATCAGATTTACAGTTTGATATAAATGCTGGTAAGTGGCCCAACGGTTGTTTTGGTCAGATAAGCAGCAATGATTCATGTTTGGGTAATGGTGACTGAATAGGTTTATTACTAGCTAACATTAGCTTACGTGCATCACCCGACTTCTGCTGTTAGCTGTGTCCAGAGGTGGAGATTAAAACATCCCGTGTTAGGCATACAAATGGTCTTGTAGCGGGTGTGTTCTGCAAGTTCTCTTTCTAGACTGTAAGAAGCAGATCGTAGCGATGTATTTATTTGGCGGCGTATTCAGTTTTTTTCTGCCCTTGATATTCAGATTTCACGCCTTCAGATTTCATAATATCAGCAGTTACAATTGCACTACAGTAGGAATATTTCGACCATTATGTGAAACAAAGCTAGTGAAGGACTGTGGCCATGTTGGAATGACTTACATATCTTCTTTTGTTACTTGATAGATCTGTAGATTTAGATGTGATTACTGTGACCACTTTTCTTAAAGGGGTTTTGCAGCACAACTTTTTAAAGTTGGAAGACTTGCAGAAATAGATTAAAACAAAGTCGGTGATGCAGAGGGAAAACAGTGCCTTATTCAAGACAGGCTTAAAAATACTGCATATTGCACTCCTTTAAATGCTGCTCAAAACCATCTTTAATTAGAGTTTTCCTGCCTGGTAAATGTCCTTTCAACCCAGGTTTTCTGTCAGATATTTGAGGTCTCAAGCCTGAGACAAGGCAACCCCGATGACAGCAAACTGACCTCTATGTAAAAATTCAGTGCAGTGTCTGACCCCAACTTTACTGTATGTGTATACTGTATGTTTGCTTGGCTACTTTAAGATCTTGTGTGTTATGTAGTCATAGTGATGAACAGCTCACACTTGTTGTGGTTTTCCAGTCTGTTTAATCTCCGCTTTCTTTCCTCTTACAAGGACCTGTGGTGGATCTTTCGGCCCAGGGTATGCAAAAGCTGGACCCTAGTTTCACCTGCTCTGAAGACACTCACACTCTCATTCTGGACCGTAACCACATCATGAAACTGGATCATCTGGAGAGGAGCCCAGGCCTTCAACAGGTAGTTTTCACTTTGAAATATAGGCTGTTTTTTATTCAGTTTTCACTCTCTTTATTTACAGAATTATAGCATGGTCACTAGTGACTCTGGGTCTAAATACTGTGTACAGTTTGCTGATTTGATGTCCTGTGGTAAGTCTTGGTTTTTTCCTCTACAGCTGTCTGTAGCTAGTAACCGTCTGGTGAGAATGATGGGAGTTTCTCGGCTGACGGAGTTGAGAGTCCTCAATCTTCCCAATAACAGCATTGGCTACATCGAGGGGCTAAGAGATCTGCCTCACCTCAATTGGCTCAACCTGTCTGGAAACAATATTAAGGTGAGGAGAACCGAGATTTTCACATACTTCACTTACAAATTGTCATTTATGTACAAAACCACCACTGCACAGATTAGTTTCAGTCCGTGTGTTAATATGTTGTGTGTTTGACCGACAGTATGCTCTTTTACACAGGTCATTGAGCAACTCAGCAACTGTGTTTCCCTTCAGCACCTGGATCTGTCTGATAATAACATTTCTACCATTGGTGATCTGACTAAACTGGTGGCATTAAAGGTTAGTTCTGCAGCCTCTTAGGTCAAAGGCGAGCCTAAACCAAAAATTATTATGTAATAATGTAATGTTATAGAGTCAGTTTTCTGTCATGACCAATTTTCTTTGAATGTTTCAGACACTTTTACTCCACGGAAACAGCATCACAACACTTCGAACAGTTCCTGCACACCTACCTGCCCATTTATCCATTCTCTCCCTGGCAGAAAATGAGATAAGAGATCTGAATGAAGTAATTATCTTTCTCCTAACTCAATACACAAGCACAGATTTCCGTTTAAAATATGTTTAGCAGCTTATTTTCATTGACTGATTTCTGTTTCTTTTTTACTTGCATCCCCTTCTGTTATTTCCGATTACTCCATAGGTGTCATACCTGGCACCCCTTCATGAACTGGAGCAGCTGTCCATAATGAGCAACCCTTGTGTTATGGCAACCCCCTCATTGCCAGGATTTGACTATCGGCCTTATATCATGAGCTGGTGCCTGAGTCTGAAGGTCCTAGACGGCTATGTAGTGTCACAAAAAGAAGGGTGCGTACATCTGTATGCTGTTACAGTTTGCATGTTAGGATTCACACAGGAACAGTATCCAAATGTTTGAATCTCTTTTTTGTTTTGTGTCCTTGTCACAATTATAGTCTAAAAGCAGAGTGGCTGTACAGTCAGGGTAAAGGCCGTTCATATCGACCAGGTCAGCATGTACAGCTGGTTCAGTACCTCACCACTGTTTGCCCTCTAACCGCATCACCGGCCTTGGAGACGGCAGAAGATGCTAAGCTGGAGAAGATCCTCAGGAAGCAGAGGTATAAATCTGATTTACAGAAAGCTTTTTAACAAGCAACACATGCCTATGGATGGAAAATGTTTATTTGAATGAGCTTATGTTTGTTCTGACATTTTTTTTTTCTCTCAGGTTTCACCAAAGGCAGCTCTTAGAGGAGACCCAGGGAGGCTGTGCCAGTCCTCCACGTCCAAATCAACTAGATGTAGACAAGCACAGTCCTTCAGATGCCTCGCAACAGGGGGGATCCAGAGAGGTGACGAAAAACACTGCACCTGGACCAGCTGCTGCTCCATCAGTCCCGGAAACAGGCAAGAGAGCTTCGACTTAATGCTATGCTTGGGTCCACAAAACCAACCTTTATATTTATTGTTTGTCTTTTACCAGTTACCATTTTTATGCAAAGGGTTTTTTTTAAATAACGCTATCTGTTTTCTGTTAAACTTACAGAGCCAGTTGTGCAGTTCAACACCTGGGTGAGCTGCGATTCTTCTCACCCATCATTGCCAGTGGTTCGCAGCCCAAGGCTCGCAGAGGAGCACATCTGTTTGGAGGATGTTCAGACAGATGAAGATAAACTCAATGGCAGCATGCTTTCCTCAGAGTCCACCTTTCTCCCCTTCACGTCTGATCTGGATCCACAAATGACCCAGTCTGACAGCGAGGATGAGACAGAGACGTTCGAACCTGATTCCCTGGCCCCAAAACGGCCAGCACAGCCCAAAAAGCACAACACAAACAAGACAAATCATTCACCCCCAGTGGATAAGCAAGAGAGGAAGACCCTTGAAGAAGAAGTTAATTCGAGTGCAGCCACAACAGTCGTCCCACTGGGAGTCAGAGTTGGCATATCACAAAATGATCTGGAAACATCCTCTGATTTTGGTAAAGCAGAGATGAAAGAAGCCTCCAAGCAGGAAGAAGCCAATATGTGCGCCAGCAAATCAAGTTTGATGGAAGCAGACAGGGCAGCAGTTAAAATACAGTCCTGGTGGAGGGGACACTACACTCGCTGTTGTCACCGCATGGCCAAAGAGGTGCGCAGCGAAATCCGCCTGCGTAGGATGCAAGAACATATCCTCTTCCTGTCTGAGAAGCTGAACAGGTAACTGACTGACGATCAGCAAATAACAGACTGCTTCTTTAACAGTAACAAGTCATTTTTGTTAGTTGTCTTTTGTTTTATTCATGGCACAAGAAGGATTCTACTTTCATATATGGTTGCAGATATATACATAATAAATTCAGCTGTAAGGCACTAAAAGGTCATACTGATGTGTTTGCAGTGTGCAGAAGCAGTATGAAGAAGAGAGGTTACAAAGGCTGGTTCAGGAGGAGGCTGTGAAGTTTCTGTGGAAAGAGGTCAGTGATTGAAGTTGTTTATTTATCACTGCGTCGTATTTATGTCATATAATGTTGGTCTTGGTGGTATCATCTCCAGAGATACTCTATAATCTTACTTGATTTACATGGCTGGATCATTAATTTTCAACTTCTCCTGTGTTTTCCATGTAGCTCCAGTCCATGCAGCAGTGGAAGAAGTCTGTGGAGCAGCAGCTGGCGAACATTACCCAGGCTGCCAACCTGGCTCAGATTTCATCTCCTGGACTATGTAAGGCTGCCCAGCCTGTTGCCTCCAGCACAACAAACCCACCCAACACAGACGTCTCCTTCCCAGACTCAGGCTTCCAGTCAACGAGCGATCAGCCGGGAGCACAGGAGGACAGCTTCCTGAGCAGTGGGACAGAAGACTCTTTGAAGACCGTGCGAGCACTGAGCCCTGTTCGTAGCGGCTTTGCTGGTGGTTGCGATGGTGCAGACAGCGCAGACTGCAGCCTGCTGGAGCAATACCTCTCCTCTGTGCAACAGAGGGAGGAGGAGGCTGAGGAGGTGATCAGTGATAGAACAGAAACACCACAGCCCTCCTCACCTATCTCCCCTGGTAAAACAGCACAGTCCAACTCCCCACAGAAGGCGGCAGAAGTGCAGAGAACGGAGGGAGCCACTCTTAGCCCTGTCTGAGACTCTACACCTACAGACACCTGTACAGAACTCCTGAGTGTGTGTGTAAAGTGTAGGATTGAGATATGTTTCCCTCTATTGAACTTTGGTCATGTCATACAACTGCACTCACCGTGATTACTGACCCAGATCTCAAATAACCATGCACTCAAGTCTGAACCCAGGGCAGGCTTGGAAACAATACTTTACTGTGAATGTAACTCAAAATTTTATACACCACTACTTATTACCACTATTCTCTTATTTAATGGACATTGTCATCCTGTAAAGATTGATTGCTTGGTTGTGACCTAGCTTCAGAAGGTATTAGCAACTTGAAAGCAATTTTTGATGACATACAGTGAGTAGGCTGCTTCCCCTAGTGATGAAGAGACCAGGCATATTCTCCTTGTTGATATCCATCAATGCCTAACTGATAAACTGCAATAAATCAGATTAGGAGTTGATGTGTTAAACGTAGTGCACTTGTATCCACAGATGAACAAGCATACCATCTATTGTGACATAGTTGTTAATGGTTGACCTGTTTCTATCGACTTTAGATCACACTGATGATCAACATAAAAAATGTTGTACTATATATTTATCTTAAGAAAGATGTAATAAAATCTGCAATTATAATTTTCCACACATTCTTATTTGGGATACACATTTCTTATTATGTTGAAAGACGGGAAGAAATGGAGCTGAAGCTAATAATTATCCAATGCGTTAAACACGGAGGTGTTATTTATTTATTGACCACCAGAGGACGCAGCAACACCCCCCCCCCCCCCCCCCCCCTCCCTCCACTAAACACCCCCAACTCACGTCTGCCTTAATCCGCAGCTGTACGGAGCGTCATCTCCTTCCTCCGCCGTCGGACCGTGTAAGTATCCGAGCATTTCTCAGCGAAAACGCCCGCATCGCCGGTGTTGACGTTATCTAAAGGAAAATCTGCATGTCAATAGAAATATGTCGGAATCTCCACCCGTGTATAGGATTTAATAATCCACCCATTTCTTTGTTGTTGGCTCTTGCGCCATTGCAGCCGTTCATGTGATAGCCGTGGCAGCTGATCGCTCTCGTTGGCTCGTGATGAAGATAAGTCTGAAACCCGGTGGGATGCTCACAGTCACCCGAGCGGTGCGACTGTCTGTGTGTACTTGGCTGTTAAATCTGTATGTCGACATTTGTAGGCATGGATGGGTGTATGGTGTAAGATGAAGAACAACAGGCGCAGTAACTTTGATTTGGGCTTGTGAATAAGGAATAGTAGATTCTCTGGTGGGCAAAATGTTATTGTTTGGTAATATTCATCGCCCGCCTGACTCCTGGCGTCAAATATTTTAATGCAACTTTGTCTTGACCTGACGTGTTTGGATATAGCTCTTCATCATCCTCCATCAACTGTAGTTTTTCTTCCTTTCTGCATAAACGTGAATCGTGTCCCTTTGTCCCCGTGTTAGTTTTCTGTTTCTCTCTTTGACAGGGTCTGTTCATCATCCCTGTGGACGAAGAGATTCCGTCATCGCCGTGGTGACAGCAGAGACAGAAGCAGGGCCTGATCATGGGAGACGGGAGGAGGCCATCATGTGCCGAAATCTGTCCAAATATGCCCTCCTCTTCCTCTTCCTAGCTGTGTCTGGACTCATCTTCCTGCTCCGCAACATCCACACGGTGGAGGTGAGTGTGGAGGGAAGGGGTTCATATGTGACCTTTGAATTTTGAAAATGTGAAAAACTCTCTTATTCTTTCCAGAACTGGAATTGCCACACGATTTCAGCCCTCTACCAGCTACAGAGCAGGATCCATTCATCCTTCATCCCAGTCAGCACTTTTTATCACAACCACACCTTCTGCGCTCACCTGGGCCAGAAACCCTCACCAGAAGATGAACTGGAAGAACGCTACCTGTTGGACTCTATTGCCTGGCCTGGGCCTCCACCTCGCTCTATGCCAACTGCCTTTCGCCAGACAAGTGACCCCGTGCACAGCCTGTTTGCCATCCTTCCCGCTAAAGGAGGAAGGGAGTGGCATGTCGGTGACCAACTGGAGGCCCTCATCCAAATACATGACTTCCAGGGCCGTCCCAAGCGCTATGGTGGGGATTTCCTTTTGGCCAGACTGCACTCTCCGGAGCTCGGAGCAGGTGTAGCAGGCGCAGTGCTGGACCACAGGAATGGATTTTATTCTGCTCTCTTCCCACTCCTCTGGGTTGGGTCTGCACAAGTTGAGATTATGTTGGTGCACTCAAGCGAGGCCGTTGCTGTGCTGCAACGGCTGAGGGAAGTGCACCCTGATCGCGTGTTTTTTAAGAGCCTGTTCCGATTGGGTTTCATTTCTGAAACTACAATGTGCAACATGTGCCTGCCCCCTGATCAGCAGCCTCTGTGCAACTACACGGACCTGTACACAGGGGAACCCTGGTACTGCTACAAGCCCAAGATACTCAGCTGTGACACCAGAATCAACCACGCCAAAGGTGGCTACCTGAAACACCTCATCACCAACAAGGAGGCACTGCTCTTACAGAGGTTCGTAGTGTCCTTGAAAGAGGGATATATGCTGTTTTCTGAAAGGCTAAGTCTGATTATATTTTCAATTTTTCTTACTTTCAACAAATCCCATAAAATCCAGCTATTGCACTGGGTGTATTATTGCTTCATTTCAGGGAAAATGGGCACTGCAATTTATTTTCACTCCAGTTTGAGTAATGCTAAACACTACAGTGCCCAGCTGTTTTAAGAAGTTACTCAGTTTTTTTTAATGAACCTAGTTGTTGCTTGTCTTGTTATGACTGAAGATTTATATCTTCAGCAGTACCTAACGTGTTCGTTGGTTTTTATGGGATTTGTGAACAGTGAAATACTGATTATCATTTGCCTAATTTTTTTTTAAATGGAATTGTTTTGTTTTTTTAACTTTAGTGGTGTAAACCTCAAAGTGCACATACATGCTTCAGGACCCGACAGAATCAATGTGCTGCCACCAAGGAAAGGTAGAGTACAACTCCAGAGTAACATTTGTAGTTTGTGTGTCAGTTCACGGTTTGTGCATGCTTTGATTTATTCCGTTAAATTCATTTTGTCTGCAACATTTCTCGCCTTGTGTCAGATAAAGTAGAGGTAGAAAGCAGCAGTATAAAACCAGAAGCTATTACGCTAGAACCATCTGGATATTACTACGAAGACTCATGGAGGCCGCTAGGTGGGGTTACAATGCGCCGGTTCAGTGACTCATCTGCCATCACTCAGTGTTTGAAGAACAAGGTGATTTACATGTACGGGGACTCCACCGTCAGGCAGTGGTTTGAGCACCTCATTGCTTTTGTACCAGGTGAGGGTTTTCTTTTTGTTTCATCTATGATTTTTGCAGTCTGCATTTTGCCTTGTACGTCCTACCCACTGGATCTTCCATTTAATCCACTCTCCCCAGAGTTGAAGGAGTTCAATCTACAAAGTCCTAAAAACGTTGGGCCTTTCATGGCAGTGGACAGCACTCATAATATTCTCTTGAAGTACCGCTGCCATGGCCCACCCATCCGATTCTCCACCGTCATGTCCAGCGAGTTGAGGTACATTTCAAATGAGCTGGACGGCCTTTCTGGGGGTCCCAACACCGTCGTGGTCCTCAGCATCTGGGCCCATTTCAGCACCTTTCCCGTGCAGGTATACATACGGCGGCTCCGTCACATTCGGCGGGCGCTGGTGCGACTTCTGGACCGAGCGCCAGGGACGCTAGTTGTGATCCGCTCAGCCAACCTCCAGGCCCTGGACCAAGAGGTGAGCCTGTACAACAGCGACTGGTATTCTCTGCAGCTGGATAATGTACTCAGGACCATGTTCAAAGGAATGAGCGTTCTGCTGGTGGACGCCTGGCAAATGACTTTAGCACACCACCTCCCCCATGCCCTCCATCCACCTCCAGCCATTGTGAAGAACATGATAGACATGCTTCTGTCTTACGTTTGCCCAGAGAAGAAGAACAGCCAACAGAAATAGAGGCACAGTGACCATGGATCAGTTGAAGGAGACTTTACTTCTGAATCCAGCAATCGGTTCTTCAAATCCAAACGCTCACTTCTTTGTTCAGCTTTTTTGAAGACTTGTAAACAAGTGTTCTCTGAAGCTACATACCCTTTAAATACCACCTTTACTGAGAGATTTAGACTGATACCACTGATCTCTGTTTCCTTGGCTGTTACATTTAATTTTGTTCCCCACATAGCTAATTTCTTTTCCAGGAATGCCAAAGACCTTGGTAACAAAAACACTTGAAAACAATCACTATGTGTGCGTGTAATGTTTTGTCTGTGTGATATTCTTACTTACGTCGCCCATATTCAATAGATAGATAGAACTTTATTAATCCCTTGGGCAGGGTCCCCCCGGGGTATTAAGGTTCCAGCAGCAGCACAGCACTGTAGATAAAGGACAGTAATAATTCTAAAAACAGCTGTAAAAAACAGGAAATTGCACATCAGAAAGTACTAAACCATAACTTCAGTTTTTCAGAAACCTGCTTTTCAGCAAGGTTTCGTGAACATTAAGTCAAACGCTGCCAGTGGTGTGTGTACATCTGAGACTCGACCTTTACGTACGTTTCTAATGACTCTTTTGTATTAATTCTTAGCTTTTTATTACAGAAATAATTTTCTTTCTGTCTTCAGTTTCGATTCTGGGTGTTTTATAGGGACATTTGAGGGATAACGTAACGTAATAATAATGTAATATGATCAAGTACTGTATGTGTCACATGTTTGTCATTGGAAGCCGGGAGAGGAGAGTGAAAGCTGTTTATTGAGGGGTTTCAGGTCTGTGTGGTGTAAAGAGATAATGTGCCTATTTTATATCTAATTGTGTCTGTCTCTGACAACATCAGAGACATAGTATTTAGTCATTTATAAGAACTGAGATGCTTTCATGTATTTGCAACTGTTTTGCTTTTCTAACATTGTTAAAAGGACCAGTTTGTAACCAAACAAGTTTGGACCAGTGTTTGGAAGCCATTGCCATAGCTGTGGTTCAGATCATGTGGTAAAGGGAGGCCTGAGCTGGAGCTGGGTGATGCGTTAGTACAAGATTAATATCACAATGAGGTGCTAAAGGTGGCCACGATTGATTGATTGATTGATTTATGAATGATCTTAAAGCCTGTGATATTCAGTAAACTAAATTGTAGCAATGGCATTAGAAGTCACAGATCAGTCTCAGTGACTCTTATTCATATGAACTTAAAATTCATTCTGATTTTCATGTATTTAACCAGGTAAATGTTTTGTTAAGATTTATATTGCTGTTTCTGGCCAAGAGGGCAGCGTTTAAACACTGTTACAACAATAACAACTGACTGAGCCACCGCAGCTCTCAGTCACATTTGATAATGGATTGGATGCTGCCAAGTAAGCCCTGAGTGCTCGTTGGTTCAGAGCTGTAGTTGACAGGTTTGCATCACTGTTACATATTTATTAGTTTGACAGCATGTTGGAAATGCAGGGGATTTTAGAGAATTCTAAAAGCACATATTTCAGTTGATATTAAAGGAGATATTATGCAGAAGGACAGTGACTGCAGTTAATTTGTGCTTTCTTTCTGTGGGAGAACAGGAAAATAATTTGTTGTTTTCATATATTAATGTCTGGGAAACACGAAAATATAAGGAATACGGTGGAATAGATTTTGGATATTAATTTATATTTGTTGACGCAGCTGTTAGTCCCGCCAGGTCCCTTATTCTCATATTCTTCTAATCTACATGTGGCTTGCACCATTCACTGCCTTTACCTGCGGCAGTTGTGCTCAATGACTTACCTGCTGAATAAAATTAAAACCTGTCAAAATGTAATGAAATGTTTTGCAAATGAAACAAAAAAACTACTAATGCATTCAACTTTTTCGTAATGTAGCATTATTTGAGCTATATATCTCACTCACACATGACATGGCATCTGATGATCTCACTCCTAACCCATGGGCATGGATAACGTGCTGCTGCTGTAACAGCCTCCTCCTGGACCTGGATTTGCTCCACTTCAGCCACAAAACGAAGAATGAGGTCAGACACTGATGTTAGGCCGTCAGTCCTGGCTCACAGTCGGCGTTTTAATTCCTTCCAAAGATATTTGATGGGTTTGAGTTTGATACCTTCCACACCAAACTAAAAAAGAAACACACACACACACAAAGTGGTTTAACTGGCCTGACTTTCTGCACTGGAGTGTTGTGTCTCAACATGAAAGGGCCTTGCCCAAAGCTGGAAGCACACTGTTTATCTATATATCTATATTATATCTCAAACCATGAGACACAGCCTCAGGCCTTACATACATAAAAGTAAGTTGATGGGGATGCACAGAGCAGAACTACAGCTGTTTACCGAAAGTTACTGTGAGGAACAACTTTATATCATTTTGTTGGAACCATAATAAAAGTGTGTCTTTTTTACACAAATTTTGACAGATTGCTGTGAAAGTTAGAGAACTGAGGTAGAATTAACAGAAATGCTGATTGAATTGTCAAAATAACAGTTGCTGTAGCTGCTCCTTTGCACAGCTCTGCTTCCTGTTAGATGGGATACAGGGAACAGAGACCACTGGATCCCACATTGAAAATGTACATTGACTTATTATTGAGTACTTAAGTAAAACTGTCAAATAAATCACTGAAAATTGATCAAATGCAATCAATCACTTCTATTTTTGTTGTCAATTTTATTTAAAAAGTTTCATTTTCCCTTTGAAAACTTCAAGCATATCTCTCGGTACTAAAGCTTGCTGAGCATCTTATTCTCTAAGAGTAAAAGATAAGTTCATCAGTAACTTTGGCAAAAAGACAACAACAGGAAGAGCTCTGTACAAAACTAAAGGAAAACATGATGGTCACACTCAATCCCTTACAATAACTCCTCCGAATACATATTCAAGAAAACAGCAAAAGGCCTCCTATTGAGAATAAATGATTTTTACAGGGAAGCAGAGACACTGAATGGAAATTACAGGCTTATCCTGGAGTGTTTTCAGTTAAAGCATGTGCGCATGTTGACAGGAGTGTAAAACATGAAGAAGCAGCTTCAGGGATGAGCCAGATCTTTGCTACCCACCGAACAAATGCAGAGGTTTTAACTCATAATATGGAGCACTGATGTCCTGAGGTCACAAAGGAGGCACTGAGAGTTTCTGTCAGAATTTTTTTTTTTTTTAGATGAAGCTTCAAAATGAGTCCTCTGTTCGACTGTGTCAAAACCAGAGAGAACATTGTGTGTTACAGTGAACCACGACTTCGACTTTCATGCACCAGCTCAGATCCATCTCCGAAAAACAGATTTAGAATCATTGCACGCACTAAATACTACAACATCTTAGCTGGAAAATCTAGTGAAAGAAGTGTAGTTTAAGTTGTAGTTAGAGTTATAGACGACATGCTTATGATGTTCGATATGATGTGCGAATATAAAAAGTTTTTTTTCAGTCAGACCTTCAGAGAACTGATAAAAAAAATTAAAAATAAATGTACGGCACTAGAAAAATAAAAAGCAGATTGTACATGAAAAGTCGACATAGAGAATCCTTAACATATTCACTATTATGCAGTGTTTGGTTGACTTATTTCTGGGCATCTAACCTATGTGCTGTGTGTTGAACTGAACAAATCAGGGAAGAAGAAACAAACAAGAGCAACAACAACAAAAGGCAAAGAATCATTGGCTAAGTTTCTGTACGGATGAAACGAAAAAATAGTATGTGATGCCACGGCAGCATGTTGAGTTTAGACAGAGACAAAGATGGTTAGGATCACACGTCCTGGACACTCATGGCCTCCAATGGCCAGCTGTATGTGTCCAAAGTGAAGGAGTCGTAATCAGGACTGTAGACGTGAGACAGCACAAACGCCTCCTTGTCTTTAGGCTCGGGATACACCGATGCAATGTTGTGTTTGTATGCATAGTTGACAATCTGGAAGAGAAGGAAACAGAAGGAAAAGTGGTACAGGATACTGTATGTGTTAGGACTGAGTGATTAATGACAGTCAGAAATTCAAGGGGTTAATTTACTTTTAAACAATAAAACGTTATGATGTTTTAATACATTCAGTTGATATGATGGTTTTACTAGTGAGCTGTGTTGAAATGTTTGTTGTAAAGGCAATGATGTTAACTCAGAAACACTCACAGCATTTTCACAGTGTGAATGAAATTTTATTTTTAATAAGTTTCACAATTTCCTTCTACATCATACTGAACTAAAGAATAAAAAATTGCTTCATGACGAAGTTACTGTATAAAAAAAGAATATCCTCAATAAGATAATTTTCAGCTGTGAGGAGAGAACACCTACCTTCACTGCAATCTTGAAGGACACTTCTCTTATGGTGTTCAGAGGAGGATAAAGTCTTCCCTCAGCCAAGTGCTCCTCTGTTACCATGTCAGCTATTGCCTGAGAGGGAAAGACAGAATAAATAAAGTTGATCTGAAGTGGAAGGAAGCTGTAGTTTAGGCTGAAGAAGAGGAGAAAAGCAAAAAAAAAAAAAAACACTAATACTGTTGTCATAAATAAATCAGTAACTGAAGAATGTACTTCTGCTGTGGTGAGGAAGATGTCATCAGATATGTGGCGCACTCTGCAGGCTATTACACCCAGAGCGACTCCAGGGAACACATAAGCATTGTTTCCCTGTCCGGGGTAGAAGGTGCGTCCATCAGCCAGCGTCACCTTGTCGAACGGACTTCCGCTAGCGAAGATGCCCCGACCCTGATCAGAACACAGAAGTAGAGGAAGAAAGAGAGATGATGGATTTTTTTTTTTTTTTACCACTTTGATGCTGTGTCTGCAGATGGCAGTGATGCACAAGTGTGCTAGGATGTGGATGTCATCATAAAAAGGATAGATTTCCACAATCATCACTGTGCTTCCTGTCAAGAAAAGCTGTCTCACAAATTTAAAAACTTTGGCCATATCTACCAGATGAAAAGCACTATACCAGCTGTATGTGTGAAATCGTTTTTAGTGTATCTGGGTGACAAACACTGGATGTAAACAAAGCAACTTGTCTGTGTACCTGAATTTAAACCTGATTTTCATGAATAACAAATGTTTCTGCTCTTTTCTGAATTCAGTATCTATAATACTGCATGTACCACACTTGAGTGAAGCTCCACTTTACCTCCGTGAGCTTGTAGCACTGCTCTGCTGTGCACTCCGCCTTGCTGGTAGGGTTACTCAAGGCAAAGATGATCGGCCTCTCGTTGAAGGACGCCATGTCTTTGATAATGTTCTCAGTAAACGCTCCTCCAATAGCAGCCACGCCTTTAATGTTCAGGACACAGAGCAGGGGTAAGAATCCCTCAGAGTTTTCCAAGAGAAATGACTCAACTTTAACAAGCTCAAACGAGACAATGTGAACCATGGGGTCATTTGAAGGATTCAGACCAAATGGGTCAATTACCCTCAAGCCGCAATCACTGCATCTGGTTTAGCTTGCTTAAAATTACAGTCTCCACATTGTAGTTTGAACCTGGATCCATTTCTACTTTGAATTATTTTCAAATAATTCCTTCTTTAATTCTTCTTAAAACACACAGGGCGTTATCTTTGAACAGCTGTTATGTTATCACAGATTTGATTGAAGAATCAAACATACTCATACATACAATGGATGAATACGACAAAATCTTTGTGAAACTTTGAGGCTTTAAATTAAATAAACAGCGAATTAGTTGATTTATAGCAAATTACCAAGTTGTTATTGTGCTGGACGGAAAAGAAATTCACCTTCAATTGGTTTCTGTGTTTTTCCACTACTGGTCAGGTATTACCGTATATGGATGAAAGAAACAATGTGGGTTACTAAGAGGTTTTATATATGATACTGAAAACAACAATGTCCTGTGAGGAATACTTCAGGATGCTTAGTGCTACAATGTCTCTGAACTCACCTATGATTGCGGTGGGTTTGATGGTTTTTACAACCTCCTCCAGGGTCTTCAGGTGTGGGTGCTCGTGGGCAAACTCCTCTTTCTCATGGTTCAGATGGCTTCTTCCCTAAAATTGTGTAAAATGCTAATTTTATCCAAGGCAAGCCAGGGATATCTGAGCGGACTGAGCAAGCTGAGAGACACACACTACCTTCACAATGAGACCTTTCGAGTCCACCATCCAGATCCTCTTGGCAGCTTCTTCTCTTGTTACTCCCTCTTTGGCCATGGCCATTATCAGCAGGTGAGCGATACCCAGAGCAGCCTGGTAAAATAAATAAATAAATAAATACAGAAAAAAGTAAAAAAAAAAAAAAAAAAAAAAAAGCATGGTCTAATCTGCTGTGGATTAAGGACAGTTATTTCTATTTTGAAACACAATAAAATCCCGGTGAGAACATCCTCTTACCTCGCCTGCCCCTTGGAAAACAAATGTGTGGTCTAACAGTTTGTTCTTGGTGATCTTCAAAGCGGCTAAGATCCCGGCAACAGCTACTGACGCTGTGCCTAAAAGAAAAAGAAAACACTCGTGATAACTCAGCTGATTCACTGGTTTTAAACTAATCATTTTGGGCTTGTGACTTATTAAAGTGAAGAGCTGTATTGTTTTGACTAGAACAAATAAATTTCTATTTTTTGACTTTCCTACCCTAAACATCTCACAACTTTTTTTTTAACATACTAAAAAATATAGTATAGTATAGTACAGTATAGTATAATATAGTATAATATAGTATTAATACTAGATACATTAGTTTATTTACTGGAGCAGGCTGCCTGATGGAGGTTAGGAGAAAGGCATTAGTGTAGGATTGCTCCTGGAGGACTTCAGTACCTTGGATGTCGTCGTTGAAGGTGCAGTATCGATTCCTGTATTTGTTGAGGATGCGAAAGGCGTTGCTGTTGGCAAAATCCTCGAACTGAATCAGACAGTTCATCCCGTACCTGCAGAGCCACAGTAACCAGTCAGAAATCTAGGTCACCGGCACATCTTCTGCTCATTTATGTTTCTACTCACTTGTCTGTCACCGCCTGCATGAACTCATCGATCAGGTCGTCGTACTCCTTTCCTCGGATTCTCTTGTGCTTCAGTCCAATGTACAGGGGGTCATTGAGCAGTGTCTGGATCAAAAATAATACAATTAATCTGTAAATCAGTAACAGACAACTTGCCATTACCGTTCTGTTTTGCTTTTGGAACTGATATCGCCTATGAATCAGTAGATGATTACAAAGTCAGATCAGTAATTCTCTAAACTGATATGATATGGAATCTGTGATGATAAGAGCCAGAGATGATGTGCTGCCTCAGCTCATAAAACCGGATTCCCGCCTTCATGCAGCTCACCTCATACTCACCTGGTTGTCAGTGCCGACGTCCAGCAGCACTGGGAGACACTGCTGTGGGCGAACACCTCCACAGGCTGTGTAGAGCGCCAGTTTCCCAACAGGAATCCCCATCCCATAGCTGCCCAGGTCGCCCAGGCCGAGGATACGCTCCCCGTCTGTCACCACAATGGCCTAACCAACACACATATTATCATCATAATGATGCATTATAAATATTTCAAGAACAAGCAGTAGTCTGTCTGTGTGTGTGGAGGGAGGGGCGTACCTTTATGTCTTCTTCTGGCCAGGAGTTGAGCATGGTGGCGATGTGACCTCTATCATGGATGGTGATGAAGAGACCTCTGTAAACAAGTAATTTGTAAGGATAAGACATCAGTACACGCCGATAGCCTAGATCAGCTTCCTGATTTTCATTCACTCCTCAAATTGTGTAAAATACACATGCAGAGATTCCCTGAAACAAATAACCCATCACACTTTAGTTTGACTCAAAGTAATGTTATTAAGCAAAAATACTTTTCAGTATTTGCGAGTTCAGTTGACTGCACTGAAATAAATAGAAATCAAGCTCTTGATTGGTGCTTTGGATATTGATCTGAAAACTGTATTCTGTGGGAGATGGTAGGCAGGAATGTCAGGGAAGCAAAATTTGTCATTTATTAAAACATGAAAAAAACAGTTCCTTTCATATGAATAGTTTAGCCAGATGTATGAACTGGATGATGCCTCAACAATTAGCGCTGTGTAAATTAAACTCCCCTGTGAACTCTCACCGTGGTCTCCTGAAGGCGAGTCCGTACTGTTGACAGGCCAACCCGACAGTGGGGGTGTACACGATGGGCATGAACTCCTCGATGTCAGAAGTCAACAAACGGTAGAAGAGCTTCTCGTTCCTGTCCTGCAGAGTCATCAACAGGATGTACCTAAGACAGAGAAATTGGTGAAAGCCGACATCACGATTTTTGTTTTAGAAATCTGTATGATCTTCCCTGATATAAATCACTAGTAACTACACTATAAATATCCTCTGTAGCCTTGGTGTTGTAGGTATTTTATTTTATTTATATTATAATAATTATTTATTTGATTGTACTCATGTTTTGACATGTTTCACACCTCATTATATATTTGTTACTGTCTTTGATCTATTTTATTGTTTGTTTTTTTAAATTAATGTATGGGTTTCATTATTTCACGTCATTTTTCATGTGCCTTAGTCTTGAATTGTTTTGCATTTGTTTACATTTGTCCTGCCTTATTATCAGCTTGTCAGGCATCTGTAAAGCATGTTGAATTTCACTAACATGCACCAAACGTGCTACAGGACGTGAGTCTGACTGACTGAGTTGAGCAGCAAAATGTTTTAACATCATAACCTGCTGAAGCGCATATGCATGGACTTTTCAAGCCGTTAGACTTTATACTACAAGACATTAGACAGGAAATAAAAAGGAGAAAAAGGGAAATGAGAAGCAACAAATGTCCCCAGTGGGTATCAAACCAGGGACGTTTATACAGTGTGTGTCTCAGCTATTAGGCCAATGGAGGCCACTTTCAAAGCCTTTGATGTGAGTGGCTAAACTTTTAATCGCATGGCGAGAGACGAACACACGGCTGATGGTGCACCGGCAACAGATGTGACACGCTAAAGAAGATTTAACCAAACAAGTGGGACAGCCCAGATTAAGACGAGCTCATTTAACATCTGCAGCTGCAGTGTGACAGTCTTGAAGAGCACTTCAGCATGATGTCTGAGTCTGCTCTCTCACTTGTCCAGAGGATTGGTGCGTGTTTCATAGCTCTTCATGACGCGCAGGACTTGCACATCCTGGGAGAGGAAGCAGGGGGGCAGCAAGCCGTGGATGCCCAGTTGTAGGCGCTCCTCCAGGGTGAATGCCATTCCCTGCAGGGTGGAAGAACAGCAGTTATTCAAAAAGTCCACAAGCTAAATAAGAAATCACACAATCCAGACCACAGCGACTCATGTGTTAGTCATCACGCTGTGAAGTTAATCATGACTCATGCAACCAAACAAAGTGGTCTTTTTTATCTTTTTTTCCAAATTATGATTTACTATTTTTTGCATGGAAACGCTGGCAAAGAAAAACAAAGTAAGACCACACTGAAAAGTCCTATATAATATGAACATGTGGCCATGCTTTTATTCTGGTAAGCCGTCTGCTGTCTGGTTATGGTTAGTGCTGCTGCTCCTCTGCCTCTTCATTGGCAGGCTTCCCAAAGAGCGATCAGAGGGGAGTGTGAGGTTTAATCTATTTATTCTGCCCAATAGTGTGGGAGCCTGAACTCACTCCCCAGTCGGCTCAACTTCTCTTTCCTCCTCTCTGCTTTTTCACTCTCTCCGTTTCCTCTGGATTCCTGCACGCAAAAGGAACTACTGACCTACATGGAGAATAAACTGGCCTTCTAATGTCAGCGTGTTTTACTGTGGGTCTGTGCATTTTCTGAACACACCAGTGTCCTGGTAAAATATTCATGTTGGCAGAGTCGAGGGTGAAATGTGATACTGTCTGTGATATTTGGTTACTAATAGTACGCTCAGCTTATAATGGTTACATCTACCGTTGTCCACAAGCTGTGTGCTTCCCCATTGGTGATGGATGCTGAACAGCTGAACAACAATCTTTAAGCTGCATTACTGTATAGTAGCATACACTGCTGCCTGCACAACAAAAGGTTGGCCTGCCAGAGGTCATTAAAAGGAGACATTCTGATACACTGATGCCTTACATATCAAACACAAGAGAGAGAGGGAGAAAGTCCACATGGAGGGAAATATAAAAAAAAAAACACTTAATACCATGTGGATGGAAAATTTAACAAATAGCGTGTATTCACAGGGACAGATTATAAAACAATGGATCCCTGGGAGCAGACATATAAAAGTCTCCCTCTCTTTGTAGTTATCTGTGTAGTCGCTTTGTCTCCTTGTAGTTGTTTAACTGACTTTCCAATTTCCAAACCAGTCACTTCATACATAGGCTGAGGTCCAGGGGCCTATTGGGCTCCGGTGCCTGCGCCCAATAGGCCTATTCAGTAATTCATCCATGATCCACATTACTGTGAACATGACCGAAGAGAAAGTCACAGATTAACAGAGTTAAGATAAACCTATTAAAGTCAGCACGTTAAGACGCACTAAAGTAAACCCATTAAGGTGACACTTCAAACCAGCAGCTGTAATGAAGCCTCTTACACGCTTTCTGTCGACACACAAGGACAAAGGGAGAAAATAAAACAAAACATGGGCGGGAGACGTATAAACTTCTGTAAGATTAACCTTTGTAACAACTCCAATTCAAACCTTATCATGGATTACTGTGATGTTACAACACAATAGGACTCCACATAATCACAATAAATACATAAATACATAATATCCCTATCAAAATATGTGTAAATGTTGATATAGGGTCAATGAAACAGATCTGGTGCTATCACTCACAGAATAAACATTTTGTTTAAAAAAAAATACAGTTAAAGAATGTTTTAGCTTGAATTTCCACATACTTTAATAGAATACCAAAGCATGCTCTCAATATGCAAACCACCATTTCATTATTTATTGTGAAATAACATTTACTTCAGACAAAAACTAGGGCTCAGCTTCCTGACTGCTTGTACTGAACTGACCTGTGAGTCAGCACGTCCCTGCTGACTGGACATCAACAGAGGAAGGAACAGTGACCGACCTCCTAACAGCCTAAATCAGAGGAACAAACTCAGCTGAAGCTTCAGTATCTGTCCCGACGTTATAGCAAGGCAGGAAAAAAAAAAGAATTCCTTTTTTATACAAGGAATTTGGAAAACCTGCTGTAAAACCACTGGTGAGTCACTTGCTGGATGTTTTTCTGGATCAGTTCGGACACCATCAGTTTAGCTGCAGGATATGGTTCTGCAGTGCTATTGTCATTTTCTGATCTGAGAATGGTTTGGAGAATATAAATTGTGAAATAGGTTAAGATTATTTTTAAAGAGAAGAGGGTCGTCCATTCACTTTACGTCTGTGTTATGACATTCTTTGTTTTGCTGAGACTAAGAGGGAGCAGGTACAGGCAGAGTAGTGTGGACACCTTTGCAATATCTACAGGGAGACCATTCATAGCTCTGACCACTTGACTGTCTCACTTTAGATAGGAGCTATGACGTTCATGGGGCGCTCCTGTGCTGTATAAAGGCCGTACTTATATGGTATTCTCTGTTAATATATGTCACACCACCATAGTACATGGTATGTCTGGCACAATGTTGTCTGTGGACACAGTCGTGAATGCAGTGACAACACAGGTTCCCACACACACAGCAGGTGACTTGATTTTGAGGCACTTTGCTGATTAAAGTTGCACACTCTCACATCTAATGCTTTAAGACACATTTCATATTAATGCCAACTCTGTGCGTTATATGAAGACCAGAATGGTGAGTGTTGCATTTGTTAAAGAATGCATTCAGTAACCTTCATTTTGTTTAAGAATATAGTCAATGGGTGAATCAACAATGGAAATAATGAATATTTGCTGCCCTAAAATGCAAACTACTCAAGAAAGGTGTAAAAATCTGCTGTGCAACATTCATATATGACTACAGCACGGGATAGTGTCCTATATATAAACTCTATGGTCCTTATATGTATACTGCAGGTGAGCTCACACCCGCATCTTTATCTGTGGTAAAAAAAATGTTGTCGTGTGGAATTTAAAAATAATAATAACTGGGAGCAGGGCTCTTTTTTCGTAGAGCTTGGAGTAATGTCAGAAAGGAGAGTGAGCTCACCTTGTTGAGGTGTGGGTTTCTGGTGATGTCGTAGCCGCGCTTCTTGGTGCTGACGCTGCCCTTGCGGTTTGTCCGGGAGTGGCAGACCCGCACCGCCTGGAAAGAGGCCCGGTCCGCACACCGGATCCCCGCAGGGTGACCCGGGGAGCCGGCGAAGACCCTCATCCCGCCCGCTGCCGTGCGCCAGCACAGAGACAGTGCGGCTCTTCCTGGGAGAGAGTTCATGCTGCCTGCAGAAAACCAGGGAGCAAAACACAACACATGGCACCGTGGTAACGTTACTCTGCAAACTACACTCGACCTAGAAACGAGACATACCGGGAATAATACAAATTCAGCAAGTCTGTCCTCCTGTAAACAACCTGCTTCAAGTGTCAACAGTAAATATGGAGCATTTAGGGAAGCTGCGTCACGGTGACAACAGGTGCCGCGACCACAGAAAAATATTAATACTATTAATACTAATAAAAACTGTAGTTATGCGGAAATTATTGGGTTATGGAGACTAAACCTCCAGCCGATGTGTTCAGTGTTTTCCTGCAGAAATCCTATTGTGTGTGAGCTCCATCAGCGCAGCTAGCTACTGTTAGCAGTCCGCAGCTTTTATGATAACTGGTATTTTCTCTATGGAAAAATCTGCGCAGCTAATGCTAGCTAGCTTGCAGCTAACAATCAGTTACCTGAAAACGACGTGAAGCTGCTGTGCACCTGACTTCAATCTTCATAGGACGTACTCCGGTACCCGGTTCTCGTATTAGCGATCGCTGTTATCAGTGGATGATGTGTGTGTGTGTGTGTGGGGGGGGGGGGGGGGTAATCGTCAGCAAACAGCTGATCCAGGATCTTTTGACATTGACGGTTTCACTTCCCCCGGTCAGTCCGCCTCTCGCACCGGAGCCACCAATCACACCCCAGCGCGGCGAGCGGGGAGGGGGGCAACCCCTACCTCCTCTCCCTGCTCTCACAGAGTAAACAAAGGCTCTGTCTTCAGATGAACATCTGCACTCAAAATTCAGAATAATAATACATCACATAATGGTGTGACATTTTACCATTATGTTCTTATGATAGTATCATTAATAGCGCTTTGCCATTGTTCAAGTTTCAGGGCTTAATCCTGTTTCATAACGCCCACACAGTTGGGGAAAAAAAACCCTAACATTTTTTAACTCTTAGTCATTCCCTCATATAAACACCACTGTGGCATACAAAACACAAAAGCCATATGTGCATGCACTTCACATTAAAAGCCCGTGGCTCCCTCTGCTGGATTTACCAGTGTCTCCCAGTCAGAAAAGCAGGCAAGCCATGTTTTGTACCCCTAAGACAAAACACCAGAAACACCTCTCAGTATAATGCAACACAATCACACGTATGTTTGGATCAACACCGCTCTAAAACAGGTACAACAAAAACTCAACATTACAACCTTCATAAAGGGAGGATTTATGGCAGGACTGATGTATTAGACCGGAAGCTGAATGTACATAATAAACTGGCAGCTGAATGTGTACAGTACACTGACTCACAGTTTCCCATGTTGTCCAGTTGGCAATCCAGTTTTAGGAACAGCTTTTCAGTTTGAGGATCACTTCTGTCTGGTTAGGACCCTCAGATGTTAGATACAATGTCTGAGTATAAAATGACCCACTCCACACTAGCTGTATCTAAAAAAAGTTTACTAAAAACGTAAGTTTCTTGACGGTACATCTCCATTCATGTTTGTAACAAAAGCAAAGATAAAGGAAAATCTAAATTATATTTTTGTTTTCATTCAATACTAACAGCAAGAGCTTCCTAAGTGTCCACTAACTCTGTCCATCTTTCTACAAATATTCATGTAGCATACTTTCCTTTGCTGTTACAGTTTAATAATGTTACAATAGATATAAAACATAAAAAAGACACAAGAAATTATTCAAAAAAAAGAAATTATAAAAAAAAATGCATATACACAGTACCTATCTGCAAAAACACACATAACATACACACACAATGACAAACCTAAACAGCCAACAAAATCTCATATCATCAAACAATCTGCTTGGTGAAACTGTTAAATGTCTACTTCACAAGATCAAAAGAATGATGTTTCTATCCATCACCAGAAAGAGAACACACAAATTACATTTAATCACACACAGTAATTATCTCAATAACAAGAGTCCAAGTATAGCTGCATGTTATCTTCAATTTACAGCCGCAGCTGAACCATTTTACTTCATATCTAAAAATTATAGTTTTGTCGCAATTACATACAGTGCATACAGAGTAAACGTTTAACCATTGCAGGGATGTCATGAGAACCAATGCTCTGTACCATACTTTGATGGTACTTGTTTTTCTACAGTACCATAGCAACAGCAGATATCGCAGGTACTGGAGATGGCGATTCTTTTGGGACGGATGAGGGCAGCTAACAACCCTACAAGTGATGTCAAATGCAAAGGGAAGATGCAGAAGGAACACAGACGCAGTTATGGTAACAACACCACGTGGAAAGGTGGCAGCGAGTGTAAATGCAGCATTTGTCCCAGATGGTCCGCCTCAAGTTTAGACAACCAAAAGCCTGCCCACAAACAGTGTATGCTCAGTAGTGTTTCAGAGAATTTTGAGTGAGAGGAGGAAACACCTCAAATTTATCTGAGCACCTCAAAGACAGGCAGACAGGATTTAGGGTGATTAAGATGCAGTTATTAACAACACATGGTCAAAATGTTAATTTACTGAAATGATATTGCTATTGTTTGTGAACTGTGGCAGCTGGCATCTGTTGTAGTAGTGCTCCACGCACAGTGTTCATGAAGGCTAATGTTTTCTTGTTCAGGCTGACATAGCCATAGCTCATAATGATCTGGGTGCTCACAATGTTAGTAGGCTACTGTCAATCGGTCTGTAAAAATATAATGATGACTTTTTAAATGAATATTTAACAATGTTAGATAATTTAAACTATGGCTTGCACTCTGACTAAACGAAGGCGTGTGCATGCTGTGGTAGTGAATTTGGTGTTGAAAATTGTGGAATTTCAGTGGTTTCGGTACAGACTACCAAATTTCTCTTATCATGACATCCCTAAGCCATACAATACATTTTCACGACTCACTACAACAAAACAAAAACTACGTCCTTGCACACTGAATGAACAGATTAAGGTACCTACTGTTTGTCTTCATTTTCACCGTTCTGGAAACATTTAGAAAAAGGTCAAAATAGATGGAAATGCTTTAGATGACTACGCTGGTGCCGCTACGGGAGCTTCTATCCTAGAATAGAAAAGTGACAGAGGCAAGATTAAGTTAAAGAGAGGCATACGATTAGTCATAAACCAAAGAATCAAAATTTTGACCTAATGATAATCAAAGTTACTACAATTCATTCTGAGGGGAATGTGAATATCTCAACCACATTTCATGGCAATCCATCAAATACTTTTTAAGACAGTGCATTAAAACCACAAATGTCAACCTAATGCTGAGCAAAAGTCAGGGGACCACCAAAATCAGTAGGATTCGTCCTCTGTGGACAATGAATGTCTGTACAAAATTTCATGACAACCCATTAAATAGTTGTTGAGATATTAAAGTCAGTGTTTGTGTGTGGCTCTTACAGAAAGGCGGTTATAGTTCCTCCGGTCGTTGCTGTGTTCAGGCCCAGTCTCAATGGAGAAGTAGCTGGGGGGCTTCTCTGGCCATTCCTTCCCTTTTCCGCCTTTTTGTCTCCTGCTGTCATCTTCATCGGAGCTCCAGGACCCTTTGTGGCGCTGAGGAGGTGAATAGCTCCTCTCCCTCCGAACCGCTTTTCTGTACACCTCCTCCATCAGGTCATCACGACTTCGGGTTCGCGGTCTGGACCCACCTCCTCTCCTCCTGGCTGAATCTCCTCTCTGATTTCTCGAACCCCTTTGCGGCGCTCTTCCTCGCCTGTTTTCCCAATCTGAGTCATCGCTGTAATCGCGTAGGATCCCCCGCCTTGGAGAAGAGACGTCTCTGTCTCTGTAGCCACGACTGTCGAGGTGGGAACCTCCTCCAGAGCGATTTGTACTCCCACTGGACTGACTAGTCATTCTGGGGCCACCCCGAGCTCCATCGCCACGTCCAGGCCCCCTTCGAGAGGAAAAGCTGGGTACACGTTGGATTATGGGAGGCAAGGTGATCACTCTTCTCTCCATCCCTCTCACCCCCATCTCATCCAGGGCTGACAACATACTTGGAGGCCCGGGTGTGAAGGGAACAGCTGGAGGAGCCGGCTGGGGCTGTATCTGAGGATGAGGCTGTAATGGGTGCATATTCTGTACTGTGTACGGAGCCATTTGAGGTGGCCCCAAATCCAGCCCCCTCACCTGGTTCTCCAGGAAGTCCAACACCTGGTTGGCACCTTGAAAGCTGCCTTGTGCACTCCCATTCACATGGTGTGGAGGAGGAGGGGGGGGCTGCTGCTGCAGGGCCATGGGGGACAGCTGCATGGGAGCCATGGCAAAGTTTTGTTTGGCAGGATAGTCTGAGTATGAGCCTGGAAAAAATAACATAATAAAAATAAAATAAAAAAGTTTACAGCAGAATTTGAAGACAAATCATTTATTTGTCTGGCCACTTGGGGGCAGCAGCCTTGTCACCTTATGAAGCTGACATGGTGAACATGAATAACATGTACTGTTGCCTATTTACAGCAGATATGGAACAACATTAGCATTCGTATAGAGTTGTGTTTGTGGCCAGCGAAGCATTCAACAAAGCATTAATTCTGATTGTGCTTCTGTGTCACTCACCTGAATACAGTATGGGGACGCCCTGGGAGGAGGCATTGGAGCTGATGGGAGCGTAAATGGGTTGGCCATTCATCCATGGAACCATAGCCTTCTGAGCCTCTCGCAGCATCCTGTGCTGCATCACAGCTGAAATCACAGCAGAGGGAAGAAGGGAGGCAGCTGAAAGTTAGTCACATGACTCAGCTCACTGATATCTGTGACGGCTGCATAGACTTTGGTGTTTGAGCTTGAACTGTTTTTCGTTGTAAATTTAAAGTACAGATCTGGCAACACCTCACAGTCTTTTCTGGTTTCAAAAGCCACAGATAATCTGCTTTTTTCACAGTAGATATTTTGACTTATCACAGTAGTTAAAGGTGATGAATTTAAATATCCAGGTACAGAAAACACAATCCATGATAGAAACAGAGCCTAATAAACTGGGATGTAATTTCATGATATAAAATTCATTAATGAAGTGAAGAAAAAGTAAACCGACAATAAATCTACAGTACTGTATTTTAATCCTTTGAGTCTTTTAACACTGCAAAGTTTGAGCCCACATGGGATGACAGGACACACAATAACACCACATATAAATAAAAGACATCCTGCAGCTCACATTCATGTTCAAAAGAACGATCATTGCAGCAGGTCACATTCAGTCCATGTTCGGAAGCAAAACAAAAGAAAGTCAAACAAGTTTTATACACCAACAGACTCAAGACCTACAATAAAAGAGCTCCACCCATGTGTTGACCAAATAATCTGACGATGCAGAAAGTCAAACAGCTTTTTCATTGTTTCAGATTCTTCCAACAAAAGGTCAACACAAACCTTTTTAATTGTATTAATTGTATTTAATTGTATTACATAACCTCTTTCTAATGTCACGAAATAATTATCAAATTTATGTCAATGTGCCATTTTATTTTTTCTTTAATTTTCGTAGCTAATAAACTGATCCTCTTCATCATAATGTGGTTTGCAGATGTGCCACCAAAACACTGCATGTTTTTATTTTTATTTTTATTTGTATCTTGTTTATGCCTGTGAAGTATTTTGGAAAAAGTGCTGTTCAGAGTGCTGTGTAAAATATAAATTTTTACAGGACATTTTCTTATGCTGAGAATGGGAGGTCAAAGATCAAATGAAAAACATTTTTTGTGAGTAAAGGAGAAGAGATCGCAAATTTCCTCATGTTGTGAAGTGTGATATAGTTTGATAGGTTGAAATAAATAGTGGTGGAAGTAATTTAGTGGATTTACTCAAGTACTATACTTAAAAATATACAACTTATTTGACTGCCTCCTTTTCATGCAACTTTATAATTCGAGTGCACTAAATTTTAGAGGCAAATACAACACTTTTAACCCCACTACAGCTAGTTACTCATTACTTTGCAGTTTTTACATATAAAACATTTGATCAAGATTAAACTACTCAAATGTATATAAAGATATATATATATATAATATTACACTGAAAGGGGTCATTCTGCTGTATAATGAGCACTTTTATTTTAAGTACATGTTTATAATATTAGAAATGTTTGGAATACTTCTGTACTTTCGCTCAGGTAAGATCTTGAATGTAGTACTCTAATTTCAACTAGTGTATTGTGGTATTGCCGCGTCAAGCTCCTGACTGGCTTATGTGAATTCACCTCCTAATCAGCTTGTGGGTAAGAATTAAATAAAAACCATCTCCTCTACCTTTTTCCGGGCAGCAGCAGGTCTGCGGACAACACGGGCAGCGGACGTAGCAGCAGCACTTCTGCGGGCAGCACTGACAGCAGCATATGCAGAAAAGCATGATGAGCAGGAGGGCACCGATGATGATCAGCAGGACTGTCAGCCAGTCTGGAACAGACCAGGGGAAAATATGATCACTGATCTTACTACTGACACTTCAAGCTCCTTCATAGTAAACCCACTCATTTTCTCTGAAAGTGTATCCAGGCTCAGCATGAACCCAACCGAGGAAACGTACGGTACACGATGAGTTTGATCTCGCGATCTGAGTCTCCCGTCGTGTCACCAGCAGCATCGATGGTGCAGAAATACACACCGTTATCCCACCACATAATCTCATTGATGACCAGGTCGGCCTCTGTGGACAGAGAACAACAAGAAAACATATTTGGGTTTACAATGTTCTGAGCAGTGTCTTAATAAATGAGTACAAGTGAGTATGTTTTTTATCTGATTTCTATGGAGACATACAGTATGCAGCCAACAGAGTGTGCAGTTCAGACTGAAAGAACACCACTGTCATTACGATGGAATCAGACTCACTGTTTTGAATGGTAATCCTGCGGTTTCTGTAGTCTACACCCAGCATGGGCTCATTAAGGCCTCTCTTCTGGATCACTGTGCGGACTGTGCGCTGGCGATCTGGGCAGTCATTGGAGGGGTCCTGACCCAGCTGCAGAGCAGCCTGAAAAGCTTCAGAAAAAAAGAGGAAAGAGGTTAAACTTAATGTATTTGTCATTTAGATCAGTGTCAGTGCAGTCAGTGAATCCATCTTAACTGTGGCATTTGCAAAAATGTGAAAACTACTGTGAAAAGTTCACAGTATTTGAACCTCCCTGTTATTTATTTATTTATTTATTTTTAACTACCATTCCTGCGGTTTGCCCATATTATGGCACATTTAAAATCACAGTCTGCTTCCACCCATGGTCTCACCTGTGGAGTAGTACTCCAGCACTGGGTCTTTACAGAAGGACTTGTATCTCCAGGTGACCAGGACATCCTGAGGGTTTGCAGAGGTTGAATAGTCACAGCGCAGAATCACAGAGGCGAACAGGGTTGTACTCCTCTCTGCTTCTGGAACAATCACCTGGATGGACAGCAGCTCTGATACGAGCAGGAAGGACAATGAGATGACATGGAGGATAAAATGTAAAATACCAGGCTCCCTGACACATGATTCAATACAGCAATTTTAAACCAGAAAGACTTCTGCGTGCTTTGCCCTTGTATGTTGGACTGATAAGAATCTGACCAGACTGGTTAACAGTTTACTCAATAAGTCTTTAACTGTGCGCACATTGTACTATTTCATTAGAAGCAACAACACCTGTCAATCATGATCAGAGATTCAGAGAAAGAGAAAAACAAGCTGACAACAGGCAGTCTCTGCTAATTGAGAAAAGCATCAGTTAAGGTTTAAGGTCAAAGGTCACACTTTCCTCTGTGAAATAGTTGTCCAAATCCTGATAGAGCTCTATAGCAAGAGTCTGATATGTTAGCAGTCACTCTGAGTTGCCTGCCTGTAACAGCCTGTCTGCCAATTATTTTCTTAAGAAATCAATCAATCGTTTGATCCATTAAATCCCAGAAAAGAGTGAAAAAATGTCACAAAATCAGGACTTTTGGATTAAACTGCTCTAGTTTTAAATGGTTACTTGAAGATGATTTTGTCTTTACCGACAATTTGTTACAAATACAAACACATACATTTGTTTGTATGTATTTGTATTTTTCATTATTTATATGTGGTATAATGTAGTATATTTTTCAAGTGATTGATTAATCATGTATTAATGAATCATGTTTCCAGATCCAAAGGTGATTTCTTCAAGTTGCTTCTTTTATCTGAACAATAGTGCAAAACAAGTCAATTTAATCTACATCTGCATCAGACAAAAGATTTGATAATCAACGTAATCAATTAATCACTGATCAAAACCGATGATTAATTTTTATTGATTGACTAAGTGATTCATAGATTTATTCTTACAGCTCTGAATTGGATTAAGAAACTTAATCTCAATGGAGAGCTGCAGCCAAGTCACATTAACTGACAAAAAGATGAGGACATTTAAAAGAAAGACACAAAAACTGCAAAATACAATTTAAGTCATAAATAACAGAAACTCAAATACAACATAAGTCTGAGAACATGCAGTGGCAAGAAAAAATGAATGACCTCTTTGAAATTTCATGCATTTATATATAAATTTATCTGAAAATATGGTCAGATTTTCATCTGTTACATTGATAAATAATCTATTTTAACTAATAATACACAAATCACTGTATTGTCCACGTTGAATAAATCATTCAAACTTTCACAGTGTGGGTGGAAGAAGGAAATAATGTGAACTCTGAGCCAATGACATGAACAAAAGCTAATTATAGTCAGGAGTTAGCAAATCTGGAGTCCAATCAATGCCACCAGGCTGGAGGTGTGTTAGAGCTACTAAATTTTTAAAACAAACAAAACACAAACATTTTGAGTTTGCCATTCATAATAAGCATCTGCTGATGTGAACCATGCCTTGGAAAAATAAAAAGATTACATTTGGTGTAAAAAGGGCACCGTGTACCAATATGAAAACATCATCCCAGCAGTGAAGTGTGGTGAAAGGAGAATCATGATTTGGGGCTTTGATGCTTCTGGACCTGGACAGTTCACCATAATCAAAGGGAAAATGAGTTCCCAACTTTATCAAGGTGTCTTACGGGACAGTGTCAGGGTGGCTCTCACCAGATTAAGCTCAGTAGATGTTGGGTGATGCAGCAGGACAATGGCCCTAAACATCAAAGTAAATCTACTACAGAATGACTTCAAACAAATAAATCCATCTGTGGGAGTGCTCCAGTCAGATCCCAGACCTTAGCCCAATAGTGATGCTGTCGAATGAGCTCCAGTGAGATGTTCACAGGCTGAGCTGAAGCAGTTCTGTTAGGACGAATGGTGCAAAATTCCCCCTGAGCTACCATAGCTCCACAGCTACCAGAAGTCTCAGGTTCTCAGGGGGCCAAACCAAAGGAGGTTCGACCAGAAGGGTGTGTGTTCAAAAGAAAACCTAAAGATTGTAATTGTTTGTGTATTTTCTTGCCACTGCAAACTGAACTAGGCATATTCTATGGACCATTTATGACCAACATGGCCAATATTTGGCTGTTATTTAAGTATGTGACTGTTTGGATTTCAGTCACAATTGAAATACATAAATTATTTTCACCTCCTTACTTTTCATCGTTTTTTCATGACCTTTGACCCTAACATAATGTTGATAAAAACAATAAAATCTTTGACATCTCCCTCACCAAATAAACTTTAATTAATATGTTTACATATTGTAAAGAAAATGCAGAATACACAGAACTACTACAGGTGTACAGTCACGTGACAACAGTCGGCCTTGTGCTGTTTACAGCTGTCGATAATTAACTTGTTCACTTTACTGTGAATTTCGACTGTTTGGTTAAGCGGCTTCACTCCACATTCCTGCATATAAACGGGAAAAAAGCAAATGACACTTGTATAAAGTACAAACTTAAAGAAAAAGTCGTGTTTACTCTAAAGACTTTAAAGCCTCACCTGTTGGCAGGTGAACCAGCAGAAGCGCCATCAGTATCACGTTTCCCATCTCGCTGCTCTTTCGCCTTCCGCGGAAGCGTTGTTCTCTAACCTGTAGGCGACTGAAAAGCCACTAAAAAACGTGAATATTTGGGAAAACACGTCATGCAGGCGCTGCTCTGCATAATAATCCGGCCTTTCGCTCAGCACGGCATGTTCAGTCAGGCCGCGTTTGTTTTCCCGTGGCGATAGACGAGTCTTCGCAACCACATCAAACCAACAACCCTCTCCGAACAGACTCCCCTGTCGGAGGCGGATCATCCCTCTCCCCCACCCTCACCCCGTCCAGCTTCAGGTGACATCACTGACCACGCCCCCTCTGACAGGTACAAGATGGAGGAAAGAAAAGAGGAGTAGGAAGAGCATACTGTCCTACAGAGGAGGGAGGTGGATTGTTCACTCAAATTATTAATTCATGCTATTTTAAGTACATTTTGCTTAAAATACTTATGTAATTTTACTTAACATAGATTAAACGACCCATGAATATGAAATAGTTTCCTAACTCTGCTAGTTCCACCCAATCTAACTATAGTAAAATGCTGCTCACACATTAAGGCATCATTCTACTTAAATAACATTTTCAAAGCAGGACTTTTACTTGTAATGGTGTATTTTCATACTATGATATTGTTTCCAATTGTAGTTAATTAGCTACCAAACTCATTCACCAACAGTTCATGATATAGATGAAGAAAATGTAACGCAATGTAGATTATTTAAACTTAGAAAACTCAATCAGTTTTCTAAGCATACAGTCATCTATCCTTAATATTTGGATAAAGAAAAAATTCCCCCTTAAACAAAAACATCTTTAACTGGCAAGAACAGTAGAGAGACAGACAGCTTGGTAAATCTGTTCCCTTAGTGTTGTCAAATGCGGCATACCTGGCAGCAGAATGCACTCTTGCTTGCCCTCAGCATGTGAACAAAAAAAAAGAAAAATGAGGGAAATTAAAAGGAGGGAAACCAGCGTGTTCTGACTATAAACCAAATGAAGTAGAGGGAGGTTGGCTTGGATGGTATCCCTTTATTTGATTGTGGCAAACAGCCTGAGTATAAAGTTCACTCTCGGTATGAGTCATGTTGAACGAGTGTTGGTGCTCTTTGTGCGAGTATGTTTACATCTCCTATCCAGGACATGGACCCCAGCGGGCATTTATTGTTGACACAAAACAAGCCCGCCTGAGCTGAACTCAAGTGCTGCTCTCAGCTCCCTGAAGTGTGCTTGAAATCCTGTGAAAAATGCAGCATGGATGAAAAAAAAGCTTTGCTAACACATCTGTGTCTGTGTCAGACACAGACTGAATTACTTCCTTGTCAGTATATTTAAACTGTAATTTCCTGTGTGTTTTTTGCTCTAAACAAACAGCAATAACGTGTCGGTGTGGGGCTTCCCCTTTCCCCCCAAAAGTCCACCCCTGGTGCCCCTCCTAAGAGAGTTAGAGGGTCATAGGTTGTTGACTTGTTTTAACATGGATGGATGACTGAACAGGTACAGGCCCTGGGGCCACTGTACCAGAACCTCTGTATAAAGTGAGTGTCAGCATTTCACATTCAAAAGTCAATCAAATAACCACAAAGAGACACAAAACATCCACAATGAGAAATAAAATGTCCAAAGACACTCAGAATGTACATAAAGTGACAGAAAATGGCTGCTAATTCTGCAGTTGCGTTGTTTGTGGCTGTTTTGTGTCTCTTTTGGTCTTGGTGTCTTGCTTCCGTTTTGGAGGGGTGGGGGGCCTTTTAAATGTCTCAGTCGAGGGGCCCATCCTCTCATAATCTGTCCAGATTAATTGATGTTACAAATATCAATATTGATATTGTTTCATATTAGATCATTTAAAGTTGTTTAATTTACATTGACTTGTCACACTGAATAAGCAGGGTGGATATTAATCATGTACAATTAATAACTGCCATGAATGGGAACTCTGAATATGAGTGAAAACACATTTTTAATAATTTTATAAATGTGAGATTATTATGTGCTATTCACACACTAAAACACTAAATATAAACATTTAAAGCGCGGCACATGCTTTACATTAGGGCTAACATGCACTGACTATGTAGATGGACGTTGTCAGTAAAGCTCGAGTGTTTATTTAACTGTGGATATTTGATAAGCTGCGATAAAAAAACACAGGCTTTGTCCAATGTACACACACATTATCAAACCTAACAGCCACTCAGGGATTATAGTCTGTGACAAACAATAGGTGTTATATATCAGAAACAATCATGTCAAAATAACTGAAATGCAAACATGTCAGCTCAAAGACCAGTTATATTTACAGTATAATTACGTATAGTGTGAAATTATGGAGAAGTACACATAAAAAATCTTGTACTTATACTTGTGTCATTTGGGTGACTTTACTTTTTGTACCTTTTTTCTACATTCAAATTATTATTCTGTAAAATCTCTGTGATATAGAACTCTTATTTTAGTAACAACCTTTGGCATTTGATGCATTATCCAAAAGACTTAGAAAAAAACATAGAAGATGCAGAAAAAAAATGAATCATACTGATATTTAAGCTCATACTCAAATATAAGTATATAACAAAGTAAAGTTTAGCATGTAAGCAGATTGTGCAAACAGTAGCATAAGTGCTTACAGAGTTACTTCATCTAAAGTACACAAAAGTCTAAGCAGTTGGTATAGAGAGAAGGGATGTACAGTAACTGTGATATATACAAAATAAAAACTATATAAACGGTTTTTTCTTACTGAGTTTTCTTTATTCAAAAAGTATTTAAAGCAGTGCAATTAAAATTTGCAGACAAATTCAAGGTACAGTACTTACATACAGCACAATATCAACAGAAACAAAAATATAAAGCGAACCTGAGTTGCAGTGTACTGAGTATGAAGACTGTAGGAAAATAATAAGACTGTAGTGTTCTGCTTAGTTTACAAAAGACCATTCTGAATTTGGCAGATAATTTATAAAATATATATATACACATCTTGGCACTGGTATAAAGTAAATCCAGACACTCAACTCAACTCAAATTCAACAAATTAAACTGGTGCACACACCACACATGCACCATCACCATTTGCCACACAGAAATACACAGGTATGCAGAAATACACAGGTTTAATTCATGCACTTGAGTAAAAATGTCCTGCACCCACAGAAACGTCTGCACATGCTGCTTCGTGCACACTCATTTTCCATCCACTGATGTTGTTTTTCAGTGCAGTTATTTCAGTGAGAAGAGTCAGACTTCATGTGGCTGATGGTAGAACAGTTATCCCACTCCTGTGTGGCAACAGGACGGATTAAACGAACGGACTGGCATTGTTGTGCGGGTGGAGGCTGGGAAACCTTGTCACACTATGAGAGAGTCCCTGCTCAGTGCAGTGCTCTGTTAAGGAAAACACCAAGAGCCACACGTTAGAGACTTTGAGTTCATGCTCATGCAAGGTTAGTCCAGCCTGATGTCTGAGGTATTGAAGCTTTATTACGTTTCACAGCACAGCAGTCATGCAGCTCAAGCCTTGTTAGTAACGACTAATACTGATAGTGATTCCTCATGATTTTTTTTTTTAGATATTTAGCAAGCCAGAAAGTAAGCATTTGTAACACTGTGATGATTGCAAGCATGGACAGATTATGCATGTTTGCGTTCAAATGTAAATTTAATCAACTCCACATGCTCTCATTGTTTAATTTCATATTTATACTAAAATGTTACAGCTACCTATTTGAAATCACATAAAAACTATGTTATAATGATTCAGTGTTAAGACTATAAATTTTGCATTTTACATTGCACAAGAGACAATTATGTACATAATACTATAAAACATTTTTAAATGTTTATGCACAGGGCTGGTACTGTTTTGTTTTATTTTTACTGTCAACAAATCCCATGAAAAGATCACAATTTATATTGGCTCTCAGTAGTTTTTTAACTTCTCTGTGGTGCTTAGCAATAACTATGTAAAAAGGGGTCACAAATATTTGGTTTGTAGTTTTTTAAAAATATATAAAAGTATTTTAGGGGTATTTGCCTTTATTGATCCTGACAAGAAATTAGGGAGCAGAGATAAAGAAGGGATGACATGCAACCAAAGTCCTAACTGGACTTGAACCAGGTCTTAAACCCTTAAGTCATCACAACATTTTTAATACGTTATGGATGATAATGGAGACAAACAGGCCACATCAGGCTTTGAATCCTTCCCTTGTTGGATTTGGTCTTTTCATGGGATTTGTTGACAATAAGAAAAATGTAGAATATCACTGGCATTGTCAGTGTAACTGTTTACAGGATATAGGGGCTCTTTTCCTGAAGAGCTGAAGAGGAAGGAAGTCCTTGTTCCTGCTACAAGTAACTCACCAGGTTCCGACTCCTGTCTCTCTCCTCTCTGCCCCCCTGTAGTGTATGGGACATCCCCTGGTGGGGGCGGGTGTAAGAGAAAGGCCTCATGGCTGGTTCAGTGGTCCTGTATCTCTCTGATCTGGGAGGTTCTGCAGTGCGGTACCGGTCTGTGGTTGGGTCAGCCCTGCGGTACCGCTCTGCCTCCAGCTCAGTGTACGGAGGCAAAGGGTCCTCCTCTTCTGGACGGTTGCTAGGTGACCGACTGTAGTAACTATCGCTGCCCTTTCCCCTGGAGCTGCCTTTGGAGGGAGTGTCACTGTCCTCGTCCATCCTCCCAGCGCCTCTGTCCCCTCCCCGCCCCCTCGCCTTGCTTTCCAGCACACTGTTGAGGAAGGTGTTGTCGTAATCTCGGCTTTTGGGAAGCCGAGAGGGGCGATCACTGTCCCATGTGTCCCTTCTCTTTTGTGGTAAAGGTGAGGGGCTGCGGCGCCTCCAGCCATCATCTTCATCTCTGTAGAAACGCCTGGGAGGGCTGTAATCCCGATCATAGACCTGATCTGGAGGCTCAGCCCGTCGACCACGGGAACCGTAAGAACGAGCGAATTCCTCCAGCTCGTCCAGGGAGCCGGTACGCCCTCTTCTGCTCAGAGTCTTTCTCTTCAGGTGCTCTGAGCGAGGGTTCCACCTACAGCAAGGAAGAGCTCACGGTGACAAGGAATTTCCACTTATATGACATGAAATGAGTTTGAAGAATTTGGTTTCCATGACTTTGTTTTAATGAGGCAGTTTGTCTGGGTGGGTGAGATGCAGGGGCAATGGACAGCTGAACATTAGCATAGTAACATGTCTGTAATGTCTGACTGTATAGACACATATTTTCTAGTCTCTGAAAGAGAATGAAGGGATTTCTAGACCAGTGTGTTTTAAATGTGTGTTAAATGATCCCATGTAATGGGCAGGTCAAAGACTTAATAATAACATTTCATGGGACCTTTACTCTCTTAACACATAAGCACTAAATAACACAGACAACATGTATTGCAATTATACCTTCTGTCTAGTTCATCATCTGAGTGGTTTCCTCTGTCCCGCCTGGGCCTCCGACTCTGTGCAGGTGGAGCAGTTCTCACCACTGAATGGTCATCGAGATCTGCAATGGGCGGGAGCGCCTTCATCTGGACCGTCTGATAGGTGTGTCTGAAGTCTGTAGTCCCTCCATCATGCAGAGAGCTCAGCTCTGATAGGCTACTAGCTGTCGAGACAGACACGTCACAAAAAGTACATTTACTGTTTTTATCACAAAAATCTTCGTGAAAATAAATTTCACAATTTTCAGGTGCGCTGTGAAATGTTGCAGTCAAACATTTTGGGTGTGTGTGTGTGTATGTATCGTCACACCTCATAGTGGATTACTGATTACAAAGAGGACAAAAAAGAGCGACCCTACATTTAAATCTTTGTTTTTGAAAATGAGAAACATCTTTTTCTCATTTCAGTAAGGACAGTTAGATGTGATGTGATGAAATGAAATGAAATGAATGGAAGGATTAGATGAAAACTAGCACTAGTTAATTTACACAAACCATGCACAAAAAAGAGAAACACTTGGACACATACACACTGTTTCACTGCCACAGATTACAGAAACTGGCCTAATCTGTGCAGTCTTACGTTTGAGTGCAGCCATCTTGGCAGAGGGAAACTGACCCAGCTCCTTCTCTATGTAGTACAGAACTTTCATTGAGTCCTGGTCTGGACTGGCTTTCAGTCGGTAACCACTGCGCACTGTTGATGTGGACACACACACCCATATACACACAGCGACATACAGTGACCATGCAGCACACATGTATATACTTGTGTGAAATGGACATTCTTACAAGGCAAAAGCTAACAACCAAACTCAGACGTGTTAAGGCTAGATTTAAATGACAAACATGCATGTAGCTGACAGACATTTCTGTAGTTTGTCTGGCTTCTATTTAGATTAGAGACAGACTTGAGGATGACGGATGAAATGAGGGTTAGTCAAGTCAGTGTTGCTGCAACAGGCTGTTGCAGAGCTTTCTAATATCTCTACACCTTACGGACAACATTGATGACACTCACCTCCAGCCAGGTTGTTCTCCACTGAAGGGAGAGAGGTGATTTTTGGCTCCATGTGGGATGAAGGGGCAAGAGGGACCACAGTAGGGACACCAGGGATGTAGTAGGGATAAACTGGCACCTGGGGTGGTTGTCCACTCTTTGCCATCTTCCCTGCCTCATACACTGTATGGGAGAATGACAGTGACAGTAAACCTTCCATGCAGAGCGACTCATGTCAAGCTGATTCACATTAAGTGATATTTTTAAGCAAATCATGTAGTTGTTTTTGTCACTCACAGTGTCGTGGGCAGCAGCAAGTGTCAGGACAGCAGCAGCAGCGGACGTAGCAGCAGCAGGAATGAGGAC
Organism: Toxotes jaculatrix; assembly: GCF_017976425.1. NCBI lineage: Eukaryota > Metazoa > Chordata > Actinopteri > Toxotidae > Toxotes > Toxotes jaculatrix. Next base: position 9,011,653 of record NC_054408.1, on the reverse strand, counting down.
AACACTGGCACCAGCAGATTCCCAACAACAACAGGAACAAGATGCTGCCCAGGACTACAGATCCCACAAATGCCCACTCTGAAATAGAGACACACACACAAATACAAATAAATACAGTAAAAGACGCAATGTTCTGTTCCAGTTTCCCTCAAAAATGAAATACGATTAGCAAATGTCCAATTACAAATAAGATGTACGAGGCAACAAGTTTGGCATAACAACCTCTAAAGTCATTCAGAAGCTTTAATTAATAATTAAATTATGTCACAGTGTAGTGACACACCCCGGAGTACATTTTTATCATCACTGCAGCAAGGCTCCAAGTTAAATCACTGGAGGTCAGCAAAACATTAAGTTGAAAGGAGGGATTATTACTGATATTTCAGGTTCACTCACTTTTAGTTTTACTTCCAAATTAAGTGGTTATGACAATCAGACAAAACTGTAAGCAGTTGAAAATCTTGTTTTCTCAAGTGTTTAACTTCTTTGTTTTAACTTGCACATTTGCAAATCTCAGAAGTTGATAGAAATGTTGGCAAGAACTATATCATGCTGTAATTCATTACAATTCTCATTACAACCATGCTATGTTTCTGTGTCCAAATACGTATCCAAAAACCACAGAGCAACTAAAATAGGAAACTTCAAAATAGGAATCTCTAGAGAACTCTGTCTCTTATCCATTGTCACATCTCTTGTAGCATCCAGGCTCTAACAACACACTTCCTCAGGGTGTGCCGAAAAGCAAAATCCACTCAAAACCCCTTGATCAGTCAACACATATCCCCTGTGGAATTTAAATTATAACCAGAGGTAAAAGATAAGAAATCAGTGTTTCCCCTACCATTATATTAGCCCCCCCCCTCAAAAAAGCTGTAAATCTAGGGGAAACACTGGAAATGTAATCCTGTGAATTTTTCTTTACGTTGCTTCAATATCTGAAGTAGCGGATAAAAGTTCAGTGTCATCACTGGATCGTGAACATACGTTTGTTAGTCAGAGTTTTGATTGGTCAGCGAGAATTAAACATTAGGCAGCATTAGGGAAGCTAGAGGATGACAGGCAGTGAGAAGAAAGTGCAGGTGAAGTGCCATACCTGGCATAATCTCCATATCAAACTCAGGTAAGAGATCGTCCCGCTGACCTGTCCTGCCTGCAGAGAGAGGGAGAGCACAGGTGAAGGCCGGAAGAGGAAGCAGGAAGCAAGAATCAATGGGTCAGGCAAATTAGAAAATTTGGTAGCAGAGTGGATTATTAATGGTCAAGCAGTAGGCCTACTTGAAGAACTGAAGGGATGAACTTTTCACGCAATCAGCAAACATGAAGTAACAAAGTTTAATCATTGTATATTTAATGTTTGTGCCCATATGAACTTGCCTTTATAAATTTGATTTTGTGAATTATACATCATACATGCTGTCTTTACTTAAAGAAGAATGAACACAAATGCTAAATCCTAGCCACGATAGCAGCATTACAGTCAGTAGGTCAGTCCACCACTGAAATATCTCGACAAATATTTGAACTGCCATTAAATTTTGATCAGACGTTCAGTCATGTTTAAAACACAGCAGCAACATTACGATCTCTGTTGTATGCTGTGTGTCACGGTTACACAGGGTTGAGCTAGTCGGACTCGGAGACTGTCGTGTGGTGGATGTAGCTGCATGTAGCTGCCGCTTAGCTTGTTAGCCTAGCTGATTAGCCTTAGGCTAGCTCGGTTGCTCCGAGCTAAGTGGCCGGGTTCTCGGCCGGCTGACCCCGGGTGACCCGTAGAGTAACCGCCTCTTCGCCAAATATGGAAAGTACACTCCCACTAAAATCCAAGATGGCGCAGCTCAAATGCCCATGGTTTGGTCACAAAACCAACTCCCTGAAACCAATGGGTGACATCAAGGGTTCTACGTCCATGTCTTATACAGGCTATGGTTTAAATATGTGCAAAAGGTAATGAGATTCCCATCAGCCTCATTCGTGCTTTGCATTTAGCACAAATTTGTAAATGTTAGCATGCCAACAGGCTACACCAAGATGGTGCATTGTCAGTGAGAGGACGTTAGCATGCTGATGTTAGCATTACGCTCAAACCAACGTGGTGCCTGTAAGTACAGTCTCACAGAGCAGCTAACATGGTTGTAAACTCACTGATATATTTTGCTGTCCAGAGTTCATGCTAATAAAATATGACACCATAAAGTTTCCTAGAAGGGCTTTCAAAACTACTAGTCTGTGAACATAAACTAAGTCACATAAGTCCAAGTTCAGAGTTCAAAAGCAACACTTATTTTACTCTGAATCTAATTTTAGCAAGAGGCCTGCAGTGCTATATTTCTGTGATGAGGTGAACACCAAACATGTGCCTCTCTGACAGTGTTAAAGCAGCTCACAAATGAGTGATTGCACATGCTGCTATAGATGTCACATGCACACAGACACATAAACTCACATATCAAGAGGTGCCAACAAAGGCAAAGAGGGGGTTTTGGAAACTGGGGCACACAACAATTTACCAAGGGAGCTCATCAAAAAAAAAAAAAAAGGTCACACAAGTTGTATGGTTCTGAAACAATGCCTCTTTTGTGCTTCATATGAAAGACAAACAGGCCAAAATGGAGAAAACAAAAGATTCAAGGCAGTTAGAAAACTGTACGGAAAAGAGAAGACACTGTAACAGGTGTGCTGAGACTGAAACATTACTGCAGGTGTTCATGTTTCTAGGGTGTGTTTATCATGAGGTGGCAAAAGACTATAATTAGTGTAAAGACCAGTCACTGTCTGATCTGTTTGAGAGACACCTCAAACCACCACGGGCCGTCAGGCCCCAGAGACTGCTGAGTATGCTGTTTCTATGGAGGGGGGGAAAAAAACAGTGTACCCTGCCCTGATAAAATAAGTAATCTTGCTACCCTGACCTGGCACACTCATCTACATACCATGAAGCTCAGTAACACTGAGTAACCTGAGAGAGCTGAGGAGCTATGCAGCCCTGAGAGGGAGGGAGGCAGTGAAAGATGCAGGGAGAGCATGGAAGGTTGAGGAGAGAGTAATGGAGGAGTGCAGATGAAGATTTTGCAAGAAAAAAGAATGAGCAGAGGGGATGAAAATGAATCAAAAAGAAAAATTAAAGCAGAGATTAGAGACATGCTGAGAGAAGAAACAGCACAAGAGTTTGCTTAAACACTTTTTTCCTTTCCTGTAGAAAGTCAGATGAGAAGACTGACACAAGTCTCATGTTTGTAAAGTAAATATGAAGCTAGAGTAAGTGGCTGGTGAACTTAGCTTATCTTAAAGAAAATGTGTAGTTTTAATGGAAGTTATGTGCCAAACTATTTATCGATTAAACAAACAAAATATAACATATTAATTAGTGAACACAGAGGTGCTGATAGACTTTCTCTCAGAAAAAGCCAGGTAAAGTGTTTCCCCCTGTTTCCAGTGTACGCCAAGCTAAACTAAACAGCTGTTGTCATAAACTAGCTATTGAACTGAGAGTGGTGCCAATTCTTGTCATCTAATGCTCAGCAGGAAAGTGCCAATCTGCTGCCGAAGTTGTTTTACACACTTAGATGTAACATGGCAAAGCTTAAAAGAAACTAGTACCAAAAACCTAGTGCAGTTTTGTTATTCTCGCAAATTTTATCCCCCCTTCTTCTCTCCTGTGAGCTGATTATAATCAGATTAGCGCACAGCGGAGGAGGGCCATATGAATGAGCAGACTTTAATACTACAAGCACACCGAGTCAGTCTTAACTTAACGGAAGAAAACTGTTTTGGGTAACTTCCAGTTCACATTGTTATGAGAGTTCAGCCTGGTTTTTCTCTCTCTCTCTTTGTCTCTCTCACTTTATGTCTGCAACAGCAGTAACCCTTAACATGCTCCTGTCTCCACGTTGCCACGGTAACAGCTTAAGGAGTGGCTTTGCCGACAATGGTCTCCACAATTTCTCTCTCAGCGAGTGGACGTGCTTCTCCAGGTTTCATTAACAGTACATGGTGAATCTCTGACCTTTGGGCACTGAAACATTAGCTGTTCAGTGTAGGTTCAGGCGCTTTGTAAAATCATTAATCAGCAACAAACACACTACAAACGCACAAACATAAACTGTTGAGTAGCTGAAAATATGATCCCATATAGTCTTTTGAGCTGCAGAACCCTGACTTTCATAGTGTCCAGCTGAGTTAAGATATACCTAAAGTACAGTCCAGCCAAGTCCACGTCAGCCCTCCAAAGTGGCTAAACAATAGAGCCTGTCATGGAGGATCAGGACCATGTAAAGAGGCAAACACCATTTGGCCGTTTCCATGGAAGCTGTTGTATGGACACTTTGGAACGCAGGAAACAAAAAGCCATTTGTAAAACCTTAACTAAATTATAGAAAGACACTTCACAGAACTTAATATGCACACAAACAAACATATAAACAAAACTGTAGCCAACAGATCCTGATCCTTCCTTTAGCAGAAAAATGAAGTGTATGCATACCAAGCACAAGTAACTCCAGGTGGCCTTCATTCCTCCCCTCCAGATCGTCAGCAATAACGACTTTACAGAAGTACACTCCACTGTCGCCCCACTGCAGCTCCCCGATCCTCAGGTCCGCTTCTGCACAGAGACAAGAAACAAGGTTTACTTGTACTGAGAAAGCTGAGAGGTCAAAGGGCAGGTGAGCATTTAACCGCTCCATTTGTAAATTCAAATCAACAGAGATGAGACTAAAAACAGAATGTTTACATGTAAATAACAAGAAAAGCCTCATCATATTTAGAATTAAATGATGACCAACAATTCATTTATTGTGTCAGTATTTTTTAACTGTACTGAATGACGACAGAAGGGCATTGTTGAATTTGTCTGTCTCACTAACACATTTGGATAGAAGACAGGTGTTTTCTCTTGATAAGGTTGAGGTTTAAAAGGAGTGCTGACATGAATGGGAGTGAGAGCAGGAGGTGGTGATCGCATGAGTGTGTGTAATGCCTGCTCTATTGTAAGACAAAGACAAAAGAAGTTTATTTAGAGAACAGGAAATGCAAAGCACAGTCAGCTCTGACTCCTGGGATGAATTTCAGGGCGCAGTGGTCAAACAGCTGCAGCGACTCTTCATCATTAAATCACCTCTGTCTTGTAGAAGGTAAGAATGATCACATTACTGTTTATGATGGAGATGTCTCTGCCTTTGTAGTGCTCAGCCAGTGTCATGGAAGCTCCTTGCGCTGAGGCCACAACCCGAACCGTGCGGGTGCTGTCGGAACACTCCAGGTGGGCCGTGGGTCCCAGCTCAGAAGCCTGCATGCCCAGGCGCTCCGGCAGGTTGAAGGACTCTCGCGTGCGGTCTCGACAGTAGGACTTGTACCACCACTGCACCACCGGGGTCTGGGTGGAGGCTGTTTGATACTGACACGGGAGGACCACAGACTGGAAGAGCATCCCAAGCTGCTGCCTCCGCTGCACTGTGACATGGACCCCATCACACACGCACACTGACACCAGACATAAACAAACAGGAAAAGAAAATAGAGATAAGTGAAATGTTCACTCTTAAAAACAGACCCAAATATAAGCCTTTAGTCTGACTCCTGGACATGTGATTTGACTTTTCAGTGGGTCATGCAAATATCACTTTTGAAGATAAAAGTGTGTGCAGCTAACTTCAAACACAGCACAGCATCAGCCTTTAGAAAAAACAGGGTCACGTACTTATCCTGCAATGATGGAAACCAAGCACCTTGACATAAGGTTTATTTTAAGCCCAAAAGAAAAGTGCTTTTCCCAACATGACACACAGATGGGCATTAAGTTTAGGGCAGCAACTAACGATTATTTTATAAAATGTCTAAAAAATGTCATCAAATAGTGAAAAACAGTCTATTACCATTCCCCAAAGCCCATGGTGATGTCTTCAAATTGCCTTTTTTGATTGAACATCATTGAAAACTGGTGGTCAATTTATCTTTTCAGCCCTAACTGAGTTTAATAGGTATAAATAGCTAAAACTAATGCTGCGTAATACAACAACAGAAGGTTATAATGTTCAGTTTTTGATTAAAGGGTTCACAAGTTTTTCAAGTCAAGCTTAATGCAATACATTGCAACAGTTTTTGTTTACCATAATTGTTCCTCCTGTCCATACTGGAAATGTGGTGGGCCCTTCCTAATGAGATGCTGATGTAAGTGACAGGGGTCATCATTCTTAGACAAATTGAGTGGGTCTCCTCCAAAGTTAAAGTCTTGATACTATGAAATTTCCTTTTTTTGTTTCTCTAGACAGCGTTTTCTTGCTGAGATGCGATGGAGGGATAGTAACATTAACAGCAAATTTGGTACTAAAAAGACTGTATCTTTGAAAGATACCCACTTGGTTTGTCTAACTCAGACTGCTGAGAGCTTTTATTAGCTTTGGCTGAACCCATATAAAGCATTTTTGCACAGAATGAGGATGGTGGATTTTGTCCCCTTGCCTTAGGAAGGCATCTCTCCTCAGCCAGTATAAACAATTACAGCAACCAAAAACTTTCGAGGCATGTGGGTGTTGTTTTAAGAAAGACTTGACAAAATGTGAACCTGTTCTTTAAACTGTTTCAGAGAGGTGTTGATTCATCTTTGTGGTCATTTTGGAGGCTGCGTTATACTCTAAGGTGTCTCTAATATATTTAGTCTACCATCACTGATAAAAATGGGGTGGACAAAATATTACAAGGCCGTTGTGCCACAGTGCATTAGTTTTAACTGAGTGTCATTAAAGCCTGGAAAAGGATGCACATGATTACATCTTGATTACTGCAGCTGTGTTTCTTTTTTGGCTGTACAGATGATTCATGATGATTCTAACACGTGGGTCATATCAAAACGGGGGAGAGAAGACGGGAACAGAGATTAGGTGTGTGGGGGCTCCTCTGGTGCTCAGTACCAGGGTCAGGAAGGTTAAATTCCAGTGTGTGTAGGGGGCTGGGAGGTCTGTGGAGAGGCAGGGGGTTGTCATCACAGAGGGAGGGGATGAAGCGGTCAGACGCTCGTGGGTGCTTTCTGCTAGTCATATTAGCTCTAGGTGGGGCAGGAACTCACTGTAAACATTTCCCAGAAGACAGGAAATCAAAACAAAAGCTAGTCCACCAGCCTGCCTCTGCACTAGACCACTAAGAGGAGCGTTCATACAGTTGGCGTTTATCGTGTTTATCTAAAATGGATGCTTTTTCCTAGTTTCCTTCTAAAATAAGAGCAAGTCAGCAAACTATTATTTCCATCACCAGTTAATTTTAGAACTGCACAATGACCAACTATTACCAACTAAATGATTTTTAGTTTAAGTCCATCTTTAAGCAAAAATACCAAATATTACCCAGTTCCAGCTTCTCCTTTGTGTGAATTTTCTCTGTTTTATAAGTTTGTGAACTGAATATTTTTAGGTTTTGGACTATTGGTCAGACATCAGAAGTAATTTGGAGATGTCACCTTGGGTTTAGAGAGCATTTTAAACCATTTTCTGACATATCAATATAGTTCATTGATAATAAACCTTTTGTGATGCATTGTTTCTCAGAGTCAAAGTTGACATCTTCCGACTAAGAGTTCAAAATGCAAATTAACAATACTGATGTTAAAACAAACCAAAACAGCAAACGCTCACATCTGAGAAGCTGGAACCACTGAATCTTTGGCACTAATAATCAGTTATCAAAATTGTTGCTGACTATTTCTCTGCCTGTCGACTAATCGATTAATCAACTAATTAATTCAACCCTATAGCACCCATACTGCATCATGGCGAGTTTCAAACAAGTTTTATTTATAATAATAAGAGCACAGTCTAATGAGCATCATTAGGTCTATTACTTCAACCACACATGTCTAAGTAAAAGACAAACAGTTATGATGGTGATTAAGCCGAATAATTCTACAGACTAAGAGAACAACAGGAGGGGTGAGCGAGCTCCTAAATTCCTCCCACAAAAGAGCACTGGTCTTCCCTTTGTTTCTTTTTTTCATGGACCAGTCCATTGTTTGCTACCCTTCCACCCCTCCCGTCCCACTTGAGGAGCTGAGAGGGGGAGGAGGTCACAGACTCTCAACCAATGGGAGTATCTGGCTTCGTCCAGCTGGGTGTGAACAGACCAATTATCTGCTAGAGATTTAAACCGAACCGTTACTGCATGAATGCCATCATTTTGAGGTGAGATGAAGTCCACAGACACACACACACACACACACATACAGAAACTGCTAGACGCATCACCTTTAAGTCATTGTTAACTATTGTTTATATGAAGTTCACATCAGGTGTGACTCACTGTAGGTTAATGAAGAGGTTTACAGAGACAGCAGATAGTCTCCTCCTCCACCTGCGTACAGGCCTCATTTCAAGATCAGACGACTTTTTAAAACAGCGTGTGGTCACAAATGTATTCCAGGTCAAAGCTCTGCTGCTGCATGTTTCCTGAACACAATCAGACTTTTCCTCTCCAAAGCTGTCACATTTCCTGCCTTGACTGTGCCGTGCATTCCTTCACATTGACTCATTGACCCAACAAAAAACTGTGATAAGAGTGAATATAGTCTTCGCGTTTGATAAAGGATTTCACTACAATGTTACAGCAACCTGTTAAAAACATTTATCATCAGGAGTTCATTGCTCACACATGAACCATCACAAGTATTTTTTCAGCACTCTTAAGACCTCCTGTGCATTTAGTCACACCTTCTTGTAGTTTCTAAGATACAAATTTGCAGCAACTTTGCACCTGACTAATTTTCACCTGACGATTACCTTTATCATCGATTAACCTGCAAATCGATTGCTTTGCCTACAAAGCGTCATAAAATTGTGAAAAATACCCAGAGTGATGTATTAAAATAACTGCACTCATAAATGACAAAGAAAAGCATTGTATCTTCATATATGAGATGCCGGGATTAGGGAATGACTAAAAGATTAAACAATTATCAAAATAGTTACAGGTTAATTTTCTGTTGATTGACTGTTGAACTACAGGACTAATCATTGTAGCTCTACCTGGATGTGCATTGTACTATTGTACTCCAAAATGTACAATTTTGCTTTTATTGAGTAAACCAGGGTAGTTTCCTGTACAGATAGGCCTGTAACAGCAGAAATTATTAGCCATAAGGATTATTATTATCATACCTGAGGAGATAACGTATGCTATTGCAATGGCTGTAACTAAAATGTGTTGGTTGTTTGAAACGTGCTATATAAATGAACTTTATTTGGTTTGATTTTCTATGAAGTCCAATCAGCCCAATACTGATCAGCACACACTATAAATCCCAGAGGGATTACCAGAGTTGCCCCAAAAAGCCACTAATGTGTTATTAATTCGTTAAAAACGGGGCAAGTCATTGCTATAATTACTATAAACCATCTAACTTAATTCACCCGAATAAAATCTAAAACAAAAACCAGCACTTTCCTAAGTCCTCAGTTAACGGATACGTTTGAAGCCACGGTGCCTTGGATAAGCAAGTTTACATAGGATCAACCTGTTGCGCTGTTGTGGTAAAGATGGCTTAGTTTAAAGAGGGGAATGAGACTTACATGATGCTCCCAGTAAAATAGCCAGCTGGTAAAGGTTCATTATATTGTCCGTTTTATAGTAAACTGTAGTTTATCCGCATGTTGGTCATCTCGTTGTCCGCAAACTGCAGCTGCTGCGAGCAGGTCTCACACTGCGACTAACGGGACTGTACCACTTCGTACAGAGGTGAGTCCCAGCCCAAAAAAAAAAAAAGAAAAAAAAAAAAAAGAAGAAGGACTGGCGACTTCCTGTGCTTCCCTGTCTATAAAACACAAGAGCAGGGTTTTTGGAGTTGTTGTTTAGTACGTCTGCTGGAATCTAACTTTTTATTTTCCTGTTGCAGCAGTGTCTACAGGGCAGAGTCGAGAGGTCTGCCCGGTGTGAATGTGGAGGAGGGAGGGGGCAGACTTGTGGATAAAATCAGGTCAGACTCGGTTTACCCACTTTCTTTATTGAACTCAGTTCGACTTTTCTTTATATGAGAAATGTTCTTACATTCACAAAAAAATATGAAAAAAAAATGCAAAAAATGTTACAAATGATCATTTATAAGTAAAATTAATTTCAGTATAAACTGGCATCTCCTTACTTTGCTCCCTAAATCAGAGACATGCAAAAGCAAAAATGTCATAAGCAATACAAGGCAATATATAGAGGGTTATTACCACAATTTAAAAATAAGCTTAAAATACAGACATTTTATTACTTTTATTCACAAACTAAGAGTTCAGCAGACACTTAAAATCAAGTTTTCATGAGAATACAAAGACAAACCAACAATTAAACAATATTTAAGCCAAAAAAAATTAAAATTTGTAAAAAAAAAAAACATTCATCATTTCTGTTAACTGTTTGAAGTATGATGTTTCATGCAGGTCAAGTTAAATTACAGTACAATGTTAGCACACTGCGGCTGGTGTGCGCAGAGTCAAAAGTTGATTTGGTCAATGCAAACATGGCAACGATCACCTGTTGTCTTGATAAATTTGGTATTATCCATTAGTACAGCAAGAGTCATGTGTTCCACTTTGGTGTTCCACTTTGTCTTTTTTTCCCAACCAGGTTGAGCTACCATTAATGAGTTTTGTTTACGGTACCTATCCCTGATTGATTATTAGTTTGTGCTGGCCACACCCCTGGCTCTTATTTTAATACCGCGTTTTACATGAGAATTTATGGCATTTGTGAGAAATTAATTTTGCTGTCGCTTTATGATGTGATCGAACACTATGCCAATCCATATATAAGCACATTTAAAAAAGTGTATTAAAAAAAAGGTTTTAAAAGAGCATTCAGTAACACAGGGCTATTCTTATCGGTTTCTCTATTGGTCATCACTGTAATCGAGATGATCACGACTGCCGCCGTAACGATCGCGTCGATTGTCGAGTTGATCTCGGCTGCCACCATAGCGATCGCGTCGATCGTCAAGTCGATCACGGCTGCCCCCATATCGATCGCGTCGTTCGTCAAGTCGATCACGACTGCCCCCATATCGATCGCGTTGATCATCCAGGCGATCACGGCTGCCACCGTAACGATCACGTTGATCATCAAGGCGATCACGGCTGCCACCGTAACGATCACGTTGATCATCAAGGCGATCATGGCTGCCACCATAACGATCACGTTGATCATCAAGCCTCTCACGACTTCCACTGTAATAGTTACGTTTATCATCGAGGCGATCACGACTGCCACTGTAATGATCTCGCTGATCGTCAAGGCGATCACGACTTCCACGATAGTGATCATGTTGGTCGTCCTGGTAACGCTGGGAGTCAGTGTCACTGCCCTTGCCATAATTCCTTTCTTTACCTCTACTAAGACTGTGTTGATCCTCCTCAAACTTGAGTCCAGCTGTTTCTACACTGTAATTGTTTTGAGGAACAACTTCTTTGTCTTCATACTGCTTGGTCTTGCTGTTTGGCTTGTCATCGCAATACTGTTCTCCAGCTTCAGGAGCATCTCTGTCGTAAAACTCCACTTCTCCAGGGGCACTAACAAACAGGGATACTAATAATCAATACACTAACCTAATTGTTGGTGTTGGTTTACAGTGGAAGAAACAGGACATACAATACGTACCCTTCAGCATACTTGTTCTTTTTGCCTTTTTTCCGGCAGCAACAGAAGATGAGAATCCCCAGAACCAGAAGACCTGCAAGAACTCCTCCAACTATGCCTGCAATGGACGCCTCATTTATGCTACCTGAGGAGAAAGGAGAAAAGACATGGGATTTTCTCACTATACTTAGTCCAGGGCTAAGATCCCCTACAATTTACAGCTTTGTTAGCCATTTTGACCTTTCACATTTGTGTCTGAAATATTTTAGCCTGCTCCTCTACAAATCATGCTTCCATTCAATTATTTTTCGCTAGCAAAAGGTATTTTAGGAGAAACAGATTTTAACATGAGACAGAATGGGGTGGATGAAACTTCAAACAACCTTCCTCTTTTTGAGTATTTTGATGATTAGTACAAACTATGGTTGGAATAAAAGCAATGTAATGTTTGTTATATTTGTTGTTATTCAAATGTTTTCTTTTGGACAATATTACATTAAACATTAACAGTCTTCACTTCCATGAGCACTATAAGTTTAGCTCTGTTTTGGTCTCCACAAACTCCCGAGTAAAATGCCTTGATAGTTTACGATAGTTTTTGTGCTGAAAACACCTGCCTGCTGCTGGAAATGAGGTTGAAGAAAGTGCAATAGGTGAGGCACATGAACTAAAAGAAGCTAAAAATGTGAGTTCATTGTGAACAGGCGAGCACATAAATCATGTTGTAACACTCACTTGGCATAACCGCTAAGGTAAAGTTGCAGCTGGCAGAACCCATTCGATTTGTTGATGTGCAAATGAAGAACCCTGACGTCTCTCTTGAAATATTGAAGAGAGACAGAACTCCATCATCTGCAAAATAATGTAAAACAATAGGTCAAACAATGCTGAGGTGACGGGCCATTTTGTCATTCTTTACATTAACACTGATAAAAAGGCAGGCTGCCACAGATGTGCGCTTCAAAGTAACATGTGGATGGTTAAAATGCATACTTTCAGTTGTTTTAGGTGGAAATTGTATGGGAATGTTTTGAACATTGTAGCTCGTCCATTTATAGATGGGTTTTGGGGACCCCTCCTGAGAAATGCAGCTGAGGGTGATGTTGTGCCAGTACTCTGCTTTTCCCTGGATGCTGCAGATTGGAGGAGAGGGAGGAACTGGGGACAAAACAAATAAATTGATGTCAAAGGTTACAGTCTGTTTCTTACTAGAGAACTGTATTGATTTAACATGATTGCGGAGACAAAACAGTAATATAGTTATTCACATCAGACAGACAAATAAAATACATCAGTGGTTACTTCTCACCCAGGACCAAAAGGGAAGTGGTGGCAGCTGTTGTTCCCTCATCATCCTTGGGGATCATGACGCTGCACTGGAAACGGCGGCTGTCCTGCATGGTCACCTTTGTCAAGCGGAGTGTGCTCACTTGTTTTTGAAGGTCAACCTCCAAAGAGGCTCTGCCTTCATAAGCAGGTGCAATGTCAGTGTCAGGACTATTCATATAGTAGGTGGCCACGGATTTCTAGAGAAACACAAACAGTGTATTTTACAAAGACCTCTGCTCAATATAATAATACAATATCAGAACAATGTATATTTGGAATTATTTTGTGTACAGGATTTATCCAATTAAAAAATAATGTAATAAGTATTTAGCATAAATTCCCATGGAATAAAAACTTTAGCATTAATTTGCTGAACCTCAATTACTGAAGTGATTTAGATTTTAAATCTAAAGTTGTTGTGAGCTTGAATTTGAAAGTGATGAGAGCGAAACATTGTTTGCAATAGAAACTATGATTCACTTTGGTAGATCATTGTCCATTTCAGGAAGTGTCCATTTAAGGAAGTATCAGTCACGGCCTTGAAATGAAGAGAATCTGTTATACATACTAAAAATCACTGGGTTAAATCACTGCGGATCAATATGCAAAGACACAATAATGGATTAACTTTATACAGTACTAGTGAGTTGTTTTTGTACATTACTTTTGGGCTACTGGGTAAAAATAGCTGCTTGTTAACCGTCGTGTTGGTGGTATGTTGACCCACATTGGATACATTTCTAATGCAGTGACTTTTGACCCTGTGATTTTTTAACATGTAACATTTTCTAAGGAGAGTGTTAATAAGTGTGATTAAAAATGTTAACTGATTTGTCGAAGATTGGAAGGTACACAATACCATGAGTATAAAATGGATATGTTACTGATTTGATGTTGTTTGTTTAAGGAGTGCGCCTGTAATACTCCTATATACTTCTTCTCATAATACAATACTCTCACTGTCTAGTAAACACCCACGTCTTTTACCACTCACATGTTTTACTTTCTGTTATAAATTTGTAGGCTCCCACCCTATGCTGAGATAAACCTGAAGACATCATCAAGGTTTTTTTACCCTCAAACTTGGCAAAGCCTCAGAAGACATTATGCAACAGTGTTCACAGGCTGACTTGTACTCCACACCACAAGTAAACTGATCTCCATGTGTAAAATCAGTCCCCTTTAGGTAGTTTACCATAATATTACTGTTCTAAGAAAATGTTACCATCACACATTTTGCAAGCAGTTATTTTAACCTCTTACCACTGGATCATTAATATTGTCAGGGTAAGCTTCCCATGTGAGGATGAGTGTGGTGAAGTCTGGTCGGGCTGGGGTGAAGAAACAGTTCATAGTTATATCACCTCCTCTTGCGACCTCGTATTCTTTCTCTGGAATAGAAACCTGTAAACTCCTGCAGCAGGGAAGTACTGAAACAAAAAGAAATATATAATAAATGATAACCAGTCTTCTCTCCAGTCAATTTGTTTGGTGTCTTTGCAAAATAAATGACATTTGGGTAACGTGTAACTTGGGGACAGAGAAAAATTGGTATGATTTAATCTGACTAACTCAAACTTTATGTTTGTGGTATTAAGTATACACTATATGTAACATAAATAAATAAATACAAATGTAAAAATAGTTTTATCCACAGGTTTCTTTTGAGTAAAACACAATCCTGCTTCCGGCTGAGTAGCAAGACGTTGGATTAATAATTAACAGCGGTGATAATCCCACAAAGGTGTGGCGGTGGTTCATAGAAAAGTGACAGAAATGAAGCATAAAACCTACCTGTGAATATCAGAAATAGCTCTCGCCATCCAAGCTGCTTCTTTGTCGCCATGGCTAAAAGAGGATAAAAACATCCATCCATTAAAAAAGTCTGCAACTGATGCTCTCAGTCTGAGAGTGAGAGCCCGCCTAACCTTCACGGTGAACTCCCAGGTACAGAGAGGTTGACTCTTCCAGGTAATAAGTCAACAGCTATAGGTCACATGTCAACAGAGAGCCAATGATTGATCTGTCCCTTGATTCAACCTGGCTTTAAGAGATGAATGTGACGAGGAAGGGGATATACAACAAAAAGGCTTAAACATTCAATTTTGCATACACAGACGGACATAGACTGTTAATTGATCCCTGATAGATAAGAAAAAGACACAAGTGGCTATAAAATGCACATATCATTGGTCAATATATTATTTGTCTGTTGACATGCAAACTGATTTTATCCTAACATGGTTTTGTGCCTTTGGCATTTAAAGTCTATGTATGTCATTGTAAATGATGGATTTTTTAAATAATTAAAAGTTGTAAAAACAAAATATATAGGAAAGAGAAGTAAAATGATGTTACCATTAGTAAGACGCTCACAGTACATCCACCATAGAACAGACAGACTCGAGAGGTTTGAAGTGTTACCGATTCGTTCAATTTGATAATTTCAGTAGTTCATTGAACAAAAAGTGTTTTAAAAAAATGAAAAAAATAATCTGAAATAAATAATTGAACTGATCACAGTCATTAACTAGTTGAGTGGATTTTGACCTTCCTAGAAAGCCAGATTGTTTTTGTTTCTTTATATTGGATATCACCAGCTGGTGTTGTGCTCAGTTTGACCTGCAGGCTGCAGTATGGCACTGACAGTGACGCTGCATGTGTTCAGTACAAAATTATTATCACATGTCTCTAAGTATAATGTAGTACAGCACATGTAAAAAGATTTTAAATATAACTGAGGAAATAATTACTTTTGATCCTGTTGCTTTAACTTGCTCCGGTATTTCATTTAGAGCAGAGAGCTGAAAGGGAGAAGGTGTGAACTGAAGCTGGACCTCTATCTGACGGTTTGGTTTTAAAATATAATGTTCATGAAACTCTTCTCTAATACTCTTGTGTGTGAGAAAATATGTGTCCATGACTCTGGATAAAGATGTAAGCCAGCGTGTGCCAACAAGTCAGCTGTCTTGAAGTAATTCAATCTATCATAAGCTTTACATTAAGCCTATGAAAGACTGAATACTTCGTTTTAACCATTTGTTGTGTGCATCTCTAGGTGTGGAAAAGGGACGTACTATACGACCCATTCAACAATGCAAAAATATTCGATTACAAGTGAGTCCTATGTTCAAGTTCCTACTTTTCAACGGACAGAAAAATTATCAACAAAACCAAATCTAAAGTATCAAAAGTAAAAGTTCTCATTCTGCAGAAAAAATGGCCTCTGTGAGTGATATGTTACAGGGTAACAAGGTAAAACTGAGGGGCTGCGAAAAGCTTTTTTGTGAAATATTGATAATTTGACCTCTTGGAGAAGTTTTTGGGGGGGATCTTTCTTTGGTGGAACTACTAAAAACTATAGACATCTGAAATGTAACAAGGTGCCACAGACAGACACAGCTGAACACACAGAACAATGGGCATGTATTTTTGGAAGGGGTTACAAGCCAAAAAGATTGTGAATCACTAGTTTAATCTTTAACAATATGTTGTATTTTATGAACCTTTTAATCTTGATCTGAAAAGTAACTAAATAAATCCAGAGGATTTAGAGTTCCCTCTGAATTGTTCTGGAGCAGAGGGAAAAATCGAAATACTAAAGTACAATTGACTCAAAAACATACTTAAGTACAGCCTAACAGTAAATGCATTCAGCTCCTCCTGTTTTTAAATCCTTTGATTCAAAAAACACAGGAAAAGTAAAACAATGAGAGGAATGTTCCTTTAAGTGTTCTGAATGTAGTATGAAAACTTTCAACATGATCAAATAAGCCACATCATAAATAAGTGTAGGCCTTGTTCCCTAAAACCTACAGCAGGTGAAGGATGTATTTGTCCACATCTTTTGGCTGATATCTGTCATTGGCTGTTAAAAAATTTGAGTGCTACTACTATACTATTCAACTATGGTCAATTAAAGGACCAGTGAATTTACAAGATCACAAGTTCAGCTCTTGTTTAATTAACAGTTGAACAGTTTTGGATACTTGTATCTATGTTTTCTACAGTTCCAGGTGCCTCTTGCTCTCTATTCAGTTCTGTATGGTATGACTTTGTGGGGGCTGTGCATGGCCAGATTAACCTGGTGAGGGGCCCCAGGGCAAATATTAGCTGTTGAGCCCCTATTAACCCCTCTGTCACCGGCCTCTGCGCAGTGTGCATGTACTCGGTTCCCATCAAGTACAGTGTACACTGTAGACAAAACATGACAACTTCATTAGGCGCTCAGTCATCCGGAATTAAATAGCATTCCTGTTCTAGAATAACACTAATTAGCAACAAGTTTTCTGTCTGTAAATGAAGAATTTATAACTGGTGTATACAGTTAATGAATGATTGATAAGCCAGCGTAACAAGGCTGTAACCACATGAACAAATCCTAACAGTGTGTTATAAAAACATTTATACACATAAAAGGCAGGTTTTAAAAAGTTTATGTGTGTTCAAAACATAGGAAGACATGTTGAGCTGGAAATGCTTGTTTGACAAAAATGTTCACGGTCCACTTATTAGATTTTTTTCTGGATTCTTCAGGTCATAAAAATAATCATCTGAAGTATTTATGATTTGTAATAAAAGAGATAAAACATGCAAAACTGCAGGTGCGGTCCTTTGCAAATGTATATCTTTGACCTGCTAATCAAGCTGCTTACTGGGTGAGTGAATCAAGATGGGTGATAAAATCTATGTGCAGTTCATCTCAAAGGGCATATTGCAGGAAGTGGCAGGGATAAAAGGAAATGTGTCTCCACTTCACATCCCTACATATTAGAGAAGTGAAATTTCCCTACTCTGGTCAGGGAGAGGTCATCTATCTTTTTAAATTTTAGGATGCATGTTTATTATGTGACACAGAGAAGTGCAGGTGTGAGCATGTAACATGCATTTAGAATACAAATGCAAAATAACAACAATGACAATTTCCAATAAAACAACATAAAAAAAGAAGAAAAGAAAACCACAATTTTTCATCAACATAAAACATGACACAACATGACAACAGTGGAGTATAATTGTAATGCTGCTTCATGCTTTGTATATGATTTTCAAAATGTTCTGGAGGCAAAACTGCCAAAAATTGACTACATTTTAGGATATTTTTTTTCTAGCCACAAATAAAAATGTTTCTGTCTGTTTTTTTTTATCTTGAGTAATACAGAATTACTCACAATTCCTCTGTTATTTCTGTCTAAAAGTCTGAGTCATGGATAAAGATAATGGCACTTTACAGATTGAGCGTGTCTTATTGTTGTTCAGACTGCAACACATTTTGAAAAGCAAATGTGTCCTGTTGTGCCTCTAGAAATAAATTTGACTTCAGCTGATCACAGGTTTCTGAGTAGTGAGTCAATCAATTACAGGCCTTTGTATCTGGGATCAATTAACAGTTAAGTTAGACTGTATTGGAGTTGTTGTCTAAGATAAAAGCGTTAATGCAGTCCGAGTCAGATCCACCCATGTCGTTCTGGGCAATTTAAGAAAAACCAGATGATTATTTAAGTATGTAAATAAGTTTGCAACGCTTAGCAGCTAACAACACCCAGCACACACATCGCCCTCTACTTTGCTAAAGTCCATGTGTGTCCGTGTGTGTGTGTGTCTCGCTCTTTCTCTGTGTGTGTGTGTGTGCGTGTGTATTTGTGTGTGTCACAGGCAGGCTCAGGGCTGGGATTTCGGGTTAAATATTCAAAATGGCGGACGGAGGAGCAGCGAGTCAAGATGAGAGTTCAGGACCAGGTAATGATTACAGCATTTTACATATTCATACTCATATTCAAACTGTGTTACTCACAATTTTATGATAAACGGAATACAGATGGAACGCAGGCCGACTATCTGATCAGGGTGCAATTCAGCTCTGTTTTAGTTTACACTCAGCTAGCCAACTGTAATTTGACAGAGGAGGAAACGAGCTATTGCAGTGCGACGGCAAATTACATGGAAACATGCCTCCCCCCTTTGTGTGATTAGACGGCTGTACGCCGCTACATATTCATACCTCTGCCGACAAATACAGTTTAGCATATTTTATTAGTAATCGACGACGTGACTCTGGTTCATATATGATATATTTAGATATTTGACTAACGCGGGTTGATTGAAATGAAGATGCTAGCGGGCTAGCGTTAGCTCTCTTGCTAACGCTTGGCTTTGTGTTGATGCACACTGAAGCTTTTGTAAGAGGTTTGCATATTCATTTTTTGGTGAGTCGGGCAGTGGCTGCGCTTGTTTCTTTTTCAAGCGCTATTTATGGGGAAAGGGGGATACGTTGAAAAAAATGTCGCAAACCTGGCTTTTGTTGTACACAGTGTCAGCTCGGTGTGCACCCAGCTCGACGTGATTTTATAGCAGAGCATTCTGCCCCAGCCTTTTGTGTGCTCGGCGCAGTGGAGCTCCGGCAGCCTGTTGTGTTATTCATGTGGGCCTGCCTGAACCAGAGTGCGGACTTCAGCATATTCCATCAGCCGACGAGGAGCTGGAGCTCATCCTGCGTGTCGACACAACACGTTGTGATGATAAAGACGGAAAGGTGCTTGTTAAAAAAACAAAAAAGAGGGAAAATTAAAAAAAAAAATGTCTATTCAGAGTTGAAGCGGTTGTCTTCGGAGTGGCTAACTGGCTGCCTTCTCTAACTTGGTCCAGTGGTTTAGATGCTAACTTTACGTTTGCGTTAATTTGATTCCGCTAAAATAGAAACGATATTGTAGCGATTAGCTTCTGGGGGTAATGAAAACGGCGTTGTGTTTATTGTGTTCCTCGTCTGTGTTCATGTAGTTAAAACTACAGCTTGATAGAAGTTGTGCCGAGCACTTTTTTTTCTCGAAGTGGTGGTAGTCTGGCATCGGGGATGGTGCTGGTGTTTATCTGCCTCATTAGAATATTTAATGTATTTTTACAACTACTCGTTCCTCCTGACTGTTTTGGAAACTTAGTTTATACCTGTTATGCCCTTTGTTGTTGCAGTTGTTTTGACCTAGTCAGTGTGTGCGGAATACAAAGATTGTACCTGTGTACCCCCCCTCCACCCCTCACCCACCCTCTCCCCTCAGGCACAGGGAGGGGTAGTGAGGCCCACTTCCGGAAGGCCACAATAATAACAGGCAGGGCATTCTTACTATTCACTCTGCCGGTTTCATGGCCGGGCAAGACACAGCTTGATGGCACTTTTTGAAAGGAACTGTTAGTTTGTTTTAAATGAAGCAGTCTGTAGTCTGTTGTAATACCACTGCAGAAGGTGATTTTATCATCTCTAATACTGGAGCATTTGCTTTTTGACTGAACAGTTCAAGTTGTTTTTACACTGGAATCAGCTGAAAAGGTGTTTTGTTACCACCAGAGTCTCTGTGTGTGATGGATAAGGAGTAACCACTTTGGAGACAACCATGCTGTCTTGTTTTTAGTACTGGGGGGAAAAATACTGAGGAAGACATAACTATCTTTGCAAGTAAAAAAATGGATATTGAATTGATCTGCAGCTTCATGTTTCTCTGCTTAGCTTGTTTTAATAATGCAATTCAACTTTATGCCCCAGGCCTTACTTGTGATTTAGACTCGATTCTTTGTGATCCAGGTATATTAAATTCATTGTTACAAGGAGAATCACAGGGTAACTTTGCCCACAATAATGATAGAGTTGCATTACAGGCAATTCTATGTTATACTGCAAGATAGGGACGATACTAAATTAAATCCTTTATTTTAAGATAAGCTAGGAAAAGAGTTTAAGCACTTTATATTTATTAATACTCATTAAATGTTGTGAATAATTACATTGTAAAGTTTTTTGTTCGTTATAATTTTGTGAAATTAAAGCAACTGTCTGGAAATAGGCTCCCTTGCATAAAAAAAAAAATAATTGACTTATTAAAATGGGCTACTTAAGGAACAGATGAGAAATAATTCTGTCATCCCCACACTTAGGCTACTTTTCTCATTTAATCAGTTTTACAGTTCCACCCTCATTCCAGCCTTGTAGTTCCATCATGAATATTCATCGATGTAAACAGAGTTGTTATGAATAATGCATCATTTGCAGTAATAAATTCAGGACATGCCATCTCAGAGTACCAAGAAGGCCTCCATGAAGGCTGCAGTCACACAAGCTTTTTCAATGTGGAGAAAGAAAATCATAACTAATAAGAACTGCATGCTGTGCTCTAAACAGATAACTACTTGTTTCTGGTGATCTGCAGTATAGTGAGTCATTCCTAACTAAACAATGCAAAACAAGAATGGCTTATTACTAGTACAGCAAGTTAAAACAGACATCTGTCTGAAAGAGGCCTTTATAGTTAAAAAAGTGGTTTCTTTAGGACAAACAAGCTGTCAGGCTATATCAGGCTCTGTAGGCTCAGCACTTGGAAGAGATACATATATGTAAAGTCTATTCTGCAAAATACCTGTGAGTACAAGTGAGGATCCAAGATGATAAGATATGATAAGATACACCTTTATTAGTCGCACAATGGGGAAATTGTATGTATCATGTAGGGTACAGGAGTTATTTTACATAATGGGGGCTTTTAGGAAACACAGACAGAGAGTACTTTATGGTTGGTGGATGGCCTACAAGTTGTTGCATTTACCAAGCAACAATTGCCATGTTGTCCCTGATGACTCTCATGTGTCCCTCATTATTAAGAGCATCAGTAAACATTTGGAAGAAGAGAGTAGAACAGTTTTAAAACACAGAGCAGGTTAAGGACAAAATAGGCCTTGGCAAGATGATGTTCAGTCAAGTTAAAAACATTCTTCTGCAGTTGAAATAATGTGTCTTCTTTAAATACATGAGGCAGAGGTGGCAGCGTATTGTAGTAAATGGTTCAAATCTAGAAAAAGAAAGTGCCGTATTTTGTTTTTACAATTACACATGAATAACCAGCAGTTAATGCTAATATCAGCATCCTTGGTGGCGAATTTACATGTGAATTCAGGTTGTCTGTACCAACAAACTGCAGAAAAGGGAATCATGACTGGCCTCTGCATGCACTGATTGGAAGTAGTTGAATATTCCTACATGCCTTCCCCCCTAGAAAATGCACTTTAATTTAGTTTGATTGAATTTTCCACCTAGCCTGTAGACAGTTGGCTAATGACCACCCAAGAGATACCACGGTAGCTTACAGTAGTGTTAGCCCCATTACTGTTTATCAGATTACACTGCATCCTGTGATTTGTTCATTTGTGCTGCAGTTCAGTGTTGCTGTTTGTACTCTCTATGGTCAGATTGTGTTGGTTTAATACATTGACTAGAATCTGTTTTAAATTGTTTTGATATTCATGTTGACTATGCATTGAACCTGCAAGCTTTACCTTGTTTGGTTATTAATTCCCTCAAAGTGAAAGATTATCTTTTGTGACCGTTCCAAAATCTGCTTAGTGCTCAGACTGGTCTAGATGAGAAAAAGTGGTCTTGATGTATTCTGAGTTTAAGATGAAGAATATAGGTATCAGGGCAGAATGTGGATGTGCTAATTAAGTTTTTGCTCTGTCTCATGTTGAATCTTTACGCTCACATTAATGGCTCTGCAGTATTCAGTCAGCCTTCCCATATTACAGTGCTAATGAGATACCTATTTAAAATTCTCTTTGCAGGATATTTGTATAATGCATTGTTCCACAGCCGGGTTTTGCAAACCATTCAACCAAGTAACTGTACATGTGTTGAAGTGCACTGCTGATAACTGCCTTTGCATTCACATCTTCTTTGTCTTCTCATTTGGTTGCATGATGTGATTGTTGAAGAGGTCGTTAAAACAGACTAATCTCTCAACCTCGCAGGCACATTTTGTTGGGATGACCTTTTTCAGATATTTTACACAAGTGTGACAACTGTATATACTCTGTGAAGCCACCTTGGTAAACAGTAGGCTGGAGCTAAACTAAACACTGTGTTGTTTGAAGGGATAAGCAGCAGAGTGGTATGGAGTATAATGCAGTGTTCATTTATTGTTCACATCAGTGTTTTCCAAACGAAGCTCTGAAGTTGCCAACAATTTGAAAAATAGAAAAATCACACAAATACGATGACAGATTGGTGCAAGGCTGATCTTAAGTATTTTTATTATCTTAATAATCAATAAACTGCCATGTACAACAGGCAGATTGTATTCAGTTGTAACACCTTAAAACCACCACTGTGATTGAAAGTTTGTGGAAAGCAAGGTAGCGCGTGTGCAGGGAAAAAAAAAAAAAAATTAGAAGGCTGAAAGCAATTATTTTAAGAATTGATCATTAGTTTAAGCAAATTCCAAATATTTATTGGTTCTGGACTCTGCTTTTCTGTGACTTATATCACAGCAAACTTAATATCTTTGGAGTTTGGACTGTTGGCCATCCTCAGTTTTAGGAAATTGCAAAGGGCATTTTCACAATTTTTAGGCATTTCATAGACCAAACATGAAGTTCAAATGAACACAACAGAAAGGCGATGAGCTGTTTTGATACAGGGGTACTTGAACTTATCTAATATAACTTTTTTGGGCTATATCAGACAAAAAGAACTTCTATGAAAGCACACTGCTGTGTACAAACAGCTGCCAACACTGTTTTGTGACTGAAGACCTGCCCCTCATGTCCTCGCACTGGTGATAAAGGTCTATTTGTTTTTCAGTATATGCTGTGTTAACGCTACCGTGCCCATTGTTTGATTTGGTCAGTTAGTACGTAAATGCCTTTTGCCAGTGGGAGAAGTAAAGAAGTTGATTAGAGCTGCAGCCAGGAGCAGTTGTTGTTGTGGATTTAGTTGGTAAGCCCCTTCCTCTGTAGACCACAGTCCAGCCTTGCATTCCAGTCTAGTCATTCTGATTCACTGGACACCTGTGCAGCTTCATAGCAAGGCTGATTCCCTGCTGTATTAACTCTCCGAGCATGCTGGAAATGGATTTTAAAAGGCTTCAAAATTAAATACTAATGGAATGTAAAGCTAATCTAAATATGCTAATCCCCAAACACTTCATAAACATAGACAGCAAAAGCCCGCCACCCACTCTCTGTAGTCGCTGGCTGTGGAATGCTTTAGCCACAGGGGGTCTAGCAGTAATGACAGGCTTGTGGTGGATTAATGTGGAGTTATTTATTTCCGATTGAGCGGGTCCCCCTCCCACTCATATGCCCCCCTCCCCCCATCCTACTCCCCCCTTTTTTAGCAGTTAGTCCAGGTCTCCATGACTCCTGGAGATTCTCAGAACGAGCAGTCTTAGACATTCTATTAATGCAGGCCGCCTTGCTAACACGCCCAGACCACCGCCGACAGGCCTCACACTGCATTCTGGGATATCTTCAGCCTGTTACCTGCTCTTAGCTAATTACTTTTTAGCCGTGGACTCGCACAATAATTGGACTTGTGCTGCTGCCTCCCCTCCCTCTGCTGCGCCAAGTGCTAGTTTGAGCACTTTTTTTCCCTTTTCTGTGTCGTCCTTATTCCCCTGTTTTTTTATCGTTCTCCAAAAGCCATCCAATCAATATGCTAATGAGCTGATAAATATTTATAGAGGTTTAAATTATGCAGAAAGCTTTCAGAGCCCGGTGTGAAATGCGTCGCTCGCAGGACTTCAAAGCCTTGCATTGCTAACGAGGCAGGGGCAGATTTGCATACGGCTTTAATCAGCTGAATACTGATTATGCTTCATTATAGAGTTGGAGGGTGGGGGGGTGGTGGCGGAGTTGGAGGAGGCCGCCAGCTGCACTTGTCGTTTGTTTCATTCCAGCAAGAGAGGGGAGAGGGTGAACTTTTTCAGAAGTACAGACAATCTTGGCACACGAGAGAGAGACAGAGAGAGGGAGAGGGAGTGCAAAGTAGGCACTGTAAAGAGAGAGGGGCTGAGCTATAAGAAAAGAAAAGAGAGGGTGCAGAGAGTGAGGGAAGGAGAGCTGTTTGCCTAAACCCTGTTGGCTTTCACAGTGTGCGTATCCCAGTGTTGCTCAGTGAACCGTGCGGTGGACAGTGCCACTGTGTCTGTGTGTAGCTCTGGTTGTATTGAACTCTGCTCGCTGCTGACCAGTGGAGAGTGAAGAGAGGGAGGAGTGGGAGGAGGGACAGAGTGCCGGACACCCTGTCGGTGGGTTTGCCCGGCAGAGGCAATTTTCCTTGATAGGCTCGGCAACCATGCTGGAAAACACAGGTGGAGCAAGAGTGGGTGAGTTTTTGATGAGGTTGTGGGTGAGGAGCTCAGCTGGGTTTTGTTGTTGTATGAAAAGCGAACATCTCACTTGGCACAGTTTGCATTGTTATATGACTTAAAATAGTTTATTACATTAATGTAACATGACACTTATCATGTTATTCTTTTCATATTACACCGGACAATAAACACAGCTGGTTTGTTTTGGTGATTATTTTTTGCTGTGTAATGCTGTTTGCTGCTTTGAATGCTGAACATCATTGAAATGTTGTGGAGAATCAATCCAAGTAGGATAGATTCAGGTGACAAAAGTGAGAGCAGTCTGCAAATCATAGAGATAGGGCTGTGTTATGCTTTTACCGGGAGTGGGTGTGAGTGTGTCTCACTATCTATCTCTGTCTGGCTCTTCCAGATGCTAAAGTGAATAATCAGTCAGAAACTACTAAATGTGCAATGGAAAGTGGTGACGGAAACAGCGGTGAGTGACCTCCACCTTTTTTTTTTTCTTTTCTTTGTTGTTCCTTTGCCGGGCTGAAATCAGGATGTGCCGAGTTTTACCTCCACATTCAACAGGTTTCAAATTCACATGAAAAAAAAGGGAACATTTTTGCAGCTGAAATCTGTCCACCTTTTGTATTATTAGGCCATTATGGGGAAAAAAGTGATGGCAGCTTTCCAAAATCCTTGTGAGCTGTTCTCCTTGAGTTTAGCTCACAGAGCAGTTTCCTTCACTTGTGCCGATTGAATGTCACAGTAATTCGCTCTGTCTCTGTGCTTCAGGGATTCGGTGATACAAATTATCGAACTCAGGGTGCAGGTTGTAGATTCAGTGCTCAGCCTCATATTTCTGTTGTTTAATGATTAATTAAGTAAATATTAATGATACTGTATGCTTCCAGTTTTTGTGTATGCCCACAGTGTTAATATTTAATGCTCTGATGATTCACCAGCCTGCGTTTGAACAGATTTATGCAGCAGTTTTAAAACTTTGGCTCACCAATACCATTATATATGTTGTCATTTTACTAGTATCCCTTGCACCTGAAGACTGTTTGTTTTTCTGAAGTATACTTCTCCTAGTACTGTGTTCCTCATTTTTTAAGCATAGATGCCAGTTTAACCACATTTAATAAAAAAAAACACCTTTCAACGCCTCTGGCAGCACATTTCATGAACTGTATTTCTGTTCTCAGGGATCCAAACCAATGGATTGGACTTTCAGAGGCAGACTGTGCCAACCACAAGTGCAATCACAAATGCACATGCACAAGCCCTCCTCCAACAGGTAACATGTGATGCACACCACCACACTCTTAAAGCTGAGTAACGTCTTGTTTTCCTGTTTTTGTGGAAGGAGCAGATGTGTAACCTAATTTTTGGTGTATTGACACAGTTTTATAATGGAAAAAATGTATGAAGTTTGAACAGAGGTATGCTCATCTGCACTCACACATGCACAAGCAGAAAGAGTTCATTTAAATGAGCCAGGCTCTCCTGGTGTCGCCTGGCAACGAGGCAGATTAATCAACCCTGTATGCTAATTAGCTGCTCTGCGGTTGCTCGGAAACAGATGGCCGAGAATATGCAAATCTATGCAGAATTTACATGCACTGCATAACAGTTATTTTAATTAGCATCTCAACTCTCTCCTCCCTTCCCTTCACTTTTCTTGTCTCTGAAGGCTGCAGCACATTTGAAATACCCACATTCTCACTTCCTTTTTAATTTAAATTCCTCTCTCATTCTCAGAAAGCTGCTCAGGTACACAGTGATTTGATCTTTCATTGTGTTTTTAGTTTTTGTCTCTTTATTTAGCCTGTCTGAATCAAATATTCTTTCTGATAGCTTTTAGTTAAAATATTTAGGAACATTTAGTCATTTTTTTATGATAACAGCTATGAGATGAAATTAAGAGAAGGCCTACCTAACACTTTCAGCAATGCTCAGTTGTGCCTGTAGGAAGACCTCCTCTAAGCCCCCCCCCCCCCCCCCCTTTGCTTCACCTCCACTAGTCTAAGTCGGAAGACTCGAGTGCTCTTCCGACCTCCGTCCAGCAGAGCGTATTGCCTCAAACCCAGCTAATGTTGGCCGGGGGACAGATTGCTGGAGTAAGTGGCCTGTTGCCTTACTGCCTTGAATTAAACCTAGTCATAGCCATGCATCTGGGGTGACACCGGAACATGATCAAACCTGGCTGAGAGACTTGGTGATGAAATGATGGCTTACCCTCGTTCTGTGGCTAAGGCTGGTATCTCCTCTGCCTGTCTGTCTGTTCATTGTCGTGGTTGTTAGGCTATGTCCAGATTCCTCCATATCAGGAAATAGAGGGATGTGTTTGGACTTAGTCTGTGTGTCTGTACACTCATGGTCGGGCCAACCACATGACACATCTCATATCCATCTTCTCCCTGAGGCCGTACTGTAGTTGAGATGACCGGGCAGGTTGTGGCAGTGAACGGTCACTGTGCATGTGGATTTTGAGTTTGAACATGACATCAACATGCTCATTTGCACTTGTGACTGGCTGCATGAGTCTTCTCTCCATTTACCTGCCTGGGCTCATATTAGTGTTGCCACGATAGCCAGAGTTTCAATACTACTTCAATACCTCTGTGAAAGGTTTAATTCAGTAGTTAGATTTACATAAACAGTTAGTACTTTTACCTGATGTATTCAGAATGGTGGGGAATCCACTTCAACATTGTAAGAACTTGTACAATTTGGGATAATAAAACTGACAAATTGGACTAAATAGAGCTGTAGTTCATGTCAGTAAACCACAGTTTAAACAGCCGTTGGGAACAGCATCAACTTATGCAGTCCACCTGCTGTTATTGATAAAACTGGGGCCAGGGGGGAATAAAGTGTTGTTACTTGTGTTGTCTTATGTTACTTAATGAAGATAGATTTACAGCTGACATGTCAAGACCAGTGTGTAAAGTATGTCACAAGTCTTTTATGCAACACACATTTTTGTAATATCCTGCTGTGGTATTGTAGGAGTTATGTTAGATATTGAACCTTTCAGAGGTATCGAAGCCAAAACTATTGTGACAACACTAACACATCTAGTCGCTATGATCATACTTAATTCTGACTTGTCTAAACACTACTTGTCGTCTTTCTGTCTCCCTTCCCTCTCTCTCTCTCTCTTTCTCTGTAACCTCCTGTTTCTGCTGTGCTCCTCGGCCTGTCTGTTTCTCTGTCGCTGTCTTTTCAGTTGACCCTGACCCCAGCGCAGCAGCAGCTGTTGATCCAGCAGGCCCAAGCTCAGCTCCTGGCTGCTGCCGTGCAGCATTCGGCCAGCCAGCAGAACAGCACCACTGGGGCGAACATCTCGGCCTCCGCAGCCACACCCATTACCCAACTGCCCCTGTCACAGCCCATCCAGATCACCCAAGTAAGACAAAATCATCCATGCACCAGCGTTTGTAAAAATCCTTAACAGATATTTTCACAAAACTTCACAAAAGCCCCTAAAAGACTTTGAATAAAGTTGTCTATAAGATCAAATTTGAATTTTTAAATTTAGTTTTAGTGGAAGCACAATTTTTAATTATTTCACCAGCAATATAGGATAAAGAAACTCAGTGAGAAGGCTAAAGGCACCACAAAATTACCTTTTTAACTTTTATTATGTACAGACACCAACTAAGACAGTTTCCATCTGGCTGTAAAATTGTTAAATAAGGCATGTGAATTTATATTTCTATTGTAGATTTTTACCAGTGAAGCAAACCTCTAGGTTTAGGCTTCTTTCTGTGGTACAATAACTAAGCAGTTTTTTTGGTCAGGATCACAGTAAACATTAATAAACATGCTGAATCATGTTTGAACAATAGTTCCAAGTCAGTGCAGAGGATGCAAATATCATATGTTAAGTTTCCGTTGTAGCAGCATGTGACTGACAATATTTTCCAAACAGCATGCAGGGCCTGCTGAATGCCGTATTTCTCTGCTTATTGAATCAACTGCTGACGTCTTTCTGGAGGCAAATGTGGCAGCAATTCACTAATTGAAATGTGGAAGATATGGAAATGTAATAAGTGACTAGTGTTTGCTTTCAGACAAGACAAACCATCACAAAGATAACAGCACTAGCATGTATGGCTTTGACAGGCTCTTTAAGTCCATGACAGCAAAGTACCATGTTTATTGCATAATTCAAACCGAACAGACAGTGTTTTAATTCATGGTATGGTTCGACATAAAACATAAAAGTAGTTTGTATGTTTTCTAGTTGTGAAAAAGTCACCAGATCTTGGGTCGGGAGTTCCTCTACATGAGTGTGGTGATGAATTTATTATATATTTTTTTTCTTCCAGCAGCTGCAGCAGCAGAATCTAAGTCTGCCTCAGTTTGTTCTGGTTCAGCCTGGCCACCCAATCGCCACACCACTGCAGCCCACTCAGTTCATCATCTCACAGACACCACAGGCCCAACAGGGTGAGCTCAACAGTGTTTGATTTGCATGCAGAATCAAGAAAGAAGATATATTTCAAACATTAGGTTGTAATCTAAGCTTTCTTTTAATCTTCCCTCTCCTGCCTGTCTTTCACTCTGTAGGCATATTGCAAGCCCAGAGTCTTCTAACTCAACTACCTCAAAGCCAAGCTAACCTCCTGCCGACTCAACCAAGCATCACTCTTGCAACTCAGGTTGGTAATGATGCAAGCACCTCTTTTAAACTCAGAAAAATGTATTTCAGTTACTCTGGCTGTGCATTTTCTTCTACATTTTCTTCTGCATTTAAGTTTATTCCCCTTTTCAGACTCCCTCTCAACCCCAATAACATTTTGCCGTTCTCTGCAGCCTGCAACACCAACCCGCACAACAACAGCCACACCTATTCAGTCCCTGCCCCACAGTCAGACACCACCCAAGCGGTTGGATACCCCCACTCTGGAGGAGCCTAGTGATCTGGAGGAGCTGGAGCAGTTTGCCAAGACCTTCAAACAGAGACGTATCAAACTGGGCTTCACACAGGTGTGTGTAGGACTGAATAGATTTCTTATCCTCGAGTTGAGTGATTCTCAGATTTATAATTCTATGTGTTTTTCTTATGCAAATGATCGTCAGTTGATATTCTCATGCTCAGATTCTTAGTACATATAATACATACCATTATTTACTCATGCTCTTTTCTGCGGGTGAAATGAATTGTTCTTACATTATTCATATTTCTGTCTCTCTCTCTCTCTCCAGGGGGATGTTGGCCTGGCCATGGGGAAGCTGTATGGAAACGACTTCAGCCAAACTACCATCTCTCGCTTTGAGGCCTTGAATCTGAGCTTTAAGAACATGTGCAAACTGAAGCCATTGCTGGAGAAGTGGCTTAATGATGCAGGTTTGTCCCAGAACCTGCCTGAATGAGTGGTACAGAAACAAATGACATAAAGAGATAATACTTTCAACCAATCTACCTATGTAGCCTGTCTTTTCCTCACCTCTGTGTTTGTCTGTTGGGATAAGGCAAAGGACAAGTTGTGCATCTTTACAGTACCTTGTCTTTACCTCCCTCCTGTTCCTTTGTGTCGGTGCTGTTTGTGCAGAGAACCTGACATCTGACCAGGCCCTGTCCAGCCCCAGTGCCCTGGGCTCCCCAGGCATGGGCATAGAGGGGATCAACCGCAGACGGAAGAAGAGGACCAGTATTGAGACCAACATCCGAGTGGCCTTAGAAAAGAGCTTTCTGGAGGTGAGGAACTCCAGAACCTCCATAAGTTACCAATATTGATCTAAGCAGGGAACATTTTGTTCCCATAAATAAAAAAAATGATTTGGGGGTTTTCAGTGGAGATTTTTTTTCATCTAATCTTCAACCCTGGGAGAAATTGTGGACATTTCACCAGTTTGTAAGAATGTAAAATTCTCACAGTATAAATGGGATTTGGAGGTAGAGAAAGATTTAGTCTCCTTAGTGCTGACAGGGAATCCCTGGCTTCTTTGCCCTCTTCAAGCAGAACCAAAAACCTACCTCTGAAGAGATCACCATAATCGCTGACCAGCTCAACATGGAGAAGGAAGTGATTCGGGTCTGGTTCTGCAATCGCCGGCAGAAGGAGAAGAGGATTAACCCCCCCAGCAGTGGCAACAGCGGAGGAGGCAGCACCCCCATCAAAACCATCTTTACCCCCAGTAGCCCTTTGGTAAGAGTGGACACACTTAAATGTAATGTTTGTGGTAGGATTATTATGTAGAGGAGGAGGAAATGTTGTGCGTTTGTAGCTGTAACTAAATGATTCTGTAAAACACAGTAGCTCATTTGGTCCTTACTCTTATTCTGTTGCCCAGGTGGCCAGCACACCGAGCCTTGTGAGCAGTCCAACTATTAACACACCCACCACTCTGACTGTAAACCCAGTGATGCCTCTCACCAGCACCAGTGTCTCCAGTTTGTCTTTCACAGGTGTGTGTCTTTTTCTTTAAGAAAGTGTGTTTCTCATCATGCAAAAAAAAATCACAGAATTTAAGGTCTCCCCATTCTCCCCCAAAGGCACAACAGTTGGAGCCACAAACACAGCGTCCGTCATCTCCACCGCACCTATGGTTACCACATCAGCCAGCTCTCCATCTCTAAGCCCGTCACCAACGACTATTCAGTCCACGACCACAGAGAGCAAGGCTGGCACTCAGGCACAAACCATCGTCACCCAGGCTCCGACATCCATAGCCACCACTTTAGGGACGGGTCAGGTGATGGTGGCTGCTCCGGGGCTGTCTGCAGCGCTGCAGGGTGCTGCCCAGTTACCCGCCAGTGCTAACTTTGCTGCTATGGCTGCTGCTGCAGGGCTCAACCCAGGGCTGATGGCTTCCTCGCAGTTCACACAAGGGTTAGTGCTGGCCGTGTTCAAACTTGTCCTCTAATTATCACCTCTGTTGACCTCGTTCAGTTACTCAGGTGTCCTCTCTATTGATTTATATGATCTTTTCCTGTCCCTGTTTGTCTAGGGGAGCCCTGTTCAGTCTGGCTCCTGGTGGCCTTGGCAGTGCGCTGAGTCCAGCCCTCATGAGTAACAGCACTCTGGCTACCATTCAAGGTGTGTACTAATGTCATACATTAAATAACACATTAAATATATTTTCTTGTGCGAGACAAAAGGTGTATCCAGTTGCATGGTATGGAGCAGGGGTTCCCAACCTTTTCTGAACTGTGAACTGTTTTTTTTTTTTTGTAGTAGCATTTAGTTTGGGCGGTTGGTCTTTCAAGAGACAGAGAAGAATAGAATAGAATAGAGTTTTATTTGCCATTTGCACAGATACACTGCAGTACATGTGCATTGGAATTTTTGTGCATCCCTCCCCAGAGTCAAGCTTAAGGTTAAAATAATACAATAAAATAAGAAATAAAATAACCAAGAAATAAATAATACAAAAGAAGAAAGTGTGCAAGAAACCTTGCACAAAAGAGAGAGTGAACAAGCATAAAAGAGCTTGAAGCCAAAATTAACTTGATTTGATTTCAGCATTTCATAATGGTTTTTTACTAAATTTAAAAAATACTCTGCAACACAGATTTAATCTTCTGCATGCTGAAAGGTGGTAATAACAGACTGGATACCTCCCATCAGGACCTCATTTTCTCTTTTTTTCCCCCAAAGAGCACATAAAGGATTTTAGGGCACAATGAAAATTGATCAAATAATGATAAATAAAGTGATACGAGCAGACATTCACAATAAAAAGGATTTATTTGTCTACAAAAAAGTACACTAGGTTTTTAATTATTTCTGCTTCAAATCGTATTTATTTAGTAAGTATGAAGTTATGCTTTTAACTGTATAAACAAGATTGTATGAACTATATGATCATTTCTGTGACCTCTTTGAGCTCAGCCAGTGCTCCACAGCAGGACAGGGATCTTTGTGCTGTACTGTCGAGCCCTGCACATACTGATTAACAGCTTTAATAAAAAAATCAGTTAATGGGTGTTGGGTGTGTAGGGTGTTTTTTACTGCAAAAATATCTATAATAGTCTATACATTTATATAATTGTTATTTTATCTTTTAATTGATTATACCATCTCATAAAAGCACAGTTCAGGTCTCCAGCTCAGGGGAGGCTGGGAACCTCTGATATGTCGGGCCAAATCTGATTCGCTGGATTTACTAATCCGTTAATAAACGGCCAGATAAATTGAGGAGTACATAAATGAGCAAAAATAGATGAACATATTTAGAACATGTACAGAGAAAATAATAATAATAATAAAAAAAAAAAAAAGAAAATTCATCACGGGGTCATCAAGATAACCCATTGTTGGTGTAATTTGTATAATCAAAGCAAAAATTTAATGAGAACACAAGACATTTGCATATTGAGGGTAGAATAATTCAGACCACGCCCATGAAGTTAATCCTGCTGAGAGAAAATTACTTCTGCGAGTAGAGGAATTAATCCTGCTGAGCAATAATAGATTTGATGAAGAAAAAAAAACATCCTGCAGAAGGAGAGAGCTGGCAAACATCTCATCATCTTACACTAAATCCACCACCTGCTTCTTCTTTTCCATATTCTCCGCAGCTCTGGCATCGAGCGGCACGATCCCCATCACTTCTCTGGATGGCAGTAACCTGCTCTTCGCCAACACCTCTGCTGGCAACACGCCCAACCTGGTGACCACGCCTCTCTTCCTGAACCCCCAGAACCTGTCGCTGCTCACCAGCAACCCCGTCAGCCTGGTGTCAGCCGGAGCGGGGGGGCTGCAGGTCACCGCTGATGCTCATCAACAAGCCACCACGGCTGCTGTGCCTGTGCAAGCCTCGACCATTACCACTGCCTCCAAGGCTCAGTGAAGCCAGTCAGGCTGCATCCTGAATTAACGCCCTATTTCTTATGTCGTGCACTACTCTTATCACACCACGTAGGGAATAGGGAGGTCGCTTGATATAGGCTCTGTGCTTCACTAACCACCCCACATTCTTTCCATTGTATCTATCATTATTTAATCCTTTTGCTGCCACCAAAAAGAAAAGAACCTCAAACGAGGTAGAGGTTTAACTTTTTCCTTTTTTTTTTTTTTTTTTGCTGTCTTTTCCTCTTAATGATTCTTGGATGTTTATTCCACAAACAGTCGCCAGATGGACACTGTTGTTGGTCTGCCGCTCCTCATGAAATCATAAAGTGTCCAGGGACAAAATATCCTTGGTACCATCAAGTTATTCACATTTTGTACATATATATATATATATATCTCCTCCTATTTCCAGGTCAGAATTTTCTCTGAAATACTTCTAACCAAAAACTTTAGGATTTTGCTCTTTTAACATTCAAACTAAACTGATTTACTACTAATTTCACAATATTCATCATCACTAATGGGGATTTGTGTGTGACCCCATATTTTGATTATCCGTTTTGGGTTTTTGGACAGGCCTTGACGTAAATCATATCAAAGTTATATTTTAGAGACTTTTTTCCTTTATCTTAACTGTCTGTATTTTTTGACATTTTCAGAACTTTGTAAGTCTAATATTAAGTTAAGATTTAACTATCACTTTTTAATCGTGGTTATAAGGCTTTAAAAACAAGTAATAAGTGGCCGACATAAAGGTTATCATTGCTTTAAGGGTCGGAGGGACCAGATGTGTCTCTCTGAGTCTCTCTTTCTGGAAACACTGAGTTTTACATCGTGCTGTGGCGGTGAAGTAGCCGCTGAGCTTTTGTAAAATGGCGGTCTCGGTGTGGATCATAGACACTGATAGAACATGACTGAAAACATTATGTTGAGAGCTTTAAAAAGAGCTGCAGACGTGCAGTCCCGTGTCTGATTAATGGTGATTTGTTTTGGATGGTGATCCATTGGAAAACTGTACATTGTGTTTGGGTTCAGAGGTAGGAAGTAAAAGTCTGCATGTGTTGTCTACAGCTCAGGCAGATGCTGAGAGTTCAGTAACTGCATAAGGCTCTGCGGCCGACTGGTCTGTTTTGAGGAGGACTAGTCAAAGGGCATGGACATCATACCAAAAGTATGGTGGCATTGGCTAGATGAGGTTATTGTATTGTGGGTTTTTTTTTTTGTTTGTTTCTTTTTATAGTAGTACCGTTGTATCTACTTGTGCACAGTATCTGTACCAAAAAACTGGATTGATGAGCTGCAGTCTGCCTTTTTTGGGAGGAATGAAATTCTGTCTTTTTTTTTTTTTTTTTTTTGTCTGCAGTCACTTGACTGGCTTACGTACTTTAAGATATACCAAAAATATTTGTTAAAATAATTGCTGTGTGTAGTTGGTGTAGCTTAGTCTAGTCAATATATTTATGAGTACAGAATCTCTCTTCATTGTCAACAGATATTAGAAATGCAATATTTTGATCATTTTCCAAAGATGACCGTTTTTTTTTTTTGTTTTGTTTTGTTTTGTTTTTGTTTTGCTTTTTTTAAATTTGACCAAGTGTCTCATAGCTCAACTTTTAATTGGCAGCACAACTGACCAAAAAGAGAGTGACAGGTGGGTTGGGGCATGAGAAAGTAGTTTCCTTTTACGCTTTATGAATTGATTTTTATCAGCGGGGCCTCGCCCCTAATGCCTGATTTTGGTTTTCTTTGAGCCATTTGATGGCTTTTTTTTTTTTTTTTTTTTTTTCTTGTTTTAAATCAGTTTTGGCCGTTTTGGTAGCAGTTTTGGACTTTTCTGAAGCATGATAGAAAGGTTCTGTTGTTTGGTTTTGTAATAATATTCAGCCATAAAACAACAGCTTGAACCAAAGTGGTTTTCCTCAGTAGTCGCTGTGCCTGTCCGAGCACACAAGTTGCCGTTCATGATCTCTACTCTCCACACTGCTAAAGCAAAATATTTTCTTCTTCTCTCACCTCGGTCGATAATTCCTGATTTGGTGCTGCTGGATAAGGATCACAGAAACTTAGCTTTAACAACTTGCTGCTGAAGCTCCTGGTGAAGTTGCGCTGTTGAGAGGCCTGCATGCTTTCCTATAGCTTTATGACTACATCCTGTGAAAATCAGGTTTTGTGGTTCGGACCCTTCCATCTGGAGGGCTCACCAATGTAAATGAATAGATCCGTTCGTCAGACGACATACTACACCTCCTCTCAGCACCACCATTTTTGAACCAGCATGTTTGGAAACGATATGCTGCTCCCTAAATCTGCCTGTGGACTAGTTTAAAACCTGCCAAATTACCTTACCCAACACGTCGTGGGGCTAAGTACTCTTCTGTGCTACACATTCATCTAAACCCCAAACAAAAGTAGCATTGTTCTGCTGCTTCCAAATAGGAAAATGAGTTACCACAGTGATTATCGAATCAGTGAGACTGTAAGCAGCAGCATTTGTCCATGTTATCCTCTTGTGTACTTCTTTTCTGTTGTTGATTTATTTTGACTGAATATACCTCAGCAGCACTTAAACATAAGGTTCACCTTTAGACATTTCTGTGTATACAACAGTGTAGAATGTATAAGTACTGTCTGGCTTACCATTCAGAGTTTATACTGATGAACCATACATAATACATACATAGGAACCATACATAAAAAAGGACAACCTACTACTGCTATTTTCTAGTACTACTATTTATGGGGTATTTCCAGGTTTGAATATTATTTTGAGATCCTTCTTGCCAAAGTAAAAGCCTTTCTCTTTGCAGCTGGGCGGGTGTCTGGCTGCTCACGTTGCTGGTTTCCCTGTCTTTGAGGCCACGACGGGCCTAAAGGACTCAGTCCTGTTCCAGTGCTGTTTGTTATTAAAGAGTTGGACGTGTGATAGCAAGATGAACCAGTTGCCATCGGCACCATACAATGTTACTGAGATATTTATCTGAGGAAAGACTTAAGAATTAGAGAAACAATCTTTTCTTAATTCTATACATATAAATATATATATAAACACTTGTAAGATATTCATATTTTATATTTGAACCAGTATGTTATCAAGACTGAATGTAGTGTTTATCATGCTTACTCAAAAAATCTCCCCTAAATCTTCCTTTTTATTATTGCAAAAGAGCAAATTTGTTTTTTTAAACTGTCAAGACCAAAAAAAAAAAAATAATAATAATAAGAGAAGAAATCTGAGGCCACGCCCCAATGGAGCGTGAGTCGCTGACACCTGTGTCTGTCGTGTATCGGCGAGGTCTTTTCAATGGGAGGCTTTCGTTCTGGCGCTCCTGACAGACGGACCCTGTGGTTTGGTAGGAGACTCTGAAGCATCTGATCTTAATCTTTTAATAGATTTTTGTTTTGTTTTGTCTTTTTTGGTTGAGTCATTGTGGACTTGATTTGCTGTGCTGTCTTTAACAATCATTTGTTTTTTTAAAATATTACTTTATGCCTTTGTTTTGTATAGTGTCAGAGGGCAAGATCACTGGCTTTCTTAGTTTGACAAAGAAGATTAACATTATCATTTATGCCTTATTGTTACGTAGAAGACATGAGCATTGTAGCATTGTTGTTGTGTGCGAGTGTGAGTGAGAGCTTTAGCGTTGAGCTCACCCGGTGCATTGTTTTCACTGAAACAATACAGTGTACTTTGGGCATTTTTGGCGCGTGGGATGATTACGTTGCTACCTAGGTTTTTTAGGTGTGACTCAGACAGGTTGAGGATACCTGTGAGAAAAGCTTTACTAATAATTCCAGCAGGTGTGTGTGTGACAGTGTGTGTTTGTGTGTGAGTGTGTCTTACAAAGAGAGAATAGTGAGGGCAGTCTGCAAACCATTATAGTGCATTTTTTCCCATCTTCCAGCGGGTGTTTGAGAGTGACTTTTGTTTTTTTTTGTTTTTTGTTTTTTTTTTTTTAAAGGTGAGACATGAGAATACTTATTTTTGTTGTTTTTCCAGAGGGGGGTTCTCTACTGATTAACTAGAGCCTTTAACCAAGCCAGTTTTTGGTTTATAATGGTAAAACTAAAGTTTGTGTTCTACTTATGATCTTATTTCGCTGACAACTGATCTTCTTGCCACTGACTTGGCTTTAACTGCGTCTGTTTCAGTTGGTGATTCA
The DNA here is from genome assembly GCF_017976425.1 of Toxotes jaculatrix. Classification (NCBI taxonomy): domain Eukaryota; kingdom Metazoa; phylum Chordata; class Actinopteri; family Toxotidae; genus Toxotes; species Toxotes jaculatrix. The sequence goes on along the minus strand of NC_054408.1, from coordinate 8,973,643 downwards.
GAGATTTTAAGATGCTCTTGTGGATCAGCCACACATCGAGTTGTCATATGTTGACCCACCACACTGGTTTGCTGGTTTTTAACGCTGACAAAAGAAGCGTGGGGCACCAGTAAGGAAAAAGGAGCTGTTGTATACCTCATTTCTAACTCAAGACTGAGTAAAACCTGCTTTAATCTACTTAAGAAATAAGAAAAATATTTTATAAAATCTCAAAAAAAAAGGAGGAAAATACACAAACTTGTGTCAGTGGAGAAGCCCAGTCATACCTGTACTTAGTGAAAGGGTTGTGGAAAATCCGCCACAAGGGGGAGACAGAATACATACCAGTACTTATGAATGTCTGCTGTTTTTCTTTCACAGTTTGGTGTTTTTATGCTGCAACACTGACATATTTTTGCATTGGATGGAAATTATTTGTTGTAACTTGAGATAAATGTTTCTTTTATCCTTACTTCTCAGTTTAAAGTTACTTTCTGTTATATAAATAGATCACTTGATGAATGTGGTGTAGGCAGACTTGCATTTTAACACCTTAATGTTTGAACATCTTTTTAAGTTTGACAATCCTGATTTTTTTTTTTTAACTTCATTATCACTCTGACCAGGTACAGGTATGTACGTGTCTTCCCACATGACGGTGCGCTGTCGCAGCCCGCTCTCGCTTCCCTGTGGTACCAACATTAACCAAAGACTTCTAACTTGATTGTATACGAATGACACCATCCCTCGCCCATCCCCGCCTCACTGCTCAGCATCAAACCCCGCCTGCACGCTCAAACCCGAGTCCTCGGTTCATCTGTTTAAAAAAAAACAAAAAAACAAACAAACAAACAAAAAAACAACAACAAAAAAGTTAGCTTTCTATTGCATGCGAATGTGTATCTGCCCGGAAAAACACTCCGGCATCCTGCCGGTGCAGCGGTTTCAGTGCCTGTGGGCGGGGATTGGATGGGATGGAACGGGAATTGAGCGGGCTTCTCTCCGACAGACACAAACCAATCTGGTGGTAGCTGGGTGATGTTTGTTAATACACACTGAGGGTCAATCCTGTGCACACTGTACATGCTCAGGACTCTATATGTTTGTCTGTCTTGAGCGCTGTTGCTAGGATGTTCCCCCTCCACACACTCTCTCTCTCTCTCTCTCTCTCTCTCTCTCTCTCTCTCTCTCTCTCTCTCTCTCTCTCTCTCTCTCTCTCTCTCAAGGACTGTGGTGAAAATGCTGTTCCTGCCTCTCACGGTGCATCTGTCTCTCCCTCATCACCTGTACACTGTAGTCCCAGGACATTACCCTGTTGTCTTCAGGAATACACGTCCTGCTGGCGCTAAAACTCACTGCTGTGTCCCCCTTCCCTTCTTCCTCCTCCACCTTCTCCTCCCTTTTGCCCCCTTCCCCTTCTGCTCTCTCCTTTGACATCGTCTCTTCACTACAGACTTCTGATCAGCTGTGACACTATGCATCATGGTCCTTCACTCTGCATGGACTGTGTCCCTCTGGCTCAGACCTCTGGCCGACGGGCTTCAGTGACACTTTGTTTAATGCTTTACTCTAGGTGAGGTTGTAGGACCTCACAAGCGCTATCCCAAAGCAAAAAATCCAAATATTTAACTTTTGACAAATGCAGATACCAAAGATAACTCTCTGTCCTGTGTGTGTCTCTCTCTCTGTTTTCTCTCCCTTCCACCCTGCAGCATGTGTATTAAGAGACAAACCCAGCACTGGCTTTAGTCCTAGCCTCAGTAATTCCAAAGCTTAGATGTATATTTTGGTATATTTCTGAGAAAAACTTGCGTGAAAAGCGTCTGTTTCTTGTTTGTTTGTTGTAATCTCTTTTTTCTGTCACAGCATGGAACTAATTGCAAAACTGTCTTATTCTTGGTAGGTTAAAGATATAGTATTTTTGTATGTTTTTGGGTGTGTCATGTGTGTGGTTATCAGTTCACAGCCCAAGTGACCATGGCTTTCAACAAGAAAGAAAAATAAGAAAAAGAAAAAAAAAAAACGCCAACCATGTACATATTAAGTCTGTGTATCTCAAGAAATGCATTCTGTAAAACATTTACTACTCACGTTGGAAGCTTGGGCTCATCTAAAGGAATGTGTCCCCGTTTTATTTCCCTGTTTTTTCTTATTCTGCAGTCTGATGAGAATTGACTTTCCTGGACTCTAATGTAAAGAGTTTTGGTTTCCATTATGGACTACAACACTGAGGGACACTGCTCCGATCTGACTACAAGACAAAAAAAAAAAAAGAAAAAAAAAAAGGCCCCCAGTCATGGCGGCATAGAACTGAAAGATTGTGTAGGAGTTTTAAGTATGTGAATCAGGATACATAGTAGATTTTGACGAATTTGTCTGCTGTATTTTTGTTTGTTTTGTTTTTATACACATATAAAGATAATCTTTTACTGTAACTGTACAGTTCTCTTTTGTTGTAAACATCATTAAACCATTTTCCAAGTGTTTTGACATGTGCATTGTCGTTTATTTGGATTCAGTCACACAGTAAAACATACACGTGTGATTATTTACAGCAGGTGGCTCTGTGGAAGGCAGTGTAGGTTGGTTAGTGCATCACTTTGGTCTAGACTAAACTGTCCCAAGAAGTATCAGATTTGTTGCTGTAAGATTTTTTTACATACATTCACATCTGTGTGTTTTACTGTATGAAAATACAGTAAAAAACACAGTTGAGGAATACATTAATAAACACTTGCAAATGTCCTTATATCTGCTTACAACTAATGTGTTATAAGCTGTTTATTAAATGTTTATATATCTTTATAAGTGCTAGTAAAATGTTACCCAATTAGCATGCTAATGCTAATTAGCAAGCATTAGCATGCTAACAGGCAACAAACAGCATTGTCACTGGTAGCATTAGCATGTTAGCATATAGCTCAGACAGTTCAGAACCCAAAGGTACTGAAGTTACTGTTGCATAAAGCAGAGAAAAGCAACAAATCCTCACATCTGAGAAGCTGGATCCACAGAATATTTGGCATTTTTGCTTGATGCATGACTTGGAGATTCAATTAGTTATCACAATAACATGCTGATTAAAATCCCAGCAACATAACAAATCAGTTAATCAGCTAATCTTCTCCGCCACAATGAACAATGCTGTTTCTTGACCCAGGTGTGACCATGCAGGACATCACTGGGAAGACGCAGGTGGAGATGGGACACTGGGGACCAAAGATCCGTTCTCCACAGGTTGGGCTGACTGAAAGGGGGAGAAAAGTTAAAGTTGTGCCTTGATCAGACTTGCAGGTTTGCGTTCACACTGACCATGTGGCAGTGTTTGCCAGAAGAAACTGTATAATTAGCCACAGTTTTGTATGTGATGAGAAGCTGCAGAAATCTGGCATCTGACATCATGTGTTCAAAATGGTCAAAATATAAAGAAACATGTTTATTGTCCTGCCATTAAACCATTCTGGATCACAAAGAGGAAACACTTTATCATCTCTTTTCCACAATGTTTCCAAACCTAGAAACAAGGCAGCGTGTTTAATGAATATTTTGAATTCTGAATGAACCTTTTAAACAACTCAATGATGCTGATGTTTTAGGCCTATGGGAGAATGAGATCAAATTGAAATTGTGTGAATTTTAGCATTACCTTTGAATTTTTACATACATTTAGCCTGTGGTTTGAAGTAAGGTTATATAAATATAAGATCTTATGAGTTTTTATGCTTTTAATATATTAATTTTGATTTAAATAATAACCTTTTCAGAAAAACCAATAAAGCATTTTAACCATTCTTACCAAAAACAGTTTCCTTTTATTTTGACCATATCTCACAGCTTTGAGAAGTTAATTTTATTCGACAGCTCTAATTGCCAGAGTGCTTCCTGTGTGAGAGAGGGAATCCCCTTACCTGAGATTTCTTTTTCTTTCCAGCCTTTTTCTATAGAAGAAATATGACATAATGACTGACAGTTTAGGCGCCTGAACAGGTGAGGAAAAGGCCTTTAAAGGTGTTTATCAAGAGAAGAAGGGACTTACCTTTCTTTTTGATGGTTCAAGCACCTGATAGGGATCAGCATCCTTTGGCCTCTCAAGCTCCTGGAGAGTAAAATATGAAACAATAAGTTAATATGGCGCCACACAGTTGAGCAGCAGAGCTAAAAATCCTCTGGTGTGAGAGGTGGGGGTGAGAAAGTCCTCCTTACTTGGTAAAGGGCGCAATTGTCTTCCTGGTTATCCTGAAGAACCACACAAGAATGAACTGAAATAAGTCTATTTACATGCATTCACACATTTATTTAATATTTTAATATCAATTAATAACCAGTCAAGAAGCAGTTATCATGAGCAGCCACTGTCAAACAATAAAGATGCTGAGTGAAAACTTTTTGAAAATTGTATGTGAATAAAAAGAGACTTACAGGCATTTCAAAAGCCACAGATGATTTGTGGGAATACTACAGAGAGACAAAGAAAATAAAATCCAATAAATTAAAACACTGAATAACAGGTCTGCAGCTAATTATTTTCATTGCTAATTATTCACAAATAGCCATCACAGGTTACAGGCACCCAGCACATTTAGTTAAATGATGAAACAATTAGGCGACCGTCAGGAAATGAATACAATATTTTGATAACTTATTGTGTTAAATGTCAAAAATCCTCTGGTTACAGCTTCTTTAGTGTATTTGTTAATTTACTCTGTTTTATATCATTTTAAATGAAATAAATTTGGGTTTTGGACAAAAAAAATCCTAGATGTTATCTTTGGCTCCTTTTTTCACAATTTTTTCTTTTTTAACTGTTAATAACAGTTAATTGAGAAAAAACATTAATTGATAGATATAATCATTAGTTGCAGCCCCACTTCAAATTTCACTCTTTATCTGATTGACAATTCACATCTGAGAAGCTATAACAGAAATATTATTTTCAAATGCTGAAATCACTTAAATGATAAATTAGTGAAATTTCCCAACTTGGGATGAATAAAGTATTTCTATTCTATTCTATTCTAAATTCAGAGCTGCAGTAATTTGTAGGTTAACTAACAGGCAACTATTTCTATATTTGATGCATATGATAAATGACAACATTTTGAATTGTTGAATCTGTGCCTATTTGGTCTTTGAGACATTACAGAGGACAATTTCAACAATTTATCGATTAATAAAGAAAACAATCTGCAGATAACTTGATAATGAACCTTTTCTTTGACGAACAATGCAGTGGCACAGATGCAGTAAACAATCAGGAACCCGTCCAGGACATAACAGATGATGGGGTTAGTGAAAAAACCCTCTACTGTAGAAAACAAAAGAGAGAAATGTTCAGCTGCAGGAAGACGCTGGGGGACACTAAGTACATTCATTCAAGCACATTTTCTTTAAGGTACTTGAGTGTTTCTCTCTTGTGTATATAATTTTCCTCAGTTACATACATTGCACAGGTTCTTTTTAGCCCACCATTTTTATCTGATGGCTGTACACACCAGTCGCTTTAGCTTGCAGATTCAGATGTAATAAGACTTTCCATGTCAGCATGGCACAAAAGGCGGCCTAAGAGGAAAAAAAACGAAACTTCTGAAAAGATGTTTAATTTCTAAATTGAGCAAATTAAATGACACAACCTATGTGTGCATTACAATTCCTTGTATTAAACTGTCTACTAGAATTGTGCAAGTATCTGTGTGAACATAAATATGGAAAAATACCAACTTACTATACTATAACTAACTTACTATAATAGATGTTCCATTCAAAATTGAATCCTTGAAATTGTTTCAACTATTTTCTATGATGTTTTTTTTTTTTTTTGTTCGAGCTACATACACTGAATTGTGGGACATTTTTAAACAAGTTCATCTAAATTAAAATTCAATTGGTTTATAAATTTTATAATATGTTGTTTATTGCAGAGACATTTTTCTGCATGCTTTTCCTTTTATTACATTTTGCTGATAATACTTAAGTGCTTTTACTTCAGAAAGATTTTGAATACACTTTTTGCATTACTGCTTTTCCTTGAGTAAAAAGCCAAAGTACTTCCTGGTTACTGTGGGGGATCTTACATCAATACATGGAGTGTATATAGTTATATTAAACATTACTTCACAGAACAGACAAGATGTTGCGAGTACAAGAAAGACCTTATTGTGTCCCATAAGCCATTCTGTTGACTGTTAACTGTTGTCAAGCTGAGTTAAATAGATAAAACAAAACAAAATTAAATGAGAAATGAATTAAGTAACATTTACAGTGTTACCCCTCTTTGTTATGATAGTATTATTTTAACCTGTTGTATATAAAATAATTTCGGTGGCTGATTTCTGACTCTATAGAGAGAAACTATAAAAGTAGCACATATGGTCACTGTGTAACGTAGAGAAGCACATATGAGAGTTGAGTAAGACCTATAGAACAGGAAATAAGATATCTACACTCGAGTATGTTAAGTCTCTTCCTGTCAGTGAGATGGGCTGCTTTGAGGTTTTGGTGAGGCTCCTTTATCTCAGTGTGCGGTTGGAAAATAAAAACCATCTTGTGAGAAAACAGCCAGTGGTGGTGATTCACTGAAGCAATACATTCTTCATCATATCATCAAACGTTGCTTCAGGATGTAAATTATTTTTAGATTGATTTAGCAACTTGTGCACTTACTGTCACTGAAATGGTTGGTAGCAGCTGTGGAGCTCACCTGTGACTCTTACGTGTGTAAATAGTTGACTTGTTGTAGTCTTGTTTGTTTTTTTATGGCTGTACTGTTTCATCAAATGAAAATGTTTTAATTTGTTGTGCATCTTTTTTTTAATACACATTACCCACAAAATTCAACCTTTAGGTTCCTAAAGGATCCTAAAGGTTCCAAATTTGCCAAAATATCCAGCTGAATTTGGGGTAAATGTGCATAAATAGATGCACAAACCATCTGAAGATATTTTCATTTCATGAAATGGTGCAGCCATGACGAAGCAGAGACCTTTGTATATTTTACTCATCATATTGCTCAAATTAAAAGCTGGAACAAAATAAGAAACAGGTAATGTGCAGAATAAGATAATTTTTCCACCATGAAAGCTACTTCAAGGTGAAACAAAAAGAAGAAACTAAGCTTTGAATCATTAGTGAACACGCTCCTCAGCTTTATAGCTCACACTGCACATATTTCCAAATCAATAGCAAATGATTGTCTCATGGAAGTGACACAAAGTCACAAGGTTACAAATGTGCGCCAAAGTAATAAATACATAAAAATAAATACGCCCATGGCATCAACTGCTGTTTACTCATGACAGTGTTTTTTCCTGCTGTGAAAGATTTGATGTTTTATCCTCTTACATCACAAGTCGCTGTGGAAAATGAACAGTTGAAATCCACCTTTAGTGTTTTCACACACGGTGTAGTGTCGGGAGGGAGATTATTTATTTATGCAGGCTGTAATCCCTTCATCATGATGAATCTGACTGAAATACATGACAGGATTTGAAAGTGGTTTTCATCACTTTGAAAATATATTTATATATATGTTTTTTTTCACAAACTCTCTCTAACTACGACATAAAGGAGAAAGACTGGGAAACATCAAACGCTCACAAACTTTTGCTCATGAAAACTCAAACGTCTGAACTTAAACCCAAAGGAAAGAAAGGGAGTACATTATTTTATACTCTGTGATGACACTGCTGTGAATTATGGTCACACATAGATTTATTTCTAAATAGAGGGAAAGGAATAAAACAACAAAAATGCCTCTGCAGTATGTAAAGTTTAAGTGAAATATGCATGTATATTTGTATATATATATATATTGTGTGTTATACTGTAATATAATTCTGGACAGAAAGCTTAGCAAAAATTCTCTATTGTTTCATTTCCTGTGTTCCATGTATATATTGCCATATTGCTGAATGATGAACTGCTGAATGAATAATTTCCTTACCTTCAAATAAAACCAAAAATAGATCTGTTTTTTCCACATGATAATGCTGCGTGCAAGAAATAGCTCCTCTAATCTTGTTTGTGACCCTCTTGCTCTTTTGCAATACAGAAATCAGAGGTGATCACAAACGTACGCGTCCCTACGCGTACCAAATATGAGTGAAGAAGTGATTTAAAGTCATTTAAAAGGGTTGGATGCAGCAAACTCTCTTGACTGAAGAGAGAAGGCCTGTGTGGTGGAAGATCACAGAGATTTCAAAATGCATTGCAGTTTAGTGTTGCTGAATTAATTCAGAATCAGCCTCTTAACACTTCATTCACAAAACCCACCAGGTGATGTGGCTTTCCTTCCTCAGGTTAACATATATTTCAGGCCTTTTTCCAAACTCATTAAAGTCATTTAGGAAAGTATGGATTTGTCTCACTTACTTGAACAGGAAACAGGCTCCAGGAGCATAAACAGCATAAACACACCAGTCCTCAGCTTGTCCATTTCTCTCTCTTTCTTTCTCTCTCTATCTCTTTCTGTCTGTTACAAGAAGGTTTTCTTTCTCTCCTGGTTGTTTGTCGTTGCCTCACTCAAATTTTCCCCTCGCTCTGATCAGAGGAAGTGGCTGAACTGACTACCTGTCGGTGGACTGAGACTTGGTTGCGTGTACTTAAAAGCATCGTGCAGACTTCAACCCCCACAGATGGTCTCACCGACTGTCGTTTTCAGTTGTTTTCCTCAAAACGTCACAGAATCTGTTCCTCTAGACTTATTTTAGCATCATGGACGAGCTCCTCTGCCTCTGCCTTCTCTGTGCACCCCATTTAGCATTCAGTATAAATATGGTTCATAGCTGGAAACATATTTATGAGCATTTAAGTGTTTCTTCAAGAAGTCTTGAAACATAAACAGGTTTAAATTTTAATTGCCCTTTCAGATATTCCAGTGTCTGTGGCAACTGTAAGACAAAAAACTCATTTTAATAAATCCTTGATAACATGCTGTGTATTTGATTCTTCATCCATTACACATGATTACAGCTACAGAATCTTGTACTGTATTGCCAAGCTTTCATTACATGTTTATGCATCAGTTATTGATGCTTCATAGGAGGAATTGTAGACAACATAATAAACACAAGTTTATGTCCTTAAATCTGCTTCCAATTACATTATAGTCTCATAAACAATCTATTAAGTGTTTTGTACTGCTTGTAAATGCTGCATAAGGTAAGAAGGGTGCATATAAAGTGTCAGTTTTATAGTGCTGGATTATATATAGAATTGCAAATTTTATGTGTACTGACTTATAAGATAGACAACTTTACAAAGGAATATATAAGTAATCGGGATTTAGGAGAATTTTGTTCCTTTATCACTCTGGATCTTTACAGATACAGATACAGATACTTGCGTCAGTGACATGTTTCTAAAAATGTGGCAAACAGGCTAAACCACATGTTCATCAAGGAGAGATCAAAAATCTGATAGTGCAGGTTCAAAATGCCTGTTGGTTAACAGTTATCGAGAGAAAAGTGAACAGTCCATCAGAAGGTTGGAAAAGGATTGATTTGACATTTGCAGCTGCTAACAGTCTGTTTAAGTAACTGCATGTTCAAAAGGTCAAAAGATAGGTTGGCCTCATGATAACTTAAATGTTAGAGTGTGTCTGTGTAAAGAAAGGAGTTACAGACATGTGACCTCCGCATCTTTCCAAAGTGTTGCGTCTGGCTCAAGTTGCACAATCACACTGATCTGTGACATGAAAGGAAACTATTGAACTGGCACGCAGATCACTGAGGCAGGGTTAAGTTGCACAAAGAGGAGACTTGGTTTTGACACGGGTGTGTAAAATGTTCAGGGACTTCTGAGGCCTGACCTTATGCACCTTTAATTAGCATTTGGACCCTACAAGCAACTAACAGATAGATAAACATTTTAATTTACATTCCCATTTTCAGATTCTGTCTGCAGCCCAAAACCTATTTATCCACATGCGTGGACCAAATGGATTGTCAAATGTGTGTTCACATTTCATCATATGCAACCACCTAATCTGGTATAAACACAACTGTTTGCATATTCCCTCTCCACATCTGTTTTGGATTATGTTCCTGCTCTCAAGGCACAAGGGAGGCCCCATTCCTGGCTTTCCTAAGGCCCCCAAAGAATTAGGTCTGCCCCGTGAAGATGCCCACTTGATTTGACTAACTCAGACTGCTGAGGCCTCGAATCAGCATTGGATGAACTTTTGAAGAGGACTGTGGATTTTGTTCCCCATTTCTTAAAAAGTAGTCAGGTCTCCTCACAGCTAGTATGTACAGAAAGTATAATTAGATCAACCAGCAACTTTAAATATTCATAAGGAAAATGATAGAGGAAGTACTCATATCCTTAATGAGCACAAGTAAAAGTCCTTACTTAAGCAAAGGTACAGAAATATCATAAGTAAAATGAACTTAGTGTATCAACAAAAAAAAATCTTTCTTGAAAAGTGCCCCTTGTGACTGCCATGTTATCATATATGACATTATCATACTGTTAATACTGATGCATCAATGTGTAAGTAGCATTTTACTGTTGTAGCTGTTCAAGGTGGATAGTGTGGAAGGTCACAGGATAAATCATAGTCAATTAAAAAGAACACCTTTATATACAAATCCTTTTTTTTTAACTTCTCTGGAATCTTTACTTTTACTACTTAAAACTCAGAGACGTTTGAAGGTGGGGCCTCAGTTTCAGATGTCTCATTCTTCCCAACCAGGGGAAGAATGAAGAGGAGAAATGAAAGTAGAGGACTTCCCTTTTCTGCTCCTTTATACTTCCACTCCAGTACATTTACAGAGGGAAATATTTTACTTTTAACGGCACTATATTTATTTGATAAATTTAGTTACTTTGCAGAATTTAAAATGTAATGTATAATTATAGATTAAGATTCATTTAAAGTGATTAAATTTAATGTGTAACAACTACTTTTAAGTATATTTTGATGCTAATACTCTTGTACTTTTACTTAAGTAAAATTTGATTGCAGGACTTGTACTTAAGTAAAAGATCTGAGTTCTTCTTCCACATTGGTTATTTGTTGGTTCATCTTAACTCTACTGCTGTTAAATAGATGTAGTGAAATTAAAAAAAAAAAATCCTGTCTCCTTGTAGAGCACTACATCTATGAAGCAACATAAAATCCATATACTTAAGTAATATACAAGTACTGTACATAAGTATTTGTACTGTTGTTTTGTATTTTGTATTATATTGTAATATTTAGCCTTAAACGCTTGTACAAGCTGAAACAAACGGTCCGCTGTTTACCACGTGATTTTCTAGGTGTTTCTTAAACCGTCTGTCACATGATCCTGATGTCAGTCTTTGCTCTGGTGGCGCTGATAAAGTCCTAAATCCGAGCTGAATTATCATCAGAGCTAGCTTATTCTAATGTAAAAGGGGGGGAAAAGTGGAGACGTGTATCCAGACACGTTAACGGGGTTTTGCCTCCAGGAGCAGCGCTTTACCATCTCAGCAAATCAGTCACTTGTGTTTTCTCGTGCCGTTATTGTTGTGACGCTAACGTTAGCCTAGCCAGCTAGCACAACATCTCCTCGCCTAGCTACCCGCCGCGTCCTGCCTGTCGCTGTGCTGCACTGATTTCGTCCTGACCAGCGGCGAAGCAGCCGGAGAGAAACCGGAGAAACATGACACAGATCGGCGGCGTCCAGTTATGGGGCCTGGGAGTAACGTTACAGCTGATTTTAGGTGAGTATTGGTCATCTACAGTTACCAAACCCCGAAGGTCACAGATGATCAGTGCTAGGACTGGGTGAAAACAAGTCTACGTTCATAGTTACACAGATAATCTAACTTTAGGCCTACACATGTAACGTTAGGGTGAGTTAACGTGTGGCAGCTTTAGTGTTTTAACTCATAAACGCTGTTTGGATTGGACAATGCTGAGTTCACATTTCTCTTATGAAACAGCGAAGCTGAGGGTTAGATCCCGATCAGCAGCTTTCCCACATGTGACCGTGCTTTAAACCCTCTACATTTAACTAATCCAGATTTGACAAGTCTAGTTACACTGGTTTTTGATCTAGATCTGTGATAGGGTAAAGATAGAGGAAAAGGTCTCATGAATCTGACAGTGGTTTAAACAATCTATAAACTCTCCTTATTAAAGTTCAAAGTTCATATTTGACAAGCCTACATATAACGGTTTTATAATAATGACGTCTGTATTTTTAAACATTGTTTAGTATTTCACACCTGTCCAATCTGGGGTTGACCCTCTCTAAGTGCAGTGGTTCTTGATGTAGAACTGGTCTGATGAGGTCAATCTGTGTGGAAAAACCAGCAAAATTGCCCTTTTTTGTGTTTTTATTTTGTTTTCACAAATAGAATATAGCACTTTGTGTCTGATTAAAATGAAAATTACATCTACTCCTTCTCCCTCATTAAAAATCCAGAGTCTATTCATATGCAAAGATTATTCATTTATAAAGTTTGCTGCTGGAGACAAAATACTTCTCTGTCCATTCTCAGTGAATGTTCACTGGAGGTTTCAGGTGTCCACATCACTCAAGCTGCGTGTTTGACCACAGTTGGCTCAATGAACACGCTTTATCTTAGACTTAAAGTGACAGTAAAACTCTGCACACATCATTCTGCACAGTGAAGCTTAAACTTGTGAAGCAACAGTAAAAAGAAAACAGTTTTGAGCGGAGGGGCTCTTTAGTTTTATGCTATTTAAGCTTCACTACATTTCAGAGGCAAATATTGTACATTAAATAAAAGTTGATTGAAATAACAGAAAAATAGTCTGCTACAATTTTGATAATCAATTTAGGTTTTTTTGTGTGCGAAAACACCAAATTAATTTCTTCAAGCTTCTCAGACATGAATACTTGCAGGTTTTCTAACCTTCTGATAGTACACTGAGTATCTTTTGATTTTTAGGTGTTGGTTAGACAAGACAAGCAGTTTAACATAAACATGTCAAACTGGTGTATTAATAAATGTTTCCCTATTTTCTGACATTTTGTCCTGTAAAACGTGGTGGATATTTACTCTGACATGTAATTACTTTAGATCACTTTATAGAGATATTTTCACACTTTGACATTAAAAGATATTTTTCTGTTGATGAGATCAAAAAGAAAAAAAACTATATTAAATCTACTTTACCTTTTGCAGCTGCTGCTCTGCACCAGGGTTTGGCTACTGTTGCCCCTACGACTGTCCCAACCACTGCTGCACCGCACAAGGACCCCGGCCGACCTGATAGAGGAGACTACGAGGTGAAAAGCAGTAATGGTACTGTCTGTCTGCGGGCATCCATGGGCCTTCAGCTCAACGTCACCTTCAGCTCTTTGTCTCAAAATAAGGTGCTTAAACACACTCAACCCTTGTCCGAATACTTTTGGATCTACAAGTGTAGCCAAATTTTAAGTGCTAAACGTTGCATATTTCATTTATAGACAGTGCAGGGTGTTTTGAACCTTCAGCCCAATAAGACAAGGACCTCTGGATCATGTGACCCAGACAGCGCCTCCCTGCGGCTGATAACGGATGCCGACAAAACCAGCCTCAACTTTTCCTTCACCCTGGTAAGTTACTGCATCTGCTCTCACTGTTTAGTACATCATGACCCTGTACATAAACCCATGTGAAATTTATCCTCTTGCCTGTATGGTGGGCAGTTTTATTTTTCATCTTATACTTCCTGAAACAGCCACTAGATGGCAGCTAGAGCTTGAGGAAAACCGTCTTGACTGCAGTGTTGCTGACTTGTTTTTCCAGAATACTACATCTAATAAGTATCATCTGAGTGAAGTGTCTCTGTCAGCAGACTGGCCTGATATGAAAGGTGAGTGCACTTAACCTCCCAGAGTTCATGCAAGCTAACTTTTATCAGATTCATAAGCATGTGTTCAACCTATGCTGTGATCTTAAGATAGTGTTCATTTTTTGCAGTCTAATCAGGGAAGTCATGGAATGAATGAAAGGTAGCACCACAACTGTGACTTAGTCAACTAATAGAACATAATTTTAAATGTGCACTAGATCCCAAACTTCCACTTAAGGCAGAATATGGGACCTCACGCATCTATTTAGGACCTAAACAGGTGTGTGAACTCCCACATACCTGTTTTACCTCATGTAGCTCTGTGTGATGGTGATTGTGATTTAAATTTACACAGTAAAGGGACTCTGTCTTCCATGGTAGGCAAATATGGCACAGGAAACTTTCTTAATGCTTTATTAGTTAGTTAAAAGTAATGCTCCCTTTTAAACCTCAGTGAATATTTGTTACTCATTCATTTATTGTTGGAGACTTTGTGTTATTTTATTTTATTTATTCTGAGTTGTATGTTTGTAGACACATATCTATTAGTCTAGTAGTCTCAGGTATAAAAATATAGTTGTTTTAGTTTAGGTTCCTATCAAACCTGTTAAGTTGTGTTTGCGTGTTATGCTCCACTGATCCTCTAGGCCTTCAGCCACATTCATAGGACATATAAACAAATTTAAGTTCTAGCTGCTATGATCCAAGTCATAGTGTAGGTTTATGTAATGGCTGGGTTGGTTAGGTAGCCTCCCCAAATCACATTTAATTGGACGTATTTATGTATGTTCAAGATGAGTCATTAAAATTAACACACTAAACTTTTTTTTTCTTTTTTCATTTCGATGTGTCTTTAATCCGTTTTTTCCTTTCACATGACTCACATTGAACTCCGGACACCCCTCTCCCATCTTTTCATTCCCATAGACGCCGTCTTAGCCCATAACAACAGCCTGGACTACCTGCGGGGCTCCCTTGGGTTCTCATACATGTGCAGAGAGGAGCAAACCCTGAAAGTGACCCAGAATTTTTCCATCAACACCTTCCAGGTGCAGCTGCAGCCCTTCGGTCTGAGTGGAAATCAGTTTGGAGCAGGTAAACACTCGTGACAGCTAAAATGTGAGAAAATGAATCTGTTGCTCTCTTGCTCTTATCCTTCCTCACATGTCTCTCTCCCTCAGCTGAGGAATGCCAGCTGGATGAGGATGACATGTTGATCCCCATCATAGTCGGAGCAGCTTTAGCAGGTCTTGTCCTGATTGTACTCTTCGCCTACCTCATTGGCAGGAAGAGGAGCCATGCTGGCTACCAAACCATCTGAGGTGGCTCGTCACTCTCATGTCCTCTCTCGGGGCCCGGAGCGTGATTATCCCAACCCCCGACATTAACCACTGTTACGAGACTTAACACTCTACCTTGTATCCCTCTGTCCCTCCCTCTTTCATCTCTCTGTGTCTTGTTCTTTGCCCTTATCATTAACACTAGTCATTATCACTTTGCAAGGTTGATATGTGCTTTCTGAACTGACCCACTCTTTCATGAAAAAAAGGGACTTTGTTTTGGAGATTGTGGTGAAATGAAGAAAAAGTTTTTAACATGTAAAGCATGGGATGCTGATCAGAGGGTCCACAAGAGTCCTCTAGTTGTATTGTACTATTTATGATTTCTGTGAAAGGAATTTTGAGGCATTGTGGGATCTGAGGGAATTGCTACTGTAGCTTTTCTTATTTGTTCTTGGGTGAAAGTATTTAGTGGCCTCGCCCTAAATAAGGTTTGTTACTATAAAGGGAATATTTCTGCCTGCTTATCTTAATCCACTTCAGACAGTAAAGATCTGACTTTTTTTATTGCAACTCTGCAGATTTTAGGGAGCTCCTGAAAAAGCACAGTAACCTAATCCTGAAAAAGACGTGTGAGGTGACTTCATAGTAGGTGTGTTACATGTAGAAATTCATTTTGTCCACCGGGATTAGTGATAGAACGCCCGTCTTTCCGTATTAGAGATACTCAAAACATTCTGTATGAAGTTCATAGATGCAGCTTTGTAGGATTGGAGGCATTTTTAGTTTTTCTCCATTTCACTTGAAGGAGTTCTGGGAAAAAAGGCTCATTTGCTTTCTTGCCAAGAATTAGAAGAGAGGATCAGTACCACTCTAGCTTAGCACGAAAATGTTGAAACAGGGGGAAGCAGCTCGCCTTGCTAAGCTAACAGTCTTTTGGCTGCAGCTCGATATTCACTCTACAGACATTGAAATGGCTTTGATGTTCTCATCCAGCCCAGCACAAAAGCAAATAAGTTTTTCTTTTCCTAAAGTGAAAACGTCTTGTTGTTACAAAATAAACACATCCCAGGATTTGCTACAAAAAAAAAAATCTGTAAAAGGTACTGTTGGCTTAGTGCATGAAAAAGCTCAGGAGATCACTGTAAGAACATAATTATGTTGCTTTGTTTAAGTCCACTGGGTGGTTTTGTTTGTTTGTTTTTTTCCTGAGTTTGAGCCCACTTGGGATTTTGGTTGCTGAAGGGAAAATAGTTGCACTAAAGTCCTGAGGAACAGCCCCATGTAATGATTAAAAATGGCCAAAATGCTCTGGTCGGTTTTCATCAGTGCCTTCCCAGCTGTAACATGGATGGGATTTAACTAAAGCCAATATTCACAGAGGTTACTCGCTCATTGACTGATACTATGTGATGCCATGTATGGGACATTTATTTTGTGTCTCTCATAGCCTTCATGTACTGTTATTACCATTAATATGCATTGTTTGATGTAATATGAGAAAGTACAGTTATTTATGTTTTTTATGTTTTTGTTTCTCCCTCATCTAAATATCGTGTAGTTATTTAATAAGGTTTTAATGGATTTGTTTGAACTGTTTTCTAAAGGAGAGGTCAATAAAAGTGAATGAAGAAGGCTGTTTGACTTTTTGCTTTGCCTTCATACAGTTTATCTGTCAAACCTGTTCCTGCTTGGTCTTGTTTGTTTGGACTGCTTAGAAGTGGAGGTTCATTATTTGAGAATAATTGTGATATTGAATAGTGGAAATGCATTACGCCATTTTAAATAGTGTTTGTTTATCATGTATAATAGACTGAATGATAAAACTGTCAATTACTTTTTTGAATTGTTAAACCCCAGTTTGAGTTGATTTTTCAGCCATACCGGTTTCATGTCCTTGAGCTGTAAATCAGTCTTTGAATTAAATGGCTGGAATGAAAACCCACAGGACCATGAAATACAGTGCTTTACTTTACTACTAGTTTTGTCACATTTTCCAGTAACTGCCTCAAACTAAACTTTATATTAACAAATGGCATGTCTGCCTGTAAATGCGGGGTGGGGGAAAGTTGTTCAAAGATGTTTGACAAACATGTTTGACAGTTACAACAGTCCTCAGGCCCCTTGGAGCCTGTTTCACAAAGCATGTTTGCTAAATTATCTGAATAAACACAGGAAAAGGTCTGTTTACATCAATCCATGTTTCTGATTTGCACAGGTGGTGTCAGTGGGGTCACCACTGGGCACAGGCCCTGGGGCCCCTGCACCAGAGCCTCTGTATGTATTTGCTTTGTTCATAAAAAGAAACACAAAATGACTAAAAATGGACCTAATATAATTAAAAGGAGCCCTTAAAACAACTGAAGTGACACAAAATGAAAAGAGAGATGTGAAACAACCATGAAAAGACAAAATGCTTATGCAGCTGTGTGGGTGGGCTGTGTTTTGGTTTGTGTCCAGCGGCCCATTGTCTCATAATCATAATGTTTTATACAGTCTATGCTCATAATCTGTCCGTGGTGGCTGTAGGTTATTTAAAGTTACAAACAGCAGCTCATTATGTATGTGTTTATTATTGTCAAGAATCAGAGCTTTGAAGCTTTGAATTGTACCCTTGTCTACAATTGATTTTCTGCAAAAATTCAAACTGCTCAGTTGACTTTGCTGTCTCTCAACAGTGCTAATACAGCCACACGTTTAGAGCCACTGAATAACCTGTTGGTTAAAATGATCATGTAACACTAAAATTACCACTTCTTCTAACCTTTGTTTGGCAAAGACGTTTTTGAGGCCAGTTAAATCAGGGAACAGATTATCAAGTTTCTGTTAACAATAAAAAAGTGAAGCACAGTCTTCTGCAAACACCACACCAAATCCTATACTTCTAAACTTTACTTTGTATTTTGAAATAGACGTTTCAAATAATAAAACATTATTTAATTCTGTGCTCCTGTGCTAGAGACATGAATTCAGCTTAATTCATGTCTCTAGCACAGGAGCACAGACAAACTGAATTAAACTGAATTTATACTCTCACAACTGTTATTCTCCATAGTCAGCAAACAAATAATATGACAGATTTAAACACTTCAAACAAAGCGTCAGGTGTGAAGATCTTGAAGCATCTATAGCAGCAAATAAATGCAGGGGACCACGGGACCCTCAGCAAAAGACAAGGTTCAACATTTTTGACATTAGTTGAGAAGCTTCAGCACATCCAAAGGTCCTGATAGTAAATGGGGAATCCAAAGCTTTATGGCTGTCTGGACTCTTCCTCCAGGATTCGTTGTCTGCATTTCTCTCTCAGTTTATCAATAGTTGCCATTGAGAGACTCCCAGGTTCTGTGAAGATTTTCTGTAGAAGGATAGTTTGAGAGATTGTCAACAAATGGACAAAGGTTGTAGATGATTCCTTTTACATAAGTATGGATACGCAAGCTGTGTTTACATGGAGCCTTTAAGTTCCACAAACAGCTCAAATAACCAGAAGTACTCACTCTCTAAAATTAGGTCCAAAATGTTTCCTGGAGCAGATTTACCTACTTCTCCTCTGTTCTTTGTCATTTAGGAGTTATTTCTTACCAGGAGAATCTTTCTCAAGGTGATCATCTTGAAATAGGTGATGTCTACTAGTCTTGGGGAGATAAATTAAAGGCCCATCTTTTAAAAATAGGCACAGCTGTGAACCAATAAAAATACAAAGAACAGATGACTGATTAACCACTTAATTTTTCAAGAAAAAAGGCCAGCGATTTGTTGATTCAAGCCACTTAATTGTTAAGGTTCCATTGTTTTTCTTTATCTGATATGATGGTAAAGTGCAATTATTTTGACAAAACAAGACGAATTTTTGCAGAGGTTTTCCAGTGGTGGAAAGCTAGAGTTGCAAGCAAGTAAAAAAAATCCATTATTTAAATGGGAATGTTAACTTGGATAGATTTCATTTGAAAGGACGAAACTGGCCCATATAACACCAGTCTGTGTTTTCTATTAGTTTTTTTGTTTGTTTTGTTTTGTATTAGTTTTTTGTTTTTTATCCTTGCTCATCTCACCTGCATAAAGGTGTGGCAGTCCAGAGTGAAGGCTCCACAGGTGATCTGTTTGAAGCACTCACACACATCGGGCAAAGAGCGAGCTCTCAGGATCTCCGGTTGGTGGTGAATAATGAGCGTCAGTGCGACACGGAAAAGAACCTTGGAGCCTTCGTAGAAAAGACAGTCCCAGATCCGCAGAACTGTCTGCAAGTACAAGACATAGGCAAGATATCTGTAAAATGATGTGCTTCAACTTCACTTTGAAATCCTTATGTCTGTCTTTACCATTAAACACCAACTTTTCCGCACCTCAATTGGGAGTATGTCTATGTAGAGGCAGATGAACCAGCGTGACACAACCAGGGTCCATATGCCGGGATACAGGGCCATGAGCTGTCCTACTGCAGGGGCTTTAGCCTTCACCAACTCCCCAAGAACCTCCTGGTCTGTCTTCAGGCCCAACATGGCCGGGCTGTAGTAGTCTACAACATCCCACATTTAGATGAGATCACTATTTTTTTTAAAAATCAGATCAAAACCAAATCTATTTCAGTGGAAAGCCACAACTTTAGTTGTTTTTACAAATATTGTTGCTGTTGTAATTACCTTATAAATCAATTTCTGACATTTCTGGTCTAAGTGAGCTATACTAAAACACAGACAGCATATTACACCGCAAATAAAATTGGATGTTATTGCTGATCTTACCTTTCAGCTGCATATAAGGAAAACAGCTGAAACAACATTTTGTCTCTCTCTCATAAAGATAAGATCTAGTCTTTCTTCTCCTCATAAACAGGACAAAATGCAGACCATTGACGCACGGAGGCTTAGCTACTGTACTGTACTGTGCTGCTCCCAGGTCTGTCCCAAAAAGATAAATGTGTTGAAAGTTTTGTTTGCATTCCCCACACTTCCGCCAACTAATTTCAATCAATCCAATAAATTGTAGAATAGATTTTAAAACATGTTTATAAAGACAGGCTTTTTGCATCTTCTCTCTAACAGAGAACTCCTACATTAACTAACTAAATTATGGATTTTTAGTTATTTTATGTGTTTAAACATCCATGTGTTTGTTTTGCTTTAATCTCCTGTTTCTTTGATTTTTCCATTGGTACATATTCACTTAAAGTAAAGCAAAAGACCCTTTACGCCCTTGGTTCACCCCAACAGGTGTTTTCACTTATGGTGGACCTTTTCTCAGGACTTTGTGTGCAGGCTGAGCTTGATCAGCTTGATTGCAAGCATCTCCGTCACTCTCCTGTTAGTTTTGTGATAGCCATGCCCACCTTCAACTTGAGCGGCCTCTGATCAGGCAGAGTGTGTAGGGACATTAATTGTGTGTGTGAGGAGTAAAAGAAACACTCAACCTGGGAGTATCCTGCCCAACAACGCATCCATGAGCCAGAAGGATTTTTCCTCATCTTTGGTGATGATGATGAGGTATCCTGCAATGAAGTTCATGCCCTGGAATAAACGGAGACAGAGGTAATGTAAAGACTGTAGGTCACTGACTTTGCAGACAAAAATACATATTCAGGAGATGGATTTGTTTTTAGGGAATTTAACTTAGAAATCTCTGCAGCAAGAACGTCTGTCCAGGCTTTTTAAAATAGTTGTGATGACATACTCGAATGATAACTTGTCATGTTTGTAATGAGTACCCCCAATTATTCATTCTGTTTTTATTTAATCCAAAGTGGGAGTACTTGTGTAGTATCTTGAGCTAAAAGTTTTGACTACAATCTACATCAAAATATGGTTATGGTTATGGACTTGGATTTTGTTGTATAGGGAGCTAACGGGGACCAATGAATGTAGCTTAGATTTATCTGGGGACAATGCTACACATGTATTTCAGTTCATAAGGAACCAGACAGTTTTTTGCTTTAGGTAAACAGATGTAATGATATGAGACAGGTGAGTCAGCTTTGTTTGTCTCACCTGACAGTACCCCACTTCCTTATTATGGTGTCCATAGGCCAGCAGCACATTGTATAGAGCCCTCTGGAGGCTTGGCTCGGCTTTGCTCTTGAAGAGGACATTGTCAGGAAAGGTCCTGTGCATATCTGCCAAAAAAGGAGATTTATATTTACTAATTTAATCCAATTTAAGTGTTGAGAGAAATTGAGGTTTGCATGGTTTGTTGATGTGCTAATGGATTGTAGGAAGGGTGGAAAGACAGTGTTGTCTCACCTGTACGAATAGTTTCCTTCAGCTTGGTGTCATGCTCCATTGACAGCAGGGACTGGTAATACCCTGGGCTACTCTCCAGTTGTTCCTGGGCACCACTAGCTGCCATCCATATCCTGGCACGGTGCTCATTAGGCACACCTTTACGCACATACCTCTTCACTTCCAAAAGAGATTTTATAATCACAATCACACAACCGCAGAGCACCAGAAGGCACCAAAACAAAGCACTGGTGTGTTTGAATGCATGTGTCTTGTACCTGTCAAATTCTTCTCTACATGAGGTTTCTCTTGAAGGAGCTTGGACCATCTTATGGACCTTCTGTTGAGGACAGCTACATACTCATTCATCATCTCCTTATAGGATTCAAAATCATGATGCCTCTCAAAGCCATAGGGGTCAATCCTGCTGGGACAAATCCACACAGTCCAGAACCACGCACAAATGAATGAACAAAGCTGATAAATACTGTGAAGAAAGAACTGACAGGGGGGTCACCCCCCCTTTCTCTTCTCTATTCCCTGATGACAGACACTACAACAGCCTCCACTGGGTAGGGTTTCTGGAGCGGGGAGATCAAATGCCGAAGCTGGATGACGGGTAAGTTTTAAATTACTGTCAAGGGGGATTAGGAGCAAGTGGCAAAATTCAAGCTAAAAAAATAACCAAGAAAATGTCATGTTTTTTCCCCCCCGCAAAACAGTGCTAAGCTATAATATTTCTGATAAGCCTGGTAGCAGCTTTATAAGTTTGTCAAGTGAAAATAATTACGTTCAAACACAGGGAGTTGTTGAGGAAAGACAGTGATGTAAATAACTGGTAGCCAGGAAGGAAACAGCAAGAATAAACATCTAAAAACCAACTAGAAACTCAGCAAAAGAAAGATGACGCATGTAGTCAGAGAGAACACCCTGTCAACATGAAGCTTACCTTTCACTGTCATTATTGCATGTTAGGGGCTGAGCAGCATTTCCTTTCATTTCCCTCTCCATTGTGTGTCACGTGTTGCAGGTACAGTAATCCACCAAGGCTATGAACAACCAGCGCCGTGGAGGCTATTTCATTTTTATTACTCGGAAAAGAACTGGCTGCTGTCAAGGTAAATAACAAAGCCATCTGAGTTTCAAATGTCTCACCTTTCAACACTCACTGAGAGGAGGGGCCAGTTCAAGAAACGCCCAGATAATATCCACAGGTAACATGCTTTGTTTGCATGCAAAACTATTGGAGGAGGAGAAACTGTGATGTTTGCTCTTATTTGCTCTTGCACATCTCAGTCCATGACGATAAATGGTGGTAATACTAGTAGCAGTGGTAATGGTAGTGGTGATAATGGTAATAGTATTAGCAGCTGTAATGCAGATGGTAAAATATTATTTCCTAGCCATGGCTGGAACAAGGATTTTAGAAATACTAGTGATGATTCAAAATTCCCCCACTGCAACCATGTCTCCCTGCTGCCAGAAATATTATTATCATGGACACAAACTTCTTTAAATTTATTTAAAGCACCCATGATTTGTATTTTTATATAATCAGTGGATTGACCCCACACAGAAAAAGGTCTATTGTCATGACCCCACACAGAATTGTCACCTAACTCTGCAGTTAGCCTCAGCTTTTTAGGGTCTTTCATGTCATTATTTTGGTGTTCTGTCCCTCAAGGTGCAGCTCTCATCAGCGTTGTTTTTGGTCACAGCCAGCAGCTATTTCCCTAACCGGCTCTTAACAGCTGACAGACACAGCTGACGACTGGCTTGTGAACACAGTGGAGCATTTTGCTGCTCAAGTGCCAGATAATTCCCTCAGGAGTTGACAAAGGAGCTGATTAAAGCAGAGCTATTAAGAGTGAATTCTGGACTTTAATTCATCAGGTGGCCAGAGACACCACTGCAAATAAATCATAATGTTGCTCTGTATCAGCTTGATGTATGAATAAGCAACTATTTGCCAAAAAAGTTCACATCAACTTAAAGAGTAAATCAGGCTGAGAAGCGGAGTTATGCTGCCCTCTCTGACTGAAAGTTTTAAGCCTGTTTCACCCCTCAGCCACACCCAGCACTTATCAGAGGTGTAGTCAGGCTCTGCTGCACCTATAACCACACCTGACAAAGAAAGGACAGGTCAGCATCACTGCAGGAAGATGAGAGGTGCCACCACTTAAGGTCAGCAAAAACAAGACTCTCAGAGGGTGTTCAGTTACTCTCTGAAAGGTGATTGATAATGTGTCAGTGCTTTGTTACAGCTCATCCAAACAAAATCAACAAATGCAGGTTGAACTTATTTGCAGCCACCTTTGAGGATGTATGTGTAATTGTAATTGAACACAAGAACACAAAACTCCTCCTCAGGTTGTTAAATCCTCCAAATTTCCAAAGACAATACAGAGGATATTAGCTCAGCAGTGGCCCCTGATCCTGTCTCCTCTCATTTGAAGTACAGCCCACTCTTTCTCTCTCCTGTCCTGTAACTCTGAATGCTAATGTTATAAAAATAGTATTTAAAGAAATTTTTGAGGATGGCTATGAAGTAGTCAAAGGATGGCACAACATGCAGGAAGAAGTGGGACTAAAATGATTTCAGTCACTTGACCTGCTGTGAATTATTGGTGGAATAAAAAAAAATGCAATGTTGAAACTGAACAACCAAGAGGTACAGAGATGCTGATCATCAATCTGTTTCACTTTAAAGTTGTAAACAAAGAGTAAATAAAAACACATTATTACAGTAATTAACTCATGATCTGGACTATCCTCTGCTCCAGTTCAAATTCAGCTAAATGGAAATCAGCCATCATTAATTCTCTTATTTACACATGCTATTTGTACTGTGACATGTCAAAATGTCTGCTGTGGAAAAAAAGCACATGAACAAAATACTTATTACAGTTGTTTTGCCATCTTTCTAATTCTGCTTTTTTAAATACACACATACATACACACTGTCTAAGCAGTTGTACTGTATGTGTGTTATAAAACATGTCCATTATCTATCTTATTAACAACAAAAGAACTAAATACACTTATGATTATGGAAAAACTCATGCTTTATTCATCTTTCTTAAATGAACAATATACTTAGGCTACTTACATGATGTATTAACAATATATTCTAATTTTCACTACCTGCAGTAACACTGAACAGATGGGCTTGAACAGAAACATAAATATTGAACAGACAGGTATTTATTTTTAAGGCTTATTTTGTTGTCCTGTTGTTGCCCTCTTTAGTGTACTGGCTTCCGAACAAAGGGCTTCGCACTGCCATAACATACAGATATGTGCCATGCAATCCTAAGGGTCCGTAATTTAACTTTAAATTTCTCTTAATTGCTGCTGAACAGATTGCTCAGAGGGATAAACAGATTAAAAAAACAAAACTCTTTCCTCAACAGTCAGAAAGAAATTATTTTTTGAAAGCAAAAATCATGGTACTGTGGACAGAACCGATTACATTTAGGATTCAAGACCCACTCCCATCTGCGTTTATCCGTACATGAATACCACAAATCAATATCAGTTACCTAAATTAAAGCACTGCCTTTACATGAAAATTTATTTGTGAAACCAGGCCAAAGTGAAGTAAAATGTGTTTAACATGCTTTCAGTGAGCAGCTCACAATTCCATGACTTGACAGATCCACCTAACATTTAAACCAACAGCATATTATCCACAATATTGAGGCATCCCGTTAGAGATCTTAGCATTTCCTGTACATAAAAGAAATCATCTTTTGCATTTATAAATTCAACATATTTATATTATTCTTCATATAGCTCTCTTTGTAAACTGTCCCAATAGATACAGTATGTACAGTAAAAACTGCAACAGTTCTGTTGGTGCTGGTGTAGAGAGCACTCTGTCCCGAAGTTAGAGCAAGACATGGGAACTTTGCACAGTCACTCAGAGCTTCATGTAACAAAACAAAGCTGACTAGGAAGAATATTAAAACACACTGCTTTCTCCTCTCCAGTCCATTTAGAGTACACACAGCCAGTGAACCTCCTCTCAGTGCTGTGTCCATTCCCACTTACAGGGCTGTGGCTTGACAGGTAGTGCTCCTCCTGGAGCAGAGCAGAGGGGCGTCCAGGATGCTGAGAATCCAACAGGAGAGACAGAGGTGGATCTGGCCATGTCCATATGACGCCTCAGTCTCACGAGGGCAAAAAATATGGCCAGTTGTTTTTACTCAGCTCCCTGAAAGCTGGTTTCCTGACAGTTTCAAGTGCTTTTGTTTGCTCTCTGAAGTCTACATTTTTCACTTTTTTTTTTTTTTTTTTACAAGTCTTAAAAAAAACTATTAAGTCACTGTAAAATAAACATTCTGGTTTTCCAGAGTTGTAATTGGATTTAGAGAGTTTTACGTTTTGATCCTGTTACAATTGGTCGAGCGAATTCCACAAAATCATCTATAAGGACTGGCCACGCTCCTGAGAAAAAAAATACCAAGACAGCATTAGTGTCACAGCGATGGACCAATTATTAATCTGAAGGAATTTTTTTTTTATCCATTTTGCCATTCCAAACTCACCTTCCTCATCATAGTTTGACATGTCATCTGCAATCATGTTACCAAAGTCCAACAATAGGTTCCATGTGTCCTTTGGGATGGATCGTTTATGGTGTTCCTGTAATGGACAATGCTGGTGATTACATGGGTATATGCACGGCTTCACACTTCTTGCTTTTAAATCATTTCTGATGTGTTCACAGTTATTTCCATTGCCTCAACTCCAATGCCAATCGAATTATATTGCTCTAATTTTGAATTTAAAATCTCAAATTTAAAATCTGTATACCTCATGGCATTGTTTTTATGTAAAGTAACATGAGGCAAGCGATGGGTGTGGCCAGAAAAACTCAGTGGGTGGCCTGCCATGACTCATGAATGTAAATGAATTGACAGTGACAAAGAAGCTGTATAAAATGTGAATGGATGATAAGCAGCCAATACTGGCGCCAAAACCAATTCAACATATTTGATCTGAGCATTCAGTTTCACTTTTTTGACTCACCAACAGAAATCTATTCCAAAGATCAAGGAATTTAAAACGTCCTGAGAGAACAAGGTTCCAGTAGGCTACAGCCATCTCCAAGTCTGTTCAGAGACACAAAAGAGAACACTTGTTTGAATCAGTGATATCACTAAACAAGTTGTTGTTATTCTTGCCACTCTGCTTACCTAGGCCCTTCTGTCCAGGATTTTTGGCAAAGTTAAAGGTGAACTGGTAGAAGTCCTTGAACTTCCCGCTGTCTTTTAGCTCCTGCTCTAATCTTGGCAAAAGGGCCTTCAATTTTTCTGGGCTGTCACACCTGAATTAAGAGAGAATTTAAATAACAAATAAATAAACTCCACATGATTGCGCATGGACAACCCAAACAGTTACAGCAGTTGATTCTGACACATGAACCTCAAAAGTCAAATCACTGCAGCTCTTCCATTGAGTCATTCCACGAAGACACAGAATACTCAAGCTGTGGTTCAGTGAGTCTATATATAGAGACAGCTTTCCCTCCCTGGAGCTACACTAAGAGATCGACCATGCAAAGATACTTCAGGCGCAGTGTTTACGTCCCATTTCGTAGGATGTCACACGCTGTTGATGTCAACACTCACCCCAGCTCTGTCATTCCATCCAGAAACTCCTTCTTGGTGAACTCGCACTGAGTGGCAGCGCGAAACTTCCATGCAACAACCAGCACAGTGATGCTGGCTGGGTCCAGTGAGAGGTCATCACAAAACTGCTGGATCCCATCAATACCAATCTTATTTTCATCCTGGGGATCTAGCAGGAAAATATACATATATAACACATACCTTTTGCAAACATGTAGTGGTTATAACCCAAAAATACTGTCCTTTTTTGAACAACTCTATTCTATTTTTATGTTTATTTTATGTTGCAGTGTAAAACACAGACTGTTAAGTTATCCCATTTACCTTTGTAGCGATTGTAGAGCTGCTCCAGCTTTTTCCGGTCTACTGAGGTTTTCATGGATTCCTTACAGTAAAGATCTGGGTTCTGAAAGTAGTTGTCAGTCGCAACTTCTAGTTTCCAGTCATTCTGTGTGAGGCAGTACACAGCTGTCTTCTCCCCAGCTTGTGTGAAGGACATGAACTGTCGTACCTTGTCCCTCTGCGAAGACTTCAGCTTATGCTGTGCAAGTACAGGACAGGGGCTGTCAGACACTGGCGCGATCAGGCCAGGGAGTACAGACAACAACATGCAAACACAGAGCGATACACAGACAAAAACACACAACGAGACACACACATCTACAAGCATTCAGGCAGCAGCGACAGGAAAGACCGGGAGACACTCAGAAACACTCACACATATCTAAAAGGTTAGTCTGTCACGCAGACAAACATTAAAGGAGGCCAGCCAAGACGCTGTGGTGGTAATTATGTCCTGTCCAAAAGCTACATGGTCTTTTCTGAGGGGGGATGTTGTGGATTCTCAAAGCACATGCTGTACCCCTGAGGGCCCCTCAGATAACTACAGTCATAGATGTAACATGAGTAGGGAAATGGGATGCCATCACCGGGACCTAGAGGTGCAACAAGTCTGGAGTGTAACACAAGCACCCTGCCTAAAATACTCAGAAATATCAAATTAGGAAAAAAAAAAAATCAAATGACACAATATTGTCAGAATACTTTAACAGGGGCATTGTGAAGATATATTTTGGTATGGAAAACCGCACTTTCCTGCACTAAACATGCACATTATAAATCTTTAAGAAATCAGTTATGATCATTCAGTGTACATTTAATTTGGCAAGGGCTAGTCAAGTAAATTCAGAATAGCATCATTAAACTGTAATGTAGCCATTAAAGAGCAGCAATAATCAACAGTTACGCTTTAAAGTCACTGTAAAACTTTCAACCAAATTCCAGATGATACCTGGTTTCCTAACACTATATCAGTTACAATTAGTCGATTAATCAGTTCGTCAATTGCACAGTTGAAACAATCAGTTGATTAGTCAGTCATCTGGAAATTAATCAGCAACTGTTTTCATAATAGAAATATAATTTTAGTCATTTTTTTCCTGATGTGCAGATTTGATTTTTTTTGTTTTGTACCATAATGACTGGAATATTTCAAGCTTTTGATCGGACAACACAAGACATCTGAAAACGCAAGCACACCTTAGGCTCTGGGAAACTGTGATTTGCATTTTCCACTATTTTCTGACAGTTTACCGAACAAACGGCTTACCGAATTAAAAGAAAAAATAGCAGATGAATTGATAATGGAAGTTATCTTATATTTTAGCCCCAGTGGATATTATCCTGAAATATCCCGCAGCTCTGTCGAAAAATCACCATGCCATCTCCTCACAGCAGATGCAGTAGCTGAGCACTTGCACTTCACTGAAGAGCAGCATTTCCTGAAACCGGAGACTAAAACAGTGCGAGTTCACCGAGCTGCTAATAGCTTCTCCAACAGTTACTGATTTCTGTTAATAAGGACCGCATTAAGTCAACAGTCTGTTGTGACAACAGCACGGATTACTGTGTCACCAAATGGGTAACGTTGGGTTAGCATTGTCTGCATACCACCAGCTAGTAACTTCTGCTGGCTAACGTTAGCTAAGTTAGCCGGAATGTATCACTGACATGAACGATGGAGTTAATACCACATGATCAGGCTGTCAGTATGGTCGTCGATATGCCAGGATTTCATTTATACGACCCTGTGTCTGTCTGTGTTTGAGGTCTAAAGGCTGACCTGCTCGCAGCCCAAGTTGCCAGACTGCCAAAAAGGGACGTGTAGCTAGCTAGCTGCTCTCAAAATATCAACTGACCTTCCCTGTAATAGCAGCAAACACAAGTACCTGACCATTGTAGGCTTGCCAAAACGCGACACGGCATGTACTTTAATAATACGACACTAGTCTTGAAGGTAAGCCTTAATGGCACTAAAGCCAATGCCTGGGTTTGTGTTTATTTTGGTTACCTACCATTTTTACACCCGCTGTTTGACCAGTTTTGTAGCCCGACAGTCGCGCATTATGCGCATGCGCGAAAGTAGTCGAACAGCTATTAAAGGTTTCATTAGAAAGATGAGGTTTGCCCTAACTGCTGCTGTCGTTTGCCTGCCATTGAAGTGTATTGGCTTATAATGACAGCTGTTTATCAAAAAGGGTAGACTAAATATTAGAAATGTCTCTCAGTGTAACACAATATAATTCAGCTACACCACAAACTACAGCCTTCAAACCAACCGCAAAGTTGAATCAACACCTCTTTGAAACACTTTAAACCAAAACTGAACATTATAACTAAGACTGTAGGCTTTATTACAGGAGTATTGCATTAGACCACATTAGTCTACTCTGAGTTGATGGTAGATATACGAATATCTGAAAATACGAGAGTTGAATTTTTTTTTTTATTCCAAAATTTGGTAATTCCATTTGAAAATAGATTCAGACTTGATCACTTAATCGTAGCAGACAAGATACTGTACATTTACAGGCTTGCCTGTTTGACCATTGTTTGACTATGTGCACCTGTATTTAATTTGCCAGTTAAAAGGTTCTTAAAAGCAATATGAGTCTCGGCAGGCATCAGAGGGAGGCAAATGTCAACTAAAGATTAGTCCTTGCATATGTGTGTGTGATTGAGAAAAAAGTGAGACTTTGACACTGCATTGTTTTACCATGTACACCACAGGAAATCTCCCAAAATCTGCAAACAACACTGCTGAAAATAAAACAGAACCCTACCGTGTTTCTAGCAACACCAACAGGAGAAACACCATAAAACATTACATCTGTGATAAGAAGTACTTCCTTCACCACACATAACACAGTGTTATAATAACAGATATATTGACTGTTCAATCAAATTACGACTCAGCAAATCTGGATCCATGCAGCGTTCTAGTATGAAGGGGGCTCAGCAGCTCATTTTGCTCTTTGGCAGGTTAATCCAACCAAGGGGCAAAAGTGTGTTCAGTACAACAGTATTAGTTTTATTTGAACTTTAGAAATTAGTGCAGTATACTAATGTATGTTGTTAGTTGTATGTAGTGTAGCAAAGAGTGGACTATTGTCTTTTTATTTTGAACTCTGAATTGTTATCCTGTCACTGTAAACCTTATATAGTTGTTAATAATGTTAATAATGTTCAAGGCAATGGGTTCAGCCTGTACTAGCAGATGTTCTTTCTTTCCAGCTCCAAAAATTGTTAAAGCAAAACTGTGTCTTTCATCTCTTTTGTTTTCATTGTTGTGTAGTTCTTGGTCAACAATGAGGAATTTAAGTCCTCATATAATGTGACAAAAACCCCAAGGACTTATCATACAGCACAAATAATATTTGACAGTCTGTTGGGCTGACAGCTCAGCTGAGTTTATCTCATGTGAAAATGAATCCACCCTTCAATAAGTGAGAATAGCACACCCAGCACTGTAGCTGATAGAGTATCTGTGGACGTCAGCCTTCCTTTTTTTGTGTGTTTGGTTTTACAGTGAGGAAGGACTAAATGGCAGCCTGAGTTGAATACACTTCCTAGTACAATCACATTCACAGGGTGCAGCATGTAAGTGAGAGTTACTGCGCTGTTGATGGGAAAACTACTGTCATCCATACCAACTGATTTACGGACTCTACGCTGATTGTAAACATTAGGATGTGGTGTTTGTGGTCAGATGTCTGATCAGGTGTGTTATCAGGTGACATTTCTTGGTTCACTTACAGTTGCTTACTTTCATATTTTGTGGTAACAAGAATTAATTTAGAACTACACTGATTCATATGTATACGAAAATACTAAAACACAGTATTAAAAACTTGACGGACAGTATATAATAGCATGGAAGAGGGAGGCTGATTATGGGTTGGCATGTTTGGGGGAATGTTCAACCTTTTTTTTTCTTAAAGATTTGGGTATGATGGATGGTATGACTGAAAACTGTTTGTTTTGCAGATATTTTTACAGATAATGCAGTAGAAGAGATGTTCAGGTACTGCTGGGTGGCACTCGCAAGAAAAATCAATCATGACAGGGGGACAGACCACCTTCAGACCACCATCTGTGAAGGAGGTGCACATTGGGGGTTTTTGGAGATGTGGTCCTGGGGAACAGGTTTTGGTTTGGACTTGGCTTAAAGGCATCATCTAGGCTGACTGATGGACCTGAGACAGAATTAGGTGGTGGAATGTTTATACAGGTTTAAACAATCAAGTTTGATTCTTTGACCCTTCAGACCTCCTTGTTTCTGGTCTATATGACAAACAGCTGAACTGGTTGGCTCTTCACACATGAAATCAGATTGTGTCTCAATGACTTGATTTACCACTTGTGACAAAATTTTGCCTCCCATCTCACAGTTGTCTATAGAAAACTACGACTGCTACCAAATGGAAAAAATGCACATTTTGCACTCTGCCATAAAGCCAAGGTGGTAGCCAGCAAGTTTAACAACACTGACTGCATTGCTTTACACACAACAAAATTGGTCCTTTAATCCATTTAGGAACTCATTTGTGTTTAATTCATATGTAGTCATCCCTGACCATCTCCTAATGTGGCTGAAGCAATGAGATCCTAATGTATCATCACTGCATTTTTGGTGCAACCAAAACTTACCTACAGTCAGCTGTCTTGAGGCGTCAACGCTAGACAAACAGCTGAAATGCACCCTCACACTCCTGTACAGAAGATGGCGGTATATGCATCTTTGAAGCTCGTTGATATCCTCCAGTCCCAAGAGATGCGCGTTGTGGGCATGAACTACTTTGACTGCTCTGCTTTCGTCTCATCGATGCTGTCCAATCAGACACCTCTAAAGCGAGACACCGCCAAGATCAGATTGTGAGACGCGCTGCTGTAGCAAGGCTAACAGAGAGCTGATAGAAAGCGCTAACAATCAGTTTGCTAACTTGCGAAGTGCACCGGTAAGCCGCATTTATTGACTTCTGGCTCGCTCTCAAGCGGCAGAAAAAGACAGTTCTTCAAGTTTAATACCTGCTTTACTTATTGTTGTGCTTTAAAATGTTTAGAAAATACACTGCCAACAGACACAAAGCTAACCATGGTAAAAATTGAAGCTAAATTCTGGTAGTGTTGTCGATGACAGCTGTAGATTAGCTCGCCCGCTAGCTACGAGCTAGCGTAACGCCAGTTGGCTAACAAAGCGACGGTGGTCCTGGCTTTTCAACCATAATAGCGGGTTAGCTCGCTGCTAAAATAACTATTAAGCACTTCTGATTAGTAAAGTACAAGTGCTGTACCCTAGGCGTTAACTTTAGTATATATTCTTATATGCTGCTAACTTACGTAGCTTATATAGCTAACATTTACGGAGTCATTAGTGAGGCTTTTAGTTTGGTGTAACGATCCGCGGTGATTATGATCGATCGGTTGCATTAACGTCTGCTGTGCAGCGACACGATTATTTTTCTAGAGCTTTTAACGTTACATATCGTGTCGTGCCATGAAAACAACCGTTTAAAGGATGGCACTAGTAACGTTAATTTAGCCAAAGTTAGTCGATATACGACGAAAATATCAATATTTTATTTAAAGCTAAAATTTCAGCCTGTTTTATAAGTAGTTTGAATATTGATAGAAGAAAATAAATTAGTTGTTTCTTAATGTAAATTCGGGATAAAGAGGCCACTATTCTTATGTTTGTTGGTGATAGGCAGTGAGGAGATCCGCAACTGTCAATAAACCACAATTAACTAAACAAGAATAATCTCAATTACAAGTAACAGGCATTTCAGGGGTTGTGACGAAATACTTTGGGTGTTATTTTTAAATGCAATGTGACATTCAGGGTCGGAAAAAAGAGCATCTTGTTGTTATTTGAGCTTTAACTCAGCTTTTTGCTTTTTCTCTGCGATCCGTTTATATTCAGTTGAAAACGATCATTTTTTTAAATGCAGCTTCCCTTATCGACCAACCGGCAAATTCTGGTATTACTTACTGTACAACGGCGAAGGACAGAAACTTTAGGAGAAAATAAACACAAGAGTTAAATACTCAACACAAAGAAATATTTTATCCTTGGTTTTATGTGTAGAATTGTTAAAAAGTACTTAGACATTACTTAGTTTGTTTCCTGTTTGGAAGGGATTTAGACCTCCTCTTCCTCCATTCTCAAATGCCAACAACAACAGCCGTCGAAGAAACAGAAGAGTGCACTCGTAAGTGCACAGAATCACTATATTAACTTTATTCACCGTGCGTCATGCACACACATTCCGTAAATATTAACCCATACTCGGCTTTGTCGGGAATCTGCAGAAGGGAACCAATAAATGCTAAATTTTATGGGAATCTGTTCAAAACGTGCAGAAGCTAACTAGCTAGCTAACGCAAGTAAGCTGAATGTAATGCTAACTGTTAGCTGTAACAATTAGCTAGCTGCATTCAACAAAAGATTGTTCAATGCTGTCGTGGTATGATATGAATGCTGTTACTCCTGCATGCATCCGCAATATATGTAACAATGTGGTGCTATCACTTTAGTCACATTGATAGTTTTGCGCTGCTGTGATAAAGTTAGCATGTTTGCGTGACCTGTAGCAGAAGTTCGACGATGCCTCTCCTCCGGACGTGCTCGGTACCTGAAGTAGGCCTTGTGCACACTTAGCGTAGTAAAAGTTGTGACCATCCAGGGATGGTTTAATGTAGTTTTTTGCATACACTATGCATTCAGAAACACCTGTCAAAGATTCATATAATTGAGCTTGGGCTAAAATATGTACATATACACGGTTAATTTGTCTTGAAAGAAGAATGCCCGGTGACTCAAGCTAACGTTAGTGATGTAGCTTTGAACAGTGTGCTGGCAGCAAGCATTTCAGATGGGCCTTAGTTCAGAGTTTAGTTTAATTACACATAAAAAACACAAACTGTGTTTATTTTGTATAACACTGGGAAATATTTTGTAAAAACGTAATGTTTAAGGTGAAGTTGGAAACTAGCTGCAGTCTTTATTTAATGGTTTGCCCTCTTTCTGTCTACAGGGGTCTGAAGAGTGACAGATAGAAGAAATTTTTTTTTTAGCCTAAAGCTCAACTCCTCCGGTCCTTTGGGATCATGGCTAAAGATGTAAGTAATTTTTTATACATGGTTTTTACTGGAAAGCAGTTGTTTAGTTTGCTGATGGTAGATGTTAAGTTCCTATAACTTACTTATGACATGTCCCCTAATACCATGTTTGTTCTGCTGTACACTTTTTGTTTAACTGGATTCATGCAGTATGTTTAATGTGGTGAATATTGTACTGTATTTATATCTTGTTCCCTGCAGGCTGGTCTGATTGAAACAAATGGAGAGCTGAAGGTTTTCATCGATCAGAATCTGAGCCCCAGCAAAGGTACAAATTTATAGTACAGAATACTGTACAGAAATTGTACACAGTATTTTCTTTACTTGACATATGTGATATACAGTATAGTTTGCCAAGCCCTCAAGGAAAATGTGTATTCATGTGTAGGCCTGTGTGATGGTGGCAGGACGATAGGGGGCAATGGAGTTTCAATCAAGATCTCTGCTCATTACTGGTCTTCCCATGTCTTCTGTTAGGTGTCCTGTCTTTGGTTACTGTCCAGCCTACAGCTGCCCCTGTGGCCAAACAGCTACTTCCCAAAACCCTAGGGCCATCCAATGTGAATGTTGCAACACACATGCAACACGTGCCACATATGGTGAGTGATGCTCCATAAAAGTCCGCCTTTTTTGCTTTCACAACCTCATTTGTATGAGAGATTAGAACTTCTCAATAGATATAAAATGTTCAGCTTTCTAAATTGCCAATTACCTGTAGATGCATTTGTGTAGAGATGTGCTTACTGGGTTTCTCTGCTGTGTCTTACTGTTGTGTAAGCCCCTCCATTATCATTGTGAGGTGACCGGGCAGAGGGTAGGTGGAGGCAGTTGATCCTAAGCTTATCAACTCTACAGTCAGCAGGATTACACCCATCATCCCATTATATACATGGAATGTATACATAACGGAAATCAGCTTAGATATTACCTTAGTGAAGGAATAGATCACCTATCTCTTAGATACATCATTACTATTTAGGATGCAAATTTTAAGCAATTTCTTAATCTGATCAGTGGCTGTGTTCATCACCAATAATTGATAGTATAGATGTCTGAAATACTAAAAGTGTTCTTCCTGATGCGAGTGAGCCCTATACAGTTTTTCCATCTGAAGTGTTATCTACTCCTTTCAGTAAAAAAAAAAAATGGATTTTTAAAAATGTACTGTTGGTGTTAAGTATACCCTCATCATATATCAAGATTTGAATACACTTAATTTTAGAGAAAAGCTCATTTTACATTGACGGCCTCACAAAATTACTGCCAGTGCTTAGTGTTAATGTTTACTTTACCCTGTCCTTTGCAGGTGATTGGAACACCACAGAGGCCCACGGTATCGAATACCATTTTGGTAAATAGTCCACATACACCAAGTTCCCAGTTCCTCACTCAGACTCAACCATCCGATGCCTCTCCTTGGTCATCAGGGTAAGTCTTCTAAAGGGTCTTAAGTTTATAAGTTTGGGACGTTGTTGAGCTCTTGTTAAGTGTTTTTAGTATGTGTGAAATCTGACACATTTTCATATAAAGAAAGAAAATACATAGGTGTTTACATACTAATCGTTGCGTTTCTGTTCGGTCCGCAGAAAGCGTGGTAAGAAAGGGGAAAAAAATGGGAAGGGCTTGAGGCATTTCTCCATGAAAGTGTGTGAGAAGGTGCAGAAGAAAGGAGTAACCACCTACAATGAGGTGGCAGATGAACTGGTCGCAGAATTCAGCTCTTCAGACAACCACATGTCGCCCAATGACTCAGTAAGTGCTACAGCTGCATGACATTATCTCAGCCTAAAACATGCACAAACATGTTTGAAAAAGGGTTTTGTAGGGTTAGATTTTACAATTATCTTTTAACAATTTAAATGTTTTTGTTAATATTTTTAATCTTGTGTTTTTTTTCCCCTTTTAGCATGTGTATGACCAGAAGAACATTCGGCGGCGTGTGTACGATGCACTTAATGTGCTCATGGCCATGAACATTATCTCTAAAGAGAAAAAAGAAATCAAGTGGATTGGTCTGCCCACCAACTCAGCGCAAGAGTGCCAAAACCTAGAGGTAGAAACACACAGTGAAGACTATTCTTATATTAGCTTGTATTGGGAATGTCCACTCTCTGTCACCAGTTTTTTTTTTTCCTCTTAATCATTTTTCCTTTATATTAACTGTAGGTGGAAAGACAAAGGCGGCTGGAGAGGATTAAGCAGAAACAATCACAGCTTCAGGAGCTCATACTGCAGGTGGGAATGAATTGAGTGCTTGCACTTGTCTGTTCAGGGTTATCTTTATATCTAGCTTCCATAGCTATGATGCCAGTTTTGCTGGAGCTAACATGTACCACTTCAAATGTAACCACATGTCAGTGCTACAGCAGCTATAAAGATACAATGTGGAGACCATGAGAACTGAGATTGGCCCGCTTGTGTGTTCCTCTACATGTTTCTGAGACAGCATGATGCTGGGAAAGATTGTTCATTGTGAAGTAAACATTGAACACGTTAAATAATGTCCCCTCTCACTTTCTTCCTACGACAGTTGTGAGTTCAAGAAATGTAGGATCACTTAGGGTGCGTAATGAATGCAAATCTTGGTAATGTCCATTATATCCTACATAACGTACATTTCCTTTGCTGGATCTTTCTAACAATGCTAGAGAGTAAATCCAGCTAAAGTGTGCCTGAAGGATGTAGCAGAAATATTTTGTTTCTGAAGCGTCAAATGTGATATTAATCCAAAGCCAACGCTCTTATGTAGCTGCATCAAAGTTTTCATCTTTCTTTGATCTTGTCTTACAGCAAATAGCTTTTAAGAACCTGGTTCAGCGGAACAGACAGACAGAGCAGCAGGCAAACAGACCTCCACCTCCCAACTCCATCATCCACCTTCCGTTTATCATTGTCAACACCAGCAAGAAAACTGTCATCGACTGCAGCATCTCCAATGACAAGTACATACTTCATTTTCAGCACTAGCAATGTTTGTACTCACTAGCAATTCTGGGGTAGTAGAAAATTTCTACTACTCAAGGCACATTATTACCAACTCAGTACAATAAAATGTATTATTTGCAGGTTAATACTTTTCCAGTTCTTGGTAAGGAAGCCAAAAGTGGTTTGAAAATTTTGAGTGCCAAGTAATTAAGGTTGGTCATCAGGATGAGCCTGATAAAGACAGAGATGCAGTTTCTTGAGAACATGACTCAACAGTTCAGTATGTAGCTGTTAAGCAGCTGACTCTGGAGATGTAGATGTGAGACTTTCCAGTTGGCACCTAAATGCAAAATTTTAATTAAGGCTAATGTAGGATAGAAATATGTCCACCTTTTTGAAAAACAAATGACAGACAGCAGCAACAGATGGAACATTACCATCCCACTGACATGCAGTTAAACTCTTGTCCTGTTCCCGGGTCCCTTATATCCTGTTCTGTTTATGTAAACCAACATAAAGAATAATACATGATGTTAATGAGCACTGTGTGCTGCTCATGGTGCTGCGGTGCATGGCTCAAATGCAGCTTAGTGGCAGTTATGGCTAGATTAAATGCTGCACCCTGAATCTAATCACCTTGTATATAAATTTGACATTTACTGTTCTCATTACATGCCTTTGGTTGTGAAAATTGAAGCAGTAGTCACATCAGCAGGGGCAAGAACCCAATCTAATCTATCATAGTGTAATCTGCAACAAACACATGTACTAAATGCACTGCTCCTCAGACCCACAGTCGAACATTTTATTTTGGTGGGAAATGTAAAGAATGTGTACTAAATACGCTGCCAACAGTATTTCACTATACCATTGTTGTCTCTGAGATTTTTATTGGACACTAGTCTGAAAATGGACTGTTAGCTTCTTAACCTGGCTATGGAACTAGGACAGGAAAAGCCAGGCTGGTTAGGCCATTTAAGTAAATTCTATTTACCTGTGAAACAAACAAAGCCAGTCACATTGTTTCTACTGCAGTGCCTGCACCCAGCCAAATGTGAGTTAAGTTGAACCCTTAATGCTTTTTATGGCATTTGAGTGTCTCAGGATATCCCACAAAATTTGGAGAACCAAGTAGATAATCATTTTCTATCAGCCAAATGACGTCAAGCCACATACTTTAAAAATCTCTTGACTTTAAAATGTAAGCACTCCTACATTCTTGTCATAACGTTTCATGGTGTTTACCCACAGTTTCGTAGCTGTGGCATTTTTTAAAAAAATGAGCGTTTAAGAACCAATACATGTAAATTGGCTTACATGTGTTGGTTGCAACCCTCCTGCACTGTACTGCTTCTCAAGACATGAGTGTGTTTCTAAACTGCAGATCTAACTCACAGTTTAAAATTAGACACTGACAAAGTGCACTGCACAGTGAACAAAATTTGGTGTATTTTAATTTAATTTTTAAAATTTATTTTAATTTTGTAATTTCTAGTGTCTATCATTCTGTGAAATATGAACTATAATATTGTCTTCTGCTCCTTGAACAGATTCACACTTTCTCCTGTTCTTCTTTCTCATTGCAGGTTTGAGTATTTGTTCAATTTTGACAGCATGTTTGAGATCCACGATGACATCGAGGTGCTGAAACGTATGGGCATGGCCTGTGGTTTGGAGGTGGGAAAGTGTTCTGCAGAGGATCTGAAGGTTGCACGCAATCTGGTGCCCAAAGCCTTGGAGCCCTATGTTATAGGTTAGTCCTAATGTACCTAGAGTTCCTTCTTTACATCAAAAGCCTTTCATTGGTCATCCACTGGAAATGTGCTGTTGTTAAGCACCTAGAGGAAAGGCAGTCTGAGACAGTAGCAAAACAATGTGAAGACAAACTGTAGGACATTTTTCAGAGTTTTTTTTTTGTCACTTTTAAAGATGAAGAATTGAACAGTGACAGAAGCAGCAGTACTAGTGAATAGATACTGGTTAGATTAAGATTGATCTGAGTTTGGGTCAGTCCACTTTGCCATTGCCTTTGTTTTTAAACCACATTTGATGTGTCCATGGCAGAGATTGCTTATGATACAACAGGTGTCATTTGACACATGCGGAGCAAATGCTGTGTAATGCAATTGTGTAATTTCTGTTGCGAATCATGATACACACCCAGTTTGGTAATTTATTTAAAAAGAAGCCTTCTGAACCCTTACACTACAAAATGACTGCTTTTACTTAATGACGGATCCATCTTTTTTATGCTTTTTGACAGTGAAGAGACACAAAGTCATAAATTGTTGGGGAAAGAAATCGTAGGTTGCTGATTTACACATTATTTGCTAGTGAGCAAGCTACTCATCGGTGAGGGAGAAGTTGCAGAGAAGCTTTAGTGCGATTTCTTCACTTCCAGGGGGTGTTCATTGTAACAGTGGTGTGACTTCAGCAGAGAGTGATGAATGCAGGCTATTTTATTTCTTTAGGTTATTTTATTGTTTCTTTTTCCAGAGATGGCAAAGGGCCCCATCAGTAACGTCTACATCACTGGAGGATCCTCAGCTAATGGAGCTCGTTACCCTGCAAGCAGGTGAGAAGCCTTACCTGTAATTAAACAAACAAATGTGACAGAAAGCACATGTTGTTATGCTTAGCCCCCCCGCTCTATCACCTTGTCCTTTATCTAAGTGATAAACTCATCCCCCTTTTTCCTTCTAGTGATGGCTGCATTGACGGCACCATGGCCTCCAGCTCGAATGACTCTCACTACAGCGGGTCCCGTGTGGAGACCCCAGTGTCGTACATGGGTGATGATGATGACGAGGACGAGTACGATGAGAATGACGATGAAGACTAAACCTGTCTACGCCTCGCCGCTCCAACAAGCACAGTCCTTCAAACCACCTTCATCATGGGAATTTAGTCCCCCTTTGTGTGTGCTTCTTCAGCCTTTCCCCGTTTCCCATGCCTGTATTTCTGTCTGGCTTTCTCAGGGGTGTAGACGAATATTGAACAGAGGTGTGTATTGCACCTATCTTCTTCTGCTCCTGAATCACGTGCACCTGCACTACAGCTCTGGGGGAGGTGTCGTCCAAGGGAACTGTGGTCTGCGGCCCTGCCACCACGCTAAAGTCTTTGTATGTCTAATCCACTTCTCAATAAGCCATCCCACTTAAAAAAAACCCTCTGTAAAAGCTACTGCTGTTGGAGAATGTATAATGTACTTGTTTGAATAGTTATTCCTATTATTTTTGCAATTACATATGGCGGACATGATGATGATGATCAAAATGTTACAAGATGGCCAAACTGTCTGCTTAACGTGTTAGAGCAACACCATGGATTCTGAATGGCCTAATACAGTTGCCATGGCATCTCAGGATGGGGCTCCATCAGATGTGTTGGTACTTTTTGTTTTGTGCTCTGGGAAATAATTTGATATAGTTCCTTATCCCCCATTGTGTTGGGCCGGCTTCCTTCTGTTCTGTAGGCAGCTGCTTTCCTGATCTTGTTTGCTAGTTTTCTTTTTTTTGTATTTCTGGAGTTGAGGACTTCTCCATCACCGCCCTGTTAACGCCTTGGTAGTGTTTACAAAATAATGGCACCAGCAAGGTAAGGACTTTCATAACCCAGGCTCCTGATAGGTAAATAAGCTTTGTTTGTTAATTACATATATGAATCCTACAACGATTGTAGCTTATAGTATCCTTTAGAGGCCAGTGGTAAAGATAAACCTTCAAAATTATTGATGTAACAATGTGTGGTTGTGTAGGTCTTGATGTGCTCCTTCAAAGATCTCCATTTTAAAACTGAGCAACACATGTACTGACTTCCAAAAACCTTTTCTGTAATCTAATATAAGTTTGCAAATTAAATATAGATTGTTTTAATAAGTTTGTATCTATAATTTATGCAAGTTTGTTGCAACAAAAAGTTGACTTTCTATTTGTATCAGGCCTGGAACAGCATTATGTTAATATTCCTCAAATTACAGGTAATTCAGACAGGCACACTTTATGCCCCAGTATATATTTTTTTTTCTCTGCCATGTCAAAGATGAAGGCTTCTTGTAAGTTGTATTCCTCAAACAAGCCATCTACATCTCAGTAGCTCTGTTTTTAAGAGTCTGAAGTTGTTTGAGATTCCAAAACAAACAAAAAAAGCAGCAACAACAACAACAAAAAATAACCCATGGATCTACAGTACCTCCTATATATCTGTGCTGGGGAAAGGTGGGTCTGGGGAGGTGTCTGCTTGTCAGAGGAAAGTGTCAGGGAAACTGCATGCTAGAGACTCGAGAAGAGGATGGCTGTGAGGTGAGAACGATTATACACTCCTTTACTCTCCATGCCTTTGGTCCTTACGTTAAACTGATATAGTTTTACGTCCATCTTCTTTTGACTTTAAGTAATATAGACATGGGTTTACAAGGGCAAACTACTGACATTGACACTGGGCCCTGTTTTTAATGAGGTGTGCCCAAATGTTTTTGACATTGAGAACCGCTAAGGGCCAAAATGTAGCACATGCTGCAGACACTGGTTAATGTGGATGTTTTTCCAATGTCATATGTTGTGCTCTTTGTTAATACATCTGATCCAGAAGCAGCAGGATATGTCATGTTTTAAAGCATTTTTATCACAAGTTATCTTAATGGGGAGCTCAGTTGATTTTACACAACAGAAGTATGTTCCAGCTTTTGGGGAGTTATTGCTGAATGAGTTTATCAGCCCTGCTCCTCATGCTCCTCATTTCAGCTTCAAGTTAGCAGCTTGAGGCTACATTAGCTGCTGCTAGCTTTACACCTCAATCTCTGACCAAGCTATCAGCAGTTGCGCTGTATTGTGGGTAATGCAGGTATCAGGTATTTGATGAGGAAGAAGAATTCACATAATAAAAAATATATATCTGGTTCTGCAGCATCATTTTTGATCCTTTTTTTGAAACTCAGTTCGATTGTATTTATAGGCATTCGATGATAAATCAGTGAGGCAGTCTTTTAAAACAATACTGACCTGCCCATCTGTACATTGAAAGTGCCGTTGGCCACTGTAATCATTCCTCCTGTCCACAGTGGCCGCAAAGAAATCTCTTCCTGGAGCAGTTTCAGTGTGAGGATTCAGTCCTCATTCTGTGTTGAAATGCATTCAAAGGTTTAGCTGAAACTTCATATTAAACTTTATGAAGTGAGTATCCTCTGAAATTAAATTTTAAGGCAGTGATTTGGAACCAGATTTGCTAGTTTTGGAAGACACCCACTTGACTTGTCAAAATCTGAGGCTGCTGAGGCCTGATATTGGCCTGCCTTAAATTTGCTTTGAGATGGGACTTCATTGCAGCCAGTGTTGACAGGAGGAATGATTACAGCAACCAGTAATCCTTCCAATGGACATACAGGTATGTCAGTATTAAGACAGATTTGAAAATATATGAACATAACCTTTAATATTTCACACTTTAAGGAGCATCTTGTTTTAATGAAGATTTATTTTAGAAACAAACACCATCTGGTACATCTTAATAGAAACGAACGTCATTCCAATGTATTGTGATTTTGTGGGGGCTCCCAGTTTATCATAAACACAACTGCTTTCCTAAATCTTAGCCTGTGAAGCAACCACACGAGAAGTCCACATGAATGTCCCACTGCTGTTATTTGCCAGTTGGTTTGCTGGTGTCACTCCAGTTGTGTACTGAATGTTGCCTGTGTTGTTCTGTTCCAGCATGTGCTCGCACACTTTGTCTGGGGCATTAGGGTGTTAATGGATTACCAAAAGGTGTTGACTCAGGTGTGTGTGTGAATGAGGGTGGTACGGTGCTCAGAGTGTGCTGGGATCTTGTTCGACACCAGTTGCGTGTCCCTGTTTCTCTCTCATGCGCCATCTGCCACTCCTCTGTGATTCGTTTCGTGTTTTCTCACCTTGGCTTCATTCTTTTATTGCCTCACCCCTGCACATCGGTTAGCAGCATTTATCCTCTGCCTCTGTTTTCTCTTGCAATGACTCCCCTTTGTGTCGCCTAACAGTCACCTACCCTCAACATGGATATTGGAGGACTGACCACAGTGGTAGCAAATTCTGCTTACATCAATGCCCGTGGAAGCATCGATGGCTCTAATGCCTCAGCAGCTCGGGATAAGAAGTACCATTCTCGCCTCAAACTGCCTCACATCACTGTGTGCGAGGGCCTGAGGGAAACCCTGGATTTGGCCTTTGACTTGGTCTGTGTGGAACAACCTATTGGCAAACGCCTCTTTAGAGAATTCTTGGATGCGAATAAAGAATATCATGGGGTTTGCCGTTTGTGGAAAGACATCGAGGACTATGACCTGGCAGAGGATTCTGACAGGGCAAAGAAGGCCTCAAAGATTGTCCTGCGTTACATGGACCCCTCTGCCAAACACTACTGCCCATTCCTGTCTGAGGACATCATAGCTAAGGTGAAGGAAGGCCAGGAGGCTGTCGGGGATGATTTGTTTGCTGCAGCATTGGCCACAACGTTGGACTATCTGCGGGAGGCCCCCTACAATTTCTTCTTGGAGAGCATGTACCTGAAGAGGTTCCTGCAGTGGAAGTGGCTGGAGATGCAGCCC
Source organism: Toxotes jaculatrix (assembly GCF_017976425.1). Classification (NCBI taxonomy): domain Eukaryota; kingdom Metazoa; phylum Chordata; class Actinopteri; family Toxotidae; genus Toxotes; species Toxotes jaculatrix. The sequence continues at coordinate 8,929,802 of NC_054408.1, read as the reverse complement.
ATGGATGCAGACTGGTTCCTAGACTTCCGTGTGCTGGGGAAAGGTGGGTTTGGGGAGGTGTCGGCCTGTCAGATGAAAGCCACGGGGAAACTTTATGCCTGTAAGAAACTCAACAAGAAGAGGTTGAAGAAGAGGAAAGGCTATGAGGTGAGAGAACAAAATATGTAAATAAAGTATGTTCCTTTAATCACCGTGATCTTGGTCTTTTTAGGCCATCATAGTTTTCAATTTTTAATTCTAATAGACATATAGTTTTAAACGAGGGACTGAACTTTACACTAATCCTGTTTATATTAACTGTGCCCAAACACGTTTAACAGGATCGATTAAGGACACAATGAAACACATGCTGCAGGTTTTGGGCTTTTTATTGTATGAAATTGAATATTTTTCAGTGTGTGATATATTAGTGCCTGCAGTTAACATAAGTGATCTCAATATCAGTCAAATAGTAATAAATCTATGAAAATAAATATGTTTCTGGCTAAAAGATGAAATTTGGCTCCTATGAAACAATATGAATGCAGTATTTTTGTGTTTCCTCACATGAGATTTAAGGGAAACACATGTACACATGTAACTGGTCTTGTAGTGTTTTGATTAATACAGGTGTGTTACTGGCTGTATGTTCCAGAGAAAGTGCCCTGCACCGAGCCTGCAGCCTGCAATGGTGCTAATCATCTTTGTCCCTGCCTCTGTCTTGTTTGGCTTTAGCCTGCAGTATTAAACACTGAGACAGGGATAGAGTGATTACAGGGAGCTTTAGTGAAAAGCTCTTCTGAATGGAACTCCTTGGCACAGTTATATCTTGCCCTTGACTTGTCTGAGGTCATTCTTTGAAATATACTTCAACCTGGCACAGATATGAAAACATATTGCACATTTTCTTCAAGCAGTTGGAAGGAAAGTCCCTGCAGTTTCACATTTTTTTAAAGGGCCCCTCATGTATTATTTTTCAAAATTGTCTTTCCTAACTTTCTCCTGTAGGGTGCGATGGTGGAGAAGAGGATTCTTGAGAAGGTTCACAGTCGCTTCATTGTGTCGTTGGCGTACGCCTTCCAGACAAAGGAAGAACTTTGTCTGGTCATGACCATCATGAATGGAGGAGACCTCAAGTAACTTCACATTCTGAAAAACTCTCTTGTATGCTCATTGGTGGAACAGTGATAGCACTCATTTGTTTCCCTCTTTCTATCATGCTGTTGTTTTATTTGCAGCCTTCTTAATTTTGGCAGATAGAACCAATTGTGGCAAATGTGCCACATTTAATCTCTGAGTGGTAATTTGAAATTACAGCACATTTAGTTGCTAAACTGTTGTATGTCTGATTACAGGCACATGGGTGTAGTTACACATGTGTGGTAGAGCCACCAATGCGAATTAGTTACAGTATCTCAATAACTTTCATGGGAGAGCCAGTTGTTGAAGATACACCTGACTGCAGGCTTTATGCAAACAGTTATTCCCCTGGGGGCTAGAAATTCATTTTGATGACAAGAATAATCCTGAGCGGTTCCTCATAAAGCACCAGTCACTTTAAGTCACATAGTCAAAAGAAATACTTAACTGGACAGACCCAAAGCTTACTTGTTCTGTCTTCCCTGAAGGTACCACATCTACCTGGTGGATGAGAACAACCCGGGCTTTGACGAGCCCAGAGCCTGTTTTTACATTGCTCAGATTATCCAGGGCTTGGAGCACCTCCACCAGAAAAGAATTATCTACAGAGATCTCAAACCAGAAAATGTGCTGCTAGATAATGACGGTAATAATTTCTAGTCAAACACAGGTAAACTTACTGTCACCCATGTATAATTAGTGGCTGATGAGAATTTCTGTATGCTGTTGAACAGGGAATGTGCGTATATCTGACCTGGGTCTTGCTGTGGAGCTCAAAGAAGGCAAAACAATGACTAAAGGCTATGCCGGGACACCAGGTGGGTCTCATGTGCATCTACCAAGCAATGAATAAACAATATCGTATCTAAAGGTGTAATCTCACTCACTGTTGATCACTTGATCAGAACATTATTTTTTGTCATTGTTTCACTTTCAGGGTACATGTCTCCGGAGATGCTGAAAGGAGAAAAATATGACACTTCGGTCGACTACTTCACTCTGGGGGTGACATTGTTTGAGTTCATGGCTGCTAAGAACCCTTTCAGAAACAGAGGGGAGAAAGTTAGTTGCCTATTTTTTTTTGCAACGTAAGATTTATTTACCTTGTGCACAAAAATGGCTGACTCTGTGAAATAAATGAGAGGTTCTTTATCTCCTCTTTAGGTTGAACGTGAGGAGATGAAGGAGCGTGTTCTGACACGGGTGGTGGCCTATCCAGACAATGTCAGTGAGCATGCAAAGTCGCTCTGCGATGGGCTGCTGGCCAAAGAGGTCGACAAAAGGATGGGTTTTAAGAACGGATCCTGTGACGAGATCAGAGCACACCCATTCTTTAATGGTATCAACTGGAGGAAACTGAATGCAGGCATGATCTATTTCCTTTACTCTTTTATTCTTCCGTCTTGTTCAGGGTTGGGTATAACTTCTGAAGTGTAAAATATATATGGCCTCGTTCAAAGTCACTTATTTCAAATTTCTTCAGACCTGGATGTTTTTTCCTTCCTCCAACAGTTTGACTGTTTTTTAAATTTCCGTATTTCACCTCTTCAGGTATTCTACCTCCTCCTTTTGTCCCTGACCCTAAAGTGGTGTATGCTAAAAGTCTGGATGACGTTGGAGCTTTCTCCTCGGTGAAGGGGGTGACCTTGGAGGATCCTGATAAGACCTTTTTTGATGAGTTTTCCTCTGGCAACATCCCCATCCCCTGGCAAGAGGAGATGATCGAGATGGGTATTTATGGAGAACTCAACCTTTGGGGTCCTGAAGGCAGCATCCCGAACGACCTCCGCAGGGAGTCCATACTAGAGCAGCCAAAGTCATCAACCTGCTGCATATCGTAGAGTCATTGTGAAACACCCTGAAAACACATAAGTTATACAGTGTACAGACTCAAACACTCAGGACAGACACAAGTCTCTTCTGAACTTTCTGATCACAGAATTACAAATGTTTGCTACTTTAAACTTTTATTGGTGGGCACAAGAAACAGTAACAGAACGGAGGTGGATTTCCAACCTGAAGCGGACTTAACCATTGATTTAGTATAAATTGAAAATTCTTATCGTTATATCCTCACTGGTCCCCACAGTCCCTCCTTCTCTTAACCTTCACTTTCTTTGTCCCCCCTACTCTTACTCTTAATGGGGCAATGTGTAAGTATTTTAGTTTAAAACATTCAAAATGTTGTGGCCCAGTGGCGAGTCCGACTATGGCACAAGGGAAGGTGAGGGGGGAGAAGGGACCAGAGTGCATTTCCTCGTTTCTTATGATAGAGGTGGACATGCTGCCCCCCCATTTGGCTGGAGTATGAATTTGACAGTTGGCCAGTTCTTACACATTGCCCCTTTAATGTGTGCATTTGTTACATTATTATGATGCTTTTAGATTTAAAATTGCATTTTTAAAAATCACATTTTTTTTTTTTTTTTTTAGCAAGGATAGAGTTATGTGGCACCGTTGGTGCTAAGTGACAGTCACATGTTGAACATGTAAGATCTTTATTTCTCTCTGTTGCATATGTGCTCCTGTAGAGTGTATACTACTTATGGAAAGTGCTTTTGTTTTCTTAGTTTTTACTCATTTACAGCTATATTAAATGAATTACCAAAAGCTAAGGCACCAGAAATCCCAAGTCTCATCCTCTTGGAAAACATTTTCTGAAGTGTTTATTTCATGGTTAATAATGGACTCTTTGCACTAATAGCCAAAAGCAGAGCACCTTTGATAAGGGTTTATGTAGACTAGTTATCAAGAGACAAATTTGAATATAGAAGAAATGTTTACAGTAAATCAATTTATTTTTAAAAACAGTCTGAAATAAATGTATTAAAAAGTACTGGCAAATAAAATAGCTTATTAAAATGGAAATTTGAGTCAGGAACTTCATTTCTGCTTTCTGCGTGACAATTACAGCGCTCTCCAGGAATGTCAGTCAGTGAGAGCAAATGGAATTTCCTGTTTTTTTGAATGATAAATGTCTTCAAACTCAACACAAAACTTTTAACTTTTCAGCAAACTCCCCCTCTTGAGGCTCCTCTGTCACTCCTTCGCTGTGGCCTTGTATATCCTCACCTCCTGCTGTGGCAGCTCAGTGAGCAGCGTGGTGTTAAAACTGCTCTTAAAGCGCTCAGCGAACCTCAGGTCCGACTGGAACCGGATCTTGTTGGCCCACAGCAACGTTGTTCGGCTTCCTGGCCTGCAAAAGTGACACATGGTTTTCAGCAGTTCTTCGAGACAGTTGTGGTGATAAACTACGTCAGCCGCGAGCACATAGTCGTAGTGGTAGGACGGGTAGGGAAAGTCTCGCTCCAGGTCCTGACCCCAGGTGAGGGCAGTCACCTGAGGGGTGTAGCGGGATCGGCCCTTGGTGTTTCGCAGAAGGTTAAAGGCCAGGTTAGACAAGATATCTGGCAGGTCAGTAGCTGTCACCCAAGCCCCTGGAAAAGAGTAGAGAAAAACAAGGCAGCTGAAGCAGAGGAGGGAAGACCCATGGACAGACACTCTTAAAGAGCTACAGCAAATTTATTGGTTTGCCCATTTTTTTCTGAACCTGTGACTTCTATGGTGAGAGAACTGGCACTTAAATCATAATACACATGGCAATGTGTAAAATTCGCCATTTTGAACAAATCCCATGAAAAGACCAAAACCAGCAATACATTTCTGATGCTATCAAGTATTGCCTATATACCCAAATCCTGATGTAACTTATTCCTGTGTCACAGAGCTCCAAATGATAAATCAACCTCATCTTGGGATGCCCTTGGGATGTCATGCTTCTTTGTTATGATCAACATGGGCACTGTGGTTTATTTGAATTAATCTCACCAAACACCATCTTGCTGCCGTAAATACTCACTGTGTTAATATGAGTCTGAAAATAGTCCCCAACAAATGCACTGTTTACTCCTGTTTGCTAAAATCTATGGTCAAGATTTATGTCCTCAGTAGGAACCAATGGACTTGGGACTGAGAACTACAGATGGCGTAGGACAATCAGAACATGTTGAAGGATGGACTTTAGCCTTGCTTTTGGTCTTTTCATTGGATACACAGCCTTGTATTTTTTAAATGTGTAATTAAAAACACACACAGTATTTTAAATAATTGTGGATTGCCAAAAAATGGAGACACTAACTTTTAGCAGCTCTAAAGCTGCTTGCTCTTGGTATTTTTTTTTTGGTGTTTTCAAATCTCACTTTATGTGAAATCTGTGCTCTATTTCTTAATCATGTGTCTTTTCAGAAGTGTTGAATCTTACAGGCTATAAAGAAAAAGGAAAACATACGTGTGGATTACTAAAAGGTTGAACTTGATGATAAAACCTAAACCAATTCCACTTTGATTATATCACCAATACTGCACAACCTCACTTGGATCTTGTTGCCCTTGGGAGGACCAGCTGCGTGTTTAGAGACAGAGAAGACATTCAGGCCAGTGGTTAAAGCCTAGGTCTGTCTGGAAGGTCAGCAATGCTTATGTTGAAGTGTTTGTGAATTAATGGTCATAAATTCATGGATTTCATTTCGTTGTCTGTTGATAGAGACAGACCAATGAACAGAAAACAGAGGAAACAATTCTGTGGCAAAGTGATGATTCCCTCTATCTGAAAAGATGTTTTATTTGATGGGGAATACACTGACACTTATGTTTCCACTGCATGAATGATAGAGGGGTCAAAGGATGACACTACCAGTCCAATGACCACTTTGTTCATTAAAATATCTTTACAATTTCTTTACAGTTACTGGCCCGTTTGCAATGCAAGACATCTGGTGTGGGTGGACTGTCATGGTCCTCAGACAATGAATCACAGTGTTTTCAGTGATTCCCTGATTTTCCTCGACTTCCAGCACCAGGCAGAAATTTTAGATTTATGCAAAAGATGAACAGATATCTGTAAAATATTCAGTGCATAAATATGCCCCTTTATGGCTTTTCCTCTTGCATCACAATCAAAGAGTAACACAGTATGTCCTAAATAAAAAAAAAGACATATCTTATTTTAAAAAATCGTGATTGATAATATTTCAATTATCAATTTGATAGACAATTAACTGTTATTGTTGGTATTTGTATGTAATGACAAATATGTTTGTTTATTTGGCAAAAGGGCTGTTATGAGTTATATCATTACTTAAGAGTTAAGTGTCAAAACTTACTGGTGAGTGGTGAAATTCTTATGGACAATGTCATTGTTCCATACATACTGTACATTTCCGCTTCATTATCATAGACGGAAATGTACAGTATGTACATACTGTACATTTCCGCTTCATTATCATAGACTTACCAAGTAGACTCGCCACTATGGAGAGTAAGCCAGTCCCAGCTCCAATCTCCAGCACTGCTTTGTCCATCAGGTTCACTTGTTGCTGGTTATTCTCCAAGAACTGGCACAAGGCTACAGCCTGCAGAACAAGTTCTCATCGTCAGTAAAAACCAAAGCAGCCAACATGAACAACAACGTGCCGTCATGGAATACAGGGCATACCCCAGGCCAGATCAGAGCGCCGTAAGTATCTATAGATTCGCGGATGCTGATGTCATGACCAGCAAAATAAAAAGACTCCTTTCCCAGCGAGTAGTAAACACTCGGCTCCCAGATGTTCCTCCTGTCCAAAGCCTCTCCGGCCATCACTTTTTGGTCTGTTGATGCTGGAGAGCAGGAATAGGCAAGTTACAGTTTTGCAGACCTACTCTGCAAATCTACTTTAAGAAAAAAAAAATCTGAATCTCTCCTCTGCACTACAGAAACTAGACTAGTGAGGGTAGTACAGGATACAGTAGATGTAATTTTCACTTTGGAACAGTCTCTTTTGAAATGATGTGACTGTTCAATCCAAGTTTACCTTCATCTGTGGCTTCCTGCTTCAGGTGCACTTTCCCATCCTGGATCTTATCATTCGGCTCCCTTTGGTTTCCAGGATTATTCTGTCGGACCGGTTGGTTGACTTTGGACAATCTCTCCATGATCTGTAAATAGTGTTGAATACTGTTGAAAGGAAAGTTTTTACTGGGTGTGAACATGCCGGCTCTAGCGTCTGGCTCTGAGGACAGCCTCAGAGAGCTGCCAGCATGGCTGTGAACTCTCAGTCATGTTTTCATCTAAAAGGCTGTAAATAATTTAAACATTGCATAAAAGTTGTATCCTTACTACAATCACTAAAATTATTAGTTTATTTTATGCCAATGCTTAAAAACTGATAAACAAACACAACAAACTGCATGATGCAAATACAGTGGGTACGGAAAGTATTCAGACCCCCTTAAATTTTTCACTTTTTGTTATATTGCAGCCATTTGCTAAAATCATTTAAGTTCATTTTTTTCCTCATTAATGTACACACCGCACCCCATATTGACAGAGAAACACAAAATTGTTGACATTTTTGCTGATTTATTAAAAAAGAAAAACTGAAGTATCACACGGCCATAAGTATTCAGACCCTTTGCTATGACCCTCATATATTTAACTCGGGTGCTGTCCATTTCTTCTGTTCATCCTTGAGATGGTTCTACACCTTCATTGGAGTCCAGCTGTGTTTGATTATACTGATTGGACTTGATTAGGAAGGCCACACACCTGTCTATATAAGACCTTACAGCTCACAGTGCATGTCAGAGCAAATGAGAATCATGAGGTCAAAGGAACTGCCTGAAGAGCTCAGAGACAGAATTGTGGCAAGGCACAGATCTGGCCAAGGTTACAAAAAAAATTCTGCTGCACTTAAGGTTCCTAAGAGCACAGTGGCCTCCATAATCCTTAAATGGAAGATGTTTGGGAGGACCAGAACCCTTCCCAGAGCTGGCCATCTGGCCAAACTGAGCAATTGGGGGAGAAGAGCAATGGTGAGAGAGGTAAAGAAGAACCCAAAGATCTCTGTGGCTGAGCTCCAGAAACCACCTTTAACCCTAACCCTAACCCTGACAGAACTGGAGAGGATCTGCAAGGAGGAATAGCAGACGATCCCCAAATCCAGGTATTAGAAACTTGTTGCGTCATTCCCAAAAAGACTGATGGCTGTATTAGCTCAAAAGGGTGCTTCTACTAAATACTGAGCAAAGGGTCTGAATACTTATGGCTGTGTGATATTTCAGTTTTTCTTTTTTAATAAATCTGCAAAAAATTCAGCAATTTCATGTTTCTCTGTCAATATGGTGTGCTGTGTGTACATTAATTAGGGAAAAAAATGAACTTAAATGCTTTTAGCAAATGGCTGCAATATAACAGAGTGAAAAATTTAAGGGGGTCTGAATACTTTCCATACCCACTGTATTTACTAAAACATCTGCCCACACAATATATTTGACAAGTACAAATATGTGTTAAAATAAACAATATGGTACCTTTAAAAATGGTATTTTCTGCAGTTTCATGTCATAATTTCTTCAGTTTTTCCTGTATTTGGTTTATCCTAAATCCTGTGGCTTATTCTTTAGCTACGATCTGTGTTTATTTTTAGTGTATTTGTTAAATGACTTGTGTGTTTGTGACCTATTTTAAATTCAGTAAAAGTTGGAACAGATTCAAAATGGACTAGATTTAGTTCACTGGTCTCTTTGGCTGCCATTGGATTGTGGTCTGGAGCCCAGAAACCCACAGCTGGTTAAACCCACAGAGGTCAACAAGCTACTTACAGGGATGCAGAGGATACATTAAATTGCGCTATATCTCAGACGCATGCCACATTTAACTGGACTTCCATGCAAACATGCAAAGGATGCTGCTTGATGTAATTTAAATATAATTACAGTCATCTGAAATCCCTGAAAGTGATAGTTTTTTTTTTTTTCCCCCTTATTCTTCTTGTTCACTGAAAAAGTAAAAAAACAAAACAAAGTCTTTAAATATGTTGCTCTTGTGAATGAGTGCATGAGTGAGACCTACCTGTCTGAATAAGTGGCCTCTTTTCTTTCCTTTCTCGTTGTGTGTCCACCTCTGCTGTGTTCTTGTGTTTATAGAGGCAGCATCGTCTATGACACACCCCTGAGTGAGGCAGTGGTCTCTGGCAGCCAGATCTGAGACACAGAAGCAGACAAACAGATTTATAACATCTGACAGAGAGATATACACAATCCAGACCCCTCCCAGCACTCTAACATCAACTCTTGTCAGAGTGTGTGTGTGTGTGTGTATTCTGGATATAACATGCTCTATTGTGGCTATAAAATCATATCCAGCATTTTGTTTACCAGGAAGATTTTTCACTTCATTTACACTTATCTGCGCTAAGCTTCTTACTCCCTCCTTTCGTCCTTAACAAACTAGACATCTGGCTTTGAGCAGGAGTTTCAGGAAGGGACATGCAAACATTTGACAACAAAATGTATTCACTTTGTGCACTGTGCCAGTAAATTTGCATATTTATGTTTATCCTTGGAGGGTATAGGGCAGATATGTATGATGTCTGTCATGCATGTGTGAAATGGATGTTTGCCACCTGGCATGCTCCAAGGAAAATGGTGTTAATTTCTAATGCAATCGGCAGCACAGGGTGGAAACTGTTTACCAAGGCTTGACCTGGAGCTAATGCCTCCACCTTTAATACCTTCATCAAGCATTTATCCTTCCCCCTCTTTATCCCTGTGACATTATCCCGCATGTCTCACCATCTCTCTGCTCCCCTCCACCTTGTATCTGCTGTGTACATAAACACCGTGGTCTGAAGTGTATTAGTCAATCAACCACAGAATAAAACTTTCAGATGGCTGAGAAACAACAACAAATACAACAACACAGAGTTGCAGAAGTTTAAAATCCAGTGACAAGCTGTGTGACCTTTAGGAAAAACTGGAAAACTATTTTTGGAACTGTGTGAAAATGTTTAGGGTGGTGAGGGAGACTTAAAAAAAAAAATTAAAAAAAAATAGGCAAGAGCCTCCCCAGGGTTATTAATTTTTTCTCTCTTGACTGCAACATCCTCCCCACAACATGTCAAAAGTAATATTAACAGTGCAACCCAGGTAGAACTTCTTCAATCATGTATCCTGATTTACATGTGAATATTTTTTTCCACTTTGTTTTTCTTTTACCAGATAGCAACAGCGGAGAGACACAGCAAACGTCATCAGCCAGACTGGATGAACCAGGTAGGTTGCAAACTTCTGTCTGAAGTTCTTCGAGTGTTTTATTAATGACACATTGTTATTAATGACCCCCCCTGATAATTTTCACACAATCCCTCAGTGTGACAAGAGAAAAACACCATATGCCAACCCACTGCATTGGTGAAGAGGAACAGAGGTAACAGATTGAATCACCAGCAGGGATGCAAACCATCAAAATGCAGTAGCTAATTAGGCTGTTTTACATGACCAAATGACCACACAGTGCAAAAGATGCTGCATCATTATGTTCTCCGTACATCAAGATGATAATACCACTGTAAACACTGCTAAACAAATTCACAATAACTTCATGAACTGATACTTACAAAGCAGTTTAAGTGCAACTTGTGCCATGAGCACTGTTGAACTTCTAAAACACAGCAACATGCCTTCCAGAATGATTAGCTGTGACTTAAAGTATACTGTACATTATTTGTAGAAAATAGGCTAAATTCTATTTGGTCCTATAAGCTTTAATCTACTTTTGCTTCCAATTCAATCAGTCATTGGTTTGCATGTACCTGCAGTATGACAATCAGTCCATTGCAGTTGACAAGTCTGCATCAAAATACATCACTGTTATGAATCAATCAGCCATTTTAGCTGCATTACCACAATGTGTAGCTTTGTGGTGTAGCTTTATTGTGATGGATTTTGCAGCTCAGGTAAGTTTTATGAGTCTGTGAACTGATTTTCAAATATTTCAGGAATTAATGCAAGCTGATTGTTAACAAAAACACGGGCAGCAATAACCAAAGAAATCTAAAAGAAGTTAGTAGAATACATTCACAAATGGTCCAAAATATTATAAAGTCAAAATTTGCAGAGCTTACTTTACACATTTGAAAAATTTCCTTAGTGCATTGCGAACAAGTTAATTCGGTTATTTGTTTACATGGCTCTGTCACATACACAGATGATTGAAGCACACAGATTAGTGCTGGTATGTATCTGTACTATAAAAGGCAATGGTGTAAACACTGTTTACAGTCTGTTTTTATACCACTGGCAGAGTCTAGCCTCTGATGCAAAGTTTACGCCTGAGCATGGATACAGTGGTATTTATTTTACCAAGTGCTTGTAAGCCTGGCTGTAGGGTTTTAGGTGGGAGGATTCGCAGTCTCAGTGCATAAACACACGCCAGCAAACAACTGGTTGTGCTGCACAAACCTAGAAAATGACTTGAACTGACAGATGGCAAGCATCAACACTGAGTCACTCTCATCTAAACAGCAACACTAATAATCAGTCAAGGTATTAGGGGATTTCCAGAGCATCAGGATTTCGACACCGGGAGGCCCCACTCTCTTTCATTCATTAATCACTATTAATGAAAGTCATTTTGCACAAACTCTCAAGTTTTGCCAAAATCATTCCAGTTTTTTCAGCATTATCTGTCAGTTTTGATGCATGTACCTGACTGGTGATGATGACTAACCAGATCGGGTTAGGCACTGGGTCTAAAAATATGATTTTGTAATGTATTCAGCAAAGCTGTTGGATATATCTCTCCAGTAATAGACGGGAGATGCTCATTCAACTGTGATCTCTTAAATCCAGCAAAAGTCAGTTTTCCTGGTAGGGGAACAATGGAAAATGTGCTAAGCTCACATGTGTCAAAGATTGTATTTCTCAAAAAACGGGTTGTGTTGGCCTGTATAATTTGAATAGTCACATTCACTGATGAGTTTGTGTGTGTATGTGTGTGTATGTGTGTGTATGTGTGTGTATGTGTGTGTGTGTGTGTATGTGGAACAGTTAAATAGAAGGATAAAGAGTTACCAGTCATCACCTTAGAGTTGATAATCCTCACCTCCATGTCCAAAGGTCAGGAAGAGGTTGTATAGGCCAGTGGAAAATGAGTCACAGTCACACACAGCAACATGTGATTCCCTGCAAGGTTTCACAGTAGCCTCATGTGCAGCATGAGTGTGTGAATACATTAGTTAATGGGCGCTAAGCTCCTGTAATAGGGTGGGTGAAGATTGATATTCAATGAGTCCAGATGGCACATAGGCAGTAGAACATAATCAAACATACAGTACGTATCCAGCCAGCAATGTTGCAAACTGTGAACATGAAGTCTAAAATCTGGGTGTGAACAGCTTTTGCCACCATGACAGCTTTTTGGCATCGGAACAGACAGAGCGACTGCTCCCTGATCCTGTAAAATAAACCGGAATGCCTGGACTCCATGGGTTTAGTGATTTGAGGATGTTGTATATGGGTCCTGGATGAGCTGGAGGTTTAGATGCATCTGTCAGACTGATGGTTGTATGATTGTTTCCTGATAAACACACCTCATCACCTAAACCCCAACAAGGCCCCATGCTGCAGGACAACAGTGGAGCTTCAACTGAGAGGGAATATAAAGACTGAATTTATATACACATTCAGGTGTGTTATTACGCGTGTATGTCCAAAGTGTGCTACAATGTCCGTAACTGTTAAACTATTTTTAAGCTATTTTTTGGTATGCTATGTTTGTACCTGGTGTATTAACTATATATTTAACTGTCACTTAATAATTAATGCAATTTATAATATATTCTTAATTTTGAGACGCCATGAAGTTGTAATGAGGTGTGTTTAAGTACACTTTTTTGTACTAAATATAGACACACTTTAGGTTAAACATTTTGTTTTTACTTATTCTAAAATTTGCCAGAAAACGTATTTTCGAAATATACAAAGTACATTTTAGAAAAAGAACAGCATCAATACAAAAAGACTTAAAGTACTTACACACATTTAATACGAACTTAATGGTTTCTCAAAACAGACAGTTGAGTACACTAAACTATTTATCAATATATGTGATAATTAGTTGTCATTAAAACATAGGTACATTGTTAGAAAAACAAAAACAAAAAAAAAACACACTTCAAGATTCAAGATTCAAAGGTTTATTTGTCACATATATTTCAAATATGCAAAGAAATGCAGGGTGGCTGAGGCTAGTAAAATAATAATAATAAACAATATACAGGAGTTATAATCACAACAAACTCAAGAATAAAATATTTCTTTATTTACAGTATATTTTCCTGTTATTAAAAACAAATAAATCACCATTAAATATAATGTGCAACATGCATAGAGACCCTGAAGCACCCTGAAAAAGCAGCAAACTCTGCTTCACCTCAGACAAAGAAGTGCTCATAGTACATTCACTGATAAGGGTAGGAGCAGATAAAAGACTGAGGTTCCCAGCATGTGAAGTCATTGAACTTTCCATTTCCTGAAAGACAGGCAAACCAATCAGAGAGTTATTAGCAACAGTTCAATAATCATCATTAATCTGGCCAAAACACAAAAGGAAAAAAGTATGTTTTATTATTTTTAATCATATTTTGATTGATTATTTTATTATGAAATACTTCTTATTTCTTGAATTTTGGGTTCCTTGCAGCTTTATACATGACAAAATGAGGACTCATGCATAGAAAGTTGGCAAAAGTTAACTAAACTGATCTCCCCCAGAAGGATAAACGGCCAACTTGCTCATACCAAATGCCAGCAGTTCCAGACAGTCCTCCACACCTGCTGTGTCATTGGGCTCCCCCGACAGCCAATCAGCATAGCCCCAGTGGGATCCATCCAACCAGATGAAGAGACCGGTCTGACAGGCAACAGGAGATTAAAGAGGAGCAATCAGACAGAGGAGTCATTTATTTTATTTATTCTGCAGATACAAATACTAGCATGACATGAACCCCTCTCACTGTGCGATCAGTGAAGGGTAAGTATTTGTTTTGAACTTGCAGCAGCAGAAATATGACCCACTCCTTGACTGAACATACACACCTCCAAATATCGGAGTCCTCCAATCCAGGTGCGTGTATACGCCCCGTTTTGCTGCAGCATCATATTCATCACCTTTCTGTGGATGTGTTGGCTTGTGATGGAGGCCAGGTGTCCGAGGGGGAACTGTCTCTGGCAGAAGAACTGCAAAGAAATAGTGAGACAGTGACAGAGGAATCAGGCATCTCTTCAACAGAGTGGTTCAACAGGTGTCTAACTTTTTAAATACTTTATTGTGCTATCTTTGAGATGGCAGACAACGTGTAAATACCTCAGCATCTGCAGCCCTCATTGGTCCTTTGAAGAACTGGTAGCACTTACCCTCGAATTCCACACCAGGACAATAGCGCTGCCCTGTGGCCAAGAGGTAGAATTACACTTTCCATCGTGCTGTTCATGAAAGCATAGGCTCACACTGTTAACATGTATCATAAAAAAAACCTCACACACACACATGCAAACACCGAGGTAGTTTTTGGTCGCTGTAATCACAAAGCATACCTCCATCTCTTACTCTGGAACTGTGGTAGGAAGGGATTCATTTCATGGACAAAAAGCAACTTCTTCAAAGTACATAAGAACATGTGAGTGTAGTTTTAAGAATTAAAAAAATGTGACACAGGGTTTTTTTTTTACCTCCATTTACCTCCATACCAATCTGAGCTGGCCCTTCTTCCATGGCAGGACCATCTGGTATGACCTCTTCATTTTGGAATGGCTCTTTCTCCATCTCTGGCTCCAGTTCCATGATTGGTTCTTCATCTAAAACATGGTCCTTCTTCCTCATGAGCCCTTCCTCCTCTTCAGCAACAGGACTCTGAAATGCCGCCCTCAGAGACTTTTCCACTCCTGACTGCTCTGTGTCGCTTGCTTCCTCTCCAAACACGTTGTCATCATCCTGCGGCTCCAACTTCATGATCGGCTCACCCACCATTTCATAGTTTCCCTCCATGTCAATATGCTTCTCTTCAGACTCTGTTGTACCTGTTTCAGTCTCTGCCTCAAGGTTCATCTGCACCTGAAACTTCTCTTGGACCTCATTAAACATGGGGTCCTCTTCAGGTTCTGGCTTTGCCTTAACCTCAGATTCCACCTTAAAGTCTTGGTCAGCTTTGAGCTCAGGCTCCATCTCAGCTTTCATGTTAACCTCTAGTTCAGCCATAACATCTGCATTCAGATGTACTTCTGGCTCTGGATCCACCTTAACTTGTGGCTCTGGTTTAACCTTTGGCTCCGCCTTAACATCTGGCCTTACTTTAATCTCTAGTTCCACCATACTCTCTTGCTCCACCCTAACCCCTGGTTCTGCATTGAGCTCTGGCTCCATTTTCACCTCTGTCTTTACTTCACCCTCTTGCTCCACCTTAACATGCGGCCTAGCTTTAACCTCCAGTTCCACCACGTTCTGAATCTGGCTCTGCTCCATGTCCGCTGGCACTGGAGGCAATTTTTCCTGCGGCTCCTTAGAGCCCAGTCTGGCCTGTGGTGCAGGATCCTCCAACTCCACATGACCCTGCAAAGGAACCCAGTCCCCCAGCAGGGGGCTCTGGTCGTCTTTAATCAAATCAGTGTTTTGTGCCACACCAGGAGGAGATGCGGGCCCTGCCAGAGCCACTACACAGAGTAAATAAGAAAAGCTCATTTTAAAATCAGGCAGATGAGACAATGGACCAATGGACACTTAAAAGGCCCCTGACTGCTGCTTTACAGGGGCAAGTCACTCAGACTGAAAGAGACACAACACACGCCTGTGATTTGTATCCCTTCTCTTTAATCTTTCATCTCTTTGCAGTTGTTTTGTGTCTTTTTGTGGTAATTTCACATCTCAGTTTGCATCTCTTTGTAGTCTTTTCCTCTCTTTTTGTAGTCCTTTGAGTGACTTTCCAGTAAGAAAGCTCAACAGTCACTTCAAACAGGTGCTCTGCTTTAATTTACAGTTTTAGTTTTTAGCAAAGCAGTTGAAAGCATAGCTTGAAAATTGAGTGTTGATGACTAGTGTACAGCATTTCTATTGTAAATCCTGATTTACAAGAGAAGAAGAAATCTTTTTTTTTTTTTTTTTGTAGAACACACTAATGTAAAAAATTAAATCTTTTACCTGCAAGGCTTAGTGAGAGCAATACCAGCGTCTTCATCTTGATCTGTGAAAAAATTTGAATGATATTTTTTTAGAGTAGTAGATTGTGATTTACTGTCAAATGTGCCTCATACCAATCAGTTATTTCCACTTGCCTTTATGTCTTTCTTCTCTCTGTAACTGCTGTTTATCAGGGTTTGCTTATGGTACTCCTAATCTTTATGAACAACATAAGTCCTGCCCCTTTTTATTTCTTGTTTCTTTCAGTAAGTCATAAAAATCTTGTCTATATTTTGTTCTCTTTTGTTTCCTTGTGGCAAGAACGAGGCCATAATTAAGGCGGAAGAAAGCTCACCTTATTAAGGCCTCATCAGACAATCAAACCTGGTACAGCGCTATTCCTCCAGACAAATGAACACAGTAATTTAAATCTCAGTAGAGAAATATATTAGTTAATCAGGAGGCTGTTTTCATGTGCATCTGTTTCAGAGGCAAGACGTGTAAAATAATTATAGATGCGTGAGTGTAGATGGTGCTTCTTGATTGTTGAATTTAAATGTAGTCAAGAAGGTTTGTTGGAGACCAAAGACAATAACTGATAACTATAAGTGGAATAGCTGACATGTAATTCTCACAAAAACATTCCTCTCGCATCTGGACTCTGACCTGTTGAACAGGCATGAAAGAATAACTGATCATTATTCACTGGTACCATAAAAACATTTAACCTCCTGGTAAGGGTGGTGAAATTACTTTGTATTCTGTCTCTCATGGCCAGGAGGAAATGGATCTGCTCAGCAAAAATAAAAAAGGTTCACTGTGATACTTAGACCATGAGTATAATTATTAATTGGTCTAGCATGTAGTAGACCAAGCATTTCCTCCTGTAGTAACGTGTCCCAGGAATTATGGTTTACTGTATCAGAATGGATATTTGTTCAGGTCAGTCTCCGAGTTTTGGTGATTTATGGCCAAATCCTGATCCTCTGATACTGTGATGCCTTTGAAAAGTTATTTTCTAAGATGTTTTGAGCCTTGATTTGCTAATGTGGCACGTCTGTCTGGGCTCACTTATCAAAGATGTCTTCACCCACAGCACCGCTGCTCACCAACATTAATTTACACTAACACTGCCGCTATTTATTTTAGGTTTTTTTCACCTTTGCTGTGAGAGAAAGAGAGAGGGACATGCAACAAAGGTCCCAGTAAAAGTTGAACTGGTGATACCATTGGCCTACAGTAAAGGACCACAGTGACACCCCTGTGCTTGTTTCTCTCTGGTCTCTCTTTCTCTGTACCTTTCTGTGGGTATCTCTGGCTCCGGAGCTGCATGTTCTCTGTTTGTGGTCCTGGCTCCACCCACCTGCTGCTGTTTATTGTCTACTATTATACATTTAATGTTCCACTTTGCCCCACATTTTGGATTAATATTCTATGCAATTACCAATTATGACAGCTTTATGCTCCTGTGCTCTGTCTCCTATCATAACTGTAATCTGCTGAGCACACATTATCCACTGTTCACTAATCTGTAATCTAAATGCTGGCCCTCTAACATTGTCCATTGCCAGCCCTGCTTGTATTATGCTGCATGTTCTTCTCCTCCTATCCTTCATTCCCAGCTGTTCTATCTTCCTCCTTTTACCCAGCCCGGCCATCGGCAGGAGGGTCCCCCATATGAGCTGGGGTCGGCTCAAGGTTTATTCCTGTTAAAAGGGAGTTTTTCCTTGCCACTGTTGCTTGAAGTGCTGGCTCTGGGGTCAAGCTCTGGGTCTCTGTAAAGGTTTGAGACAATTTGAGACAATTTTGATTGTGGAAAGCGCTATATAAAATTATAAATAAAAACTCCTAAAGCTTTAAAACCAGAATTTAAAATTAGATCCTGTTTAGCTTTAGGTCAGGGTTAATGCATTCAGGCAAGAGAATGAACACATGGGTGGGATTTAATGCTAGTTGTCACGAACCAGCTACAGCATTTTGTTGAATTTTGTGCAGTAAAGTTTAAAATGAAACTAAAATGAAACTTGAACATTGCTGTCATTAGAGATCACGATGCATTCGGAGTCACCCCTTTCTTCACACAGAATTCAGTATCTGGGAGAGTCTGTGTAAAACATGTTTGTGGGTACTGAGCTTTGTTGTTATGGATGTATGTGTGTGTCTGTTACTTGACATCAGTGTGTCTTGCTCACAGCAGAGCAGCTGGGATTGTTGATTGTGAACAGGTGCTGCAGCTGAGATTTTGTGAGTTAGTGTTTCACTCTTGTTCTCCGTGCGTGTTTATGCACACGTGTCTGTGTGTACGACCCCTGTGTGGGTCTTTGTGTGTGCATATGGTCACAAATGCAAGCATGTGTGCACATTAACCAGAAAGAGCGACAATGTGCTGTTGTGTGGGCGCTGGTGGTGAGAAACCTAATAGCCAAGGACACAGTAGCTCAGCCAGCAGCTGTTTCATCTCTGCACCTCCTATTACACTCATCACTAGTGACGTGGACAATCCACAACCCCAATAACCATGGTGAGTTTCATCTTTTCACCTCCAGTTCAAAGGAAGATTAAATGATTTTAAGAAAACAATTTAAGAAAAATGCATGAATAAAAGCAAACAAGGCAGTTAAGATTAATATGTGACTATATTTGTAAAAGAAGAAGGCCTTTGCGATGAACACTGCTGGAGTTTTTACACAGTAGAAGAATTTCAGCAGAATTTAGCAAAAAGTTTTGAGTGGGCATTGTGGGTAGAGTGTGAGCCCCCTGTGTATATTATAAAAGCAAGACCGCAACACAAGGGACGGGCGGCGGGCATTGTGGGTAGAGTGTGAGCCCCCTGTGTATATAATAAAAGCAAGACCGCGACACAAGGGACGGGCGGCGGGCATTGTGGGTAGAGTGTGAGCCCCCTGTGTATATTATAAAAGCAAGATGAATGAATTGATGTATATAGAGTATATTTATTTAATTTCTTATAACTTTAATTTCTGAACTGTTTTGGCAATGTTGGAGTTGGAGATTGTTATAATATAAATATTGTTAAAACATGGCTGTTAGTGTTAAATGTCTTTTCTTCTTTTGGGGTGGGGGGCGCTTGGAGTGGGAGTCCATGGAGTAATTCAATATAGAACCACCACTGGGTACGATTAAAGAACACAGTCATTAAAAACGTAAAAATGTTTTCCCCTCTTGCTATGCCTGCTGAGTGGACAGTGGACCTCAAGACAGCAGCAGCTCTCCCGCCTGTGCGCGCTCATTGTCAGCTGTCCGGGATACGTGAACGCGCGCTCGCACGCTGCAGATGAAACTTGAGGAAGCTGCAGAGAGTTTGGAGTAAAATAACTGAATCTCATCTGGACTCGGCGGACACACGCAGAATTGGCAGGACGGATCCGAACCCCTGAGACGAGACTGAAGATGACCACAGCGAAGATGCTGGCGTTGCCTCTTCTCATCGCTTTGTTGCACAGTGAGCTTGTTCTTTGATTTTAGAAACTTGTAATTAAAAATTATTATTAACGGAAAAGAATTTGTGATAGGCTTTGTTGTCATAACAAAGACACCGCTAAAAGTTTTCAGGGAAACACGCATGTCTAGGTCAATTTAGGATGTGCGCAGACATGTTGAGAAGGAGCTTTTTACCTTCTGGTGGCCAGTATTTCCACGGTCTGTGGTTTGTTTTTTACTTGCCACTTTGCCAATTGATTCTGTTGTCTTAGATGTTTAATTCTACTTGAAACATTTCATGTTTATGTATGTTAAATGTAACGTTAATTTCAGAGAAAAATAGGAAAGTTTCTGAAGGTGTGCTCAGAAGAAACAAAAAACTAACGTAAAGCCTATATCTAAGACTATTGTATGGGACTCCACGAAAATTATGAGTTGGGGGGAGTCAGTCTGCCCTCTCTTCAGTCTTCCTCCATCACATTTTCCTTACAGTCCCACAGAAAGGCCGCATTAACGAATTATTCAAATGTGACGTTAATTAGATTAATTACATTTTATGTAAATAATGGAAGGTGTCACCGACAACTCGTTTACTGTGATAACTTCTTATCTTTTTTAGTATGAAGGGATTTGTTTTGCTGATAATTAATTTGTGTGATTGAGGCTGTGCACAACCCCACAAGCAGAGGAGGAGGTGTGATGTGTCCAAAGACTGCACCAGGGGCTGAGATTGTGCAGGGAGTGGTTGTGGTTGGGCGTCATGTTTACACTGAACCCACTCTGATGCTGTTTGAACCCGAGATCCACAGGCTGATGGGACACATCACGTGGCCCAGTGAGATGCCATTGTTTCAGTTTGAAGATAGCCCCTGACTGACCCTGCTGTTAATTGGACAGAGATGAAAACGACCACTTGTTATCTAGAAAAAATGCATCTGAAGTTGCTGTGGGAATTTTAAAGAGCTTTTCAGACAACATGCTCTATGTCAATAATTGCATCTTTGACGTGTGTGTTTTGATCTTTCTTGAATTTACTCATGAGGACCTAAATGAGAGGAAAAGATCGAAATCTTCAACTTCTGTTTGGACAAAGCGAGTACAGAGATGTGTTTGGAATATTTTTTGATGAGTTTCCAGTGTATTGGATGGTGTTTCAATTGCAACAGCCTGTCTCTAAAAGGTATTTCCAATATAAAAAAGAGCATTGCCAAAAACATTAACTGCCATCAATCAGAAAGACATGCATTTTTATATGAATTACAATAAAAACCAAATGCCATAAATGCATTTCAAGTTAAGTGCATTTAAAACATCAATGACAATCAATATGGACAACACAATACTGTATGTTCATGAACCATTATTTTATTGGTTTTCAGTGTATTTCACTGCCTGTATATTCAAATATGATTTCTGTTTTCATGGGTTAAGATCAGTTGATTGCAAGGATTCTGGTTCGGTGTTAAGTCAGAATCAGGTTTAGGGTTAGACTGAAGGTCAGAGTACAGCATACGCTGCAGAGGGCTTAGGGTTAAGAGTTCAATCGGCATAGAGCCTCATAAGTGTGTAATACTGATGTCTGTGTGTGTGTGTGTGTGTGTGTGTGTATGTGTGTGTATGTGTGTCATGCCAGCTGAGAGGTGTAAGGTTACTGCCATAAAGAGCTGCTTTGTATAAATAAGAAAAGCAAGCTTCTCATGCATGTGTGCTCCATACTGCATGTGTCATGCATACACACACACACATACAGTGAAAGTCTTTCTCCTTGAACTTTTTCTCTCCCTCTCCATCCTACCAAAGAAATATGCTTTAATATTTCTCAAATAAAAACCCCTTAAGGGATTCTCCAACTACAGTTTTCTTTTTTAATTATCACTCACCCCTGTGGTTCTGGATGCTGATATAAATGCATACTCAATAGCTTTCACAGGGAACAACAGCTGAGGACAGCTTGAATGAATATTATTTGCAGTGGATTCATGGCAGATATAAGTTTTCATGACATAAAAGCAGCATAACATCAATAGAAACTTCTCTAATCTGCAGCATAATAATTCTGTCCATCTGTGTGCTGTGTGGTATCAAGGACAGCTACTTTGTTGTACTCGTTTGAGCTTCAAAGCTTTGTAGCTTAAAGTCGTACTTTAGATAGACTTTTCTGCTGTTGAATCTTTTAACCTGTAAAATCTATTGTAACTAACATTAAGTCAAATTAACTACAGGTTCTGTTACTTGAGAATGAAAACACTAACTTTTCCAGCCACCTTTCAATTGAGTGTTTGATACTATTTTTTTGCTTGGAGTGTCACTTTAAATGCATTTTGTTTTCCTGTGTGTGTGTGTGTGTGTGTGTGTGTGTGTGTGTGTGTGTGTGTGTGTGTGTGTGTGTGTGTGTGTGTGTGTGTGTGTGTGTGTGTGATTGTTGAAGGGACTGATCACTAAAAGAGGTTATCAGGTGGGGATAAAGCAGCTTGTCAGACAGTCATCCATCACCTGCATTCCTACACACCACCGCTCCTGGCACCACCAGGGTGTAGCTACACACAATATATGTCTCTGTCGGTGTGTGTGTGTGTGTGTGTGTGTGTGTGTGTGTGTGTGTGTGTGTGGGTTTGCATAGCTTGCTTGTCTTCCTTGCCTTCTTGTGAGGACCAATTTCAGTTTTGAACCGTCAGAGTAAGGACAAGACTGACCTTTGTGTGTTTGCATCCATACAAAAAGTAGGCAGATATGCACATTCTGTTGTGGGAAATTGAAATTCCTGTACTGTTCCTTTTTTTTCTATATGGTGAGGATGTGCATATCTGTGTGAACGCATGACTATGTATGTATGACTAGGTATGTGTAGGCTGTGTCTCAGTCGCATGAGTTTCTTTATCCTGTTTACATGTCTGATTGTGCTACTGGTCTCTGAATGCACTGGAGACCAAAACACCCTGGCAGTACCTCACTCTGAAGTACAGATATATTTAGCATGTTAAATACAGAGAGATGCGATTCTTTTTCTAAGCAAGAATGTGACAAAAATGGACTTTAAGACTGTAGTACTTTGTGGCCTGAGTGTCAAAACTGGTCTACAGTTTATAATGTTTAATCTCTCATCCCAATCAGGTCCTGTCTGTCTGTCAGTGACTGTGAGCAGCAGTAAACCCAAAGTGGAGGTCCACGAGCACACAAGTAAGACTGTTTTTCTCCACTGTGTTTTCACCTTTCTGAACATCATGCATCTGTCTTTAAAATTGTCTAGTGTCATTTAATGTCCAGTATTTACACTTAATAATATTTATTAATGGTTGCTAATGGTTTAATTAGGACACACTAGCAAAGAGTTAAAAAATAAAAAGATGAATAAATAAGTAAAAGTAAAAATTGGCCTGTTTCCCGTCCTCTCAGATGCAGTGCTCGCCTGTGAGTTTAGGACAGAGAAAGATCAGAACCCTCGAATCGAGTGGAAGAAGAAAGGAAAGGGGGTGACATTTGTGTACTTTAATAACAAATTTACTGGTGAGTGACAGACTTTTACTGCATACATTCCTCTAACTGCCCTGACTTCAAAAAGCTGATGTTTTACTGTCATCCATTCTTGCCATCATTCTTTCATCTTTATTACCTTTGATTCTCTCTTTTTACGTCTTGGTTAAGCTTTGTCCACCCTCTGTCATCTTTCCATTACCTTCCACCTTAGGATCTTACTTGGGGCGGGCCAAGATAGAAGGAGCGACGCTGACGATACACTCTGTTACTCAGAAAGACTCGGGGGAGTACCGCTGTGAGGTGACTGCCAGCGAGGACCATGTTACCCTGGGAGAGGCTACTGTAACCCTCAATGTGCTTGGTATGTGTTTGTGCCAACATATAAATATGGATGTACAGCACTGCGCAAAAGATTTAGGCACTAAAAGTAAAATGAGGATGCCTTGAAAAGTAATGTCATGAATAGTTTTTCTTATTAGTTAACTTCATACAAGAAAAAAAAAACAGGAAAACCTAAATCAAATCAGTATTTGGTGTACCCGCCCCTTTTGTCTTTAAAGCAGCACCAGTTCTTGTTGGGACACTTGGTTGCATGTTTGGGGTTGTTGTCTTGCTGCAGAATGGATTTGGGACCTGATCAGATGATATTGCAAACAGATTAAAATATTGATTAAATATAAACATTTAAGTGCCTCGAATGTTTACACAGTACTGTATAAGTGTGTATGTGTTTTTATCACATGCCCAGAACATACTCTGTGTTCAAGTGGTTTATTTATTTAATGTTTACTAAATAAATATATAACATAAAGTATATATAACATACCGTGGCATACTGACATGCACCAGATCATCCATGACTACATGCCTGATTCCTGATTGACACAATTTCATTTTGAGTTTGAAATGATCTCAGTCATGATTCAGTTTCCGTATTGATCCTAACTTGTGTGATCACTGTTGCTAAGCAACTGACAACAAAAGAAAGCATGTTACCTTGGCTTACCATGCTTTCTCAAAGGTAATTGGTTTTATATTTTCTACATTTCAGTGTCACACTTAGGAATGAAATATGAAGGGCATGAATGATATCTGACATTCACTTAATTGGCTCAGTTGCTGCCACTGTCATCTCCCTTCAAAAAGGTGACTGTGCAGGTTGAGTCAAATGGAGATTCTGGATTGTATGTGCCAGCCAGGCGATCTGTCCAGGCTCTACTCTGCTTCTCACGCAATGTGTGCTGAGTGTGACCATGCCACTGCAGGACAAGTGGAAATAATAGGTGCATGGGTGGTGTCTGACATTTTAAAACATTCTCGAGGAAAGACTGAGTAGAGTTTGTATTTTATATCTATCTGTCTGTCTGTCTGTTCTTTTGTTTAAAATAAAGCATAAATGTACTAACCCACGCCTACTCTAAGTTGGCAATTCAGTTCAAGAGTGCTAATTATTTTTCTTTCTCAATTAATTCTAATACTACACACCACATATAAAATAACACTATAGACATACATCTGTTTCCATTAAATACTAATATTATTGTTACTGGATCATGGGTATTGCTGAAGCTAGAGAGATTGGATCCACCAAACAACAAAGTCCATCATCAAAATTAACGTTTTAAGTGTTGAAATGTTTTAAAGGGGATATATCTTTTCATAAAATGATAAATGCTGTATTCTTATTTATTCATAAGTACTTAAGCTGTGCTCTCTGCCCTCTTAGTGCCTCCTCATGTCCCATCCTGTGAGGTGCCAAGCTCTGTGTTTGTCGGCTCAGACCTTGAACTTCTCTGTAAGGACAAACTGAGCATGCCTCCTGCCACCTACCGCTGGTACAAAGACAACAAAGCTCTGACGGCCACAGCAGACACTCCATACAGCATTGACACAAACAAGGGCACACTGGTGAGTACGCACTAAAATATCTAAAGGCCAGTTTATAATTCTGTGTAGGATTGACGGGCTTTGGGAGAGCCTGTAGTAGCTCTCATCTATAGCATTCACAGTGAACGGGCTCCTCGCTCGTGGGTTTGCAGGCCCAGGAGAGCCTGTAGTAGCTCTCATCTATAGCATTCACAGCAAACAGGCTCCTCGCTCGCAGGTTTGCAGGCCCGGGAGAGCCTGTAGTAGCTCTCATCTATAGCATTCACAGCAAACAGGCTCCTCGCTCGCAGGTTTGCAGGCCCGGGAGAGCCTGTAGTAGCTCCCATCTATAGCATTCACAGTGAACGGGCTCCTCGCTCGTGGGTTTGCAGGCCCGGGAGAGCCTGTAGTAGCTCTCATCTACTTAAATTTTGAACTACTTTTATGGGAAATTTTAGGTTTCATTGTTTATTTATAGTCAAGCCATTTATTATTTTGACTTGAAACCTTTATGTTTCACAGAAAAAGGTTAAAAATCTGGCACACTCTATAACAAGGGTGCAAAACGCTTAAGTAACACATTAACTAATAGATGAGTCTTGATGATTTAATGTATGAATTAATTCAGGATGTATCCTGAAATTCTGTTGCTCATCATTAAAAATGATCGAGTTAATGCTTTATGGATCTTCCACTAACAGTTACTTTACACATTCATTTTGAACAGTCTGATAAAAACAGCTTAATTTCTCTATGAGAGCTGGTACTTTTCTGCTTTCAGCTGTCCACCCACAACTTTACTGTTTTGGTTTTCAGAAAAATGAAGAGAAAAGGGTTTTTAAAAAATGACTGTGCACTACCTGCTCAGATCAGGAGACACCTGATCACATATAGCTGTTGAATACTTTGGAGTATTTAGCAGCTAAAGAGCGAGATATTTCCTCCAGGAGTGGTGACCTAAATCAGAGCTAAACAAAAGAGTGACTACTGGACTTACACTCACCATTTGGCCAGAGACACAACCCTAATGATAATGTTGCTCTGTAACTGCAGGATGTGCAAATAACCTCCTGAGACCTAGACGAAAAAAGGTTTTGCCTTTTTGATTTTTTATGATAATTTTAGTATTGTAGTTGAAAAAATCATGTTGCCATTTTTTTTTCAAACACATTATTTTTTACGAGCTGTCCCTTGTAGTGGACATCGGGTCTTGCTTGATACATAATGTAATGATGTATTGTTATGATACTGAAATAATTTTTGTCAAAACCACGACAGAGGAGGGTGGCGGGCTTTGGGGCCACGTGACCTGTGATGAGGAAGTGTATAAAAGGCAAAACCATGACAGAGGAGGGTGGCCTTGTACTCAGGGTTTTCCAGCCATGCCCCCGGCCAAGACCTGGGCACTCTACCATTTACAAGGAACACCCCTTTCGCTCAGGGTGCTGTTTTTGCAATTTTTTTTTTTTTTTTCCCAAACACATTGTTTATTTATTTTTTTCAGCTGTCCCTTGTAGTGGACATCGGGTCTTGCTTGATACATAATGTAATGATGTAATGTTATAATACTGAAATCATTTTTGTATGGATTTTTGTATCCTTTAAAAATTATGTTCATTTCATGAGCATTAAAGTAGATAAAAACAGTTACATGAACAATACATATTTGAACACTTGAAATTTGAGCTATTTTTATGGATATCCTTTTAAATGAAGGAGGAAATCAGCACATTTTGGTCAGACCTTTACTATCGCAACTTGAAAGTTAGTCTGTGTGCAAAGATGAAAGATGCCAGCTAGCAAATCAGGGCCAAAGGAGAGAACAGGTTTTTTTCTTTTTTCTTTTTTTTTTTTATCTAACAAAATTATTCAGTCTTACCAACCGAGGTAGTTAAACATGGTGCCAAAGCTCAGAATTTAAACGTATTAGAACGCCCAAGATTTTATTGAGATTAATACTCAAATAAACTCTCATCGATGTTCTGTTGGAAGTAGCCAGAGGGCTTCCAATTCTTATGAATTCTGAAAAGTGATAAAGAAAGGAGACATAAATTTAATCAATTTTTAGCAGATATCTGCAAATCAACAAGGTAAGTAGTTTGCCAAATCAAGCTTTTAAATGATTGTGTACTGTGCCTCACTAAAACTGCTTTCATTTCCCTTTCTACACAATCTCCCTCCACAATTCTTAGCAAAATCCTCTCTGCCTCACTTAGCCCTCTGCTCCCTAATGTATTAACAATTGGGGTTAGTAAGCCCTGATGTCCACTACAAAGGACATTGAATCAAAAATGTGTTTTGAACGGGTAAAAATTATTGTGCTTTTAAAAAAAACTTACTGAATTGAAGTCAAGACTTTGATATTAAAGAAAAATCTTGTTTTTTAGCAACAGAAACATGATATCTGCAAAAAAATCAATGACTTATCTCTCTTGTTGCCATAAAATGTGGAAGTTGGACTTCCCGCCACTTTGAAAAGACAGTGCATTTGCTGTTTTGGCCACAACCCCACAACTGAGGCATCAAAGGAAAGCCCAGGATGTCCACTTAAAAGGACAGTACGATTGAGATAGATTCTATAAATGATATTTTGACCTAGGGGTCTCAGACTCATGTCCCCCACAGAGAACAAAAATGAATTGCCGGGTCTCAGGAGAATATGGTGTTCATTCTCCACAGAAGTATAAACTGGCCTTTAATACTGATGTAGTGGTAGACACACAAGGACTCACATATACAAATGCAGACAAATGTATATCTATCTATGTATCTTCACTTCCCCTCTCACCTTTCATTCTTCTGTCCGGAGCAGAAGTTTAAGAGTGTGTCCAAAACAGATGCAGGCATGTACCGCTGTGAGTCCTCCAACAGTGTGGGGGCACCCAAGAGTTGTGTGGCCCAACACCTGAAAGTTATGGAATGTAAGTGGTTTTGATAAAACTACTTGTTGGTGTTTATGTGTCATGCTCCACTGATTAGAGACTGATGAAATAATCTCTTTCCCCTCCTCCTAGATCCTTTGAATATGACAGTTTTGATAGCAGGTGCTGCAGGTTTTCTGACGCTCATCCTTTTCTGCTGCATCTGTGTGTGTGTCTGCCGACGTCGAGGCTGCTGCAAGAGTGAGTACTGTACTGCTGTTCAGCATGTATGGTTTGGTTTATTTCGTGTAATCACTGCCTTCATATGCAATGTGTTTAGCCTACTTTAATAAATAAATTTGAGTCAGAGTAATTAACTTTTAAACTTTAAAACTTTTTTTAGACTCTGTCCCACCCGTAAAACTCTTCCTCTAATTTATCCAACTGATGCAAAAATATTTCCTTCAGCATTAAGTGAATTAGAGTTTTGGTTTGTTTCTCGAGATTGACCAAATAAGACAAACTTATGAGTAGGTATTTTATGATTTCAGCCGCCTTCAGTATGAAATTCAATATTTTTTTAACCTGCTGGATAGAACTGTCTTTGAGGATTATAGATATTTACTTAATATTAACATTAACCAGGCTGGAGAGAGTGTTTGTGTTAAGCAGCGTAAAAGTACTCATTATGTGGAGGAATTACACGTGTTAATTATTGTTTTGTTATTAATTAATAATGAATTAATTACTGTTACTGATGAATTACTGTGTAAGCAGCTCTTTCATGTTGTAGTTGTTGGGGGTAGAGCTAATTTTAACATTTTTTTTTGTTGGGCAGTTTGATGAATGCATCATATTTTGTCAGCTGATCATATGTTGTGCATGGAAAGCCTTGTAATAATTGAGTAACAAGGACAATGAAAGAAAAAGGTATGAGTAAACATGTTAGTTACTGGCTGCATGTAATGAGGAACATGTCCAACATCAGGTGTGAGAGTGATCATAGAAAACATTAATTCTGCTGTTTTCACTGACTTTTCCTTTTCGTCTTTGAACAGAGCAAAAGAAAACAAAAAGGTGAGTGTCTCACTTTTCAGCCGGACTCTTGTTTCGCCTCTAGCAATGTGTTATTGACCGGTAATGAGCTCAGACTGAACTGCCACCCTTTGTCTTTCAGCATCAAGTCTTACAACCCTCCTCCTCCACCTCCTCCCACCCGCAATGTGAGTGATCAAAGGGATTGTTATCGTGTCAGGTCTTGTTTTGCTTGCTGCCATGATTGGGTTGCCATTAAATGCTTTTGATAGGTTGCTGATAACACTGGTCCCTAGCGAATTAAAGGAAATGGTTCATTGTATGTCTCTCTGCTCTCTGCAGCTCAAGCACTACAAACAAACTCAGTCCTTCATGATCTGAGGAAACACTCTGTCAGTCTGACTTCAGACCATCCAGATTCTAAAGTGTACACTCACTGTTCATCACACTGGAAACGTACTCAGCTGGCGCCTTGGTTTTGGATGTCTGCCCATTTCTGCCTTTGACGGACATAGAAACAAGCATATCTTCTAATATCAAGAAAAACCGAAGAGTTGAACAAGATTTTTTGCAAAAAAACCTTGCTGCTTCCCAAACACTGACATTTGTGTGTTGCCAGTTTGGTAGAGGGTTCCTATGTCCAAATCTACTACACACTACCAGTACTGTAAACTCAAGGTTCAACTCAACTTTTTCAAATGCTGTGTAATGTTTCATTATCTTCTTTTTTTTTTTTTTTTTAGTTTATCCAGTTTTTAAAATCTTGTTTTTAAATCTATTTTTTACACCTCCTCTCAGACAAGTCTAGCAAGACGATGTCTTGGCTCTCTTATGCCACCTATAGGCACGTAACTGTCCACACTGATAATGGTAAATGCTGTATATAGCTTGTCACAAATAGCTTTATCTTTCTTAGTTCTTTCAGTTAATATTTACATATAGAGATGTTGTTTTATATGAGGTTAATTTTTCTGTTTGTCATTTTTATATATTTTTATAAACCTGCTCGTGTGTTGATCTCATAATTGTTCTTTGTTTAACGTTTGGTTGTATCAATTTAAATGATGTAAATCGAGTGACAAATGAACAGGTGTCTGCACACACTGAATGGTGCTTTGGAGGCTTTTTCAAATTTTTGAAACTCAAATATTTGGTGAATCTATTTTTTGATCAATAAACAAAGATTTTTTAAAAAAAAATCAGCATATTTGAATCAAATGTGCCCAATTGATCAGTTTTCTTGGCACACAGAGGGAATAGGAGGTCTAATCGGTGTCAGAAAAAGGAAATGTACATAGTTATGATCCAGCACTGATATACCTGCATGTCACAACCCAGTTAATGCTTTGCTTGATTTTATTATTTAGACACAAATGAGTCTGAAATTTGGTACAGATCCTCATGTCACCCTCTAATTTTTTCAAAGTTGGTTAATGACCAAATATCTGCAAATTTCCACCCCAGCTGTGCTTCCTGTTTAGCGCGAATTAGTTTGCATGCTAAAAAAGACAGTGAATGTGGAAAATATTATTGCTAAACAGTAGCATTTTAGAATGATCATTGGGAGCCATTGGTGTATTGATGAGATAGTACATAGATATCTAAATAATACACAACACATGCATGTCTCCAGTGATGGGAAAAACGGAGTTAAAATAAACGCCGTTACTAACGCCGTTGCTTTTTTTTAGTAACGGGTAATCTAACTAATTACTTTTTCTATCGTTAGAACGCCGTTACCATTACCAACATGCCGTTACTACAAGTTACTGAAGCTCCGAAGTGGCTCACAGAGACACAGGAGCTCCAAATGTGTGTGTGTTTCCCCCTTTAGTGAGGGGGGGCGGGGGATAACCGCATAAGTAATGATGATTGGAGTAAGATTTTATGTTAAGCCAACCACAGACATCAGGTGGGCGGGTGTTTGCACACAAACCCAGCACATAGAAGCACACACACAAACTATCAGATGACGAGTCCGGAGTCACAGGGAAAGACGGCGTTTTCGAGATGGAAATACAGTCACTACTTTAACTTTATCGAGGTAAAAGGTAAAAATGTACATGCTGGGTGTTCATTGTGTCCCAGAGCAAAGGGTTTGTCCACGTCCTGTGTAAGCCATTCCAATTTAATGAAGCACCTCTCGACTGCACACGCTTCTACTAAACTTTTGGCCAAAAACGCTGTCGACACTGGTAATGATAGCAGGCCAGGTGTTGTTAACGTGAGCTCCGGAGCTGGATTTTTCTGCTCCAGCTCCACAAAAACTTGTGACACAGACGGAACTTAATAAATTGATAGGCAGCTATGTTGTGGAAAACATGCTGCCGTTGTCAACAGTTGATTCAGACTCATTCAGAGCCCTCATGGGCAAAATACCGATGAGAGGAGGATCCGGTCCGCCGTGTAGAAAGACATTTTCTAAATATATTGATGCAGAGTACGCTAAAATGAACATCGAGCTCAAAAAAGGATTTGAACAATTAGAATATATCTCTACAACTGCAGATATCTGGACTGCACATAACAAAAGCTATCTGGGCGTTACTGCGCATTGGATACATCCAGAAAGCATGGGACGAAGTAAAGATGCAGACGATTCAAGGGCCGTCATACTCACGACAGTATTGCAACTAAGCTCGATAATATTCACTCATCCTATGGAATTTCCCACAAAATAACATCGACTGTCACAGATAATGGCTCTAATTTTGTTAAGGCCTTTAAAAAGTATCAGCCAGTCGAGGAAGATGACTCTGAGGATGAGGAGGATGAGGTGACTTTTATAAACATTGACGATGTCTTGCAAAACAGTGTTGGTGATGACAGTGATGATGATGTGATTACTTTGCCACCACATCAGAGATGTGCATCACACACATTAAACCTTGTTTCATGTACTGATGTTGATAAGTGGATTCTGTCAAGACCAGAAATGAAAGCAGTATACAGAAGTGCTACAACAAAATGCACAGCCTTATGGAACAAGGCTTCCAGAGGCAATTGTTACAGTAAGAACTAGTATTTCTTTTTAAATATGTTAAATACATCCATACATTATGTAAAAATTATAATGTAAAATGTTTTCCTATATGCTCATAATGTTGTGTGTGTGTGTGTGTGTGTAGTTTAATATGTTCTTTGCATTATATGTCATTTCAGGCAATTAAAACAAGATTTGCAGAGGTGCTGGAAAGCGAGAATGCTATCTTGGCTGCGGTGACTCTGCCTAGGTTTAAATTACGTTGGCTGCGGACACAGGACAAGGATAAGGATAAGGCAAGTCTTCTGGCAGAATGCCGCAAAGGTGCTCGAGACAAAGACCAGCAAACAGGTACTACCAGCACACCAACACATACCAGCTCAACCATAGAGGATGAGTTCTTTGCCTTTAATGACGAGGATGACACTTCTGCTACTGCTGAAAGTCAAGTTGCGGATTACTTTAAATCAGGAGCACAAGGGATGGACTCTCTTCATAGGTTTCCACTGATAAAGAAAATTTCACTCAAATACAATGCAGCCACTCCATCCAGTGCTCCCGTAGAGAGACTGTTTAGCCTGGGGAAGCTCATCTTTACTCCAAAGAGGAACAGGCTCTCTGACCTTAAGTTTGAAAAGCTTCTACTTTTAAGATACAATCAATGGTTTAATGGCTGAGATGGTGAGATGACTGGGTAGGCTGGGTGGATGAATGAATGCATGCGTGCATGGATGAGTGTTAGGAAGGAGGATGGATAGATGAATGAATGAATGCTAAGGAATTAAAGTTGGATTTGTTCAAGAAATTTCAGTACTATTACAGTACATTACTATTGCTATTACTTTCAGTACTATTACTATACAGTAGTATTTTCAGTAGCCTACTGTTTTAAAAGCAGTTCTGTTAAACTGTTTACTTTTCTTTTTAAGAACATACTTGGAGCACTGTATGTCCACCAGTTGTCTTGAGTTGTGTGAAAGTGCGATTTATTTATTTTATTTTGCTGTTTACTTTTGTGAAAAAGAAAATACTTTAAGTATAGTATGTCAGTTGTCTGAAGTTAAAAGAACTTCATATTTAAACTGTTTACTTTTCTGATGAAGAAAATTCTTGAAGTACAGTTATACCAGTTGTGGTAACCTCTGTGCAGGTACCTGTCTTTGCTGTTTTACTCTATGCACCTGGGTTGTGAAACCTGTTCTGAAAAAAAATCCAAATTCTTTGACATTTTTAAACTTTAAAAAAAGTAATGAAGTAGTTACTTTCCCTGGTAACTAGTTACTTTTATAGTAGAGTAACTCAGTTATCAACTCAGTTACTTTTTGGGAGAAGTAACTAGTAACTATAACTAATTACTTTTTCAAAGTAACGTGCCCAACACTGCATGTCTCTAAGTTAAACCATGTTGTGAGCATGTTAGCATTTAGCTCAAAACAGCTGTGCCTGTAAGAGCTGCCTCACAGAGTCATTGCTAATTGAATTCTTTTTACATTTGGTTTGGTAGTTGGTTTAGATATGAATGTACACAGCCACATTCTGCCTCTTCTTACTCTGTGTTAGAAAAAGTCAAACAGTTGCTGTGTATGTGTGCCAAACAGTGGTGTTTATTATAGAGAAAGCGCTGAAAAAACGTGGTAATAAATGTGTGACTTATTACTGCACACTGATAAGTCACAGTGGAAAAGTAATATCCTGCTTTTCCTGTCCCCACAGCTGTGGCCAATGTGCCAGGGGTTAGTTGTTACAGGTGTTGGAGAGGACAGCCTTTATTAGGTGACTATGATTTATCTCTCTCCTTTTTTTCTGGGTGTGTGCAGAAGACCACTTTGTCTGTGAAGCAAACAAGGAAACTTGAATTTCATTCTTTAATCATGTATGCATCTTTTCTATTTTGTCCATTCTTTTTACAAAGCAGCTTTTTCCTTGAATAGATTTTTTTTTCTTATGACCACTAGATGGCACTGCAGCACTGACTGAATATGTACATACCAGCACAGACTGTAGGCCTACAGCTACATGATGCCAGCCTTTATCCATTATTTGTCTATGAACAGTAGCGCTATTGTTCTCCTCCCTTTGTACTCGTTGTTCTCCTTATTGTGGTGCCCATAAATTACAAGTCTTGAAAACCACTGATTTCCGACAGCTTCACTTCCGCGTGCTTTTAAAGAAGATGTGTGCCAGTAGATAGATACTTTATTCATCCCCTGGGGGGAAATTTACATAGTACTCATGATTCATGATTTATTTGACTACACATTTGGGAAATATTTGCATCTGGCATGTGCATAAGTGCACCTACAATGCAGAGCGTCAGGAACCAGTAACAGAGATTTATTCTTGTACATGGTCATAACATTCTCTAACGATTACATTTGGAGGATCCTATTGATCTGCTAATATGGCTCCTTGGTAGCAGTCCTTTCGGCTCAGCTGCTCTGGCTGTAAGGAAAGGACATCAGCTGAGATCTATGCAAATGTTGGTATGCAGTCAGTCACTTGTAAAGACTGTATCCTTAATGGGAAACGCAGTGGTCATAGCAAAATAACAATGCATTACTACAATTTGTAGTTGTAGTTAAAATCCCATCTCATATTTATTTATTTATTTATTTATGTATAT
Source organism: Toxotes jaculatrix (assembly GCF_017976425.1). Taxonomy (NCBI): domain Eukaryota; kingdom Metazoa; phylum Chordata; class Actinopteri; family Toxotidae; genus Toxotes; species Toxotes jaculatrix. Next base: position 8,895,408 of record NC_054408.1, on the reverse strand, counting down.
TGCAGCTATTTTCTATTTTCTTAGTTTAGTCTCTTAGTTATTCTACTGTTGGAATAGTGCTTATTTAATCTTGTTCTGGCCATATTGGTCTCTTACTTATATCTTACTTTCACTTACTGTACTGTACCCCTGCTGTTGCTAAATGCAATTGCAAGGATTCTCTTATCTTATCTTATCTCTTATCTTATCATTCACTCATTCATAACTCACTACTCACTATTTAGGGACTACTGTGTTGAGTAAACTGAATAAGTAAAACTACAATAGTCTTATCAGCAACATTTACTGAACATATCAAAACTAAAAGCAGTGAATTATTATTTCTGACATGTTACAATAAAAGCAGCATTTTAATAGATTCTTGAGGTGCAGCGTTTATAAACGGCTGGGTAGTTCAAATACCCTGCACACCCATGGTCCACCCACACAGATATTATTTTCGCTTGATTAGACCTTTTCTCAGGACTGTGTGGGTGTGTACTTCTCTTGGGCCAGTGCAAGTTACAAGTTTTACACTCCTATTAGAACGTGGAGGGGGGGTTAGTTTTTAATTACCAGTTAACTTCAAATCAAATCAACAAATCAAATCAAATCAAATCAAACAAATCAGCATTGGCTGTGACTACCCTTTGTCTTTAAAACAGTGCCAGGTCTACTCGGTGCGCTTGCACACGGTATTTCAAGGTACTCGGCAGGTAGGATGTTCCAAGCATCTTGTGAGTGTGCCACAGTTCTACTGTGGCTTTAGGCTGTCTGAGTGTCTTCTGGCTCTTCATGTGATCCCAGACAGGCTGCATGATGTTGAGATCAGGGCTCTGTGGGGGCCACACCATCTGTTGCAGGACTATTTGTCCCCCTTGTCTCTGAAGGTAGTTTTTCATGACTCTGGCTGTGTGTTTGGGATTGTTGTCATGCTGCGGAATGAATCTCGGAACTGTCTGAAAACCTTTTCACTGTATTGCTTATTAATGTGTCATATTTCACAAGTTGATACTACATATTATTTATATATCAAAGTCAAAGTCAACTTTATTGTCAAAACCATATGTACAGGTCATACACAGGTTTTGAAATTGCAGTGCTCCCTAGATAGATATAAGATTAAAGGAACAATAGCTGTCAGAGAACTGGAATAAGAAGAACAATATTTTCTCTTGATATGTCATGGAGCAGAAGTAGAATAGCAAAAAGGAAAGCAGAATAAATTGGAAATATATAAGTAAAACACTACTGCTTCAAAATTGTACTTGAATGCAGTACTTGAGTAAATGTACGTAGTTCCTTTCCACCAGTGACTGTAATCACAAATTGCCCTTTCTACAAAAACCTATTGCCCTCCTGTCTAATTTGTTCTGGAGCTGACAGTGGAACACATTTTTTTATAGGACTATATTGGCAGTACAGTAAATAACGAGCAATTTTGGACACAGCGTGGGAGTTTCCCTCAGCACATATAAATGCATCAGCAGAAAGGAAATGTCACACATGCAAATCGGCCGACTGGAGATCCTGCTTGTTGTTTGTAATGGTTATATGAGCATACAGACACACAGAGCTCCACAAAGAGAGCTTTAGTAAGTACAGTTTACTGTTGTGGTTGACCTGATGATGTCTGTGACTGGAAATACCCGAATAATAACCCCCATGACGCACACACACAGACACAAGCTCACCCACAAAGACATCCTGTAACATCCATATCTGGTGGCTGGTTAATGGCACTGCTCAACTGCCCGCTACAGCCATTTTTTGTGGTGTCCTTTGAACATCTTAACAGGCCTTCTTTATGGATGCTCGCCCTGGATTACAGCTCCAGGGGGCTGTTACATCACATTTTGTAAATGTGTGTGTATCTGTCAGATAGCGACAGAGGAGAGAGAGAGTGTGAAAATAAGTGAGAGAGATAAAGAGAGAGAGCAGTTGAGCATGAGTGGGCGGTGGCTGTCAAATGAAATCTCTGTCAGTACCACTGTTTTCTTAGATGTTAAATTAAGCCTCGAGCCAGGTTTCCTTCAAGACATCTCCTTCCTGTGCTGCCTGGTGCCAAACTGCCTGCACTGGAGCCTTACCCTCAATGCACTCTGTGAGTTGAGCTCCCCTGAAAACCTCCAGGATTACTACTCATCTATGAACAGGTGGCACAATACTCACAACACATGGCACACCACCCTCAGGGATTAAGTTGCTTTTTTAATTTTTAACAACTATTTTTCTGGGAAAAAAAAGATTTTATTTGTGGGTTGTGTTTCTTTTAACACGTTTTATTCCTACATCACCCCCTTCCTCCCAATTTGGTGCACTACTACAGCTCCCATAGCCCTCTGCATTAGCAGCTCTTGGGTTATGCAAAACTTACATCATACAGGCACTGATGGATTCATGCCTCAGGGAAATTGTTGTGGCAAGGGGAGCAGGAAGAAGACCACTGGCACAGGGATCACCACAGGAAACTCTTTTTCCTACTGTAGCAGTAATAAATAGCAACATTTAAACATTTAAACTGTACCAGACGACATCCCCTACAGTTTCATTAAATCTTCATACTGAGGTTTTCTTACAATACCAAGGGTCCTGCTGTGTGTGTATGTGTGTGTGTTTGTGTGTGAAGCCGAGAGGAGGAGCAGAGGGAAAGTTTGCTGTTTGTACTCTTCATTTTCTGTCCTCAGTCTCAATTGTGTTCTTATTTAGCATCGTTCACTGACAAGACTGTTAGATGTAATTACAACAGACATGGAGGATGAAAATGGTTTTGCCACTACACACATATGCATTAGGAGTAATGGTCAGTCAGGATTATTACTCCCACAGCAGCACTGTGCTTATTTGAGCTCAGATAGGAACAGTGTAGGCAGAGGAGTGTTATACAGATTAAATGTTTTGTCTGTGTGTGTGAGAGAGAGAGATCAGTGTGAAAGACTGTAATTTGAAATCATTACACAATATCTGTGTCCTGAATGCCAAGTAGGTTTCTTAATACTGAATGCATTCAAAATATACGGCATAATTAACAAATTGGTGGACAAATCCAATTAACTGATCTGACTTTCATCAGATACCAAAATAAGAAGCTGTGTAAACATAAACTTGGATTCGCAAAGACTCTGAGAGAAACTGAGGACATCCCTGACTGACATCCCCTGGGACTGAAACCAAGAAAAATGGCAAAACCGATGAAAAATGGCCATCAGAATTATCTATCTATCTATCTATCTATCTATCTATCTATCTATCTATCTATCTATCTATCTATCTATCTATCTATCTATCTATCTATCTATCTAAAAAAATACCACTTAAAACAGCATTCAAATTTGCAACCCTCAGTCATCATTTGCTTAAAGCTGCAAAATGTGATTTTAGCCCAACAGGAGGCAGAAAGTCAGCAAAAGAAACACACAAATACTGAGGCCTGATTACACATTGACCAGTTCAGTCTGCAAGGAATCATTTTGGGTGTTTCTGTAGCACTAGCCTGGTTCCAGACCTCAGAATTACTTCTTACATCTGCAAATTTGTTTGGTGATTCAAATATAATGAGTGAATGAAGTGAAATGGAATGGACTACTGCTGCACATGATTTCAATCACACAGAAAAAATGAGTGCAGCATCCATTTCTCTTCTCTTCTGGTCTCCATCAAATTGTGAGAAAAAAAATATTTGGGTCCTTTGTTTGCTAGGTGCTCTGTTTTCACCACACACCACTTCACCTTTTTCCATTTCCTGATGGGTGGTAAGCTTCCACTTGATTTGTCTATAAGCGTGTTTACAGTTTCAGATTGTGGCTTGTGAGAGCCATCGCACTGAATCATACAATTAATGTGCAGCCAGAGAACCAGTTCACTGAACTATTAAGCTACTGAATGCTGTGCAGAGCTTCAGATTTCTGGTGGTTTAGGCTTTCTCAATGCAGGTTTATATTTACAAGCAATAAGAATTTAATGAAAAAAAAAACCTCTATTGTCTGCAGGGCTGCCTCAAACACAGAAAACAGACTTAATTTGCTATTGAATATGTTATGTTTTGAACATCCTGGCACCAAAATTATAAACAAGTCTTCTGTATGTTGTTTTTAAATGGAACATGTACACCACAGAGTGTGCAGACTTGTCAGATGTCTGTTCAGCTCCTCACTGCCCATCAGTACCTTAGATCCTGTGCTGCAGTGTGCTATTTGATAAGACTGTTTAGCATTCAAGAGGAATCCTCAGCACTCAAGTACTCCCAGTATTATGCTTTTAACTCATTCCCCCCAGAGGAGCAGAGGGATAGATAGAGAGGAGGGAGAGGAAAGGGATGCAGAGACAGAAGGATCCTTATGGGAAGAGTGAAATTTCATAGGACAAAAGCCTGTTATTGAATTCCTGTCATGATTCTTTGGATAATAACCTCCACTATCCAGCCCCTAAGAAGCATTTAAAGTCTTGCACAATTCCACCCCCATATGATTTCACTGGCTGGAAGTGTGTAGTTGCGTACAGCCCGCAGCACTGTCCCACCACTTGCTGGATGCTACTGAATGCCTCTGTATTGGGTTAGACTTTCTGTCCCTTGAGCAGAGCTTAGAAAACATCACAATGGATCCCATCAGTATGTGAGGCAGCAAACGACGGCCATTTTGAGCGTGACTTTATCCAGCTAATGGCTGGGTGAAGTCATACCCCGTTAAAGAAAGGAGGCAAGCTGTAGCTGAGTCTTAAGCCTGCACTGCACAGGAGCCATGATGAGGCCTGATTGCTGTGTGATTTGAGCATCCTCAGACCCGCAGCTCATCAATATCCCTCACAGCTCAGCTCTGTAACACACTGCACTGCAGCAGGACGCAGGCACCAGCGAGATGAATATTTATCAAAGCCATAAAAAGGCAGAGGAAACAATTTATTCGTCACAGAAAACAGGCAGAGGCCAAAACTCTCCTGGCTGCATACAGTGCTGTAATTCAAAGACACAGCCTGCCAGGGAACTGCAAAAATATGATGTCGTTTGTACACAACCTGGTAGGACACACTTTTTTTCCCATTTGTTGCAGCTGATTGGTGAACGAAAAGAGGACCAAGTTTAGTTGCTGGATTAGAATAATTGTCTCCTTTAATCTGCTGGGATTCATTAAAGTGGTCAGATAGAACAGTCCCCGCTGCCAGGATTATAAGGTGAAGAGTGAGAGCAGAGTGAGAGCTAAAATGCCCAAAATGCAAGCAAACATGACAGAGACAGTCTGAGTTCATCCTCACCCTGTCTTCAGACACCACTCATCTCCTCCCTCTTTTCTTGCTCAGCCCTCCTCAGCCCAGTGAGCTGGCTGAAGACAAGATGGGGTGAAAACAACCCCGCCGCCCCCCAGGCTTATTAAACCCCTGAGTCTACAGGAAGAACCTTTCATGTGGAAAAGATTTAAGTACGGAGGAGAATTTACTCAATTCTGTCCTCATTTCCGTACGCTGTACACACCAAATCCTCTTCTTTATGCAGCATATTTGAGTCTGGCTTTCCACAGTATTGTTCTGGCATCAGTGACCAACTTTTCTCTGTATTACTTCGCTCTGATTAACTGAGAGGGCGTTTTCGCAGCAGGCCACATTTGATGTGCTGGCTTTGATTAGAACATGTTAAAAATACCGCCACCCTGCACCTCTCCATCTACTCGATCCTGCCTTCTGTCTCCTCTGTCTGTCCACCTCTCCCACTCTGTCTGCTTTTTTTCCCTCTAATTTCTAATGCACATAGCTTTCTTTTGTCCATTTCTCCCTGTATGATTAAAGGCTTTACTTCAGATGTATTTTTATCAAATTCCTTACTTCCTCGCTATGATTATGTTTTTCTCTTTACTTTTCTTTTGTCATGCTTTGTCTGTTTTCTGCCAGAGGACTATGTTTGATTATAGCGTCGCTCTCTCTGATTATGACCTCTTGTCTCGGTGAGTGGTATTGTCTTCCTGGCACTCTCCCTCCCCATCAACCTGAGTGACCTTGGCGGAACCACTTCACTAGAGATAGTGACAAATTCAACAAAGCCTTATCTGGTTGCAAATGAAAACAGAAGAAAGACCAAAGCTGTTGAAAAACCCCCAATGAATTTATGATTATCTTTGTTTCTGTCTGTAGGGGAACAAAACACAGATTGAGGATGTATCTTGAATTCCTGTTGTTCCCCATTAAGAAATATTAATGGCATGGGTTATTAGAGTTTACAGTATGAGTAGTTAACATTAAATAGAATGTGTGAAGTAACTGTTAATGGAAGATCCATAAAGCATTAACTCGATCATTTTTAATGGTGAGCAACAGAAATTCAGGATACATCCTGAATTAATTCATACATTAAATCATCAAGACTCATGTATTAGTTACTGTGTTACTTAAGCAAGTGTTATAGAGTGTGCCAGATTTTTAACCTTTTTCTGTGAAACATAAAGGTTTCAAGTCAAATTAATAAATGGCTTGACTATAAATAAACAATATGAAACCTAAAATTTCTACATCCAGTCAGCAATGTTTTTGTTAAAATGAGTTTTTGCTTTCTGGGATAGTCACTGCATTTAATATTATGTGTTGTGCATCCTTGCAGGCCTAAACCCCCCTCATAATATATGAGCATATGGGTGGAGAATAGATAGCTAGCTCTTGAGCAGAGCATTTGGCACTGTCTTCAAGAATATCAGTGAGATTTGGTGCCTCTCTTCCCCTGTCTCGCCTTCCTCTCCTGCTGATTGCACTTCCAGACTTATGATACCTCTGCAGAGCAGGCAGAAATCCATCGAACCATGGACAATATCAGAACTGTGTGTTATGTCTACAAACCGTGTTACAAGGAGTGAAAGCAAGAAAATTAATGTTTGCCTGGATGAATTACATTCTACTCCTCTCACTGTTCTTGCTAGTCACACAGAGAAGATAAAAAGTAATGAATATGACCCCTGAATCACAGCATGTATGACGTTACATTATTTTGCATGGTGCACAATCTGCAAGCTGCTGATGAACTTCAGCTGACTGCACATCTAATACAAAAACTAAAACATTGCATGAGTGAAAATATTAGGGAAATGTAGCAGGATGTGATACTGAGAAAAAGATGCAGTACAGGTAGTGAAGGCTGTACACTGTGTCACTAGGTAATAAAGCCTCTATTGTGCCTCAGTGTGCAGGTGCACTCTGAAGGTCATAGCTGAAAGAAGGCAGAAAAAGATGGAAATGAATCGCATTGAAGGGCTGACTGTGTCATGACGCTGTTTTCAGAATCCTTTTGTGGAAATTTGGACCTTTTTGGACTTGTTTAGTTTCTTAGTTCTGTTAGTAGTTCCTGTTTTATTTTGAAGTTATAGCCCTTGTGAATCTTGTCTTGTTCTACTTCCTGTCTTTGTCTAGTTTCCCGCCTTTTGTGATTGTCTGCCCCGCCCTAATTGGTGTCACCTGTTGCCCATTACCTCATGTATTTAAGTCTTCTTGTTTCCCTGTGTCCTTGTCAGTTCCTCTGTCTTTGTCTGTACCTTAGTCTGCTGGTGTCTATACCTGTGTTGGTTCCTGTGTGTGCTTCTGCCTTCTCGTGTTCATTCCCTTACCTGTGCCTTGCATCCCCCTCATGGTCCTTCCTTGAAGGGACTTTTGTACTTTTGTTTAGTTTTGTTCCTAAGTCTTTTTCTCCACGTGTGGATGATTTTTAGTTGTTTAAGTTTTGTTCTCTTGCCCTGGAATCTCCCAGTGATTTTGGTTTAAGTACAAGATTTTTAGTTTACCCATCTGCCTGTCTTGGGGGTTTTTGCGTTTGGGTTCTCTCTTCCCTCGTGCCTTGGCTGTGACAGACTGCTGAAAAGACAAATGCTAACTTCAGCATGCTAGCATTTTAACTGCAATACTAACATGGATGTTTAGCAGGTATAAAATTTTCATTGGCCACCATTATACTTAGAGTTTACATTATAGTTAGCAAGCTAACTTTTGCTAATTAAGCTCAAAGTACAGTTGAAGCAATGTCATTTGTTTTGGTCTTAAACCAAGGTACTGGAGAAATTTAAATTTTGACCTGCTGATGGTGCCATTCAGCAAGTCAGAAAATAAAGTTCCCTCTGACGGAAACATCAGAGTTGCTACAAAATTTCTTGGAAAACAGTCCAATAGTTGTTGAGACATCTCATGTGAAACTATGTCATCGTTCATTCAGCCATTCATTCATTCTCTTCCAAACTTTACCATCCTCACCAACTGTCATTCAGACCCTGCCTCTCCCACCTGCCCTGCAGTAACCCCAGCCCTTCCCGCCTTCCAGTCACCTGATTCCCCCATGCCCATCTGCTCACCTGTTCCCCATGACCTGATTAGCTCCCTAGTATATATAGTGGTCCATTTGTCCACCTGCACCTTTCCAGATTGTATGTTGTGTTGTCCCAGCTGGAGCTTTCTAGCATTTTTTTTTGTCCCTGCCAGCTATGCCAGCCCATTTTTAACCCCCTGCTTGTTTCTGGACTTTACCTTTAGCCTGCTCCTTTTTTCCCCCTTTTTTCCTGGTGTTCCTGCCTGCTGACAGACTTCATCCCCTCTCCTAGGCGCTATCTGCTCTTGCTTGCATCAGTTAAAAAGGTGAAAGATTTTAACTTTTTTTTTTTTTTAAATGTTTTTACTGGCATTTGAGTCTAGTGTGTTCTAAGAATCACCAAAGTCATTAAGATTCATCATCTGAGCACCATAAATGTCCATACAGAATTTGACAATCCATACGAAAGATGTTGAGATACTTCAGTCCGGACCAAAGTGGTGGACCAGTTCTCCTAATTTAAACTAAACTGATTATTTTGGATCATTAGACCTTTGCAATAAATTTGGGTGAAACCTTTTCAATTATTTATTGTTGCTGGACTGCTAGAGTGAATTACCATAATGACAGAAAAGAAATCTATAATTCATATATATTATCATGTGAGTGTTTAGAAGTTTCTGAGCAGTATTAGGCTGGAGCCACCAGCTGGTTAGCTTTGCTTAGCACAAAGCCTGGAAACAGCTGGCCTGGCCCTGTCCTCAGGTGACCCAATCCAAGCACTTCTAAAGCTCACTAATGTACATGCTGTCTTGTTTGTTTCCTCTGTACAAAAACTGAAGTGTAAAATGAAAATTTGTGGTTTTGTGAGGTTATGTGTGAGACAGTTTCTTTCCTGGGTAATTTCCTCTCAGCAACCATCTCTCCCATCTTGAGTGTTGCAGCCCTCAAAAAAACATTCTTCAAAGCAGTGTTTTCTTGCAGTTGCTTCAGAAGCAGCTGTAACGCAACAAGAAAATAAGAAAATAAAGACAGTGAAATGTAAACTGTGATGGTTTATATCGTAAGCATGCTTCACGTCTCTGAAAGATGATTTTCATAGCATTATCAAATTAATGAAAAACAGTGGCTGAAGGGTATATGTTTTGTTTTGAAAAATGTTTGGCAGTAATGCAAAGTATATATTTGTGCAACTGTGTTAACTAACACACCAAATAATGTTCTTACTGGGTTAAGTTGTGTAAAACCACTGGCATGGTTCCTTAACACGGAGGAAAAAAAAGTCAGACAAAATAAAATAAAAAGAGGATTGATAGAGGGATAAAGAGAGATCACAGGAGGACAGAGGAGATGGCCTCAGAGGCTCAGACTCACAGGGAAGTCTTCCAAAAGGAAGTCTTGCTCCCTCTGTTAATGGAAGTCATTTATCATCCTTTCATTGTGGCTGGGCAGAAGGTATCAAACATTCTCCTTTCTCTCCTCTCTCCATCTGTTATATCCGTCTCGCTGCATCTATCATTCAGTGTCACTGCTTGCCTCTGACATGTATCTGTTGGGCCACTTTTCCTTCACATTTTAGTGTGAGCTCTTTCAGTGTCATTTCCTTGTCCATTAGGAAAAACTCTGATGGCTAGACGCTGAATATTTATGATTGAGAACTGCTGATTATATTTTCATTATCCTGTCCATTATTTGTTTATTTATATCCAATTTGGATAAATTGATCAAACATGCAGTGTATAAAATGGCAAAAAGTAATGTACAAGACAAAGGCTGAGTTCGAATAGTTCAAAAAAAAAGTCCTGTGTCCTTTCCTAACCACTTTTCCCTGATCTCAGTGGAAAATGTTGTGAGGTCAAGGGAAGATATAAAGGAGAATTCATAAGGACTTAGGAAAAGATAGCCGCTGTGCTTGGAGAATCAAACTGCACTTACAGTAGCCTACATAATTATGTGATGGCTGATGTTGTTAATGTGGTTCTGCTGTGAAAGTGCATTGTAGATTCTTCGCCTTGTACATTCTTGTTCATGCAGGCTATGGAAGATGGGGAGCATCAAATCTATAGAGCAAAATGGGAGCCGTGCGGCTCACCTTACGGCGAAACCAAAGAGACTTTCACAGGAGCAGGGTACAACTGCAGAGGCTCATTGTGTTCACAAATGGTAAGAGGATACTGATATGAGTTCTGAACATAGATCAGAGCATACTTAAACTGAGCATATCATCAAATCATAGCCAAAACTGCATGTGGCCCCCAACACCCATGACCCTCTGTTATAGATCCATTTAGATCTATTGAGAGATATGTGCTTTGATTACCCCCTAGCCCATCTACTGAAGCTCTCATGACCCTTCCCAGGAGGGACAAGATGGGACTGGAAATTCCCCTGGTGGTCCACTGGCAGGCACATGGAATGTCTTACACCATTGTCTCCCGGGTTTTCAATTTGCCAAAGACGACGGTGTTCGACATTGTACATCGGATGTGCGACGCAATACTGTCTCTCCTGGGAAAAGTGGTCCACTTCCCCACTCTGGCCCAGTGAGCTGAAGTTGGCTGTGGTTTCCAACACCTTGCCAACAGCCCAGCCTTTAGCCACTGTGTGGGAGCCATTGATGGATGCCAAAACCACATTAAGGCTTCCCATGGTCCGCATACATAAGACAACCTGAACAGGAAACCGTTGCACTCTATCCAGCTTCAGGCAATCTGTAACAGCACTGGCAAATTTCTGGACATATTTGTTGGTTAATGTGGTACAGTCCATGACATCAGGGTGCCAAGAAATAGTCCAGTGTTTGTCAGGGGACAGTTCATCCACCAGCTGGTTACTTCATTGTGGGGGAATGGGGCATACCCATATCTGACTGCACCAGTCAACCTCATCACTCCATACTGGGAACCAGTGAGGGGAGGAGTGGAGGCACATTTCAATTCTTGCCATGCCAGAACCTGAGCCATTACAAAGAGGGCCTTTTGGCATGTTAAAGGTGAGGGATCTCCTTCAAAGGCCTGGAAGTGGATCACACCTTTGCTCCTAATAACACCTGCATCATTGCTGATAAGTTAACAAGAATCTTTGTTTTTATTTGTTATTAATTGCTGGAAAGCTGCCTTGTGCCTCACATTCACAAATCCCAGAGGCTTCATTTGCAGATCACACTCCACAGCTCTCATGAAGAACCTCAGGGCTGGATCAAAAGTCTGAACATGGCCAGTTGTTGAAGGCTCTTCTTTTTCCTTGTGCCAAAAAATTACAAAACAATCAGTCTAGAATTCACGTTATTGTATTTATACATAAACTTTGATGTAGAGTAATTGGAAAAAAGGACATTAAGTGTATCCAGACTTTTGACTGTTAATTTACATACTTCATCTTACTTTGCACTAAATTAGAATTACCAGGCAGATGGTCCTCATCCACATATGGGATGGCCAGAGGCCTGTGATGGGTCTGTATTACTGTGGGCAAGATAAACTTGGAGTAGAGCGATCTCCCTCTGCTCTGACATTTCAGGATTTTCTGTCAGTGGTGTCAGAGGTTTAAAATAATACAAAACCAAGAAATACGGCAAATTGTCAAATATGAGAAGATGGAACCACCACTTACCATTTACCACTTTTGCTTCATGAATTATCTAAACATTTTATAGATCATTACAATTGTTTTTGATTAATTTTGTGTCAGTTGATGTGGCTGTGTTATGACCCCCATGCCCACCCCTAACTTTCCTACCAAACCTTTCCTAACTTTCCCACCCCAACATCTTCCCTTTTGTTGCCTCTTCATTTAGGACTCTCACACCCCCTCTCTCTTCTGTAGTCCTCCACCACTCCCCTCACCCATCACTCCACTACACATTCAGATCTTTGTCTGATGGCCTCTGGCACTTGGTTGTTTTACTTGACCATATATCACTACTGGGCCACCCCTGGTCCTTTACCACTTTGTGCCCCCCCCCCCCCCCCCCTCCGCTGCTCAGCACCCCCCACCCCCACATCCCTCCAGGGTTTGAAGTCAGGGCAAATTTCCATTGCTTGTCACTTGCTATCCTGTCTGCTAGGAAGTCACACAGGAAGTACACTTACAGATGGTTCAAACAGGAAACTGCAAAGAGGAAAGCGATGTTTGGTTTGGCAGACAATCCACCTACAGACCAACATATGTAAACAGGAAATAAATGGTACAGGGTGCAGATAATAGACACAGAGTTAGTTAGTACTTTCAAATGTCAACTTAAAGTTTCAGTTGAAATGGTATCAGTATCAGTATTCTTGTATTTTTCATGTTATAATAACATTTTACTTATTATTACTGCATATCAAATCATTCAGTTTTAACAAGATTTTGTCTTGTGATAACAATTTATCACTCATCTAATCTGACATCAGCTCCACACACAGGCCAACAAAACAACAAACTATTACATGTGCACCAATGAAATTATAATGTATTATTGATTTAAGCTTCAGTGTCTCTTTGGGTATTGACTTTCTTTTCTTGATATTAAGGGTCATTTTTCATTATAAATGAAAGGTGCCTTATTAAAACAGGTATGTAATAGTAAGCAAAATTTTTTGAAACAGGAAAAATTTGTCTTGTTTTTGTCACAATGGCACTGTTACCTTGCCTTGACTGTGGTCGTTCAGTAATGGTCCTTTTGAAAAGCTTAGATCCACAGTGCACACACACTCACACACACACACACACACAGCAGTTTTTGGTGAGCTATGCAAACTTTCTGATGATCAGTGTCCTGTCTGAACAGGAAGTTTCATATCTTTTGTTATGAAAAACATTCTTTCTCTCTCAGATTGAGAACATGATATTACAGGGAAACGACACGCACAAGAAATACTCAAGGTGGGTTATCTTGTAAATTGACTGTAAAAAAGTACATATACACATGTAAAGGAAGAAATGCACATGTAGGGGGAGGGAGCTTGACCAAAAGGAAAAGTTCAGGCACATGTGCACTGACTTGCGGTTGGGTGGGGTCACTGCTGCAAATGAGCTGGACTTTAAGGTCATGTTTTTCACCATGCTATATTGCTTATTCAGCCTTCTCCCTGTGGTGCGTCTGTAGGAGTATCAGAAGCAGCAGCCAGGCCTTGAGGGAATGTTCATTTCATCCAGCTGTTCTTTCATGTGACCGAACTCTTCTCAGTAGCTACAGTCTCTGTATCCCCGAAGAGTTCTACTGTTTTTTATCAAGGTTAAAGTACACAGATATAAACCACTGCTGAACATCCAGCTCTTGGATGTTTCATTTGCATATATCAGCCCGAGAAAACCCCGGGGAGCACTTATGCAGTGAAATCCATGCGACAGTATCTTCTGATCGACACCAGTGTGAGAGAGCAGATAACTGAAGTTCGCATTTGTTTTGTCTTAACCAGAAAATGTCAAATTATCTGCAGTTTATGGTTTCCTGTGTGGCCTGTAATTTTGATATCCACACATCTGAGGAGAAAACTGAGGAAACATTTAGAAAACAAGGTCGCACACAGCATTTGCAGTCTCTCAAACCACGAGCTTCTGGGTAATTTTATTTTTTCAAAAAAGGGAAGTGAGAGTGCTGTTGCAAAACCCATGAAAGGATGCGCTAAAGTTTAAGTAACACTGGTCTAAACAAGGACTCCTGGCTGGTCACAGATGGTTCTACACAGATTTGCTTTTTACTTAAATGTATCACTGTCACTTTAAAAAGAAAAATGAATTTAAGGTTACTTTCATGAAGTCACTTGAGCACACTTTTCACAATTCAGCCTTCTTGTTGCGTTAACTTTAAATGAGTGCATATGTACATACAAATGGCCTCTGCTGTCTTCAAGTGTGATACATGGAGGGTAACCCAACACTGACCAGTCACCTGCCTGTTTGGCTTCTCAACCCTAATTTCTTTTTCTGAATACCGTCTAAATGGGTAGATGAATTATTTATAATCCACACACAGTTCTCCCTTTTTGCTTCCTCTTAAGAAGCTTTGAGGTTGTTTAAATAATCTTATTCCACACTTTATGAGGTATCATCCTCTTCTAACCCTTCACTGAAGCTATGTGATGTTTACACTATTGCCCACCCTCATACGAAGTGTTCTATTTAACTATCCTTAACTATCCTTGTCAAAGTCTCAGATTGTATCCTGACAGGTACAGATACATCTATGAAAAGATTCTCAGGCGAGCTCTGGAGGTATAAGGAGTGTCTTTTTTCTGTTATTTCTTAGCAGCTTTATAGACGTTTATTTGCACTTTTCTTAAAAAGTGTATGTTGTACTGAATCTAGAAATATGTGTTTCATGTCTGTGTGATCAGTTTTGACTGAGTTGTCTGCTAATTCTACATGATTCCCACAGAGCAAACTTAATTTTAATTTCTTTACAGATGACACAGCCCTGTCTGGAATTAGTCAATTACATTATAGTAACTTTCTAAAGATGGCACAGAAATACTTCTGCTTGGCAAAACAGATATATTATTGACAAATCTTGGTTCTCCACAAATCAGAAGTTATATAGTCTGGGCATTATCTTATGTTATCTTATATTACCTTATAATATCCTATTTGACTTAATTGACACATCAACAGAAAACCAGAGAAATATGATCCCATTTTCTTGTTCTTGTGAGAACCCTAGCAGCAGTATTTTGTACAAACTGGAGTTGTTCAATTGATTTCTGGGGCAGGCTGCTGAATAAGCAATTACAACAGTCCAATTGGCTGTAAACAAAGATGTGAATAAGGATTTTAGCAACCTGGAATGAAAGAAAAGATCTGATCCCAGCAATACTCCTGAGCTGACAGATGGCTGTCTTTGTTGTGTTATGGAAATGAGAAGAAACATTTAGATCTGAAGTCCAAGGGAACCAAAGCGTGCTTTCTGATTTCCCTATTTACTGTCAGCCCAAAGACCATCACTTCAGTTTTATCTGTATTTAAAGTTACCGGCCATACAGGATTTTATATCCTTTTATGTCACTTTGGTTTAATCTGAATCACACCGTATCATCTATTATCATCTAACTCACTGTTAATATAAAAATATTGATTAGTTCAGCTTTAACTGTTTACTTGTTCCTGTTTATCTTGTTTCATCTTTGCTATGAACTTTGAACTGCATTCTTTATATAAAATAGAATGCTATGAGAAAAGCAATGATTACTATTATCAGTATTAGTGTGAATGAATGCACAACTGTATTTTATTTTATTTTTTTTTGTTTTGTTGTGTAATCTGTAGAACTTGTTTGTATTCATTATGACATTTTTTAAAAATATTTTTACTGAAAGGGTGAAAATGATGTATCAAAAGGTAAACATCTAATCAGGTGCTGTGTTGTGGGAAGGCCTAACAGGCCTTGGCCTGCCCACTTGTATAAATGGCACATCCTAAATGTTTGGGAGAACATCTATTTTCTTAATTTTTCATTTTAACTATCAAAATGAACATTTAAATACCCAATAAAGACTTAGCTTACGTATTGGCAGCGCAGCTTCAAAGCATAACAGTCAAAGTCAATCTAGCTCACCCAGCAGTCTCTCTCTCTCCCTACAATCAACTTAAGTGAATAATAAACCGGCCAGATCCTCTAAACAAGATCATATTTTCTTTAGTAGAATTAAAATGTCAGTGTTCTAAATGAATGGATGTGTTGGTCTACACAATACACAGAAAAAAATAAACATGATAGATATGATACTATTTTGTATGCTGCGTGAATACAAACTGTTGTGGGTAAATAATAAGCAAATAATAATCAGCATTGGAATTGTTTCATAAAAAGATTTAAAAAGTGTCATCATAAACCAACCTCGCCCTCCACAGAATGATATCAGTCATTTCCGTTTTAGCGGGACTACCAGTAGGAAACCGTCAACAGAGGGCAAACAGTATTAACTTATGTAATTAAAAGACCTAGCCAAAATTACTTCGGCCCATCCAAAATTGAAATCCTGGCGCTGTGCCTGTATCTAATTAGGCATAATCTTAGCCACACACCACATTTATCTCCAGGATAATCAATCCAAACTCAAACACAAACAATTCAGCAAAGAGATCAACAACATCCCTCAGTGAATATGGAACAACAGCTGATTTATACGATAACAGTGTCTCTGTCTGTCATTACACTTGCTGTTATTTTACATGTCCTTTTACCCTGCAGACACTCCTAACCAACCTCTGCTCGGCGCTGCCTTCTCCTTGTATCCAAAGTGGTCCAGCCAAGCATGAGATGGTTGTAAAAATGTTATCTCACAGAGTGATGACCTTTGTGGGGCATCATGCCAGGCAAACACTCCAACTGAAAGCCCTGAATGGATCTGTGATGACCCATGTGTCCCCCACCCCAACCGGTTGTCACACTTGGACGAGTGCACAGAAAGGCCTTCTCATTCCATGCTCCTAATGGCTGCCTCTGGGCAGGAAGTCACAGAGATGCTGGGAAAAAATGGGTAAAGGCAAGCTGCCACCGTACTGTAGTAGTGATTTTGAGAATATATTTCCAATCTACACAGTGTGTGTCACCACAAAGCCTGAAATCAATCTTGAGAAAGAAAACGAGAAATCCAGGGGGTTGTTGCAAACTCCATCACGGATCAAAAATGGACCTTTATACATAGGTGACACAACTCTGGTTAGGAATATGGAGTATGGTGTATGCTGTTCGGTTTTAGTATAAGACAGAAAAATAGAGTTAAATTAGCAGATGCATTTACGGTATTAGTAGTAAGTTGTAGAAGTAGTTTTTTTTTTCTTGTTTATATTCCACAGCTTGCTGTCACAGCAGGGGTAAGAAATCCTTTTTAAAATTGGTTAAAAGGAACTCTGTTCAGGAAGGAAATTAATGTGATTTGGTAAAATACCATAGGACTTTAAAGGATATTGCTTTTGATATATTTTTTAAAAAATTCTCATTGTCAACAATTTCCATAAAAAGACCAAAAACACAAACATGCATTGCCTTTCTAAAACAGTTTATTCCTCTGTGACACTGAGTTTCATTGTCATCCAAATACTATTAAAAACAAGCCAATGAGTCGGTTGGACTGGGAAAGCAATAATGTCAAACATCTTAAAACAAGAATCTAAACACTAAAATATTCCCATATGAAATATGTGGTCAGGATTAAGCCATTTCAATACTATTCATAATGCTATATGAATACTGTGATATTATTTAATGAATTATCCAAAGTCACTCAGGTATTTGGACGACTTTCTGTTACACATACTGTCAGATGATGAGCTCACAAACATTCACTCCTCACATTCTGACAATAATGTTTATGCAGATTTGTTTATGAGGACACCATTGTGTTTGCTCTTAATCTCTCCCATAATGCTCCTACTCTTGCTGGTTATTGTGCCTCTCAGCAACACATTAATTTTTTGGCTGCACCACCAGCTCAACCTCTTTCTGTTGTGGTTTCTTTTTCTCATATCTCTCTATAGACTCATTTCTGTGATACATTTCATGTATCCCATTTTAGTGACATGAGTCTGTTGGGTATTGTTCTTTATAGCTGTAGGAGACTCATTGTGCTCCCAGCTGAATCCTCTCCTGCAGCTGAAATTCGCTGTAAAGCAGTGATATGGTTGCGGTATAAATGATGCAAATGTCTGATGTGTGTGTGTGCTTGATTTTCAATGAACAGAAATTTGACAAAGAAAATGTTAGCAACTAAAAATTCAAGTCAGACAAGATTTGTTCTACTCCACACTTTATAAATAGCATTTTCATCCTGATTTTTACACTTTAGATGTTATTTTGAGAAAACTGAAAAGAAAAATCAGGACATCAGGTTACGTTTTGACAAGTGCCTATGTCAAATTGGAAACCCTGAGAATTACGGTTATATTGCGGATTTCTGAGCCACATGTTGTCCATTGTGGCTGTAAACTCTTGTTTGCAAATTACTGATCAGAAAACATTATCTGAGTAAAAGAATGGCATGCTGTCACCACTCGAGGCAACACAAACCACAAAGTTTGTGAGGTCAGAGTACATGTTGGTGGTGTATCAGTTCTAAACAGTCAAGTGAACATCATGCATTTTTCAGACACTTAAGGGTTAATGTGTTAGAGGCAAGCAGACAGTCTGATGCAATCTGCAATACATACTTCACTAATTACAAGGATAGAAGAAGAGACAGTTATCTGGTGAAAATTGTACATTTACATTGATTTAAAGACAACTTGTGATCGTGAGCATGCGATCAGGGTGTTAGCTATGCTTATGACTGAAGAACAAGCATAATGTATAGGATGTTTTTGTGAGGCTATATACCTGTTAAGGGTGTTAATGAATGATTTGTCAAGCATTTCAGTCTTGTTTGTTCTTCATTGTTCATTCCATGTTGAATATGGTTGGTACAATTCAAAACAAACTAAAAGTTGTAATTTTCTGAGCACAGTTTAAGCCATGCTAGATTTGCCCTCTGGTAAAAAAAAAAAAAAGACTGGGCACCACAGCTAAATATATGACTGCCATCTAAATATGTCCTATTACTGTCTTCCAATCTCTAATTCCGCTGTGCTAAATCAGTCCCTCTGTCTCTTTCAGTAGCAGGGAGTCTCACTAATTACCATTTCAAACCTCTAGTTTGGCTTCTGTGTTCCCTCATTATATCTGATGAGCCCGACCAGTCTGGGGGAAAAGGAAACAAGTGTTCAAAGCCTATACAGAGCTCGAGTGAAATTACACAGGGCTGTTCAAAACCACACACTCATAAAACAACAATTGTGGCTTTGATGGTCAGTGTGGTGACACCCACCATGTCTACTGATGCTTGTATGAATCTCTTTCTGCTTTTTTTTTGTATATGGTTTACATATGGACGTAGTGAATGCAAAACATGCTGTCCCACTGCAAAATAATTACAGCTGTGCTCTCTAGCAACAGTTAGCCACACTGGGATTGAATTATGCATTTCTAACAATATTGGCCAATCACATTGCACGTGTCTGCTATTTTACCTGTTGTGCTTTTCATACTTGATGAAGATGAACTCATACTGTCACATTATGCAGGAGGCTAAGGCAGTTTCATTCAGTCCTCCACTTCATCTTAATAGCATATTTGCTTTGTCATGCAAATCCTCATTGCCTGGAACTTCTTGACGGATTAGAAAGGTTCAAGGCTAATAGCATGCATTGTAGGCTACCATTGTGATAATGGAGTCAAGCCTGTGAGAGGGTGTGCATCATGGAGAAAAAATGTCTTACCTTGCGTGCCAAAGTGAAACACACCTCGACCTCCGGAGAGAGAAATGTGTGCTGGAGAAACGACATACATTGCATCTTTAATGTTTAATTTGGATTTAGCAAACATGCACTGTAGGTATTGGTGAGTATGATTGTGGTGCATAAAAACTAGGTTCTTTTCTTGAGTGTGGGTGTGGGGGTCTTGCCCTCCTTGTGAATTACTAACCAAGGCATATGGTGTCTGTGACCTACAGGTGTTCAGTTGAATCACACTGTCAGACATACATTCGCTCTGGTGCTGGATAATTACAGTTGGCTCAGTCTCTTTTGATAATGCTGTTGTTGTAGTTGAATGAATTGTTATTCGCTGTTCCTTAACAACCTGAGTACAAAATGAGTGATAATAACAATATGGGTTTCGTGCACTCGGCAGATAGTGAGGGAAAAGGAGGGAAGAGAAGTGAAAAATCTCATCCTACTCACACAGTAATCCTTTAAAGAGGACTTTGCCGCCTCTCACTGCCAAACACTTTGATACATCCCTTTTGAAAATAACTGGAAAAAAAGGCTGGAACAGAGTGATTTTAAGGGGATTGACGAGGAGAGAGAGATTTGCGGTTATTTCACATTGCTTTTCAGCATAAAAAAATCTAAATTATCTTCTCTAGAAGTAATGAAACTTCTCAGGAAATAGAAAATTGCTCAGAGCGTGGTCTGTGGGAAATCTTTGAGTTTCTTCATGTTGATTGGTGAGTTGTGCAAGTGTTTAAAGCCTTTCTAAATCTGTGCTGCAACAGTCACTTGTACTCATAATCTGACAACACACAACTGTCTATTGGAGGTAGTACTCTGATTGTTTAATTAAATAAAAGTCGCAAAAGTAAAATATACAATATCTCCCTCTAAAATGTGGTGGAGTAGTATGAAGTTAGCACAAAGTGAAAATGCTCAAAAATACTAGTAAATACAAGTACCTTAAACACTTTTACACTTAAGTACAGTACTTGAGTACATTTCACTATTGAGGAAAGCTAGAGGAAATCTGACTTTGGTCTCAATCAGTGAGATCATCACACAGTGCATGAATTATAACTTATGTATAATCTTACTGCAAGAGCAGACTCTGAAACGTAACAGGAACATAACAGTTCCATGTTTGAATGTGCAAGCTTTGCATTTGTTTGTTTTCTGTCTCATATGATGAAACAAAATTTGGTACTTGAGCCAAATTTCACACATAAGAGACCCAAATTCTTTTCTGCCTGTATGTACTGCGGGTTTGTAGGATTGGATGTCAAAAAAAAAAAAAAACTGATGTAGGCGTTTGTGCCTAAAAGTAGACATGCTGAGTGTGGGGAGTGAATGCAACTGTTTAATTTCTACAGTAAGTATCACAGTGCATGTACTGAATGCTTGCATGTGTACATGTCTTTGGTGAATATATTAATGTGTAGATATGCAGACATGCTAAATCCTTAGTATCCTGTTGGGAATGATGTTAGACAGCAGAGGCTGGAAGCTCTCACAGCCGACCAGCCATCATACGCAGACCTGTCCATCAAATATTTGGTCGCCATGGAAACAACCTAGTTCCAAACTAGTGCAAGGCGGGCGCAGGGATATAATGGAGGACCAGACAGAGCCGTGCCTGCCTGGGTATGTGTTGCTATTAAAGCGACCACCCTCACCCTTGTCTCTTCTAGTTAGTCAAAGCGAGACCATGAGTGTGACACAGTGTCTGGCTACAGTACCCAAAATACCCACAACTAGAACACCGGCTGAAGTTGCTCAAATACAAACCCAAAGCATCTTCATTAGTGGTTGTTTTTTAAATGAAACTGTTATGTAGGCCTAAACCACATGACACTTCTTCCACCGTTTCTCTGGAAATGATATTGTAGGTTTAGAGAGGTTTAGTCAAGAGTTTCGAAGAGCTCAAGACAGCTTATCTTATCAGCAACATGTAATCATTAAAGGTATTACATCCAGCTTACATCAGTCAGAGAACAGGCACATTATAAGCAGAGCCGGAAAATACGAGAGAGAGATGGAGAAAGGAGAAAAGAAACAGACCAAGACAAAGTCAAAGAGAAAAAGATGGAGTCATCTTGCTAAGTTTCTGTTAAAAATAGAACATTAAGAGGGAAACAGACAGACTAGTTAAGGTTGTCATGGGATGACAGTAGAGTGTCTAAGGAGCTGCAGAAATGTGACAACAAACTGAAATCTTATCAGTACGGTGGTTATTGTGACCTCACACTGTCAGACATGTAGAAAAGAGACTAATTGCTGTTTCCAAAAAGCGCGAAGCCTGTGCGGGAAACGCTGTGAGGAGGAAATAGAGGAAAACAAGCCTGAAGCCCGGGAGACACACAGAGAGAGAGAAAGAGAGCGAGAGAGAGAGAGTACTAAAAATGACAAAAGGTGAGCTGACGGCGTCTGCCATTGCCGTATGCTGAGGCTGTGGGAGCGGGGCTGCCATGTTCCAGGAAGTGACAGGTACAGTGTGAAGAAATCTGAGGGAAACCTCATGAGGTCCAACACTGCTGTGAAAACAGCAGCACAAATGGATATAGCTGCAAGTGACATTAACTGGCAGGGTCCAAACACTGTGGATCCACGCATGAAAGCGCTCCCTCTTTCCTTCTCTGGGTTCGGGTTAGTTGTTTTGAAAATGTCATCTAAATTAGTGAAAATTATGAGTCTTCATTTTCCTAATGTAAGGATGTCCACACACATACAGAGACACCTGAATGACAGAAAAATGAATGTCTCAATCAATCAGTTCATTAATTAGTCGATTGATGGAAAATTAATCAACAACAATTTTGATAATCCCTTAATCATTTAAGCTGCTAAGCAAACAACAATGTTCATGTTGTAAAATTATATTCTGGGGGGGTTTAAATCCAACCAACTGGTTTTTGTGGCTAAATATGACCAAACTCTGACAGTTCCACAATCTTAACCATGTGTTTATTACTGTCACCATGACGACACAGGTCCAGTTTCCACTCTGGAAAGAAAAATGTTTTTCTGGAGCAGAAAGATGTGGGATAATGGTGCTTATTGCAGAGCCCTTGGAGATCTTTGTTGCATGTTATGTGTAGAGGTTATGTGGAAGTGTCAACAGTCTGCTCACGTAACAATGACAGGTTTTTCTAACATTTCATCCAACATAGTTGCGTACTGGAAGAAACATGAAAAAGAGCGGGTGCTGCTGTTACCACAACACATCCATCATCCACTGGGCTTCCTAATGCACATGTAATATTTAGGCGCAGCATAGTACCATTTCTGTAGGATGGTGATCACCGGACTTGGGACTAGTGATGTGCTAAGCAGATCTGTTCAGTGTCCCAAATCTCTAGAATTGCTCGGTGCTTGACCAGAACACAGACTGTGCAGTCCCAACACTGATCCAAAATGCTGCAGTGGAGGAATTAAGGAAACTAGATAAAGAGATCATATTTCTCCTGTGTTCGGTTCTCTGCATTGGCTGCCTGTTATGATTATGATTATGAATCTCGCACATTTCATTTACATTGTTCTGTCATTATCAGTTTAGGTAAGAGTAATTAATTCTGTGTTGTGTAATGTCAGCTGGCATCCAAATAGTTGCATTAATGCCATCAGCTCCTACATTGTCCCAACTATTTTACTTTTCCCTCAGTCCTGTTTCCCGCAAGAAGCATTTTCTGCCCCATTTATGTGAACCCCACTCCAGTATGTTCTTTAGCTTTCTTCCTCTCATCCCTAAACTTTGCATTTGCTCCACCATGTCCTTCCTGTTTTTAGTATATTTATTGCAGGGTGATAACATGTTCTACAGTTTCTGGTGCCTGACAATGCTCACAGAGACTGGTTGGATCCCTATCAAATGAAGAGTCCTGCGTAGGCTGCTGTGTCCTATTCTTACTCTTGATTTTGCAACCTTTTCCCTCCTGTTCCCTCCCCACACTGCCTACTTTATTTTGATATATTTTATTTAATGCAAATGTCTCCCCATTGTCTCCTGGTCCCAGTGCTGTTGCCATACCCATGTGAACTTGATCTCAGTGACATGTTCTATTGCTATTGAGTGAATAAACATTATTTTGAATAACAAAACCTAATAAGTATTGGACACACCTCACTGCAAAAACTTTTTTGTTTAATCCATTCTGCAAAGCCTGCACTGTAGCTGGGTCTTTCGATCCATCAGTAAAAACAGGCACACAATCTGAGTATTTGTGATCTGTATACCA
The DNA here is from genome assembly GCF_017976425.1 of Toxotes jaculatrix. Classification (NCBI taxonomy): domain Eukaryota; kingdom Metazoa; phylum Chordata; class Actinopteri; family Toxotidae; genus Toxotes; species Toxotes jaculatrix. Next base: position 8,871,705 of record NC_054408.1, on the reverse strand, counting down.
ATAGATCACACTCACTAGGTCTGCATTTTCATTTCTTGTTCTAATTTGCAGCAGTTCCATATCTACTTCAGGAGCTTTGAGCAGCCACACAGGGATTACTGGCCAAATGACAGAACTCTCCGTCAGAAACTCCAAGGTTTCTTGCTGTTGCTTGTCCTATCCAGTTAAAACTGGCCCAGTTACTTACTAAATTTGCTTATTTTCATTCATTTGTATTTTTGCCATGTTTTTGGGTGAAATTAAACCCCCTTTTTAAAAAAAAAAAAAAAAGTAAACCTGTGCCTGCTTTTCCTCTGATTGTGTGGTCATTAACAGTTGTATAGTGTGTGACAATGGAAGATTAGTCATTGTTTATTTTGACGTTTACACACTCATCCATAGTAAATCATTTATATTGTGTGGACTTTCAATGGATTAATTTGGTGTGGTATCTGTCCTCCTGTGCTTGTGTGCTGTGCTTGTCTGTCCAGCCCAAGGCTTTACTCTCAACATTTTCTATGTCTCCTGGATGGGGTTTGAGGAGCTTTAAGTGGTTCCTGTGGACTCACTTGTCTGTTGTCCCCCTTCTGTTATGTCATTCTTTGATTCACTATCTGCAGTTAAGCTTTTGCTTTCTATTGTGTGTCTTTGTGTTTCTATTTGTAATTTGTGGTAGTTTTGGAACAAGGCCTAAAAACTGCAATTCATCACAGCCACCCTGTAAGCTCAGTTGGTAGAGCATGAGACTCAATCTCTTAGGGCTGTGGGTTTGAACCCCACTCCGGGCGGCACCACCTCCCATGGACTCACCACCTGTGGGAGGTGCCATAGGACTTCGGTGCATTGTGGACTGGGCGGCAGTTGCCCCCGCGACCTGGGCCTGGACCCAGATAAGCAGATGATGACATGACAATGCATCACAGGATTACAAAATGATCCGCAGGGAATCCCCAGTGCACTATGACAGTGCTTTGTAAAATACTGAACGAGAATAACCGGTGTTAACAGGTGTAGCACATGTCCACTGAGTGTTGTGCAAATAAAACTGTGACAGTAGTTTAAAAAAAAAAAAAAACAGCCCATTATTTATTGTTCCTACTGCCTGGCCATCAAGATAGGCTTTCACTTTATTATTTTTCAAGTTCACAGAAGAAGTACTTAGTGGGATAAATAATTCTATATCTGAGTTATGCATCATTCATGAGACCACCTTTTAAATCATACACCATTTTAGCCACTTCAACTTTGCACCAATGCCTCTGTGAGTTCAGAATTTTTTTCCTTTGAGATCATGATTGCAAGATCTGTTTTAAAATGTAGTCAGATGGAAATTACCAGTCATCTGTTTGACTAAAAATGACACACTCGTCTGACAAGCAAAAACAGCAAAAGGAAGTATGATTAAGTCGGGTGATATGACTGATTAGGTAAGAAACCAAAAGAAGGACTGATTGTTTTCTTTGGAAGAATGTGTAAGAAGACACATAAGAGACTTTCAGAATACGTGATTTCCATGTCAATCTGTTGGTGTCCAAATTTTCCACTTCGTCACACTCAAACAATACATGTTTTTCTTTTTAATCATGCCAAGGGCATGGCTCCAGGGATGACAGTGTCGGTTGCTTGGTGGGTCCACTATTTTGGTTGAGACTGGAATATCTTGACAAAAGTTGGATGGATTGCCATGGAATTTCATACAGATATCCATGAAGGCTTGAGGATGAACATGAATTAATATAATACTTTAGCTCCTGACTTTTTGGAGCTCTGTCAGCAATTTGTCCAACTTTGGGTCATGACCCTGTGTTGTGTGGCAAAGAAATCATACTGATTTTATTTATCTCACACTGATGGACTTTTATGTGTTGTGCTCTTTTATGCAGTGTATGAGGTTGTTTTTTGTCTACCTGCCCAGGGGCAACTGATGCAAATTAGCCACTAGCTAACGCTGGTGCAATTACTCTTAATTGTATGCTGTCCCTGCAAAAACAAACTATAAAGCAAAGCAATGTAGAAAGAGTTTACTTTGACCCGCAGTTGGAGAAGGGGTGGAGGAGCCTGCAATTAGCTAATTGATAGAAACCGGAAAAAAAAAACAACAGAAAAAAAAAGAAGTAGTGATCAGAGATGAACTCTTTTCACAACCGGCAGCAGCGGAACACAGAGATGCTTGTTGGTTATGTTGGCTGACTGTATCTAAATCTGAATTCGCCCTCTACTTTAATGTTTTTTTAGCTTCCTTGCTAATTATATACCTGTTTGCTAATTATCTATATTTGTGTTATATGTTCCTAAGTTAACCATAGCCATGCGCATGTAGTTGATTATGCATAGTGAGTGTTCCATTAATTATACTGATCTTTGTTAGTAAACTCCCGTTGTATGTATGTAAAAAATAACTTTTCAACAATGTCATAAAATACAGTACAGAGTGTGGAAACCATATTTCCAGACCATTCACAGCTATTACCAGCAGATCATTTGGCTTCTTTTTCCTACACATGCACATCACAGAGATGAGTGCATGAGACCCATCAAATGGCTGAGTGCCACCAGATGTAACTGTCTCTCTTAACAGTCTGTTAAGGGCAAAGTTACCTATTTGCTGTCATTTCACTAAATCATTTCCTGTTTATTTATTTCTCTATAGTGTATAGAATATTAACCTAATAAAATGGTCTCAGAAGTCTCATCCCTCAAACCCTCATCAAGCATCTCCACCAGTATTTTGTTAATGTGAATGAGCCCATTATGTCAGCGAGGCTTCCGTGGTATGTTGACTCACGTAATTTCTAAATCAGTTGAGATATTGCGATCAGGAGAAACAGATGGCATGAAATGACCGGGATATTGAAGGCTCAAAAGACACCCGAGCACATCAGTGTATTGCCATGGAAACCGTCACGGTCTTGCGAGTTTTTAATGGCCCACAATTAGCTGAGAAGAACAACAAAGGGGGTTAGATCAGAGAAATGGCCAGATGTTCAGATATGATTTTAACTGTGGCAGAGAGCTTTGACTGCTCTCTGATTCATCTCAGTTACACAGTTATGTGTCTCAATGATGATTATGCAGGTAGCGATGATGAGCGTAGTGTTGATGGCACTGTTCTGATTGTAGAGCACTGAGAAACATCCCACAGTACATGTGCCCAGAAAACAGCTTAACGGATGTCAGTACCAACCTTCATAATAGCATCACAGCTTGGAGAGGTAAAAGAAACTCTAGCTCTCATCTAATCGTTTGCTCTTCCTCTAATAGCAAAAAAACAAACTCACAATCAAGACAAGAAAGGAAAGGATTAAAAAGTATGTTTGTCTACTACAAACATTAGCTATCTAGCTTAATGAGTTGCCGTTAGATGTAAGTAGCTTATGGTTAATTGCAAGGCTAAGAATATTACTCGCTTGCAGCATTATTTCATGGGGTTACTGATGCATTTTCATACTCATACTAAACACAAATGCTTCTTCTGTCAAAACACACATGTGCACACTGTCTCACACCTGGTTACACGCCTCTCTTCCTCATTTTGAAATACCTTTTTTGGTCATCCACTACAAAGGCTGCAGTATAATTAAGTGTTGCTGACTGACATGCACCTGGACGCTGGTGATAAGCACCTGAGTCTGGGATTCAACAAAGGGCTGCTGACCTGCTGGGGGGCTGTTGGGACGACTGTAGGAGGCCTTTCAGTACAGGGGTCTTAACATATTGCTCTGGGCCAGAAACACACTTCACACACAGCCCACTCACACTCTCCATTTTTCAGTCACAGTCTCTGAGCACACCAATGAATTTGTGTGAGTCATCTGCCTCCAAACGGCCTGTTATTGAGCTTCACTTTGAAGGAGAACAGCATGTTGCAGTGGAGTCAATGCCACTAGTTCCATTATTTTGAGGCAACATTTTGAGCATCGGTGCAAACTCCTCAATCCATGTGCACGTTTATTCGGATGTGTCTGAGTGTGTGCCTTGTGGCTGTTTGTGGGAAATATTTCGCAAGTTTTACAACACTACAAGTATCCCTCCTCTGTTCTTTGAGGTGCCATCTGAACATCCTTCAGAGTTTCAATGGTTAAAGAGGACATTTCTTCTGTAAACAGCATCTAATGCAAGTTTTCTTTCCAACTGGTCTTGTGGTTCACAGACAGCTAGTTAGATCTCTTTGTGTTGTGATTTATTATTCATTGGCACATTTGGCTGTGCAGCAGTAATTGCAGCATGCAGCAGAAGCGCCTGCATCTGATGGGGCACAAATGAATAAATAAATCTAGATGGCGGAGCTATTTGAATGTGTGACATTTACTGATGAGGCAATTAAGAGAGCAGCACACAAACGCACAACCTGCATTACACTGGCTGATCCCAGCATTACCCAACAAGTCTTTCTCACACACATGCAAATACATTCATATATTATGCAAACATTCATACCTCAGTGGCCTGTACATTGTTTAATCACATAGTGATGGCTGACTTCTCTGTGGCAGAATGTCACTTGGCACAACTTCACCATTGTTTGCATTGCTCTGTCTCACACACACAAATATGCAAAAAACAGAAAGGTAACGCTGGCAAGAAAATTCAAGAAAAATTAAACTAATGTTCCTGAGCCTGCTGTTGTTAAAACCCACACATAAAGAAGATATTTAGGGGAGTGGGGATGGGGGGTTGGACAGATCAACAAAACATCAGACTGTTTCATGAGTCATAATAGTTTCTCTTTGACCTTGACCAGAGTCATTCCCCAACCTCAGCCAAGTGGTTATTATTGTAATCATGACGATGAAGCTCCTGCAGCCATAACAAAGTAGTCATTGTTGCCACATCAAAAAAATGGACATCTCAACAGTGATTTGTAATGTTTTTGGAAGACACTTAAAATATTATTTTTGAATGATGTGTCAGATCAGAAAATTTGGAGGACTTGTTTCAAAGTAATATAACCCTGCTTGACACCTGAGGTCCTTTATGACTTGATCGCTGTATAGTTGCAAGGGTTTCAATTTGCTCAGCAACCACACCAAAGCTGTGGAACTCCCTCCTTCCATTTGATGATGTCAGTGCACTGATTTCGGAAACTTGGTGTCTGACTTGTTTTAACTTGATCTGATTGCAGGCGTGCTGGGGGCATGACAGCGTATGGAACCTGACCTGAGGGTGGAGGTTCCTGGCAGGGTGGTTACAAGAAGAATCTGAGGGGTCTAAACATGATTCATGCGATAAGAAAGAAAAAAAATTGGACTTGTCTTAGAACTTTTTTTGTAGTTCTTTCCTTTTAACAATTGTTAAAATCAAACAATTGGAGAACTTCACTGATGCTCTCAACTTACATTTCCTAGACATACACAACCTTTGTCGGAAGTGAACACACAATTGTGGCAAAGGCCCAAAAGGTTTGGAATCACTGGTTTAAAGCACTTAACACAAGCTTGGCTTTTTTTCCTCAAAGCAAAAGTATAACATTTGGGAAATAAATATATTTGCTTTCTTTCCGAGAGTCAAAGGAGAAGATTGGAATCTCTCATATCTGTTTGGTAAATATAAGGCAGCATTCTATCAAGGGCCGGTATCATGCCCAGTCACGTCCGAGTTAGCCTCTGTTCCAACAGATTCTGCGACTCAATGCCGTCTTTCATTCAGCATTTATTCTCTCAGTCTTTCTTTAAAAAATCAACTGTGTTCTGGAGTTTACTTTACAATTTCTTAGAAAAATCCCCATCTTGGATAGTTGCTTGGACAGTTGGATAGAAGAAACTGAAACATTTGTGATTTTCTGTACTGTCTAAAAGCTTTTACAGATCCTGTCTGTCCTGCTGTTATTACAGACATGTCTGAGCTAATTACGATAATTTGACTCAAGGGGTTAAAGGTTGCTAAAAAAATATATTGAATGAACAATGATATTAGATTAAAAAAAAAAAAAAAAAACTACCATCCTTATTTAAACGTGAAGCAAGCCACATGACTGGACATACTGTGGACAAAGGCTCTGCTCCATGGTTGTATTTTTGGTTAGTTACAGCTTAAGGCTGGAAACAGAGAGCAGCCTGGCTTTATCCAAATGAAATTAAATAAAATTAAAATAAATACATAAATATAAATAAATAAATGTATATGTAAATGTATATATGTATATATATGTATATATAAAATCAGTCTGCCAATTTGCACAAAAACCAAATTGTGAAAACAACAATTTGTCTTTTTATGGGAGTTTATGTGCCGGACTATTTGTTTCACTGGGAGAAGTTGAGAAGTTTGGAAAGTCACTGCTCCCGGCCAACCTATGCAAAGCTATGCTAAGCTAACCAGCTACTAGCTGCGGCCTCATTTTTTACTGTACAGATGAGAGAGTGGTATCAATCTTCATCTAACCTTTGGAAAGCAAAAGCAAATAAAAATTTTGCTTCTCCCATCAAAGCTAGGCAGAGCTGCTAGGAAATTATCTTATTATCTTTTTTTTTTTTGCAGCAGCAGCAGCAGCAGTTTAGCACCATCCTTCCCTTTGCACCTGACATATTGTCAGGAAGATATCAAATTCAATATTCATTCATTCATTGACTTCCTTCCTTCCTTTACCGCGGTCCTTCCCTTCAGGCCAAAAAGCCGACACGGTGCCTGGCTGGACAAATCAGGCCCCGTTGGCTCCGCCCCTCATTTTCGGATGTGGATGCTAGAAAAAGGCCAGCAACAATGTGACAGACAACACAGCCCCGTCGCTCTGCTCAGCGTAGTAGTGGATATCTTCACAGTGAACGGGGGGGGGGGAGCTGAGGCGAGCCAAACAGAGCTGCGTGCTCACTGTGCAACAAGGCGAACAGGAGCAAAATGGACCGCCGGGCAACAGCAGCAGCAGGAGCAGCAGAAGCAGGAGCAGCATCCACTGAGGACCGACACAGTTTTTAGGTGAGGCTTTGTTCGCTTTCCGCAGGACTTCCATACAGATCTGCATTTACTGCTCCAGAGCGCTTTGTGCAGTACGCGGAACAGCACAAGCGGAGGATGTGCGTGCACGATGTTTGGTTAAAACGACCCAATATATAGGATGTTTGTTTTGTTTTTAGATCAAACCTGCGGACGATTATGTAGCAGAAAATCTTTTGTCCGCGTTACTTCACCGTGACCATCAAATGGAGCCCGTTTAACAGCAGCTCATTGAGACAATGCGCGGCTCTTTTAAGGTTTGCACAAAAAAGGGGGTGTAAAAATAGTCTAACAAATACAAAGAGCATTATTGACACATGCAGAACAGTTCAGTGTAATGACGCTTTATTCTTGGGTACCACTGAGTCGTTGTAAGAAAATTAGGTTTCTCTATACACTGAGGAGTTCATTCACTGCTCGCATGGTGAAGTCAGGCCTGCTCGCTGCTCTACAACTTGAGGAGAAGATGTGGAGGTTTGTTGTTCTTTTGACCCTCAGTTATTGTTAAACAGCTCCATGCACATGGTGTAGCCCGAAATCAGAACAGGAAACCTAGGCCAAGAAAAGAGCTCCAGGGGAAGACACGTGAAAGCAATATTAATAATATGATGGCACCACAATGTGCCTTTTTTGTATTAGCTGTTTGCATTAGATTCTGTTTACTGATCATCAAATATACCGTGTCATTTCCTTTGATACTTGATAAGGGGAGTTGGCATGACGAGGTCGGTGTCACTGATTGGTCCTGATCTGCTCTTGTGCATTAATAGTTCATTGTGGTAGCAACTGCTCATTCAAAATTTTTTTGCGCCACTACACTTTTCATGCCCACATCCGTGACACTTCACAGCTGTAGCAGATTTTCTTTTGCAGCAGTTCAGTTTGTAACAGCCAGATACCATCTCAGCTTTCTGTCCAAGGGCTTTAAATTACACACAAAAGTGTTAAGGTTCCTAATCAGCTTGACATGACATGATTGAGAACAGTGACAGTGTTTTTAAAGCAGAGGAAAACACACAAGTGTCAAGGGTAACAAAGTGTTTATTTTGTGTGTGTGTGTGTTTGGAATGTGATGCCTTTGGAGTGCAGCAAGTTGTCTGATATCAGCAAAAGGACAGTGGAAGTTTATCTCTCTGAGTTGTCAGGATTTATCCCAGTGTCACCCCAAGACAATACTGCATCACCTTCAAGAGAAGTGGCGCAGGTTGAGAGTAACACTGAAACTCATTACAGTAACAATACACACATGCATTCTCACTTCTCTGCAGGCAAAGGCAGGTCCGTTCATTGTATTGACTTCCCTGTGCAGCATAAACAGCGTGGGGAACAAAATAGAAAGCTCCTCTCTAGGTTAACATGACATTGCATCAGAAAAGTGTCATTTTGTTTGTGTGTGCAGCTGCTGAATAATTATGCTCTCGCTGGTTTTCAAACCTTCGAGAGGCTGCGATAAGGACAAAAGTGGAATTTAGTGGACAGTGTTAACCACTGGAGCTTAGATGAAAAGTTGCACATTATATAAAACTGAATATAAATTATTTATCTTTTCTTAGTCAGGACATTTTCTTTCATAGTAAGGGGACTGTAGCTGCTACCCACAATGCATTATGAATGTGCTAATGGCTACCACATAAATGCACACACACACAAGCAGTGGGTTGTTATTCTCACAGAACTTCTTTCTTTTACACAGCGAAATAATTACCGCTACACACTGGCTGATACCTCTGTCTCTGCAACTGGATATTTATTGTCTCAAATAGCTCACCCTCTCTCTGCATGTGCAGACAGAGTACAGGTGTACAGAAAAGCTGGATTCTTTGTACAGACTACCAATATTCCCCTTTTATTCTATCATGGTGAAGCACCATACAGTGGCCGTGGAGCTTTTGTTTTGTTTTGTTTTTTGTTTTTTTTTTGTCACCAAACCGATCCATATTGACCAAAATCACCTGAGAGACTGACATTTTGGTCGGCAAGTTGGCAGTCTTCAGTATTGTCCCATAGAGACAAGGTTTGCGTGTTTATGTGTGTGTATTGTTTTTCAGCATACTAAGCATGAAACTCAATAGGCTGTGATGACTCTTCGTGTTCATGTTAAATTCTGATCTTATCCTCATTACTGTAGAATTGATGTACGCAGTGGTGCATGTGGGCACGCAACCACAGCCAGATAAATAAAAAACAGACAAGCTACACTAAAGCAATGGACAGTGCATAACAGTTCTATGGAAAATGTGCTGAAATAGATAATTGCCATCAGTGACAACCCCATAACAGAGTTAAACTCAGAGATTGACTGCTATCCATAGCGTCGGACAAGTGAAGTTCAACATAAATCCCAGCAATTAAAAATGAATGGAATGTATTCACTGAATTCCCCTTTTTATGTTAGTAAACTGATTCTGAATGAAGCAAAAAGATGAACCATGCAGCTATTTTATGAGGCATCACAAATCATTGCAATAGTGTGTTAGTATTTAGGGGGATGAGTAATTAATGTCTGTTCTATGTTGTGTTGTAGTCCATTAGGAATGACATTTCATTTCGCTGTTTATGCTAAGCATGTATGTGGAAATGACAGTAAAACCTGAACCTGATCTTACAGTACTAGGGGAAAATGGAAAATGAATTCAAGGACAGAAAAGGACAGACTTATACTTAAAGGACACATTTCTATACACTGTAAAGGCATGCAGGCTCTCTGTCTCTGCTCGGAATAGTGACACTGATTTTACCATAAGGGGATATTGCATATTGTAAGAATGAGGTTAGAAACTGTCAGCTTTGAAGTTTTAAATATTTTTCTTTTTTCAATATCAGTTAATATTGACAGGAAAGAAGGAGGTTTAAATGTCTTGTTTGTTTTTTGTTCTGCCACTTAGGGGTGCTGCAAAGTTGTGAACACAGCATTGACATATCATCGCCTTGTGAGCTGACTGGGCAAACTTGTCAGCAAACAGTTGCTTATGTACACATCTAGCATTTACGGGGCAACTTAGCATTAATTTGCAGTCACGTTTCTAGTAACCTGGCAAATGTAAGTCCTATATTCACTCTCTTTATCTCTGTTTTCAGCCTCTACCACTTGCTGACAGAAATATCTGGCTCTTTAGCTGCTAAATGCTCCGCCATATTCACCAGCTAGTCTCTGACTGTGTCTGTCTGCTTTTTGATGCTGAGCAGGTGGTGTGCAGTGGGTTTTTAGAGCGTTTTCACTGAAAATAGCCGCCTGCTGCAGCCAGAAACTCTCTATAAAGCTCAGCAAAGCTGAGCGGAGCTTCAGTTTCAGGTGATAATTCTCTGAAGATTCATCACCACACACTGCCCCTTTCACAATATCAAAAATCAGTTCTTTTCATCTCACATCTGCTCGTGACATGGCACAGCTGAACTTTCAGTCGATACTTTTAGTTAATCCTAAAATTTTCATGTAATTTTACTGTCAGCCGGAGCTAGTGGTAGAGTTTCGTTTTTATCTGTTCCAGACTGTATATGTTGAGATACAGTACAGGCGAGTGGAGGGACTGCATGGGCAGGGCGCTCTGGAAAGGTGGAGGTGTAATTTCAGATGCACACTAACTGACCATAGCAGCAGTTATCTGAGCTCTGCCTTCAAAAGCAGGAGCGCTGGAGTCATCAAGACCAGCTGTGTCGCTCACTCCTGAATGAGCGTGTGAGTGCTCAGAGGACTGGGCTCTCCATGAGAAACACATGGACGTCCAGGGTAATTACCCATCTTCACGAGATTGTAAACTTCCTGAGAGGAGATATTTAAGCGCTCAATTCTGTCTGATGTATGGTGCTCTACTCCTCATGTTGTGTCTTCTTAAAAAGGGACATGGGATGTTTGAGCAGCTTATTGTGGCATAGCTTTCATAGTTGTGCGTTAAGTCTCTGATAGGCTGCTAATCTGAGTCTGTGTTTAGAAGTAAGTGTCCAGAGTTCAGTCAGATTATAGGGAGGTTAAGCTGTCTGAAAATGGCTGTAGAGCTGTAGATTAGTGGGCTTGTTCTCTGGGCGTTTTTTTTTTTTTTCCTGCCACAAATACAACATCCAGTGTGTGAAATACTGATATGAATGAATCCTGTCAGCAGCTTTTCTTAAAGCATTAGCATATGTGTTAACCTGTAAGATCTGCTCTCATTCTGTGTCTGGACCAGAGAAATGTTTTTGGTTTTAGCTCTTGGAGTTGGAGGAAGCTTCTTAAGCCCTGTTTCTATCTTGGTTTCTTCTCCCCCCAGTCATGGGTGAGCATGGAAATTCAACTCTGGTGACTTTATTCCCAGTTCAGAAACAAATAGAGTGAGGTTGACTAGTCATACCCTCTGATGGTACAAGCATTGTTACATCCATTCAGCCTCTATGAGAAGGGGATCGGACAGGGAAGTGAACTTTAAGTGGACTCTCTCTCTTTCTCACATCTAATGCCCGCCCGCTGTGGGCGCCAGCACTCCCAGCTGTATTTATGGGCCATAATGTGAGATGTAGAGCTGCATTTCCTTCACAGGACCTTGCTGCTGGCAGGCTGTATTTGAGAGGGCTCTGTGCACCGTGAAAGCCTGTCATCAAGAACCACTGCCCTGTGTGATTTATCAGAAAAGGATGAGCTTAGAAGGTCAGGATGATTCAACTCTTCCCGGTCCTCTGTTTTCATCAGATGTCCTTCCTTCTTTAAGTGGAGGTTACTTTTTGAACTAAACATTAGCGTCATTTCTTGTTTTTGTAACTGTAATTCGTAAAGGGTTTCAGGTACTGTGTTGTTAGTTTTAAACTTTTAAGTCTGACTCCTGTTTAAACATTGAAGAGTCAGCGGATGTATGATAGCTGATGACTTTCTCTCGTCCGTTACTCTGAATGAGTCAGAGGCTTGTTTTCTCTCAAGAGCTGTGTCAGTAGTACTGGTTTTAAATGAAACACGTCCTCTGCTTTGGGAATTACAAGGCGCATGGACACTTGGTGGGGCTAATTGGTAGGGCAGCAACCTAGTCTGGGTTTGTGTGCGTGTCCAGGTGTCAGCTTTGGATGTGTGCTCTCCTCTCTGCAGAATGCAGGCTCATCGTGTGCATGTGTGGGCACAGATGCAGGATGTTGACGCTATTGTCTCCTCTCTGCTTTGTGAATTGGTTGGGAATTTTCTACAGCAGATGGACCGTGACAGGTGTGTGTGATAGACTTCCACCTGACTGCACCTCTCGGCCATTATTGGATGTTGTCGCTCCTTCAGAGAAAGATTAATGAGTGTCTAAGCACGCCTTTGCAAAAATGGACATTTTTGCTCTGCTGATAAAATCAGTGCTGTGAAGGGAGATAGCAGGGAACAGGACAGACCTAATCTTCCTCAGAGGGATCTGGTTTGACCTTGCTGGACCTGGTATTACAGCAGCATGAGACCATCCCTTATGAGTTTCATCCTGTTACCGCTTAGAGCAAATCGGGATCAAAGACATCTTGCTTGTTTTTCTTAGATCATTTCATAAAATGAAGAACATGGTTTGTTTTTTCTCTCTCTGTGTGTATGTATCATGCAGAGAACAGAAATCTTACTTTGTGTTTTTTTTTTTTTTTTTTTTTTAACATGTTTTCTCTCTTGTCACAGAGGTAGTGCAGCAAGGAGACAGGAAAAACATGTTGTTGACGTTTGACAGTTTTGAGGTGAACCAGTGGGCTAGTCTTGGCACTGCCATGAAACCTGTCAAACATTAGATGCATCTAACCGTGGAAATCCTTCGAAAACAAACTTAAAGCTGCCCTGATCAACCTCTTTGTTTTTGCAGATGTACTGCTGGAGTGTTGCTGCATAGCTTCTTGATTTGATTTGATTATGACTAGATATTAATTATTTATTTATTGTTAATTATGTATTTTATTTCATTATCCATTTTAGGCAAAGTGTTGAGCGCAGTGCCATCATACTGCTTGAGAGTAACACTCATTCTGACTTGCATTACATTCAAGTCCCTGCAAGTTGATTGTAGTCAGGCAAAGCTAGGAATGCTGAGCCTCTTTTTTCAAGTGGGCTGCTCTGTCTCCATTGAGGAGAATGAACTGAAATGTAACCCCTGTTTCGTTCTATTTGTGGCTAAAACGTGTGCTTTACTTTAGGTTTCAAAGCTGGTCTGTACTTAGCTGTGCAGCTAAATTTGTGCATGCAGTCATGCTATTGCATGCTCTAGTGTATGTGATTGGCAGGCATTTGGATGGCCAGAATGAGCTGTATCGCCTGCAGTGTGTTCTCAGCTCCACATGCTAGGTGCCAGTGGTGAGGAGGCGGCTGATTTACTGCTAGTAGTAAGTCACATTTCCACAAAAAGACTGGCAGGCAGAGCAGTAGTACAGTAACCACACACGTACACTTTTGCTTAGAGAGATGGACAGTGATGCAGTAGTGGATGCAATATTCATACCTTTCTTTGCGTGGCTAAGGCATAACGTTAAAATGAGTGACTTTAGAGCAAACACGCATCAACACAAACACAGCCAGTGGAGCGGTGTCTGCATGTGCAGCACCACAGCTGAATGTAGGTCACAGAATAAGGCAGATGTGGGGGGAAGGAAAGAAGGTGAGCATCGGAAGTAGAAGTGAAGGCAGAAGGAAGCCTTTCATTATGTCATGATGTTTGAGCAGCGGCAGGATTAGGGCAAGATATATAGGGAGGGCTTAACCCCTGACTTTTTTTTAAGCTTTTGCCATGGAAGGAAAGAGCAATCATTCTTACATCCATTAGAGGACACAAAGATGTTATATCTATATTTACTATAGATCATCAGCCCCGTCTCCCTCTCCTCTCCTCTCTAACTGGCCTAGAAACCATGCTATGAAATTAGTGGCAGATGTGAAACACAGAACGGTGGATAAAACAGTTCTACTTGATTGTTTTACACAACAAGACTCTGCTTTAGCTTCAACGTTGTCCTGTCTTTAGCTGATCATTTAAATGGGCTTAGGTAGCCAGCATTCAGTATACTGGCTATTCTTAACAGCTGCACTTTGGGGTTTCAAGATGTGATGAATTGCAGCAAACCATTTGTAAAGCTTGGATGCTGGCAATGTAATTACACGGGGTGAAGTCTGATGTCCTACACAGTAATAACCCGATTGCCTCTTGACTCTAAAACAGAGTGGACCTGCAGCAGGGGGTTCATTAAGTGAAGAAAGAGAGGCACAGTTCATTAAGTCTGCACATATGCTTCTTCTTTGATCTCAGTTCTCTTACTTCAGTTTAAGACTTCAAGTGACTCCTTGTTACAGCCCAGGGTGTCCGCGGGGTTTTAAACAGTATTTAAAGGTGATAAATCAAAATTGCCAAATTTAAGGCCATTAAAAGTGTTTAATGTGGTTTAGAGGTATTATTTTTTTTAAAAACAGGTATTATTTTTTCAGACTATGAGGTGTCCTTTTCTGATTGAAATTCTATCTGCTAAAGTTTGCGTTAGTTCGTTTTTAAATGTGGGCATTAGCATATCTGGGCACATAATCAAAGATCCTCGTCTCAATCCCGAAGTCTCAACTTTGTGTCTATGTTTTTGGCTAGTTTAGGCTTATCTTCAACGTCCAGAAAACCATTGTCGTCGTCATGGGCAAATGCAAGTTTGCTGACAGCTGGGTGGAATACCCGGCATTTAAGGACTGGCTCAGGCCTGTAGCAGGGAATAACCGGCAGGCCTATTGTTCAGTTTGTAAAGAAAAAAAAAGTCACTGTGAACTGGATGGGAGCTAACACACTTCAGTCGCATATGCAATCCATTAAACATAAAATGGAATGCATGGTCTGCGAGAGTAGTTACCACCACCACCGCAAACTTGTGCCACAGTACAAGCCAACGTTACAGCTCCAGCAACTACGTCTGACCTCCGGGTGACTATGGGAGCCGCGCCAACACTGCTCACGGAGGCTCTGTGGTGTCTAAACACTGCAGTGAAACACCACACACTGAACTCCAACGAAGGAATTGCGGAGCTGTTTAAAGAAATGTTTCCCAACTCTGACATCACGAAGTCATTCACGTGTGGTAAAGACAAAACCGGGTACATCATCAAATCACCTGATCTGTAACCACACAAGGTTCTATCTCTAGATTATATGAGGAAGTACAGCAGTATGTGTTGTACGGTGAAATATTATCCCTTATATTAGGAAGGTTCATATTACAGCAGTTGCAGAAATGGTCCAAGATCAATACCTGTATGTATGTACCTCTGCATTCATGACAGTTTTGTTATTGGAATTCCACTTTCTAACATCAGAAATGTTTTCATCTGACAGGGATCTTTTGGATACTGCCCAAAATTCTGAGGCATGCAGAATTTTGACTCAAAATTTGCCAGATTAAATTAGTAAAATTTGTTAAATTTCAGGAGTGGATTGTGAACTCTGCAGATTAGTTTTGAGACTATGCGCATTTATGCAAAATTAATATGGTCCTCCACTTTGAAGTGGATTATGTGAATGCATAATGAACTAAATCTTCACTGTCTTCACCTTCTTTGTGTTTTGGTTTAAGCTAATTAAACATAATAATAAGCATTAAACATAATAAGCTTTAGGCAACTACTTTAAGAAGATAAATTATGGGTTCGGTTTATTTACGAATGACGTGTCTGCTGAATGCTGACGTCTAAAGACAAAAGTATTTATACCTATTTTGAGAGGCCACCGCCAAAGGCGGCTGTCAAAGTCTCCTTCTGACTGTCAGTCTGCCTCCATGACCTCTCTTCAGCAAGGCATTCACACTAGGGCTGTCACTTTTTCCGAAAATGCAATTCATGCAATATATTCCAATGAATTTGAATGTACACCCTCTCACCGCCCGCATAACCTTAGCATATTTTACTGATAGGTCAACAGGGCATGCCGTAGGTCAAGTTAATAGTGAAGTTTTAGAACACCCTCTGCTGGATTACAGGTCAGACTACTTCAAACGGTTGGTTGCGCTTGTAGACCATAACAACCCTCCAATGCCAATGTCAGAAAATTGTGATGCTCAACTCTGGACCCAGCACCTGCTTTTTGTTTGTTTGTTTTTTTTAAATGTAATAGTGATCTGTTAGTATGTATCTGCCAGTTGATGCTTGAACTGCTGTAAGATGAATATTAAAGGAAAACAGCTTAATTTTTTTTTAGAACAGCTCCACTCTTGAGAACTCAATATTTCATGAGGAACAAGCCCATTGGTCAGTGCTTTAATCGAGAGAACATGCACACTTAACAACCTATTGCCATACAGTGTGCAGAACAGAGAGGGACTGCATGTTCTCTTGCAGGACCAACCTGAGATTTTTTTTTTTAATCTAAATTCCCTACTCATCTAAAGCCTCATGTAGCCTCTTGTAAGACTCTTTTATAGCTTTTTCTTTGTCCCGACACACCAGTGTTAAACATCATAGATTAATCTTTATTAGCCTATCCACTTATTGTAAATTGACATTTATTTTCTGCTTAAATAGACAAGTATTGAGAACATGTTCCCGTGAGCTAACCCCTCCATTTAAGTTGCATTTTCTCTAAAATTGTACTTTCTTATGTCAGAGCCAGAGTCTTTATTTCCTACCGAAATTTCAGCTTGCTTAATTGAGAATTCTTTTGAAGTCGGCTGTGATTAAAGCATTCATAACATCCTGAACCTGCCTGGTTCCTCAGCAGGGTGTAGCAAAGTGGATTGAACAATTTTCAGTGAGATACTGTGCAGCTGTGTCCATGCAAGGGCTATCCAATCACTTACATGGCAGTCAAACAGAGGCTGGAGTTAAGGATAGTCACCTCTGGCAATACCTGTTCTATAGATACATTAAGACTATTACAGCAAACAGCAGGGCATGCTGGGACCCAAGGAGTGTGGTTACAAAAAGAAACAGATCTATAAATATACTCTTGATATCTAACCCTTTTCTGGTTCTATTGTTGAGTTGATTTTACAGTGTTGTGCTGACCTAAAAAGGTCCAGTGTCATTATATTCATCAAGTAATAAATATTGAAAGAAATTCACTTTATTCTGCAGTTAGTATATATTCACTGACAAAACAGAAATAGAGGTTGATGTAATATTCTGAACTCTATAGTTAAGATCAAATGAGTTACAGGTTAAATCTTTGAATTAATCAAGGACAATGGACGAACATGGACGTTGGACTAAAAAGTCTTTCTGTCCTTAGGAGCCACATGATTTCTTTTTACTTTTTAATTAATTTCCCATTAGCAGTTAGAAATCTACAAAGAACAACATGCACAGATAAGACCACAAACCAGACAGGAAAACCAACTTATTTTACACTTTGTACATGCCGATGCAGCCTGAGAAGGTTTTGCGCTTTAGAATTTGGCCTTTCAGATCAGGTTACAATGTTGAGTGTTGTTTTGGTGAAGTCTTGATTAAACTTAGTTATTTTGGAAGCAGAGGTTAGTGGTGTGTAAACTGTATTGCATTACACTATTGTCCACTCACTTTATATATAGAGGCGGTAGACTACATGCAGATGTAGAAATTACAGAGTTAATGGACAGCTAGACATTACTAGGGAAGGGAACTGAGAACTAGTTCCTGTTGAGAACCTGTTCATGTGGGAACTGTCAGAATCATTTCCTTTGGAGCTCATCAGTTCCTTTAATCATTTTTTTTCTTACAATTGTGCACTGGCATACAGTGACATCAAACTTGCGTGTCTACTCTGTCGGAAACAAGTGGAATCACGGTGGAGAGGCAAAGACGATTGGAAGCATCGCATTGTTTCTTGGGCAGCTCTCACAGGTAGATTAAGACCCACCCAGGTAGATAAAATCACTCAGATTCATTTTGTAAAATGGTAATTTCAAGTTAGGGTCGAAACACCAGCAATGTGCTGACAGATCTTTCTACAAAACATGGATTTATCTCCGAGGAATGCCATGCACGAAAGCCACTGCTTCTCAGCTGAGCACCATATCCATTACTGAGGGTAAATATCCTGTGTTAACATTAGGGCCATGCAGGCAGGCCGAGTGGGTTTTTTCTTTGACCAAGAAAACCTAAAAGAAAATGCTGTACAATTTTTTTTCCCCTGAGACCCAGACATGATAAAAACAATCAGTTACACTGAAAAAGTTTGGGGAGAAAAACTACTTCAAAGACTTGGTAACAGCAGTGGACCAGTTATGAAGTGTATTTTCATTAGCGTCATGTTGTAAAAAAAATGATCGCTGTGTGTTTTAAGCTTTGTTCTCTCCAACACTTGTCTGATACACTCTTCCCCTTTTTTGTTGCTTCCCTATTTCAGTCTCAATTTCTCGAGCTGCATTTCCACGTTTTCTTTTTCCTGAAAATTAAATCAGTGACTGTCAATTTTTTTGTGTGTGTGCATGATATTGGTGATCTACAAACACGTAGATCAGCTGCATGTCTGACTGAAGGTCTGTGTGTATTTCTGTCTTCATGCACACTGTACATACAGTTTTAGTCATGAATTTATGCATCTGGTCCCTTGGGCATAGCCTGTCCAAGACAATGAGGTTCTGAAATGCTTCTTTTGCCAAAATTAGGCACCTCTAACTATAACCTGCCAAATCACTAGAGTTTAATCGTACAAGTGAAATTACAGGCGCCATCATGCATTGCGCTTGGTAGATGGAATGGTAATGTATAACCTGGTACTCCACCCTAAATCTCAAGTGAAGACTGTCACATCAGGAGTGGATAAAAGCCAAACTTTGCCCATCTAAGAGTGAAAGTTTGGAGCAGGGAAATTCATTCAGCCTATTAATACCATGTGTATATTCAAAATGCACATTGTCTTATAAGTAAATGGTACATAATTATAATTGCTATTCCTTTCTTTGACATCGCCACACTAAACAAGAACTGAACACTACAGATATTTTATTTCATAGTCACCACAACTGGAATGATTAGTTGATTAATTGATTTATTGTAGTTGATCAACAGAAGTGCAAAATGCCAAACATTCCTTAGTTATGTCTTATCTGTAATGAGATTTGCTGATTTTCTAAATTTTGTACAACAGAAAACTTTTTTTTTTTTTTTAACAAAGGCTTCTGCTCTTTCACTATATACTCACATTGGATGGTTTTGCTCCATAAAAGATGAGACCATTTTATTCTGCTCTCATTTTGTTCATCAGTATCTCCTGCTAACTCCCAGTAAATCACTCAGTCGTCCTTTGCTGTCTGACGGGCGTGTCGATTCAATATATCCGTTTTTGTGCCATTTCTTTGTGTTGCCCTCACCAAACGAGCTCTGTCCTCCAGCTCCGCCTCTCCATCTGTGCCACACATTTATGTTGTTTCACTGCAGTTGCTCAAGCACACATCCTGATTGTGGCCAGGTGTGGAAACTGAACTAACTGTGCACACACATGCATGCAAGACATGCTTCAGGGCACACACGCACACATGTCCGCAGTGGCCTTCTCTGGAGCAGTGATGCATATAGGCGGCATGTGTTTGTACACACACACACATTGCCATTGTCTAGTGGTGTGTTCTCCCACTTGTTTTCCTTGTTTTTTTTGTGGGGGGGGGGGGGGGGGGGTTATATCCAGGTGTTAAATGGTGCATTTTCTAGTAAGTGCCATTTGACCTCAGCCTGGTAGACATGTTGAAACTGCTACACCGGTAATTTCTGTCTGACACCATCCCACACGACTGTGGCCTTTAGGCTTAAGAGAGAATATGCTGCAAGTTTACAGAGAGTAATCACATGTTGTGTGTGTATGTTTGTTCAGATGTGTGTTTTTCCCAGTTTCCATCCAGTGTTTTCCTTCTCCCATGCTGTCTCTTCTCCCTCTGGCCCAGTTGCTCCCTGCTGTTTTCCTCCTGCCTGACCAGGGTCAGTGGATGAGCCTTGGCCTCCCGTGTGGCCTCAGGCTGAGAGAGGCCTGGATGTCTGAGTTTATGGGGAGGGAGGAAAGTGGGGGCACCTGAGATCACTTCTGCTGCAGTCTGCAGGACATGGAAACTAGAGACACAGGAAACTGTAATTAGGGCTAGAGGAGGCTTAACACTCAGGAGCCTTTTTTTTTCTTCTCCTGCCTCACTCTGCCACACTCTCCAGAGAAATACTCCCACATTAAGAGACCAAAACTCATAATTACGTGTGGATGAGAGAATTGTAGTCCTCTGATGTGAGGCAGTTTAATGCTTCATTTCTTCACCTTCATTGCTGTGTATTTCACTCTGTACGTTATTGGTGAACCTAACATGTTGTACACCAGAGTATTATCAAAGCTGCAGCAATGATGCTATAGTGTTTTGGTGTTATTTTTAACAATTGTGGCACAGCGGTGAAATAAACAAAGGTGAAATGTTGAAACATGTTTTGCGATGAGTCTGAAGAAGTGTTTTACTCGGCGGAGAAATGGAACAGTGGTTGTTACTGTGTTGACAGCTGACTGTAATTCAGATTAAATGAAAAACAGACAAGAGCGCAAATACAGATATTTTTATTTAGAAAAAACACAGTACTGGGAAAATGTTTTACCCCCTAAAAGTAAAGGATGCCTTCAAAAACTATGCCAGGCATAGTTTTTATTTATCAGTTAACTTTATACAAAGTGCAGTGAACAGGGAAAAAAAATCAACATTTGGTGATATCACCCTATTCCTTTAAAACATCCGTTTTCCTCTGTACATTTGCACATTACACTTGGCAGGTTGTTATAAAAATCTTGGAGTACTTGGCTGAGATGTTCTGTGGATTTAGGCTGTCTCTGTGTATTCTGTGTCTTCATGTGATCCCATACTGACTCCATGATGTTGAGATCAGGGCTCTGTGGAGAACAGACCTTGTCTCTGAAGTTAGTTCATTACGACTCTGGTTTTATGTTTGGGGTCGTTGTCATGCTGCAGAATGAATTTGTGACCAATCCGATGCCTCCCTTGGGGATGTATACAAATCTAAACATTTAAAGTGCATAAAACTTATATAGAATACTGTATATCTGTTTATCACCAACTACTTGATCTTCTTTATGGTTTTATGATCCCAAAAGAAAGGACAGAATCTAGTGTTTCCCAGGCTTTTGAATAAGGCTGCTAAATATTTTCTCAGTTAATCAGATAATTATTTCACCCCTAAAATGTCAGAAAATAGTGAAAAATGCTTGTCACAATTTCCTGAAGTCTCAGGCAATGTCATCAAGTTGCTTGTTATGTTTGAATCACAGTTCTGGAGCTGTAACTAGAGAATTTTTTTTTCTTTAAAAATGAATGATGATTAACTGATTGTTGAAATGATCTATTCTTTATTTTTCTGTCAATTGGGTAGTTGATTTCTCAGTAACAACATTTCTAAGCAAACACTGAATAAATAGTTTAGAACACATCATAATGTAATTATAAGCAGATATACATGCTCATTAATGTGTTTGTTAATGACTATGACTTCTCCTGTGGACACCTGTGTATAAACTGATGATGAATGACAATATAACAGTTGCAATAATATAAAATATATTCTCATAGGCCAAGGTGTAATCTCTAACACATACTTAACATTTATAAAATTACAAATACCCTTATATCTGCTTAAAACTACATAATAAAGTGTTTTTACATACTGGTTAGAAGTGAGATATGAGAGGATGTTACCTATTAATTTACTAATTGTTTCAGCTCTAGTTTTTCCATTTGGAGACATAGCGTTAGTTTGAACAACCAGCTGAGAAAGATAGATTCATCCCCAAGGGAAATTCACACACCTTTTATCCATAAAGTCGTAAAGTTGAAGTTGTTTTAAAGTTCCTATTGAATTCACTCTTGCGTTCCTCGATCAAACCCTGGAGTATGTTTGTATATTAGTTTAGGGTTCTTCAAATGATTTTTGACGCACAATATTTTTTTTGTGTGTGATGTGACATTGCAACCCAGCTGACGGATTGGTCTTTAATTCTTGCTGTGACCTAAGTGTTGAACATTATATGAAGGAAGCTGTAAATTTGATTCTAGTTATTAAACTGGCCTAGTTTTGTAAAACTTTCCTTTTATGTTGTGAGTGGGAAGCAGCCAAATTTCTGCCCTGCAGGAAGCGTTTTCCTGTGGTGTCTCTGTTCAAGCCGTGCCTTTTCATGCACACACAGCCTCATGCATGCATGTGCACTCTTTGACCCCACTAATTTGTAGCACTCCTCTTCTCAGGGTCCTGTTGTATCCTGGTGGACACATGGACATGAAGAAATAGAAGCGTCGGTTAAGGTGAGTGTTTCAAACCTCTGCCGCAATAATCCACATTTTGTCTTCATCCCCTGAGCAGCTGCATTCAGAGCTTTCTTCTTTTACAGGCCCTCCAGCTGACCTTGGGGCTAAGTCCTGGCCGTGGGGCTTTGTTGTTGGTGGGCCAGCTGAACTGGCCTGCATGTAAGTGAGAGGTAATGAAGTCCAGTATGAGGCAGTGGCGGAGGCTGGTGCTGGTGGGAATGTTGGCCTGGGTTCTCCTCTTCCTTGCCCTCCTCTCTTACTTCCTGGATGCTCGTGTGGATGAGCCCCTGACCTCTGCTGGCTCTTTACTCTCCCAGCACCCTGACACCCGTCGCCTGGCCTCCATACAGGCCTCCCATCAACAGCATACTATCATGGGCTCTCGACCTGAACTGCCTTTGACATCAACTACAACCTACCCCAGAGACGATCCGGAGCCTTCAGCCAGCTCCACGACCCCAGAGTCCAGCCTGGAGGTGAGCCACAGCCCCAACAGTGCTCCCTATGCCATCTATGGTAGCCAGGAAGCTGGCCGCCAGGATGACCTGGACCCCCAGAGTCTGGCTGCCTGGTCTTCCTTTGGTACAGAAAACGTGGGTTCTCACTCAGACCCTGCAGTCCAGAGTCGAGAGAGAACATCTCAGACCATCGACTATCACAACCATGTCAGCAACACACACCACCACACTGGCGGGGGGGAAGAAGAAGATGAGAGGGAAAATGAAGATGAAGAACTGGGAAACCAAATGAGGACTGCTACAGACAGGAGGGCTGGTGGCGACTCCTCTGATCTAGAGGAATATTACTTCTCCAAGTCAGCTTCTGTGGTGCAGCGGCTGTGGCGGGGCCGCGTGTCCGTTGGTATGCTGAGTCCTCGGCTGCAGCGCGCCATGAAAGACTACATGAGTGCCAACAAACACCATGTTTCCTACAAGGGGCATCGCAGGGCTGCCCAGAGTGCGAAGGAACTGCTGTGTCAAATGAAAGCCCAGGCACGGCTGAAGACAGTGGACGGATCAGAGCAGCCCTTCTCCTCACTTGGCTGGGCTCGTCTTGTGCCATCCCTCCCTCTGGAGCAACTGTATAGGCAGCAGAACCAGAGAAGCTTCAGGACCTGTGCAGTGGTCACCTCAGCTGGTGCAATCCTGCGCTCAGGACTGGGCAAAGAGATCGGTGAGTAGAAATATGCAACAATTAAACCTCATCAGAAAGACAGTTGATTGAGACTGATGAGTTCTGTCTGTACAGTTTTCAGATCTATTAACAACATTTAATATTTGAGAAGTCAGGCTTCTTTTGTTAATAAGAAAAAAAGGTTTATTGGAGAAAATATTTTTATGTTCTTTCAAGTAAGGTTTTGAAAAAAAATATTATTTTCTGTCCTGACTTAGGCATCGTATTGACATGAGCACTAAAATACCCAGGCATACAACCGGCTGATGAAACAATGTGGGATGACAGACACGACTGTAGACCTAAAAGAAGATAAAAGTTGAAAAAGTTGAATGAGCACAGACCTTGTACTTTCACTGAAAATTTAAAATCCTTCTATGTACGCTTCCTCTAGGTGGTAGTGTTTGCTCACATTATTCCAACTGTGGTACTTAAAGTATACTTTTTCCTGAATGTCCTGAATGTGATGCTGAGGAAGCACAATGTGGTTAGTGAAATCAGAAGGGTTTATCATCTCAGGAGCAGGAATTTGCAATTTTCGTGAAAACCTGCCTGTTAAATAATTCTGAGATATCAGCTGTGTACAGTTGTGGCGTAGATCCCTGGGTGGCACAATTGGAAGGCTTAGTGTCTGAAATAGAAAGATTTCAAAGTGAGAAACAAATTGCACAGATGGTATATACAGGACGTATCGAGGGCATCAGATCTGTTTTAGAGCAGATATCCACAGTTGAGTATACGTGTTTGTATGGTGTTGAAGTGCTGAACAAACGGTAAGCCCCAAGGGCAAACACTACCTGCACTGCTTAAAGCTAAACTTTGTCACAAGGTACTGAACTGTGGTATTAAACCTATTTAGGGGTGAAATTATTTCACCATCTGTATGGTTGGTAGTTAATTTGGTAACATATAAATGCTGAATAAACGAGAGAAGGTGAAAGCTTTTGTCAGTGTCATACAGTGTCAGACTGTGAGCACAAGGCAGTTTCCTTGTGGCAGCATTTTGTATCAAACTCGCAAAAATACCAGTAGAAACGTTCACTTTGCACAGCACTAATCATGTATTCCTGATGTAGCATGTTTTGAGCACAGTCTCTCATGAAGATGTTGGACTTTTAAAGTGACTTCTGCACCTATGCGGAAGAGGATTCGGGCCCCATGTGAAAAAAAAATTAGACTTCTTTCTCAGAATTCTGATAAAAACAGTCAGAATTGTGACATTTTACTTAATCCTCTTCCGTAGCATCTGCAATGATTTGCATTCACTCAGGTTTATGCATGGCATTTGCTGATTAACTTGTCAAGCTGATTGTAAGCAGAGTTGAGTGCGTGCCTAGCAGGCTATATGTCTTTGCATTAGAATGTGTGTGCTCTTGGTTTAGAGCTTTTGGCAGCTCTTTGGTTAGTGGGGAGAGTGTGAACTCAGTGACAGATGGCTCACTAGAAGAAAGCAGAAACCCCTCTGGTAACCAATCAGGCTTTTTCACATCACATATAGCTTCCTTGCATTTCAGCTGCTCAGAACAAACAAGTAGAAGAAGTAATAATGAGGGCTTCAGTTTTATGCATTATTTTTATACATTTCTTTAACATTTCTAAATAGTGACATGGTTGCACAGGCACCAGCTGTCCCAGATTACATTGTCCTGGAAAGAGAAACAGTCTAAGCAGCTTCCACAGAAACTCAGATGCACTCAAGTGATGCAGGCATACACCTGCACTTGACCCTTGGTCACTCTGGACTGCATTTGTGGTGGTGTGTCAGTGTAAATATCTGTGCTGCAGCCTTTCAACACTGACGCCTCCACTCACTGCAAGAACAGATGCCCTGTTGCGAGCGAACCTGAGCATTATAAGGTCAGATTTATTTTTAAATCCTCAGGTGCAAACAGGTTTGCTGAAAAGTTACAGAAATATAGACTAAACGTAGATTTAAACACATCACCAAGTGTGTATGAATGCATCTATGGTTTGAACGGTGAATGTTAGGTTTTATTTATTTATTTATTTAGGTATTTCTAATGATATTTGACTGAGTATCACAGAAAAAAGTCTTCAGTTTTGGGCACCAGGCCTTGGAATCAAACTCTGCAGGTGTTTCTAAATCTCTGTTGTTGTACCATCATCCCCAGTGTTTGTTTTTGGTTTCTGCCCAGTAATGTGACCCATATGCACATGCTCATGAACAAAGGAAATGAATGGCTTTATCATTTCGTGGTTTACAACATACATGCCTTGTAAAAAGCAATTCTAAGAGGGCCCCAGAGTCAATAAGAGAACAAAAAGTTGTCAATATAAAAGTTGTTATTCATAACCGTCTCTCCTCTGGGAGCTATCACGTAAATCTTTATGTCAAACAGAAGCAGGGTGTTGGTTTAGTGTGTCATCATCTTGCTATTCAGTTCTTAAAAAGGAGATTTTTTTTTTGAGAGAGGACTTAGAGACTTAGTGACCTGATGAATGAGATAAATGTTACAAAGCTGATTAATTATTAAGTTACTAGTTATTGAGTTACCCCACAGTGTTGGAAAAGCTTGACTTTGTGACATTAATTCTCAAGCTTAGCTTCAACAGATAATCAAACCGCGTTGATCTCCCTCTGTCTGCTTGTGCTCACACTGCTGTCCTTCCCAGAAGGCTGCACTGATTCAAAACCCACATCATGCAGCTGTGAGAGGTGACGAATCTCCTAAATGTGTGAATGTGAGAATTATACCCACTTTTCTGTGCCACTTGCAGGTTGGCTGACATTTAGATTATCGGGTTTCTCTGCAGCTGCATCTGTGAGTTCACTGTTCGAAAGCTTTGTGATGGAGGAAGTTTTGGTTTAGCTTATTGTCTGGATGTGTGATGATGTGATGCTGCCATCATGTGGTGAACAGAATGAACAGCATCGCCAGAATGACAAAGGATATTTACTCAACAGTAAGCATCCTGTTGATGATCCCCAAATTCGTATAGGTGACGCCTCTGACTCTTGTCTCTCTTTGTTCATCTAGTTTTTCTGCAAACTGTGATGCTTCTTTTGTCCCAATCCATTATCCAAAACCCAAATAATAGAAAAACAGAAAGTCCTCACATTTCAGATGCTGGAACAAACAAATGTTTGAAAATTTTCTTGATTAAAACACCATTTATAATTACTGTTAATTTTCTGGTAAGTAACTTGAAAAATCCGTAAAACTCTTCAGTATCTGTAGAACAGTCCAGGGGCAATATATCCCCTCCAAGGCCTCACCTGCTGATGTTAGAGGAATCTTAGGCACATACTGAGTCAGCACGCTGGTAATGTAACTGGACCAAGGCCATTTGATACCTTTTAAAAGTGTGCAAATCATTTTATTTTATCAACCCAACGAAAGCTGGTAAAAGGTGGCCAGCATAGGAATATATGATACAGTAATAACTGGAGCTATGATTCAAACAGTGCATTATTAATAGCTCAGGTTAAAACAAATGTATTAGCAGATGACAAAAGTGACTTGATTTTAAACGCTCCTCCTGATTTGTAGGAAACACGGCTGGACAAAATTCTTCACTTCATTTAGCTTATTACATTGGCTGCCTTTCCCAGTTTGTATTTGTCAGGCATAGAAGCTGACAGCCACACATTGGACATGAAAAAATGCCTAACTTTGAAGCAACTGAACCCAAACCGCAAAAGCAGCTGAAAAAGGTCAGTTGTATTAAGTTTAAAGCTAACTCGCAGGTATATCAGCTGTACAAGAGGTCTATGAGTTGACATCTATGACTTTTGCAAACATCATGAGGTCTCGACCAAGCCCCAAACTGTCAAAAGAGGCTGTATCTCAGTAACAGGAGTGTAAAATGTATTTATAAAGAAACAGGAGGAACGAATCACATCATATCATCAACGGAGCAGCAGTGATCTCATTCTGGTCTAATCTCATAGAACCCTGATAGATGGACCGCCTGCATTACATTAATCAATCTCTCAAAGAGTATGAAAAATGGTGTTGTAACATTGTAGTTTGATCACTGCAGATGTCACATGCTTCACATACTTCACAGCAGTTCGGCCACTAAGGAAATGCAGCTGGTGTAGACAGAAACAGTGAACCTGAATCTGATGTTGTTCCTCCTCTCTCTCATTTAAAGAAAGAGAGGAGGAACTCGTCAGAGATTTTACTGCTGTTTGGTTTTATTGGATTGTACAGATATATTTGAGAAATTGATAATCCATTCATTTCATTGGCAATATAAAATAAAAGCCTTTAAACAATAAAAAATAAAAACTTGGAGCTGATTCTAAAAGATCAGAAACTCTTTACTTTCAGAACAAATAACTGGGTTAACCTAGACCAGTTCTCAAGCTTAAAATCATATAATATTACATTGTGAAGAGGAAATTGGAAATTATTACATAAGCTCTGAGAGGCAAGTGAAATAAAAAGCATTCCATCAGTCTAAATAGGACTAAAATCATTCATATCCAGGTGATTTTTTTATTTCTCCATGTACTCTAAAACAAGCTACAGATATTTCATTGTATGTAACATTACTGTCATGTGTTTCTTTTGGCAAGAAATGTATTTTAATCAGAAGTTTTTTTTGCCAGAGGTTTTAGGAAATCAGGAGAGATGGTATAAAGTCCACATACAGAGCAGATAGAGGACTTTCAGTCAGGAGACTTGGATTTGGATCCCACTGTATTTATTTATTTTTGACTTAATTATTATTTTCAGTTTTCTCTTTATGGGATGAAGCATCACTTCATCTTTCAGGGGTCACAGCCAGGCAAAGCTGAAAATCACTGGCTACAGGAAAAATAATTCATCATAGAAATAATTTGTCATGAACACATCTCACCAGCTGGAACTGGTTCCCTGATGTCAACCAAGCAAAGTCTGTGCGAGTTTCCCTTCATGAAAACACATACAGGCATTTCAGACATAAATGATTGTGAAAATAATCAAATAAGGCAATAATAAATAAATGCAAAACAATGTAAATGACTAATAAAAGGACATTGATTAAGTACAATTAAGATAAAAAAGAATAAGAAATAAATAGAGAGGCAAGAAAATAGCACAAATAGGAAAAATATACAAGGAGAATGTAGAAAAAATAAAGAAATTATTAAATTCTAATTTTTTAAAGTTTTTCTTTTAGTTTTTTCCTGAAGATGGTGCAAAACACTGATGTAGTTCCTGCTCCAGGAAACTAAAAACTGACTATTTGACTTCATCTTGACAGTCCATTATTCTGGTAGTTCTGTGCGGACCAGACATGTTTACAGTGTTACACTGGAGCAGGAGGGTAAACTCGATGTCAATCTCGTGAGTATGTTTCCTGAGTGTTTGCAGTAGGTGGTGTTGTTCTGAATGCCAATCAGTGTTGTAACAGTGGACTGGTGGCAGTGATGGAGGAGTATCACATCAAAAAGGGGAGCATCATCCATTCTGGTGTCAGCTCGACGCGGGAAGGGGGTCGCTGGATCGATGAACAGGCAGGCAGACATTACGAGTTTGTAATTATCACTACAATCATCCGTCAAGCTGAGGATTTCATGTTGGCGTGACCTGTGATGCCACCACCTGTGGTGGCTCATCACCACAGAGACCTTTAGTCATGTCTGTAAGCCTGCCTGATGTTGTTGTAAGTGTGTTTATGATTTACATCTCTGCAGTCACCATGTTGTCATAGGGGCTCCTGCCACAAACACTTTGATGGTGCTGGGGCATTGATCTGGGGATCTTTTTCTGTATATTGTCATAATAACATGTTTAAGTCCAGGACAGTTCATTACCCTCTTTAGTCAACGTGGTCTGTGGTTTGTCTTGCAGACACTCATGACGCTGTTTTACGGTTCAATGCTGCACCTACAGAGGGATACGAGAGAGACGTGGGGAACAAAACCACAATCCGCATCATCAACTCGCAGGTGAGCGAGAGTCCGGCCTTGTGTGATGCATAATAATGAATCATATAATACAGGGAACTGTGTCGCTCACTAAAACACGTGTAAGACGATGTGGTGTGGAGTGGCAAATGATGAAAATATAAATGATTAATGACTCTGATCCTCGTCATTTTTGACATTCAATGAATTTTGATTTATTTGCATTTTTTGATTCTGTTGTTCATGCTTATTTCAGCTTGTGCATTTGCTTGTTTATATATATATATAAATACATATATATACACACATATATATATATATATATATATATATATATATATATATATATATATATATATATATATATATATATATATATATATATATCTCATATATCCGTCTGCAGATTCTGGCCAATCCTAAGCATCGCTTCAACACAAGCTCCATCTACAAGAATGTGACTCTGGTGGCCTGGGACCCAGCACCTTACACTGTCAACTTACAGAAGGTATGTTCATTTATTTGTAATAAATAATCCACATATCCAGTTCATTAAGCTGTTTGTTGCCCACCAACACTGCTTTACCTTTACTTTTACTCACTTTATCTTCCAATACCTTAAAAAATAATAACAATAAAGCTGTTTCAATAGAAGATGCGTTTATCGTGAAACCAAGGTCACAATGAATGGACGAAAAATGTTAATAATTCTAATAACATGCATTTAGCCCAGACAATGGATGGAAAGGTTCTGCTAGTTTGTTGCTCCACCATAGGGACCGCACACCCACACAAACATA
This sequence comes from Toxotes jaculatrix, assembly GCF_017976425.1. Lineage (NCBI taxonomy): Eukaryota > Metazoa > Chordata > Actinopteri > Toxotidae > Toxotes > Toxotes jaculatrix. Next base: position 8,841,774 of record NC_054408.1, on the reverse strand, counting down.
GCATCAGTGCTATCACTTCTGTAATTGACCGCCCCCTCCAACACCCCCCTCTCTGTCACATCCACTGTCTGCTCTTATCTGTCTCTGCCCCCTCCATCTGACTTTCACCTGCCCTTGGAATGGCTTTGATTCATGTTTGCATGTGATTCTAAAGGCATTTTTTCTCCCTCTTCCATGCTCTTCTCCTCTGCTTCTTCATGCTTCTGTAAAATTGTTATTCAGGGACTTATTTGCTGGCACAGTCAGCAAGATCCTTGAAAAACCTCCCTGTCTGTTCTTATTAGCGCTCTTTCACCATTTATTTTATTTTTTTTACAGGTTAATTATAGAAGCAGTCATTATCTTCTGGCCTTTAACCTTTAGTTCTCTGGAGCAGCTGTGGCCATTATAATGCAAGCATATCACCTCATTTACTAACATTTTCCAGGAGCATCACTCAGTGTGATGCTTCTAGATGGAGGTGAAGCCCTCATATGCCATACTTGAAACAGCTAATTTGAAAAGATTACAACAAAGAGGCTGAATAGTCAGTGTGTTTCTTGTGTAAAAATAGCCAGATTACAAACATCCATTCAGCTCACTGATGTGTAGCTCTGCGATTCTTCAGATACTATACAACAGGCAATCTAAAACTGAATAAAGCCATTATGACACAAAAGAGTGAAGGAAAAGATCCTTGTAAAGAGAGTGATGGGATTTTTATGAAGGACATGTTGGGCTTCACTGACACCTGACCTGTTGTGAAGGACATGTTGGGCTTCACTGACACCTGACCTTTTTCTGTATAGCCCAGTAATAATACCTGCCCATGGAAATGCTAATTAGAGTACATTGTTGCCACGGTGTAGTATCTTGTTTAGCATGCTTCACTTTGGATTTTCACATCTTCACCATCAAATTGTGTGTTTGTGTGTTGTGGACAAATGATATAAAAATTATAATGTGCATGTGTGTCTGTGACATAAAAACATCACAAATTAAATCAATAATGAAACTGTTAGATAGCTCCAAATAAATACAATGCATGTAATCAGTGTCAGAAAATGTATTAAAATGTGGGTCTTCATTCAAAGGCAGTCAAAGGCATTCATAATTCATGTGGGTTTTCATGCGTCTGTGGAAGAGCATGTCATCAAGCTCTTGGAGACAATGATTTCTCTTATATCCGTACTGTAAAATTGCTGGTTTATTCTCAAGAAGGATAAATAATAGGATGGGCTGATTTTTTTTTCTTGAATCCATCATAACTGGCCCTTTTATTTCAATCTTCTGGTCTCTCTATGTAAATATACACAGATATATATTGATCAGAAAGCAGTTTTCCAGAAGCAGAACAGAGGTGTTCAGTGTCATTGTCATAGAGCTTTTCTGTATACATCAGTCTTGTACAGAATTTCTGTCACAGGCTTACAATTTTCCTGTCTGTTTGACAACACTGCCTTGTTTCCATTTTCCACAGTCAGGTTGTCAAACCAAATTCACATGTTAAGTACAAGAGATGCTCTCTGTCAGGATAACACAGTTTTTACTTAATATTCTGACCGACTCCAAACCCTTAAATTTTCTGAAATAATGAAATCATCTCTGGCGTGCTTTCTTACATAGATCAAACAATTATAGGTCTCTGGAAAAAAAAAAATTCAAGGAGCCACAACGCTGCAGCTCAGTCATCTGTAACAGTTTCTGTTGAATGGATAATTTATGCACTCTGGATACAATTTTTCTTAGGACCCCTATGTATACAAAGACACACACTGTATGTGCACCACTAACATCATCTCCCAGCACACAGGACTTACTGTAACTTACTTACACTACATTGGCTATTTTGATATATTACACTAATTATGTTTTAGTTCTGGTTTGTTCCATGCATGCCATGTATATGATACTTTATTCATCTGTAAGAGTAACAACAAAAAACATATGTGAATAAAACATTATCCTTCTTCCAACTGTGAAAGAATACATAAATAAGAATCAAATGTAGTGCAGAGCCACATCTACTGTATGGCCACTCAGCACAACATGTGAGAAATGTTTTACCCACCCATAGCATGAACTTTTTATGGTTTTATTTGAAGAGATGTAAGTAACAAAAGTAAAACTTCCGCATGTGTTCATACTCAGGGGCCATACTGGAAGAGATCATGCATCTGTTATTTGTTGTAAAGCCTTGACATTTGCGAAAAGGAACATTCTCTGTCTCATTTCCTGACAGAAGTGTCAGATACAGTGTAAAGACAATGTACACATCAGCAAATGTTGACTGTTCTGAATCCAGCATCGATTTTAGTAGCTGTTTGTCTTGTCTGATAAAAGATCTGAAGTTCCATCATCAGTTCATTAGAAAGATGAAAGAGAGATGTTTGTCCACATCAGATGGATATCAAGGAAATGATTGTTCTCTATACCAATTAACACAGTGTCCAATTCTATCTGGAGCTTTTTCCTCTTATTTTTTCATGTTAAATTTTTGCTCACCCACTAGATGTGTGTTTCAAAGTGTTCTTTGAAAAATATAAATCTATAAATATGCAGCTATTGTTCATTCCAAAAGTTGGACTACGACATGAAACACGTGTATGTGTACTGTAGGTTTCAAGTTTTCACGTCACATTTGTGTAAGCTGCACGTTGAACCATGTTTAACTTCAGACTAGTTGCAATGTTACAGAATTATGCTTTAACGTACATGTGTTAGACTAAGACTCAAGGTGAGCCTTCTAATGTCAAACTGCACATACAGCACAGTGCAAAAGTTTTAGGCATTTAGAGTAAATTGATGATGCCTTCAAAAATCATGCCATGGATAGCTTTCATTTATCCCTTAACGTCATACAAAGTGCAATAAATAGAAAAGAAACTAAATCAAATCAATATCTGCTTTGACCACCCTTTGCCTTCAAGACAGCACCTTGCAGTTACACACAGCTTTTGGCAGGTAGATTGTGCTAAGCATCTTGGAGGACTTGACACAGTTCTCCTGTCTGATTGTCTTCTGTCTCTTCATAATTTGTCCTTGTGGTGGAAGTGATACGAGAAGGCCTTAAATCTTATATTTATTAGAAAAACAGTCTCAAGATTCCATGTCCCTGTTGTCTAAACTGAGTCCCCCCCTCCCTTTCTTTTCAGTGGTATGACAGCCCAGACTACAACCTGTTTCGTCCATATGTGGAGCACCGCAAGCTCCATCCCGACCAGCCATTCTACATCCTTCACCCCAGCTACGTGTGGCGACTCTGGGATGTGATTCAAGGCAACACTCAGGAGAACATCCAGCCCAATCCTCCTTCATCTGGCTTCATAGGTCAGTCCACACACGTCTATGCATACATACAGTCAGTATTCATGGAATCTACGTTTGTTCTCTTGCGGTTGCCTTTGGACTCTTATCATTTCCTTCCCTTTTCCTGGAGCTGATATAGCCACATACACATACATGCACACGTACACAAACACACTAAGACATGATGAAATTTTTATCTTCAGTGTGCACAGTGACATTATCAGCGTGCAGCATAGCTATACAATGAACTCAAAAGCAGCACATTCACGCAGGGGGTGGTGGAAATGTGACCGCTGTAAGAAACTCTCCAGCATGTCAGTATCTACTTTATGTTGGTTTCTTCCTCTATGATTTTCTGACATTTCATTATGCTTCTTCTCTCAGACAGCCACATAACATAAAACATCCAAGTATGGCAGGAGTCTTACTTCCAAGAGGCAGAGTATTATTTTTATTGATTCACAGAATCTAATGATACTTTCACTCCTGATGTTTAATACACTTATCAAGAATCATTTTTACTGTCAAGCTTAACAATAAAGTAAGGTAAGCATTTGTTTTTTATTGTGTATGTTTCCCTTCACTTTTAAATTTTCAGAGAATTTTGTTGTATTGAATATAATTATCATTAGTATATCTTATTATTACCATTATTATTTGTATTTTGTACAAGCTGTCGATTATACTGAAAAGAGATGTTAACTGTTCAGTACTACACAACTAATGACAATGCTAATATGCTCATGTTTATTAGGTATGTTTACCGCTACTGTAATGTTTAGCATCTTTAGCGTGTTAGCATGGTAACTTGTGCTTGTCTGCAATCACAGATTTTTTTGGCCACTTGGAGGCAGTGGAAACACGTTGTGAGCACCACATTGACGTGTAGTCTCAAACTTGTTCGCAAACAGCTGCTTACTTTATACATCCAGCAGTTGTTGAGCTATGTAGCTTTCAAATTGCTTTTTTTGTCGTTCACCTGAAAAGTCCAATATTTGCTCTCCTTTGAGCTCCGTTTTTGGTTTCTACCAACTCCTGAGAGACATATCTGTCTCTTTAGCTGCTAGGTTCTCTACTGGGTTCACCAGCCGGTTATTAACTGTGCTAAGATAGTGTGTAGTGGGTTTTTAGAAAAATAGCTGACTGCAGTCGTTGAAAAATGACACAATGAGAGCAGCGAGGGTGAACCAGAACAGAAAAGTTGGGAGCTCTGTAAAACTGAGGGGAGGAACAGATTCAGGTAATAAATCTCTGTAGGTTCATCATTGCGTGTGAACCAATTCTGATAGCACTGGTTCAGTCTTTAAGTGGATATTTAACAGGAAAACACAGAACAAATGTTTAAAAATTTTCAGAATGTGCCGGTCACTTCTCTTTTAAAGCCTAAGTAATAAAGAAAGAGAGCAGAAAAAAAGAAAACAACAATCAGCCATAGACGACAGTAGGTGATGTCACACAAGCACAATTTAATCACAGAGGTGAAAGGGTCCACACTTTGATCAGCTGGAAATGCATCAGCCCTTCGCTAAACACAACTGAGCAGCCCTGGTGTTACAACCCAGGCAGCAGGGCTTTAGTTTGACCTCACTGGTTCTTGGTTTTCTGTCCTGATTGTTGTAACTGATTGCTATTAACTCCATTCTGGTACACTGGCATAAATCAGTCATTGATTAGATGGCTGATATGCTTTAAATTAATGCACTCACTAATGCTCACTGCTCGCTAATTAATGAAATTAAAATGTCAGCATGTTCCTTGCGGGAGTCTTTTGTGTATGCTGTTGTCATGTAACCTGCATGTTGGGCCAGAAGTACTATATGCATGCATAAATTAATTTCAGCCCAGCTATAATAAGTCAGACAGCCCCCCCCCCCCCGCCCCCCCCAGTTATTTGAGACGCGTTCATCATTTGAGACCTTTACTTTTTAGAAATTGAAAATCTTATCAAAAATAATTTCTTTAATCTGTATGGCACCAATTGCTGCGTTACAAAGGATTGCAAATGGGCCTGGGTTTTCCTCCAAAGACTCATTAGTTTACACCACATTCATTTGGAAAACGCATTGGTTCAAAGCACATTTGTACATTCAGACTCTGTAGCAACCAGAGCTAAGACATTTCTTTTCACAGGAAATTACTAAGTGCTAGTTAGCATCAATTACTCCTTCTATTAGGGTAACATGGCTACATACTAAATGGAACGTGCTGTGCTTTTTTTTTTTTTTTTTTTTTTTTTTTTGTTTTTCTGAAGAAATACAGTCATTATGGAGAGGACAAAGAAGCAGAGGCACAGTGCATTATACTGATGCTGTGGGGGGATTTTTCTTATCTCCACAGAAGGAATGCTAACACTATTACAAATCAGTCTTCCTCTATCAAAACACAATCATTTGATTTGATTCATTTGGTTTTCACTTTTTTTTTTTTCTAAATTTCTTTTAAGTTACTATGTTTTTGGCAATAGGCTCACATTTCTTCTAAAAATAAGTCTTGTTTATCTGAACAAAAACAGAATGGATGCACAGTTGCACACAGTTTTATATGCTGCCATTTGCAAGTTTTCAAACATCCCATTAATTTATTTAAAGTTAAAATTTTACACAACGTAACATCTTCTCTCAATCTCTATTTTTGCACAGGAGGATTATGGCCACATTTGGGAAAAATATAATCCTGACTTTAAACTTTAATAATGATCCTCTTCCCTGCTTTTTCAGCATCACTGAGAGACAGGTGTGGGACATTTCTTTTTAGTATTGACCAAGGGTCAGAAATCCCTGCAAAGGCACATCAAAGCCTCATTTGTAGAAAATTGCCTTTTGTCAGAGTCATACAGTTCATTTTGTTTTCGTGCGAATCTCACAAGAACCCCCAGCCTCTTTTTAAAATACAGCAATGCAATCATTCTCTTCCACAGCAATGATATTTATTAAAACAATCAAATCCAAGAATAAAATACAACATTGTCGGTTATAATATTGTCCCTTAGAGACACATAGGGGAAGCATCCATTCACAACCAATCTTCCAGGCGGGCTCAAGTCAAGATGACTCAAGATTGTCAGAACACACATTTGGCTGGGGCTCATCACCACCCTGCAGTGGAGTTTGTATCAAACATGATTGATATCTGCATTATGATTTGTGAACATTTCACTCAGGGCCATTAAATTTCAGCAGTTTCTGTCTCTAGTAAGATTATATATTCCAGTTCCCTGATGTGGCATCCTAGTTTTTCTTGTCTAGAACATTGTTTACAAGCTGGAGAAGCCAGGAAGCTTTTACAAATTCCTTAATTCGTTGAGTGTGTTGCATCACAGCCATCTTCTCAGGCGTGGCAAGATTTCCCCTCCGCCATCACAATGTGTCCTCTTGGCTGACCATTACTCTTTGGCAGGTCATGCTACATGTCTTGTTGTGGCACATCACAGCTTTTCTCCCATTTCAGACTGGCCTTTCACCTCCTGGCAAAGGGGAAACTATGAGTTTCCTTCGCCAGTGAAACTACAGATGTGAGCAGTCACTGCTAGAGAGGGAAGAGCTCCTTAAACGAATACAGGTGTACGTAATCGTCTCTCTCCCCATGATATCTAATAAATTTTAAAAATTAATGTACAAAAAAACAACAGAATCGTGCAACACAAAGTAACCAAGACAAATGACAGAGAACTAATACACACATAGAAATAAACAGCTACATGCAGTACATAAATTATTAACATTATGTATATACAAGTTGAAAGTTAAATGTAGCATAAGGTCTTTGTGTGAGATCTTTTAGGACTTTGCAGTGTTTACAGTGAGAGCAGTACAGAGGCTTGAGTAAGAGGAAGAAAAGATGGAAGCTAAATGACAGATACATCAATCCACTTGAACACTGATTGCAGCACAAATCTATGATTAACTAGCTTTGGCATTTACAGCAGCACAATGACAACTGACTGAACAACAGAGAATAGGCAGGTTTTTTATTTCTAGAAACAATGGATGAAAAAAAACAAGAAGAATGGAACTCCATTCTTCCAAAAGATATTCCCTCATTTTGTGTTTTGATGATAGTGGTGAGGAGCGTTATCTAACACGTTGGTCCAGAATCTCCCAAAGTGTTCAACTGGGTTGAGAACTGGTGACTGCGAAGGCCATAGCATATGAATCACATCATTTTTATACTCATCAGACGATTCAGTGACCCCTCATGCCCTATGGATGGGGCCATTGTTATCCTGGGACACACCGCTCCCACTACAATAGAAATGTTTCACCATAGGATAAAAGTAATCACTTAGAACAACTTTGTATTGATTTGCAATAACCCTTCCCTCTACGGGAACAAGTGGAGCCAAACCATGCCAGCCAAACTCCCCCCACAGCATAGCAGAGCCATAGGATCCCCTCACTATAGGGGTCAAAAGCATTCAGGTCTTTCTGTAGACCATTGCTTATGGTTTTTGCACCACTGAGCTCTCAAATGTGCATTCATCTTATTAATGAGTGGTTTATGCACGGCAGCCCTACTCTAACATCCCTCGCTATGTAATTGTCGATGGACTGTGTGACTTGTGGACAATGCCTTGCATTGTTGTTTTCAGTCACCTGAGGAAGAGTGGCTCTTCTGTTTTTCCTTACACATCTCACGAATGCACGAGCATCACAGCCATCAAAACTGTTGACCACAATTTCCAGCCCTGTTTGCTGATGTATTTCCCATTGATCAAAATGCAGATTATCACTTTGTCATTGTTCATATTGAAACACCAGACAGCCACTTAGATCTTTTCCGTTCCTTCCCTCCATCTTCATAGAAAATCAGAATAAACTGTGCCTGCTCTGCCTTCAGCCACAGAGCATAATTGTTCCATGCAGTTCATTAATCAAACAATTAGTACTGAAAGAAAAATAAACCTTCATCTTATGGTATAGACCTATAAAACAAGGGTTGATGTTTCAATTAGGGTTTTTCCCATTAGTTCCAATTAAACCAAATCTTAATGATATTTTGTACAGTTGGTAATTTGGCAGCAATTTGAGGAAGGTCCTTTCCTGTTTCAACATGACAATGCTCCATAGAGGCAAGTAAGAAAGAGTGAAATATTTTTTTGAAAGGAAGGGTATGACTGGCCTGCACGGAGCCCTGACCTAAACCCATCAAACACATTTTGGGATGAACTGGACTGTTGACTGTGAGTCAGGCCTTATCGGCCAACATCTGTGGCTGACCACACATTGTGGCTGAATGGGATCAAATCCCTGCAGCCTTATGCAAAGCTTTCCCAGAAAAGCACAGGCTGTTATAGCAACATACAGATGCCAATAGTTTAGGAATTAGATGTTGAACAGTAACACGCAGATGTAATGATCTGTAAATTTGTATTTCTATGACCATCTATGACTTTGCAGATGTGAAAGAAAAAAGAAAGAATGAACAAAAAAAAGATTATATTCTGTACAAACACTAGCTCACACAAAAAGTACATTTACTGTCTAAATGCATCAGGATTGCGTCCACATTTCACTGTAGTTCATATAAGTGTATATATTAAGCTGAGTTATTTGTGCTGCATGATAACAGTTTTTCTTGTCTGGTTATGTTGAGGATATTTAGGCTCAAGTTGTGACCTCAGGAGGGGTTGTTTGCTTGGTGGCCGGCGCACTGCAGCACTGGTTGAGGGCATCGGTGGAGATCTGGGCGGTGCAGGCCACCGTGTTGCTGTAGACTCTGCGGTTAAGCTGGATTACCGTAGTCTTGGAAGGCATTGAGATGTTGCCGTTCTCCGCTGACCAGTGATCACAGTGAAACAGAATCAGGAAACACCTGTAGAACTGAGAGGGAGAGAGGAAGAAAGGTGATGTGAACATAATATACCCGCACCAAACTGAGAGTTCTGGGAAGCATTGATGGATTGACCTTTGTTTCACATTGCCAGAGAGACTCGTGGCACGAATGTGTTCAGAGTTTGATTAGGCAGAAATCATGCCTTAGTGCACTTTCATGTACTCAGAGCCAACAGGTAGTGATGCTTGAGAGGAGAGGTTGGTCCCCTAATGGCCTGTTGCACTGGTAGTGTCGAGTAGGTGGCCTTGAACACTTAGTGGTGAGTTTGACCTTGCAGGTCATTTAACACAGTAACTGAAAAGGTCTGAGAGCTGCTTTCTGAAATGTAAGTGCTTGCTCTTGTTTCTATCTGTGTTTCCTGAATATTGTGATGGAATGAGTCATAATGCCATCTATTTTTCATTTCTGTTGCATCAGAATTCATTTGTGCAACTCAAGGCAGGGCTTTTTCAAAACCGACTGCCTTCACTTAAATGGGACACGATAGCGAAGACGAATATGTTAAATTAAATTTTTGCAAGGGCATCTGTGTTTTAGATTTTGATGCTTAGTTGGCAGTTACTTGAATTCTGTTATGATTATCTCCATGTACAATCGTGGAGAGCGCATTTTAAATAAAAATGGTTGCTCAAAAATTCGACACATTTTCATTCCCACTGGATATGAAGGGCAGTGTTGTAAAGGCTGATCAGATGGACAGCTAACTGGTCTAATACAAGCTGCAGCTGATCACATTTTATTTACAAATCAGTAATTGATAATTATTATTGAATAAGTTTTAGACAGGAAGAGTTAGGTGGTCGAACTCATCAGTCTAATCAAAGCAAACATTGCAACTGGCCTACAACGCATGCTAATTCGTCTCACTCATTTTGTAGGAAGCACTTTGTTCTGTTATTTGTGGCGAATTCTATCACGTTTGAGAGAAGCAATGAAGACGGAGGAGAGCTGCGAGCAGAATAACAATGACCAGAGAGAAAATGATAAACAGAAATGAGTAGCAAAGTACAAGGCAAGGTGGAATTAAAAACAAGGCTAACTAAATGTATGTGTGAGCTGACTTCTCTCTGTGTTGGCAACACATCGGCTGAGGCAGGAAAACTCACCGTCTTCATTCTTTATGCATTCAGTCCTGTTTTTTTTTTATCTTTATCTAAAGGAGGGTTTTGCTGAACATGCATTCTCTTTTCTTTTCCAGCACAACTGAACTGAACACATTTACGCTCACAATCGCATTTGTATATGAGAATTGCCCGGTCTAACCGCAGTCCTTGACTTTTGACATTGTGCAGATCCAGTGGAGATTTTTTGACTAATGCTTTTCCCAAAGGAGCATGTGTAGCAGATGCTGAGGAACGCTATTACACCGAACTCTCAGCAAGAAAGTAAATAAGCGTATATTTTCGAAAATGTTAAAATATTCCTTTAACCCCCAACTGCTCCAGTCACTGCTCCACTATCACAGTTAAGGAACAGTGTTCCTTAAAAAAAAAGCGGACACTGCTCTGTGCTAAACTCCCCTGGATTAAAAAAAAAAAAAAACAGGTAAGAAATGGAATTCAGAGGCTGTTGGAGGCCATCAGCCTCTTTGGTGATGCTCTCTTTTTTTTTGGGGGGGGGGGGGGGGGGGGGGGGGGGCAGGTTTCTTGCATCTTTCTGCCCAAAACTGATTTGAAATTGAGGTTCACAGCAATGTGAATACCTGAACTTATCTCTCTCTCTCTGTTCCCATTGCAGGCATCCTCCTGATGATGGCGCTGTGCGAACAGGTGCATGTGTATGAGTACATTCCCTCCATGAGGCAGACAGACCTGTGCCACTACCACGAGCGTTATTATGATGCTGCCTGTACACTGGGTGCCTACCATCCCCTCCTATATGAGAAGAGCCTGATCCAGCGGATCAACGCAGGCCCAGAGAGTGACCTCAGGAGGAAGGGGAGGGTCACTCTCCCAGGCTTCAGCACCATCAACTGTGACATCTGAGATATGAAACCTGACCCTCTTGACGTACACACACATTCTGGCCTTTTCTGGCTGACTAAGGGAGAGGTGCAATAAAACCACTGGAGACAAGAAGGCTGAAGCTTACAAGTTTCAAATTAGACCCATGAAGAACATAAGCCATACCCCTCTAGGGAGGGATCAGTGTGGAGGCTTGTAAAAGGACTTGTCTTCATCAAGATAGTTTACTAGACCAGAGACTTCTAGGAAGAGTCTCCAAGATGGAGCTAAAAAAGATGTTTCTCTCTGCTTTAGCTGAGCCACGTTAGCTGTGGAGCTAACTAGGGTAGCAACAGATCAGTGTTTTTAGATAGACGAGTGAATTTTCAATAACTGGGTGTGTTTCAATGGTGTAAAATCTGTGTTTTTCAATAGTATGGGTGATTCTCCACTTAGAGGAAATGCCCCTGTTTATAACGGGGGATATTTGTAATTTTATTTTTCTTTTTTACTGGTCCAAAGGGTTGCAAATGAGCAAGGGAGTCATCTATGCTGAATGTCACAAATGCACACTTACACTTACACACTCACACACACACACACACACTTTTACATACATAAAGCAGCCACACATGCAGAAAAAAGGCAGATTAAGTGTCTCCACAGAGACAAAGTCAAGCTGTGTCATCAGTCATATTACTGTACATGCCATTGCTCTGTAGCAGGTGTTCCTGTTTGACATTCCTCTGATATCTTCTAATGAAATCAGAAGTTGTGTTGCGTGTTGTCATGAAGGATTAATTTTACACTACTGATGTTATGCTGAATGCTAAATTACTCCCCAGTGCATGCTAACTCACGAGCACCAGGTTGTAACTTCCTGTTCACAAGTTTCAGATGATTCCTCATTCATAAAGTTAAAATATATCTCAGTTGAAAGCTCGCAGGAAGGTACGGCTTCTCATTTTTGGATTTAGATTCATTCTTTTTTTTTTTTTAACTGAGAGTGCAGGTAAATGGGGCCAAAATGGATCTACAGAACAAACAGGTGCTCAAAACAGCTGTAACCCTGTGCCTAGTGGTCGACTGAAAACCTTCCTCGGGTTGCCTTGGCTGTTTGGATACATGCAGTACATACTGTGGCAGGACTGCAGTGTCGTGGAGTTTGGTGTGGAGCAGTTGATATTGCTCAAGTGATTGCTATCAGGGGATTCTCAGCTCTGCCTCAGCAATCACCAGCACCTTGTTTTTGACATTCGGTTCACTCTTTATTGAATGTAATTTTACCACAGCGTGGAATGGCCAAACCTTTCCTGGAGCTCACTACTGCAGTATGGTCTGCGTATGTGCAGCTCATTGCAGGGTTATTTCTTTGTCACGTAACCGCATGAAGCTCATTTCCTACAACTATAAATGTCTCATATTTTCTGAATCCTCTAATATTGGTCTGTATCCGTCCACAGCTCAGAGTGGAGATGATTATAAAAGAGGAATTTGAACCAGCAGTATCATCAGATTTGCTTTGTTTCCAGCTAGGATGAGTTTTATGTTTACAATGAGTCAGTGCCACATCTGCAGCAAGCTTTTGAAGGTATTAGTTCAATGTGGAAAAGAGGGCTTGTGGTGTTTTTTGCTGTAGACATGCAGTCAAAAGAATCTTGCCTATAATAGAGATTTTTATTACTAGGTGTGTTATTTTACAAAATGTGCTTGTGCCATTGGTTGTGGTTCGGTATAAGATGTGAAAACCTGTCACAGAAATGTTACTTTGATTAGTCTTAGAGTGTTGAAGAAGATGGCTCTATAGTAGTAGCAGTGGTTGTAGTAGTAGTAGTGGTATGTAGATGATTCTGGGGTTGGTATTAGTATTATATCCAAAATCTGTCCGTCTAAGTACAAACACACACTGTGCTGATACTGAAACAATACATTCTTGAACAAACTAAACAAACTGTTCTATAAATCAGGCCATACCTGACGAAACAAAAGAAAAAAGCATTTGGACAAATATTTGGTGCCAGCTTGTAACATTTCACAGTCGGGGTGGTATTTTATACTGCGACATGATATGCTGCCTATTGTGATCTAGTAAATGTTGTGGAATTTCAAATGAGTAACTGTGTATAGATGAAATAAGAAGACTAATGACTAATTCAGTGAATTACATACGTGACAAAAGTACTTCATCACATTGATGCAAAATTCTGCAAATCCAGCATTGTAAAGAACACAGTTCTCCTCATTGATTTGCAGCATCTCCCAGAAATGGTACAAAAATACGTTGTTTCTAACAGTTTACAACTTGTCTCGTATGTGTACACACACACACACACACACACACAAACTGTAATATATATATATTACAGTTTCTGATACCCAGTGCTTTGGACACATTTTGTTGAGAGTGCAAAAAGTACCAAGGTTTGGTACCCAGCCCCAGTTTCATTTACCATATTAAATGGCATGTCATTAGAAGATTCTTGGAACAAGGACTGCAGTAAAGTCAGCAACTGTTAAACGACTGTAACAGAGGTTTAAAAAACAGAATGAAGAAACGGTTTTTGAAACTTGAGGAGATTTCAGCATTTCATTAAAAATCATGCAGGTTTTCAACTCTGCTGTAGGCTTTACGTTTCTCTGTTGAGATAAATAATCAGATGTTTTCGTGCTTTTGATTGTAACACACAGGTGCAGAAACCCTGAACATATTGTACATGTATATTTCTAAAGACTTTGATCACTTTCCAATGCACAGAGCATGCAAGTCAAGATCAGGGCTAAGAGTCTGTCTGTGCTGTACTGTGCTGCAAGTAGACACCATTGTCATTAATGTTGTGAGGGGCAAGTGTACTATAACATTTTTATTTTCTTAAGTGGTGTTTTACAGATTTTAATGCATGCTTGTGGATAGGGGAATCACAGCAGGTATCACTAGTTCCCAGGAAGTGCATTGCCTTCATCTTTGCATTTTAATATTGTGCCAAATCCCATTTTTAATTATGGTTGAGCTGGGCAAGTTAAACTTGGGATGAGGAATGGAGTAATAGCAGGACTTAGGTGCTGTTGCTTCTCTCTGGGATGCTTAAGAAGGAATTTGATTGAATTTTTTGTCGTCTTCAGTGCAACCGTTTTAATGCCAGTATAAAATACAGGACATTGTAGTGAAACTTGACATTAAATTTAATGTTTGACCAGCTGTAAAGCAGTGAGATGAGAAAACATGTTCTGAGATACTGTTTAGTATGTTTTGCCCTCTCAGCTTCTTTCTCTCTGCTCTTTACTCTTGAGAACTATTTTTCATGTCTTGTCTTAATCTGGTAAAGATGGGAATTGCTGCACCACACTGCCTCTGATGATTTGTTCAACAATTTTTTTTTTAATTACCCCGCCCCCGGCTCCCACCCCGCAGCTTCTTGCAGTGTTCCCTGAAATGAGGAAGAGAAAAAGAAGCATCCGTAACTGAACATAGTAAGAGTGAAGGTTGTATTTCACTCCTAACAGCCTTAGGGTGTTCTTCTTGACTTTGATTTGTCAGTGAATTCTCTTCTTATTACACTTGAATTAATATTTAAATAGACCATTTGTATGATTTCAGCTGTTGTAAGTTGTCCTTTTTTACTGTGTAAATAAAGCTGTTGTTCATGTCAAATTGTCTTAGATTTTCACTTTGAGCTGGGGCACCACAAAAAAAAAAAAACTCACCCGGTGCTGACTTACCTGTTTATTCATAAGTATATAAATGAGAGGGTTGATGACTGTGCTGCTCTTGGCCAGTAGTGAGGGCACCACGCTGGCCACAGGACTAATGATGTTGGGGGGGCCGAATGTTGCCATCATGGCCACGACACCGTAAGGCATCCAGCACAGCAGGTAGCAGGCAGCTGTGGTCAGAACCATAAACAATATGTGGTACTCTCTCCTCCGGGCTGCAGTCTTTCGGATCTTACCCACCTGTGGAGGAGAGCGGGAGAGAGGGTTGTTGAAGAGAGACCTAAACAATCAGGCCAATATGTCTTGATAGTTTATTCTGTTCATGTTCATGCTCATTCATGTTCATGAATCACTTAAAGGGGTTTACAAGAAAGCCCTTTAAGTGATTCATTTCCATCTTTCTAGGCAGCTGATAGTTTCCTTTTATTGTAGTACACTGTGAAAAATCATATGACCTTAAAACTTGGAAAATAAATCACAATTACAAAGATCTCACTGAAACCTCTTCTTGTTTGTGCATTCCAGGCTGTTCTGACATCAAACACTAGCTGAATGTACAAGCTGTTACTATGTGTGCTTCAGGAAAGGCATCACTAACATTTTCATTAAGTCTTTCTTTTCACGGCTCCATCGTGCGTAGTGCCTTCACAGTAACAAAAGTGATGGGAAAAAGGCAATGACATGCTAATTGTGATGGTCTCATCTAAAAAAGAATGGAAACTGTAACTATCTGTACTTTTATACAAAGGTGAAATTGGAAAGGCAGTGGCTTTACAGAAAGTAGAAAATCATTTAAAAAACTTGTGCCCATTGTTCTTTAATTTCCACATGGACAAGACAATGTTTGGAGACAATGACTGGACCACAATTGGTCTTCCTTAGGTTGAGAAGATTAGTGAGAAGACTGTTCAGATTAGTAGCAATAAACAAATTCAACAAGTCTGCTTATACAGACACTCACTTGATATATAATTATTTGTAGCTGTATCTTAATCCTAATTCAATTAAAGTTCTCTTAACATCACTCTTTGGATGTCTTCAAACACAGATGGCTCTTCTTTAATCTTAGCTCTTCCTTCACCCCGTGTTGTGTGGATAAATTAAGATGAGTGAGATTGAAGTGGGGGAGTTTTCCCAGCTCACTGAACAGCAAGCCAGCAAGAGCTCAGCTCCGCTCATGGATGAGATAACTTCAATAGCATGAGATAGTTACTCATGCAGGAGATATCCGATGCACTCCTACACAAGAGGCAAGTTGAAAATAAAATTTCTGTGTTCCGTGTTTCTCTTGTAACATCAGCGCTCAGGTGACATGTTATAATTTTCCTGTCATCCTTGTTCACTCTTGCAACTGATGATTGTCAGGGCTTGTGAGGGAGTCTGTTGCTGTGCGCCTTTGCACAGAAATGAAGCATTGGGTCTGTATTATGAGACCTGGATACTGGACTCTAAAGCGGCTCTGTTTCACATGTATATATTAACAATTGTTTGCCCAGTGCATTAGCCAAATAATTTTCTAGCTTCTTTGCTTCCACATCATTCAGCCAAATGCACATTAGTGTTTCTATTTTTGGTCCAATCTCCACGCTCATGCTCGGCCCATGGACTTTACATTGGGATGATGTCACACACAATAAATGGCTTTTCTAGACTCTGGGAAAGTTTTACAAATATAAAACCTTCATGGATTACAAATTGGATTTTTTTTGTGACACCACAGGTGGCCTCTGATACAAATTACCAGCAAGGCTGAGGGCCGGCACTGTATCTAGATCTCACAATACATCCATCATCAGTTCAGGTAGAGCACTGATGTTGCACTGCATTAGCTTATTGCCATCAGCTGCTTCATTCATGGCTCCAATGAGTGACTCATTGATCTAGGTTGCTAGTAACACCCAGTCATATTCATTCAGGTGTACACAGCAGATTGTGTAATCATACTGGCCTTACTATTATTTTGATGTGATGCAAACGTTTGCTGCTGCAGCTCATGCCACCATCCCCCTCTATATGTGCAGAGATTCTGGTATTTTTGACTTTACGAGGATATGATGTTCATCTGTGCATTTGGATCCTCTGAGAGTTCTCTCTCTCTCTCTCTCTCTCTCTCTCTCTCTCTCTCTCTCTCTCTCTCTCTCTCTCTCTCTCTCTCTCTCTCTGAAAAAAAAAGCTCAATCAAACTGTATAAAAATTTGCTATAATTTTGATATAGGTCTTTCTGTCTGAACAGACAGAGCATTTTATATAAAAATTTCACAATTAGGATAATAATATATAGGCTGGTGTGTGACACAACATTTTTCAAATGCTCACTAAAAATAAAAAGCTACACAACATTACACTGTCCTACGTGTGATTTCACCTCTTAGTGTTGCTGCTGCGCACTGTCACACACTGTCACACACTGTCTTTAGGTATGTGTATGAGTCAAATCGGCTTCCTCAACTGGGGAGTTGAGGCATCAACAGTGAAAAACACTGCAAGTTAGAAAGCTACTCACTTGTCTAACTCCAACCAATGAAGCCTTAATATTGGCTTTGGTAAAACTTCAGAACGCATTTTTGAGCATAAAAAGAGACAGAGAATGTTGTCAACCATTATTTACAGTTTAGACAAAATAAACCATTTTAGCAAACAACAATTGTCAGTGTACATGTGGAATGCGAGCATTATTTTACAACAGACTTCAAATAATGTGAACCTGGCCTTTAAAATAGCTATGATTAAATATAGATGAGGGCTAAGGCCAAACAGACAGAAATAAATCCTATAATATATGTGACATGACATATGATATTTCTACAGGATTGGTCAATATATGGTGGCTACAGAATAGGGTATGCTTTGTAGTATTTCACATGCTTATGATATTCTTTATCTTACATAAAGAAACTTTGTAATCAGGTCTGTTCAGCTTCAGTGGATGGATGTTAATGTCTGGTTTCTTGACACAATCGGAAAATGAAATCAGTTTCTTAGGCAACTGGTTGTTTCAGTCTGCAAAACACTCTCAGTGAGCGAATGTTGAAAATAGTGGGTGCATACGACACACGTGTCACACATCCAGTTCCCCTACAGTGCCTTTCAGCTTTTTACCGATTCCTTTGCCTAAAGAGAATAACCGTGCAATTTTAGGTTAATAATTTTCTGATCCAACATGACATGAAAAGGTACTTCTGACTAAAGAATGGTTAGTGTGTGGTGTGTGTGGATGATTTTCTAAGACTGAACATGTGGTTCACACAGTGACTCAACAAAAGAAATGAAAATGAACTGTAACCACTTCAGCTAATGTGACCCACACAAAGGTAATTATAGGTGAAGGCCACTTTGCAAAAGCTGCTTATTGACACTAAGGGTCAGCTCAAACAGAGAAAAGGATCTGTTTAGGAAAGAGTATGCAGGAGTACAGCAACATGTCCCTCACCTTCTTAGGGGCAGAGGTTGTTCATTATCCTTATTGTGTTGTGTACTGCACAGTCGTATTTTAATCATCTTTATTTGTATAGCACTTTAAAAACTGAGGTGCAAGTTTTAAAAAAACAACAGCACTGGATTAAAATGACAAGAAACAGGAGGATGTTTAAGTGGCTTATGCCTTGTCAGAGCTGTGATAATCCCCTGCCCTGCTAACACTCTCTACTCTCAGGATTAAACTATCAAAATCACTTGGAGTGCAAAGGATTTGACTTACTTAAGGCAAATAAAGCCACTCCCTAAAACCCAGCAAAACCCGATGCACAAGTCACTACAATGGATACTCTAAATGTACATGGTAGTGATTGGAGACATCTAAAAGTCCAGCTTTGTAATCTCTTACTATCCCTAGAGCTGGATCCACTTGCACTATCAAAATAAAATTATTCTGCTGTGTTCTGTGCAGTCCCAGGATTATTTTGTGGGGAACAAATGCATGCCACTGCTTTCATTTCATGTTTTTAAAAGATCTTTTGTGCCTCAGTTTCCATCATATGGTGTATCTGCTTCACCTGTAGCTAAGAAGAACAACAACCTGCTCTGTGGTGTTTCCACAAAGTGCATAGTTCATACTGTGCAGGAACAGCAATGTGTGTAGTACTCTTTTCATGTGTTATTTTGTATTATAAAATGGCAAAAAAAAATTCCAAACACTGACAATTTAGAGCAGCTTCAGTAAATTATTTTCAATTATCCTGCCTCACCAAAGAAAAAATTCAAGTGGTGAGTTTCCTTCCCTTCCTGAGTGAAGAGCAGCGAGTTAAGTTCCATTGCTTTAATCAAAGTTGGATAAATGGCCAGAGTAGTACAGGTATTGTATCTCACCAGCTATAAACACTTTTTACTTGCACTGCATTCTGGGTGGAGAAATTGTAGGTCTAACTTTTCTGTGATGGATATATCCCTGATTTGCCAACTAACATCCAAACCTGACATTTACTGTTGATGTTGATTTAGCCTATAAACATCATTGTAGCTGTGCTGAAAGTTTCATTGATGTCCTATTATCACATCATGTCAGCTGTCAGCTTTTCTCACTTCTGTTTGGGAGATGTCTGATATGGATGTGATTTTAATTTGATCGACAGGGAGCCATAAATCTTTCCAAGGTGGCACCATGTGGGTCAAACATGTCGAATTGAGTGGTGAAGAGCCCAAATAGTCTTTCAAGTATATTCTAGCTTTTCAGTTAGCTACATGCTCCAAGTCAGAATTTAGTAGGTGCGGTGCAAGCTATGCAGTCAAACTGAATGGATGCTTTCTTCACTTTTGGGATATATCACATTCCCTCACAGTGGTGTGTGAGAGATACATTTGGTCCCAGGAGGAAGTGGATGCTCCCTCCAGCAAGATACTTGTGCAGAAAGGAGCTATTTCTGTGGTCCCAGAAGTAGACCAGGACTCTGTGCCCTTTTTCTGAATATGTCATGATCCTCAAAAAGAGCAAAAACATTGCTGAAAATGCCTCTTCCTCAGTCTGTACACAAGTAGGACCAGATGGGACTGAGAGGTCAAGTGCACTGCCAGTACGCAGGCTTGGACACATGAAGACCCGGATCATGGTGGTGCAATTACCTTCCTTTTCTAGACTCATAGAGTTCTGTTAAAGGGTGAAGCTTATGTGAAGTATATTGTCCATGATGTTTTGACTGATTGCAGTGATTAATTCATGCTGGCTTCTGAAGTGGTTGCTGACTGCCCATGCATTTTGAGAATGTTTGTAGTTTGAAAGGTCTCCGCAGATGTTATGATGTTATGTTTTTCACCTTAAAAAGTGGGACACCATTGGACTCAGTTGTATGTGAAATGAATTCAAACCTACCACCTGCTGTTCATCGTGAAAAAGAAATCATCAAACTATTTTAGCCACCTTTCAAGCCTATTGTGTTTAATACTCAAAAGGTAGATTTTGATGGAGGAGACATTCAAGAAATTTGTGGTATTGACTTCCACATCTGGCAGGAAAATAGCACAAACACAAGAACATAAATACTTTTTCCATCTCTCTACCTGTTTCACTGCCCAGAGCAGCCTGCCATAGCAGTAGATCATCACCAGGACAGGCAGACCCAAGCAGAAAGTGAAGAGACAGATGATGTAGGCGTGCGACTCGGCTGTCTGAACTGTCCAGGATACAGAGCAGCTTGTTCCTGCCCCCTCTATGCCATAGCTGCTCCAGCCTAGTAGGGGGGGCACTGTCCAGAACAAGGAGTACAGCCAAGAACCCCCCACAGCGAGCAGGGGCTTACGGTAGCTCGGCCCACGCTTGTTGTATACAGTCAGAGTGCTATAGCGGTCATAGGAGAGGATCACCAGAGAGATCAGCGACACAATACCTGAGAAAGACAGAGAGGTGGAGGAGTGAGAGTGGGCAGCTGTAAGTTATCTGGGTCACCAAGACATGAAACAGAGACAACAAAGCACAATACTTTAAATATTCTAGAGTAGATCTTTTTAGATCTTCTAGATTTTAGTTTAAAATACTGTTTGTTTTTCAGAATAAAATACATGCTAGCATCAGCATGCTAACATGCTTACAAAGGCTTGGCAAAGGTACTGATGTTTTGCAGGTATGTTTACCATATTCACCACTTTAGCAGAAATTTGGTCAATAATATAATTTCGGATATAACACATTTAAATTCTGAAATGTCTGATCTGATAAAGACAGGGGATCACTGAAGTGATCACAGATTGTTCTGAGATAGCTGACAAAACATTGCAATCTTAACCACAAATGTCAACCTCATGGTGCTAGATGAAAGGTCAGGCGTCAGTGGAATTCATCGTCTGGGAACCATTAATGTCTTGACAAAATTTTGTATCTATCCATCCAATAGTTAAAAAGATGTTTCAAAAAAATGGATCACCTAAAACCTCAGCTGATTTCTTCATTTGAAACACTTCGTGTGAGTCCATCCAAAGCCTTTACTTTCAGTTCATTTAATAATTGATCATTGAGTGATTCATTTAAATTGGCTCATCACTGCTATATGCAATATATGCAGTATCAGTTCTCATTCTCAGGAAGCTCCGAAGAGACATAGAGTATGGCAAGAGAGGAACAACCTGGGGGTAAGGCTGTATATTGAAACAGTGTGTACTGTTTCTGTCCTGCACATATTCACTACTCTGCTGGCTGCAGAGGGAAAAACCCAGGAATCCAGCAGAAACGCATAGTCAGGTCATTTAAACATTAATGTCAGCATTTCATTTCGTTGTCATTCTCAAGAAAAAACAGTGTATCCAATCATTTGAAAACCCTGATCAGCAGTCCTGAGTGCAACACATGCCGATGGCATCACAGACAGGCATCAATTGACATGTATGTCAATATATGTAGCACGTTCCAAATCCATAAAAAGGCCATAAAAAGGCTTTACTAACAATGTTTGGTCTAAGGCTGCTTGTCTTCAGTCAAATAGATAATATAACTTCTAACTTTGTTCACCCCATTTTTAACAAGCAATGTAAAGATGTATTTACATGTGCCTCCTCAACCGCAAAATACAGTCCATCGTCTATTGTCTACAGCTTACATTGTTAAGACCTCTCCAGCTATAAAGTGCATTAACAACCAAACAGATGTTGGAATAAAAGTGTTATCATGTTTTTTTTAATCTCCCTTTAATCTCCCCTATGTCTCTGTGTTATTAATTAGCCAGAACAAACAGATTGTTCAGAACAGTTATTATGAGTCTTATAGAGCACTAATTGTACCTGACATAGCCCTAGCCAAATCCAACCCTGTGGCCCACCTGCCACTATACATATCTTCCTCTGCGGAGCGCTTAACCTTTCTCATTTTCTCCTGTTTCACAGTACTATGATGTTACCAACATTTGCCATTATAACTCAACGAAAACAAGGAAGGACTACTGACAAAACCTATGTACTGGAGTAGTCATGTTGCAATGTGATGGTAATGTGGAGCTCCAAATAGTCCATCTGGCATTTAGAGAATGGGGAGTTAGAGGGCATAAAATCTTTGATCTCTGGAAGAAAAACATGCCGCTTTTGAAACCAGGGAGACAGACCACTTGAAGCATGACAAATAAAATGCTGGAAAGCCTCTTTTACTCTTACTCAGAACTTCTGACACAGTGAAGATTAGAGTAAGCTCCTAAAACAGAAACAAAAAAGGGCAACATATCATGTCTTATGTAGTAAAACAGATGAAACACACAGTCTATATAGTAGGACAACACATAACTACTGATGCACATGAAAGAAGAGGAAAGCACATGAAGGAAACTAACAAAGGTACAGAGAGAACAGGCAAACTCCCCACATCAAATCCCCACATTCTGCTCAAACCTCGATGATGTGGGCCACCTTTAGAAACCACCTTTACTCTTCACATTTTAATAAAAAAATCTTCCAGAATTAAACACATAAGATCAAAGAGTGCTGGAGAGGAGGCGAGTCAGCTTCAACACGCAGCACAAATTTCACTATACAGAAAATAAAATCCATAAGGAGCGTAATGAGATCAGTTCAGAGAAAGACAGGTCTCTCTTTTTAGCTCCATCAGCTGTTTGTAGTCTGCATGCAGCTTACTAACAACACAGTTTGTGTATATGTGTTGAATCTGTTTTATTAATGAGGGTGCAAATAATCATACATGGACTGTGCTGATCCTGTGGAGAGTAACCTGGTGTGATGAACTTTTACCTGACAAATCATACCTGACATCCCATCCTTGCTGCTGCCCTTTGGCAAAAGCTGTCCAGTGTGTTTATCAAAACAGGAAGTACCATGGTATTTATATAGCAGAGCAAACAACAGTGTGAAGCTTTGGTTGGTTCGACTGCTTTACAAAGCACTTGATTTTTATGCTAGAGACTTTGGACTGTGTAATGAATCCTACTAATAGCTAAGTTTGAGCTTAAAAACCTAAACAATCACTGGAAATTTTAGCCATGTTAGTTCTGGTGATCACAATTCTTGTCAGTCACCTACTTACTCATTTGGCTGGTTCATCACTTTGGTCCAGACTGAAACATCTCAACAACTATTGAATTGATTGTCCAGAAGCTAAATTCTAATATGACATAAGGAAATATCATATTGACCTTTCTGTTATTACCATCACAAACAAAAAAACATGCAATATTGCCACACACATCTCTTAACACTTCAATGCTTACACCATGATAAAAACATCTGATACAGGTTAGAGTACCAAAGACTTTGGCTCTGACACCACCCTCTTGACATTTTTAACTTTGCTTCTGCTACTTGGTATCACATGGCTGCACAGTAAAAATCCATCAAAAACACCACCAAGGCAAAGCAGAATTTACTCCTGTTTGAGGGATTTTGCTAAACACTGCAGTGCCAAGCTGTTTTAGGAAATTACTTAATCCTTGACCCTTTCATGGAATCTGCTGACAATAAGAAAAAAAAATCCAATGATGTCAATCCTTTAAGGGTAGGAGCAGCAGATCAGATAATCCTTGTTTGATTTCAGAAGTGATGGCTAGAGAGAACACGCAGTACTGACTGCACTGTTCGTTCCAATGTTTGGATTTAAAAGCCAAAATCAAAGACACGCCACTTTTTGCATACTGGAATAGAATAATGTAACAGTGGATTCTTTTTAATTGATTAGTTTTAAATAGTCTCTCACTCTTCCCTTCTCTTTCCTCTCGCTATTTGTTTTGTCCTCGCTTTTGTGTGTGTGTGTGTGTGTGTGTGTGTGTGTGTGTGTGTGTGCGTGTGTGTGTCTAGCAGCCCTGGGCGGGGCGACCTAGTTTCCGTTCCCCGCCATATCTTCTGCTCACCTGTTGCTAATCACCTCATCAACCACACCCTCAGCCAGCAGTATAAGAGCACCGGCTCTGAGCGGCTTCCCTCGCCTCGCCGGTTCACTCCTGCGGTCAACTCTTTAACGAAAGTTTTTTTCTTCCCTTTTCCTTCCCGTGCTAAATTGTCTCAGGTTCACCTCGCCACACTCTGTGACCTTCCTGTCTTCTGCTGCTCCTGTGGACTACTCCCCCAGCCTGCTGATTGGTCTCGGTTTCCGGACCCTAGTTCCAGCCTGCCTGGTTCGGTCTACTGACCCGTGTTCTGGATTACCTCCCCCGCTCCCACGCTAGAGACGGTACCATCTTTTACAGTAAACTGCCCTTTGTTGATTTCTAATCTGCCTTGTCTCTGGGTCCTAAAGAGACTTTGTGTTAAACATTACACTGTGTGTGAAAACCATGTTATAGCGCACACAGCTGTCATTGATCAGCTGTTCGCAAGACTTCACCTGCTTGCTCACAAGTGGATTTTCTTCTTGCCAGTGAGAATGGGGGTGGACCCAGTCGCTATTGTATCCCTAAATATAATTGGTTGACCAGGTCATATTGGCCATATTGGACGGGTAGTTACGGTAACACCACTGGGCCAAACCACATATATCCGCCTGACTCTATTGCTAGCATGCCTCACCTGAACTGTTGAAGAGCCTGGCTGCTTTCCCGCTGGTTGTACTATGACTGAAGTCTTGTTAAAATAAACACAACAACTAAGCACGTAGTAAAGTCCCACATAACTGTCAAAGTCAGATCATGTCTTGAGCTTGTATTGCCTATATGCCTTAGTCTTGCAAGATCTCCACCAGCAGTTCCCTCAGATGAAAGTGATCTCCTCTGCCATCTATCTGCCCACCCCAAGAAGTGGACAAAGCCATGTGTGTTATCAACAGTGTGATGGCTACTTTTGTTTTGTCTGTTGGTGGAAGAATTGTACATCATCCTCGGATAAAGCACAGAGGTCCTGGCCATTTTTTTTGCATAATGGTTTATTTCACCCTTCTGAGATTTTCTTTTCTTTTTTTTTCCTGTAACCTGTTGCAAAATAACAAGGACATGTATGAAATTCCTTTTCTATTATACACACTGGTTGAACTATCCACAATATAATGCTTTTGTTCTCTCTTAGGAAAAGAATAAAAGCAAGTTTAAAAACTCATATTTAAAAACAAAAAACAGTGACTTAAACAGATTGTTACCCAATAATATGCCCTTTTGGAAGTTCGTGGGTCCACCCACGAACTTCCAAAAGGAAAATCCACTTGCTTGGGAGTATGTGAAAGTTTTGAGAGCAGGAGATCAATGATGGTAGCTGTGCACTTGAGGATAACAGTCACACAGGTGAAAGTAATATGTGTGTGCAGCTGTTTAAATTACATACATGGCTCCTCATCATCCACACACGGTCATAAACCAAACTAATGTACTAATTAAAAATTTGACATGACGATGGCAGTAGATGAAAAGTTGGGCAATCACCAAGGTGCTTAGAAATTAACCAGTTGTATGTCAAGGGCAGCTCTCAGAAAACATCTGTTAAGCTACAGTAAAATACTTAAACAGCTGAATAAACATGAGTCACCTTGAATAATGCTGGTTTCTAGCATTTTGTTTTCTTTTGAAAACCAAGGTAAATAGACAGAAAAGGTGATTTGATGAAAAGACAAGAGATGATACTGAGGTTGAATATTAGACATTTAGAAGACCCATATTTTCACTGCTCTCTGCAATATGAATGTCATCCATTACATGCCTTTTTTAAAATTTGATGCTTCTTTGAGACTAGCCTCAGGCAGTCCATGACCAACTGGTGATCAATCATGGTATTACTTATGATGTGTGATTCTGTGCTCCGGTAAGGACATATCGAAGCAGCCCCTCTGCTGTCTCATCTGTAGGAGAGACAACAGGGTGGGGATGATGGCAGGGATATTTATAGAAGAAATGAATAATCCAAGTCAGGCATTAATATGGTTGTTTGCAGTTTAACCAGAGCACTTTGCTATCTTCATACACATTAAATCCTAAGCATGCATCATTGGACATGTTAAACTGACATTGTAATGTTCTTTTAACAAGGCTGAGAAGAACAAGATGTACCGGTGAGTGTGGTGGATGCTGGGTGTTTGTGAACATGACAACATGGTAACATACTGAAAATGCTTCATTCAGGTATATGATTGTGAAAGATGATGCGAGATTGCTTGTGAATGCCTTTGTGTGTTTGAGTATTACAAAACACACAAAGCACTGCATTGTAAAGGGGTTTGTTGCAACATATACTGTACAGATAGGTAGTACATATTGCTTTTCATAGGCCAAGGCTATTATATGTAATCAGCTTATTTGAGAAACCACTGTCTTGTCAATGTAAAGCAGCATGTCTCATCCGCCTTTCAGAGTTTCCTGCCAAGTCTTGCAGGTACAATATCTGTAGGTGAACAATAACATGAAATATGCATTGTATATAAGCTGCTGATGTCTGGTAACTGACAGAATCACTCAATGTGCACTATCTCCTGTATTCAGCACCATGCTGTACAAATGAAAACTGAGCACCATTGGCACCCCTGGGGGAATAAAGTCAAAATAAACATGCACTGACTTCAAAGACACAGTATGAAGTATTTCAATTCAATGGAAATTTCTCCATATCAAAATTCTCTTTTTTTCAGTGAGGTACAACAAGACGCAGAAGGTGAATTAAAAGAAGCTAACTTAGGAAAAGTACAGTTTATACCCTGACACAAAGAAGATATTATTATCAAAGGATATGGCAACAGAAGGGGAGTTAAAAAGGCAAAGTGGTACAGTTATTTGGTCTGGTTGAAATTATCTATTAATATTCCCTCAATTACAGTCTGAATGCATAATGGCAAAAGACTGGCTGTCCTGAGTTTGTACAAGAAGCTTGGAAATGACTGGTTTTCGTAGTAGCCAGCACAGCTAGCATGTGACTCAAGTGGAATACCCAGTATACGTGTTTGCCTGAACTGTCTCAGGTCTAGGCATTGATGTCCACAGGAAGCCCTGAACAGGAAACTTGTACCCACCAACACTACTTAAAGCTACAATTATAACTATGTATAAAAATGTCAAGTGGATTTGTAACAACAAATTAAGGTTGCAATTCCTCCATCACATTTGCAGTTTGTAGTTGGTCTACATACAGACTAAGCTATGACAGGTTTTGGCGACACATGCAGTACTTGTTAGCAGGATAAATGCACTGCTGGCTTTTTGTCTTCTCATGGGATTTGTTGAGAAAAAGAATATTCACAAGAGTTAGTATCTCAAGTAAAATTCCCTAACTACAATAAGATGGGGGCAAAGCCAGTGCCTTTCCAACTCCATGAAGCGATAGAAGAGATCAAATTTCAATCCAAGTTTTTAAAGCCATGATTGAGCATCCTAAGTGTCTGCAAAACAGCTGTTCCATCTCCTAAACACAAAGACATGAGATTGCTGCACATCTTTCATCTAATAAGTCTCTTCTTATCTTCTACAGGAGGTCAAAGGTTATGCGATGATGGCATTATGAAGGTAAGTGCAAATAATTTCTTACATTGAACAATAAACCACAAGTCCATCTTGAAGGACTATATAGATCCTTTGTCCCTACTCTGACATGACCCACAGGAGTATCTCGAAGTACCGCAGCAGGTTTACCAGGCATAAGTTATCATGGTTACAGAAATAAACTTGTTCTTTTGGAAACGGTCACTGTTTGGTTAGTTTTAGGCACAAAAACAACTTGGTTAGGCTTAGAGAAAGATCATGGTTTGGGTTACAGTAAGTGCTTTAAGGTCAGAGCACCTTCAACATCATGGTTACAATAATAAACATGAAGTTTAGGTTGTGGAAGGGTCATGGTTAAAAGAAACAATGATGACTATAGGTTTCACATGGAAAACAAACTGCTCTCCTGTGGGAAAGTCCTGTATTTTGTTGACCCATCCTACCCGAGTTCCTCCTTTGCTCCCATCATAATTACTTAATAATTAACTGTAGGTTGTAATAAGCTTCTTGCACAGATGACCTATAGAGTAATATTTTAGGGGAGTACAGTTTCACAATAAAACCACCAAAAAGCCCTGACTTTATTGCACAAAGAGGACTAATTTTTCTTTTTGTGCCAAGCTCAAATTCAGTCAGGTGTTTAAATAAAATATGAAAACGTGGTTTGACATTTCCTTGCACAAAGGGGTTCATTCACACAAGGAGTTTTGCCCAAGCCATTCAGCAATTGCAGTAAAGAAAACAAATATCTATCTATCTATCTATCTCTATCTATCTCTATCTATCTATCTATCTATCTCATGTTTCTTTTTAAAAGAGACCTGTGAGAATACCTAAAGTGTAATAAAGTTATACATAAATCTGACTTCCGTCACTGTTCTGTGGAGGATTTTGCATTTGGTGGTTAGACCAATAAAGTGGCCGATAAATGATATTGGTCTATTTGCTGAGTGATAAGTAACAGGAAATTGCAGGACAGATATGCCAACA
This sequence comes from Toxotes jaculatrix, assembly GCF_017976425.1. Classification (NCBI taxonomy): domain Eukaryota; kingdom Metazoa; phylum Chordata; class Actinopteri; family Toxotidae; genus Toxotes; species Toxotes jaculatrix. Next base: position 8,813,207 of record NC_054408.1, on the reverse strand, counting down.
ACAGAATTGTGGTTATTTAGGAAAAAAATAACCACTACATAGTTTGTCCACCAGAGAGCAGTGATAAGTGGGTTTTTTTTTAACTTTACCCTGTAAATAATTCTGTAGGTTGCTCACAATAGTTGAAAAAAAAAATCCTTAAAAAAAACCTGAAAGAGATCCATATCAAGAATGCTTGTTTCTGTTGTATGTGTGGTATGTATTGTATGTATGGCCATGACAGCTTTGCTGTCTCATCAGCATCAACAAGCTTAAATGTTTTGAATACTGCTCTGATAGCACTTGCCCTTTGTACCTTTTGCACCGTGTCATTTTCCAACAAAACATATAATGTATATGTATATATTAACGTATAATGTGATCAGAAATTAAATAAGCATTTCCAGCTTTAATGTGTGAGAAGGACCTCAGTAAAGTCATTAAACAGGTGGTGTAAAGAGAGGCTGCCGTACTCTGCCATACTCTACTGAAAACAACATAAATGCGTCTAATCCTCATCACTCCCCACAGCAGCGTGCAACATGTAGGACGTAACCAAGTTTGGCGATAGTACCGTTTAGACCGAGGTTTGTTGTTTTTGCTCAGGCATCTGCCAAGTGTCAGAGAATATAAAGATCTTACCAAAGCAGGAGTTGATGAAGCCGTACCAGCTGCAGCCGCTGCGCCCCAGTAGCCACTTCCCACGAATGCTGGAGGCGAAACTGAGAGTAGTGCCGAACACGCACACCAACATATCACTGACACTGATGTTCAGCAGCAGCATGTTAACCGGTGTTCGCAGCTTCTTGAATTTGCAAAACAGAAGCAGGACAACGAAGTTATTAAGGAAGCCAAAAGTCATGATGAAGCCCAGCACCACGGACAGTACAACAAAGCCCGTCGGGGAGAGATTCCCCCTGCCTGGCGGCGGGTCCACCGGCTCCCGGTCATCGCTCAGGTTGAAGCTGTAATTCAGACCAGCTTGACCAGAAAACATCCTGCGGTCCATTCATCGGAGCTTGTCTTCACTCTGGAGCCGTTTTTGGTAGTTAGGGTTTGTCACATTGCTCGAGGAGTATCAGTTTCCTTCTTAAGTCTTTCTCCATGCTGTTTATCCCTTCGGACCTGTGCGAGTCAAGCTTTGTTCAAAACGCACATTCCTCCACTGATGTTGAGAACACGTAGCGGCAAACTTGTTGCTATGAAGCTTTCACTGACACAAATGTGAAAAAACACATTGTGAAGTGCCACCTGTTACCTTAACGCATCGCGCGCCTCCTCTTCTTTTTCGCCAAATTCAAGTGAGCGCACTAGCTTGTCTTCTCGCCTTAACAGAAAACTGTTATTATTCATCCCAGAGTGCACAAGCTTCAACACTTTTCCGACTGTTTAATTCATGTTTCGGAAGTCTGTCATCTCCAAGTCACTACATTTTGATTAATTGTAATTCCTGCTCACAATGGAGACTCCTACAAGGTGAACAGCGTTGCGTAAAGTGCGCGCCGCTCCGCTATCCGGCATCTTTTAAAGGCCATTCTTACGTCACGAGGCACTGGGATGAAAGGGGCTACTGGGGCGCAGCGGCTGCAGCTAGTACGCCTTCATCAACTCCTGCTTTGGATGTAACCTGAAATATTGAAAGGGGGGGGTGCGGTGTATGTGTTTGTGTGGCTTCTTTAATTGCACTTTCATTTACCTTCATTTACTTTAATTTTTCTTCCTGGCTCTTTTGTAACGAAAGGGTATCTGATTGATCTGCATGCTGCTTTTACAGTACAGGCTTGCTGTGAGAAAGGTCATCACGATCATCAGCAATGTAGACTGCGGTTACTGTGCAATTATCACAATGTTCACAAATTTCTTCTTCTATACATTCAAATAAATTTACAGTGAATGTAATATCTGTCTCTATGGGTATGTGTATATCTGACTGAGCAATAGCTATGACCACCTCATTGTGCATACTTTATTGGCTAATCCATGCTTTCTTTTGTCATGGTCAGCTTTAAAAGCTGAACAAGAGCAATATTCTAAATGGTAACTAAAAGAACCAAGTTGACTTTATAGAAATAACAATGCCAAGAACATGAATGCGTGTTTCTTTTCACAAAAATTTCTCATTATTTTCTGCGCAGAAGATGGAGGTTGTTTTTTTTTTTTTTTTTTTTTAAATAAGAGTTTTTATACACAAAAGACACGAGTCACAGCAAAACAAGCTTCTTTATATTTTGGAATTGACTGATGTGTTTGCTTTATGAGCATCACCATTTTCTCTTTTATTCTCCAGACAGTTTTACGTCTTATTGCAGGAAAAGCAGAGGGGGAACTATGATCGTTCTGTCCCACTATTTATTGCAAGTAATCAATAATGTTATTAGTCACAAGCAGACATTTTGACTTGTCAAAACATCTGCTAATGAAAGGGTCTGTTCAATTTTAACTCTTTTACTGACATGAAAAGTACACGTAAAAATGTATGTATGTATATACATACAAATGTAAACATATCTTTTTCTATCTTTTTAAAATGGCAAGCATATCTATAATCTAAAATATCCCTCTTCTTCTGACATTTAATTTGCATTCAGCAGTTCTCTGCATAGGCTACAGTTTGATGAAGAAATATTGTTTGATGTGAGCTACTTGTTTGTAAGAAATTTAACCTCAGAATCAGAAACAGAAAACCTTTAATGATCCCCGCAGGGAAATCGCTGAGTTACAATTTATCAACACTCAGTTAAGAAAGAGAAAGTAAATAACCTTTTTTGAAAAAGCTAAAACTACTTTAGAATTACTATGAAATGGTAATAATAATAAATAGACAGTAAGTGAATAGAAAAATGTACAAATGCAATTGGGGAAAAAGTAAAAAGTAATGTGCAAAATAGAATCACAGTATGGACAAAAGTGCAAAAATGGGAATGTACAAAACAGATTAACAGTAATTTAACAGTTATGTGGATCAACATTAAATGAACAGTAGTTTAACAGCATGGAGATATGCATAAAGGGGAGGAACTGTAACCGATCAGCCACAGGAAGGAAAAGCCTCCTATGGCATTCAATGGAGCATCATCATTCTGAGTCTGGCTGAACAGCCTCCTCTGGCTAACCACAACACTGTGTAGAGGGTGGGAAACATTGTCAATGATGGAGAGGAGTTTTGACAACTCCTTGGGTGTTCTCACGTGCCAGCTCAATATCTGGGCTGCAGAAATGTTCCTTTACAGTCATGTGACTAAGGTGGCACCATCTGTTGTTGACAAAAATACTTGCAATTAGTAAGTGATGCAAAATTGCTTATTTTATCTCAGTCATCTCCAGAGAGTATACAAAAAATTCTGACGTGAAATAAATTGTATCTTTTGATAAATTGTATGTGATTATCTTGCCTCTGATGCTTTCTAATTTTGTTCGGTTGTCTTCATCGTCTTCATTGTCTTCATGTCTTTAATTGTGCTCTCTGCCATCTCACTGAGTCAAAGTGGACAGCTGCTTGCCAAGAGAAAATAATCAATGAGCTGTGACATTCAAGACCTGAACAACTGGATTATTCTCACTTGAGTGCTTGTGTCAGTACCTTCTTCCCAAGCTGCCAAGAATTGAACTGAGTTCCATGCACTGTTGCTGTCCTAAGACCATATTTATCCAGTTTTATCCTAATGCATGGAGCCACCATGTGTGGATCTACAACCTCTTGCATATTAATAGACTGTGTACTCAGCTCAGTCATTATGCTGGAGGGATTATAGTATGCGACTCTGACGTCACTCAGTTGGACCATGACCTGTGTCCCACTGCTCACTGGTTATGAAAACAGTAAAGACATTTTTTTTTTAAACTTTGCACAAAGGTGATGCTGCCCCTGGACATAAGTAGTAGTTGTAGTTGACATAAAATATGTTTAAGGTGACAAATGTTAAATATGATTTTTTTTTTCTAAACAGAAAATGAGTGAGAAGAAAGGAATTCCAGTAAAATGCCTGATGATTGCATTGTCTGTTGGATCCTTGGGGTTGTGGGTTTTTATGAAAGACCAGTGTTGATTCTTGTCCTTTTAACAGAATTACACTCACTCCCATACCGTTTCTTAGATAAATGTAAATATGTGATGCTCTAGTTTCTGTCTCCACGTCTGAAATTTTGCTGCCACCCCAACACAGTGGAGGTGAATTAAATTTTGTTTGCTAAATTTAATTAAAACAAGACTAAGCTAACGGTTCAGTGAGACTGTACTTAGGCACAGTGTTGCTTAGAGGTAAATGCTAAGTCAGGGGATCAGTTACTATGATTTATCCTGAGGGAAAGATAAATGTGTGTGACATAACTTCATGGGAATCCATCCAACAGCTGTCAAGATGTTTCACCTAAAATCACAAAGGTTGACCTCATAATGATGCTAAAGGAGAAGTCAGGGTAATCACCAAAGTCATTATGGTTCATTTACAAAATTTTAGGCCAGTCTATTTAGTGGATGTCGAAATATTTCACAGAATAAGTGAAAACTTTGACCTGGTGGTGGAATGTCACTGGGATTCATGGACATCATAAATATTGGGACCAACTGTTTTTTGTTTGGTTTTTCTTTTGGGGGTCTATCATTTCCACCAGGCGTGCTTTGTAAAATGAAGTAATGTTTGAACGTCACACATCAGATTCACTTAATCTTAGGATTATATGTTTGTTTATGTTGGTCAAATCACTGTATGATGCAATCTCAGTCAAATGGGAGTTAAACCAGGAGGATGTTTATGCAGCATGTTGTCTGTTGTAACTTTTCTTTATAATGGTGCTTTCTTATAGCAGATATTACAAATGGAACAAAAAGACAGTGGAAGAACATGTATGTAGTCCCTGGGCTACCAGAAAAATATACTGCCCTCTTGCAAATGTCACAAAAAGCAAACTAAAGTCAGATGATGAAACAGGAGGGCTAGAAAATATTTTTTCAGTTTTGATTCATGATGTGCCATGAAATGTCAAATGATGCCAAGATCTTTCTAAGATCTGCTCAAATAAAAGTACAAGAGTATTGTAATCTAAATGCACTTTAAATATCAAAAGTAAACGTACCCATTCTGCAGTAAAGTGTCCCCTGTGACTGATATCTGATTATATCTGCCACTTTTAGATTGTTAATCCTGATACATTAGCGTGTAATTAGCATTTTACTGTTGTAGCTGCTCGAGATATAACTAACTTAACTACTTTATATACAGTTAGAATTTAATCTAGTGGTTCCCAATCTAGGGGTCAGGTCCACAAGGACATACAGTACACATTGAGCAAATAAAAATACATCTTACTGAACAGGTTTCATTGGCTGAAACGGAAAAGTCAACAAGGGAAGTTCTCTGCACCCTGGAAAATTGCGTTCAGTGGAATGAATAAGCCATTGTGTCAGTGTCGAAAATAAGTTATTCTGGAACTTGAAAAAAAGAGAGAAAAAATATGATAGAGAGTGCACTACAGTGGTAGATTATTCTATTAAAACTACAAATGGCAACGGTCTTGGTAATGGCCATTCTAAAATAAAACGGTTATTATTGCCTTTAATGGCTCGCCAAGTCAAATGAGCGTCACACAGACGCTGGAGGAAAAGTCAGGCTGCTAAATCGAGCAACGATTAATCGCTCACTTGATATTCCTCGGCCCAACTGAGAGGAACAAACTCCGACACTGTGTTCTGCGTTAAAGGAGCACCTGTTGTATTTTCCTGGCACTTTATAGAGTAATGTTTTTGCAGGGCAGAATTCACGTGTGTTGTTTTTCAGCGGTCATTAAGAACGTAAGAAAAATGCACTGTCAGTTTAGTCGCTTGCTAGGTGGATGTTGCTAATTGCTAATGTGTTGCTAACGGCTAACCGTTTGGGTTCTAAGGTGTCACTGCAGTTTTTAAGTGTGCCTTTAAGATATCCGTCTGTGAGGGAAATGACATGTAATACAGCCGTTTGCTTAGTCGGGGGATAAATGGTGTTGTTAAATAAGTTTATATGTAGTTGTGAATGTTGACACTCCACTGTGTAGCTTGCCACCTGATACTGTTTTCTGCTTGTGCCGTGTGTACGCTGCTAGCCACGTAAACTGCTCCTACTGGTGTTGACGTAGCAGGAGCAGCTAGCTTGCCTGTCCCGTCTAGCTAGTTGCATTTTGTGTGAATTAGGGGTGTCAAGTCACTGCCAGGCTGCCTGATTAGGACCAAAACGTCCTAAACGCCGAACTCCATTGAGGACATGAGCAATTGTAACTCAAAATGCTCTAGCTGGACTTGAACGTGTGGCTCGTTGGCTCCCTGGATGATGAAGCGGGTCGTTTGGCTGATATCAGGATTAAACAGAAGAATGATGAAGCTCCTTTTTGCCCTTGCTTTGATCGCCTACATTGCCTGTAAGTACACATTTTTATGTTTTTGTGTATCTTACAAGTTAAACTGTCATTATCCTGATTATAGTTTGTTTATTTCCAACCATGGCATCCAAAGTGTAAACTCCTGTGAGTAGTTTAAAGAGACACAGCATAATCTTCAGTGGTGTACAACCACTGTGTACCTTGCCAGACTGGTTGGACATAATTTGAACTCTGGATAAGTCACTATTGAAAGCAATCAGGCTTAACATTTGTTAGATAATAATTTGGAACTGATAAAAATTTCAGGGAAATTTTCATGGGGATTCATCAGAATGAAAGTATATTGTGGTGAAGTTGTAGGTATCTGTTGAAGTTTTCCACTAAATTCTTGTGTTTCCATGAAAGCAAAGTAATTTGATTTAGTGCAGAAAGAATTAAATCTGATTACCTGATCAACAAAAAACATTATCATGAATATATATTTAATTGATTTATTTGTTTCATAAAAGTCATATCAAGCAAAGTGCTAAACTTTCACACTTTTTGGTTTTCCAAATGTGAGGATTTATTGTTTTTCTCTGTTTCATATAATTGTAAATTGAATATATTTGGAATTATTAAAACTAAACAATTAACTACCTAAAAAAAACCCCAAAACAGAACAAACATACAGCTCAAATAATAGCAAAAATAATTGTCTATTGCAGCTGGATTATTATTAGATGTGAACTAAAATTACTTTGTTGTTCATTGGAGTAAATTCCCAACCTACAGATTTAACGTAAGTATTAATTGTGGATGCAAACAAAACTTTTTTAAGTAAATGTTTGTTGGGTTTTACAGAACTGTATTTGTAGACATGCTAGTTTGCTTTGCTTTGGTGAACAGTGGTTATTTTGAGGATTGTGATTTTTAAACTGTGGCAGTGGTGCTCATTAGTAAGAATGGTAAGCGGGGCTGTAGTCAACAATGCCTATACTAAGTACAGGACAAGTGCAAAACCAATCAAAGTCAAGTCTGACCAATTAGCCTCGAATGGCACACTATCTTCACTTAGTTAACTGTGACCTTTGCTGTGTGTGCTGTGAGGAGGAGCTGCCTGAGTCCTAAGTCCTGCCCACAGGGAAAGACAGACAGAGAGCAGATGACGGACAGAGGCAGCAAAACGTGTCTCAGTGTGTAGTTCTTTTTTTCACTGGGCTTAGGCGCTGTAAAAACACTCTTAGGTACTGCGTCTGAGTCCTGCCTTTACTTCTGACACCATGTTGGCTAAAATGTAAAAACACGCATGTAAACACAACAGACAAAAATGAGGTCAGCAAAATGATCAAAGTCATGTCCATAAATTGTACAATAAGTTGACAAATGTATTTATCATAACAGGCCTATACATTATTTCTATTAAATCTACACCAGTTATGAAAAAGATGTCATTACAGGTTACCACACACACCGTCTCTCTTACTTTTTGGCCTCTATCTCTTTCTCTCTTGCTTCCATCTCTGTCTTTCACCTGAGTTTTTCCCTGTCTTCTCTTTGTCTGTTAGGGTTTGAATTGTTTTCATTAATTCTCTGAAGTCATGTTGGTCTTGGCATCATCCACTGGCTTTATCTCCCTTTCAGCAGTCTGTGACACCTATATGGCCAGCTTAGTAGATGGCAATGTGGCACACTGCTCTCTCAGTTGATATTTCTCGCATATTGATTTTTGTGGGTCTGCACTGAAAGATAGAATGTTACTCAACACTTGAACAACTTCTCAAATATTAGGCAGGGTCCCTGTAAAACGTCCTCTGTAGAGTTGTGAAGTGGGGGGCCCCAGAAGTGTTTTTCCCAATTCTGTTTCAAATTATTCAACAAAATTTTGTAGAATGTTGTTGTTTTACACTTTAGCTTTGTTAGACAGACTGGTGTTGCTGAATGTGACATTCCTCTATACTGTATATTTACTTTGCATTCATCATGCTGCCATGATTATGACGAAGTTTTCTCTTTCTCTCTTCCAGCTGTCTGGGGAACATACACGAACATGAGGTACAGTAATTAATTTCGCTATTACCTAACTAAAGTGTAATATTTGACATACTCATAGTAACTAAACTTATCGCTTCAAAAGTAGCGTACTCAATGCCAAGTTAAAGGAGATGGCCCTGTAATAGACCAGGATACTCTTAAAAAAAAAATCATCACAAGTGCTCTTGTCAGGCTTTTCATATAATGCAACACGGTCCTTAATCCTTACATCATTTTTCATTATGCTTTGTTTTACATCTGATTCCTGTAACAAGCAAACTACTCAAACAGCTCTTTGTACATGCCTGTAGTCTAAAGGATTTGTCATCTGCAATTTCACAGTATAAAAACACTACTGAATCTTTGAAATATCAAAAGGTAAATTAACATTTTATTCTTGAATAGCCTTCAGAATATTATCAAGGCAAATGTGACATTTCTCTCTGCAAGTGTGAGAGGTAAACATAATGTGAAAACAAAGCTCTACCTTTTCTTTTTCCTCTGAAATGCTGTGTAAATTCATGCAGTGATTTTGCTGATTAGGTGTGCATTAATGACGTAAAACAATGTCAGCCCTTTAGGTTCTCATATCACAGTATCTGTCCCTTACTTGCAGTATCTCTGGTTCTAACAGGCCAGGTCATGTGTTGCTGCCTAACAGCATTCCCTAAGTCGAGAGCTATATAGCTGTTAGTGGCTGCCATCATGTCATCTCCCTTTCCTCATCTCTGTATTTTTCTCATCATAGGTCAATACAAGAAAACGGAGACATGAAGATTAAGAAGAGGATTGATGAAGTGAGTTTGACTAAAATAGCTGTTTGAGCTGTTGACGTTTACAGGTCCAAGGAGGTCTGCTGTATGTTATCAGCTAGTATGTCTCGTTCTCACTGACATATTATTATATATACCCCCTTACAAAGACAAACTTGCGATGGCATTCTGTGGCTTTACCTTGTTTATGTTGCCTTAGCCTAGCATAGATTTTTTTTATTGGTCAGAAATAAGGCTCTGTAGCCTTGCTTGAATTACTCTGTGGTTTCAGTTTTTGTCTGAGTCCACCAGTCCTGGTTCTAAAAAAGATAAAATAAATTGATAAAACAGAACTGAATTTTTAAGGTGGCTTTGGAAAATTCATGTCTCAGAATATCAGTTCTAATAATAATAATGTCAAAATTACTCCATTTCTCTACAGTTCACCTTTGTTGACACTGCACTAAGAGTAGACGTGGTCCTAAAATATGGGAATTATTCAGCTGTCTATTGCCTATTGCTTTCTACCTCAACTCAAAACCTCACACAATGTCTGGAATGCAGATTTAAAAAAATGTCCAATTAGTAGGCAACCTGATTTTAAGAAAACGCAAACAAGTGCTGCATGTGACACACTTCTTGCATATTATAGCCCTGGAAATTTTTTGTTGTTAGCTCTGTTCCTCACGTTCAAGTTTTTAAATATAAATCTTGGTCTTCATGATGAAAAAGTAGTTTTTATATCAAGTTCTCTTTCATTTTATGCATCTGGCAAAGTAAGTGAAACATGATATGGGCATATTTTTATGTAACACGACCCTTGCATGCATTGACATACACACATTGCAGTTGAAAAGTCAGCTACATAACACAAATTATAATTACCTCAATATTGAATCAAAATGTTTGCTTATCATATGTTGCAGGTGCTCACTGAAATAATTTCAATTTGTTATCAGGTTGACCTTAGAGTTTAAAGAGTCGACTTGCCTGTGAATTACCATCATATTTCTGGCAATCTTACAGGCAGCGTTCTGCTGCTCTGTACAAACTATAAAGATGACTGTATGTTGTGATAATGTCAAGAAATATAGTTTGCAAATTGAATTAATTTATTTACACAGAATTGAGAAAAAGGTTGAAAACACAGACTTCATTAACAGTAGATACAAGGACAGTTCTTAGGATGAATATTTTCTTGGCCTTAGTAAAACTGTTTAACTCACCAGGTTAAATAGCTTATTGTTGATGAAGGAATGTTACCTTTTCCCATCTGTGCAAAGGCTCTCATAGGGTCATGCATTTATGTCCAGCATGTTACTCCCTCACATCCTCTTACCCATAATAGACATAACACATAGTATACAGTAGTGCTTGTACATGCTGTTGTAGGCTCCAATGTTCCGCACAAAATAACAAACAAGGCTTTGTCCTTTAACCTTCTTTTTTCAAAAAATTATTATTATTTTTAAATTCATGTTAAGAAAATTACCATAAGCTTACAGTACATTTACATGCTAGTGTGGTAACATTGCCACACTAGGATCCATTTAATATTTACTAAGCATTAACTAACATGCCTCTCACTTTTGATCTCATTTTAGGCTGTGGCTCCTCTCAGAGAGAAGATTCGTGATCTTGAACAAAGGTGTGTTCCTGTGTTTTTTTTGTTTTGTTTTTTTGTGCATGGATGTGTACACACACTCAAACTTGAGACTGGTTTGCATGACTTCCTATTTACCAGATGTTTGAAAAAGGATACAACAAAAAATACTGTAATATTAGAAGTCATGTGGTGCTTGTGATCATGTGACTATCCATGAATGAAGCCAATGACATTTATGCCTTTCACAAATGGACAGCTCTGAGTACAGGTGTGAATGCCCCCAAGATGCATTGTGTTTATTTGCATATAGAGAGGGATGTGAGATCCGATCACAGGTGATCACTCGAGACGCATTTTAATACCAGGTATGAACAGAGTCCAAGTGCCCCATGTTCCCATGTTGGTTGTTGGTGTGTTGTTGGTGTGCTTCTTTCTATAAATCTGCAACACGCCACAGGATTCCAAGAACCTTTTAAAGGGTCTGTGTAATCCTCCTGAAAAGCCATTTTGGAGTGTTAAGTAAAACACTGTAAAAAGTTAAGTAAAACATTGTGCAACTGCTGTTGATGCACAAATTATTCTTTCAGAGGTGGAGACATATGTGACGTATTGATAAGCCAGAATGCTGATGAGCCAGAAATATATTTATGGTATTATTGTAGTGATATAAAGAAAAGATCTGGTTAATTACAGCTTGGAGGCTATTTTCATAAGTTTCGCCAGCCTTTTCTATCGGGTGTGATCATGATAAGTAATTTCTGAAATCTTGGAATGTGGCACCATCTCTAAATTGTCATTCAATTGTCAATTCAAATCATTAATTAATTTTTTTGATTGTAGTTCAACAAAGGTAATCTCAAGATCTAGTTTAAAAGGTTGTAGATTAAAAATCACCCATGCGTTACTAACACTTCATTCGGTAAGTATGTATCTTTATGATAAAGAAAGATACAGTAAGACACTATGTTGCTTCATTGCATGTTAATCAGATAGGGACTAATTGCTAGCATGTTATAAGAGAAGAGCTTTTAGAAAAGTGCAGTGAAACCCAATTTATTTATTATTCAAGAACTGGATTTACAGTTAGCTCATAGATAGCTTGTTCTGTTCTGCTTAACCTCTAATGTAATATTTCTTCCACGTTTATCACTAAGGCGTTTGTCTTCTCTCTTCCAGTCTTTCTCAGAAATACCCTCCTGTCAAATTCCTGTCAGAAAAGGATCGGAAGAGAATTTTGGTATGGAACAAGCACCCAATTTCTAATGCACAGTCACATTCAAGATATGATACTGGAGTCATGACCCTGAGTTGAGCCACTTTGGCAGCACTTGTCCTCTGGCAACACAACTTGTGTGTGAATGGCTGAATGAGACACAGCCTGTGAACTGTATATAAGTGCCGTCCATTTACCATTTACACATACCAGTTTGTTTAGTTTTGTATATGTAAGTGGTACAGATCATAAGAGTAAGTGCTGCTTGAGAGGGTCAGTTCTGGGCAAGAAAGTCCTACAGATGTCCTTTTAAAATACTTGTAGCTGTTTTCACACAATTTAAAAGGAAATTTTGGTTTTATTTAACCTGGGTCTTATTTTTAGCTACATTAGAGATATGACTAAATGGACAACTTCCATCGATCTGTCTACCACTTTTTGGTCCAAAATGAAATATCTGAATATCATCTTGATGGACTGCCACAAAAGTTTGCACAGATATTCATGGTTCCAGGAATCCTACAGACTTTGGTGTTCCCCTGAAGGTTCATCAAGCGCCACCATGAGATTGACATTTTTGGGTTTGAAAGAAATGTCTTGACAACCAGTGGATGAATTGCCATGAACTTTGGAATGGGTGTGTGTCACCTCTAAATGACATCTGGCATCTTTTGTTAAATGGAAAAAAGGTTTTGTAGAAATACCTTTACCTCAAAGTAATTTAAAGTGTTAGGAATTATTATTTTGGTATTGATACTGAAACAAAAGTAATGCTTTGTACAATTTCAAACAATACCCAGCCCTTGTGAAGCTTTTTTTAAATCGTTAATATATCCCCACCTCACTTACCCAATTTTTTTGAGGCAGTCTGAAATGCTGTTTAATTGCTTGTTAAGTAAATAAACCCATGGAAAGGCTAGACATAAGATTATATTACTAACATAGTAAGTTATTGATGTTATCATACATGTGTTCTTCCACTAGATTACTGGAGGTGCTGGTTTTGTGGGTTCCCATCTGACTGACAAACTGATGATGGATGGCCATGAGGTAACTGTGGTGGACAACTTCTTCACAGGGAGGAAAAGAAATGTAGAGCACTGGATTGGCCACGAAAACTTTGAGCTCATCAATCACGATGTGGTGGAGCCTCTCTATATTGAAGGTGAGCAAGAGAATAAATGTTGGGGGTGATGAAATGGATTTTATGCCAGCCACAGCCATGGTTGGAGGCATGATGTTTCAGGCTTGTCTGTCCGTCCTTCCTTTTCTAGTGACCGCAATATCTCTGGAAAGCCTGGAGGGAATTTCATTACCTCTGGCACAAACATCCACTTGGACTCAAGGATGAGCTGATTTGAATTTGGTGGTCAAAGGTCAAGGACCTCACAAAACACTTGTTTGTCTATATCTCAAGAATTCATACATGACAAGACTTCACACAAATATTTAATAGGATAAAATTATGAAGTGATGACATTTTATATCCAGATGGTCAAAGGTCAACTTCACTGTGACATCATAATGTTTTGCAAAATCACCTCCCTCGCCATTATACAACACTATAACTCAGGAGCAGAGAGGGAGATTGTGACCGTATTCCACCTTGAAACTGTGGTGAATGTATAGATCTCCTGTCCTGATTAGTTGAAGATATGTGTGAAGCATCCACGTTTTACAATTTGTAGATTCTTCAACATCTATTGGCCAAGCATGGCCAGAGCTAACAAATAAAAATGCTTTTCCTGTCTGAAATCTTAGTCCTACACATGCACATGTGAAAAACCAATGAGAGATCCAGGAGCACGTATACATGACCAAGAAGTCGTCTTTCCCTAGTATAAGCAAAGCTGGGGATATGATGTTTATTAAATTTCCTAACCCTGAGTTCCTAATCGTGTTTCATCTATACACAATGTAGAAGATATCATGAATTATAGAAAGCCATCAGCAATTTTCTCACTAAAGTATGTAATTACCCTCAGGCCCCACTGATATACCTAGAAAAGGTAATCCATGGTACCTTTATATTCAGTCATGTCAGTTATTTTTTAAATTTATTTAATTGTATTTGAGATTAATTTGATTTTAGCGAAGAACATAATGATCCTTTACTCTGCCTGTGATGAGTGACACCCCTTTGAAAAGCAAATGCCAGGTCTCTGCATCTGAAATGTGTTGGCCAAAACAGTCTTTGTACTTGCTCTCAGCATACAGTAGATGTTTTTAATTGCCTTGATAGGCGAAGCAAACACAAGGAAACATCAAGTTATGGCTTGTTTTTTCTTTTGAATGCAGATTCTGTACTCGGTTTTTGAAATGTGTTGCTTATTGCCATAACGGAAATGAGCGCCACAAAACACTAACACACAAATGATGCGGGGTCAGATCTGGCAACTGTGTGCTTAATTCTTACATTAGGCGCTGAATGTGTTTTTTCCAGGAGTGTGTTCTGAGTAAAAGGTGTGTCACCTCCCCAACTCCAAAAAGGCTATGAAAACACCATTGTTCAGGGCCGTGCTCAATCAGAATGAGCACTTTGGTATAGTACAGAATCATGACTCATGACAATACCACAGTACACTGTGTTGTCTTTGACTGTTACCCTTGTGAGTTGTGGTGGAGGGGGAGTAATGCAAACAGGAAAGTCTATACTAAAAAGATCATAACTTTATAAGATACCCACTTTACTTGCCTGATTCAGTCTGCTGAAGCTTCATATTAGGACTGGATTTTGAAAAAGATATTGCAGCAATACAAGCATAGTCAAGCTCAGACACCTGCAGAGGCAGGAATGGTCAATGGCACTCCAGGATATTTTGGTGTCCCTGGTGATCTCCATGTGTTAGTAATGTGTCTGTTTTTAAAAGTCGTAGTTGTGAGAAGTAATGGGCGTAGTAGTGGGGTAATGAGGCATAGTAATGGACATGATGTGTAATACTGGTTGCTATGGCCTTGCTGCTACGGCTTGTTAGAGCCATTTAGATCAGACAGCAGCAGTTCACAGTGTGACGCAAAATGTCGCACTTTGTGCCACTGAACAAAACCTCAGAGTAGTCAAAACCTGTCAGGATGCCAAGAGAGGAAAGAAATGGACACAAGTTTAGCTTACAGTTAGAAACTCCACTTTAACAATGTTTTCATTTCTCTATTTATCTTTACTGGACAACAGCCAAGCAGCAGCGAGCGATAACAGCAGAGTTTTCAGATCAGAAGCGCAAGAGCAAGCATGGCAGAGCAAAAGAGCTAGCTGAGGATTGATGGCTCAGATAACCTCTACCAACTGCAAAGAATGCATATGGAATAGAATGTGAATAGATTATGTCTTTGTGTGAATGTGGCAGTGCATTTGAAGGTTCACTCCAGTTCATGGTAAGAAGACCTTGGATTGCCCCATTAAAATAATGCAGTGCACGAACAGTGCTAGTTTTGCACCAATTTCATATGATTGATTGGTTTCACCCACACGTGGCCAATTTACATCAAATATAGTATATAAAATTCTCTTTCACATAATTTGACATGTCAACTGAATATCAACTCACGCAGACTTGCTGGAAGACAGCAGCAGCCTTAAGTCGTAAATATGCAAAAGGTTACACGGGCACCAAAAGACAAGCTGTGAAAATTCATGACCCTAGTGAACACATGGCTCTTACTATTGTGTCTTTGTTATTGTAAAATAATGATTTTTGTAGGATTTGCAATTTGGTGCCTTGAGGAACAATTAGGGTGGAAGGAGTTCTTGCCACTCCATGATATCTTATGTCTGTCCTCAGAGTTATATCCTTGCATTTAGTAGAAAAAGTAGAGAGAGAAGCTGGAACAAGCTATCAAAGTGAAAATGTTTTCAGTCGTGAATCAAGAGGTCAAGCCTTCAAAAAGTGTTTATATTCACCTTGAAAAGAGAATGAAGGAATGGAGTGGTTTACAAAAATGGGAACATGATGAAGAGTGCCAGAGAATGTGTCAGAGATAGATGAAAATGAACTTATTGAAGACATACAGTGGAATTAGACCTTTTTGTGGAGGACAAGCCCAAAGCACATGTGCTTGACCCTTATTTTAGAGCCTAAGCACATAAGGTTTGTTCAGTTTATGATCAGTTTTATGTTAGCTCAGTGTTTCCCATACATTAATTCATTTCTGGTGGCCCACCACAATATCACCATTGACTACCACATATTGATTTTCTGTTTGTTTTTTTAACAAATGTGAAAAATCTTATTTCAGAGCATTGATTCACTCAGCCTCTCCTCTCTCTCTCTCTCTCTCTCTCTCTCTCTCTCTCTCTCTCTCTCTCTCACTCACACACACACACACACACACACACACACATTGATAGTGTTTGTCAGTGTGTTTATGTGTCTGTGAATAGTCCCATTTCACCATGTACTCTCTGAATCAAGCATGAAGATGCTTTTCCCCGTAGAGAAGACTGCTAGCATAGCAGCTGGTCAATATTGACTTGTCGTGCAAGAGGATAACGTTGATGTAAATTCTTTAACTCTATACGTTTGCTCCCAATCCCAATGGGTTTTGAAAAGTGTTTTCAGAGACCCTAAAGGGCTTGTGCTGAGAAGGTACAAAGACAGTCTGGACGAGAGGTATTAGTGAAACAGTGTACCTAGAAACATGAGAAAATGCACGTGGGGAAAGCTTAATTTGCTTCGAATATTTCCAGGCTTCAGCCAGCGCCTCTGTGGCAGCTGGAGCAGCAAGAGATGGTCAGGAAGGGATAGCTGTAGTTCATGAAGAGAGAGATGTAAGGGGAGGACGGCAGCATCTTGGGAGAGCCAGCTAGGGCAGAAGAAACCAGTGAGATTGACAGCAAACACAGAGATAGAGCTGTATATATTGTTCAGTTGTTTATTTCTGACAAAAATAAAGTGCATATTAATATATTAAGAATTAATTTAAGAAAGCTCCTCCCTCCCCTGCTACCACCACAAATTGAATCTGATTCTGTGGGAAACACTGGAACTACTGTGCAGAAATTCAAATTCACCCATTAACTTTGAAGTATAAAGTAGTGTGTCACTTTATACTCTCATCCTTGTTAGTCATTGAGTGTACAAAGTGTAGATAAATCCAACTTCCCCAGGAGTGGATGTGGGACACAATAGAAAGACATTTTTCATTTGTCTGACTAATACTGTTCTTCAACTTGAATATACTGTATTAATCCAGCTTTTTTTTTTTTCATTTTAAATTTCTTTTCTCATTATGCTGAACTGTACACCTCCAAGGCTGGTCATCAGTAATACAAGGTCAAGGTTCTGAAAAGCGTCAGCATTTAGAAAATAAAACATGGAAAAGCATTCAGTTGCACTGCCATTACAGTTTGCTGGAACACATATTCGTTTCAAGGTGAGCTGATTTATGTTTCCCCCCTTATTCACAGTGGACCAAATCTATCACCTGGCGTCTCCTGCCTCTCCTCCCAACTACATGTACAATCCCATCAAAACTCTGAAGACCAACACCATTGGCACTCTTAACATGCTTGGTGAGTATCTAAGTGCATGCTGCCTACTCAGTTCATATCATTGGAGGATAGGTCTCAAAAACAGGGCTTTATATGAAGTGTTCTTAAGACTTTCTCTTGTTCTTCTTTTGTCTTTCTTGAGAGCATTGTAATAAATTTGTCAAATATTATTTCTATTGCAACAAGAAAATAAAATCTGTGTAATAAACCACAAAATAGCAGAAATAAGCTGGCTTGAAGCTGTCGAGGAGGTTATTTGGTTCTTAGTGATTTGGTCTGTGCCAAACGCTTACAGTGTAAATATCCAGCAAAGTACTAGATGCTTTAGATGAGAGTCAAAACCTAATGTCTTGTTGTTTTGTCTCTGTTCTGGCAGACTGTTCAAAGTTAGTCAGCAGAATTCTATATTTAATGAACAGTGAAATTGATGAGAAGATTTAACGAGAGAAGTGAAGACATGCTTCCATCACATAGACAATGTTCATTAAGCTTTCAACTGCAAAATAAGCTTTAAGATCCATCATTTATACGGTCTGTGTGAAAATTTAGAAAACACTGTCTCACCGTTTTCCAACTCACCGTTGTTCTTCATCCATTGTTAAAGAGACCTATGTTTAAAAATCCAAATACCAGTGCTTTAATAGGTGGATTAAGCCACCATCAGGCCACTTTTTGACTTCCTTTGTTTTGTGAAAAAGAAGACTTTTAATTGTGTTTTTTGTCTCTTAGGTCTAGCCAAACGTGTAGGCGCCAGACTTCTCCTGGCTTCTACGTCTGAGGTTTATGGAGGTGAGAAAGATGTCTCCCACTCATATTCAGGTTTTCTTTACATAACCAGATTGAACTGATGCTGTTTCTACTTTCAAGTGATTTTGTGAGCAAATGGTTAACTTTATGGATCGATGAATGTGTAGCAAGGTTATGTGTAAAAAGAAATTTATTTCTATGAACCATCCAGCAGCCCTCAGGGAAATAAAGCTTAGACTGCTGCAGAAACCACATAACAAGCCACATTTTTATATTTAGAAGACATTGCGTGTCTTTTTTGTTCATTCTGTTTTTTAAAACACTGATTATTGGTCATATGCTAAATAAGGATGCACCGAATTTTCGGGCACCGAAATTCTTCGGCCGGAAATAGCCCAAAAGTGCATTTTCGATTTCCGGCCGGAAGACTTTTATCGCCGAAACAACATGGCCGAAACAGGATGTTGTGATGACGCAAGCGAAAACCGCGCCAAGTACGAGTTTGTCTGGAAAGGCCAACATGTCCGCGGTGTGGACGTATTTCAGTTAAATCTGAGAAAGACACACGGATAGCGATTTGCATGTAACATGTAATGTCGAAATTTCAAGAGGGGGCGCATCTGCAGAGAATTTCTCCACGTCGGGTTTAATTTATCACCTGAAATCCAAACATCTCGATCGCTGTGCTGGATATGAGAGGAATGCAGCGCAGAAAAGGAAAATCCCTCCGAGCACGCCCACTCCGTCTGTGGCGGAGGTTTTTGAAAAGGCAAGGAAGTTTAAAACTTAACTTAAAGCGCTGCAACTCTTGGTGCGTTTGTTGTTGTTAAAGGCCTGCGGTTAACATATGGGCTATGGCAATCTTTGTTTTGATACACTATTATGTTGTAGTCCTACAGCGAAAATTTTAAAATGCACTTGACTTATATGCATTTTGTGTTTTTATGAGAGAACATTTAATTTTACAATCTTGTTTAAATTGATTTATTCTTTGAAACATTCATATTAATTTATGTAATCGCAATGCCTTGTAATTTTAATGAGGTTAGTACACAGTCATAGCAATGGTACTAATAATTGGCAAAATAATTTCTTTCGGTGTTTCGGTTTTCGGCCTTGGTTTCCTCATTTTCAGTTTTCGGTTTCGGCCAAGAATTTTCATTTCGGTGCATCCCTAATACTAAACCTTTTGCAAAAATGGCCCGTGTTACGTTTTTGACACATTATTTTTTCATAATTCTAGGAAGCCAGCTGTCAGCTGCATCTGGCCCTTTTTATTAGAATTTTTTTGTGTTTTATTGTATCCAGTCGCACAAGGACAGCTGCACAAATGTAAAGTGAGGACTTGCTCAAGTGTTTCATTCCAGCAGCACAAGTGTAGTTGATATTGTTTGAGAGGCAGCATTTATGAGCCGAAATCACGATCTATACTCGCTCTCATCTTACAGCAGAATTGAAATATTTGTGCCAAGCAATCACAGAGAGAGAGTCAGAAATGACTAAATAGAGCTTTATCCTCAGAACCGATCAGAGTACATGATTGAACCTAGCTCTGAAGGTCAACAAGTCATTAGTTTATTGTACCAGTTGAGGTGACAGACATGCAGGGAATATGTTCATACAGGTGTCAGTCTTCAATGTGGGAGGAAATTTCCAAATTCCAATTTGATTCTGAATCCATTAACTTTAAGAATGTGTCTGAAATATTTCTGAAATCTTTGCATTTCAGATCCAGAGGTGCATCCACAAAATGAGGAGTACTGGGGGCACGTGAACCCTATTGGTCCTCGAGCATGCTACGACGAGGGGAAACGTGTAGCAGAGACTATGTGTTATGCCTACATGAAACAGGTATCATCAGTGTAACTCTACAGCACACATTTAAAAAAATTACAGGCTTGAGAAAGATGTTTTTTTCCCCAGATTGCTACAGTGGTTGGTATGATTGATGGCCATGTTATTGACTATGTGACTTTTATGAGGATAGTTTTTTCATGTGTATAATAGTGTGAAACAGCATGACAATTCTGAAAATGTAGCCATTAGCCAAAATAAACAAAATACAATCAAATATCTATACAATAATGTAATGTTTCCACTTCTACATGTAAACTTTGGGATACAGGACTTTATCCATGGGGTTGAAGCAGGACTTGTGGTCACTGTTAAAAAGAGCCAGATTCCTGGATGAGAAGACTGCCAATTGCCACTGGTATCTGAAGTGTATAGGGCACCCCTGAGTTTTTGTTCAGTTGGTGCAAAATATCTTAAAATTAATTGAACTTATTTGTTTTGTCTTAGATCTGTACAGTATTGTCAGTAAGAACATACCCTAACCCTAACCCTAAGTCAGAAAAATAAATAGGTGGATGTGTTATCGTGCCCCTATTGTCACCAGGCCTAAAACACTACTAAAGAGTTGTTCGTATGCGGCTAAGTGGCTGGTTTTTTTTTTTTTTTTTTTTTGAGAGGATCATATGGTATCAGTAAAGACATTCAAGTGATCTTGTGTTGAGTCTGGGTTGAGTTTGATTATGAAAAACTCAGTAAAGCTCTTGAACATTTCACACATTTCCCTGAACATTCAAGTGATGTTGAGACTTTTTAATAGTTTTTTCCTGTTATGACTTGATTGACACCAGCCTTTGATGATCAGATATGATTGACTTCTCTTGCCTTTCCTTCAGGCAGGTGATATTTATTTATCTGCCTCGTCTCCTGTTTCTCCTCAGCTGCTGATTATTTTTTTTTCCCCCACTTACTGGGCGATTTCTTGGAAATGGCAGGGTTCCAATATTCAGCTGTCAGGCGTTCGTGCAGAGGGACAAGAATATCACACATTACATCTGTTGCCCAGTCATGCAATCAAATTTCATTAACATTTAAAAAATGATGAGTGCAGTGGATGAAAAAGCAACTGCTTTTCAGACAGAAGGCAAACATTATAAAGATGACAAACTGTATCCGAGAGGTGAAGTTTTCTTTTAAACAGAATTTTGCCAAATCATGATCATTGACAAAACAATGATTCAAATGATTTAGATGCTTCTTTCACTTTTTTATGATTAGAACTTGTCAAATGGGTTGTGATGAGTATCGTTAGGATTTTACCTTTACTGATATTGATACTGATTTTACTTATTTATGCTGATATTGGCGCATCTATGCTTACTTCTGTATAATTTAGTGGTTTTGCTGCTGATCTGTCACAAATAGACTAACTCTAAATAAGACTATAGAGGAGCTATAGCCAGTATGAAGTGAACAGCAGTAGATAACTGTGGCCAATTTATAATTAGATCCAACAGTGCTCTTTTATTTATTTTGCATCAGGTTATCATGGCATGCTCTTCCTAATTATAATAAATGAGTATTGCAAGGATAAGAGTGAGAGCAGATGTTTTTCCTCATGTTACACATCTAACCCTACAGCACCTCCAAGAAGCTTTTATGTGGTGAGCACTGGTCTTTATATGCTCTTCTTAATTACCATTTGCCACACAGAGGGAATGTGTGAATGTGTTTGTACTGTATGCAAATTTGTATTTGTGATCTAGTCTGGTAAATGGCTGCCAAGGTTACACATGGCAAGCATACAGGATGAACAATAAGCCCTCTCTTCCAGATGGAGGTTCACCTCAGCACTGACTCAGTGTATGTGCGCTGTCCTTTCATAGGCATGGGATAAATAAATCAGTAGGTGCTACCAGTGTACTATGACTTGAGGTTGGCACATTATATTATTCTACACATCAGAGCTGCTTACCAACATTCAACTTCAAGCCAGGGGAAGTGGACAGGCTGCACATATTTCCCTCATTAGTTTGCTTACTTGCTTACTTTTAGATGCAGCAAGTGTTATGCACATTTTCATTCATTGTGTCACACAAGTCAGCCCACTCTAGTGGTTTAATCTGTCCCCATGCCCAGGTCCTGGGCACTCTGCCTTAGCAAGGTGGCAAATGATCAAGACCACAGCTTTGTTACACTCACACTCACACACACAGATACATATACATACATATACAGGGGTCATCCAGGGGTAAAGACAAGTCCCACAGCCACAGACCATGTTTTTCACTCTTATGAAACAGTATGTTCAGGTCTTTGAGAAAGTATCCTACACCTTTGGAAGGTTAAGAATTATGGAAGTTGCTGTGCTCTTGGGGACTTTCAATGCAGCAGAAATTTTTTGTAGCCTTCCCCAGATCTTTGCCTTGGCACAATTCTGTCTCTGAGCTCTGCAGGCAGTTCCTTTAACTTCAGTGTCTTGGTTTTTACTCTGATATGCATTGCCAGAAGATATGAGACCTTATATAGATAGGTTGTGCCTTTCCAAATCATATCCAATCAGTTGAACTGGTATAGAAACATCTCAAAGATAATCAAGAGTAATGGGAGGCACCTGAGCTCAATTTTGAGTGTTATAGCAAAAGTTCATTTTTAATAAATTTGCAAAATTTTGTTTTTGCTTTGTTATTATTGAGATATTGAGAGTGGAATGATGAGAGGAAAATTTATTTTATCTCAAGGCTGCAACACAAAATAATACGAAATACGAAAAAAGTGAAGGCGTCTGATTATTTTCTGAATGCACTGTATAATACATCCCCTTGCTTCCTTTTTCCAAAAGGCAGATCTGAGCTCCCAACAAGCTGCTTTATCTGTCCTCCTCTCCACCACCTGTCCTCTCCGTAGGCAAGGTGTCTTGTGTTCACAAGGCTTAACTTAATAAGAAGTTGTAGAGCCAGAGATTGACTTGGCCTAGCTAGCTTACCACAAGCAAGGCAAACCAACAATGGTGCTATATTATACAGTTCCTTCCTTATTTCTTTTCCTTTCAATCCAGAAAACCAAACCTGAGCTGCCCAGTAATGACCCTTCTGTCCTGTTCTCCACCTGCTGTCCTTTTCCCTAACAAGGAGTGAAGTTATCCTCGCTGTAAGGCTTAACAAGGGTAACAAGGAGGGTGTAGTTGTTTATGTCTCCTAGGACACTAACACCTGTGGCTTGACACTGCTCTTAAATATCAAGAAGCATGCCATAATACTTCACCTAGCTTACCTATTCTGAATGAAAAACATGAGTTTTATATATATATATATATATATATATATATATATATAAATATTCAGAGTAAGTTAAACTGACTTATGGGATATATGGGGTATGTTGCATTTAACAACAAAATATAGTATACAGAAGTTACTGTTTCTCTAAAATGCTTGCTCATGCAAAAAGTTACTGTATTTACAAATGTGTGTACCCTAAAAACCAGGTCAAAGTGTGACACTAATGAATGCAGATACACTTTCCAAATTATGAAGACAACGACATGAACCTTGTATTACCCTCAGATCCCTGGAGAGTTGATACGTGGTCAGGTGCATTGTCTATACCATAAAACCCAGCACACACACACACACACACACACACCTTCTAAGACCTCTTTATCATGTTGTCCTCATTATGTCTTTGTGCCTCACCATACTGAATATGTTTGTGGGTTGTGCATATTGAATTTCATGCACTACATTTTCAGGAGAAGAATCTACATAATTTTCATGTTTTTATTCATGTTTTATGACCTAAAATGGATCCATATACTCATCTGTAGTTGTATGTATTGATGAATGAGGCTGACTTAAGAAGGCCATGGATTTTTAAAAAGGGAGAGTTTCCTACATCTGTGGGTTCAGTGTGTGTTTTCATGATGTTGTTGGCCTCATTTGTTCAGTCTTTGTGAGAGAGTGTGTCTGTACAGAGAGCCTGGTGTCACACTCGCCTGGAGAGTATTTTGACAAGGTGTCAATTTAATTTCTTCAGACACATTCTCACATAATGCTTCTAATTATGTTTCACGTGCAAAGAAAGAATATTACTATAACACATAAGGGTCTACTCTATGCAGAAAAGGGAGTATGTGACAGAAAGTTATTGCTGTGCCTTTTAAATATGACACCAGAGAAATGCCCATCAATTTAGGGGGGTAAAAACTGTAAAATAGGCCACAGTTTCTGGCAAGTTTTCATCTTTGGTCCTCAGATGTCCCATGTAGACTATAAACTGCATGGATAATAAAAATGATGGATGGAAAATGTACAGTACCCTTCCAGCTCAGAGTACTTAATTAACCTTTTGAATGTAGTGATCAGGACAGAGAATGGATTTTAATTAAGTGGTGGATGTTTTTGCCCAGCCACAGGAGAGAGAAAAGTATCTGGTTTAAGGTAAATGGCTCACTTTGCTGCTAAGTGTTAACTGTACAGCTGTTTTACTGAATATTCATATTTTAATATTGGAGGCTGTTCAATGATTTTAGTAGGAAAAGGAATCGTATTTAAAATAAATAAATAAATAAATGCAGGATGATAAAAGAAATCATTAACATTAAAATGAAGGCTAATGAGTCACCCACATTGTTCTTTGCTCACAGGAGGGAGTTGAGGTGAGAGTGGCAAGAATCTTCAATACCTTTGGCTCCCGAATGCACATGAACGATGGACGTGTTGTCAGCAACTTCATCCTGCAGGCTCTACAGGGTGAACCTCTCACTGTAAGCATTTTAAGCTTTATACTTAATCATGTAGTTTAATCTGTTTATTAGGTGCTTGAGACAAACCTCGGTACACACCAAGCTCTTTGTTTTCAGCTCTAGCATCTTGAGGATGTCCTGTAAGTATTAGATTGGCCTCAATGAGATGATTACTGATTACTGTTGAACTGTGCATCTTAAATGGTATGAAAGCATATGAAAAACCCTGGCACTGGTTTAATAGCATTTGTTTCTGATGTGCAAACCTGAAAAGAACAAAATATTTTGCAACGCTGTACATGATAGTTGTGTAATTTATAATTTAGATTTGGTTTAATATAAAAACCACAAATCACACTGACCTTTTGAATTGTGTAGAAATGTGTGGCCCACACCATGCAAACACATGTTACATACTTGTACCTTGGGTATGAGCATTGTGCAGAAATGATCTGTTTCCTGTTGTTGTTGTTCTAGGTGTATGGTACTGGTTCCCAAACAAGAGCCTTTCAGTATGTAAGGTAAGATTGGGAACTTCAGTCTCTAACTAAATATTTGTTGTGGAAAATCTTTAATTCTTGTTCTGCCCACCAATTAGGAAACAGTAGAACAATACATTTATGATTTGATTACTTAATGAATGGTTCATATTGATTATATGAGGTAATTGATAACATTTAAAGGTTCTACATCATTATACAGTGTGTGCACCTACACACGCACACAGGATCCTTGAACTTTGCAGAAATATTTGTTGTTTGTTTGGCAGGTTAAAAGAGTATTTATTGGTTTGTGTGCAGCTGATAATGAGATTAATTTGATCAGTTTGGAGAAAAGAGATCAGAGACATAGAGCATTTGATGCTCCCTTATCTCCATAAAACATTCACACTCTGCCGTTGCTGTTTTGTACACAGTTAAAAGCCAAGGTCTTTGGGTAAGGTCTCCTTTAAGCAAAACTCTTTGCAAACCTGAAATGACTTGAGTAAACTCAAATGATTTCCTTCATTATGAACACTATGTTTTTAAACTGTCCAGGTCTGAAGATAGCAGTAGCCCCAACTCCCCACAGTCCCTGCTGCTCTTTCTCTATCAGATTTTAATTATCAAGTTCAGAAGCATTCTGTTTTAATGGCTTTAATGTATTTCTGTTTCTTCTGTCTGATCAATACTGAAAAATACTTTATCAAAGTGAAAACAATCTCCTCACAATCTCTTCAAATTAATTAACAACAAATATATAGCACAAAATGATTGATTGTGTAAGTATCAATTACAGCAATTAGCAAAGTGATACAATAGAATAAATGAGCATGTGTCACAAGAAGCGGACTAATGAATATGAAGAAAAATGTTCATGGAAAAATGAATAGGGAAAAGTTTGAAAATGAAAATGAAATTCTTCTAACTGAGACAAAGCTGGCCCCCAGCTGGGCAGTTCCCAGTCTGTAGTTGATGTTGGATTTTTCCTAAAATTGCTCTGGTCTTTAAATGATTACCCTTTAGTGGGGAAAAGTTTGTTGAAGTTTTCCCCACTAAAGGGTAATCATGGGTGGGTGTGTTTATGCAGGTCCTTACCTTTAACTACCCCACGACCTCTGCAAAGTGTCTAAACTCATTTCCTACACAGTCATCTGCATCAACAAGATGACAACACAACAGTCATGATGATATTTAATGCCAAAGACCATCATGAGCCTACTAAAGACTTTATCTTTGTGAAGGTTCTAGTGTTCAGTTTTACTAAACTTTATGGTCATTTTGGAGGCTGAGGTTTGTGGTGGTGTTGATTTGCATTGTATTATAGTGAGATATGTTTTTTATGCTGTACATAAATGTATGCACTGTATTCTTTTTTGTATTAATTTGTGGTCACGTATGTATGCATGACCCAATAAAAATCCACTCACACTAAAGGTCTGTACAGGCTATATACAGTACAGGATTTCTAATGCTGTGCATGATGTGCAGGAGGAAATGAAGAGAGTACATGCTGAAGCTGCCATTTCTCACCTGGCATTGGAATGTTTTGTTCCACCATCATGCTGTGTTAAATAGGAAATCTACATTGAAACTATTGTGGGTTTAAATCAGTTGAGAAGTGTGTATTGCATTACAGGCACAATATACATAATGTTCTCATAAACAAATCTCCACATGGGAAATTTGTGCACATGCAATACCCCTCGTACAAAGCAACGCTACAGATTGGAATTTAACAGAAGAGAATTTATATCAAATGTCTCTTCTGGCTCCTGTGTTTAATTTGTTTTTCAGCGATCTGGTGAATGGCCTAGTTTTGTTGATGAACAGTAACATCAGCAGCCCAGTCAATCTGGTGAGTCCATCTTTACCCGGCTGTGTTTCACAAATTGAAACAGAAATTGAGTTCCACATAGGCATACAATTTACCCAGGAGTCCGTTTATTTTTCTGTCTCGTGTGGACCTTGATGTGATGGAAGTTTATGAAATCTGCTTGCAGGGGAACCCAGAAGAACACACCATACTGGAGTTTGCTCGTCTCATCAAAAGTCTTGTTGGTAAGGTATTAGATCAGTTGAGAAAGTTATCATGGTGTGACTGAAAATTCTTGACATTGAATTCTATTGAAGTCTTAGTGTAGGATATAACCCCTTTATTGTTGTAGGAATGGAGGAGTCTCATATTTTCAGGCTGCGCCCAGCAGTCATTCTACTGTATATACAAATTATGTCATGCAGTGTGACGATGGCTACAAGGAGAACAGTTGCACTGGAAATGGCTTTGTTAGATCACTAAATATAAATGTATCTTGTCGTACTAAAAAAATGAGAGGATTGAAGAACCCTTACTCAGTTTGCTCTGGCTTGTTTTGCCTATGATCAGTTTCTGCTGGCATTGGAAGCATGTAGGAAAAAAAACACAAGCACCTGTTTTGGTCTGCATGTGAGCTCTAGTACTGCCTCCTGTTCCTGTGGCATGAAGCACTACATTGTTTATTCATCAGTGTGGATTAATGGGCTCAGGCAAATTTCAGAATAACAACCTACCCTTCTGCGTTTTTTTTCTGGTGATTGACCGTTAACACACACACTCACAGTGAGCCGGAGTCAGATCCAATTCCTTCCAGAGGCCCAAGACGACCCACAGAGACGAAGACCTGACATCAGAAAAGCCAAGATGATGCTCGGCTGGGAGCCGGTGGTATGTGTGACACACAACAGACTGAAATGCTCACAAAATGTCATATATTGCAAACACATGTTCGGTAGCTTAAAATTTCGATCCTCGTAGTGGGCCCACTGCATACACACACTACTTTGCCTCACTGCTAATAAATAATGTTGCACTAAAGATTCACAATGACTGAGATGTGCAGTTGAGGTGTTTTCTTGCAAGTTTAAACATTTTTAGGCAGATTATAGCTAACATTTATTTAATATTTTGTGATTAAATGTTCCATGTTTCATCATATATCATTGAAAGGCTCCACTGAAACATACAGTAATTGTTTTGGTTATTTATTTTGAGGTGAGTGTAGAATTTCTCAACACAGTAACTGAGTGGCAGGGGAAACTGGAATACATGAACTCCTCGGCTGATCAGTAAATTCACGAAAATATGATCTGCCGACTTAAAGAAGAAGATCATGTTACATGTTTGGCTGTGTTTGTAGAGCAGTCTGCATTATTTCATTAGCATCAGACAACATGACTGACTTATAGATATTTACAGCCATATCAGCAACATCTGACTTATATATTATCCAATCAATATGTGATCATAGTTGTAATGGGTAGTGTATTTATTTATGTATTCATTCATTCATTCATTCATTCATTCATTCATTCTTAGAGTGGTGTTATGTTAAAGTTGTATGCATTGTGTCTTGTGTTGACAGGTGCCGCTTGAGGAAGGTTTGAACAAAACTATCCAGTACTTCAGCAGAGAGCTTGAGCACCAGGCCAACAACCAGTACATCCCCAAACCTAAAGCCGCTCGCATGAAGAAAGGAAGGCCCCGACACAACTGAGGTCGGGTTTCCCGCCACAGACTCTCCCACAACACAGAGGGATGTTAAGACTCCTCAGAGGACCCTTGAAGAGCACCGCTCTTAAATACACTGTTGAGTAGAGCACTCTGGGATATGGTGTCTTTTTTTGAGAAGCAGAGATGATTTTTGAGTCTCTTTAAAAAAAAAAGATAGTGTTGCCTTGTGTTGGAGCTGCAGCTGCACTGTGGGGTAAGGGTTTCCTTGCCAGAGCTTGTGTGTTGGATGGACAAGCCTGAATCAAAAACTGAAATTTAAGACGAAAAGTCTGAAACCCAGCCTACATTTTTTGTGAATTTGTGCTTTTGCCATTTGAATTGCAGACTATGAGAATCTCACAGAGCTTCGTGTTAATCAGTCTCATGGTGTTCTGTCTCCGGAGATCCGCTACCTGAATTTATATTTTCCACTGGATGATTTGTCCTCTTATCAGTGGCACCCCGTTGGCTGCAGCGCACTGCAGGACTGGACAAATATTCTACAAAGATTCTTACAACATCTTTATGTGTTTATCAGGACTTCATTGTGCTCTTCTTTGTGAAATCTCATTTCAGGATGTGCATTATCAGTTTCAGGTGAAGATGCTATTTTAATAAAATATTTCCAATATTTTGCGTATGATGTAATTAGGGAAGAAGATACATTATTTGTGTGTGTGTGTGCGTGCACATGTGCAACACATTTTCTACTACTTTGTTTAGTGGAAGTGCAGAAGCAGGAGGTTCAGGCAGTTCAAAGCCACATTTTTATTTACAATAGTGCCAGACGAGAGCCAAGACAGTGTCCACTGTTGTATCTAATATGTGGGGATGGAGAGACGGAGCAGAGAATGGGTTACACTGGTGGCTGTATCGAATCAAGACAAAGATGCCAAAGCAGCTGTGTGGCAGGTGTAAGACTAACAAACTGTCACAGACTGTGTTCTTCTAAAGATAAGGCAGAGGACTGACTTACACAAAGAAACAAAACCCCTTTAACCATTCACAGAAGCAGTGGTCTGTGTTTGTGTATGACTGGAGTTAATAGTAGTCATAGTTGACATTTGCTCCGTGTCTGTAAGAACTGGGGTCACGCGGGCCGATGGGGGAATTTTCATCATAGTGATGCTGACGCCCTTGGTCACTGGAGCGTGCTAGGTCCATCCAGTACGACAGGTCAGCCTCCAGCCTCTGGGGATGGAAAAACACCACAGACGTGACTCGTTAGGAAACTCGGCCTCAACAAATCTCAAGCTAATGTACACAGAGGCAGCTGATAAGGTGCTCACTGAGAGTGTCAGCAGGCACAGCTGTGGCAAATACACATGCATGAAAGGCAAACACTGAAAAGGCCAATACTTTGACAGCTTTGGCCTTTTAAGGAAACAGCAGCAAATACCATAAGCACGAGGTGTCATGTATGGGGCTGTTTGAGAAATTCTGCTCTTTTTTCCCTTTTTTGCCCTTGTTATCTGTTCCCTTCATTCCTTATTGTCCTTGGTGAATTCTACATGACAGTCACTGACCTGAAAGAAAACTTACACTGGCGCTGGAAGTGTGGTTATTGTATGTGTGAGAGAGGGAATTTATGTATTGTCATGTACTCAGCTCCATGTTTGTATTTATTCCTTAAGTCAGACAGCAACATTTTGAGGATAAGTGTACCTTTTAAAGAATATCTTTTAGATAACAGACCAAACTACAGTTTACTCCACTTTTGCCACTCCATATTTTTGTCCTTTACGTATCTGAGATTTATAAAGATCCAGATGACTAAAGTTTTTATGGTTTGTTTTCATGTGTTTGTTTATTTGTGTTTTCTTTTTCATGCCATCTCGTTTGTCAGGTTTAAAGCCCCTGAAAATCTGTTTTCTCAAGATATTCAAATTGATGACTAAATGAGCAAAAATAAAACTTAAAGTCAAACTCAAAAATCAAGAGTTAATGTTAGGTGGGTGGTTTGATTAAAACTGGCATCAGATCGCAGTTCTGATCGGTGCACAGACATATGTGTCTGTAGTGTACTGCGTCATGTACACTACAGCCAAGTGACAGTAACACAGACAAAAACACAAATACCGAAATCATCAAAGCTGTTGTTACTTTGTCAGAAAATATTTTGTGTTTTCAGGACTCTGTTGCTCAAAGTAAGAAGCTGAATGAGAAAACAAGTTTTCAAGGCTTTTAAGCGTTTTGAATCAATGCACAGTATTGCACATTCACCACCAAATAACTCTAAACATCACTCCACCATTTTTACAGTCAGTTTTCTAAACACAGTCAGTAGCTGTTGGATGCTGTGGAGGAGCTTTAAGTCTGAGAAAATTACTCAGATTATGACATTATCAGCGTTGTTTTTGCTGAACAGAAAACTACACATTTAGGACAGAATGTCTGTCTTAAAAACGGGGGGCATGACATTTTAAAGACTCCAGCATTAACCAGGCATCAAGGGAATCTGCTGCTGAATAAAGCCAAGCCAAACATGATTTCTTGGTAAGTTTGTCTAGGGAGAGAAATTTTGTATTTCTGTGCTGTGTGTTTTTATTTCTCAGAGCTCTTTAAGGGTGATTTGTGAAAAGGGGGTAAATCTATTTGCTGTTACTGTGACATGGATCAGTTTTATTTTTGCACCTGTCATGTTGACAGCTCCACTGACTATTGATTTCTGTTTTTGTGTGATTTCAGGAGTTCAGAGAAAAGCTGAACTCTCCTGGAACAGACACAACTCACCTGCTCATCAAATCCCATGTACATAAACTGCATAATCCACTGCTGTACGTCCGGTCTGCTGCGATCCCAAATGTTCCTCTTGGTTCTGCTTAGCTTTGCCAGGAACTCTTGAGCCTTAGAAGGAGGGACGGCAACAGATGACTTTGATAGGGCAGTACCAGGTCCTGCCACTGGATGGAAGCACAATAGGGAAAATAATGAAAGGGTATTTTTAAAAACACTTTTAAATGGAGTTGATTTTTCTATCAGCAGCATGACATTGTGGATGTTAAGGATGTTACCATCTCTTTTCTTTAAGATCTTGTGCAAGCTGCTATCACCGGCTGCATCTGTGAAGGTGAGACAACAGAGAGCTAATGAACTGCAGCGTGAACACGATTTATCACCACAGGTAAGTTAATCAGCTGTCATTCATTTCTAAAACATCCACACACACAATGTTGATATTCAGTTTAAAGTGTTTTTTAACGGTCAATCTTTTAAGGCCAACCATACCTTTTTTTTTTTTTTTTTTTTTTTTAATATTGTGCTCGCACTCACTGCTGCAGATTTCCTGATTAGTTTCAGTAGTTTAACACTTTCAATTTTTCCACCCGTCTGAGTTAAATAAACCAATTTCATGGAGGAGAATGTTCTCATCTTTTAATGTCAAAGTTGAGCCTTGAGCAGGTTTAAAGGTGAAATCACAACTCACATTCAGGAATTTTTGCTTTTATCACGCTTGCACATACATATATTTGCTACAGCAACTTACTTCCTGGTGCTGTTCTCTCCCACTGGAGCCATGGAGCTACACTGTGGGGAACGCTCATATAGATGAAGTGTATTAATGAGGTATCTTGTTCTTTGCTGTAGCCAACCAGTTCAGATGACCTTTTATTCTTGTAGTTGGAATTGACTGTTCTTTCAGAGGACTTAATTCCCATACATCAGGGCTGAAGGGCTAAGACATTGCTAGGTTAGAATACCAGGTGCCTCAAAACAAGCACAGAAATCCAGTCCATATCTTAATGTAGACTCTGCCTTAGCTTAAGCACAACACATTTTCATTGTGTGGTTAGAAGAGGAAGGAGAAAATTGCTTGCTTATGTTTTTTTTTCTCTCCAGCTTGTGTTGCAAATGAGCTATGAACAGCAAATTCCTGCTGACTTTTTCTCATTACTGAAACCTAGTCTGTCCTCAACATGTGCAGTTTGAGTCATTTTTTTCTGCAGCTTTTGCCTGGGTTGTTTACAAATCTTTCCCACAGACATTGTTAGAAATGAGTGAACCTCCTGACATCGGCCTAACAGAGGACGGATGCATTACAGCTGCCTCATAATGACAGGAAAACTATAAAAATGGATAAACTTATACATAACCAGCACTGCCACCCATTTTTTAGCCATGCTAAATCTATGAAGGTATTCTCTGCTTTGGAAAAGACTGGCAGTAAAGTGAAGTATAACTTATGTGTAATAAATGGGATAATCGTGCCATAAAAATGTAATGGTCCTTAGCTGAGACAAAAATAGGTTAAACATATTTTCAAGGAGAATAACTTGAACACTTCTGTTCTTAATATTTCACTGGATAGAAGCACCCATTTTTTAGCCATGCTAGAGCTAGAGCCCTGTGGCACTCCTCAGAAGCTGGAGGTATCAGAGGTCTGATTACCAAGACTAGATAAGAAAAAAGTATGCACTGCTCTCTGCCAGGTGCAGAGTGCAGTGCTGCTGTAGGGACTGCATGATTTACACTGTGTTGCAGATTTTGGTTTTACTAGACTGGGAAGCTGGAAGTAGTTATTAAGAAGGTTTATCCCATTTATTACACATAAGTTATACTTCACATTACTGCCAGTCTTTTCCAAAGCAGAGCATACCTTCATAGATTTTTGTTTATTTGATGAGCTAGTCTTATTTTTCAGTTGTTCAATCTTTCATTTTCAAACATTCAGAGACTTGAATTGAAGGTGGATTATAATATAAATCTGACATGTTGGTCAATGTGATGGATTTGTCATATAAAGTGAGATTAAAATCTGTGTATATTGAGTTTTGTTCCAAACTAGAATGAATAGAGTAGAATGGCTGCAATTAAGATTGACAAATTGCATTCAACTACGTGCTGTGCTCTGAAAAGTGTGACGCAGAAATGAAAATTACGCTCTATTTTGAGTAAATAAGATATGACATGCAGAACTATTAGTATGGCCCTTTTAAATCTCTTCTCTTGTTGATTGATGAGTCCACATTTTCTCTGTACTGTTTCCGTTTTACTCGTCAAAGTTGCGTGCGTGTGTCAAAGGTGTGTGCCACAGGAAGTGTGAAAATCATCACTTCAAACATTTTTTAAGAAAGGCTGCACTTTTTCCTTTTTATGTTGTTTACGAACAATTTCTATAAGATATCCCACAAACTCTGACATGCAGTAATTTTTTTCAGCTGCTGGTGCTGTTAAAAATCTGCTAGCGCCATTAAAGCCTGGCAACACAAAAATCTAGAAATAAATACAAAAGTAGAAGGTGAATGACATACTAAAACACTTTAAAAGCAAAGCACAAGTAAAGCAGAAACAAAGCCAAAGAAAAGAACATAACTGAGCTCACCTCTAAGTGTCAACATTGTCATCAATACAGCCAGCCCTATTAACCTCAAACAGAGCTGCTTGGATGCCATTTTGTATGCACTCAGAGTCTTTACAGAGCTGCTTGAAGGCAGTAACTGTGCGTAAACTGCTGCACAACCAAAGGGAAGAGTGGGCGGCAGCCCAGACATTCCAAGTGGAAACTGGCCTATGGCAGTGGGATATCTTTTACCTCCCTGCCTACAGACAAGACTGCAACTGTGAGCTTTTCCTCTCTTAAATGAGTTTTCATGTGTCCCAAGTATTTTTCCATCTCCCATTACACAAGTAGCAGTGAGAAGGGAGAAAAAGTTCCATTTTACCTATTAAAAAAACTGCAATTTGAACTTTTTGAAACACATAGTTACAATAGAAAGAACAGAAAATATGATTGCCCTGTCTGAGGTGATTGTCTAGCTGCCAAGTGTAAAACATGCTAAATAATTCAATCTCTGTTTGGAATTTTACACGTTGAAGGTGTCTGTAATATCTATGACAGCATTGACAGGAGACACCTGGGCAGTGGCAAGAGCTACTTGAAATTAATTTCAATTGTAAGTCAGTGACCAATAGTGAAATACCTGTGGACCTCTTGGCTCTTGTTTAAAACATCAGTGGCTCAACCTGGTGACTGCATAAGAGAGCATGTGTCTTGAGGGGGGAGTCTCATGAAGGTTAGAGAGACCTAATTCAGTGAAAATATAGTGTGATGCTACAGGTTAAAATTTGTTGAATACGTTATGAATGAAATATTTTGATTTAATTGCATCTATTGTTTCATAGTTTAATCTCCAGCTAAACCTCCCCCTTAAGTTATTAAAAACCTTTAGCCTAGGGGGATACCACAGTTACCCCCGACCCACCCAGTGTTTTTCAGCTTACATTGTGCACACTTTACCTTGCCTTTACCTTTACCTTGATTCTTATAATGGGGGTGTGGTAAAACAAACTTCTCACACACAGATAATTGCAAGTTCAGCAGCAAAGATATTCTCCTTTCACTTGAATAAAAAATGCTCGTTGAGCACAAGAGGTGAAAAACTTTTAAACATTTCCATCCACGTTGTGCGCACCATCGCACACATGCTTTAGTGTTTCTTCCACTGACTTTACATTGGGAAGCAATCATGCACATAAAGATAACTTTTCTAGACTCTCGACAAGTTTTACAAATACAAAACATCCGTGGACTGAGAATATGAAAAGTTACAATTGAGCTTGTCTGCAGTTGGTAATTTCCTGAACACCAAAATCACTGAATGTATTTAATTGCTTTTTATCTCATTTGAATAAGGAAGATTGTGCTTTATGGAATGCTTTAATGACTGGTGTCACTGTTCATACAGTAATTATGACCTTTGTGACACCAGAGTGAATGATAAAATGCCACTTTAAAGAGATTTACTTCAGAAATTCTCATTTGACTTGGCTTGAACCTGTCATGATAAATGAGTGTGTGTGTGTGTGTAGGGGGGTGTCAGAGAGGGAGAACGTTTGGTTTGGAACTACAAACAGTCTCTCAGTCTCTCACGAGTAGAGCTGGAATGCATGAAACCAAAAGCTGGCTGATGGTTGTGCTGCTTTGATGATGCATTTTGGAGAGAAGAGAGAGAAAGAGGAAAGAGATGGAAGATAGATGAATACAGCTTAAGACATGAATGAGGATGAATATTCTTAGAAACTCTTTCTTTCCTTATTTCATCATTCAGGCTTTGCCAAAAGGGTCAACATCGTCTTTGTGAAGCCTGCGTTTCGACAGCTGTGCACCCTCTCACACACAAAATTCAGGGCCAAACGCTGAAACTTGGCAAGGAAGTGAATTCAGTTGAAGAGACTGAGTCGTGGCTGGTGTGTTTTAAAGCTCAGTGAAAGGCACAAGCCTCCGCTCTCAGCAGGCATACCTACAGATATGATTTCCTCACAGGAGGAGAAAGCTACGTCCCAGACTTCTGCTTAAATCCTACAATAGGCTCACTGTCCTCATGCACATACACTACTGGGCAAAAGTTTTAGGACACCCCCATTTTTACAGCTTTTATTGAAATTTGAGCAGATTTAGTCTTGTGAATAACACTAAATGGTGCAAAGATAAGCACTAAACTGCCAGAGGTTACAAAAGAAACTCACAAAAAACTGAGAAATCAGTTTTTGGCCTGTTTTCATAGAAAACAAGCCCTTTTCATGGATTAAGAAACTGGTGAACTTACAGTTTTCCTGAAAAGTGAAAGTAAATGAAGCTCTGAAAGTTGCAAACAGTTCCTACAGGTGCCCCAA
Source organism: Toxotes jaculatrix (assembly GCF_017976425.1). Lineage (NCBI taxonomy): Eukaryota > Metazoa > Chordata > Actinopteri > Toxotidae > Toxotes > Toxotes jaculatrix. The sequence goes on along the minus strand of NC_054408.1, from coordinate 8,776,904 downwards.
CTTTTGTTTATGACTTATAAACCTACAGCCTGTTACTCCAGCCCTGAAGTATTATTTGGACAGTACTGTACTGCACTGCAGGACACAGTACTGTATATTTCCATCATAATGATGAGAGACACGCAAGTATCAAAGGAAGACAGACTGGTTGCTCAGAGGTTCATCCTGCACGTTAGAAGAAAAAAAGAGAACCAGATGGTGGTTTCACATAATGAAGACCAGCACAGTCTCCAGACTTGAACCACATGCAACAGTGTTGGGACAAACTTTCTGAACAATATTTGATTTTGTAGAAACGACATCACAAGAATGTGTTCAGCTGCTAAATGAGTAAAACATTTAGATTAAATTTAGTCCAACAAGAAGATTCTATGATTCTGTGTTTTTAAAATCTCCAATTGTTTATTCATTCAATGCTTTAATTTCAGATCCACTGAAACATTTTACTGTGTAAATTTAAATAACGTCTGGAAAAACTTTTGACCTGTAGTGAAGATGGAAAACTACAGATGGAAAACAAAAATATTAAAGGGAAAACAGATTCCTGTGGATTTCCCGCGATTAGCATACAGATTTTCTGAATCTGAGCTATACAGATCTTTTGCTTGAAAGTCTAAAAACACTTTGTGGATACAGACACACACAATCACTGATTACTCATGTTTCCCTTAGGTGCCATTTGTAATTCTCAGCCACAGAGCAGATTGGAGCAAGAGAGGAGAATGAGAACTGGGGATGAAAGACATAAAGGGCAGAGAGAACATGATGTTTCTGCAGGATGAAAAATTTCATAGCCACAAAACCTTCATCTGACCTCTGGTTTGATCTTGCCTATCCAAATGTGTCACACATTGCGCTGGAAAGAACTGGAAAGCGTTGGGATATGTGGACACCATGACTCAGTTTCAGGTACAAAGCTTTCTTTCCATTTGCCTGCAAATCTGTGAAATAAGCATCTCAGCTTCAGAGCCTTCCTGGACCGAGATAAAGCAGAATAAAGCAATCCTCTCATATGTTTCAATGTGTTTGTTGTGCCGGGATTTAGGAGCTGGAACACTGTAAGATCAGAGAATTGAGATAGAAGGACTCAATTTTAGAAAATCTAGCCCATTCATTTTTCAGCATAGCCCCCTCCTACATTTACACACTTAGTCCAGTGGTTGAGGATCCTACAGGTCATTTCTTTGTCAAAGTCAGTGTCTTGGATCTGCAGAAAGTGGTTCACAACAGCGCTGCCCTGCAATTTTCAATAACCCAATAGAGAAATACCAGAAAAGTTACTAACTTCAAACTTTTTGCATAGTAACTCAAAGGAACTGCATGTGTTTGTAATGAGAGCTGCATAACTCATCTTCTTCTTCTACCAACACATGAACCACCCTTCTTAACTTCTGTGTGGAGTCTAAGAGAACCTCAGTGGTGGAAGAAGTACTCAGATCTGTCTCTAAATCTTTAATTTTTTTGAGAAATATTGAATGATTCAACTTCTTTGATCCTCTAACAATTATTTAAATGAAACCATCTTACATGTTCAGAGGTGAAATATCTCAGCGGTGGAAGAAATACTCAGATCTGTCTCTGATCTTTAATTTTTTGTGAAATATTGGATGATTTGACTTCTTTGAGCCTCTAACAATTATTCAAATGAAACCATCTTAAAACTTTAGGGGGGGAATATCTCTTTGGTTTAACTGCTGACAATTTGTAACTAGTAACTATAAATGTCCTATAAATGCAGTGTTGTAAAAGGTACAATAATTCACTCATAAATGTAGTAGTGTAAAAGTATAAAGTAACATAAAATGCATAAAAAAGGAAATTATAAAGTCAAAAATGAAGTCATTCCTTTCCACCACTGAAGAACCCAGCTGTAAAACTTAAATCCAGTGGGTTGGTAGTGACAAAGGTTTTATGCAGCACTTCCCCTCCCTAATCCTTTTTGAAGAGTATTTGGATTGCTGCTGCTGGAGTTTAACAGTTTGTGCATAAGATATCTTGACAAAAACTTGGCATAACACTAACTACTAAAATCAAATGTGTAGTGCTAAAATAAGTTTGTTCTAAAATGAAGAGTCACCGCTTCAGTACTTTTCTGCATACCAGTTTAATTAGGTTAGAAGAAAAGAAAAGGAAATATTTAGCTGAAAACAAAATTGATAATTTCTTCTTTTTATACATATACAAAGGGTAACAGCACCACTACTGATCATCTAAACTATAAACATGTTACAGGTGACTTCTACCCTCCTTCAGACTCTTCTCTGCCTTACTCCTCAGGTTGAGGATCAGACTCGGGACTGTCATAGCCCAGCTCGCTGCCGATGGGGAAGTGAGCCCAGAAGGTACGAGCCAGGTCCTGCATCCCGTCACTAGCTGCCTGAGCTCGTAGCTCCTCCAGCCATCCGAAAAAGTCAGACGACCACAAGCCCCAATAGGGTAAGCTTCGTTTCTCCCTCACCTCCTTCCCACCGGTGGCTTCACTCTCCTCTGCTCCTGTCAAAAAAGACAGAAAAAGAGGTGTGAGCGTTATTTCACACCTTGTCTGGCATTTCACGACAGCTGTATGTCACAATCTCTATTCCATTCACGTTATGGCATTTATAAGCTGCTGCTGTACCTGTAGGACACAGGATGCCGAGTAGAAGAGAACAAAGCAGAGACACATACAGTGCACGCATGCTTTCAGGAGCTGAAAAACAACACAAAAGACTTGACCTGAAAAAAAAAAGAAAGTCATTCTGTCCAGCAGTCTTTGCGAGAGAAATGTGTCCATCAGAGAATTCAGGCATGTAGAAAATCTTAGCAACACTTGCATCTCAAGATCGCAATGTGGTGCTGAAATGTAATGTTTTCAGGAGAACAGTAAGTTCTTTCGAAAGTGGTCAACCTACAACACAACTGTGTGTGTCTACAAAGTGGGAAAAAAGCTTCCATATGTGAATATCAGCTCTGCTTCATTAAATATGGTCTTCTGTCTTGTCCTACCTGGTCAGCAGCAGATTATGCTTGTGGTCCTGTTGCTCGTCCTTCTCCCCCAGACTGATCTGAGGGTAATGACTTCATCACAGTTACAAAAAGAGGAGAAGGCAGACATGTTTGTTTTTCACATTTTGCCTCTTTACTCCTCCAAAACCCCTTTCACACCTCACATGTCCATACGCATTTCACAGGGAAAAACATCATCACATTTTCTGGCCATGAAGTATAAAAAAATATACTAATGTGTTGTTAGAATGTTTGAATTTTTTTCTCTAAACTACAGATGATTTAGACCAGCTGCTGTCCTCCCCATCATATTAAAATACCAAAGAACCACTCATTATTTCACTGCTAAATACATTTGGCCTTAAGCTATATGGATTTTTTTTCCAAGTTGAAAAGGAGTGAGAAGAGCAGAAGGAAGAGTGAAAACATGGGTGTAAGAAGATAAAAAAAAACACGCACCAGACAGTTTTCACACCTGGTGTCCAGACAGACTGTACCAACATTCAGCCACAGGGTGTAAAAGTTAGTTGATCTTTATTTTTATTTTTATTTTTTTTCTTTGGGACCATCTATTTATCTGCTCCCTCCCTGGATGTTGGTTTCTATTTATCTGTTCTCTCCGTGGATGTTGGTTTCTCTCAGGACACCGGCAGAGGTAGAAGGGGTTATGACTGTTGGTCAGAGAAAGTTACAGTGCTTTGACAGAGGACAACCTTCACAAACTCGGCTGCTAAACAACCTAAATAGCACCTTAAAACAACCCAAAAACTGTCTAACAGCCCATAAATAAATAAAAATGTGAGAATCTGCTGCTTTTTAATATCTTTGGGATTTGCAGTGTTGGTCGAACAAAACTAGACATCACCTTGAGCTCTTGGAAGTTATGTGTATCTGTCATCGTTTTTATAGGATAAAAGATTCATTGATTAATCAAGAAAGTAAGCTGCAGACAAATCGATAAAAATAAGGGTTACTTGCCGCCCTACAGAGGAATAAGCTTGAACTACACAGGAAATACTTGTGAGATTTGTTCACAATACAAAAAATAAAAAACATCTCCAGCTTTATCCTTGACGAAAGGAGCAGCCTGAGAATGTGAAACGGCCTTTTGTATAAATGTAAAGTAAAAGACCAGATTAAAACATTTCCATCAGTATGCGTACTGGAAGGAGCATATCGACATGAACGTAAGCAGCTGTTGAGCTTTTAACAGGTCCTTTACAATGAGACGTAATAAGGACTGAATAAGGTGGAGAGAAGTCCGAGGAGAAGAAATGAGCAACACAGAGGAACCATTATCTTGTCAATGCATCACTGCTTGATGGCAACCAGGCTTGCAGTTAATGTTGCTGTATTTACCGGGACTTATACACTCCAGATCTCACAATATCCTACTTAGCATAATCCATTACCCATTTGTGCCTCTCAATGTGATGTACTGTGTTTCTTGTGATTTCAGGAGTGTGTGTCATTCTTGTGCTCGATTGTGTTTGGGCATGATTTCAATAGAGTGCCATTTTTTCCATGATGAGAAAAGACACTTATTGGTGGTAGGCGAAGGGAGGTGAGGGAGGAAGCAATGGGAAATGGGAAAGAAATGAAGGAATGACAGCAGAAAATTTAATATTGTATTTCCAGTTTTACTTTTTTGTTAAGGTGACTCTGCTGTGGCCCTGACAAATGCAAACAAAAAAGAAGCCAAGGCTGTCATTATTTGACTCCATAAAACAGATCTGAAGGTCTCCAAAACCGTAATTTCAACCGTTGCATTTCAACAACTAAAAGTGATTGCAAGCTCAGCTCCTCCACTGTTAAACAGCCAAATCACCATTTTTTAGATATCATCAGCTAATTGCTGATGAAATGGATGCTGTTATTTGTTCCTGAATTTTGAACAATTTTTAACCAGCACTTTAAGCCTTTGACACTTCTCATACTTGAGATTGAGATCGATCCCTGGTTCCCCCAAGTCCACATCTCAAAGTGTCCATAGGTAAAATACTTAAGCCCAAATTGCCCCTGATGGCTGTTCCATCAGAGGGTGAATGGATGAATGTGGCATGTAAAGCACTTTGAGTGGTTGATAAGACTAGAAAAGTGCCACATAAGTGCAGTCCATTTACTGTTTCCAAGAATGGCGAAATGTTATCTTGATGTTATGAAAAATTGCTAACATATCCTTTGATTATCCGTGTTGTTCCTGTTTTTATCATGTGCCAGTTGTTTTTTTTCTGTATAGAAAATGACTGATTGGCTAAAAGCCAGTTTGTTTATATTTGGCAATGAATGTCATTCCTAAAAGCAGCAGAACACACATGCAGACAGAAAGTTGTAGAATTTAAACTACAACTTATGTAGCAGCCCACATTGATTTAACATGGGACTTCTTTTTCTTTTTTGCTAGCCTTTCTTGCTTTTCTGTTTTCTATTTTGTTGGTTGTTAGTCGATGGAGCTGGGTGGAATCGTTTTCTCCAACCTGTGACATCTGTGCCAGCTCTCTGAAAAGTTCAAAAGACTGTCTTTGTTTCCAGTCTCCCTCTTTTCTTTTTTTGGCTTTCAGCATCCTCCTCAAATGTTTGCCTGTCCTACACACCTTTGTGTGACTTCTCATTTTGTTTCCAACCTTTAGGCGGAAGGTAACAAATGGGGGCTTGTTTGGGATCAAAACAAATGTTTTGAAGTTACTTTTTTTGGGTGAGTTTTAAGATTTAATGATAATTTGGTCGGTGCAGTTAATACCTCTTTTAACAAAATGATTGCTTGTCCATAAGTTTGTAGACATTTGATCTTTTGTCAAAGGACCGAATGACCTTTTGTTTGAAAACACTGTTTAGTCACAGATTTTGTCTTAACACAGACATTGTTGTCTAAAGCACTTCTTCCTGTTTAAAGGTGTTGTGGTCGCAGGGAACTGACTCTGTCACGGAGGCTATTGTCTTGAATACCACTGACTGTGATGCAAATTACAGCTCTGAGTTTTCCACCAAGAGATGTTGGTTGATCTGTCTTTACATCTTGATGTGGGTGTTACCTGCAAGGTCAAACAACCTTATACCATGGAGGCATGGAGAACAAGGCAACATCATAGATTCTTCATTTAGATTCTGAGGAACACTATTATTTGGGACCAGCGCTGATTTATAGTAAAGTAATTGTACATATACTGTGATTTACTAACTTAAAAGTGGATTTGATGTTAAATAGCTCTTTTTCAGCTCTCCATCCGCATCTACCCTTTTGGTTTGCTTTTATTTCCTTTTCTTTATTAGTCAAGTAAAGTAAGTCAATTTTAGATTACAGATCTTGAGAGGTCTCCTTTGTTAGTCTGTCCTTGAGCCAGAGTGTAACATTTTTCTTTCTTGGATTTGAAACTGAATTTTAAAAAACGCTGAATGAAACATGTCCAAAAAAGAAAAATTGTTCAAAATTCTGATATCAATTAAAAATGTTAATTTTAATCAAATTCATTTTGCTCAGTGCTGAGTTGCCTATATTTTCAGGTGGTTTATTTATTTATTTATTTATTTATTTTATATATATATATATATATAACCCCCCCCCCCCCCACTCTGAGCCAACTGGAAACTGTTCTTCTTAAAATCTAACATACGCACATAATCCCTCTGTCCCTTCAGGAAATTGAATTCACTGGTAGCCAACCAAACTGATGCTGTGCTTTTTTTGTAATGTAAATATTTCTTGCAGGCACATAATGTGGATATTGAAAATGTGAACGCCATCAGGTGACAGTGCAAGAAGCCCAATGGTGCCATCATGTGGATATTTAAAGGTACTAGAGCCCACATTTCAGTGACAGCTTTGCAATGTCAACAAATTCTTTCCTCTGTGGTTGAGCACATTTTTATAATCACCATGACAAACATTGTTGTCCTGTTTTATTTTCCCAGGTGGACACCGGTCTGTAAATGGAATTTGGTCCAAAAGAATAATTGAGTAATTGAACTTCTCCATCCAAAAGGTAATACATTTGTGTCACTCAAATGTAGTACATAAACCATAGTAGTGTATAAGGTACGTTTCAGTCATCTGTCTCACTTAGATATATGATAGCCCAGCTGTTTGCAGCTAGGTGCCATCAAAGCCGAGGTAGATGGTGCTTTAATTGTGACTGACGCAGACACAAACTCTCCTCTCAGGAGACCACAAACATCATCCAGACTCTGGTTACACAAGTTGACAGATCCAGTATCTAGCAAAATGTCTAGGGGGGCGTAACAGAAAATATTTTGTGCCAGTCTACTGTATTGAAATAACCTGCTTGTAAATAAGGCAAGCTATACTGTATGTATCAAACAAATTAAAACCTACTTCAAACATCCAAATAACTTATATTCAAGCTATAGCACAGTGACCATTTTGTTGCTCATCTGATCACAGTTCCAAACACTGGCCAATTTTAGTCCTTACAGATCAACAACAATAGAAAAGCAGTAACTTCTGTCAGTTCAGGAGTGATAGGAGGGCTGTGTGTTTTTGAGTTAAACAACACAACAGATGTGGAAGACAGATTGGTCAGCGATAGCTCAGGTGGTGGAGTGTGTCGGCTATTAAACATAGCATTGGTCGTCGCCAGCGCTACATCTGTGGCTCTTCCGTGGCAAGGTGTCCTTGAGTACAATACTGAAACCTGAATGAGACTGTATGTAGTGAACAAAAGAATACAAAACAAAGGAAGACTCTGACTTTCCCTCATAGTTAAGATGGTTTTCTTTACAGATTTCTAATTAACCAACAGTCAGGACGATAACCAATCACACGTTTCAACGATTTTAGTATTCTTCAAAAATTTTTATTGAACAAAAGTATTTCAATTCTCATCACGTTGTCGGTGATACAGTACCATAGTTGGATCTTAACGATTCATATATGCACCTCATCTTATTTTGAATATATACATACAGTGGAGACAAGAATTAAATAACAATGCTCAATAACATTCAGATATATCATATAAAAGCTGAGGACCCCATGATCAACACTTCCATTGGTAAACAAATGCACATAGCAAAGGAAACAGAAAATGTTTGGTAGGACTAGAAGTATTTTCATTACAAACCAGATGACAGTATATTTGGTTTCTTGACAGTGAAAGATGAGTGTTATTAAAAACTGACCATTCGTTAAGTCCCACCAACCCTCACTGACTGTTGCTACGCCTGTAAGATAACTGTGGAAATTGGGAACTGCGACACATTTGCTGCTAGAAATCTCTAGTAATTTTTGAAACAATGGATCCTTGATTTCAGACAGATGTAGACAAAAGAAGGCTTCTCATTTCTAGGTTCTTGGTCTTGTAAAGGCAAGATACATTCCTTCCAAATTCTTTAGGTTTAAATGCCTTGTATCGCTCTTAATACAATCCTGCCGTGCTCAGTTACGTGCCCAGCTACATTTGGACAATCGCTGTTTGGAAGAGGGCTTTAACGAATGGTCAGTAGCTGTTGCTGGACTTGCTTCATTAACTAGAAAATACCTCCAAATCATGTGTGATTCATAAATGTAGAGCTTAGGGCTGCCCCTTCCTAGTTGGTTTACTTCTGGGGTCTGAAGTCAATCGCTAAATTGTATAGAACTTTTTTGTGTAGATGGCTTTTTCTGCAAAATTTTCTGTAGTCACAAGATATAATCACCTTTGACAAATACCACATCAGGAGAAGTACTTTTTCTAACTGCATTTATTCACAGGAGCTGGAGCAGATAAAGTGTATTTACTCAAATGTGTTACCCAAGAGGTTTTTATTATTCTTCAGTCAGTATCCTCATGTAGCTACAGACACATACTGGAGAACAATGTGACACAATATAAAGCATGAGCATAGAGCTATGAATGAATGCCAAGTATGGTGAGTGCAGTGCAGACCTGGAGCCAGTAGTATGGGTACAGGGTGGCACATTTGGTTACATTGATAAACATTCAGACTCTACAGGAATTCAGATTTCTCCCCTATTGCATTAACGTTTCCTCCCGCTGCCTTTAAGAAGTATTACAGGAAGTACTGTATCCACATTTTCAACACATTTAACATCACTAATAATGGTCTGTGGAGACAGAAACGAGGAGGAAAAAGTAACAGAAGACACAAATTCAAATGGGGAAGAGAAATCATGTAGAGGAATGGTGAAAAAAATAGGAGAAAAAGGCAAGAGAGTGATTCTGGTCACTTTGTGAAGTCACTGTATGAAAGAGCAATGATTCAAACCTCCAGAGAGGAATTTAAATTAGCTTCTGGAAAAAAAAACTTTAACTCAGGAACAAGCACTTTAAAAAACAAAACAACAACAACAACAACAAATTAACAAAATAAAACGATGGCCAGCAATTTGACAGGACAACGGCAGAGTCAGGTCCCTCAGAGGTTTGCGTCCTCTTCAAACTGTTAAATGTCTTGTCTCTCTGTGTGGATTAAGAGCAATGGTGTAACCTACAATGTGCGTGGTAGTAAATGGGCATTATGTATGACATCAGAAGGAGAGCGCAACCCCCAACAAGGCCTCAGGCGTTCTGTTAGCAGCAGGTGAGGTCACTGCACGTTAGCACATCCAGAATAGAGAGGCTTATTATGCACTGTGCTGCATACGAAGGATGTGGCTGGGTATGCACTGTCACAGAGCACAGTCTTGGGGCTAACTGCTCGGCTGCAGAGCTAGAAAGAGTTTCACCTGGTCACCAGCAGACGGCGACAGAGAAAACTTAGAGGAGTGACTGAGGATCTGGATGCGGTACAGACGCCACAGCGAGAAGGTTCAGAGCTAAGGCTTGCGTTAAGACAGTTAGGGAGTGGCGTTAGTATTGTGTGTTTAGTGTGTATGAGAGAGTGTGTTTTTGTGTGTGTGAGAGAGATCCAGTGTAGGTGTGAGGATGTGTGAATCACAGCAGCGCTTTGACCAGGTACAGCTTCTCTCCATGTTCGCTGGTAAAGATGGGGGCTTTCTTGTAGTGCTCCACTAGTTCATCCATGGAGTTGAACCTGCGCTGGCCGATACAGTAGACTCCATCTGACAACTGCACTTTAAAGTGCTTATTCTTACCCACTGCCTTCAGAGACACAGAGAAATCACTGGGCTGGAAAATAAAGAGAGAAAGAGTTATTGATAGTGGCAGAAATATGAGAGAATGACAGAAAAAGACATGCAATGAAATATAAAAACAGAGTACTTAAAGCCAGCAGGTGGCAGTACACACACATTTAAAAATCTGCTACATGGGAAATTTTGGACTCCAGTGAAATAAAGTAAAAATTCTTCACTTTTATTCCTAGATCAAAACTGAAAATGAAAACTTGAGAGCTATTTAAGATTTTTTTTAACTCTCTACTTGTTACTTTTTTTTTCCACCAGCTGTAGTCATGACTTCACCTGACAGACTCACCGACGACTCGCTGTCTCGTATGAGGAAGTCGCCCTCCTCTCCTCTCTCGTTGAGTATACACTCGGCCTGGTGTCTGGTGATGTTGCCGTAGTACCAGTCCCTCCCAGCGAACTTCCCTGAGCGTGCCGGCGCCACGAAGCGGTTCTGTGGGGAGCTCGACGTAGAGGAGGGCAGGCCAGGCCGCTCGTCCAGCACCATCACATAGTTTTTAGGTACCAGGCCCACAATGCCACGTGAGTTTTTACACCTCCACCACTCTGGGTCATTCTCAGGCTTCTCCACCACCTCCATGACCTCTCCCTTCTCAAAGTTCAGCTCCTCCTCTGTTACAGAGCTGAAGGGGTAGAGAGTTTGAACCAGGTGTAGCACTCCACCGCGGCCGCCTGCACGCCCGTTAGCCAACAAAGTCCCTTGAGAGCCTCCGTGGTAGACCCGTGAGGAGTCTCCCTCTCCTCTGTCATCTGCTCCCCCGAGCTCCTCCTGGACGTAATTGGAGGGAAACCAGCCCACACGGCCCGTCTGGCTGCCCCGCCACCAGCCGTCACTACACTTCTCCATCACGATGACCCTGGAACCCTTGACCAGGGTCAGCTCGTCATCCCTCTCTGCTGTGTAAGCAAACTTGACCACGGCGGGGATATTGAGGTCGTAGATTCTCTCAGCAGCTCCTCCTCCCCCGCTCCCGCTGCCATTGGAGGGATACTCTGTGTCTGAGCTTGGCGTTGGGGAAGCATCACGGGCGCTTGTCTTCCTCTTAGTTTTTCCCAAACCTGCAACATGAAGGGAAGCAAAAGAGAATAAAGTAAATGCTGTCTGTGTTTAAAACAGTCGGCAGATCCTTTTCTTTTTTTAATATCTTTAGCCATTAAATTAACACTGCATTATTTGATGTTTTTGACAACTTTGAGAAAAGGCAACAAGCTGGAAACAAAGCCTTGACACATTATCACCTTATTATTGTTGTGGCTAACATGTTAACAAGCAGCTGCCAGTTTACACATCCAGCAGATACAGAGTAAATTGCCATTCATTTGGAGTTGTTTGTGCATGTAATTCCAATATTACACGCACAAACAATATTAATTCTCCCTTCACCTTTGTCTTGCTCTCCACCAGTATCTGGGTTTCTAACTTCTTAATGTTCCACTGTGTTCACCAGATAGATGCTAACTTTATGTGTCTGATGTTTGATGGTTTATCAAAGCTTTTTTGTCTGCAAAACAGCTGCCTGCTGTGTCTTTAAACAGCAATGCTGATACGGTGAGAGTGAACCAAAGCAGTAAAGCTGCGAACCGTAAAATCAAAACAATGAGCTGAAAGACGCCAAACTGCCCTATAGAGCAGAGGGGAATTGCAGAGTTGGGTGATAAAGCAGTAGTAAGAGGCTGTGATCACAGGAAAAAGGTTTAGAATGAAAAAGGCCTGAAGGCCAGTTTAGGTCAGCAGGAAACTAATTGAGGCTGCAAGTTGCGCTCATGGGCCCTGAGAAGCACAAAAAAATTAAAGCTGCAAGCAGCGATGGGCGGGCCCTCGCACCCCTTGCGAGCCGCGGGAGTCGCAGGCAATGCAGCCACGCACAAGAGTCCTCCTATGTCCTCTCCTCTCTCCTGCTCTTCTCCCCAGTGAAGCACAGCAGTATACAACAGAAAAGACATGGCCCCTTCCCAGCAGGTGGCGCTATGACTGTACCATCATATAAGCATATGAATGAGTTGAGAGTGTGAAGGTCATCCTGATCATCTGTGAGGATCAAACATGTAATTTGGTTTAATGGACAGTGTGTTATTTGTAAGTTACTTTAGAGTTGTATAGAGTTTCTGTAGACATTTCAGTGGTGTTATTTTCAGTCACATATGTTAGGAATACCAGGATGTCCTTGCTTAGATATATCCTGGTATTTGTGGATATATATATAAGTATATATATGTGTATATATGAAAAAGTTAATTTCAATGGACATTTGTACTTCGAGTGAGTTGTGTATATGTGACTGAATTTGTAATGTGGTAATAATAAAGTTGCAAGTTAAGAAAAAGTATCACTGTCAGTGAATAACTCACGCAGTCAGTGTTCAGTCTGAAAGATGTTATAGTATAGTAAGGCGTCAAAATTGGCCAAAAAAAGTCAAATTATTTTTGCCTCAAAATATCATGAAAATGGTCATAGTACAGTAAGGCGTCAAAATCGGCCAAAAAGAGTCAAAAATTTTTTTGGCCTCAAAATGTCATAAAAATGGTCATAGTACAGTAAGGCCTCAAAATCGGCCAAAAAAAGTCACGTTTTTTTTTTTGCCTCAAAATGTCATGAAAAACGTCATAGTATAGAAAGGCGTTAAAATCGGGCAAAAAAAGCCAAAATTTTTTTGGACCTCAAAATGTCATGAAAAACGTCATAGTATAGTAAGGCGTCAAAATCGGCCAAAAAAAGTCCAAATTTTTTTGGACCTCAAAATGTCATGAAAAACGTCATAGTATAGTAAGGCGTCAAAATCGGGCAAAAAAAGTCCAAATTTTTTTGACCTCAAAATGTCATGAAAAACGTCATAGTATAGTAAGGCGTCAAAATCGACAAAAAAAGTCAAAAAAAATTTTGACCTCAAAATGTCATGAAAAACGTCATAGTATAGTAAGGCGTCAAATTCAGGCAAAAAAAGTCACATTTTTTTTGGACCTCAAAATGTCATGAAAAACGTCATAGTATAGTAAGGCGTCAAAATCGACAAAAAAAGTCAAAAAAATTTTTGACCTCAAAATGTCATGAAAAACGTCATAGTATAGTAATGCGTAAAAATCGACAAAAAAAGTCAAAAAAATTTTTGCCCTCAAAATGTCATGAAAAACGTCATAGTATAGTAAGGCGTCAAAATCGGGCAAAAAAAGTCAAAAATTTTTTGGACCTCAAAATGTCATGAAAAACGTCATAGTATAGTAAGGCGTCAAAATCGACAAAAAAAGTCAAAATTTTTTTGGACCTCAAAATGTCATGAAAAACGTCATAGTATAGTAAGGCGTCAAAATCGGGCAAAAAAAGTCCAAATTTTTTTGGACCTCAAAATGTCATGAAAAACGTCATAGTATAGTAAGGCGTCAAAATCGACAAAAAAAGTCAAAAAAAATTTTGACCTCAAAATGTCATGAAAAACGTCATAGTATAGTAAGGCGTCAAAATCGACAAAAAAAGACAAAAAAATTTTTGACCTCAAAATGTCATGAAAAACGTCATAGTATAGTAAGGCGTCAAAATCGGGCAAAAAAAGTCAAAATTTTTTTGGACCTCAAAATGTCATGAAAAACGTCATAGTATAGTAAGGCGTCAAAATCGACAAAAAAAGTCAAAAAAATTTTTGACCTCAAAATGTCATGAAAAACGTCATAGTATAGTAAGGCGTCAAAATCGGGCAAAAAAAGTCACAATTTTTTTGGACCTCAAAATGTCATGAAAAACGTCATAGTATAGTAAGGCGTCAAAATCGGGCAAAAAAAGTCAAATTTTTGTTGGACCTCAAAATGTCATGAAAAACGTCATAGTATAGTAAGGCGTCAAAATCGACAAAAAAAGACAAAAAAATTTTTGACCTCAAAATGTCATGAAAAACGTCATAGTATAGTAAGGCGTCAAAATCGGGCAAAAAAAGTCAAATTTTTGTTGGACCTCAAAATGTCATGAAAAACGTCATAGTATAGTAAGGCGTCAAAATCGACAAAAAAAGACAAAAAAATTTTTGACCTCAAAATGTCATGAAAAACGTCATAGTATAGTAAGGCGTCAAAATCGGGCAAAAAAAGTCAAATTTTTGTTGGACCTCAAAATGTCATGAAAAACGTCATAGTATAGTAAGGCGTCAAAATCGACAAAAAAAGACAAAAAAATTTTTGACCTCAAAATGTCATGAAAAACGTCATAGTATAGTAAGGCGTCAAAATCGGGCAAAAAAAGTCAAATTTTTGTTGGACCTCAAAATGTCATGAAAAACGTCACAGTATAGTAAGGCGTCAAAATCGACAAAAAAAGACAAAAAAATTTTTGACCTCAAAATGTCATGAAAAACGTCATAGTATAGTAAGGCGTCAAAATCGACAAAAAAAGTCAAAATTTTTTTGGACCTCAAAATGTCATGAAAAACGTCATAGTATAGTAAGGCGTCTATATCGGGCAAAAAAAGTCAAATTTTTGTTGGACCTCAAAATGTCATGAAAAACGTCATAGTATAGTAAGGCGTCAAAATCGACAAAAAAAGTCAAAAAAATTTTTGACCTCAAAATGTCATGAAAAACGTCATAGTATAGTAAGGCGTCAAAATCGACAAAAAAAGACAAAAAAATTTTTGACCTCAAAATGTCATGAAAAACGTCATAGTATAGTAAGGCGTCAAAATCGGGCAAAAAAAGTCAAATTTTTGTTGGACCTCAAAATGTCATGAAAAACGTCATAGTATAGTAAGGCGTCAAAATCGACAAAAAAAGACAAAAAAATTTTTGACCTCAAAATGTCATGAAAAACGTCATAGTATAGTAAGGCGTCAAAATAGGGCAAAAAAAGTCAAATTTTTGTTGGACCTCAAAATGTCATGAAAAACGTCATAGTATAGTAAGGCGTCAAAATCGACAAAAAAAGACAAAAAAATTTTTGACCTCAAAATGTCATGAAAAACGTCATAGTATAGTAAGGCGTCAAAATCGACAAAAAAAGTCAAAATTTTTTTGGACCTCAAAATGTCATGAAAAACGTCATAGTATAGTAAGGCGTCTATATCGGGCAAAAAAAGTCAAATTTTTGTTGGACCTCAAAATGTCATGAAAAACGTCATAGTATAGTAAGGCGTCAAAATCGACAAAAAAAGTCAAAATTTTTTTGGACCTCAAAATGTCATGAAAAACGTCAGTATAGTAGGGCATCAAAATCGGGCAAAAAAAGTCAAAATTTTTTTGGACCTCAAAATGTCATGAAAAACGTCATAGTATAGTAAGGCGTCAAAATCGACAAAAAAAGTCAAAATTTTTTTGAACCTCAAAATGTCATGAAAAACATCATAGTATAGTAAGGCGTCAAAATCGACAAAAAAAGTCAAAAAAATTTTTGACCTCAAAATGTCATAAAAAATGTCATAGTATAGTAAGGCGTCAAAATCGGGCAAAAAAAGTCAAATTTTTGTTGGACCTCAAAATGTCATGAAAAACGTCATAGTATAGTAAGGCGTCAAAATCGACAAAAAAAGACAAAAAAATTTTTGACCTCAAAATGTCATGAAAAACGTCATAGTATAAGTAAGGCGTCAAAATCGGGCAAAAAAAGTCAAAAATTTTTTGGACCTCAAAATGTCATGAAAAACGTCATAGTATAGTAAGGCGTCAAAATCGACAAAAAAAGTCAAAATTTTTTTGGACCTCAAAATGTCATGAAAAACGTCATAGTATAGTAAGGCGTCAAAATCGACAAAAAAAGTCAAAAAAAATTTGGACCTCAAAATGTCATGAAAAACATCATAGTATAGTAAGGCGTCAAAATCGGGCAAAAAAAGTCAAATTTTTGTTGGACCTCAAAATGTCATGAAAAACGTCATAGTATAGTAAGGCGTCAAAATCGACAAAAAAAGACAAAAAAATTTTTGACCTCAAAATGTCATGAAAAACGTCATAGTATAGTAAGGCGTCAAAATCGGGCAAAAAAAGTCAAAAATTTTTTGGACCTCAAAATGTCATGAAAAACGTCATAGTATAGTAAGGCGTCAAAATCGACAAAAAAAGTCAAAAAAATTTTTGACCTCAAAATGTCATGAATAACGTCATAGTATAGTAAGGCGTCAAAATCGGGCAAAAAAAGTCAAATTTTTGTTGGACCTCAAAATGTCATGAAAAACGTCATAGTATAGTAAGGCGTCAAAATCGACAAAAAAAGACAAAAAAATTTTTGACCTCAAAATGTCATGAAAAACGTCATAGTATAGTAAGGCGTCAAAATCGGGCAAAAAAAGTCACAATTTTTTTGGACCTCAAAATGTCATGAAAAACGTCATAGTATAGTAAGGCGTCAAAATCGACAAAAAAAAGTCAAAAAAAATTTTTGACCTCAAAATGTCATGAAAAATGTCATAGTATAGTAATGCGTGAAAATCGGGCAAAAAAAGTCAAAATTTTTTTGGACCTCAAAATGTCATGAAAAACGTCATAGTATAAGTAAGGCGTCAAAATCGGGCAAAAAAAGTCAAAAATTTTTTGGACCTCAAAATGTCATGAAAAACGTCATAGTATAGTAAGGCGTCAAAATCGACAAAAAAAGTCAAAATTTTTTTGGACCTCAAAATGTCATGAAAAACGTCATAGTATAGTAAGGCGTCAAAATCGACAAAAAAAGTCAAAAAAATTTTTGACCTCAAAATGTCATGAAAAACGTCATAGTATAGTAAGGCGTCAAAATCGGGCAAAAAAAGTCAAATTTTTGTTGGACCTCAAAATGTCATGAAAAACGTCATAGTATAGTAAGGCGTCAAAATCGATAAAAAAAGACAAAAAAATTTTTGACCTCAAAATGTCATGAAAAACGTCATAGTATAGTAAGGCGTCAAAATCGGGCAAAAAAAGTCGAAAATTTTTTGGACCTCAAAATGTCATGAAAAACGTCATAGTATAGTAAGGCGTCAAAATCGACAAAAAAAGTCAAAAAAATTTTTGACCTCAAAATGTCATGAATAACGTCATAGTATAGTAAGGCGTCAAAATCGGGCAAAAAAAGTCAAATTTTTGTTGGACCTCAAAATGTCATGAAAAACGTCATAGTATAGTAAGGCGTCAAAATCGACAAAAAAAGTCAAAAAAATTTTTGACCTCAAAATGTCATGAAAAACGTCATAGTATAGTAAGGCGTCAAAATCGGGCAAAAAAAGTCAAAAATTTTTTGGACCTCAAAATGTCATGAAAAACGTCATAGTATAGTAAGGCGTCAAAATCGACAAAAAAAGTCAAAATTTTTTTGGACCTCAAAATGTCATGAAAAACGTCATAGTATAGTAAGGCGTCTATATCGGGCAAAAAAAGTCAAATTTTTGTTGGACCTCAAAATGTCATGAAAAACGTCATAGTATAGTAAGGCGTCAAAATCGACAAAAAAAGTCAAAATTTTTTTGGACCTCAAAATGTCATGAAAAACGTCATAGTATAGTAAGGCGTCTATATCGGGCAAAAGAAGTCAAAATTTTTTGGACCTCAAAATGTCATGAAAAACGTCATAGTATAGTAAGGCGTCAAAATCGACAAAAAAAGTCAAAATTTTTTTGGACCTCAAAATGTCATGAAAAACGTCATAGTATAGTAAGGCGTCAAAATCGGGCAAAAGAAGTCAAAATTTTTTTGGACCTCAAAATGTCATGAAAAACGTCATAGTATAGTAAGGCGTCAAAATCGGGCAAAAAAAGTCACAATTTTTTTGGACCTCAAAATGTCATGAAAAACATCATAGTATAGTAAGGCGTCAAAATCGACAAAAAAAGTCCAAAAAATTTTTGACCTCAAAATGTCATGAAAAATGTCATAGTATAGTAATGCGTAAAAATCGGGGAAAAAAAAGTCAAAATTTTTGTTGGACCTCAAAATGTCATGAAAAACGTCATAGTATAGTAAGGCGTCAAAATCGGGCAAAAAAAGTCAAAATTTTTTTGGACCTCAAAATGTCATGAAAAACATCATAGTATAGTAAGCCGTCAAAATCGACAAAAAAAGTCAAAAAAATTTTTGACCTCAAAATGTCATGAAAAACGTCATAGTATAGTAAGGCGTCAAAATCGACAAAAAAAGTCAAAAAAAATTTTGACCTCAAAATGTCATGAAAAACGTCATAGTATAGTAAGGCGTCAAAATCGGGCAAAAAAAGTCAAAATTTTTTTGTACCTCAAAATGTCATGAAAAACATCATAGTATAGTAAGGCGTCAAAATCGACAAAAAAAGTCAAATTTTTGTTGGACCTCAAAATGTCATGAAAAACGTCATAGTATAGTAAGGCGTCAAAATCGGGCAAAAAAAGTCAAAATTTTTTTGGACCTCAAAATGTCATGAAAAACATCATAGTATAGTAAGCCGTCAAAATCGACAAAAAAAGTCAAAAAAATTTTTGACCTCAAAATGTCATGAAAAACGTCATAGTATAGTAAGGCGTCAAAATCGACAAAAAAAGTCAAAAAAAATTTTGACCTCAAAATGTCATGAAAAACGTCATAGTATAGTAAGGCGTCAAAATCGGGCAAAAAAAGTCAAAATTTTTTTGTACCTCAAAATGTCATGAAAAACATCATAGTATAGTAAGGCGTCAAAATCGACAAAAAAAGTCAAAAAAATTTTTGACCTCAAAATGTCATGAAAAACGTCATAGTATAGTAAGGCGTCAAAATCGGGCAAAAAAAGTCAAATTTTTGTTGGACCTCAAAATGTCATGAAAAACGTCATAGTATAGTAAGGCGTCAAAATCGACAAAAAAAGTCAAAAAAATTTTTGACCTCAAAATGTCATGAAAAACATCATAGTATAGTAAGGCGTCAAAATCGACAAAAAAAGTCAAAATTTTTTTGGACCTCAAAATGTCATGAAAAACGTCATAGTATAGTAAGGCGTCTATATCGGGCAAAAAAAGTCAAATTTTTGTTGGACCTCAAAATGTCATGAAAAACGTCATAGTATAGTAAGGCGTCAAAATCGACAAAAAAAGTCAAAATTTTTTTGGACCTCAAAATGTCATGAAAAACGTCATAGTATAGTAAGGCGTCTATATCGGGCAAAAGAAGTCAAAATTTTTTTGGACCTCAAAATGTCATGAAAAACGTCATAGTATAGTAAGGCGTCAAAATCGACAAAAAAAGTCAAATTTTTGTTGGACCTCAAAATGTCATGAAAAACGTCATAGTATAGTAAGGCGTCTATATCGGGCAAAAAAAGTCAAATTTTTGTTGGACCTCAAAATGTCATGAAAAACGTCATAGTATAGTAAGGCGTCAAAATCGACAAAAAAAGTCAAAATTTTTTTGGACCTCAAAATGTCATGAAAAACGTCATAGTATAGTAAGGCGTCTATATCGGGCAAAAGAAGTCAAAATTTTTTTGGACCTCAAAATGTCATGAAAAACGTCATAGTATAGTAAGGCGTCAAAATCGGGCAAAAGAAGTCAAAATTTTTTTGGACCTCAAAATGTCATGAAAAACGTCATAGTATAGTAAGGCGTCAAAATCGACAAAAAAAGTCAAAAAAATTTTTGACCTCAAAATGTCATGAAAAACGTCAGTATAGTAAGGCGTCAAAATCGGGCAAAAAAAGTCAAAATTTTTTTGGACCTCAAAATGTCATGAAAAACGTCATAGTATAGTAAGGCGTCAAAATCGACAAAAAAAGACAAAAAAATTTTTGACCTCAAAATGTCATGAAAAACGTCATAGTATAGTAAGGCGTCAAAATCGGGCAAAAAAAGTCACAATTTTTTTGGACCTCAAAATGTCATGAAAAACATCATAGTATAGTAAGGCGTCAAAATCGGGCAAAAAAAGTCAAATTTTTGTTGGACCTCAAAATGTCATGAAAAATGTCATAGTATAGTAAGGCGTCAAAATCGACAAAAAAAGACAAAAAAATTTTTGACCTCAAAATGTCATGAAAAACGTCATAGTATAGGAAGGCGTCAAAATCGGGCAAAAAAAGTCAAAATTTTTTTGGACCTCAAAATGTCATGAAAAACGTCATAGTATAGTAAGGCGTCAAAATCGACAAAAAAAAGTCAAAAAAATTTCTGACCTCAAAATGTCATGAAAAATGTCATAGTATAGTAATGCGTGAAAATCGGGCAAAAAAAGTCAAAATTTTTTTGGACCTCAAAATGTCATGAAAAACGTCATAGTATAGTAAGGCGTCAAAATCGGGAAAAAAAAAGTCAAAATTTTTTTGGACCTCAAAATGTCATGAAAAACGTCATAGTATAGTAAGGCGTCAAAATCGGGCAAAAAAAGTCAAATTTTTGTTGGACCTCAAAATGTCATGAAAAACGTCATAGTATAGTAAGGCGTCAAAATCGGGCAAAAAAAGTCAAAATTTTTTTGGACCTCAAAATGTCATGAAAAACATCATAGTATAGTAAGCCGTCAAAATCGACAAAAAAAGTCAAAAAAATTTTTGACCTCAAAATGTCATGAAAAACGTCATAGTATAGTAAGGCGTCAAAATCGACAAAAAAAGTCAAAAAAAATTTTGACCTCAAAATGTCATGAAAAACATCATAGTATAGTAAGGCGTCAAAATCGACAAAAAAAGTCAAATTTTTGTTGGACCTCAAAATGTCATGAAAAACGTCATAGTATAGTAAGGCGTCAAAATCGGGCAAAAAAAGTCAAAATTTTTTTGGACCTCAAAATGTCATGAAAAACATCATAGTATAGTAAGCCGTCAAAATCGACAAAAAAAGTCAAAAAAATTTTTGACCTCAAAATGTCATGAAAAACGTCATAGTATAGTAAGGCGTCAAAATCGACAAAAAAAGTCAAAAAAAATTTTGACCTCAAAATGTCATGAAAAACGTCATAGTATAGTAAGGCGTCAAAATCGGGCAAAAAAAGTCAAAATTTTTTTGTACCTCAAAATGTCATGAAAAACATCATAGTATAGTAAGGCGTCAAAATCGACAAAAAAAGTCAAAAAAATTTTTGACCTCAAAATGTCATGAAAAACGTCATAGTATAGTAAGGCGTCAAAATCGGGCAAAAAAAGTCAAATTTTTGTTGGACCTCAAAATGTCATGAAAAACGTCATAGTATAGTAAGGCGTCAAAATCGACAAAAAAAGTCAAAAAAATTTTTGACCTCAAAATGTCATGAAAAACATCATAGTATAGTAAGGCGTCAAAATCGACAAAAAAAGTCAAAATTTTTTTGGACCTCAAAATGTCATGAAAAACGTCATAGTATAGTAAGGCGTCTATATCGGGCAAAAAAAGTCAAATTTTTGTTGGACCTCAAAATGTCATGAAAAACGTCATAGTATAGTAAGGCGTCAAAATCGACAAAAAAAGTCAAAATTTTTTTGGACCTCAAAATGTCATGAAAAACGTCATAGTATAGTAAGGCGTCTATATCGGGCAAAAGAAGTCAAAATTTTTTTGGACCTCAAAATGTCATGAAAAACGTCATAGTATAGTAAGGCGTCAAAATCGACAAAAAAAGTCAAATTTTTGTTGGACCTCAAAATGTCATGAAAAACGTCATAGTATAGTAAGGCGTCTATATCGGGCAAAAAAAGTCAAATTTTTGTTGGACCTCAAAATGTCATGAAAAACGTCATAGTATAGTAAGGCGTCAAAATCGACAAAAAAAGTCAAAATTTTTTTGGACCTCAAAATGTCATGAAAAACGTCATAGTATAGTAAGGCGTCTATATCGGGCAAAAGAAGTCAAAATTTTTTTGGACCTCAAAATGTCATGAAAAACGTCATAGTATAGTAAGGCGTCAAAATCGGGCAAAAGAAGTCAAAATTTTTTTGGACCTCAAAATGTCATGAAAAACGTCATAGTATAGTAAGGCGTCAAAATCGACAAAAAAAGTCAAAAAAATTTTTGACCTCAAAATGTCATGAAAAACGTCAGTATAGTAAGGCGTCAAAATCGGGCAAAAAAAGTCAAAATTTTTTTGGACCTCAAAATGTCATGAAAAACGTCATAGTATAGTAAGGCGTCAAAATCGACAAAAAAAGACAAAAAAATTTTTGACCTCAAAATGTCATGAAAAACGTCATAGTATAGTAAGGCGTCAAAATCGGGCAAAAAAAGTCACAATTTTTTTGGACCTCAAAATGTCATGAAAAACATCATAGTATAGTAAGGCGTCAAAATCGGGCAAAAAAAGTCAAATTTTTGTTGGACCTCAAAATGTCATGAAAAATGTCATAGTATAGTAAGGCGTCAAAATCGACAAAAAAAGACAAAAAAATTTTTGACCTCAAAATGTCATGAAAAACGTCATAGTATAGGAAGGCGTCAAAATCGGGCAAAAAAAGTCAAAATTTTTTTGGACCTCAAAATGTCATGAAAAACGTCATAGTATAGTAAGGCGTCAAAATCGACAAAAAAAAGTCAAAAAAATTTCTGACCTCAAAATGTCATGAAAAATGTCATAGTATAGTAATGCGTGAAAATCGGGCAAAAAAAGTCAAAATTTTTTTGGACCTCAAAATGTCATGAAAAACGTCATAGTATAGTAAGGCGTCAAAATCGACAAAAAAAGTCAAAATTTTTTTGGACCTCAAAATGTCATGAAAAACATCATAGTATAGTAAGGCGTCAAAATCGACAAAAAAAGTCAAAAAAATTTTGAACCTCAAAATGTCATGAAAAATGTCATAGTATAGTAATGCGTAAAAATCGGGGAAAAAAAAGTCAAAATTTTTTTGGACCTCAAAATGTCATGAAAAACGTCAGTATAGTAGGGCATCAAAATCGGGCAAAAAAAGTCAAAATTTTTTTGGACCTCAAAATGTCATGAAAAACGTCATAGTATAGTAAGGCGTCAAAATCGGGAAAAAAAAAGTCAAAATTTTTTTGGACCTCAAAATGTCATGAAAAACGTCATAGTATAGTAAGGCGTCAAAATCGACAAAAAAAGTCAAAAAAAATTTTGACCTCAAAATGTCATGAAAAACATCATAGTATAGTAAGGCGTCAAAATCGACAAAAAAAGTCAAATTTTTGTTGGACCTCAAAATGTCATGAAAAACGTCATAGTATAGTAAGGCGTCAAAATCGGGCAAAAAAAGTCAAAATTTTTTTGGACCTCAAAATGTCATGAAAAACATCATAGTATAGTAAGCCGTCAAAATCGACAAAAAAAGTCAAAAAAATTTTTGACCTCAAAATGTCATGAAAAACGTCATAGTATAGTAAGGCGTCAAAATCGACAAAAAAAGTCAAAAAAAATTTTGACCTCAAAATGTCATGAAAAACGTCATAGTATAGTAAGGCGTCAAAATCGGGCAAAAAAAGTCAAAATTTTTTTGTACCTCAAAATGTCATGAAAAACATCATAGTATAGTAAGGCGTCAAAATCGACAAAAAAAGTCAAAAAAATTTTTGACCTCAAAATGTCATGAAAAACGTCATAGTATAGTAAGGCGTCAAAATCGGGCAAAAAAAGTCAAATTTTTGTTGGACCTCAAAATGTCATGAAAAACGTCATAGTATAGTAAGGCGTCAAAATCGACAAAAAAAGTCAAAAAAATTTTTGACCTCAAAATGTCATGAAAAACATCATAGTATAGTAAGGCGTCAAAATCGACAAAAAAAGTCAAAATTTTTTTGGACCTCAAAATGTCATGAAAAACGTCATAGTATAGTAAGGCGTCTATATCGGGCAAAAAAAGTCAAATTTTTGTTGGACCTCAAAATGTCATGAAAAACGTCATAGTATAGTAAGGCGTCAAAATCGACAAAAAAAGTCAAAATTTTTTTGGACCTCAAAATGTCATGAAAAACGTCATAGTATAGTAAGGCGTCTATATCGGGCAAAAGAAGTCAAAATTTTTTTGGACCTCAAAATGTCATGAAAAACGTCATAGTATAGTAAGGCGTCAAAATCGACAAAAAAAGTCAAATTTTTGTTGGACCTCAAAATGTCATGAAAAACGTCATAGTATAGTAAGGCGTCTATATCGGGCAAAAAAAGTCAAATTTTTGTTGGACCTCAAAATGTCATGAAAAACGTCATAGTATAGTAAGGCGTCAAAATCGACAAAAAAAGTCAAAATTTTTTTGGACCTCAAAATGTCATGAAAAACGTCATAGTATAGTAAGGCGTCTATATCGGGCAAAAGAAGTCAAAATTTTTTTGGACCTCAAAATGTCATGAAAAACGTCATAGTATAGTAAGGCGTCAAAATCGGGCAAAAGAAGTCAAAATTTTTTTGGACCTCAAAATGTCATGAAAAACGTCATAGTATAGTAAGGCGTCAAAATCGACAAAAAAAGTCAAAAAAATTTTTGACCTCAAAATGTCATGAAAAACGTCAGTATAGTAAGGCGTCAAAATCGGGCAAAAAAAGTCAAAATTTTTTTGGACCTCAAAATGTCATGAAAAACGTCATAGTATAGTAAGGCGTCAAAATCGACAAAAAAAGACAAAAAAATTTTTGACCTCAAAATGTCATGAAAAACGTCATAGTATAGTAAGGCGTCAAAATCGGGCAAAAAAAGTCACAATTTTTTTGGACCTCAAAATGTCATGAAAAACATCATAGTATAGTAAGGCGTCAAAATCGGGCAAAAAAAGTCAAATTTTTGTTGGACCTCAAAATGTCATGAAAAATGTCATAGTATAGTAAGGCGTCAAAATCGACAAAAAAAGACAAAAAAATTTTTGACCTCAAAATGTCATGAAAAACGTCATAGTATAGGAAGGCGTCAAAATCGGGCAAAAAAAGTCAAAATTTTTTTGGACCTCAAAATGTCATGAAAAACGTCATAGTATAGTAAGGCGTCAAAATCGACAAAAAAAAGTCAAAAAAATTTCTGACCTCAAAATGTCATGAAAAATGTCATAGTATAGTAATGCGTGAAAATCGGGCAAAAAAAGTCAAAATTTTTTTGGACCTCAAAATGTCATGAAAAACGTCATAGTATAGTAAGGCGTCAAAATCGACAAAAAAAGTCAAAATTTTTTTGGACCTCAAAATGTCATGAAAAACATCATAGTATAGTAAGGCGTCAAAATCGACAAAAAAAGTCAAAAAAATTTTGAACCTCAAAATGTCATGAAAAATGTCATAGTATAGTAATGCGTAAAAATCGGGGAAAAAAAAGTCAAAATTTTTTTGGACCTCAAAATGTCATGAAAAACGTCAGTATAGTAGGGCATCAAAATCGGGCAAAAAAAGTCAAAATTTTTTTGGACCTCAAAATGTCATGAAAAACGTCATAGTATAGTAAGGCGTCAAAATCGGGAAAAAAAAAGTCAAAATTTTTTTGGACCTCAAAATGTCATGAAAAACGTCATAGTATAGTAAGGCGTCAAAATCGGGCAAAAAAAGTCAAATTTTTGTTGGACCTCAAAATGTCATGAAAAACGTCATAGTATAGTAAGGCGTCAAAATCGGGCAAAAAAAGTCAAAATTTTTTTGGACCTCAAAATGTCATGAAAAACATCATAGTATAGTAAGGCGTCAAAATCGACAAAAAAAGTCAAAAAAATTTTTGACCTCAAAATGTCATGAAAAATGTCATAGGCGTCAAAATCGGGCAAAAAAAGTCAAATTTTTGTTGGACCTCAAAATGTCATGAAAAACGTCATAGTATAGTAAGGCGTCAAAATCGACAAAAAAAGAAAAAAAAAATTTTTGACCTCAAAATGTCATGAAAAACGTCATAGTATAGTAAGGCGTCAAAATCGACAAAAAAAGTCAAAAAAATTTTTTACCTCCAAAAGTCATAAAAAACGTCATAGTATAGTAAGACGTCAAAATCGGACAAAAAAAGTCAAAAAAAATTTTTACCTCCAAAAGTCATAAAAAACATCATAGTATAGTAAGGCGTCAAAATCGGACAAAAAAAGTCAAAAAAAAATTTTTGACCTCCAAAAGTCATAAAAAACGTCATAGTATAGTAAGGCGTTTTTTTCGGGCAAAAAAAGTCAAAAATTTTTTTTACCTCCAAAAGTCATAAAAAACGTCATAGTATAGTAAGACGTTAAAATCGGACAAAAAAAGTAAAAAAATTTTTTTACCTCCAAAAGTCATAAAAAACGTCATAGTATAGTAAGGCGTCAAAATCGGACAAAAAAACAATTTTTTTTGTTTACCTCCAAAAGTCATAAAAAAACGTCATAGTATAGTAAGGCGTCAAAATCGGACAAAAAAAGTCAATTTTTTTTTTTACCTCCAAAAGTCATAAAAAACGTCATAGTATAGTAAGGCGTCAAAATCGGACAAAAAAAGTCAAAAAAATTTTTTACTTCCAAAAGTCATAAAAAACGTCATAGTATAGTAAGGCGTCAAAATCGGACAAAAAAAGTCAAAAAAATGTTTTACCTCCAAAAGTCATAAAAAACGTCATAGTATAGTAAGGCGTTTTTTTCGGGCAAAAAAAGTCAATTTTTTTTTTTTACCTCCAAAAGTCATAAAAAACGTCATAGTATAGTAAGGCGTCAAAATCGGACAAAAAAACAATTTTTTTTGTTTACCTCCAAAAGTCATAAAAAACGTCATAGTATTTAGTAAGGCGTTTTTTTCGGGAAAAAAAAGTCAAAATTTTTTTGGACCTCAAAATGTCATGAAAAACGTCAGTATAGTAGGGCATCAAAATCGGGCAAAAAAAGTCAAAATTTTTTTGGACCTCAAAATGT
The DNA here is from genome assembly GCF_017976425.1 of Toxotes jaculatrix. NCBI lineage: Eukaryota > Metazoa > Chordata > Actinopteri > Toxotidae > Toxotes > Toxotes jaculatrix. The sequence goes on along the minus strand of NC_054408.1, from coordinate 8,750,183 downwards.
CATGAAAAACGTCATAGTATAGTAAGGCGTCAAAATCGGGAAAAAAAAAGTCAAAATTTTTTTGGACCTCAAAATGTCATGAAAAACGTCATAGTATAGTAAGGCGTCAAAATCGGGCAAAAAAAGTCAAATTTTTGTTGGACCTCAAAATGTCATGAAAAACGTCATAGTATAGTAAGGCGTCAAAATCGGGCAAAAAAAGTCAAAATTTTTTTGGACCTCAAAATGTCATGAAAAACATCATAGTATAGTAAGGCGTCAAAATCGACAAAAAAAGTCAAAAAAATTTTTGACCTCAAAATGTCATGAAAAATGTCATAGGCGTCAAAATCGGGCAAAAAAAGTCAAATTTTTGTTGGACCTCAAAATGTCATGAAAAACGTCATAGTATAGTAAGGCGTCAAAATCGACAAAAAAAGAAAAAAAAAATTTTTGACCTCAAAATGTCATGAAAAACGTCATAGTATAGTAAGGCGTCAAAATCGACAAAAAAAGTCAAAAAAATTTTTTACCTCCAAAAGTCATAAAAAACGTCATAGTATAGTAAGACGTCAAAATCGGACAAAAAAAGTCAAAAAAAATTTTTACCTCCAAAAGTCATAAAAAACATCATAGTATAGTAAGGCGTCAAAATCGGACAAAAAAAGTCAAAAAAAAATTTTTGACCTCCAAAAGTCATAAAAAACGTCATAGTATAGTAAGGCGTTTTTTTCGGGCAAAAAAAGTCAAAAATTTTTTTTACCTCCAAAAGTCATAAAAAACGTCATAGTATAGTAAGACGTTAAAATCGGACAAAAAAAGTAAAAAAATTTTTTTACCTCCAAAAGTCATAAAAAACGTCATAGTATAGTAAGGCGTCAAAATCGGACAAAAAAACAATTTTTTTTGTTTACCTCCAAAAGTCATAAAAAAACGTCATAGTATAGTAAGGCGTCAAAATCGGACAAAAAAAGTCAATTTTTTTTTTTACCTCCAAAAGTCATAAAAAACGTCATAGTATAGTAAGGCGTCAAAATCGGACAAAAAAAGTCAAAAAAATTTTTTACTTCCAAAAGTCATAAAAAACGTCATAGTATAGTAAGGCGTCAAAATCGGACAAAAAAAGTCAAAAAAATGTTTTACCTCCAAAAGTCATAAAAAACGTCATAGTATAGTAAGGCGTTTTTTTCGGGCAAAAAAAGTCAATTTTTTTTTTTTACCTCCAAAAGTCATAAAAAACGTCATAGTATAGTAAGGCGTCAAAATCGGACAAAAAAACAATTTTTTTTGTTTACCTCCAAAAGTCATAAAAAACGTCATAGTATTTAGTAAGGCGTTTTTTTCGGGAAAAAAAAGTCAAAAATTTTTTTGACCTCCAAAAGTCATAAAAAACGTCATAGTATAGTAAGACGTCAAAATCGGACAAAAAAAGTCAAAAAAATTTTTTTACCTCCAAAAGTCATAAAAAACGTCATAGTATAGTAAGGCGTCAAAATCAGACAAAAAAAGTCAATTTTTTTTTAACCTCCAAAAGTCATAAAAAACGTCATAGTATAGTAAGGCGTTAAAATCGGACAAAAAAACAATTTTTTTTGTTTACCTCCAAAAGTCATAAAAAACGTCATAGTATAGTAAGGCGTCAAAATCGGACAAAAAAAGTCAATTTTTTATTTTTTACCTCCAAAAGTCATAAAAAACGTCATAGTATAGTAAGACGTTTTTTTCGGGCAAAAAAAGTCAAAATTTTTTTTTACCTCCAAAAGTCATAAAAAACGTCATAGTATAGTAAGACGTTAAAATCGGACAAAAAAAGTCAAAAATTTTTTTTACCTCCAAAAGTCATAAAAAACGTCATAGTATAGTAAGGCGTCAAAATCGGACAAAAAAAGTCAATTTTTTTTTTTTACCTCCAAAAGTCATAAAAAACGTCATAGTATAGTAAGGTGTTTTTTTCGGGCAAAAAAAGTCAATTTTTTTTTTTTACCTCCAAAAGTCATAAAAAACGTCATAGTATAGTAAGACGTCAAAATCGGACAAAAAAAGTCAAAATTTTTTTTTTACCTCCAAAAGTCATAAAAAACGTCATAGTATAGTAAGGCGTCAAAATCGGACAAAAAAAGTCAATTTTTCTTTTTACCTCCAAAAGTCATAAAAAACGTCATACTATAGTAAGGCGTCAAAATCGGACAAAAAAACAATTTTTTTTGTTTACCTCCAAAAGTCATAAAAAACGTCATAGTATAGTAAGGCGTCAAAATCGGACAAAAAAAGTCAATTTTTTTTTTTTACCTCCAAAAGTCATAAAAAACGTCATAGTATAGTAAGGCGTTTTTTTTCGGGAAAAAAAAGTCAAAATTTTTTTTGACCTCCAAAAGTCATAAAAAACGTCATAGTATAGTAAGACGTCAAAATCGGACAAAAAAAGTCAAAAAAATTTTTTTACCTCCAAAAGTCATAAAAAACGTCATAGTATAGTAAGGCGTCAAAATCGGACAAAAAAAGTCAATTTTTTTTTTTACCTCCAAAAGTCATAAAAAACGTCATAGTATAGTAAGGCGTTAAAATCGGACAAAAAAACAATTTTTTTTGTTTACCTCCAAAAGTCATAAAAAACGTCATAGTATAGTAAGGCGTTTTTTTCGGGCAAAAAAAGTCAAAAAAATTTTTTTACCTCCAAAAGTCATAAAAAACGTCATAGTATAGTAAGGCATCAAAATCGGACAAAAAAAGTCAAAAAAAATTTTTACCTCCAAAAGTCATAAAAAACGTCATAGTATAGTAAGGCGTCAAAATCGGACAAAAAAAGTCAAATTTTTTTTTACCTCCAAAAGTCATAAAAAACGTCATAGTATAGTAAGGCGTTTTTTTCGGGCAAAAAAAGGCAAAATTTTTTTCGACCTCAAAATGTGATAAAAAACATCATAGTATAGTAAGGCGTCAAAATCGGACAAAAAAGGTCAATTTTTTTTTTTACCTCCAAAAGTCATAAAAAAAATTTGTATATTAAGGCGTTTTTCTTTCGACTAAAAAAGTCAATTTTTTTTTTACCTACAAAAGTCATAAAAAACGTCATAGTATAGTAAGGCGTCAAAAACGGACAAAAAAAGTCAAAAATTTTTTTGACCTCCAAAAGTCATAAAAAACGTCATAGTATAGTAAGGCGTTTTTTTCGGGCAAAAAAAGTCAATATTTTTTTTGACCTCCAAAATTCATAAAAAACGTCATAGTATAGTAAGACGTCAAAATCGGACAAAAAAAGTCAAAAAAATTTTTTTACCTCCAAAAGTCATAAAAAACGTCATAGTATAGTAAGGCGTCAAAATCGGACAAAAAAAGTCAAAAAAATTTTTTACTTCCAAAAGTCATAAAAAACGTCATAGTATAGTAAGGCGTCAAAATCGGACAAAAAAAGTCAAAAAAATTTTTTACCTCCAAAAGTCATAAAAAACGTCATAGTATAGTAAGGCGTCAAAATCGGACAAAAAAAGTCAATTTTTTTTTTGACCTCCAAAAGTCATAAAAAACGTCATAGTATAGTAAGGCGTTTTTTTCGGGCAAAAAAAGTCAAAAAAATTTTTTACCTCCAAAAGTCATAAAAAACGTCATAGTATAGTAAGGCGTCAAAATCGGACAAAAAAAGTCAAAAAAAATTTTTACCTCGAAAAATCATAAATAACGTCATAGTATAGTAAGGCGTCAAAATCGGACAAAAAAAGTCAATTTTTTTTTTTACCTCCAAAAGTCATAAAAAAAAGTCATAGTATAGTAAGACGTTTTTTTCGGGCAAAAAAAGTCAAAAATTTTTTTTACCTCCAAAAGTCATAAAAAACGTCATAGTATAGTAAGGCGTTTTTTTCGGACAAAAAAAGTCAAAAAATTTTTTTACCTCCAAAAGTCATAAAAAACGTCATAGTATAGTAAGGCGTCAAAATCAGACAAAAAAAGTCAATTTTTTTTTTTACCTCCAAAAGTCATAAAAAACGTCATAGTATAGTAAGGCTTTTTTTTGGGCAAAAAAAGTCAAAATTTTTTTTGACCTCCAAAAGTCATAAAAAACGTCATAGTATAGTAAGACGTCAAAATCGGACAAAAAAAGTCAAAAAAATTTTTTTACCTCCAAAAGTCATAAAAAACGTCATAGTATATTAAGACGTCAAAATCGGACAAAAAAAGTCAAAATTTTTTTCGACCTCAAAATGTCATAAAAAACGTCATAGTATAGTAAGGCGTTTTTTCGGGCAAAAAAAGTCAAAATTTTTTTCGACCTCAAAATGTCATAAAAAACGTCATAGTATAGTAAGGCGTTTTTTTCGGGCAAAAAAAGTCAAAATTTTTTTTGACCTCCAAAATTCATAAAAAACGTCATAGTATAGTAAGACGTCAAAATCGGACAAAAAAAGTCAAAAAATTTTTTTTACCTCCAAAAGTCATAAAAAACGTCATAGTATAGTAAGGCGTCAAAATCGGACAAAAAAAGTCAAAAAAATTTTTTACTTCCAAAAGTCATAAAAAACGTCATAGTATAGTAAGGCGTCAAAATCGGACAAAAAAAGTCAAAAAAATTTTTTACCTCCAAAAGTCATAAAAAACGTCATAGTATAGTAAGGCGTTTTTTTCGGGCAAAAAAAGTCAATTTTTTTTTTTTACCTCCAAAAGTCATAAAAAACGTCATAGTATAGTAAGGCGTCAAAATCGGACAAAAAAAGTCAATTTTTTTTTTGACCTCCAAAAGTCATAAAAAACGTCATAGTATAGTAAGGCGTTTTTTTCGGGCAAAAAAAGTCAAAAAAATTTTTTACCTCCAAAAGTCATAAAAAACGTCATAGTATAGTAAGGCGTCAAAATCGGACAAAAAAAGTCAAAAAAAATTTTTACCTCGAAAAATCATAAATAACGTCATAGTATAGTAAGGCGTCAAAATCGGACAAAAAAAGTCAATTTTTTTTTTTACCTCCAAAAGTCATAAAAAAAAGTCATAGTATAGTAAGACGTTTTTTTCGGGCAAAAAAAGTCAAAAATTTTTTTTACCTCCAAAAGTCATAAAAAACGTCATAGTATAGTAAGGCGTTTTTTTCGGACAAAAAAAGTCAAAAAATTTTTTTACCTCCAAAAGTCATAAAAAACGTCATAGTATAGTAAGGCGTCAAAATCAGACAAAAAAAGTCAATTTTTTTTTTTACCTCCAAAAGTCATAAAAAACGTCATAGTATAGTAAGGCTTTTTTTTGGGCAAAAAAAGTCAAAATTTTTTTTGACCTCCAAAAGTCATAAAAAACGTCATAGTATAGTAAGACGTCAAAATCGGACAAAAAAAGTCAAAAAAATTTTTTTACCTCCAAAAGTCATAAAAAACGTCATAGTATATTAAGGCGTCAAAATCGGACAAAAAAAGTCAAAATTTTTTTCGACCTCAAAATGTCATAAAAAACGTCATAGTATAGTAAGGCGTTTTTTCGGGCAAAAAAAGTCAAAATTTTTTTCGACCTCAAAATGTCATAAAAAACGTCATAGTATAGTAAGGCGTTTTTTTCGGGCAAAAAAAGTCAAAAAAAAATTTTACCTCCAAAAGTCATAAAAAAAGTCATAGTATAGTAAGGCGTTTTTTTCGGGCAAAAAAAGTCAAAATTTTTTTTGACCTCCAAAAGTCATAAAAAACGTCATAGTATAGTAAGGCGTCAAAATCGGACAAAAAAAGTCAATTTTTTTTTTTGACCTCCAAAAGTCATAAAAAACGTCATAGTATAGTAAGGCGTTTTTTTCGGGCAAAAAAAGTCAAATTTTTTTTCGACCTCCAAAAGTCATAAAAAACGTCATAGTATAGTAAGGCGTCAAAATCGGACAAAAAAAGTCAATTTTTTTTTTTACCTCCAAAAGTCATAAAAAACGTCATACTATAGTAAGGCGTCAAAATTGGACAAAAAAACAATTTTTTTTTTTACCTCCAAAAGTCATAAAAAACGTCATAGTATAGTAAGGCGTTTTTTTCGGGCAAAAAAAGTCAAAATTTTTTTCGACCTCCAAAAGTCATAAAAAACGTCATAGTATAGTAAGACGTCAAAATCGGACAAAAAAAGTCAAAAAAAAATTTTTACCTCCAAAAGTCATAAAAAACGTCATAGTATAGTAAGGCGTCAAAATCAGACAAAAAAAGTCAATTTTTTTTTTTACCTCCAAAAGTCATAAAAAACGTCATAGTATAGTAAGGCGTTTTTTCGGGCAAAAAAAGTCAAAATTTTTTTCGACCTCAAAATGTCATAAAAAACGTCATAGTATAGTAAGGCGTCAAAATCGGACAAAAAAAGTCAAAAATTTTTTTGACCTCAAAATGTCATAAAAAACGTCATAGTATAGTATGGCGTTTTTTCGGACAAAAAAAGTCAATTTTTTTTTTGACCTCCAAAAGTCATAAAAAACGTCATAGTATAGTAAGGCGTTTTTTTCGGGCAAAAAAAGTCAAAAAAATTTTTTACCTCCAAAAGTCATAAAAAACGTCATAGTATAGTAAGGCGTCAAAATCGGACAAAAAAAGTCAAAAAAAATTTTTACCTCGAAAAATCATAAATAACGTCATAGTATAGTAAGGCGTCAAAATCGGACAAAAAAAGTCAATTTTTTTTTTTACCTCCAAAAGTCATAAAAAAAAGTCATAGTATAGTAAGACGTTTTTTTCGGGCAAAAAAAGTCAAAAATTTTTTTTACCTCCAAAAGTCATAAAAAACGTCATAGTATAGTAAGGCGTTTTTTTCGGACAAAAAAAGTCAAAAAATTTTTTTACCTCCAAAAGTCATAAAAAACGTCATAGTATAGTAAGGCGTCAAAATCAGACAAAAAAAGTCAATTTTTTTTTTTACCTCCAAAAGTCATAAAAAACGTCATAGTATAGTAAGGCTTTTTTTTGGGCAAAAAAAGTCAAAATTTTTTTTGACCTCCAAAAGTCATAAAAAACGTCATAGTATAGTAAGACGTCAAAATCGGACAAAAAAAGTCAAAAAAATTTTTTTACCTCCAAAAGTCATAAAAAACGTCATAGTATATTAAGACGTCAAAATCGGACAAAAAAAGTCAAAATTTTTTTCGACCTCAAAATGTCATAAAAAACGTCATAGTATAGTAAGGCGTTTTTTCGGGCAAAAAAAGTCAAAATTTTTTTCGACCTCAAAATGTCATAAAAAACGTCATAGTATAGTAAGGCGTTTTTTTCGGGCAAAAAAAGTCAAAATTTTTTTTGACCTCCAAAATTCATAAAAAACGTCATAGTATAGTAAGACGTCAAAATCGGACAAAAAAAGTCAAAAAATTTTTTTTACCTCCAAAAGTCATAAAAAACGTCATAGTATAGTAAGGCGTCAAAATCGGACAAAAAAAGTCAAAAAAATTTTTTACTTCCAAAAGTCATAAAAAACGTCATAGTATAGTAAGGCGTCAAAATCGGACAAAAAAAGTCAAAAAAATTTTTTACCTCCAAAAGTCATAAAAAACGTCATAGTATAGTAAGGCGTTTTTTTCGGGCAAAAAAAGTCAATTTTTTTTTTTTACCTCCAAAAGTCATAAAAAACGTCATAGTATAGTAAGGCGTCAAAATCGGACAAAAAAAGTCAATTTTTTTTTTGACCTCCAAAAGTCATAAAAAACGTCATAGTATAGTAAGGCGTTTTTTTCGGGCAAAAAAAGTCAAAAAAATTTTTTACCTCCAAAAGTCATAAAAAACGTCATAGTATAGTAAGGCGTCAAAATCGGACAAAAAAAGTCAAAAAAAATTTTTACCTCGAAAAATCATAAATAACGTCATAGTATAGTAAGGCGTCAAAATCGGACAAAAAAAGTCAATTTTTTTTTTTACCTCCAAAAGTCATAAAAAAAAGTCATAGTATAGTAAGACGTTTTTTTCGGGCAAAAAAAGTCAAAAATTTTTTTTACCTCCAAAAGTCATAAAAAACGTCATAGTATAGTAAGGCGTTTTTTTCGGACAAAAAAAGTCAAAAAATTTTTTTACCTCCAAAAGTCATAAAAAACGTCATAGTATAGTAAGGCGTCAAAATCAGACAAAAAAAGTCAATTTTTTTTTTTACCTCCAAAAGTCATAAAAAACGTCATAGTATAGTAAGGCTTTTTTTTGGGCAAAAAAAGTCAAAATTTTTTTTGACCTCCAAAAGTCATAAAAAACGTCATAGTATAGTAAGACGTCAAAATCGGACAAAAAAAGTCAAAAAAATTTTTTTACCTCCAAAAGTCATAAAAAACGTCATAGTATATTAAGGCGTCAAAATCGGACAAAAAAAGTCAAAATTTTTTTCGACCTCAAAATGTCATAAAAAACGTCATAGTATAGTAAGGCGTTTTTTCGGGCAAAAAAAGTCAAAATTTTTTTCGACCTCAAAATGTCATAAAAAACGTCATAGTATAGTAAGGCGTTTTTTTCGGGCAAAAAAAGTCAAAAAAAAATTTTACCTCCAAAAGTCATAAAAAAAGTCATAGTATAGTAAGGCGTTTTTTTCGGGCAAAAAAAGTCAAAATTTTTTTTGACCTCCAAAAGTCATAAAAAACGTCATAGTATAGTAAGGCGTCAAAATCGGACAAAAAAAGTCAATTTTTTTTTTTGACCTCCAAAAGTCATAAAAAACGTCATAGTATAGTAAGGCGTTTTTTTCGGGCAAAAAAAGTCAAATTTTTTTTCGACCTCCAAAAGTCATAAAAAACGTCATAGTATAGTAAGGCGTCAAAATCGGACAAAAAAAGTCAATTTTTTTTTTTACCTCCAAAAGTCATAAAAAACGTCATACTACAGTAAGGCGTCAAAATTGGACAAAAAAACAATTTTTTTTTTTACCTCCAAAAGTCATAAAAAACGTCATAGTATAGTAAGGCGTTTTTTTCGGGCAAAAAAAGTCAAAATTTTTTTCGACCTCCAAAAGTCATAAAAAACGTCATAGTATAGTAAGACGTCAAAATCGGACAAAAAAAGTCAAAAAAAAATTTTTACCTCCAAAAGTCATAAAAAACGTCATAGTATAGTAAGGCGTCAAAATCAGACAAAAAAAGTCAATTTTTTTTTTTACCTCCAAAAGTCATAAAAAACGTCATAGTATAGTAAGGCGTTTTTTCGGGCAAAAAAAGTCAAAATTTTTTTCGACCTCAAAATGTCATAAAAAACGTCATAGTATAGTAAGGCGTCAAAATCGGACAAAAAAAGTCAAAAATTTTTTTGACCTCAAAATGTCATAAAAAACGTCATAGTATAGTATGGCGTTTTTTCGGACAAAAAAAGTCAATTTTTTTTTTGACCTCCAAAAGTCATAAAAAACGTCATAGTATAGTAAGGCGTTTTTTTCGGGCAAAAAAAGTCAAAAAAATTTTTTACCTCCAAAAGTCATAAAAAACGTCATAGTATAGTAAGGCGTCAAAATCGGACAAAAAAAGTCAAAAAAAATTTTTACCTCGAAAAATCATAAATAACGTCATAGTATAGTAAGGCGTCAAAATCGGACAAAAAAAGTCAATTTTTTTTTTTACCTCCAAAAGTCATAAAAAAAAGTCATAGTATAGTAAGACGTTTTTTTCGGGCAAAAAAAGTCAAAAAATTTTTTTACCTCCAAAAGTCATAAAAAACGTCATAGTATAGTAAGGCGTTTTTTTCGGACAAAAAAAGTCAAAAAATTTTTTTACCTCCAAAAGTCATAAAAAACGTCATAGTATAGTAAGGCGTCAAAATCAGACAAAAAAAGTCAATTTTTTTTTTTACCTCCAAAAGTCATAAAAAACGTCATAGTATAGTAAGGCTTTTTTTTGGGCAAAAAAAGTCAAAATTTTTTTTGACCTCCAAAAGTCATAAAAAACGTCATAGTATAGTAAGACGTCAAAATCGGACAAAAAAAGTCAAAAAAATTTTTTTACCTCCAAAAGTCATAAAAAACGTCATAGTATATTAAGACGTCAAAATCGGACAAAAAAAGTCAAAATTTTTTTCGACCTCAAAATGTCATAAAAAACGTCATAGTATAGTAAGGCGTTTTTTCGGGCAAAAAAAGTCAAAATTTTTTTCGACCTCAAAATGTCATAAAAAAACGTCATAGTATAGTAAGGCGTTTTTTTCGGGCAAAAAAAGTCAAAATTTTTTTTGACCTCCAAAATTCATAAAAAACGTCATAGTATAGTAAGACGTCAAAATCGGACAAAAAAAGTCAAAAAATTTTTTTTACCTCCAAAAGTCATAAAAAACGTCATAGTATAGTAAGGCGTCAAAATCGGACAAAAAAAGTCAAAAAAATTTTTTACTTCCAAAAGTCATAAAAAACGTCATAGTATAGTAAGGCGTCAAAATCGGACAAAAAAAGTCAAAAAAATTTTTTACCTCCAAAAGTCATAAAAAACGTCATAGTATAGTAAGGCGTTTTTTTCGGGCAAAAAAAGTCAATTTTTTTTTTTTACCTCCAAAAGTCATAAAAAACGTCATAGTATAGTAAGGCGTCAAAATCGGACAAAAAAAGTCAATTTTTTTTTTGACCTCCAAAAGTCATAAAAAACGTCATAGTATAGTAAGGCGTTTTTTTCGGGCAAAAAAAGTCAAAAAAATTTTTTACCTCCAAAAGTCATAAAAAACGTCATAGTATAGTAAGGCGTCAAAATCGGACAAAAAAAGTCAAAAAAAATTTTTACCTCGAAAAATCATAAATAACGTCATAGTATAGTAAGGCGTCAAAATCGGACAAAAAAAGTCAATTTTTTTTTTTACCTCCAAAAGTCATAAAAAAAAGTCATAGTATAGTAAGACGTTTTTTTCGGGCAAAAAAAGTCAAAAATTTTTTTTACCTCCAAAAGTCATAAAAAACGTCATAGTATAGTAAGGCGTTTTTTTCGGACAAAAAAAGTCAAAAAATTTTTTTACCTCCAAAAGTCATAAAAAACGTCATAGTATAGTAAGGCGTCAAAATCAGACAAAAAAAGTCAATTTTTTTTTTTACCTCCAAAAGTCATAAAAAACGTCATAGTATAGTAAGGCTTTTTTTTGGGCAAAAAAAGTCAAAATTTTTTTTGACCTCCAAAAGTCATAAAAAACGTCATAGTATAGTAAGACGTCAAAATCGGACAAAAAAAGTCAAAAAAATTTTTTTACCTCCAAAAGTCATAAAAAACGTCATAGTATATTAAGGCGTCAAAATCGGACAAAAAAAGTCAAAATTTTTTTCGACCTCAAAATGTCATAAAAAACGTCATAGTATAGTAAGGCGTTTTTTCGGGCAAAAAAAGTCAAAATTTTTTTCGACCTCAAAATGTCATAAAAAACGTCATAGTATAGTAAGGCGTTTTTTTCGGGCAAAAAAAGTCAAAAAAAAATTTTACCTCCAAAAGTCATAAAAAAAGTCATAGTATAGTAAGGCGTTTTTTTCGGGCAAAAAAAGTCAAAATTTTTTTTGACCTCCAAAAGTCATAAAAAACGTCATAGTATAGTAAGGCGTCAAAATCGGACAAAAAAAGTCAATTTTTTTTTTTGACCTCCAAAAGTCATAAAAAACGTCATAGTATAGTAAGGCGTTTTTTTCGGGCAAAAAAAGTCAAATTTTTTTTCGACCTCCAAAAGTCATAAAAAACGTCATAGTATAGTAAGGCGTCAAAATCGGACAAAAAAAGTCAATTTTTTTTTTTACCTCCAAAAGTCATAAAAAACGTCATACTATAGTAAGGCGTCAAAATTGGACAAAAAAACAATTTTTTTTTTTACCTCCAAAAGTCATAAAAAACGTCATAGTATAGTAAGGCGTTTTTTTCGGGCAAAAAAAGTCAAAATTTTTTTCGACCTCCAAAAGTCATAAAAAACGTCATAGTATAGTAAGACGTCAAAATCGGACAAAAAAAGTCAAAAAAAAATTTTTACCTCCAAAAGTCATAAAAAACGTCATAGTATAGTAAGGCGTCAAAATCAGACAAAAAAAGTCAATTTTTTTTTTTACCTCCAAAAGTCATAAAAAACGTCATAGTATAGTAAGGCGTTTTTTCGGGCAAAAAAAGTCAAAATTTTTTTCGACCTCAAAATGTCATAAAAAACGTCATAGTATAGTGAGGCGTCAAAATCGTACAAAAAAAGTCAAAAACATTTTTTACCTCCAAAAGTCTTAAAAAAAGTCATAGTATAGTAAGACGTTTTTTTCGGGCAAAAAAAGTCAAAAAAATTTTTTACCTCCAAAAGTCATAAAAAACGTCATAGTATAGTAAGGCGTCAAAATCGGACAAAAAAAGTCAATTTTTTTTTTTACCTCCAAAAGTCATAAAAAACGTCATACTATAGTAAGGCGTCAAAATCGGACAAAAAAAGTCAAAAATTTTTTTTACCTCCAAAAGTCATAAAAAACGTCATAGTATAGTAAGGCGTCAAAATCGGACAAAAAAAGTCAAAAAAAATTTTTACCTCCAAAAGTCATAAAAAACGTCATAGTATAGTAAGGCGTCAAAATCGGACAAAAAAAGTCAATTTTTTTTTTACCTCCAAAAGTCATAAAAAACGTCATACTATAGTAAGGCGTCAAAATCGGACAAAAAAAGTCAAAATTTTTTTTTACCTCCAAAAGTCATAAAAAACGTCATAGTATAGTAAGGCGTCAAAATCGGACAAAAAAAGTCAAAAAAAATTTTTACCTCCAAAAGTCATAAAAAACGTCATAGTATAGTAAGGCGTCAAAATCGGACAAAAAAAGTCAATTTTTTTTTTACCTCCAAAAGTCATAAAAAACGTCATACTATAGTAAGGCGTCAAAATCGGACAAAAAAACAATTTTTTTGTTTACCTCCAAAAGTCATAAAAAACGTCATAGTATAGTAAGGCGTCAAAATCGGACAAAAAAAGTCAAAATTTTTTTTGACCTCCAAAAGTCATAAAAAACGTCATAGTATAGTAAGGCGTTTTTTTCGGGCAAAAAAGTCAATTTTTTTTTTTTTACCTCCAAAAGTCATAAAAAACGTCATAGTATAGTACGGCGTCAAAATCGGACAAAAAAAGTCTATTTTTTTTTTACCTCCAAAAGTCATAAAAAACGTCATACTATAGTAAGGCGTCAAAATCGGACAAAAAAAGTCAATTTTTTTTTTTACCTCCAAAAGTCATAAAAAACGTCATACTATAGTAAGGCGTCAAAATCGGACAAAAAAACAATTTTTTTTTTTACCTCCAAAAGTCATAAAAAACGTCATAGTATAGTAAGGCGTTTTTTTCGGGCAAAAAAAGTCAAAATTTTTTTTTACCTCCAAAAGTCATAAAAAACGTCATAGTATAGTAAGGCGTCAAAATCGGACAAAAAAAGTCAAAAAAATTTTTTACCTCCAAAAGTCATAAAAAACGTCATAGTATAGTAAGGCGTTTTTTTCGGGCAAAAAAAGTCAAAATTTTTTTCGACCTCCAAAAGTCATAAAAAACGTCATAGTATAGTAAGACGTCAAAATCGGACAAAAAAAGTCAAAAAAAAATTTTTACCTCCAAAAGTCATAAAAAACGTCATAGTATAGTAAGGCGTCAAAATCGGACAAAAAAAGTCAATTTTTTTTTTTACCTCCAAAAGTCATAAAAAACGTCATACTATAGTAAGGCGTCAAAATTGGACAAAAAAACAATTTTTTTTGTTTACCTCCAAAAGTCATAAAAAACGCCATAGTATAGTAAGGCGTCAAAATCGGACAAAAAAAGTCAAAATTTTTTTTGACCTCCAAAAGTCATAAAAAACGTCATAGTATAGTAAGGCGTCAAAATCGGACAAAAAAAGTCATTTTTTTTTTTTACCTCCAAAAGTCATAAAAAACGTCATAGTATAGTAAGGCGTTTTTTTCGGGCAAAAAAAGTCAATTTTTTTTTTTTACCTCCAAAAGTCATAAAAAACGTCATAGTATAGTAAGGCGTTTTTTTCGGGCAAAAAAAGTCAAAAAAAATTTTTACCTCCAAAAGTCATAAAAAAAAGTCATAGTATAGTAAGACGTTTTTTTCGGGCAAAAAAAGTCAAAAATTTTTTTTACCTCAAAAAGTCATAAAAAACGTCATAGTATAGTAAGGCGTTTTTTTCGGACAAAAGAAGTCAAAAAATTTTTTTACCTCCAAAAGTCATAAAAAACGTCATAGTATAGTAAGGCGTCAAAATCGGACAAAAAAAGTCAATTTTTTTTTTTACCTCCAAAAGTCATAAAAAACGTCATAGTATAGTAAGGCGTTTTTTTGGGCAAAAAAAGTCAAAATTTTTTTTGACCTCCAAAAGTCATAAAAAACGTCATAGTATAGTAAGACGTCAAAATCGGACAAAAAAAGTCAAAAAAATTTTTTTACCTCCAAAAGTCATAAAAAACGTCATAGTATAGTAAGGCGTCAAAATCGGACAAAAAAAGTCAATTTTTTTTTTTACCTCCAAAAGTCATAAAAAACGTCATAGTATAGTAAGGCGTTTTTTTCGGGCAAAAAAAGTCAAAATTTTTTTCGACCTCCAAAAGTCATAAAAAACGTCATAGTATAGTAAGACGTCAAAATCGGACAAAAAAAGTCAAAAAATTTTTACCTCCAAAAGTCGTAAAAAAAGTCATAGTATATTAAGGCGGTTTTTTTTCGGGCTAAAAAAGTCAAATTTTTTTTCGACCTCAAAAAGTCATAAAAAACGTCATAGTATAGTAAGGCGTTTTTTCGGGCAAAAAAAGTCAAAATTTTTTTCGACCTCAAAATGTCATAAAAAACGTCATAGTATAGTAAGGCGTTTTTTTCGGGCAAAAAAAGTCAAAAAAAAATTTTACCTCCAAAAGTCATAAAAAAAGTCATAGTATAGTAAGGCGTTTTTTTCGGGCAAAAAAAGTCAAACTTTTTTTTGACCTCCAAAAGTCATAAAAAACGTCATAGTATAGTAAGGCGTCAAAATCGGACAAAAAAAGTCAATTTTTTTTTTTTACCTCCAAAAGTCATAAAAAACGTCATAGTATAGTAAGGCGTTTTTTTCGGGCAAAAAAAGTCAATTTTCTTTTTTACCTCCAAAAGTCATAAAAAACGTCATAGTATAGTAAGGCGTCAAAATCGGACAAAAAAAGTCAAATTTTTTTTTGACCTCCAAAAGTCATAAAAAACGTCATAGTATAGTAAGGCGTTTTTTTCGGGCAAAAAAAGTCAAAAAAAAATTTTACCTCCAAAAGTCATAAAAAAAGTCATAGTATAGTAAGACGTTTTTTTCGGGCAAAAAAAGTCAAAATTTTTTTTTACCTCCAAAAGTCATAAAAAACGTCATAGTATAGTAAGGCGTCAAAATCGGACAAAAAAAGTCAATTTTTTTTTTTACCTCCAAAAGTCATAAAAAACGTCATAGTATAGTAAGACGTCAAAATCGGACAAAAAAAGTCAAAAAATTTTTTTTACCTCCAAAAGTCATAAAAAACGTCATAGTATAGTAAGGCGTCAAAATCGGACTAAAAAAGTCAATTTTTTTTTTTACCTCCAAAAGTCATAAAAAACGTCATAGTATAGTAAGGCGTCAAAATCGGACAAAAAAAGTCAATTTTTTTTTTTACCTCCAAAAGTCATAAAAAACGTCATACTATAGTAAGGCGTCAAAATTGGACAAAAAAACAAATTTTTTTTTTACCTCCAAAAGTCATAAAAAACGTCATAGTATAGTAAGGCGTTTTTTTCGGGCAAAAAAAGTCAAAAATTTTTTTTACCTCCAAAAGTCATAAAAAACGTCATAGTATAGTAAGGCGTCAAAATCGGACAAAAAAAGTCAAAAAAATTTTTTACCTCCAAAAGTCATAAAAAACGTCATAGTATAGTAAGGCGTTTTTTTCGGGCAAAAAAAGTCAAAATTTTTTTCGACCTCCAAAAGTCATAAAAAACGTCATAGTATAGTAAGACGTCAAAATCGGACAAAAAAAGTCCAAAAAAAATTTTTACCTCCAAAAGTCATAAAAAACGTCATAGTATAGTAAGGCGTTTTTTCGGACAAAAAAAGTCAAAATTTTTTTTTACCTCCAAAAGTCATAAAAAACGTTATAGTATAGTAAGACGTTAAAATCGGACAAAAAAAGTCAAAAAATTTTTTTACCTCCAAAAGTCATAAAAAACGTTATAGTATAGTAAGGCGTCAAAATCGGACAAAAAAAGTCAAATTTTTTTTTTACCTCCAAAAGTCATAAAAAACGTCATAGTATAGTAAGGCGTTTTTTCGGGCAAAAAAAGTCAAAATTTTTTTCGACCTCAAAATGTCATAAAAAACGTCATAGTATAGTGAGGCGTCAAAATCGTACAAAAAAAGTCAAAAACATTTTTTACCTCCAAAAGTCTTAAAAAAAGTCATAGTATAGTAAGACTTTTTTTTCGGGCAAAAAAAGTCAAAAAATTTTTTTACCTCCAAAAGTCATAAAAAACGTCATAGTATAGTAAGGCGTCAAAATCGGACAAAAAAAGTCAATTTTTTTTTTTACCTCCAAAAGTCATAAAAAACGTCATACTATAGTAAGGCGTCAAAATCGGACAAAAAAAGTCAAAATTTTTTTTTACCTCCAAAAGTCATAAAAAACGTCATAGTATAGTAAGGCGTCAAAATCGGACAAAAAAAGTCAAAACAATTTTTTACCTCCAAAAGTCATAAAAAACGTCATAGTATAGTAAGGCGTCAAAATCGGACAAAAAAAGTCAAATTTTTTTTTGACCTCCAAAAGTCATAAAAAACGTCATAGTATAGTAAGGCGTTTTTTTCGGGCAAAAAAAGTCAAAAAAAAATTTTACCTCCAAAAGTCATAAAAAAAGTCATAGTATAGTAAGACGTTTTTTTCGGGCAAAAAAAGTCAAAATTTTTTTTTACCTCCAAAAGTCATAAAAAACGTCATAGTATAGTAAGGCGTCAAAATCGGACAAAAAAAGTCAATTTTTTTTTTTACCTCCAAAAGTCATAAAAAACGTCATAGTATAGTAAGACGTCAAAATCGGACAAAAAAAGTCAAAAAATTTTTTTTACCTCCAAAAGTCATAAAAAACGTCATAGTATAGTAAGGCGTCAAAATCGGACAAAAAAAGTCAATTTTTTTTTTTACCTCCAGAAGTCATAAAAAACGTCATAGTATAGTAAGGCGTCAAAATCGGACAAAAAAAGTCAATTTTTTTTTTTACCTCCAAAAGTCATAAAAAACGTCATACTATAGTAAGGCGTCAAAATTGGACAAAAAAACAAATTTTTTTTTTACCTCCAAAAGTCATAAAAAACGTCATAGTATAGTAAGGCGTTTTTTTCGGGCAAAAAAAGTCAAAAATTTTTTTTACCTCCAAAAGTCATAAAAAACGTCATAGTATAGTAAGGCGTCAAAATCGGACAAAAAAAGTCCAAAAAATTTTTTACCTCCAAAAGTCATAAAAAACGTCATAGTATAGTAAGGCGTTTTTTTCGGGCAAAAAAAGTCAAAATTTTTTTCGACCTCCAAAAGTCATAAAAAACGTCATAGTATAGTAAGACGTCAAAATCGGACAAAAAAAGTCCAAAAAAAATTTTTACCTCCAAAAGTCATAAAAAACGTCATAGTATAGTAAGGCGTTTTTTTCGGACAAAAAAAGTCAAAATTTTTTTTTACCTCCAAAAGTCATAAAAAACGTTATAGTATAGTAAGACGTTAAAATCGGACAAAAAAAGTCAAAAAATTTTTTTACCTCCAAAACTCATAAAAAACGTTATAGTATAGTAAGGCGTCAAAATCGGACAAAAAAAGTCAAATTTTTTTTTTACCTCCAAAAGTCATAAAAAACGTCATAGTATAGTAAGGCGTTTTTTCGGGCAAAAAAAGTCAAAATTTTTTTCGACCTCAAAATGTCATAAAAAACGTCATAGTATAGTGAGGCGTCAAAATCGTACAAAAAAAGTCAAAAACATTTTTTACCTCCAAAAGTCTTAAAAAAAGTCATAGTATAGTAAGACTTTTTTTTCGGGCAAAAAAAGTCAAAAAATTTTTTTACCTCCAAAAGTCATAAAAAACGTCATAGTATAGTAAGGCGTCAAAATCGGACAAAAAAAGTCAATTTTTTTTTTTACCTCCAAAAGTCATAAAAAACGTCATACTATAGTAAGGCGTCAAAATCGGACAAAAAAAGTCAAAAAATTTTTTTACCTCCAAAAGTCATAAAAAACGTCATAGTATAGTAAGGCGTCAAAATCGGACAAAAAAAGTCAAAAAAATTTTTTACCTCCAAAAGTCATAAAAAACGTCATAGTATAGTAAGGCGTCAAAATCGGACAAAAAAAGTCAATTTTTTTTTTTACCTCCAAAAGTCATAAAAAACGTCATACTATAGTAAGGCGTCAAAATCGGACAAAAAAACAATTTTTTTGTTTACCTCCAAAAGTCATAAAAAACGTCATAGTATAGTAAGGCGTCAAAATCGGACAAAAAAAGTCAAAATTTTTTTTGACCTCCAAAAGTCATAAAAAACGTCATAGTATAGTAAGGCGTTTTTTTCGGGCAAAAAAGTCAATTTTTTTTTTTTTACCTCCAAAAGTCATAAAAAACGTCATAGTATAGTACGGTGTCAAAATCGGACAAAAAAAGTCAATTTTTTTTTTACCTCCAAAAGTCATAAAAAACGTCATACTATAGTAAGGCGTCAAAATCGGACAAAAAAAGTCAATTTTTTTTTTTACCTCCAAAAGTCATAAAAAACGTCATACTATAGTAAGGCGTCAAAATCGGACAAAAAAACAATTTTTTTTTTTACCTCCAAAAGTCATAAAAAACGTCATAGTATAGTAAGGCGTTTTTTTCGGGCAAAAAAAGTCAAAAAAAAATTTTACCTCCAAAAGTCATAAAAAAAGTCATAGTATAGTAAGGCGTTTTTTTCGGGCAAAAAAAGTCAAAATTTTTTTTTACCTCCAAAAGTCATAAAAAACGTCATAGTATAGTAAGGCGTCAAAATCGGACAAAAAAAGTCAATTTTTTTTTTTTACCTCCAAAAGTCATAAAAAACGTCATAGTATAGTAAGGCGTTTTTTTCGGGCAAAAAAAGTCAATTTTTTTTTTTACCTCCAAAAGTCATAAAAAACGTCATAGTATAGTAAGGCGTCAAAATCGGACAAAAAAAGTCAAATTTTTTTTTGACCTCCAAAAGTCATAAAAAACGTCATAGTATAGTAAGGCGTTTTTTTCGGGCAAAAAAAGTCAAAAAATTTTTTTACCTCCAAAAGTCATAAAAAACGTCATAGTATAGTAAGGCGTCAAAATCGGACAAAAAAAGTCCAAAAAATTTTTTACCTCCAAAAGTCATAAAAAACGTCATAGTATAGTAAGGCGTTTTTTTCGGGCAAAAAAAGTCAAAATTTTTTTCGACCTCCAAAAGTCATAAAAAACGTCATAGTATAGTAAGACGTCAAAATCGGACAAAAAAAGCCAAAAAAAAATTTTTACCTCCAAAAGTCATAAAAAACGTCATAGTATAGTAAGGCGTTTTTTTCGGACAAAAAAAGTCAAAATTTTTTTTTACCTCCAAAAGTCATAAAAAACGTTATAGTATAGTAAGACGTTAAAATCGGACAAAAAAAGTCAAAAAATTTTTTTACCTCCAAAAGTCATAAAAAACGTTATAGTATAGTAAGGCGTCAAAATCGGACAAAAAAAGTCAAATTTTTTTTTGACCTCCAAAAGTCATAAAAAACGTCATAGTATAGTAAGGCGTTTTTTTCGGGCAAAAAAAGTCAAAATTTTTTTGGACTTCAAAATGTCATGAAAAACGTCAGTATAGTAAGGCGTCAAAATCGGGCAAAAAAAGTCAAAATTTTTTTGGACCTCAAAATGTCATGGAAAACATCATAGTGTAGTAAGGCGTCAAAATCGACAAAAAAAGTCAAAAAAAATTTTTGACCTCAAAATGTCATGAAAAACGTCATAGTATAGTAAGGCGTCAAAATCGGGCAAAAAAAGTCAAAATTTTTTTGGACCTCAAAATGTCATGAAAAACGTCATAGTATAGTAAGGTGTCAAATTCGGCAAAAAAAGTCAAAGAAATTTTTGACCTCAAAATGTCATGAAAAACGTCATAGTATAGTAAGGCGTCAAAATCAGGCAAAAGAAGTCAAATTTTTTTTGGACCTCAAAATGTCATGAAAAACGTCATAGTATAGTAAGGCGTCAAAATCGACAAAAAAAGTCAAAAAAAATTTTGACCTCAAAATGTCATGAAAAACGTCAAAGTATAGTAAGGCGTCAAAATCGGGCAAAACAAGTCAAAATTTTTTTGGACCTCAAAATGTCATGAAAAACGTCATAGTATAGTAAGGCGTCAAAATCGACAAAAAAAGTCAAAAAAATTTTGGACCTCAAAATGTCATGAAAAACGTCATAGTATAGTAAGGCGTCAAAATCGACAAAAAAAGTCAAAAAATTTTTTGACCTCAAAATGTCATGAAAAACGTCATAGTATAGTAAGGCGTCAAAATCGGGCAAAACAAGTCAAAATTTTTTTGGACCTCAAAATGTCATGAAAAACGTCATAGTATAGTAAGGCGTCAAAATCAGGCAAAAAAAGTCAAATTTTTTTTTGACCTCAAAATGTCATGAAAAACGTCATAGTATAGTAAGGCGTCAAAATCGGGCAAAACAAGTCAAAATTTTTTTGGACCTCAAAATGTCATGAAAAACGTCATAGTATAGTAAGGCGTCAAAATCAGGCAAAAAAAGTCAAATTTTTTTTGGACCTCAAAATGTCATGAAAAACGTCATAGTATAGTAAGGCGTCAAAATCGACAAAAAAAGTCAAAAAAATTTTTGACCTCAAAATGTCATGAAAAACGTCAAAGTATAGTAAGGCGTCAAAATCGGGCAAAACAAGTCAAAATTTTTTTGGACCTCAAAATGTCATGAAAAACGTCATAGTATAGTAAGGCGTCAAAATCGACAAAAAAAGTCAAAAAAATTTTGGACCTCAAAATGTCATGAAAAACGTCATAGTATAGTAAGGCGTCAAAATCGGGCAAAAAAAGTCACATTTTTTTGGACCCACATCAAAACATTTGATAACTTTTTGTCCCTAATGCCTTCTGAGCAATCTGACCAAAAATCAGTGCAATCGGACAATTCCCCTAGGAGGAGTTTGTCAACGTAAGGCGAGTGCGAAATGCAAAATGACACATTCTTTCCAAAATGGCCGACTTCCTATATATCATGGAATTTTGCTCCAAGAGGCTTTTTTTCTCGTCTTGACGTGATGCAACTGTGTACCGAATTTCAAGTACGCAGGTCTTACGGTGAATACTTTCACACTCTACGGGGACAATTTTGGGCAAAGTTTTGTGACTTTTTGAGCACGTTCAGGGGTCAAATTAGCCGACAAAGCGGCCAAAGAAAAATAAAAGAGGAGGAGGAGGAGGATCAAAATCGGGCAAAAAAAGTCAAAATTTTTTTGGACCTCAAAATGTCATGAAAAACGTCATAGTATAGTAAGGTGTCAAAATCGACAAAAAAAGTCAAAAAAATTTTTGACCTCAAAATGTCATGAAAAACGTCAGTATAGTAAGGCGTCAAAATCGGGCAAAAAAAGTCAAAATTTTTTTGGACCTCAAAATGTCATGAAAAACGTCATAGTATAGTAAGGCGTCAAAATCGGGCAAAAAAAGTCAAATTTTTTTTGGACCTCAAAATGTCATGAAAAACGTCATAGTATAGTAAGGCGTCAAAATCGGGCAAAAAAAGTCAAAATTTTTTTGGACCTCAAAATGTCATGAAAAACGTCATAGTATAGTAAGGCGTCAAAATCGGGCAAAAAAAGTCAAATTTTTTTTGGACCTCAAAATGTCATGAAAAACGTCACAGTATAGTAAGGCGTCAAAATCGACAAAAAAGTCCAAAAAAATTTTGACCTCAAAATGTCATGAAAAACGTCATACGTCATTTTTTCATCCACATTGGATGAAATATGTGTGAGATACAGCCACAAATACAGACCGTGTGACCCACATCAAAACATTTGATAACTTTTTGTCCCTAATGCCTTCTGAGCAATCTGACCAAAAATCAGTGCAATCGGACAATTCCCCTAGGAGGAGTTTGTCAACGTAAGGCGAGTGCGAAATGCAAAATGACACATTCTTTCCAAAATGGCCGACTTCCTATATATCATGGAATTTTGCTCCAAGAGGCTTTTTTTCTCGTCTTGACGTGATGCAACTGTGTACCGAATTTCAAGTACGCAGGTCTTACGGTGAATACTTTCACACTCTACGGGGACAATTTTGGGCAAAGTTTTGTGACTTTTTGAGCACGTTCAGGGGTCAAATTAGCCGACAAAGCGGCCAAAGAAAAATAAAAGAGGAGGAGGAGGAGGATCAAAATCGGGCAAAAAAAGTCAAAATTTTTTTGGACCTCAAAATGTCATGAAAAACGTCATAGTATACTAAGGCGTCAAAATCGACAAAAAAAGTCAAAAAAATTTTTGACCTCAAAATGTCATGAAAAACGTCAGTATAGTAAGGCGTCAAAATCGGGCAAAAAAAGTCAAAATTTTTTTGGACCTCAAAATGTCATGAAAAACGTCATAGTATAGTAAGGCGTCAAAATCGGGCAAAAAAAGTCAAATTTTTTTTGGACCTCAAAATGTCATGAAAAACGTCATAGTATAGTAAGGCGTCAAAATCGGGCAAAAAAAGTCAAAATTTTTTTGGACCTCAAAATGTCATGAAAAACGTCATAGTATAGTAAGGCGTCAAAATCGGGCAAAAAAAGTCAAATTTTTTTTGGACCTCAAAATGTCATGAAAAACGTCACAGTATAGTAAGGCGTCAAAATCGACAAAAAAGTCAAAAAAAATTTTGACCTCAAAATGTCATGAAAAACGTCATACGTCATTTTTTCATCCACATTGGATGAAATATGTGTGAGATACAGCCACAAATACAGACCGTGTGACCCACATCAAAACATTTGATAACTTTTTGTCCCTAATGCCTTCTGAGCAATCTGACCAAAAATCAGTGCAATCGGACAATTCCCCTAGGAGGAGTTTGTCAACGTAAGGCGAGTGCGAAATGCAAAATGACACATTCTTTCCAAAATGGCCGACTTCCTATATATCATGGAATTTTGCTCCAAGAGGCTTTTTTTCTCGTCTTGACGTGATGCAACTGTGTACCGAATTTCAAGTACGCAGGTCTTACGGTGAATACTTTCACACTCTACGGGGACAATTTTGAGCAAAGTTTTGTGACTTTTTGAGCACGTTCAGGGGTCAAATTAGCCGACAAAGTGGCCAAAGAAAAATAAAAGAGGAGGAGGAGGAGGATAATAATAATCCCTACAGATACAATAGGGCTTCACACAAATTTCGTGCTCGGGCCCTAAAAATTTAGAAGTAAAGGATACAGGATTTCTGATAGGAAACCTCAGTGATAACAGAATGAACACAGAGGTGCTTACACCCACTCACATCGAGAGCCCCATGTCCTTTTACTCACAACCAATGAAATCAAAGCTCATTATCTACTTGGTATTCTGTCGACACCATCTACACGTCATATACACATCTATACTAATCAAAAGGCGGTGGTGTAGACAGGGAATGAAAAGTGGAGCAGGCACCATGGGCCTGATAATGACAGGCAGATCCAGGATCAAAGTCAGCTCCTGTCTTACCTGTCTCTGACTTTTCCATTCATGTATTTTCAAAGACAAGTCTTTAAACATGTGTTTGCACACTTCAATAAGACCTTAAGTTTCTAAAGTCTCTCAGCTGAACATAACCGAAGGGGTCTCCTCTTCAAATTCGTGTTAAAATAATAATGATACACTGTGCGGCTGACAACATTTAAACAGTTTACTTGACAGTTGAGGCTGGTGTCAGCATATGCTCATGTGTGTTACTAATGACTGAAGTGAGTTTCTTGACAGCTAATCACCCAGTTTGTGACACACAGTCTGCTGAAATGCCACAGAAATGTCACTGCTGAATGGTACATTTACATTGTTTGGAAAATTGCTGGGTTCACACAGAGTAGCATGAAACCTGTTGGCAGAAAGAAGAAGAAGAAGAAGGAGAGCAGCAAAGAAAGACAAGGGGTCCCTTGGCAGCTGTTTCTCACACAAACAGTAGACGAAGCACATCAGAGGCCACAGCTGACAAAAATGCCAAGAAGAGGTACGAGACGGGAATAACAAGCAGATCGTGTTTATGGAGAGCAGTGTGTATCCTACACGTCTGATTGCTGTGTGTCTGTATGAGACGATCCTGCATCTCTTGGCTGTAAGCCACAGACAAAGGTTGACTCCTGGGCCGACTTCAAGTGGTCCCACAGGAAAAATAAAACAGACTGTGGCTGCCATGGGGCAGGGAGGAGAGATGCGAAAGAAGGCAGCAAAGACACACTTCCCTTGAGCTAAGCAAAAATACTTTAACGCACACACAGATACACACACACACACCTTTCTTCTTCACTCATTTCCACTTCAAGGCACTGGCCTGCTGGTTATCGCAGCAGCAGGCTATATTCTCTCCTCCCACACATTCACTCCCAACCTTCACCTACCTCTTCATCTTGTGGAAAGAGACTACACTCTCAAGCCCAGAGGACTTCAACTCAGAGGGAAGTGAGTTGATGAAAGCCTCGATGACTGCATGTTGCAGCATATTGCTTCACTCTCCGGGTTCCAGTGGAGGGCACCATGAAAGTTACTGTATTAAATGAGTCCACACAATATCACACCACCCACCGGACACATTCAAGTGTGTGCAGTGATGAAAAAGCACAACCAGGCCCTTAAATGAAGCATTAGCACAGTGTCAGCGAGTGGTGTTAAAAGGGAACATTAGGAGATGAGCTATGTGGCCCTTTAAATAAACCAAGCAGTGATGATGGTTCTCCATTTCTGCAAGTGCCACAGGGTCTTAATGCATAACTGTGTGTAAAACCAATAAAATCTGCCGAAAGGCTTGAGCAGACCAATAAAAAAAAATTGTCAGTGAGAATTAGAATAAAAAAGCAGAGTTAGTACATGAAACCAGCAGCCTACAAAGAATCAAATCCTTGTGCAGCATTTGTGGGCACACACTGTGCACAAGATTTAAAAATCTTCTTACATAGATTAGGGCGTGGTTACTTTGAGTGACAGCTCCATAGACAGGCACTGGCAGTTAGGTCTTTGCTAAAGCATCGGCTGGGCTAGGCGGCTACATCCAGAGGCCTCCAGCTACTTCCAGCGGTTGACAGCGGTCGGACTTGGGGACTGTCGTGTGGTGGATGTAGCTGCGTGTAGCTGCCGCTTAGCTTGTTAGCCTAGCTGATTAGCTGATTAGCCTTAGGCTGGCTCGGTCACTCCAAGCTAAGATTAGCTCGATTCATAGATTAATCGTGACGCGATACTTGACGATTCAGAATCGATTCATAAATCGTTCATCGTCATTCTTTTAATAACGGAAGGAAAGTGCAGCAAGCCCCTCCCCCTTCAAAACAATGTAAGAATGGCGAAGTGGCTGCTTAAAAATTGCGAAACTCGACGCGAACTGCTCAGCTCTGTACTGAAGGGTTAGCGTCGAGTGCTGCATATTCTGTCAACACTCCGTTGACCGGAAACGTAATAATACGCGCAGTGACCATATAGTGTCCAAAATCCATATGAGAAACAATCTGGCTGACATGCACATACAGTAAGATTTAAAAGGATTACTTTCTGGACATGTAAATCAAGATATCAGATTGTAATAGAAGTGGAAATATTGTCAATTTCCTTTCCCTATTCTTTTCTTTTTTAAAAGATATTTTTTTCATGTAAATGTTCACACTATATATATTTTTAGTATTATTATTATTGTTTTTAATCTACATCAATAAATGAAACAGGCATTACATGTGTGAGCTAATGCTTTTTTCTTCTTTTATCAGAGGAGTTAGAAAAGATAGAGATAAACGTGTTTTACTTCAATGAATGGATATGTAAAAATATACATTATTTTACAAGTAACTACAGAGTGAGAAAAGAAACATTCTATGTGGGAAAAAAAAGATTAATCGAGATGCATCGATAATCGGGGAATCGTAGCACTGTGAATCGTAATCGAATCGTGAGGTGACTTAGATGGCACACCCCTACCGTAGAGTAACCACCTCTTCGCCAAATATGTCAACCGACTCCCCGTAACCAATGGGTGACATCACGGGTGCTACATCCATGTTTTATGCAGTCTATGGCAGCACCTGGCTAACCAACTTTTCAGCACAACTTGTCCACTGTGTGGAAATATTTTGCACTAGAAACACCCCAAAGCAAGACAGCAACATGCCATGTTTGCAAAGCAGTTGTACCAAGGGGCGGAAGCTCCGTCGCGACCTACAAGTGATAATAAGTAGCGATTCGCTTCCTAAGCTAAACTATCTTCATTTGAAAGCAGTGAGTAAAATGGACTGCAGGCATTTAACACTTCGTTATCGCAGGTCCTTCCTTCCTGCTTCTGTTAGACTGTACAACCAGCTGTGCTGAGCAAACCACATGTACACAAAACCACATGCACGCACACTCATTCCTGGATTTAAATTTGGTGCAATA
This sequence comes from Toxotes jaculatrix, assembly GCF_017976425.1. Lineage (NCBI taxonomy): Eukaryota > Metazoa > Chordata > Actinopteri > Toxotidae > Toxotes > Toxotes jaculatrix. Next base: position 8,723,703 of record NC_054408.1, on the reverse strand, counting down.
TGTACAATGTGTACCTTTCTTCTTTTTTCCCATACGGCTCAAACAGTGTACATGGTTACTTTGGTCATTCTGTTTATAGTATTTATTATTTTTTCCTCTAATAAGTAAATTTTTCGATTTTTTGATCTTATCTGTATATTCTGAGTGCCTGTACCTTATTGTATCTGCTCTTTGCTGCTGTAACGGTGTAATTTCCCCATTGCAGGACTATTAAACTATTAAACTACTAAGGTTTATCTTATCTTCTTGACACGAGGACAGGACTAAGTGCTTTACACAGCCTCCCATTCACTAGCGCACGCTCACACACTGATGTAAAAACTCAGGTGGACAGAAATCTAGCTTGCCAATATGTTGTGCCAATGAGTTCTGGCCCCGTTTCAGCAATGGGTAGGACCTTTGCTGAATTCTTTCACCCATCACTGTTTTTATTTCCTGTGAGAGGAAACTGGGACACAAACCAGCATGAGGCCAATTACAATTCAGTTCTGCCTGCATGGATGTCGATGATAGAACCACATAAAAGCACAGTAAATGAGAAGGAAAATCAGGAGATAACACTAATCACAGACTATCTGCAAGGTCCATACTAACAACGTCGACTTACTGAAGAGCTGGAAAAGAGAGAAAAGGAGCCAGAGACTGTAGATGGGATGAAGTAATCATGCTCTCAGCCAATCAGATTGTCTATTCAAGAGTGTGAGTAAGTTCCATTAGCCCCTGACCTCACCTATTGCTCATCACCTTGTCATGACAATGTTCTCGCCTATTGGATTTGCTCAGGCTTTTAACACTAAAGAGCTACTGGCTGGAAGCAAACTACTTAGACTGAAATGGAACTAGGCCATAATGTTGTAGTCGATATGTAACACAGTCGGGGACAGAGAGGTAATACATCATTCCAGTACAACCATTAGGCTGCTGATTTCTCCACTAATCAATCTCTTGATCATAGAAAAGCAGAGACCTACATTGACAGCGAAAGGTTCTGATGGGAACAGTAGGTAGTAGGTAGTAGGGGAGTGAAGGGGAGATGCACGTTGTCTCTGCACACAATGAACCCTGGTGAGGGTGACAGTGGCAGGCTGTGCCATGCTGGCCCAGATGAGAGCTATGCAGAGTTTCCCTGAGGGCTGGTATCCACAGAGCCAAGAGGAATCAGCAAATCAGACCAGACTCCCTTCATCTCTCTATCTATTCTCCCCCAACCCCAAACCCCCACCCTCCAACTCTAAATATGGCTTCCCTTCAGGGCCGCACAGTTACTATTTTTATTACAATTGCACTTCTTGATCATTCTGTCTTGTTAGAATTTCCACCAGATGTTTCTATTTTCTCCCCACATCCGTCTCTCTCTCCCTCTACCAGCCAGACAAAAAGTTAGAACTCAAGCTAAAACTGTCAAAACAGATTAGTTAATGCACCACTCTGCCTGCTATAAGAAAGTAGAGCAAGCTCATCATTTTTAGATTAATTCCTACATTCTTGACTTGAGCTGTATACCAACACATCCCAGTTTAGCACAAGTCCATAACTGACGCCATCTCATTTTGTCAAAGCTGCCTCCTGGCTGTCACGTCTGTGGTATCTGTAGAAAGGCACTGGAAGCTTCAATAATTGTGCCCTTATCTCCAAACCCCCCCCCAAAAAATATTAAAAAATAAATTAGATCACATGCAATATGAAAGCCTGATATCTGTTACGAACTGGTTATTAGATCATTTGTCTTACTATGAGTCATAATAAGTTACGGTAAACCAATTTCATGACACCCGAGTTACATGACAGGATTTGTTTTGAAGCAGCAGTTGAAAGTTCAGCAGCAACAATTTCCTCCAGACAGCCGTACCGAAGAGTGCACTGGCAAATATAAAAAAAAAAGTCAAAATACCAACACACAACGTAATTGTGTTGGGAAAAGGTTAAAGCCGCTGCTCACTGACAAGTGGGAGAGCTTGTGCATCACACACTCTGACTATGCCACTGCAAGCTCTGGCTTTATGCTTTATAGTTATGTACGCAAACTACACCACATCTGTGGACTAAAGATCATCGTAGTAATGTTCAAAACAAAGAACAACTAGTCAGCTTCTTTCTTTTTTTTTTTAATTAATCATTTCATCCACAAAATATCAGAAAATAATGGCACATGCTTATCACATGCCTTCAGATGGCTTAGTTTGTCCAACAAGCACAAAGGGTTTCAATTCATTTTGATATAAAAATTTGAAAAAGCAGGAAATCCTCAAAGGACCACCAGGAACTGACAATGTATCTGAAGCCAAGTTTTAACAGCTTTCAATTTTTTGGTAATGTTTTTAAACAAGGCTGCCTATTTTTAAACATGCATCAATTGTGTATTCTGTGTTTCCCTGAAATTATACGCTGATCCTGTTTTACTGGTCGATTGTGACGGAAGAAAAAAAAATGACAGTCTGTTGTTCTTTCTGTTTCTTTCAATGGCAAAATGAAAGAGGGCCCTTTTCGAACAACACATTGTACTTGTAAAAGCAATCTCATTTTTAAATTCAATCTTTTTAATTGAATCTATTCTCCTTTAATCTATTTTGAGTAGCATATCAGTATACAGACTGTATTGCGTTTTTTGGTCTTGCCCAATCAGTGAAAAGTAGAAATAATTCTTGCATCTCTATCCCCTCATACTATATATACCAACAGTCACTCTCATGTACTGATAGCAACGGCTACGAACACAGTCTCATATATTCAAGTCATGAGTGGGGGTTGAGAGACAGTGTGCTGACAGCTGAGAGCAACAGTCTACTCAACGGGATCCCTGGAGTGCACAGTGACAGCTCCCGGTGAGGACAGACACGGCGAGGGTATCATTTTACTTCTGAGAACAGTCAAACTAACACTCATGCATGTGCACAAACTGACCACTGTTTATGACCACATCTTATCACCTCCACCAGGAAACACAAACAAGTAAAAAGGGAGTGCAGAGATTTTGCACTTTTACTGAAAATAATCTGCTGACAACTTGTACACACAGGCGACCTCTAACTTCTAAGAATAGTGCTAAATTCTTCTTACCCAGTGTGTCTTTGATGTTCTTCACCAGCGAGCCTTTCTTCAGGCTGTTCTTGCGTTCAACGTAGTTCGAGGGCACATACCCCGTTTGGTTGGCGGCGTTGCGAACGCGCCACCAGGTCTTTGAGTCGTCCAAAAGGAAGAGACGCTCGTTTTTACGGATGTCAAGTTCCTGGTCCTGCTGGGCCGTGTAGTCCCACTTGGCTACAACAATCACCTCCTCTGTCATCTTTCATGGAGTCCCCCTGTGGAGAAGAAGAAGGGGACTGGAGTGAGCCAAGGAGTATGACACCTCACCAGCTTCGGTTCCTTATTAACTGAGAATCTCTTGTGACAAATTATCAACAGTGACAGAGGAACAAGACTGAAAAATATACCTAATATATAACATTAATATATGTGAGTATAAGTATTATTATTGCTGTTGTACAGCGTAATTTTGAGGTGTGCGTGTGTGCGTGTGTGTGTGTGTGTGTGTGTGTGTGTGTGTGTGTGTGTGTGTGTGTGTGTGTGTGTGTGTGTGTGTGTGTCTGTGTGTGAGGCTTAGTATTGGTGTGACAAGTGACAAGTCATTACAAAATAATCCATATCCATCCATGCACACAATTTTTAAACCGCTTATCCCCGCTCACATTGTGAATTAGACAGGATACACCCTGGACAGGTTGCCAGTTTATCACAAGGCTAAATTACATAACCATGCCAAACATGAGTTTAAGGCTGGTGGTAAAATTCAGTGGCTTGACTGGCATGAAAACTAATAACTGGATGACGATTATGGCAAAATCTCAAACTGCTGACCACATGTTCACCCATCTGCGTCAGTGAAGAGGATAGAGCTGAAAACATGATAAAGAATGCAGATTTAGGGACAGTAGCAGTTCATTCAGCCTAAAAAAAAAGCACATCTGAGAAGGGCTCTTTGGTAGAGAGCAGCAGAAACACACAAAATCAATTTATGTGCTCATTCTGCATGCTTTCTGTCTCCCACACACGCACAAACACACACACGTACACAAAGCCTTGCCTATTCGTTTTTGAGAGACAGACAGTGAGCAATTGCATGCTCTATTTCACCAGGCCTTAGGTGAGGTGATTTGACATTGGGTTTGCTGGACCCCCTTAACTGCAGAGAAATTACATGTATCTGTTTAGGAGACAGCCAAATTGGAAATGGACTATTTGGGAATATGCATGAAGGAACTGGGAAAGTGTGATGTAATTTCGTTTATTCCTGTTCTGTGAAAACCTGTTCCGTGATAAAAAAAAAAAAAAGCGTTTCTCGGTATGAGAACCATCAGAGTAATCCAGTTTATATTTAGCTCACCACCAAGTTAAGAGTCTGCAGCTGGAAACAAGATCACTGGAACAAATAAAGGAAGAAACAATGGTGCAGATAAACAAAAAAAAGGGGCTTTCTGAAAGAGATAAGGGTGAATTCAAAGATACAGAATGAATAATCATGTTGTAAAGCTTTTGTGTTTGCACATGTTCAGCTTGAATAATCAAACTAAAACTGTCTATTTCATATCTAATCACATTTAAGGTCTTCAGTAGCTATTTTGGGACGCTCTGAATTGTAGCATGGAAAAATTATTAATAATTGTGTGTAAGTATGCATGTGGGTGAGTATAGGCATATTTAGTCACAACAACACTAATTTTTCCACAGATTATACATGAGTAAGACAAATTTCTATTTAATTTTAAATTTCCTTACTCATATTGTCATTTACATTTTGTTCTTTGATAGGGCAAAGCACAGATAAAGCGCAGCCACAAAAGAGAATTTTGACTCATGGGAAGTGTGGCTGCACAAATTAGAGCATATAAAAAGATTCCATTACTGGTGGAAAGATTGATATCCTCTGTGCAGGCTAAATTTTATGAAATGCAAATGGGAACACTTTAAAGCACTGGCTGTTTTTTCAACTGAAGACATTTAATTCCACTTCAATTAGACCACAATCATAGAGACAGCGCAGACATTACGGAATACATTCTTACAGTTACAGTCACAGCAAAAAGCAGGGTTGTGTGTCATGTGTGCATGAGAGTGTCTTAATAGCAGGTTTCTATCTCCACCATGAGCAAATATTCAAGTGCAACATTTGTAGAGTAAAGCATTGCACTTGTGAATGTGCCTCTGCTTGCCGTCACTAAAGCTGTCAAACTGGATTTCTTCACAGGCCAGGACAGGGACAGCGGAGGAGGAGGAGGCGAAGGAAGAGGGGCTTGCGCAAGACTGGGAGAGTTTATGTCAAGTTCACTGTAAGTTAAGTTACTCAAATTTCTAAGATGTGACAACTTTTACTGCTGCAACAAAGGCAGCAGAAGGAAGAAGAGGGAGGGGTCAGTTCAATATTCAGGAAGAGAAAAACTCACATCGGCTGTGGCTCTTCGGAGAGCACGGGAAATAGAAATGGAAGGGCAGATTTATGACAAGATGAGCGATGGTGACGTCAACTCTTCCTGGAGACAGGAGGTATGTGAGCATGCTGTAGCTTCTATCCACCTCAGGCTACAGCTCCTGGATTAGACCAGAATACTTCTTTCTTTTCATTTTATTGTATACATTCCTCCTGGTATGAATGAATGGATGAGAAAATACGATAAAGCCTGTTGGGAATAGGCTCCAGTAGTACTCAGTGGTATTAATTCTGACCTTTTTGTGGGGATTTCTTCCTTTTTCATTTTTCTCCTCTACACAGCGGTGGTTCTCGCCGTCATGCAGACATGAATGTATGCCTCTTAGCTCAAGCTCGCCGTCACACCTGCAGTTCGGCTGGGCTGGACCAAGTAAAAATCACACTGATGCCTTGTAGTTCTCATGTTTATGTTCACGCTGGATTTTCACCAGCAAACCAAGAGCTGCAAACATTAAGTCATACAGACTGACAGGCAACTTATTCATTAGACAGTTTTGGTAACTGTAAAGCTGAATTGTAAGTGATTCATGGACCCACGTAAAGAAGTTCAAGTCTGGTGACTGACGGCAAACCTTGCACTTAACTGAACCGTATGTGCTTATTTATCTTATTCATAAAAGCAAAGACAGCTTTTACTATAGGATTATGGAGGAATTGTCATTAGACCTAGGGAGACAAATGTGCCAGGCCAATAAATTATATAATAATGGTTATGATGTCAGTGGATAAGTTTAAAAAAAAAAAAGTCAGTAGAGGAACACCAAACCAGGCTACAAAAAATCTAAGGGATCCATATCAATGTTGCTGGTGATGTTAAAAATTTCTAGCGATACATTGATATATGACATTATTATTTTTTAATTCCCAAATGTCGATGTCTTTATTCATCTCAAAAATCAACCAGGCTATTATACTGACTACTCTGTGATTCATATGTTTCAGTTGATATCAGTCGGAAACTTCCATGCATAAAGTAGGTCACCAAGCTCAACACAACTCCCCCACCTTTCTGATGTATCCACACTCATGTGCTAACATGACTCATACCATGGTTACCAAATGACCAGTATAAATACTTATGTCATTTATGAGGTCGCTTCCTTGACCTTTCACAGTAATTTAACTTTAGAATTTTTTACTTTTCTTTGTCGTATATCACATTAAACTTTTTGAGTTTTTGACTGCTGGCCACATAAGACAAACAATTTTTGGGGTTTTGGAAACAGGCATTTTTCAGTGTTTTCTGATAATATATACACAAAATGATTAATTGATTAATCAAGAAAATGATTCATTTGCAAGCAGCCAAGACCCACCTTTTAAGGATTCTCAGTCCTACTGTTTGGTCTGCACCAAAGTTTGACTGACATTTTTCACGCCTATCTAAATCCAACTAAACCAAACAGACAAATGTACCAGACGCTGGTTTAAACTGATACAACAGGTTAGGTGGAAAGACCACCTAAAAATGATCTCACTACACAATAAACCCTTTACCCACAATCCCTCTACCTTGGTGTTGTTTCCTCCCACTTGTGATTTCATGTAAATTGGCAGAATGACGCCTTTTCTCCCATCCTGAGTGCTTCACCTTCCCTCATCCACGACCCCGATTTCCCGGTCTCCTTGACAACCTTGCTCATTAAGCAGAGTGATGGGATTGCCACTCCAAGTCAAGTCCATCTTCCTCTGTGGGCAATCATGTATATGAGAGTGGCAGCTATACCATTGCTCATTCGAATGCCTGCAAACGTACCATCACTCTTGACATGCCAATGAAATCCATGAGGCCAGCTTATATGGAAATCAATCTGAAAGTCTCCTTTAAAACCATCTGTTCAACTGTGCAACTGTGGGAAACTTTTATGATACACTCATTTAACAGCTAACTCAGTTTCAATGATATGTTTAACAAATAGACAGGTGGTTTTTCCTGTGTGTGTGCATACAAATAGACACAAAAGAAAACAAACAAATCTGGGTCTGAGTCGGGTTTAAAAAGGGAAAAGCCTGAGAGCTCATGCTCCTTGTGACCTCTCCATTCCTCCGCTGACAGAGTTAAAAGAGGAAAGATGAGCGACAGACCGCTGAGCTGGGCTTCACCAGCACTTCACAACTCCCTTTACTGAGGGGGGAACGCTCAGAGGCTCTTTCAACACCACACAAAGAGAAAGAGAAAGTAAAAGAGGATTATTTAAAAAAAAAAAAAAAAGGAGGGGGGGGGGGGGGGGGGGGTATGTTTAAAGGCAAAAAAAAGGTCTGGCAGAGCTTTCTGCGTTTGGCATTCAGGTCAAAGACAGCCAGGATCCAGCCAATGGGAGAACATTTCCACCTCCCCCCTCCACTCCACAGCAGTTGCTTCTCACAGGAAGGAGAACTGCTTTACTCCCTATTGGCAATCAGTGTCTGAAGCATTTGGAGTGAACTACACAGACCGAAACATGAGGAAGCCAGACTCAGAGTTACAGCCACTGTGGACAAGAGGTCTGATCTTCTCTTCACAGAATGATTTGTCTCGAACAAAAAAAAAAAAGAAAAAACAGGCCAGAGCACAGTTAGACGCCTTTGCTGCCCCTATGTTACTAACAAAGGGGGGAAAAAAAAGCAGAGTGACAGCTATACTCTCAATCTGTCACTCACATAACATACAATACATACACTCACAGAATCTAAACTGAGGGTTTGGTGTAGGACATTAGCTCATCTGCCTCTCTGTGACGAGGTTGGTGGTTGCTCTTCTTTAGTTTCAGGAGAGAAAAGATGTGCCATACACATGGATGCCATCAAAATTAAAAAAAAAAAAAAAAAAAGCCCCAAACTCAAACCACTCAAGGACAGCTCAGATACAACACTAAGAGGGTTCCTTGCTGCCAGCTCAAAATAGGACTGAGAAGAAGAGACACTCACAGGCCTGCTATCACCACACCATTTGACTGCATATTTGAGGACAGAGGAGGCTTCTTTATCAAACTCAAGTGTTAAAAACTTTGCTTCAAAGCAAAGTTTAAACCAGAGGCCAAACATGGCCAAGTATAGCAGTAATATCCCTAAAAAAACAGCTCTGTTATGATGATTACAGCCATTCTGAGCAGTGAATTTACACTACAACATATAAACTTAGGTGTCCAGGACTAATGGCAAATAAATGACGGCTTGGGTTTGAGGTTTTAAAGGCGTACTCCTGCAGGTTGTATTCCACTTCCGTGAAGTTTGGAGACTGGTAAGAGACAAATTAAAACAAGATATCCTGACTTAAGAATCACTGGATCCTACAATTCCAAGAAAATCAGTAGCATCTTTTCTTTATGCCTTACCTGCCCTCGTCTTTCAAACTCTCTCTCCTCAAAGTCTCAAGTCTAACTCAGGACAACAATGATGACATATACAGGGTTATTTTCTCAGACTTTCAAACATTCAGGCAGAGTGGTACAGAACACGATGAGTTAATTGGGCTTTATATGTGTTGAAATCGATTACAGTTTCCCTTTAGGTTCTTTTTTCCATCAATTCATGTTTTTTAAGGTTGTGCAAAAATGTGCTTTTTATATTTTGTGCAGATTTTAAAGATGCCACCTTGGGCATCTATCACCAAAAATAATTGTTAGTGTAGACCTATTGTGCTGTATCGCCTTTTGTCCATCTAATGTCCATATAATAAAGGATATAAAGAAATTAAATGGTAGTGAAAAATGCTTTAAATCTTCACTTGCCAAAATTGATGATGACAAATGTGGAATTCCCTTCTTTCTTTAACTGAATGCCCGCCCACCAAAATCTCTCTTTACAAGCAATTTTCACATCACTTTCATTTGCTGTCATTACTTCAGCCCCCCTCTCCTGAGCAGAGGCCACATTGTTGAGTGAATCTCCATGACAACAGTCACTGGGTGGTCCCATTTTTCACTGACGGGGGTGTTACCCAAAGAATCTGACTTTTATCCCTCCGCTCTTCGATTTTCAATATTTCTTTACAAAGGATCAACTTTCACTCCACACAAAGGCGAATGCAGGCTCTGCACCCACAGTGTGGCGGTTTAAACAAAGGTTTTCTTTTTACCCGATGAAGTCAAAGAGAAGAGGACCAGAGAGAGACATATAGAGAGTGTCCCCAAATCTCCTTGGTATGATTTTTTTAAAAAGGTGCTATCAACATTTTTTATGTATTGAATATTAAAATTACACAATATGGGTTTAACAACCTATTTTGACAGCAGTATGATGGCACTACAGTGGGGTGCGCTTGCGCATCAAAACCGTTATTTAATCCCTGCTTCACACATTATCTGTGCAGACAGATGGTAGGTGTTGTTTTTTCAACGCAAGCGTCAAACTCCATTCCCTAATTTGTTAGAGATCACATTATGCGAGTTGCTGTTTTAATTACTATGTGCTTAATGTAGGTTTAGGGTAGTGCATCATGGTAATCTGATTTTATTATTCTATTATAATGATTACACTGAAAGATGATAAACAACGTTCAAACCCTCCTGCATTGAGTTCTTACTATATTCCTATTTTTTCCTCGTCTTCAGCCATAAATAGCTGAATTCAAACTTTTCTCTACTCCTTGATGCCCACTTTACTTCCTTCCATAACAGTGCAATGCTTGTTCACTTTGCACACCTCCCTGCAAACTAAACACATGATGCGATGACTCTTCTGCGCAGCTTGTTCTGTTTTATTTTAGCTCAATCCTCTGTATGCAGCCTCTCTCTGCTGCAAGCTATTACCTATTAGCATAGTTTCCCTCCTGTCCTTTTTATTCTTTTTTGTAGCTCTTGTTCAAGAGTAAAGTGGAAAGAACTGTTTCTATTTTTAACTCTGTATGTGACAGCCTGGTATCCATGTCCCCTGGCAGAACAACAAAAGGCAAGCACTGTAAAGCACAGCAGGGCAAATGTAGTGAACACTTTGATGTACAATACAGCTCGTTTTCCTTTGACTGGAGGAGACAGACAAACCTGAGATGATGGTGTTTGTGTCTGACAGAGAGAGAGAGAGAGAGAGAGAGTGTGTGGATGAGTATGAATAACGAGTCACTCTCAGGTCAAACAACAAAGATGTGGCTGTAGCTAGAAGCTATAGTATTGCTTTTAAAATAACTGTACTACATTCTGTAAACTGAAATGTATTTTTCTAACCCCTCATCATAAAGCCTGTCTCCAAGGGTCTTATCTTTGAGCTTGTGTCATGAGTTTATCTTTGTTTTTAATGCCCGTAAACTGAGGTTTTCAAAACCATTCTCCGCCTCCTTCTTAAAACATCAGCACAAACACCAGCACAACATCAGCATCAACACAAATTTGTCAACACAAGGTCCAAGATCCTTGTTTCCAAAGCTCTGATCCCAATTTGTGGTTTTTCTCACTGGATGAAGCTGTTTAGTTGTCGTTGAGACGTGAGGACAGAGATTATGACAAAAACAGCCTAAAAAAAACGCCCATGTAAACAAACGTTTTTTTTATACATAAACTGAATTTTCAGAATTAGCCGGCGTGGTATTTTCTCTCTCACCAAAGACTGAAATCCTGCTGCAGGATGTGCGGAGAATAAGCTCTGCTCTGTGCCATATTGAGCACTAGAGGCAAGAAACATTTCCACACTGCAGTGTATTATTGACTTGCAAACTACTTAACTTTGTTGAATATGAGCAGCTTGTGGAATCAAACAGACACAAACGCCCTGAGCCAAGCAAGCCGTGCATTTCAGCTTTTCCCACACTCCATATAGTCGACACAGTCAATTAGCAATCCAGAGTTAATCTAAGAAGAGCACTCAGCAGTAAGAAGATACACTGGATGTGAATGCATGGAGTGCTGTATGGTAAGAAAGAATTAGGCAAGTGTGGAGTAAGAAGACTACACTCTTTTTACATATGCAAGCAAGGTTATAGAGGGTAATACTATAGTTCTATGATTTTCTTTTTTGTCTGCCCATGGTATTTTTTTTATTCGGGAAATTAAGCTGCTTTATTTAAGAAAGAAATATGCAAGAAGTGCCACTCTACAGCTGTCCAAACCACTTCTTGATGAATCTGGCTAGAAGTGACTGGCCATGAAATTCTGCCATGTAAACAAGGCAATTATTGTCAAAATAATTTCTTCCTTTTTTTGTTTGCTTTTGCAGAGAAGACTGAATTATGAAGCAATCACATGAAATTAGGAACAGATAATTAGTCACAATATAAATAAACAATGGGCCAATTATGCGTCTTTGCTATGAGATCCGTGTGGCTGTCTATGCTACATGTGTCTTATTTTATTACTCTGAGAAAGCCGAACTGCTCCTCATTAAATTTTAATCAGCTGACTGGCTTTTATAAAATAAATAAATAATAAGTCATTTAACTGTGAGTTTATCACGAAGTCAGGAGTCAGGAGCTGGTAAGTTCAGTTACACATATTTTTCTGAGTTCTTGGAAAGGTTTCATTACTCGTTTCAACCAAATGCTGAACAATGGCTATCTGTGATTTACCGTGCAACAAGTTCCCAGAACATTGCAGTCCTTTTTGTTGGTAAAGGAAAGCCAGATAAACAACTCCACGGTCTGATTCAACAAACTGTCACTTCCAAATAAACTTCTACACGTTGAACTGAGATTATGACTATTTTTCTGTGACCTACAGCTTCCCCTCCTGCAAACATTTAACCTCCAGTCAACTGACTAGCAGTTCTCTAAAATACATTGACTTCGTTCTTTCCCAACACAGTGTGTCTGTCAAAGCAATGTCTGAACTGCAGACCAAATGCGTCAGTAGAGGAGTTCAAATAAGGTGCAATAACTCTCTGCATGGGAGTGTAAACTCCACACAACACAATCTAGACCGACTGTAGTTAGGGGTCAATTTGCCAAAACACCAAAAAAAATCAAATATTTTAATAAAATATTAAGAATATATAATATAAAGAATAAAATTTGGTTTGTGGTTCTCACAGCTGTAAAAAAATTAGATTTGAGAAACTCAACAGCAATGTCTACAGACATGATGGCCTGGTTACTCTGGATAATCCACAGACCTCAGAGTGGATCTTTTTTTGGGAACAAGTATATGCATGGATTATAATGAAGACCAAAACAAAGAAAATAAAGCATTAGTGGAAAAAAAACAAGACTCTCCTTGAGGAAGGGACTAAGGGATTTCACTCTCAAATATCTAACTCTACAATTCCAGTAATCATGCATTAACATACATCTGTGAGGATCCCTGCAAGCAATAAATGTCAGGCAGAGACTTTGTCTTAATGAGGTAACATGGGAGGGAAACTAAACAAGCTGTGTCTACAGTATGCATGAGTGTGATGGGCGCACAATTAGCATCTTCTAGTTAATTCACTATGTGCTTCATATGTGATGAGTATGCAGGCAGTATTACCACTAATGGCCGTGTGCTGTATGAGGAAATCACACTCACAATCACCCAAAGGGCTGCCAACTTAATTTTAAAATTACCTACACAGGGAATAACTTGTGAAAGAATATATTGCAGAATGAGGTTAGCTCATGCAGAAGTACAGCACAGAAACAGTCCTTTGAAACTCTCTGAGCTCTTCTCTTCTTCCTTGTGTAACACAAACCACTGTTGACTCTATCCCAGCTTGAGCTTTACCTTCTCCTTTGTACCTTCTGCTCCATCGGTCTTCTTTCTGCTCCTCTCTCAGCTATGGACCTGAATTATTCTCTTTGATCTAATGCTACCTTGAGGCTCACAAGTGAGAACAGGCTTGTGTCGCAAGAGCAATGCAGAGAGACTGGTGCAACACAATGTAGACCTGTTGAACACCTTAGACTGTCCCCAGCCAAGTGCAGATGTGGATTTTTTACTCAGGCCATTTAGCTGAAGTCAATTGTTAAGAGTTAAGGCAGTCAGTGAATATTTCAACAATCTGTGCTGCAAACAAGAAAGAAGTTAAAGTGGATTATACAAACTGAATCACATAAATCATTTCCTAATGAAGGTGATAACAATCCAGATATGCCACAATCACGTACCCTTCTCCTGACTCTAAGTACAGGCATTCATTTCATTCATTCCTTTTTAGGTTCAGCTTGTTCTCACACCTCTGGAGAGCTTGCACAAAAGCTGTCTTGGAAATAATGACAGACAAACACTGTAACATCATCGCAAAAGACTGCAGGGCACTTGTCAAGTGAGGAAAAAAAATTTAACATAAGACCTGAACTGTCTTTAGTTGAAATGCATATTGTTTGCTTAAAAAATGTGTATGGATGCCCTGAAAATTAAAAGCCTCCAAGTTAATTTTATAAAATCATGTTTAAAAAAAAAAGCATTCATCAGTTTTGCAATAAAAAATAACTGAAACAAATAACTGATTATCAAAATAGCTGCTGATTAATTTTGTTTCAGTTGATGGCTGTTGCAGGGATGTGAGACAGTCTTGTTTTCAACAAATGGAAAAGGTGAGAATTTGTCAAATATTTTCAGGGAACAGAAAACATCTCCCGGAACATTTATCCATGTTATTTATTTTCCATGACTGACTGAAGAAACAATCTAAATTTGTCCAGGTTTTCCAAGACACATGGGAACTCTCTCAAAGTAGCGTGAGCAAAGAGTTGTTATTCGTATCCTGCTTGTCTTTCTTGCGCATGTTTGTTTGCCTATGTTACATAACCTGGAGTTGACGTCAGAGCCGTTGGGGGACAAACACGGTATGTTGAAAACTGAAATGGCATATGTAAAAGCTACATCTCTTTCCCTTTTTTACATGAACCACACACATGTCAGTTCCTGAGAGCCATGTTTCAACTTCAGCTAATTTTACTGCATGAAACAGCAGAAGGCTTGGATTCATTCACAGCATCAGAACTGGCTTTGTCACGTCTCTGGAGAAGACACTGACCTTTGTAATGACCTTGCACCAGTATTAAAAAAAAAAATAATAATAATAAATCATGGAAATAAGTACAGGAAAGAAGGAGAGGACAAATCTTACTCTTTGCTTTCTACAGTACTTTCTCCATCTCTTCTTGGAAGCATCTTTTAAATTTGGGTATGTTTGGTCAGTAGTGATCAAGAGGCAAAGGTACAAATGTAACAAAGCGTGCCTAACAGCACATTTAAGGATCACTGTTTAAAATGTTATAGCTTGTTTGTTTAATCCATAAAAATGGAAAGCATAAACATGAATAAAAATAACACTTATGGTTTTATAGGGGATATGTGCACGTCTATGTCTTGGCTAGGCTCAGTGATATTCTGGAGTTTCCACTGGATCTTTGGATCTAACCTATGCAATGAAAGAGTATTTCACAAGATGCCAAGTAGTTCTTTTAAATTAATCTGTTCTGCAAATCTTTGTTCCACTAGATCTTTTCCTGCTTTTAGTTATAAGAATAAACACAGATTAACACCTGGGATTGTTTTGCTGTTTAGGGGAGCTGTTAGTTATCTAGCTTCATCACTGTGAGTGACACCTTTCCAACTTGTCACATTTTTTTCCACACTGTCATTTAACGCACTGTAATTATATGAATATTTATTGTAATTGCTTTCGAATTTAGCCTCTGGTGTTGAATTCCAGAAGCCCAGCACCAAGTCCAACACAAGGCATGTAACACCTGGCTAAATGCTCCCTACTATGGACAGAAAAACAAATTTTAAAAACACCCATAAATCACATGAGCAACTTTGCTTTTTCACCTTTCAGCTGAGAGCATATGATGTTATCTCCACGATGTTCAGTGATTTGGCTGACAATTTAAACAGTTTGAATACTTCTTCTGAGTTCTCCTGTGTATCTATTATAGCTTCCTGCACCATAGGATCCCATAGGTTGACATTTTACGATACACTCGCAGACTGCTAGTGATTTATTGTGACCTGAGCACAGGATGGCATTTCTGCTTCTTTGACATGCAGATGATGATCACTCCTTCCACTGAACTGCTGCTGCCACAAAAAAAAAAAAAAAACAGTGGAGCACCGCACTCAGCAAGCATTTGCCAGCAGCTCTCCATGCACTTCTGAAGAAGACAAGAGGTCACACTGAAACAACTGTGGATGTGCCAAGCCAAAACAGCAGATAGGGTAAACAGATGTCTCGCAGCAAGTGTATATGACTGTGCATGTGAGAGCAAGAAAAAAAAAGACTCCACAGGCCAAATACTGAGTATGTGAGCAGTCTTGAATTCTCAGGAGAACCCTGTGGCACTCTGAGCTATACATCTCATAAATAAAGCAGGGTTTCCTTCAGCTGCAGCCGTGTGTGTGTGTGCGTGTGTGAGAGAGAATAAGAGACAGAGAAAGGGTGCAAATGGATTAGAAGAGGCCTATCATGTTGCTCTATTCAGCAACTGACTCAAATCCCATGCACGCAACAGCAGCACAATTCAGGACGAATCACTGAGGAAATAATGTCTTTACAGCCTACATGTTAAAAATTACATGAACTGGTGACTTCACTTGATAATCTGCCTTAAAATATTTAAAAAATATTTTGAGCAGAAATATCAAACTTGAGCTGTTGCTTCCAAAGCATTAATCCATCCTCATACAGATTTAATGAGCACTGAATTATCAGCCACGATTAGCCAGACTGTTGTCCAGATGGTTGGTGTGACATATTTTGACAGAAGATCAGACTGGCTGTCACATGACTTTTCTTTATTGTTGAACAAAATCTCCATGCACAGTTATGGTAGTTCTTTGCTGATGTCTGCTACCGGACTAAGCTGTGATATGAGCTACACAGTGAAAACACAGTCATTTGATTTTCCCCTGCTTTTCTGGAGGCCTTTTTCTGTCCCAGCCACACACAGTCAGATTTTGCTGCTAGGCTCAAAGTAACTGCCCATTCTTCATCAGCAAAATGCTCTGAATGGCTAAGCAGAGATCAACTCACAAGGCGGCCTGGGATCAGATTTGGCGCAAGGCTATGGAAAACGTGGCTGCAGCATCCTAACACGCAAAATGTGGATCAAAATACACATGTACAGCTACATTCACAGTTTATCCTAGACCATCCAAATGACAAAGTCCTTGCTCTGGCTTGTAAAGCTTGGGGGACACCTTGTTATGGAGGACCTAGGGAATGGCAGTAGTAAACGACTTCATTTTTTCACAGCTTTTGTTTTACACCTCTGAGTTTGTAAAAATAGAATCAAACCTTTTTCATGATATGGGACCTTCAAGATAAAAGGGGGGAAAAAACAGACACTATTTACAGATACTAGATTAGAATTAGAATTTTGATGAAAAAAAAACACGCCCCTTCATTCTGTGGATTTTGTCAGGTGACAGACACTCATCAAAATTTTAAAACAAGCCATTCAACTGGGGACTTTCTAAATAAATCACAGCTGCAGATTAAGAACAGTAAAATGCAGATCCTCCTTTAGTGAGTGTTCAGACAGAAAACATTTCTGGTAGTGGTGCGTTGCTTCGGGTACTGGCGAGATAATGAAATACAAACCGAGAAAGCTAGTTTTAGTAGTAAAGCCACGATTCTGAAAGCTTCTCAGGCAGCAAAAACGCTGCACAATGGTTCATAATACTGAAAGAAAGGACACGGTGAACAGTAGGAATATAGAGCTCATGTTCCAAAGTAATATACTAGGAATTTGAGCTTGCTTATATTTGATTGGCCATGGTAGCTCTGTGCCGGATGATGTTGCACAGTGTTGCGTCATAAGTTGAGCCATGTTCAATTTGACAACACAGCTTTTTTTTTTTTTTTAAACATCCCTGTGGCACCAATGGAGTGGCCTTATTCAGATGAGCATGGGGTTCTGTGTTTTTTCATGCAGAGCTAATGTCAGCAGAAGCAGATCAGACAACATGAGCGTCCAACAATATGTGACAAAAAGCCTTGGCACAAGACCAGATGCCAGATCTCATTTTTCAGAAATGTAGCTAGCATCACTTAGCTGCTCTGTGTTGTGTCTTGTCTTGCTCATTGTGCAATTCTGTCAACATTGTTCAGCTCCTGTGTTGTGGAAGCTGCAGAGCTGGTGGCAAGTTTTCACTAGAGTTAAATTCCATCAGTATAATCCCTCCCATAATGCATGCCCTAGCAAACACACGCACTAGTGATACACCTTGAGAAGCTGTCACTTTCTTTCTCTGTGTTGTCTGGGCATTTCCCTAAATCACAGAGATTTCTCAATTATCTTGTGGGAAACGGTTTAGAAACACAAACCTGATTCTCTCTGCCGTCTTAAGACACATGAGTCATCACTGAGCTCGCTCTCAAGGCATTGCTATTACGATGAAACTACTTTGAATTTAAGACAAGCAACTTGCCATCCAGTGACTGAATATCTGATCCTCCAGAGCTTTTTACAACATGTGGGACAAAGAGCTGATCCTGTGCATTATTTTAAGAGCCGGACACTCACATAGATGCAATTTCAGATCACTTAAACTCAAAATGTCAAGTCACTGGACCTCTTTAAAGTTTTTCCTCTCTTACACACTTGCTACAAAACCAATAAACTGTTTACACTGTTGTTAAAATATAGTGCTGTATTGACCATTTAGCTACTAACATTAGTAGCCACAGCTACAAATCTTAAAGTTACACAGAAGCTCTATGACACTAGAAGGATTCACCTCTATTTGTTTATCTGAAGATCATTTTAAGGGTGACATGCAGGGGTGAGGTTTCATGGAATTAATGTCCAACTCTGGTGGCTACAGCCTGAAAATGAAATAAGTTTTCATTTCATTTCATAAGAAATTACAAGAGAACCCCAATTACTTTGCATACTTTCCTTTTACAGCTACCTACTGATAGATGAATGAAAGTTGAAACTGGATTGGATTCTGACTCCTGAAACCGAGATGATGCAAATAACTAGATCGTTTGGGCTGAGATGACTCAGTGTTGCTGTACTGCAAAGACATGGTCACTCGTGGTTGTAGAGTGTGCTAGCGGAGTCAGGCTTCTTCTTCTTCCTCACAAGCAATATTTGGATGAGTAAAAATGCCAACTTAAGCTTCTTATAGAAATATCACTGACAGGATACAGCTGATACAATCTACTGTCAGTGGTTTTAGCCATTTCAGTCTGTGAAAGTGAGGTGATTGCTATTTTAGAAACTGTGGAAAACTGTCACTACGCTAGCAAATCCCACTGGATGGTCAGAGTGTGTACACACTCAGGTAGGCCCGTCAAAAAAATGAGCAGTATTTGGAATGATTCATTCACTCGCTCATAAGGGAAAACATTTCACATATGTAAATCATAATATTTACTAGAGTGTTGATGCCTTTCGGAGCATCCACAGGAATGGTGAGAGATTGTTAATGAGGCTGAACCTCAGAGAGATGGATGTTACGTGGGCTGCGATGCTCTGAGGGGAACTTGGAACGTGGATCATTCTGTGAAATATAGATAAGCAAAGCCCTTGTGCTCTGGGCGAGATAACTCAATGTTTGTCTGCATAGTGCCGTTTTGTGCATCAGTACAGCCAAAGGGGAAAACGTCCACTTAATTAAATCAATTAGAGCATGAAGGGCCTGCCGAAGCATCTGCAGAAAACAACACGATGGAACAAACTCACCAACAATAGCTTAACTCCTTTTATGAGTCACAGAAACTCTGATGATATATGAGCTACAGCCTTCTCTCCATTTCTTGACTTTTACGCTTCTACGTTACTAGACGAGGCAAGCCTTCTGAACAAGATATTGCACGGCCATTTAATTTTTAATACTTGCTAAGAGGACAGTTCAAACTGGAAAGAAACCGAAAATGCTGACTCTTGCAGTTGGCAAACATGACTGAGGATTTACTGTGTCGTCTTTCGAAGTTTGGATTTTCTTTGCATCTTTTATACAGCATTGTTGTTAAGTAAATTGGCTTGGTCTGTGCAAAAAAGATATAGCCACACACAGGTGCAGTGATTTGGTGAAAAGGTGTAGAGGCAAGTAATCAGGCCGAGGTAAGCCTTTTCTGAAGACAGCGAGTGCAGCATTGGCTCCAAAGCTCTTTGACAGGCTTATATCTTTTCACAAAGCAGTACACCTACTGCACAAACTGTGTGTGTGTGTATTATGAGGTTGATGTATTCATAATAACCACGTCATGATGAAATTTTATAAACCACATATTACCTTACACACAGAAAAATTATCTTAATCAGTTCAATAAACAGAGGTATCAGCAGCCAGTACTCTGAGTTTCAGTATCAGAATCGGTAACAGAAGAGGAAAACTCCGGGGTTTACTACTATTTTCCTGATTAAATGATTAAGAGTTTAACTGATTATAGTTTGTCATGTTCAAATTAATTGAAAATCTTGTTTAAGAAGCTGGAACCAGTGAATATTTTCTGTTTTTGCATGAAAAATGAATCAAGTCCTTGCTGCAAATTTTTTGATTTTCTTTGATTACACAGCTGATTGTTTCAACTCTAATATTTCATTTTTGTGTCTGAGTGTGTGTGTGTGTGTAGGTGTGTGCAGAGGCACCTGAGGTCCTGAACTTTTGTCCAAATTTTACACTCTCCTGCTAAGAAGTGTTGGGTTTCACCCCTCACTCCGTCTCCCTTCATGGCCCAAAGTACCAATTTTCTGCTGTGTAATATGAACCCCACACACACAGATGGATAGTGAGGGGGAGCCGGTGACCCCTGATAGCATTTCAACGAGCAGCTCTCGGTCAGTTTATGAATTTATAGTCATGTCTCTCTGTGGTGGGAGGGGAAATCAAATTTACAATCTGCAAGGCAAACTCCCTGAGGGTCTCGGAAATGTTTACAGAAATCTTATATTTGTTTGTATCAAGCCATGAATTCAGGAACACTGCCAGTTTTAGGGATCAAACCTCCCAGCTGACCGCCATTTCTTCTGTTTCTAAAATAATATACTGCTCACTCCCACATTCTTATCCCCTCATTATTGTGTTTCAAATTCTTGCGCTAACTCAGGCCTTGACATCATCATGCACCAAGTACAGATTATACCACTGTACTATAACCAGCTCTGCTTGCTCCCAGTTTCTTCCCTCGCTCATTCACTCTCCCTCCTTCCCTTCCCCTCATGGTCTCCCCCTCAGTGTCCCACAGAAGGATTAGGCCTGGTGCCCAGTGGTAACACAGGGACACCGAAGCCAACAGACTGTTAGTTCAGTTGTTGGCCATGAAATAGGAACACTCAAGCCGGGTGGCTGAGGAGTGAGATGATTACAGAGATGAAGGATGAGGAGGAGAGAATGGACAAAGTAAGGGAACAAAAGAGATGCTCAGGACAGACAACTGCAACCCTAAACTACTGATAAGAAGGAGAAAACAACGCCATAGAAAAACTATGGTGTAAAATTACAAAAGAGACAAGACGCTTGTTTCTGGATATCAACTGTGTTTTTAAAACAGATAAAGAGAAAACTAAGAGCCTGCAGCCACACTACCAGCTCTGTGAGGCTGTGCACAGCAGATGCTCAAGTGCTAAATGCTTATATCAGCATGCTAACGTGCTCACAATGACAATGTTTACTCACTGATGTTAAGCAGGCGATGTTTTCCATGGCCCCCATCTTACTTTTGCGTGTTAGCATGGTAACATAAATGCAAAGTGCAGCTCAAACTTATTTAAGAATTCAGCTTCTTCTGATCACATTAATAATTGTTAGTTAGGGACAAATTAACAGACAAGCAAGACACTAATAAAAAACTATGGTAATTAACTACCAAACAGAAACAATGGACGTTCTACTGTGCTGAAGGGTTGCAGGGCTTTCACCACATACTTTGTCACTGCTCTGTGACATCGCTCATTTTTCCTTGTGCTGAGAGGGAAAACAGTCCTTGCTCCTCACCGGGGGGCTGTGCTGCAACTGCAGTAGCTGCAGATGATAAAGTAAAAACAACATGAGCTAAATAATTTAAATTCTTTATCATTTGGTGAACATCAATTAAATAAATTGCAGATGTTTTGCATGCACAATGCACTTAACAGTACGTGAAGGCGAACTCGTTGTTGTACTGCTACAACAGACTCCGACGGATCACAGACTGCAGTGTAGCGCTGTTGGTAGGCTAAGACCTTTGATTTAACAGTCGTGGTGGGTCAGGGGATTATAAAAATCATAACAATTTATCCGAGCACCATGGATATCTGTATCAAATTTTATTAAATGATTGTTGAAGTATTTCAGACTGGATCTAAGTAGTGGATTGACTGACTAACCAACGGAAGACGTCACCACCCCTCGAGCCAAATCGCCAGTGTGGCTAAAAATCATAACAACATCAAATATAACTGCCTTTTGAAACATTTCCCTCAAACGGCAACATGGTGTGAAGGAAATTACCAATAATAGCAGGAAATTACATATAAATTCTAGAGACAAACACATTGTACAAAAGAAAATCATATTAACACATATTGTTCTCAGCCATTGTGCGCCTTCTGCTTAGCAGCAGCACAAATCCTTTCTAGAACATGGGGTCATAGAAGGGGGGTCCACTGTCAATACTGTATGTACTGTCAGTTTAATGGCTACCCATTCACCAGATTACAGATGATTACAATGTCGATGGGATGGCCTTTATCTCGCAACCAAAATGATGCCCTATGTCTCCTGACTGCCCATCTGTGCTTGCACTTATTAATTCCTTCTTGTCTCCTGGAGAGATTAAGATTTCTTGAGGGAGACAAACAAGACACTTTCCACAAAGCCAAAAATACCAATTTTGACAATGATCTCAATTCCCTGCCTGGTTTCCTCTGCTGTACTGTAGCTTCCTGGAAGATGACTGGAGATACAGTGAAGGATAACTCACAAAACCTCAAAGGAACTGTAAACCACTTCATCATAAACACAGGATGGGCAGACTGTCAAAGACAGATATAAAAATTGCGTTATTTTGTTTGGGATGCCCAGACAGAACTGGGAAACATGCAGCTGAGGACACAAAAATGATGCCTCAGCATATTTAATATCAAACAATGGACTATAAATGTAAAACACCATACTGTCATTAACTGTTAGTGACACATAAATCTATTTAGAGTTTACAGAGAATGACGCAATCAGCTTTAAAACTCCTTTCTCACGGAGTGCACATTCAAATAAAAAGACTAATATTTCGCCTGCTCTTAAAATTGCTGTCTTTAATTATTTAACTACCAATTACATCATTAAAGTATGAATTTTTTACTGTTACTTATCATGGACTGTTACATTTATAAATAATAGATTGCACTGTGTGCAGTTCCCATATACTAGAGTCATATTTCCTTCTGAGTACAACAATAAGTCCATTCACATTTTAGTAATCGCTGTTCCGTTCATATTACACAAAACAGTACAGATTTTTTTTTTTTGTTTCAAAGAAACGTTCTTGTTTATGACGTAGTCTTTTTTTTCCAGCGACTCCTACTCAAAACAACGGACGAACAAAACGCTGTGTAGGCACGGTGTGACATTTAATCTCTTACACTGTGTGAGGACATTTTAGGCCCATTAAGCATCACATGAGAGAAAGGCAAGCAGAGTAATTAGTCTCAGCTCATAACTGTGCACTCAAATATAAAGAAGACAGAGGATTTGGCCGATATCATCTCTTCTGTAAAGACGTGGCCCAAATGGAAAATTTGTGCATGAAGTGACTTGACATGACAACCAATGAAAGAGAAACCAAAAAATGCGAATAGAACAATATTTACACTGATGGTTCATCATCTACCAACAAGTAACACCAAGCCTAAGCCTATCCTTTTCAGCCCTCAGTTTTCCAAAATCCACTGCGCTGCTAGATAGCACGTTCACAGGCTCCATATCAAGTCAGAGAATTGGGAAACTATCACATGACCGCATTTCATTTACCTGTAATGTGTTTTCATTGGTTGTGAGTGAGTGAGTGGAAAATGCACCACACGAATTGGACCAATGATAAAGTAACTTCACGGTGTGAATAGTGAACGTCAGACATTAACACTTCTGTTTGTTCTTTTTAATCAGCCTTGATATGTTGTTAATCATTACATGTAGATTGTTATTACCTACAAAGAATATTAAGTCATATCAATTTATGTATCACTAACTTCACCAATTTTCCATTATGTCTTGTAGTAAACATCAGGACTGTAAACTATTATAAAACTTGCTTTAGTTTATTTATGGTATTTAACACTTCACCGGATGTGAGAGAGTAACTTCTTGGCAGTTAACTTTTGATTTTTCTTTTTTAATTAATAAGGGGCCGCCTGAATGCACAATTAGTTTTAGTCTCCATGAGGATAAAGGAGGTAAGTCACAGTGACTCATTTGGAAAGTTGGTTCCTCTATCTGTCCTCTGAGACCTAAACTTTTATATGCTGTGTAATGACTGTACGTCGACGGGTGGGCTGCAGCTAACAATTATTTTTATGATTCATTCATCTGTCAGTTATTTTCTCAACAGTTCAATGTTTTAAAGCAGCTTGATTTGTTAGTTTGTTGTTGATTTTGTCCAAAACTTCAAAATATTCCATTTATAATGACATTAAAGAGAGGAAAGCAGTGAATCCTCACATTGTAAAAGCTACAGGAAAAAAACACCCAACGGATTTTCAATCTAGTTGCTAATTATTTTTTTCTATCAGTCAGCTATTCATTTTATTATTATTTGTTTCAACTCTACTTAACTGTTAGAACTGCCTTATTTGTATGTACATGCACGAAGCATGATGCCTCATTCTTGTCCACTTTTAAACACAAATCTGGGCGGATTTTCAACAAAAAGTATTTCTGGGAGTAGATGCAAATCAAAACAACATACGGCAGCAGGTACGTTTTGAAGAGAAGCACTTTCACTACTCAAGAAATACTGCCTGAATGAAGGAGTACGTGTTCAAACCATATTTTCATTAATTAATTTATTGCCAGAACCAGTGAATGATTTATGTTTTCACATCTATCTGACTTCCAGGAGTCTTAATATTTACAAGCAGTAAGGAGTAAATGGTTAACAGCCAAACAAGCTTGACAAATACCTTACGTAAGATTAAACCCTATTGTCAAGTGGCATAAATAAAGCTGTTCAGGGTGGTGCTGCAACAAACAAATACTTTCATTATCATTTAATGTACCAGTCACTTTTGTGATCAATTATTTCGTCTATAAAATGTAAGAAAATGGTGAAAAACTAACCAGCACAAGTCGCAAAGCCCAAGATGACTTTTCATATAGCTTATCTTGCCTGACCGACAGAGAAAAACACAGAAATATTCAGCTTACCATCAGATGACACTAAGAAAACCAACAAATATTCACTTCTGAGAAGCAGGAATTCATTATTGGCATTTTTGCTTAAAAAATAACTTTAGTAATTAAATAACTTAACTGTTCTGGCTGTTGCTGATTTATTTTTGTATTTTGACTGTTTGCCCTACAACAGGGGTCAACTTCATGAAGCTCTTTATCAAAGCAACTGCACCTGGCAGTGCCAAAGTGCTCATACCCTTTAACTAAGTAAAAGAAGCAATGCCACTTGCATTGTACTCTACTAAAAGCATAAATACTCAAAGTACAAGTAGTTTTAAATGGTTAAGGTACAGTAGTTGAGTATTTATAAGTTTTTGTTAGACAGCAGCTGTCTAAGAAAAATTTCTAATTCTGTGTCTTCTGGTGGGATTTATTCTGGTTTTAAAAGTGCTGGAAATTTACATTTACACTCACTTTTTATGGCCTTGAGAGTTGTTAACTTATGATGTAAGAAGTTTCTGTAAAACAGGCCCAGCAGTCTATTACTGCACCTGTCTTCTACATACCTGTCATACTGAGCGAACCTTGTCCTAGACTGTGTTACCATAGTGCCTTCAACAAAGGGTGTGTCTTCAGAATAGGTGTGCCGTGAAAAGTCTACCTGATACAAAAACTGCTGTTTGTACCTTGGAGTAAACTGAGTCACCACACTGCCAACACAGTAAGACAGATCAAACAAACAAACAAACCTTTCTCTCTCTCTTTCTCCTTGTTAATTTAGAGACAATTAAAGTGCAACCATCTAAGGCAAGCAAGAAAGGCAATGCATCCCATCATGTGCTGGGATAGTTGGGAAGGATACACGGTGCAGTTACAATGAAGAGCCACTAGTAACATTGACAAGCTCTGCATGTGGCACCAGTCGCCAGTCTATGGTGTTTTGGCAAATGTGGTTCATTGTTTGAGCCATTGTGCTTTTAAAAGACGCTCTCACGCACGACATGCACTGTAGACATGAAAGAACAGAAATGTAAGTGGGTAGAGAGCAGACATGCGGAAAAACTACTCAAACAGATGTCTTAGAAATCAGATGTGCCTAAAGACCTGCCTGTATATTGGTACCATTGCCTGCGCTTACAGGCCTTTGAGAAGAGATCCTGTATAAATATTGCAAAATAGGTGACTGGGTGTATTTAAACTACCTGCTTTGGATGTAAGAATGAAAAACTAAGCCATGCACAGTGTGCTGTTTGATCGTAACAGGCACAGACGCGAGGTAAACCGAGGTTCTAGCGCAATATCTAGTTAACAAACCACATCTGAGTGGACAAAGACCCAGCGTCAAATCTGGAAAGTGACACGAGAAAACCAGCGTCTCTCCTCCCCCCCAACTTTTATGACTGTCTGGGGTAGCATTTGTTACGAGACAATGAAATTAAAAAAAAAATAATAATAAATACGCTTAAACAACGCACGACTGGGCAAAGTAGCCAGTCCAAGTGCAGCAACTTAAACAGTTCATGTTCGGCTGCGGGGCTTACCTTAGTGTTCACTCCAGTGAGAATGGGCAAACGGCGACACACTCAACACGCCAAAATGAAAACCTGTCTACTGAACAGTGAGTTATAAAGCCCGCGTAAAAGCGACAAAAAGAAAAAGAAATTAA
This sequence comes from Toxotes jaculatrix, assembly GCF_017976425.1. Classification (NCBI taxonomy): domain Eukaryota; kingdom Metazoa; phylum Chordata; class Actinopteri; family Toxotidae; genus Toxotes; species Toxotes jaculatrix. The sequence continues at coordinate 8,697,404 of NC_054408.1, read as the reverse complement.
ATCCACATTATCCTTGTGCCTCCCTGTCTTTTTTCCCCTTTCTTTTAAATCATGCTGTAACCACGTACAGCCCGATCTATCCTCGCTTGTTTTTCTGTCGCAGGCTCACTGCCTCCACCTCAATCACACGAATCAAGTTAGTCACAATGAGGGAAGCACTTCCGTTTTCTCCACCGTCAAAATAAAACATCATCATGTGGGGTCGCAATTCAGATTCGGATTCAAAGAACTTCACTGTCATTCCCTCTACGTTCAGGTACGTATTAGAAACGAGATTACGTTGCACCAGCTCAGAAGATCACAGTAGAGGCAGAGAAGGAAAACCACAATGAGGTACAAGAAAAATAAAGTACCATAATGTGGGTGTGGGTGTGAGTTGTCTCTGGTCAGAGTGTTGCACAATAAAATTTCGGTGGTGGAAGGGTTGACAACTCCAACTCACATACTTGTCTCTAGAAGTCAGCAAAAAATGAATAAATAAATAAAAAGCTGTTGCTGGGTCTCTATTGATCCTCCACTACACATGGTGGTTTCATTATTTCCCCAGGCACCCAGAAGCGAAGCAGTGCTCTAGAGCAGAAACTATATTGGTTGGTTAAGTCATTAATCAATTTACAGAAAATTAAATGCTGACAATTCATTATTTGTTATCACTTTTCAAGCAAACTTGCCAAACACCTACTGGTACCAGCCTCTCAGATGAATGTTTGCTAGTTTCCAAGTTTTTGTTGATGAAATAAAGCTTCAAAACAAACACAATATATATTAAAACAGTAAATATTAAAACAGTCTTAAAACTGAATTTTGGCACAGAGACCCACTCATAGTCAAGGTTACAAGACAGATCACAAATCATAGTTCAAATTGTACATTAGTGCATCAAATTTGCAGTTAACCAAATCATGTGGATCTGAATGATATGTAGTAAACCTGGGGAACTGGGGCTCCTGGGAAGTTGTCCACTTTGCCCATTGGGAATTCAGCCTTGAATATTGTCCACAAAATAGAAATAAAGAATCAAAAGTAAAACTATGCATTATGAAGGTAGAATACTACTACTACTAATAATAATACTCTATTGCACAAACAATCAACATAGTGCCTTTGAAAGCAGTGTTTCAAAGTGGCTTAATAGAAAGAAAAACAAATCAAAACCGCTTTGATTTATTTTGAAGGAACGTCACATGTTTTCCGGTGTGATCCTGCTGCCTTCGGCAGGCTTGATCGCCGGTCCGGTTGGTGACGTCACCAACGCCGGGGACCAGTAGGCTACAGGACAACGCCAGAGGAAAAAGGGACAAACTCTGAGGGACTATATCGCCCCTTGCTGATGGCAGCGGGAAATGTTCTTTGTACTCAAATATTTTCCTATGTTCGTCTGATTCAAAGGTTTTCTATAATACAAGTGATTCATCTGTAGAGTCTTGTGAATTCACGAAGGCCGCGTCACCCCGCCTCTCTCTGAGACACCACATTCTTCCCATTCATGAATTCAATAAACGGCAGACTCATACAGTGATTAATACGTAAAGTGACTGATGCGTAAAGCTCATTAATCTACAGACAGCTTCTATCTTCCACAGTTGTGAAGGTCTTGAATAAGCTTGCATGGCAGAAAGAACTATTTTTACTGATGTCATAAATTATACCAAAAACATTTGCATTATATTCCTATGACATAACAAGGAACAGCATATGTCTTCCTTCAGAACTGCTTTTTCCTGAATCAAAAATTAGCTTTAAAACTAAAACTCATAATGTATTATTTCCAAAAATTTAGATGTCTGACTAACTGTATGACCAAATTGAAATATTAAACAAAGTCTGGTTTCAACTGTACTGTATACTTCACATTCTGCAATTGTTAGATATTTGCATTATAGGTCAACTTTATTTTTTCCACACAGGAAAATTAAATTGTCACAGCCACAAAAGGAAGTAAAAAAAAAAAAAAAAAAATAGATGCTTATACAGATAAGGGAAGTATCTAAATGAAAAAAGATTGTTGCACTTGTAGCCTACACTCACATTTACATAAAAACACCATGTGAAACACAAACAAAAGGATTTAATGTTGTTGAATTGTGAAGACATGTTAAATAAACAGGATGTGCAAGAATCAAGGTTTATCTTACAGAAAATTGTGCTGAATCATACAGTAATGTTGATTTGACTCAGAAAGGCAGTCCCCACCAAAGTATTATCCACCTGTGCTAAAAACTCAACACACAGTTTTAAGGCAGAGAGAAATGAGAGAGTGAGAAAAGGCCAGAATGTAATCTACAATAGATAACTACAGATGATAGATGTATGTGTTTTTATTTTGTCTGTTATTTCCTGTGATCAGTTTAAGGTGTAAGTCAGTTTTTTTCACAGCTACTTAAATGAAATAACACGTCATATAAAATCACATTGCAGCTGAATCTAGAAATCCACAAAAACTGTGGAAAACAAATTCATTTTTGACTCATTTCCTGCTGTTTTTCAACATAAAAGAAAGACTAAGAACATATATAAACGTAAACTGCAAACCAGAGGATAACATCACATCCTTGTGACATAAATACACTGACTGTCTATGCCAGTCTCCTCACCGACCACAGACATCTAAAATTAGTCTGAAAATTAGTCAGCCACAGTATTTATCTAATTTTTACCACTGTCTCAAGCAATATTCATCCATTTAATGGTTCACTTAGAACAGGCACACTGACGCAGATTCATTCACTTGCTCCACAGCACCTACACGTTCGTTCTTTATTCCCACACTGGAAAGAGGAGTATTGAAATGTACACCTGTCAAAGTTTTTTTTGACCTTTTGATCTTAGACTCTAGAATGTGAAACTGAAACTGAAAATGGTTTGAGGTCAAAACAATGCTTTTATTTCTGAGGTTAAATTGTGGGAAAAATCACATCAGTTTAAAACAAACAGCTTCTTGAGCAGACATTTGGCTCTTGAGGTGTTGAATTCCCTGCCACAAGGGGGCAGAGTATGCCTGGCAGAAGAGCTAAACACTACCTCTTGTCACCAAACGTGCACATCACACATGCCAGCCTTTACCAGCTCATTGCTGTAGTGTCAGGATGTGAAAATAACCAACCCTTCTGATGAACTTCTCACACACCTCCCCACACTCATTCAGTACAGACTATTACTTTCATACCCTAACAAATCAATTTAAATGGAAAGTAATTGGATGTAATTGGAAAGTACAATGCACATGCTTATTTGTTGAAGATCGACATTTTTACAACAAGCCCATTTTAACACAGCTGATTTAAGGATAATTGGAAAGAGCGGAGGTGCATGTTTACACTACCAGATGTACATTTGGTATTATCAGATTTCATGGTTGAATTTCATTTGGCATAACTATTTACAAATCTGGTGGTTTGTTCACCAAGACATAACATTGTTACGTCAAGAATATTACAGCCCTGTAAGAGATTCAAAGCCCCTATAATGGTGAAAAATGACTGGGATCTTCCTCGTACTCCTCCTCTGTGAAGTCAAAGGAGAGCTTGACTTATTAATCAAGGCTGAGTAACACTTGTCAACACTCTATCCGCCACTGTTATAGCCAGGATGTCTTCCATTTTAGATCCAAGCCCCTCATATTCTCACCAGCCACACCAAACCATCCCCACTGAGTGACCACTGAGAGCTTAGAGGAGCTATAGTTACAACGCTGATGAAACTGGATGTTTATTTTGGCAGAAAGGCGCCTGTCTTTAAGTCCACATGACTGGAAGTGATGATGTATGTGATGAGGCAGTGGCTCCCATGCTATGTTTGCTATTCTGTGGCCTGCAGGGCCAATGAAATGTGAAATGTGACTCACAATAAATGCAGATTATGTCTGTGATGAAAAGTATGGTCATGTGTTTTACTTGATTCAGTCGTATAATTTATTTGTATGTCAGTTTGTTAGGTACATCCACGTAAACCTAAACCCCCCAAACATCATATTTTCATTCAATGTTCAGTTTCTGATGAAACTGTTTTAAAGAGGTGATGATTCAGCATAATTGTTCTTTTACTGTTCTTTAAACTAATCTGAGCTATACTGAGAGGTGTTTCTGAAATTTAAACCACCCTTACTGATATAAATGTGGTGAACCAAATATTAGAAGCACCTCTCAGTTTAAGTTAAGTGTATCTAATAAACTGGCAACAGAATCCATGTTAAAGAACAGTTGGATATTTTGGAATACACTCATTAGTTTTTCTGCCTAGCCTTAGATGAGAAGATGAGTAAGTAATAAGTAAATTAAATACATGTTGTATACTAAAATATGGATGACAGAAAAAGATCAGGAAGCTTATGAATATAGTTTGAATTACAACAATTTGATACAAATCATAATAAATTAAATCATAATAAATAATTCACAACAGATTCATAGATACAATCTGTCTATATTGTTGTATGCATTTAAGATGAAGTGCCATATACAAGGCATAATTACAAGGCATAATTAGACTGTTAATAGTTATTAATAGTTATATGTATCACTTATTCTCTGTCCTGCCCCCCTTAATGCTGAGGTCGAAATTTCCAGAAATTTCCAAGTTAAAAATTCAGAAATCTGAGCTCGACGTGTTCTACGACTAACAATGCCAAATATAAACACCCAACATGGCTGACTCGTTTTCTTATGGCAGACAGCATATAAATGTTTGCAGTGTCAGCAGAGCTTGATTGGACACATGCTCATTTGACGACTCGGTACATATTCATGCCCATCAGGCCTAGTTTCTTTGCAAAATAGTCTACATGGTTTTCACCTTTCTACCAAATCAGTAAGACTTTGCTGTCAGAACAGCCAAATAACTAAAAGCCTAACAGCATTACAAAGTGGGGATTGTCAGTCACATTTGGCTCCCATCTGGCACCCTACCTCCAGCCTCAATCTTTCCTCTCGCCCCCAGATCGGATCTGTATTCTGGGACATGGGGGTTTGGTACTAGCTGCAAGAGAGCCACCGTGACAGCTGTCTTGCTTTGCAACCGACAGAATTAGTAAGATAAACACAGCCACAGACAGAGGGGCCCAGTTGTTATCCAGATAAGTGAGGTCAGATGAGACTGCAACAGTCTTTTAAGTTATTAAGTAGTCCCACCCGGTTCATTTAATAAGTAGTTGTAAAAGTATTTAACCGTAAGAACAAATGACACTGGTCATGTGCATTTAGCTCTGAATCTTTGGCGGTCTAAAGGTAAACCTTTGACTTATATCCTGACACAGTTACAGAAGACCAAAGTCTCTGAGCCTATTGTTCATGGACAATAAAATCACATGAAGTCAATTTTAATTATAGGCTATAGTACCAAATGATGACAAAGGTCATCTTGTGACAGACAAGGAAAAACAAGCCATGATGTCAAAAAGGAATCAATATGGACATTATTGCAGTTACACATGCATCATTGCACTGCCCAAATCTCAGTTTGCTTGTTAGCATAATTACAGGAATCCATCCAAGTGTCACATGCTGTCATCATTTGAGCTTCGTTATGTAATTCTGATGTAAAATGAACAACAAAAAAATCATACCACCAAAAAAAAGAAAAAACTGGAAGACCCAGTTGAATTTTACTCTAAAAAGATACAGTCTGGGGCTTCATGCTGTAACTTATAGACAATAACCATACTTGACATCCTGGGTTAATGATTTGTTTACAATAGTCTGTAATGGCAAAGGGAAGGGAGAAGTCCTCTCTTTAACCAGGCCACAAATCTGCCTCTAAAGCTCACTAAAGCATGATATATTTTGTTTGTTTTATCTGTGGCAATATTTAAATGTAAAAATGACAAGTTGCACTTTCAGTGGGGGGAGCCAGGTCAACTATTTCCTCCTGCTTGCAGTCTTCATGCTAAGCTAAGCTATATGGTTGTCCTAAAGAGACTCCTGCTGGTCACTTGCTAATTGCCGCAAGTATACTCTATTCCTACTGTGGGAGCCTAAATTATTCTGTCCCTCTTCATCAGTTCTAATTGCCCATTTGAGACTTTCATTATGACAATGCACGTTCTTTAAAATCAGTTGCTGGGATCAATTTCAACCAGTTTGAGAAGCAGTGCAGTGAAGTTCTTCCAGAGGATCATCTTGGATTTTGGATGACCAAGAGATATTCCAGTCCAAGTGGTTGCTGTGGCATTAATGATTAACGGTCCACTAGTGATGATGGGGTCTGCCTGGCTTGACCTTTCCACATGGCTGTATTTGCAATGGAAGTAAGCACCAGGCTTTAGCATCACGATAGCCCTGCAGTGCCCAGACAGCTGCACCTTTATCCGCTGGCCTTAGCAGCTGAGTTGGAGGCCTCAGTCCAGAGGGTACAGGGTGGGGGCGGGATAATTTTGTGCCAGCTGAGCGGTGGGAAGAAGCAAAGGATGGGGGGCTGGGGGATGGGAGGCAAAAACTGAGGGCACGCTAGACCAGACTTGGGCAATGTTTCAATTGGTCATATAACAGATACGTCCCCTGAGATATAAATTAGACCACTTGTCTGAAATGAAGTGAACTGAAATTATTTTTTTCTAATGCCTGGGTTTAAGTAAGTATTATTGTAATGTGTTAAATGTACACTTTGGCAAAACCAGAGGAACATGGTGAACATGCAGTATGTGATTTATATGTGCTGTTTCATGAGGTAAATTTCCAGTTTTTACTAAAAGTACATTGGATGCTTGAATTAAAAGATGCCACATGTCTGGCAGAGTAATCAAATCAAATTTATTCCCAGTCTTGTCCTCTGAGCTAGCACAACATCTTCTTCTGTCTGCTACCTAATGAGCTGACATCTGACTTCAATTTCACTTAAAAGTCCAAATGACACAGCTTCCTGTTTGTCCCTGATGACCATTTCAAACCTGTTTAGTATGGCATTCATGAAAACATTGCTGAGCTATTATCTGCAGTTTAACAGAAATTGAAAAGTTCCTGGTAATTATATTTTTATCTCAGTTGGCATTTGGAGCACCTTGTATGTAAGAGCAAGAACCAAGGCCTGTCAGGTATTTGGCCTGTGGCTCCAGAGCTCATAAAAGATTTCCCAAATCCTCTAAAATGGCTAAAAATTTAAGGCTAACTGGGAGAATTACATTGTTTTATATATGAAAACTGCTAAAAACTGCAACTAACTGTAATACCATGTTCACCATGTTAGCATTTGCTCACTAAACACACTGTGCAGCTGAGACTTATCAGTTTTGCAGTTATCTGGTCATGAAGTAGCCATCTAGTCAAATTAAAATTTTGATTGATGAAGATGATGGCACAAAATGAATAGTCAAGCAATCACCAAAGTCATTACCGTTCATCCTGAGCATGAACCAAGTTTCATAGAAATCTAGCCAATAGTTGCTGAGGCATTTCGCTCAAAACCACAAATGTCTACCTGTCAGACGATAACCAAAGTCAGTGTCTGTACAAAATCTCATGGTAATCCATTGAGTACTTGAGATATTTTAGTCTTTTTGTACCAAAGTGGCAGACAAACCAGTAGATATCCCGCTAATGTGACTTAATAAATAAAATGTTCTTATGGTGTTTAACTCACACAAATATAAAAACTTTCATATACGTAACTACACACACAAACAGATTTAACACTTTGTGAAGCACTAAACTCTTTATGACTTGCTACAAATAGAGCACTTGAATCTTAGTGAAGTGCTGCTGACGCATTTTCTCACTGGAGAATGTCCAGGGACCACCAGGTCAGGAAAACCTGCTTAAGAGAGTGAGAGAGAGTGAGAGAGAGAGAGAGAGAGAGAGAGAGTTGGGATGAGGAAAGAAAGAGTTGAGAGGACCATTGGGGAGGGTGGCGTAGCAGTGTGAACAAGAGAGTGGGGTTGCAGAAAATAGTGCGACAATTTTCTTAGAAACCATGTGGGTGTCTGTCATTACCAGGCCTGGATACCATACCCAACACGTTAGACGTTTGGGATTGAAAGTGTATTCCCCTGTGAGGAGAAATATAGGGAGGTAGAGACAGATGAGACATATGAGTAGAGACAAATCTCACAGGACAACAATCTTTGACATTTGACCCTTGGAATCCTTTCCATCATGTATCAAAGGCCATAGGAATATTGAGGCATTATATAACAGAGTGCTTGTGTGTTTGTGTATGTGCGTGTGCAGTATTATGATAATGATAACCACAGATATCTCTGATGAAAAGAAAACAGCAGTTGAGGAGAGTGACTTGCTTTTCTCCAGGAAGCGGGATAGGGAGGGATGATATGGTTTGTCTTTTGTGGGGGAGAAACAAATTAGTAGAAATTAAAAAATTACATTTAAGTGAGTGAGTGAGACAATGAAGCACAGAGTGAGCATGTGAGCGAATGAACAACGACTGAGTGACCTTAAAAGGCCACATGATCTCGGTGACTGAATGAGCAAGTGAAAAGGGGGCCATGGGGTTATCTCTGTGAAGCGCCGTTGTATTTACAGATCATCTGAAAAAAGATTCCCTGCCCCCTCGGTACCCCCCACCACCACCACCACCCCAAACACACCCCACCCCTGCCTCCCACCTCCATCGCCCCTCCCCCCTTTTCAATTAGCCCCTGATGGGTGGAGTAATGCAATCAGGAGTAACTAGTGCTGAGCCAAAGCCTCCTCTCTCAGTCTGCCACAGACTCCGCACAGGCACACACTCCTCAGACAGGAAGGTAAGACTCAACTCTGTTCAACTGCTCCACTATCCATCCATCCACTCATCCATCTTTCCACCCATTCATCCTTTCCACTGGTCGTCATTCACCATGTCTTCCATTGCCTTGGACACAGCTGCTCACTGTGCTCTGGCATCCTCCTATCTGCCTCCCCACCCACCTGCTCATGTTCTCCCTCTTTCCACCTGCACAGTATCCTCACTATTTAACCACCTTTTCTCACTTTCTGTCCTCCTATCTGTCTCAGAGACAGCCCGATTTCCTTTTTTTTAAATTAAACCATTTTATCTTTTATCTATTAAAAAAATGTACAACCCTTGTTGACCCGTTAGCAGAGTTCATTTCCACCTTCCACCCTTCTTTCATCTCCCCTCATCAACCTCACACTTCCCTTCAGCAAAACTGTGTTAATGAAGGTGTCAGCTCCTTACTAGGTAATGTATTACACAGTAGTGACATCTATTTTTGCAAACTGGTCAAAGCTTTAGCTTTTTTGACGCTCTACACAGCATTTTGTTGTGATGGAATTCAGTTTAAAATCTGTTGGTCACGCTTTCCAAGTGCACAAAAAAAGAAACTGTTTAACTGTTCAACAGCTACTAAGGGATTTGAAAGGTTCCTGAAAATATATGTATAGCTAGTAACAGTTGGTTGTACTACATTTAATCTAATTATGAACTGTAATTCAAGATTTGATAGGAGCAGCTTCAATTTAGAGCTTAATTTAACATTTAATTCCATTATCCACTTACAAGGCTATTATTTGTGGTTGTTGTTAAGACTTCCTTTGTTGATGAGGAATTCCTCCAGAATTGCTGCTTTGGTAAAGTAGAAGATTGCTGTTGAAAGAGGTCTCACTGACAGAGAAAGTACGTATAGTTTACATTTCTTGAGATGGTTGGGTAAAAAAATTTAAGAGAATCTTGCACATTTTTAAAATATCTGAAATTAAGAATTTGGCAGAATTAAATTTGCAAGATGGTAGAATTCCGTTTTCAGCTTGACTGGAAGCTAGAATTAGTTGTAAAAACTCAATTTTTGACCCAATGTTTAACACAATGCATGCACAAAGAGTTGATTGTCCATGTGAAAGCAGCAGTTCTGCTCCTTTAAAGACAGGCATGCTGTCTTTAAGCTCTGGAACTTTCTGGGGATAGACAAGGCAGCAGAGTGGTCCAACACTGTAACTGGCTGTAGCTCAGTTTTGAGAAACTCGCAGATGGGAAGCATCAAAGAGACCCCAGAAGCTGGGAAACAGCTGCATGGCATGTCTGAATAGCTGGAGGTTTTATTTGTGGCAGTTCAGATTATCCTTTTTTTATTTTTAGGAGTCAGATAAATCCTTATATAAGCTAGGTGAGTCATGGTGGGAGCAATAGACAATGAGGGAATGTGGGAGGGGTTGAGAACACTCAGGGCAGAGGGGACACACAGATTAAACGCCTCAACTTCAACCAGATACTAAGCTTTTGAATGTCAGGAACATCACAAACATCACTCACAGATCATATGCTGAACCACACAGATGAGGAATACAGACTGATCGCAAATAGATCAAGGGGAAGAAGTTCTTGACTGTCTAAACCCAATAAAACAGCCAGAGAATGGGGACAGCAACAGAGGAGAGCAGCTGAATTAAAACCAGAAATCCAAGAAATTAAGAAAAGCAGGGATGAATGAAACAGTGGAGAGGGGAGAATAAAGTTTTCCAGCTTTTGTCTCCCAAGGTTCCTTATATGGTCAAAACTTTGCTGAAGAATCAATGGACACAGTCACGTGAATAGTAGAGTACGTGTATGAGTTACAAACAAAATGCACACACACACTCAAATACAGTCTACACACTATCCTCAGTCAATAGGGAGAAAGAGTATTTAGGCACAGGTGGGATAACCAGGCAGCTTAACAGTCAGACCACAAACAGCTGCAGATTGTGAGTAGACATTATTACAAGTGCCATTCAAACCTACTTATACATGGACACACAGGCTCGCTCACGTACACACTCGCACGGTGACAAGGGATACTGTGATCTGGTGCTGACAACTGGAGGTGAGGTGATGGATGGGTCAGTGTACAGTGGCATGGTGGGCGCTGGTATGCATCGGGTCAAAAGTTGACCGTCTCTAAGCAGGACTGATAGGAGTTATTTATAACCTCCTCATCTGTCACCTTCTACTTCTGACACTGAGAACAAAATGAAGGACTGCTGAGAGATGAGCCAGGGAGATGAAAGGGGGAAAATGCAATGCGGGAAAACCCTGTAATGTGAAAGATCTTGATACTGAATACTGATACTGTGTCCTGGAAAACATTTATTGCTAGAAATTTACAGTCTCTAAGAAACTGGTCTCTGCTGAGTAGAGGTGGTTAATCGGTCCAACTTAGTGATTCAATTCGATTACGATTATTGAGGTCTCAATTCGATTATCAATCGATTATTGAGTTTGCAATGACAACAGTAACCAAAAACACCATAAACGTATTGCACCATTAAAAAATGAATTACTCAACTTGTCTTTTAAGAAACATCTCAAAGCACCTTCAGTATTGTGTAGTATAGCTGTAACTTCCAAATTATTTTTTTAACTAATTTTTGTCTTTTACTGGGGCTAATTTTGTCGTCACCTCGTAGAGAGGACGTTGATTCGGTGGAATGAGGCTTCAGGCGGTTGTCTTTAGCCCACGCAGCCTCCTCTGGATGGAAGCGCGACATGTGAGCCCTCGTCCATCCATCCATCCATCCGTTTTCTATACCGCTTGATCCGTCAGGGTCGCGGCGGAGCTGGAGCCTATCCCAGTGGACTACGGGCGAGAAGCGGGGTACACCGTGGACTGGTCGCCAGTCAATCGCAGGGCTGACACAAAAACAGATAACGACACACTCATCTAGGGACAATGTAAAGTAGCCAGTTAACCTAATGTGCGTGTTTTGGGATTGTGGGAGGAAGCCGGAGTACCCGGAGAAAACCCACGCAGGCTCAGGGAGAGCATGCAAACTCCGCACAGAAGAGCTCAGACCGGGTTTCGAACCTGGAGCCCTCACGTTGCTAGTATTGCCACAGTACTTTTCACCACCCCTACTGCTGGGTGTCAGTGTCAGTGCAAAGATGTATTTGAACAGTGGCAAAAAGACAGAACTGTCTACAAGACTTAATGTTATTTAAGTAATGGGATGTGGAAAATCGTTTGTGATCATCCAGATAAAGTGGTTTCATATGTGAAACAGTCTTCTTCAGCTTCCGTGCTGTTAGCATTTTCTCCTCACTGTCTATTTCTGTTTCCTTGTTCTTCCCTCCCTCTCAGGTGAGTTACCCAGGGTCAAGATGACTGAGCGCTACGACTGCCATTACTGCAAAGAGTCCCTGTTTGGGAAGAAGTATGTTCTGAGAGAGGAGAATCCCTACTGTGTGAAATGTTATGAGAGCCTGTACTCCAACACCTGTGAGGAGTGCAAGAAGCCCATTGGCTGCAACTCCAGGGTAGGAGACTCTGTGGGTTTCTGTCTTGACTAAATAGAATCGATGTCAGCCTCGCTCTCACTGTCCATCTGATGTTTTTGTAGGACCTGTCCTACAAGGACCGTCACTGGCATGAGGACTGTTTCAAGTGCTTCCAGTGCAAGCGCTCGCTGGTGGACAAGCCCTTCTCCACCAAGGATGAACAGCTTCTCTGCACTGAGTGCTACTCCAATGAGTATTCCTCCAAGTGCCATGAGTGCAAGAAAACCATCATGCCAGGTAGGAAGAAAGAGAGCAACCAGCTTAAGCAGAGCCAATACCAACACAACATATCATCCTGTACTTGGTTTTCTGAGATATCTTTAATCCACATTTTACTGTTGAAAATAAATAATTACACATTGTGGAATAAGGTGCTATAACTCAATATGGTCCATGACAGATTATGATACCGATACATAATAACAAACAATAACTAAAGAGCAATACTGCTATTCTGAATCCTAATATTTCTTTAGATGTTACTAAAGAACCATTAAAGTTCAAGTTGTTCTATTAAATGTAAAATTTCCTTACAGAGAACACAAAACATAATTAAATGTTTACTCTGTCTAGACTAATGAAAAAAGGGCATATTTGGTTTAAACTCTATCCATCCCATAACCTTATGTTTCTCTGAAGGCTCCAGGAAAATGGAGCACAAGGGGAACAGCTGGCATGAGACCTGCTTTACCTGCCAGAGATGCCAGCAGCCCATTGGCACCAAGAGCTTCATCCCTAAGGACAACAATAACTTCTGTGTGCCATGCTATGAGAAGCAGTTTGCCATGCAGTGTGTGCACTGCAAGAAGGTAGGATGCCTCATTGAAGGTATCATAAAGTTTAGCTGATTTTCAAAGTAGTACTCACTTATTCCCCATCTTAACTGAAAGAACCATGTTTACACCTGTTATGTGCAACAGCAAAGTGTGACAATTCCCTCTCATTAGCCCATCACTACTGGCGGGGTAACCTACCGTGACCAACCCTGGCACAAGGACTGCTTCCTGTGCACTAGCTGCAAGCAGCAGCTGTCTGGCCAGAGGTTTACCTCCAGAGACGACTTTGCTTACTGTCTCAACTGCTTCTGCAACCTTTATGCCAAGAAGTGTGCCTCCTGCACCACCCCCATCAGCGGTAACCACTAACTACTGGTCGCTCTGAATCTAAACATGATCTCTTGTGTTCCTCTAATGTCTTGACTTACACTTGATTTTCTCTTTCAGGTCTTGGAGGCAGCAAGTACATTTCCTTTGAGGAGCGTCAGTGGCACAATGACTGCTTCAACTGTAAGAAGTGCTCTGTGTCCCTGGTTGGCCGTGGTTTCCTCACTGAACGTGATGATATCCTGTGCCCAGAGTGCGGCAAGGACATCTAATTCAGTGATTCAATGATGATGGATACTTCTGACTGGATGCCAATATTATGATCAAGGAGCGAGAAACATGCCATAAATACTATCTGAGCACAGAGCATAGCGCCATAGCATATTTACTACATAGCATTACTATGAATGTACATTGTTTTCGGACTTTAAATAGAAACTAACAGTGTTATATTGAATTCAGAAAGTTTAAGTTAAATGTTTATGCTTTGAGAAAAAGTAATTACTAACACAATAACTGTTAGCATGAATGTAAAGACATTTGCTTATGTAACAGCAACACGCTTGCAGATAGACGATTGGAGCATTTAGAAATAAATATAAAATATTTACACAGACTTTGAAGTGTAATAGTAATTACTGCTTTGTGCTGTAATTAGTTTGAGGTTTTGTGAATGAGTTCTGATATAACCAGTTAAATATAATATTAATATTGCATCTTTACTTGTTAATGTTATAATGTTAGTGTATAAATGTTAATTGTAGTTGTGCATGAAATTGCATAAATTTCAAAATTGTTAATACAAAAAAATATATATATCATGGAGGGGTCAAAATGTTTCTATAGCAAACTCTTGAGCAGAAAATGCACACAAATCAAAAATATAAATGTAATTACATTTTTTAAATATATTGCAGATTGCTGGGTCTAAACCTCTTTAAAATAATTTAATTTACTTAATTTTTTTTCACCACTGTTCACCCAATGTTCAGTTTAAGAGTGCATTAGATAATGTATATGTTACAATAACCGCAGATCAAACATGGGGCTCAAAGATTCTTTTCTACTGTAATTAAATCAAGAGAAGTGATTCATTGCATTGGATAATTTATTTTAAAAAAACTGTTGGTACAAATATGATACTTGATTTGACAGTGGATTCAAAATGCTTTGTAAATCCTGTTACCATGTGTTTTTGATGAATTGTATCTAAGTCAGTTTCAAAGACGGTGACCGCAAAGTCAATTTATTCACAATTTTAAATAAATCTAGTTCAAAAAGACTGTATTCCCTGTTTAGTCCTTATTCTTCTCTTTTCCTGAATCATTAAAATGTGATATTTACATACATGAATGTAAGTTACCGGCTTCGTCTCTGTCAAAATGGCTACTTAGCAGTGATCTATGATCTAGCTGTACAAGAAAACTGATTTTTTTACAAAAACCCCGAACAGCTTGTGAAACTGCACTGAGGTTTGAACAAAGCTCACTGGAAAGAAGTTAATTGAGGACAGAAATGATACATGACATCTGTTATTTCAAGCATACACACCTTCTAAAATACTATGTTCAGCATAAACTGTGGTGTGTATTCTTCTATGTATGTAAGCATCAGCCAGACAAAAAACAAAGCAGGAAACTGCTTCACCACTGCCACATGATGTGTTTACAATGCCTCTTGGGTATGTCCATCACTCTGACAGTCTTGGTCTCGAATTTCTTTTAACTAAAGCAATCCAAAAAACTCAGCCTTTCACCACTTCAAACCAGTGACCAAGGCCCTATCACCAAAACCAACTCATCCACAGAAGCATTATATGAACAGCCATAGTTTCTTAAATGGCATTCTGGAGTTGCAGATTATTGATGGTAAGGGCACTTGAGGTTGTGGAAAGCTACAAGGAGGTCTGGGACTTCAAGATCAGGACGATCTTCGAAGCATCACCCCATCCTGTCAGCTCTCAGAACTGAACGAGAGCAAGGAAGGTGACCTTGACACACAAGTAAAAGGGTTTCCATCCCTTTCTGCAACTAGTGGGAAAATTGTGATGGGAAGAACAAAGGCGTTCAGTGATGGGAGTGGAGCAATCTGTCTACCAGACCTTGAGCTCTCATCAGGTCTGTATGAGCAGGGGTCAGAAGTCAGGGCCATGTCACATGCTGGATCTTTTTCTTCACCTCTGGAGACTTCAGTGCACCCTGAAGTGATGAAAACATCAACAGGTATTACAAATAGGACAATGGTTAGGCAAATCAATGCAGCATTTCCTGTCACGTGTTACTGATCCACGGGCACACTGACATCAGTGATTTATTGAATGTATGCCTTCTATAATTTCCACCTCTAATTACAGTTAATATAAGAAACACAAAACAATATTGACAATGTAGTGCATAACTGAGGTGACAGAACATAAAGTTCCTACCGAGCTGTTTGCTTCTCGTTTGAGGTTTACTGTGTCAGGGCTGTGTTGAACGGATGAGGAAGATGTGTTGCTTGATAGCTTGCGGATGGGGTTGGACAGGTTTGCAGGTGGAGGAGGTTTTAACCTGTCAGTGATCCCTGTGGTTCCCTCTGGCTTCTTTACTTTCAGTGGGCCAGAATAAGAGGAACTGCCATCAAACACGATCAGGGGCCTTTTCCTATTGTGGTCATTACTGGAACTAGAAATGACCAAACAATAATCAGATGTTTACATTCAAAATGGATTAAACTTGTGTTTACAGTAAGGGCTCTATTTTGATGTAGGTGCACAGCATGAAGCTCTGTGCATTTTTTCAGAGGCACACTGAGATTATTCCTTCGCCGGTGCCACTTTGGTATTTTGGTGACTTGCCACATGTTGCAGTGGGAGGAGGGGCCAATTGCCAAATCTGTAACGCACTGCAGACTTAGGGCCAAGAATGACTTTATTTCATACTGTCTGCTGCCCACTTGCTTGGAACAGGTCAACATCACAGCACACCTGTGTTCTGTATCATTTTTACCTCTTGAGTAGATGAGGTACAACAACATAAACCCCTCTAAAATCACACAAATGTCTTTATTCATGTTTTGCTTTTCAAATTCCTATCAACTATGTTGAAGTGACAATAAAGTATTCTTAAATCTAGAATTTTGGACTGGTATCCTGTACTCAAGGCCCTTTACACTCCCTTTACACTGGTGACTCTCCAGCCGTCTGAACACTAACAACAGGGGCCTTGTTTATAAAACAATGTGCAGGATCCCTATCAAAAAATTTCATGCGCACAAAAAACAGACATGACCTGTGCCAAAAAAAGATCAGATTTATAAAACTATGCATGTTCTCCTGCACACAATTTTCCTTAATTCTCCCATCAATGCTGGGTATTTTGTGTATAAGCTATTTTGTGCATAAGCAACGGTAATAAATGAAGCCCCAGACCCCTTAGTTCACTTTAATCATTATGTTTTTAGTCTGGCCAAAGAAGTGCATTGAACACCACATTTTCATTTACAATACATGTAGGATGTGTGCCTCTGAAAAGCAACATGGTATGAGAGAGGATCCTGTGTCTCAACAGACTGCCTGACTCATGTTAAACCAGCTTATAGGACGTGATGTGTGAAATTATCCGGCTGTTTGTTTTGCTCTGGGCAAACATTATTTTATTGCAGGCAGACAGCAGACATTCGTGAGCTCACAAAGAAACCTTTGAAGCTGCTGGACGCTATATGTCCTAATCACAGAGTAGTGTAGGGAGTGCTGGGATCACAATGGGGCGTAATCGGGCGCCCATTAAAAACACAATAATACTCGTCTTGAAAGTTCCCTGGAGGGGTGAGGCTCACCTGTCTGTCCTGTGACCGGTCGGCGTCTGCCTCCCTCGGGTCTTCTCCACTCTCCTGCCCCAGCGGTTGTTGGGCAAAGTCCTCTGCGGCAGCGGGATGACATGCCGGAGGTAGAGCTCTGTGAGCCGGTCCCGACTACCACAATCTCTGGTGCTGACATTTTTCTGATTGAAACATAAAGCTCTGTCAGCTCACCTTGTCCGACATGACAAGCAATCAGCGTCTGATGCCCAGAAACCCGCCGCAGACCGAAGAGCTAGTTTAACCAACATGCTAACATTACAGTTTTACTCATTTATCTCCACAGTGAACGACACTTTCCACGTTTCTCTCGGATCGTTCACTCACCTCACTTAAAATGAGCTGCATAAACTCTTGAGACAGCAGCTCTGGATGCAGTAAAAGATCCGCATCCGAGGCACACACAGCTTTTCCATCTTGTCCTGTGGAAGCCGCCATACTGGATGCTCATCTGTTCCCGACATGCTCCGCGTCACAACAACACAGCCGCGGAGGGGCGGGGTTTGCTATAACTGGGGTGCAGCATGTGTTAAATGTAAATGTAAATATGAAAAAAAAAAAAAAAAACATTGTCTTGCTCAGTATGAACAGGCTCTTTTCTGGGTGTTAGCCATACTGATTTTCAACATTTATACTGACTTTTATCATGTGTCCTCAGCCTGCGTACCCATGTGAGTGGAGAAATGAATTTACTTTTTTGAATTCAATTTAAAAAATAATTATAGTTTTTCTTGAATTAAATAAATTATGCATCAAGTTATAAACAGTTGGTTATTTCTGGAAAAAAAAAGTTTAAAAAAAGTAATAGTAAAAGTTATTGAGAGAGTCACAATATTAGCAAGAGGTGGGGTACCCTCTGGACAGGTCACCAGGGCTGATGCTGAAGCAAACCACCCTTCACACTCATATTTATACATGTCCTTGGACCTTGGGAGGAACCTTCTGTAAGGCAGCAGTGTTAACCACTGTGCCACCCTGCTACAAACCCTGCCTTTTTAATTCCAGGGGTTCAAAAAGTGGGTGGTCAGCATCAACAGATGTTAAGCCCACACCTCCTCTTTGGTCTCGGAAATGTTCAGGCCAAAGCTCCATCAATGTGGGTGCTCAAAGAGACCACATGCTGCTGATATACTGACAAGGAATTAATTTGTTTCAGTACTTGAACGTTATTCATTCAGCCAAATATGAAGTGTTTTCTTTGTGTTGTTCTTGCATAGTTCAGTATAGGTAATATGTTTCATTTACAGTATAACCTTAGATATGTTCTCTTTTGCAGATAAAGTGACCCACAATGCACAAAATAAATGTGTATGTAGCTTTTACAAGTGTCCTCAGTGCAAAAAGTATTCTATTTTGTTTAGTTCAATTGCTGACATGTTAATGTATGCTTGAACATGCTGATATTGTTCTGTTAATATTAAGTAAAAAAGTAAATGTCACCTTAGCTCTGGGTACTTTGATAAAAGAATCTGTTCCAACCAGCTAGACTGAAAATAAAGGAAAGCCTGATTGTTTCTTGTCCTGTCAGGTGGTGCTGTGTTCCCAGATCTCAGAAATTTATATGGTGTGCACACTTAATTTCACATATAAAAATAATGGCCACAACTAAAATTGAATTCAAACAGAACTGTCCTTTAACATGATGCCAAGTTGATGTTTTCTGAATGTTAAATACAGAAGACTTTGTGTGATAGTTCTCTCTTAACTGGAGTCATGCTTCAGTACTTCAACATTATGTCAAAAATGTCATAAGAGCCTAATTTACCAAATTATTTTGGATTGGTTCTAAGAAATAAGAGGCCCTTCTGTTTACAGAGGCTTGTCCCAGTCAGTCACATGTCCCTGTGCTTCAATCACATTATGTTATTGTGTTAAAATAGAAAAAAAAAACCTCTTTTCAGGTACGTTCTAATTTGACCATTGGTGGATACATTCTGCGAGTGAGCATTCTCACTTCACAGGGAGAAATATCCACACTATTCATCACAACAGTTGAAGAAGACATTAAGATGGGTGGCAGAACACCTTCAATCAAAACTCCAGTCTGGTGATTAGGATTTAAAGTTTTACTGACAAGAGGACTGCAGCCTTTCAGTACCACCAGGGGCACCAAAGCATTAAAGAATTGTATTAAACTGGCCCTGGTTTACATAGACATGACATGGCCCCACACTTCTGCTGTTGCTGCAAAACAACTTGGATCCTCATTTTCTCCATTGGAAGTAACTGCGAACATATAGTTGTACAATGTACAGAATATAACGCAAAAATAAATAAAGATGGAATAAGATTTTTTTTCAAGTATAACAACACACTAACGACACACTTGTCATCAGCAATCACTCGAGGCTACACCTGTAGAAGTTTGTGAGGATGCTGGCATTCATGCAGAACTTCTTCAGTCTCCTAAGGAACTGGTAAGCTTTCTTGATCGTGGTGTGTCTAGTGACCAGGAAAAGTCCTTGCTGATGTGCACACCAAGGGAAAGGGTTTTTGTTTTTGTACATGCGCCATAGAAATTTTTTTGCTCAAGATCTGTACCTCTTTGACATGAATCATATTATAGTCAAGAAGACATTTACTTTTCACACTAACATAACCCATAATAATACAGAATCAGTTCCTCTAACATTTTTTCCTTACACATTAATAAATTGACACTCAGGTTATGGATTTGTGCCAGCCATGTCTTACATGTTAATTACAGCACATTTCATAGAATATTTAATCAGTACTATTTATTTTGTTTCTGTTGTCCAGAAATTCATATTCATTCATTCATGTTCATCAAATTGTCAGAGGAAGTATTGTAAATCCTCATTAACAATGTGGACTACAGTTACAGTGTTAACATAGTGCTAGTATAGCTCAAAATGTATATATATTTTTGTTTGTTTGTTTATTAAACCAAAAAAAAAAAAAAACATGCTGTACCTACAGTAAAGTATCCTGGTTTCAGACCGATGGATCACTGCCAATCTCTCTGCTTTGTTTGACAATTCAAACAGAATGAATGAATGAATTCACGGAAACTAAAAATGGCAATTCAGTCTACTAATAGGGCTTAGAATTCAGTGGCAAATGGAGCCACTGGAACTTAATTTACAATGAAAGAACAGCACCATCTGTCTGTTTAGAGGTGTACAGCACCTATATTTGGTTGGCTGAGGTTGCCAGTAGAACTGAACATGGTCCTCAAGCTTTACAGCATCTAAAAAAATATCTCAAAATGAATGCAGTAATAATTTATAAATATTAAAAAGCCATACATATTTAAAATACTACACACTGTTGAGTCAAAACAAGAATACAGTAAGCCTGACTTTTACTTTTGTTTTCGCATAGGCCTCACCTTTCTAAAGTGATGCAGTATGTTGTCTTCAGGGTGGTAGGTTTACCATATATGGGGCGGTTGTGGATCAGGAGGTAGAGCATGTTCCCCACTAATCACAGGGTTGGTGGTTTGATCCCCAGATCCTCCTGTCCCACATCCTTGGGCATGACCAATCCTGATGGTCAGTGTCTGTCACCAATACAGACCAACACCTGTGTGTGAGTGTCCGCATTATATAAATGTATTTGTATAATAAGCATAAGGAATGTTCACTGCATTTACCATTTGGATGGTAAATTCAGTTAATATATGTCTTTAGTAACTAAGCAACCTGTTTGTTTTATGATCCTTTGTACCTTAAGTACACTGTAAATTCAGTTCACTGTTGGCTAGAATGTGTTCTAGATTCAAGCACTCCAGTCTATCAATATAATTTTATTTGAAAACTATATTTATTTACAAGGTTTAATCATTCAAGTAAACATTCTGGCATTTGTCTTTGATGACAAACTCAAGGTCCAAAATAACAGTTTTCAATTGACAAAAGAACATCACTGAACATTAATACCGTGTATGTTTTCTGTTTGTTTGTGGGTTTTGTTTTGTTTTTTTATTAAACTCATCACAGAACTAACAACTGAATTATAATTATCACCACTACTACTCAAAGACTAAACACTGAGTTTACAGTCTGAAGGAACAGAATAACACTGATAAAACACTCAAGGGACAAAATATGACACAGAGAAGTAAATGGACGGTGGAGGATATGAAATGGTTGGAATGGCAGTAAGTCTCAGAAGCCACAATGGCCATGAAGCTAAGCCACCCAGTATATCTTGAGGCAGAAAGTTCAATTTTGATCTTTCATCCAAGAGACTGCTTGAGACTGAGACTGAAATTTCATTCATGTGGTGAGACTATTTGGTGGACAAGCAGTATATTCTTTTGAGCTCAACTTCATTGGCCTCTCATTGGTTATTATGAGGCAAATTCTGTGTTTAAACAGTTCATTAGCAGTGTCAGAAGCTGCTTGTCTACCAAACTGGTGCTCCTTGTTTCACACAGCTGACTGAGTCTCGCTGCAAACATAAATGTTACTGGGTCTCACTCTCCTGCAGCTCCTGCCTGGCACTTTGGGACACAGTCTGCAACTTTTGGGAAGGAACTCCTGACAGGCCTCCCTGAACTTTCTGATCCTCCAGCAGTAGATGACTGGGTTGAAGACTGTCTTCAGATAGCTGAGCCACAGAGCGCCTACGCTGACTGGGTAAAAGACTGAGCTGTAGTAGAACTGCCGGCTGAACACAGCCAGCAGGCTGACCACAGTGTGCGGCAACCAGCACACAGAGAAGCCGACAAAGAGGATGAGGATGGTAGTGAAGGCTCGGGTCTTAAAGCTCATGTCCACTTTGACCTGAGGGGGCCGCTGCAGCCCAGTAAGTCTCATTTTGCTGACTTGGTTGAGAGCTGGCAGACAGGAATGTTCACTGGTGTGGTTGTGGATACGCAGGGTGTTGCGGCGCACTGTGTTGAGGATGCACATGTAAGAGTACAGCATGACAGCAAATGGTACAAAGAATACTGCGATTGCCAACAGCACTGTGTACCCACGGTCTGCCAGAGACTCACTATACCCCAGAACACACTGAGGTGCCCAGGCACCCCCAATGCCTGCTGCAGCTGTCCTCCA
Organism: Toxotes jaculatrix; assembly: GCF_017976425.1. Taxonomy (NCBI): domain Eukaryota; kingdom Metazoa; phylum Chordata; class Actinopteri; family Toxotidae; genus Toxotes; species Toxotes jaculatrix. The sequence continues at coordinate 8,675,242 of NC_054408.1, read as the reverse complement.
CCCGACCACAGACGGCAGGGATACGCATAGGCTCAACACCCATGAACCTGCAATCAACAGTTTCGCTCTGTGGGGGGTCAGCTTGTCCTGCCGCTGCACAATGATGAGGAATCGGTCCACGCTGATTATGAGGAGGATAAACACCCCCTCCAAGACAAACAGCCAGTACAGCATGATGGACACTCGGCAGAACCCACTCCCAAAGCTCCAGTCAGCAGTGGCCACAGTGACTGCAGTGAAGGGCATGCAGAGCAGAGAGAGCATAATGTCTGAAAAGGCCAAAGTAGCGAGCAGAAGATTAATAGCAGAACGCATGGCAGGTTTCTGGTAAACAATCAGACACACAATTGCGTTGCCGAGGAAACCAACAGTAATCATGAAGATCATTATGGCTGCAAGGGTCACACGCAGAGTGACTGATATGAGAGGAGTTGCAGCTTCTGATGGCACACTTTCTGCCATTTCCTCTGCATTGTCCGGCTCCATGAGGTCACACTCCTCCAGCAGGCTTTCATTACAAAAAGCCATAGCAGCTATTATCTGGGGATACCAGCCCAAAAGAAGCAGCGCATGGTTGATTATTGTTGTTGTATACACATTAAGTAGTTTTCAAGCAGTTGGTTTTCCATGGTGATATCTAAGGCAGAAACAGAAGAAGAAACAAAAAAGATTTTAAACAATATTTAAAAACACCTGGGGACATTAACAGTCATTACATACAAAAAAATGATACTTCACAAGGTTTACATTCTATGATTTTAATGGATGTAGACGTGAATTAACAGTTACATTCATGTGTTTTCAGTCTCTGAAAAGGCTGAAGTAAATGTGACATAACCAAAGAAAAAACTGAGTGTCTCATTAGATAGTCAGAGAAGTTCATCTGCTCAGTGATCTATTACTAAGTGACACTGCCAAAAATGAAACAGTGAGAGGAGGAATGACTTCCCCATGATGCTGAAGACATAAACAAAATCTACACACACACAACACTGAGGGATGTAGTCACAAAGGACGCAGATGTGTTGCTTACTGGCCTAAATGAGGTTAATAATTAACAGCTGAGCTGTAATGTTTCACACATGAATAGAAACACACACATTTACACAAGTACAGTAGAGTACACACCCATGGTATAGTTGCCTGTCTTCCCTTGATTTCAGACTCTGATGCAACCTTGATGAAACATAGAGGCATCTTCAGGACACGCACACAGGACACGTCTGTTCCTGTGGTTTATATTTCCTGCTCCTAGTGGTGGGACAGCTAAATGTTAGTAAAGTGTTGAGGTTATTCTGGCATTCAGGTCTCAAATCCATCCCCCCAGATGGACTTGTACTTAGGAGCTGGGAGACAAGGAGATCTCACTGTTTAATGCCTTGTGAAGGTACAGTGTTAACCACCTAGATGTAGTAGGTATTTATAAGTGAATGAATGACGTTTACTTTTCACAGTAAACAGCTAACAACATTAACAAAAGCTCCATTCTATTCAGTTTTCCCAGTAAACCATGACAGTGAGATTATACCAGCAGCCTGAAACTGAAGCAGTTAAACAAAATGAATTTAATTATTTACACCTGTGCTTTTCTTACTCAAACATGCCAAAATCTCTTCCATGAAAAACAGGATCATTGATTCAGTGATCGTGCTGTGTAGTGTACAAGAATCAGTCTTAGTTACTGTTAAATATCTAATGTCAAAATGAAAACATAGTGTACATATCAATGAAAAAATAAAAAATAAAATAAAATGTTATCCACTATATGTTTTATCCAAACAGGTGAAAGGAAATTATCTCTTCAGCAACTGTACCTACATTCTTGCACAAAATCCCTTACATGTCACTGAATAGCATTGCTGGTTGTTGCCAAGGTAACAAGGTCACCAGTTCCATGGCAACAAGCAGCCTATACTCTCATCCCCTCTGCAAGTGTTGATGACAAAATATTTTCTGTGACACATGGTTTAACACTTATGACTCAGGATGTAGGAATTAAACCCACAGTCAGACTACAACTAAATATATTTTTTATGAAACTTAGAGCACAGATGATTTACTGTCAGACATAAAGGTGGTAAACATATAAGTAAGCCTGTGCTTATTTCTTGTTTCATGTCGTGGTCTTTTGATATAATCAATAAAGCCAGGCATTTGTTTAGTCAAATGCAGGACTAAATCAGCCAGGTATAGAAAAAACAAAAATGAGGACAAAGACATGAGACAGCAATCCGAAACCAATGGGACCATGTGGTCTACACGATAATAAAAACAGACCAGTAGATCATAAGACTCTTCATTTTGGATTTTAACACATTTACCTTTCGAAATTACTGACTAGGAACAAATTATTTCAAAATGGTAATGAGCTGATTTGCACTGCAGGGGGCTCCTGGCTGCTTGTTTCAACAAAAACTCAGCTGTTGCTCAGCTCAGGGACTGACTGAACAGGTGATAAGAGACTGTGACAATACAATAACAGATCAATAAGACAGCCTGAGAAAATCTAAATTAAAAAAATCTTCTGATCAAGACGCGTTTAAATATACTTATTTAATGATAGGTTTGATGAGAAACAGTATCCACACACAGTTGTCATTAATTTTAGAGGATTATGATCGTATCAGCTCCTCCGTGCAGGCTGTTACTGTTTTCACGGTGTGGTATGTGCTATATGGTGACCCATGTTTCCTGTGCTGATAATTCGTGTTTTACATTTAATGAAATTTAAGAGTTTTTACTATAGCTTCACCGCTGAGTTCGTACAGCGCGTTCTCACATTTACATATGAGCCTATTTCTCTCCCACACCTGTTTACTCTTTCTCTGTCTCTCAACCTGTCTGCATCACTACTGGAGGAAAACAGGTCGATGCAAAATTTCGGATACATCATGAGCATGAACAAAATGCCTGGTTTTCCTTAGCATCGAGTAGAGAGATTAGAGCAATAAATCAAATTAAGCGGGCCTACCTTGATGGTTGCTTTTGAGGGCAGATTTTATGCTCTTATTTCGCCGAGCCAATCAGCTCGGTGGCCGCGCTCCTCTTCCACTGCATGCCGAAGTCTACCGAAAATATCCCAGTTTGAACGTTTCACTGCCGGATCGATCGCCATCGTGCAGCCTGTGGATGATGCTGACGCAAGAAGAGCAGGTGGTCACTGATTTAAAGGAGCGTGGGGCGATGAAAAAAAAAAAAAGTTAAGTGTGACTCTTGGTGCCAAAGTGCCAAAATATCTGCAGCTCACCTTATACCATTGAATTTTCTTCCCAAATAGTAGGCAACTATATCACACAACAACAAAACAAATAATAATAATGACAACACAAATCACTGACTTATAAGTGGTGTAGTGTAGTTGTAGTGTATCTACCTTAATTTGTCATACATTCCTAAAACGCAAATTAGTGTTATTTTTCATTGAAAATGCTCACTGAAAAGACACATGTACGTGGGTCCTTGTAGGTTTTGGGTGTTAAGAAATTTCACCAACAAAGCATTTTGACCAAAAAAGTCAAGAAAAAGAAAAAGTCTCATCTCACAGGCCGTTATGGAATCTGAATAACATTTAAATCTTTCTTTTAATTATCAAGGGAGCAGCAAATGTGCATTAATTACATTGTCCAGGAGATGGCAGCATCCTACCTTAAATCCACTGGGCCTTTAGTTGAGGAGGCATTTCTGTTGGTATGTTGTGGTGTTCATAGGGGTAGGTTTGAGGGTTTTCTTCTTTTGTTTTGTTTTTAATTCAGACACATTAAAAGTTCAGGTGCCTCTTTTCAGAGAACCAGATAATAATAATAAATTATCGCCTGACACTGATCTGAGAAATGCAAAACAGCATGCTGAGATGTTCCTCCACAGGTAATTCAACTAATTTATACAAAAAAAGATCTGTTGTATTCTCAATCTGAACACACGTACAACTGGTTCACACACTTAGTATGCAGGATGAGATTCTTTTCATGGGCATGCTTGTCTAAATTGGCATCATGCCCATGTGTTGAACATGCCCATCAAACGAGTTCCACTCCACCGGTCTGGCACATGCATGCTCGTCACGTTCAGTGGCACCCACACAACAAGCTTGCTAGTGAGAGAATTCATTTCCCTGTCCATTATTCCACAGATGTTTGCTTTAATTTCTTCCTGATGGAGAGACTTTGGTACTCCATCTTTCACCAAAAAAGGCAAACACAAGGCAAAGTGAAAAATGTTCACCACCAAATCAGAATATTCAAAGAAGAGCAGAGAACCCGCACACATAACAATGTTGACTGAGCCATGTACAGATGATTGTGTAACATTTAGAGGGGGAAAAGTCAAACCTTTTAATACACTCATATACAAACTAAACAGCTTTGACATTACATCCACCTAAAATGTACCCTTTGAGTCTTTTCTTCATGCACACCACGGCTTCTGGCTCCAGGTAAGAGTTACATGTCTCATGAGTTTCGATTCACACTGAGGAAGCCATGATGTGTTAATCAGTGTTAGACTTTAGTAGTTAACCAATCTCTGCAATGTGAAAATAATTAACACCAAACAGTGGGGACTGATAATGTGCAAACCACAGTGAAATAGTTATAGATGAAAACTTTGCTGTTGCTAAATAATTTGTTGAACGAGTGCAGGTGTGTGTCTGTTGTGTGTGACTGTGCCTGAACTGTGAGGCACAAACAGCAATCACCAAGGAAGGGATTATCAAGCAATAATTGCTTTGTGTAAAGTACTTCTCAAAAAGGCTTCAAGAGCAATTATGAGCAATTACATTAGCAGTTGTTGTAGGATAAGGTAATAACATCTTTAGTGTGTAACTGCAAACAGCTTCTGTTTCAGTGATGCAAGACACAATTGTCACTAAATTTTAACAGCACATACATGTACAAACAAAAACTACATTTTGATGTCATCACAGTGAACATTCGTGTGAGCTGAGCTGTTTCTGTTGACTGAGGTGTTTTTGGGTTCATGTTTGGACACTCTGTGTACCGTAACATCATCAGCTATTACCTTCAGATCACAGCATTGCTATTCAGAGAAGACATCCAGCATCGTGTGATGACAAAACCTCTTAAAGGGCTTTTTATCCCCCCCCAATTCCATCCTTATCTCCCATCTTTACATCACTAAGCTTTGAGGGGATCACACTGCAATCCAATCCTGGAAGCTTAGATTTTGCCCCCCTCTCCCCCTTTTCTTTTTTCTTTTTCTTTTTTTTTTTATTAGTGAGCTTGGGCTCTTGCAGCTTGATGGGAATACATCACGTTAAGAGCCATTGGTGGAAAAGTACCACCTGTTCACCTCAGTGTGATACTATTGTGATATTACTGTACTAGCTGTACTAGCTAGAGAGCATACAGAAGTCTTCCAATTTGCATTAACACTGTGTGTTCAATGTGTAAACTGTGATTTGATTTCATGCCAGAATACTGTCTTTTATGTTTTGTTTTGTTTTGTTTTGTTTTGTTTTTTGTTTTGTTTTGTTTTGTTTTGTTTTGTTTTGTTTTGTTTTTTTGTGGTGGTTGTTGTTGTTGTTGTTTTTACATTGAAGTTACTTGATGAAATGTGTTTTTGTCTGACATTTTTCAGTTTCATGATTATCTGGTGAAAACACTGTTTCTGTGAAAATGTCAATTTGTCCGGAGCTAAGAAATACAGCTCCATTTTCAAAGTACATCTTTGAGTTCAACCAATAATGGCAGAATCCTCTCAAATTTTACAGAAGCACCATCAACATGTCCTCATCATATTTACTTGTGTCTTTTCAGCCTCTTCACAGATTGAAAATTGACCTGGAGTGACAGCGGCTGTATAGGCTGACGTGTGAGGAGCCATTCAAACCACCCATTCATACAGGAAGACTGCTATTTATAACCACGAGGCCCAAATTTTCCCTAAATCCTGCCAATGTTCAACTAAGACACACACATAAACAGGCAAACACACACTTTGGACACTTTTTGACATGTTTTTGTGAACGCCTACATGTGTTTTAATAGTAGTTATAAGATTTTTTTTTTTTTTTAAGTTTTGGCATCATAGGATACATGGTGCTCCAATGGGGACAGAAATCCAAAAGAATAATTTAATCATTGAGAGAGACAGAGTTACAAAAAATGTGTATGCTGGTCATCCATTTGTTTTCGTAAGACCTCATGCCAATAATACATATGCAAATTGTAATTAAAAGTGTAACAGCTGCAGTAATGCATTAACTTCCAGGTTTATGTTTATTTCTGCTTTTTGTCTTTTCCTACCAGCAGACTTTTGACCTTGTTCCCGGTCTCACTGCAACTGCAGCTTCTCCTTGACCATTTGTCGGACTCCCCACATTGTTATCAGTGAGATTTTGGATTTGTAGGCTAACATCAGCATGCATATGTGTATGTTTCTGCATGTATTTATTATTGTGTATCATCGTGTGTTTGCGGGCATCGATCGGAGAAAGAGAGAAGAAACATAGATTGTTTTTCAGAGCCAGCATCCCAAGCTTCTCACTGCCTATCTGCCAAACCCATCATCTGTGGCAAAAGATCTGCTGCCTCGTGTCACTCCATCTCGCTGTCACCTTGGCAACCGCTGCCGAGGTGAACTGCCAGCTGGGATAGCCGACCTCTGTTGGCTGTGTTCCACAGAGCTGCAGTCCATAGCACTGCCACAGGATGTATGTGGCTGGACTGATACGCAGTATATCACACAAAAATGTAAAAGCAAATTCCAAGAACAGCCTTAAGTGATGTGATCAGTCAGTTTGAATAGAGTTAACATTGCTTCATATATATAGGAGGTATAAAACCTGGGTAATGTGTTGTGTATTGACAAATAATTTTAGCTTGTGTTATAGTAAATACTGGGATGGGTTAAACAGAAGGTGAAAATATAGGGAAACTGCTTGGGATGCAACTAGTAAATGTTTTAATTATTGAGGAATCGTTGAGGAATATTTTCTTGATTTGTTGTTTTATCTAGTACGTGACAGAAAATAGTGAAGATGCCTTTTATAATCAAGGCAATACAGTCAAATTGCTAGTTTTTATTTGAGCAATGGTCTAATACTCAAAGACATTGACTTAAATATCATATATAGCAAAGAAAATCATCAAATCCTTGCAATGGTTTGTCATTTTTGATGAAATAATTGATCAATCATCAGAATAGCTGTCAAGGAATTCTCTGTCAAACAACTAATCGATTAATAGGTAATTTAAGGACGCTGATGTTAACAAGAAAGCCCAAGCAGAATGATATGAATATTAAGAAAAAAAGACTTTAGTCTTATGCCTTTATCACTTCTTTATATAACTTATGAGATAATGTCTTTTTGATTCTGATGAAAGATGGTTTACATTTGCCATTTTGACAGGTAGAGCCTTGTTGGTTTACTGGACAATATCCTTGTGTGTGTGTGTGTGTGTGTGTGTGTGTGTGTGTGTGTGTGTGTGTGTGTGTGTGTGTGTGTGTGTGTGTGTGTGTGTGTGTGTGTGTGTGTGTGTGTCGGGCAGAACCTTAAAAATAATGGCCATCTCAGATATCTTAACACAGCTTTCCCTTGTGTCAGATTTATTAAATAATTAGTCTATTCCATGAAAATAAGCAGTGGAAAAAAATAAATAGTTCAAATCATCACACAAGAATACACAGCAGACTCACTTGTACATTAACTTAAGGGAATGTTTTCTAATTTTAAAAAAAAAGAAGAAGAAAAAGAAGTTTCCTATGGAGGAAAACACAATACTGGAATTACTTCTGCTCTTTGACCATCTTAAACTGTCACAACATAAATCCACTGACACAACACAAAGTGAGAAACACCTTTAAAGGAAGATAAATTATTGCTCATTAAAAAACATCTTAATCCTGAATAAAGCGCATCAAATCACTGTGGTTCATTTCAAATGTAGGTTACAGCCCAGTCTAGCCTGTGGGACATTAAAATCTGCAGCATTACAAGGGAACTTTTATTTTTAACAACACAGATTTGTAAAGAACTTGTTCTGTCTGGCCTTAAAGTCTCTGAAATGTTTATTTTTTTCTGTGGGCTGTGATCTTTTGGGAAAAAAATGACTTTAAAAGACTTAAAATTTGTTTTCCTTTCAGATTTCATTTAGGCTTTTAATTTTCGGTCCCAAAGATTCATAGTGCAGAAAAATGCCAGACGATGCATAAAAGTAGACATCTGCCCTGCTCTGAAATGAACACACACTGGATAACATTATTGTGAATCAGCGGACATATGTACTGTAAGAAAAGTTAACCAAATATTCTAGCCATCGAGGGAAACAGTTCTCTAAAAATCTATTCAAACACTTCACGTTGTTCAGATTTCTTGTCCGTCACTTTGTTTATTTTCACGTGTCGCTGTACATCCTCTTGCAGTCTATGGATGGTGACGGTGTGTCAGGACCCATGCTGCCCACCTGTGAGTATGCGTCCTCAGGGGTACGTGGGAGTCCAGGTGGCGTCATGCGCTTCTCTTTCTGCCTGCGGTTGCAGAACCAGACCCTGACAACCTCCTTCTCCAGCTGCAGAGTGTCCGCCAGAGAGTTGATCTCCTGCGCAGAAGGTTTGGGACACTTGAGGAAGTGACTCTCTAACGCGCCTTTTACGCTCACCTCTATGGATGTGCGCTTTTTCCTCTTCCTGCCCTGGGTGGCGATCTTATCGATGCTGGTCGGGCTCCCGGTCGTGGAATCGGCCTCCTCCAGCCATTTGTTGAGCAGAGGTTTCAGCTTGCACATGTTCTTAAAGCTCAGCTGAAGCGCCTCGAACCTGCAGATGGTGGTCTGTGAGAACACGTTGCCGTACAGGGTGCCCAGAGCTAAGCCCACATCTGCCTGTGTAAAACCGAGCTTGATCCGCCGCTGTTTGAACTGTTTGGCGAAATGCTCCAAGTCATCAGACGTCGGTGTGTCCTCGTCTGAGTGCGGATCATGGCTCACACCGTGATGCTGGTGAAGGTGTGTGTGGTGATTATGGTGGTGATGGTGATGGTGCTGGTTTCCGTGGTCCAGCTCCGGGGACTCTCCGCGTACCAGTCCCGGGTGCATAAGGCTCTGCCCGGCGTGTGAGCTGAGCATCCCGTTGACTGTAAACCCGCCTGGCTGGGAGTAAATGAGGGGCTGCTGCTGCTGCTGCTGCTGCTGTTGTTGCCCCTCTGTGATGCTGATGTGAGCTGCAGAGGTGCCTCCCCAACTTCCCGGGTGCGTCTGATGTGGTCCCAAATGTGGGGACCTGTGGTGCAGACCGGAGCCTGAGTGGAGGTCCTCCCTGCCGGCGTTTCTCTTCACCTCTTGAGGCTGGGAGCTGGGTGGCCACGGAGAGCCGGCCTCGACCGCTGCCACGGCGGCTGCGGCTGCTGCGGCGGCTGCGTGAGGCAACGATGTCATCCACTGGTGAGCATGGCTGAGCATATGGCCCCCGTTGCTCGCCACCATGGCTCCCTGCATGAAATCACTCTGCACCATCTTAACTGAAGGATCCCCTCTGTATCCACTCGAAACCGTGGTCACAGCGGTGCTGCCCGGCTGCATGCCACCACCCCTCCGATCAGAGTGAAGGACCGGGCCGGATAAAATCCTGCTGCTGGCTAGGTATGGACTTGAGGTGGCTGTTGCCATCCCCCAAAGCATATATCTTGATATGTATTTATCTCTTATGATGCTTGAAGTCCCAATTTTCTCTAATCCATAGCCTAGAAATTTAGTCTACAAAAGCATAAGCAAAATTTTTGCGCGACTGGTAAAAAAAAAAGTGTCAAATCACTCCATGAAGGCTTAGATGATAATTTTAGATAAATAGCAACTTGTGCGTGCTCAGATCTGTGCGATAAAACGTACTTTTTAAAGCATTCCTGTGCGACAAAACGATAGTTTTCAAAACTTTTCTCTGTCCCGTGAGCCCCGCCGTGCGTAATCCACAGACCTGACGATATGGCAGAACACGTTCTTTGATCCTTGCCAAACTGAGGAGCTGCTGGACCGCTCAGTTGTACCTCGATTCTCTGATATTAACGATCTGAATGAGTTTAAATGATAATGACAAAAACTTTAAAGCCTCTGCGGTCCTCTGTGTTGTTTCTCTCTCTCCATCTGCTCTATCCGGTGCGTCCTCTACGGAGAGAAGGAGACGAGCATGTGTTTACGTTGTGCCAAGGCTGCGTATTCCTCTTCCGTCTCCATCCAATTACAACTGGAAGACTCTGAAAAGCTCCCGCTGATTGGACGCACAGCCCAGAGAGGAGTTGGTGCGAGTCGAGCCTCGGGTGCACAAAGTTCTTGCTGCAGGAAAAATCAACAGAATACTAGAAAATATTACAATAGAAAAAAAAAAACCACACAACGAATAGCGTGGTTGTATTTTTAAGGACGCGCAAAGCAACCTATGCATGAATTATCTGAGGAAAAAGAGAAAAAACTCGCAACTAAAGAAAACGTCTTCAAATATTATTATTGTCATCATCATCATCATTATTATTTCAATTCTTTAGCCAATTCTGAGGTCATAAAGTCATTAAAGTTCATTATGTCAGACAAAATAATACCACACAGTCGTGAATTATCTATTTTATAAAAAAACAGTGCATCAAGGCCTGTGTCAAGGATACTCAAGTCGGCTTTAAACAGGAGGTCTGTACGCCTCTTGCATCTTAATGTGCTCTCCTTTTCATATGGTAAAGGCCACAGTGGCGTGACGCGCCGCTCTGGTGAGCGCTGAAGGTGCACAAAACCATCCAGCAGTTTGATTTTTCCATCCTCAGAAAAACACAAACCAGTTCTGATTGGATGTTTCCGTGCTGGGTCGGTTTATGGATGGCCTGTTAAATAAGCCCGTAGTGGGGGATTTTCTACCTCGGTTTTAAGGGCCCTAAGAGACTGAAGCATCGATTGAGGCGAAGGAAGTTTTGTGACTGGAGGACAGAGCCAGGTGCAGCCCAACAAGTCTGCTAATTTATGTTATTTAGGGGATTTCTCTTGGGTCGTATCCAAAACGTGAAAGATAAATAGACACAAAAATACATTTGTCCAATCTGCAACATAAACTGACCTCCCCACCATCATGTTCATGTAGCATGTTCAGATTTACATTTAGATGTATCAGATTTTAGGATGTAATTAAGGTTGAAAAAATTAAAAAGTAAGTAAAATTCAGTAGCAACAGAAATATGCAAATAGACCTCCTATGCTATATGATTTTTCAGCAAAAGTAGATGTAGATTTCTAAAAGGGTTCTAAAAATGTATTAATGTACTTTAAGGTCACAATAAACTCAATGAGTAATACAGGGACATTATCAGTCCTAAAAGATACAGTTCAGGAATTTTAAAATGAACTAATTTTTCATATTTTGTTTATTTTTGTCCGTTTAATTTTCCAGTGCATCATGAAACCCGGGCAGCGTGTTCTGCAACATCCCTTCAAAAGAGCCCAGTGACCTTTTTTAGGTGGGCAGGATGACACTTAGGTGTTCATCTCCAGAGAGCGCAATGACATACTCACTCATACAGCCCAGCTCAGTTCTAAGCTATCACATGCTGTAGGAGACCATGGACTTCACAACAAACTGTTTGCATCGCAGTGAATAATCGGCTGTGTTTAATTGCGAGAATTCAGCTACGTGAGGCTTTAACCTCTGTGAGTCCATGAAATTAAAGCACCCTCTAATGTCAGACACCAGCTTCAAGAATCACCAGGGTACCACTTTCTGAAATGGCACCCCTTTGTAAAAGCTTAATATGTTGAAGCCAATGGCTTTTTAAATGGTTAATAAACAATTTGCTGATTCTTTATAGATAAGTTTTTAGACATCTATAAGAACAACTTTTGGGTTGCAACTCTTTGAAAAATCCCTACTGGTTTGTATCGTCCTCCAGCATGACACTTTGTTATAAATGTTAATTAGCAATTAAGGAAGGGATCTTGAAATAATCCAAGTCTGCAGTTGGGAATGTTACATATTAATTTGTTAATACTTTGATTTTGCTCCAGATGCTCTGCAGCCCCTTTCCTGAGGGTAAGTAATCAAACAGTCCTTCAGAGGGGTCTCCCTGATGAACTAAAGAGCTACACAAACACACAAAGTGTAACACAAACCAGAGGTCTTTTTACAGCCTGGCACAACACCTAGTATTTATTTTTTTATTTAATGACATTCTTCCACATTCTTAGAGGTCCCTTGTCCTGAAGAGTGCATCAATATTAAATTTAAGATGTCACCACATGTCATAATGGTTGCTTTGAAAGTGAAGATTTTGCTCCTTCCCTCTGCCCCCTGCACTTCCCAATTGAGCCCACTGATCCAATAGCCTCAGATAATTCCATTCTCAATATATCTAGTTTTGTAGTTTTATTAATCAGTTGTAACAGGTCTACATGTCATTAGTGAACAACTTCTAAACTAGCTTTAAAAACATAAGTTTTCATTTTCAAAAGTCACATTCACAGCTGCAGACTTTAATCACCTGTTATTAATGATTAATTATCATTAACCACATGACATTAAGTGTCATGTGGGAGGAGGATATACACCAGCTAGACGGATTTTTCATAGACTGGCAACCCAACTGGCAACATTGCTCCAATTAACAGCTTTTAAAAGGTCTGTAAAGCATTTGTAAATTATTTATGAATCATTAATAAAGCCATTGTTACAACTTCTAAACGCGTTACTCATGAGAAAGTGATACAACTTGCTAAAAGTCCATCAGGGAACAACATTCGTACTTTTTTTAGCAGTTATTTATTCCACAGCTTTTAAAACCTGTTTACTTCTGAGCTGTATTCGGTAAAAAGTAAAAGTGAAAACGTGCAGAGAAGCTGTGAAAAAGCAGCACAGTGTTTCTCATGTTTCCAGCCTACCAATGCAATGTAGAGAAAACCAGACGACTCAGGGAATGCAGTAATGTTTTTCATGTGTTGTGCTGGCTGGTCACAGCACTGGGTCCTCTATTTGTTATTCATGAAGGAAGCTGGGTGAAGAGGCCTTCTTATGATGCACATTTTTCTCTCTGCTTCCCCTCTCTCCCTCTCTCGCTGCTTGACAACTAAGCAAATAAGCTGTTTTAGTTGTAGTGAATACTTCAATTAATCCAGCATAATGAGCATGACACCATCAGCTAATTGACATTATTGTTTCTTTTAGATCATCTTCAAATCATTTACGCAGAGATGTTCTCTCGCTCTGCCTCTCTCCCCCTATCCCCATCTCCCCCTCTCCCTGTCTCCCACTCTTCGCCCTCTGTTGAGTCTTCAATATGCAGATCGGCCATTTCTGCCCCCGGGCTATTTTCTTTGGTAGACTTTTGAAATATGCAAATGCTTCCAACAAAAATTGCGAAGGAGAAAAGGAAAAACCTTCATCTGGGCTCCAGGAGTTTTCCATTCAAAGAAACAGATGATTTTCTCTTGTTCATGCTCTTGTTCCAGTTCTGTTTGTTTCGTCAGTCAAGAGTCCATCTAATTAAGAAGAGAGAGAAACACAAACCACACAGACAAAACAAAAATGAAGTTGCAAGGATGACAGCGCTGTTGCTGGCATCACCATACTTATTAAGTTTATCAATATTTTCTGCAGAGACCATGGCAAGATCTTCCTCTATACGGGTAATGGATGCTTTCAGGTATTACTGATTATCTGAAACCTTGCTTTCTTTTCATTGATTCATTTTATACATGTTGTAGAAGCTATAACACCAGGTAAGTCATGGTCTTCCTCCGCTGTGAGCCATACAATGTGGTGTTTACAGAATTAACTGAACTGTCTGTCTACTCTGAAAACACTGCTGAGAGAACAGAACTTATCTCCATGGCTTTCATCCCCTTACTCTTTATATTCCACCTCTCCGGTGTCATCCTGCGGTTCTGATCATGAGTGTGTTTGACCTTCAGCTCTCCCTGAGTCAGAGGGATCCTTCACAGCGTGAGTCTCTACCCACAACCCCCTGCTGCGTGTTTAAATCAGAAGCAGAGGCAGCCACGGAGAAAAGAGAGAGAGAGAGAGAGAGAAGGAGAGACAAAGTGTGGTAGTCGGGGCAGCAGAGAGAGCGATAGACAGCAGATATGGAGGGGAAATGATCAAAGTATATCCATTTCCAAAGTCCCCATTCACAGAGACTGAGAACTATGAGACAAACATGACCAATTATATTCAAATTTAAAGGCAGACGACATCTCTGAGGTTTGAACATGTGTCTTAATGCACTGTGATGTGACATTTTACATCGCTCTTCAGTCAGTAACTGAGTTTAAAGATGCTTCACCGGGCATGAAAAGTTTGCTGGGACAGACTCATTTCTTAAAAGCACTTGATGTGGTGGAATCAGTCATAGCAGAGGGATGCTAGAAGGAGAGGGAAGGAAGGGGGCAGTTGTGTTTACCACACTGGAACAATTGTCAATTACAAACCCCTGCTGTGACTTAAATGACACCCAATGGACAGATGCACTGGTTAAACACTGTTGTGGGCTGGCCCATTATGTACAAGTGGGGGGAAGTTAATGTGTGAAAATTACATTCATTAATCCCAATGGATAATTTGAAAGGGGCCAAAGTGACAAGGAACAGCAGGGAGAAAATACAGCAGGGAAATGGTACAAAGACATCACTCATCTCTCTTTTTCAGTGTGTGTTTGTGCATGTGTGTTCTTGGTTTGTGTTTGTGTCTGTGACCAGGTGCCTGCAGGTGTGTGCCGGGACTGAAATTTCTAAGTATCTATTAACATAATGGTGAAAGATGTTCTTGGAATGATGGCATTGAAGTCTATGATGAATATTTATTCTAAACCAAACATGGGAGCTTTAATGCATTCAGACAAAGTCACAGCCCATACAACAACATGGTGCTTATATGGCTGCCAAAAAAATATGACATGGAAGTTGGATTAAAGGAAAGGAAGCCTTTGAGTTTTTAATTTCCTCTTAGCTTTTAGTAAAGCTCATGATCTGAAATAGAAATTAAAAAAACAAAAAACACTGCGACTACATTTGCGGTTTTATTTGTGTCTACCCACACTGGCATCTAATGAGATTTCATCCACGTTCTCGCTATAAAGTTCCCCTGCCGTCCTTCGAATGCAACTGCAAACAGTATGACAGAGAAATTTAGTCAGGAAATACCTGCAGCTCTACAGCCTGTGGCTACGGACAACTGTAGCCCTGTACCCAGGCCCAGTCGTGAGCCAAGTCAAACAGCGGGTGTCCCTGAAGGGCTGGTCTGGCTGAGTCTGGCTGGCCCTGAGCCTTTCATGAATGGACAGATTTCTCTGAGGTGCACGTGGTTATAAAGGCTCTCTGTAGTTAAGATGATTTCTCAGGAGGGTTTGGAGGGAAAGAGGGAAGTATCAGATACTAAAATATTAAGTGACTTTTGATACAAGTAGCAGAACAGATTGTGGCATTTGGAGTCATGATCCTATGTTCCCATTACAATATGTTCCAGCAGATCATGGATCATAATTTCACAGTAGGTATAATAAAGTGTAATTTATTTGTTATATCCAATTACGAATGGACCCAATTTCATTTACCTTTTGTCTGTTGTATTTCCCTACCATTAATGACAGTGTACAAAGAGGCACACAGTGTTTGTAGATGAATTATAAATAAAAAAGAATCAGTGATTATTCAGTAGGGTGAATTTATAATAAGTTTTTATGTTAAATCTATGTTTGAGCAATTTGAAAATGGTATAACAAAAGAACACTCTTGTGTTTCAGCATTACTGTGAATGTATCAGCACCAAGTAGTACTGTGTGGATCAGCTGAGACGTCAATCAAGACACCTTACAGTGGCAACTAATTAAATAAATACAGTGAATACCTTTAAACGCAGCAGGTTAATGATGCCATGTGGCTTTGGAATTAACACTTATTCACTGCACAGTGAGGAGAGTTTGACATCAACACTGCACACTTCAAGAGTTACAACCCACATCATGTGCTCCTTGAGGGAGAACAAAGCTATTTTTAGTTTCAGTTAGTTTAAAATTGCAGTAATTTTAAATTCTTGTTATAGTTACACATTTAGTCCTTAGGTGAAGGACAACATACAGACTGACTGGTTATGTTCAGTGTTGATGAGATTTGGAATATGAAGGATCATATCACATCTTTTTCTGGATGTGTTAAGACACAGTTCATCAAACACATATTGTTAGTATGACAGCTCAGCCCTGTTCTGGTGAGGTATACTATGTACTATTTACTGTGCCGTGCTGAAAATAGCGTTTGTGTATTTATACTGGCACCACTTTCTAATGAGCAATATTCATCCATACAAGGTTCACATTAATAGATACATTTCAGTGACAACTGAGCACTAGGGTTAAAAGCTTCAGAAAAAGCTAGTAAATGGACATTAATTTGGGATTGTTTGGTCAAACTAATATTTCAGAGGACAGGAATGAATTTTTATTCTTCACTTTTACATCAATAAGTCCTCAAAATGCTGCTGTTGAAATTACAACAACTGTTGAAGTCACATGTCAACAGATCTCATCTCAACTGAGCAACTGCGCTGATGAAGACCATGTTACATGGCTGAAAGCTCCAGAAAAAGTACATGGATAGTGAGTTCTAATTGTAATGTCAAACCTTTGGATTGTCAGATTATTACAAATCCATTTCACTGGTATGATTTGTTTTTTGTCTAGTTTGCTCTTAAACTCACCAGAAGACCCTTTCAATGGGGTGTTCAACCATTTACCTTCTAGCAAACAGCTGCAGAGCATCTGGACCAAAGCGCATTTATTAACAACATATTAACATTTATAACCATAACTACAAGTTGGATGAGAGGTTTCCCTGATGAATTATTGAACAGCCAGCTAAAAAAGACAAAGCAAGTTCAGTTGGACAAAGATATACAGCAGTTAAATGGATTTTTTCACAACCCACGGATTGATACTTAGGTGTGTGAACTTCTTTTTTCCTTAATAAAGCCACGAGTTACAACTTAAAAATGCCTCATAAAGAATTAGTTATGCAACTACTTTGCAACAGAAAATACATTTTTATATCAAGGCAAATGAAGGTATAATTTTGGTCTTTTCATGTAAACCAACACAACCCCTCACAGTCTAGAGGGTGATCAAACGAGAGTCAATCACAGTCGCATTTATTCTAGCTGAAACAGTTTCTTCACACTATGTGAAGGAGCTTTAAACAAAATGGAGGAAAAGCCGCAGCCTGCAGCTTCCCAACTGTCTCTGATGTGTCTTTAACAAGTTACCAGGACATAAAGAAGAAGAATGACGCGTGGAAACAAATCGCAGACATTGCTGGCATGTCTGGCAGAAACAGACCAGAAAACAACTGTCCAGTCGGAGCACAGAATGTAAATTATGTGCTTTTTTCACGCTGTACAAACATTCATAGCTGCATTGGTAGTTGTGCTCTCAAACTTTCAAGGATTCCAAGGTTTTCAAACATACACAAGCACTCTCACATGCTCACAGAAGGAGAGAGAAGAAATGAACGTCAATCAGGGGGCGCAACTTTAACCTATGACAAGCCTTTACTGGTTGCAGTGTTTGACTTCCCATCCTTGAGGAAACATCCTGCAGACCCAGCAACTCACCTTGTGTCGTTAGATTAGCCTCAAGCACTAACACCACAAGAGCAGGATCAGAGACGACCTTGGCATGCACGCAGTGAAAACACAGCCTACTTCAGCGTCTCTCTTTGATGTACGTTATCAAAGACCCTGTTCCACCTCTCCTCCCTGGACCAAAGGCTACTATTGTTTTTGTTGTTGTTATTGATATTGTTTTCCATCCTTATAACACAAAGCAGTCTGACCATGACTCTGATGCTAATGTGGAGGTGGAGAGGGTGTTTTAATGAGCTGAAGAGTAGATCAGAGGGGCTCAGGGGGGTTAGAGAGAGGGAATAGGTAGCACTGAACATCAAAACACCTCTAGTACTTGTGCTTTTCACCAGCCATGACCTTTCAACACCAGCTAGAAGATGTAGCATGGAAATGATGAATTTGTACTGCAAAATAATACAGAAAACATACAGAAGTAAAACCAACTGGAGGTGTGATTCAATCAAATGCTGCTCTTGATGAAACAGAGGGTAGTGACTGAGAAATAGCGAGGTAGTACGTAAAAATCAATTCATTTCAACAGCAGCTCTGCGATCTGTGGATTGGCTCGCAAGGGCGGGGTAAATCTGCACAAATTTGTGAGACAAGTTCAAATTTGGCAGACACAGAATTTTTTTTTTCAATGTTTATTTAAACTCCTTCTGTCAGTGTAAGGTGCTCCACAGAAGAAGAATGGTTTACAGACAGTTATGAGACAGGATGGTACAAATACAGCTTATGAATAAACTGTGTGAACATTGTCCCATTAACAACCAAGCCAAATTTGCTGCCTCTTCCTCTTTCAATAACTCTATATTAAATGAAATTATGTTCACTCCTGAGAACTTAATTTCAGGAGTAAACAATCCAGAAAAGAGAGAGTAGAAGGAAGCTCAGAGGACTATTAAGACTGACTCTTATTGTTCTCTTATGAACTCTGGATAAAGTCAGGAGTAGCCATTTCACATGCTGTTGTATTTGCCAGAGGTGGCAACGGAGGTAGGACATGACAGTGACCCTTCCTCATCACTGTCATGTTTGTATTCTTCCAGTTTTGTGCCAATCGTATGATAGAAACATCATCAACACGCCAACTCGCTTGCTGTGAATCCTCTGAACAATAACCTGCTCTATTCACACATGGGCTCAATCAGACATTACACGGACTTTGTACCAGGGAGCTGGCAGGGTAAAGAAAACTATTAACCAAACAGTCCAGAATACCCTCAGCTCTTCGGAGAAAGACTGTGAACTAATTAGTGAGGCTACCACTGAAACTCTCAACTAATTCAGACATGTGCGTTCTCATGTACAGATCCTCCTGTTGCATATTCCAAAAATAGTGGGTATTACTGGACAGTTAGCTGATGCTCCCACTGATGCTCCCACTGATGCTCCCCCATGAACAGAAGTACACAAAACGTTTAACAGAACAAAACCAAAATAAATCAAAACTGCTTCTAAAGTCTTTATTCATAAACAGACACCTGACTTAACCCACACAGTCTGAACAGTTTTATAAGCAAATCAACAAGCAATATTTCAGAAATCTCAACACAGACTGTGACAGTTATGACTGAGACAAAAGATGGACAAACGCTTTAAATCTGAACTGATTAGGTTGTCTGAACATTTAGAGCTCCTTGTCACACAAGAACATTTGATTGTTGCTAAGTTTGTTTGTTTTTTAAGAGCAGCTGCCTTCTAGAGTTGATCCAGCCAAGAAGTATTTGCTGGTATATGCAAAACTTCAAAGTCTGCGACTTCTAACATTCTTCCGTTAGCATGCTCCAACTGCTCCCAACTTTTTGGAGCAATTTTCCAGAGGAGTGCAGTAAATATACAAAATCAGATTACTGTCGGTGAGTCTGTGACCCTCATCCTCCTGCAGACTAAGATCTTGTTGTCTGAGCTCCTGCTGTGATGAAAGTTTACGAGCATCTCAACAGCCTCTATAATGAGATGATACAACAAAACACCTACCAGCATTGATGAGGAATCTTTGGTCTTGTCTGTCTCCATAAACTGGTTCTTTCTTTACTGAATGTGAAGAATTACATTCAGTAAATTCTATGTACCACACTGGCTTAAAAATCAGGTTGTGGTTGGTTGTGTGTATAATGCTTTTTGAATGGCTTATATAAATTAAGAAACCAGTTTCAGCTTACAAAGACAGTAGGATTCATCCTCTGAGAACCAGGAATACAGACAATCTGATGCCACTCCATCTAGGAGATGTTGAGGTTGAGAGGTGGCACGAGAGGAGAAGTGAGAGAATCACCAAAGTCATTCAAAGGATTTATCCCCCGGGCATCAAGAATATATGTACCACATAAGACGTTAATCCATCTAACAGCTCTTTCATTTATTGGCAATCGATCCAGTCATTGCTGAGATATTTCAGTCAGGACCAAAGTAGCAGACAGATCCACCAAGGACTTTTCAATCCACAGACATACAGCATGGGTATAATTTCTGAAAGCTATCCAACTGATGTAAATACAAAACATCATCACGTGTTGATCATCACACATTTTCTCTCAGCAGCCCTGTTATCATAGTGGGATGGCAACAAAAAAAGGGAATTTATCAATAGTCTCAGTCTCAAAACCAGGTTAGAGTTCAATACTGAAAGCAAAGTGTACTAGAACAAGGCAGATGGGAGGAAGAAAAAGAAAAGACTTGTTTACCTTTCCTCCCCTTCTGGGTGGAGGGGGATTCATTAGCTGCTGTGTAAATCAATCTGCTTCTCCTTAAAGGCCTGTCAATTTAGCCCTGATGTCTGGCAGCCTGACATCACTCACTGGATATTTAACTTGAAAGCCAATTAATCATCATGATTAATTCACTCACAAACCACATGGAACTGTTTGACTTTACCTTATGGAATAAGAGTCAAATTCTCCGGACTTGAAAAGAGGGAGAAATGAGAAGGATTGAAAGCCTCACAGCTCCATTCACTCTTGATCAGCCTCTCAATACACAGTTTCAGCTGCAACTCCGCACGCCTCTCTGTCCCAGCACTGCATCCACAAACCTAAAGCTCTATCTTTTTCACCATCTATGCACTTACACGTACACGACCATGGTCCATGTTTATTGAATGATGCCTATGATTGGGTTTGTTCTTAAAATCTGTAATGTTGACACAGGCTTGAGCTGTGAATGTAAATCTGCCTGCACATATGATGAAGTAACACCAATGTGTAGAAACACAGCAGTTTTTGACACCACTTATCATATGCAGCCAGGTTAATATTTTCCTAGCTCATCTCTATGTTTCCTTCTCTTTCTCAGGAAAAGAGAATGAGCAATCACACAGAAAGCAGAGTGTGAATGTGTATTCAATTCAGCACTTTATCATTATCTTACAAACTCTCAGCCGAGGTAATGGAAATGACCTAAACTGTATGTAGAGGTACAGGAAAAGGAAGTTCTGTTATCAGCAAATGAAAAGATGATTTCCCTTCTCTTCCATCATCCATCATTATTTCCTCTGCTAATTCACTGAGGCATGAGAAAATTTAATCCGTACTTTAAATTTGATACATCAGAGAATTTTGCTTGGTCTTATAGTGGCATTTAACCCAATTTTACAGTCAGACCAGAGAACACACAATAATAACAGCAAAAGAAAAATCCCACAGTGTAATTCCAAATTTAGAGGCACATTTATCCTTTCTTGAATATTGCAATGTGACTGGCCAAAGCTGACTCAACAAAGTAATGAAGTCAAAGGTTGAATGATTCATGACTGATGACTTCCTGCATACTCCACATGAGCAGCAGATTAATCGATCAATCAATCATACAATAATGATCCATTATGGAAACTTTCTTTAGCTGCGGTCGAATCACTTTTGAAACAGCAAGTGTTCACTGTCATTGTAAAGTCCAAGTGTAAAGGCTGACACCTCTGCTTCCAGACTCAGCACATTTCCCTGTCTGTACACCAATGCCAAAGGCAAAGGATTCTTTGCACACTTGAGCATCTGTTAAACACATGCCTCAACTTTAAGTTGTGCCTGAGGTGCAAATGCTGATGGGACTGAACACTTTCCCAAATGTTCCTAAGATGAAGATCCATGAGACGGAAGACCAAAACGAAACAATGCCTTTTTTTTTTCCTGCTATCATGTTTTGTCTGTGTAGCCAAAGTCTGATATATCTTATTCCAACCCAGTTTTCTTCCCAAATGTGTGTTAATCTGAGGCTGAAGGCACTCACAGCACTTCTTTAAGATTAGGGAAAGATTTTAGTTAATACAGAAAAAGTTCACAGTGACTTCAGAGATAACGTGTTTATTTAGATTTAGCCCAAACCATTTTTTGTAAAAAAAAAATATATATATATATTTTAAGTAAATTTAGTTATATAAAAGTAATTTATGAAAGACAGAGCTGGAAACAAAAGAGCGACAGACTCACATGTTATTGTCTTTGATTTTCTAACAAGACATTAAAAATATAGAATAATATGATCTTTATCTTTTAATATCCATGCAGTTTAGCAGACTCACTGTAAATATCAACTCAAGATGAGAACTTCATTTGATCTCTTTAAACTTAACAATAGTGAATAATAATATCATGGATTGATTGCTAACATATATAAAGATTATGGTCTGGGAAGACATGGAGCGTCTTCCAGGTGATATGAGGACAGACTAAACAAATGCACAGGAGACAAAAACCTCTTGTGTCTGTGTGATTTATGAAAGAAGTTGATCAATCACATTAGAGCCTTTTTAATTAACTGATCCACCTCTCTTGATAGACAACAACCCCCACAACACACACACATACCCACACACACCCACACACAAACACTACCACAACATAGAACCTCCCACTGAGCCAAACTCTGCACCTAACTGTCCACCACGCAAGCCCAAACCTCTATTTGAAAAGCAGGACATGAAAGGAACTACGGACCCTCCACGTGGGCTTATATAGGATCTTAATTAAAAAGCCTTGCATATTATTTGCTGTAACAAAGGGAAATTTGGGGGTTCATTTAAATCCAATTAGGCCTGTGCTGATGCCTCAGGAGATGAGAGAGTAATTGCTGTTTGAACACGAAGGTCTTTGTTCTGGGCTCCAGTAGATTGATAAAGGCAATAAGCACACAATGTGGAGCGACTGGAGATGGAAAGGGGGCTGTGAACTTACAGTATAAAGACTTTAACACACCAGGACCACATAACAAGACAATTAGCAGTATGGAAATTGTTCCTTGTTTTGTTCTGAAAAAAAAAATGTGATTGAGCCCCCTGTGCTGCAGGTGTTACTGAAAAGATCAGTTGAGTTAATTGCTTCAGTCATTATTGCCTTATACCACACGCAGAGAGCCTGAGCATAATCAAAGTGCAGACTGTCAGTGTATAATTTCACTAACTGAAATAAATGTCCTCTTATAATGTGGCTATCATCTATTTTTCCCTCACTGCTTCATCCACTATCAAAGTCATTACTGATTTAGGAGAGGCTCAGGTGTTCCCTCCAATTGGACAAGGTGGGTGGTGGTAGTGATCAATAACCTACCAAACCCCTCTCTCTCTCTCTCTCTCTCTCTCTCACACACACACACACACAGACCCAAAGATGTTTGCTGAACAGAACAGGGGCAGCTTGCTTTGTCTCTTGTACACTAATTCAGCAGTGCATCCTGACTGGCCATGACCTCTCACCTTTAACCTATTGGTCTCATGGTCTGTTGATTGTGTCTGGTTTAGTCTGGTACCCACAAACTACACCACAGCAAGAAAACAAAAAGCACATTCACAGTGCCATAAGAAAACATTTTCTTAGTAAACACTCATTTGATTTTTTTTTTTTTTGTTGAGAGTTAGATGAAAAGATTGATACCAGTCTCATGTCTCCGCCCTGTCTCCTGAAAATTACATATTTATGTTACAAAATTGTTTTATCAATTATGCTGTGGTGGCAAACTTAATCACTGGCTGCATTATGTCCAGAGGCAACATCTTTGTGAATGACTGAAGTGCTACATTAATGAATTGGCAGGAGTAGAGGACGAGGAAGGCGAGTGAGAGGGAGAGCAGCTAGAGCATCCATAGCTGAGCTTGAGAAAAGGAGGAGGAATGTCGCTGAGAGAAGAGATTTATAGACTACTCGCAGTTACTACTCCTTCCTTCTCTCATGTTGGACTGAGGGCAGTCTGGATGTATCACTCACTCACTAACGCCTCTTGGGGTATAAAGTGGTAATACGAGACTGAACTGGCCAGGGCTAGCCGGGTAGCAACACAGTACATAGACATCTTTGACGTAACTGTTATTTCTTCACATTCTGTTGGCAATGTTAGTTGATTTTTTAATGTTTTAAACTAGATTTACATATTGCCCCTTTAATGAAAGATCTTGTAGAGATGTAATTACTTGTAACCCTACAACTGCTTCTCAAGTGTACAGAAAACATTCTTAATTCCCTTCGTTGCTCCCTCTCTCACGCTCACACACACCTTTCAGGTAAAGTTGCATTCACTGCCCTTTCCTCCTGAGCTCTCTGGAGATGCTGGCTGAGGCTGCCTAGGAGAGAGGGAGGACAGCCAGACACCAAAACACTTTGCTCACAGGTCACATCTGGGGGCCTCCTGAAGAGGTCAAAGGTCACATGACGAAGGTTAAAGGGCAGTTTTCTGGATTTAGGCCAAGGTTAAGACAGCAGAGGTCAGTGTCTGAGTTGTCAGCCTCATCCTGCCCTTGGCCTTGAGCTGATCAATAAGAGCAGGGTCACTGCTTGCCTCGCCCAAACGATCAATGAGACATTTACATTTTACGCAGTCACTCAAGCACACGTCCCAATACTTCAATGCCCAGTCTCACGGCTCTCATCACAGTTGCTCCAGACACAGCTGGAGCGCACAGCTCCCAGAAGTGGAAAGAGACTGGAGTAGCAGCTTATTTCAACATGAGAAGCTCTGAAATCCACTGTATACAACTGAGCACCAAAAAGAACACAAACAAATTTAGCTGGTGAACACAGTGGAGCAGCTAAAAAGTCTTTACTGTTTTGGTTCACTCTTAGCATCATTTCCAGCCCCTGAAAGCAGCTGTTTTCAGTGAAAAAGCTCTGATAGACCAGTACACTACCTGCCAAGCACCAAACAACAGACAAACACTTACCAACTAGCTGGTGAACATACTGAAACATTTAGCAGCTAAAGAAGGGAGCTCGTAAACACTAAAAGTTGGACTTACATTACGTTCACCATTTGGCCAGAAACTCCAAATAACTACAAATGAATATTAAATTGAGATGTATTAGCTGGATGTGTAAATAAGCAACTATTTACTTACAGCTTTGTCAAAAAAACTTAAATGGTGAAAATATTTTGGTACTTTGTTTACAGTTTGTTTATGTTTCCCGAAAGTAGGCAGAAAATCAATTGATGCAGGTTTAAATTAGCAAACACCACATCTGAACTGGATTTATTTCTTCCTTAGAAGTGGGGTATTTTAACATTACCTGGTCAGTAACTCTAATCCTGCTGTGTCCCCCTGGGCGTATTTGTGGGTAATTTTTCACCCCCGCACCTGGTTAGAATTACTACCACAATTTCTGATTTTTGGTGAAACGGCTGGTCCTCCAGTAATTTAAATTCTGTCTGAAGCAACATCTTTGTATTCTAAAGTATATTTGTATTCTATTTGCTGTAGTGTGTGGTTGGCAATAACCAGGATGGAGCAACCCAAGATGAACGACAAAGTTGCCCAAAGAATTGTGGACGTTAGTTCTTAGGAAATTAAAATTCCTGAAATTTCTGGTGGAAAAACACCTACATGAAAACACATTAACACCAACATATAGGCCTGTTTGGCAACCTAAATGACAAAAAATAAAAACAGAACAAAAAATAAAGCCATCAGGAGAGCTGTTGTAATGCCACCTACAGGTAGGTACTAGGCAGCTAATGTACGAACAATGAGCTAAATTACAGGGGTGCACCCTCCTGTCCCCTTTTTTTTCTTGCTGTTGTTTGTACTGTTTTGTTTTTGTTTTGACAATCTGTGGTGATTAGCAGGCCTCTATCACTTTTATCTGGCTTCTTTTTCTTGCCTGTTAGTTCTGCGCACTCTCGCCGCTCATTGCTGCTATCCTGAACCCTTCACCATCCTCTGCAGCTTCTCTGTGACATGGGACATTTAGACAAACCGAAGCTATATTGTTTGAACAGTGTCTCCTTTTAGATGGCCCTTCCTTTATATTCACACATGGTGCATTTCCAGTCCCAGAGCAATTATACACATGACTACACTTGGAGCTAAAGGAACAGGCTGAATCTTTATCACCAGCCAAAGAGTAGCAGCACTGAGCCTCCCGCCCTCTGTGCCTATGTCTGCATTCCCAGTCAAAGAAGAGGGAATATTATTTTGTTCTAATCAAATGACCAGGATTCGGACAAGAAAAAGTTAACACAGACCTCAATTAGCATTTTGCATTCTTTGCAAAATCACTCCACTGAAAAAGCGGAGATAATTATTCACTACAAGTCAAAGTTTTACCGTTGCTATCCCCTAATAGCTGTGCATAAAAGACATACAGAGTGACAATGACAAGAGAACAATAGAGACCCAAGTCCTGACACCACCGTTGGGTTAGCTGTGTCAGTAGTGTCTGTAGCTCAGTGTAATCTCTCATTGAGCATTTCTTCATCAACCTTTCCACTCGACTCACCCACGGACTTGCTTCTTCCATATCCGGAATTTCTGATGGAGAGGATATATCCCATTTGGCAAAAAGAACTGCAGAAGAGTCAATGCTGGCAGTTCCTGTACATCAAAATAAAATAAAATATTAATACTACTACAATCGATCATTCAATCAAGCCAATACAAAAGGAGCTATACGCATTTTATTTGTATCTGGTTTCCACTTTTAACGAACAGCTCCAAATCCAGCAAAAACACTAATTCAGGATATTTAAATGATGTGACTCCGAGGCTTACAGTGTTGGTAACCATCTTAGAGTACTGCATGAACCCTCCCAAGTAAGAATAACAATCTGCTGGCATTGTGTGAATGCAGAATGGTCATGGTGTTTGTTAATGATTAGATAAACAACAGAAAAATACAAAATGCCATCATTTTTAGTAATCTGAATTATAACAGATGTCTGTGTGATGTTGAATGATGTTTTCTTACTTCTGGGAGAACAATCTGCAAGATCTGATTTTACTTCAGCCCACAATAGAGAAATATCACTTATTGTAAACAGTTCCTAATGTTTACCAAAGAAACAATCTGATCTTGAGAATGTTTCAACATTCAGTTTGTCTATCACATGTCCTTTCTAATGTCTGGAAATCAGGGTGTTACTGAGTGGTCTCCCAATCAAAAAGACTCTTTGAGGACAAGGACAGTCACGCTCTGAAACGAATAGTATCACCCCTTCCAGGACGAAGCAGTGTCAGAGAATCTGGCAGTAGCTAAGATGAAGGCAGGACGTTTGAAGATGAGGAAAGATGTTTGAACCCGCACCCTCTTTTCAGTGTCCCAGTGGGGAGTATATATGGGAAGGCAAGTCATGTATTATTTAGAGTCGGATCTGCCTTTGTGCTTGATCAGGGCTTGATTGAGAGAGGCTATGACTGTTTTTTCCCCCCAATGTAAGAATATGAATGTCTGCTCAGGAATGAAGGTGAACTTGTGACCTCCACACAGAGCTCAGTCAATACCTGCATACATTGAATACAAAGTGCAGGAAATGCATTGCGCTCCTCTTCAGTCATGTACATAGATAAGCAATGTCAACAGAATACTTAAGATACATTACTCTCATATATTACTTATTGGACAGCTGTGGGATAACCTGCAGTCCTTGTGGAACTGTTTTAAGCACTAATAGACCCGAGCACAGGAGTATTGGTAATGTGTCAGGACCACAGGGAGCTATGTTTTAGCCAATCCCTAATTAAAGTAGAAATTCAAAGCTCCGTGCTCCTCCGCTGTTCAGCAAACGAGCCATAGCTGATATGCTCTTTAAGTCATTAGCAGCTCTGATTCGTAGCCACAGCTCCTTGTTAACAGAAAAGGGGCACATAATCCCAAGACAAGACACTCTGGTGCTTGTGGAGCTGTTCCTCCAGTTCAAAGTGAAAAACCAGCGTCATTCATGTTTATCTGCCTCTGGTCGGCTTAAAAAATAAAAAGGGAAATCAATATGAGAAAATGGCTTTTACCTTGATTCCCATCATCGGTGTTCTTCGTGAATGTAGAGCACTTGGTCTCTAAAGGAAAGAAGCCTTTTCTGCCTTTTACTGCAATGTTCCATTCTCATCCTCAAAATAGTTTCTCGCAGCCCAGTCAGCTGTGGCCTTCCTGTATGGGGTTTGCATTTTCTTCATGTGTTGCCTGCAAGTGAAAAGCAGCTTAGGTTAACTGCCATCCCTAAACAAGTATCAAAGTGTTAAAGTATGGATCTTTTAGTTTTGCATTTTCAAAAAAGTATATTCCCACATTGCAAGCACAGTCCTTTGTTTGGTGGTGGTGTTGTGTTATGTGGCTGTTCATGCATATTTTGATGAAAAGTCTTGGTCTGACCTTTTAGAAATTACTAATTGAAGCATTTAAAACCAAAGTTTCTGAATGTTAGCATTTGAAATGTAATTTGGAGATGTGACAAGCAGCGCTGAAGGCCAATGTAAATTTTGATCCAAACTCGTAAAAAGCAAAAGACAGATTGCCTGTGATCAGAGTTGTTAAGGAGTGAACCTATTGCTGTTTAAGCATTGTTGTGCCTTAAGACATGTTAAGACAGAGTCTGTTTACAGATCTTGAGGAGTACTACTGCAGATTTGAAAAAAAAAATAGTTGTGTAAAGCTGTTTGTGGGTCCAGAGGGAGCTGTGAGAAATCTGATAAACTGCCTCAAGGTATGTCACTTGCATCAGTGTCGGCGGAGTTTGAAGTCTAGAAGTTTGAAGACGAAAAAAAATAGCAGGGCTGTGGAGTTAGCAAGAAATGAACTTACCAGACCTCTGTGCTTCAGGTTAGCAGGCCATTGTTTCATTAGCTGCTACTAGCCTAACACACCTGAACTGCTGGAACTGACTGACTGTCAGCAGACCAGTTGAATTGTGGGTAATGTAGGCAACAGGCTTTGAAAAGGAAGAAGAACATATAGAACAAAAAAGACAATATCTCTGGTTCTGCTGCATCAATTTTCATCCTTTCTGTCAAACTGTGTTATAGGAGAACTTCTTTCTCTCTCACTCTCTCTCTCTGTATATATATAGATATAGATATAGATAATATTTATGAGTCCTTTACTGTACAGAGAGTGGCTTTGGCTGTTTCAGTTAGTCTGCGTTCATATAGGTAGGAAAATGACTGTGTATCATGACATGATGAAAAATGAAAAATTAGGAGGTAGGAAGATATCATTTGGACTGCAGTCTCTGATTTATGAAGACATTTTTCTTTCTGGCAATGATCATGTTTACAACAAATGGAGGTGCTCAGTATTCCCGTTTCAGAGAGGCTTCAGATGTAAAAGGCAAGCCCCATTTTATTTGTGATCACTGGATGTTTTATTTTCTTTTTACAGAAACTCACAGACAATCAGTGAACCACAAATAAGTACTGCAGATGGACAAATGCTGCCATGTCAGGCAGGCTGCATTTGAATAACAAATCTGAACAAAAAAAAAACAGGTTAACCTTCAAGCTACAGTGTACATTGATTCAGTGTTAAATATATTCATTCAGAAGATTTATTGTCCTGTGTTGATAGGTCTGTGAAGCTGGACAAACGCCACCAAATGACGGTTTATCCTGCTTTTTCACCTCCTCTGTCTTGTCAATGCTTAGATCTACAATCAGGACAATCCATCATTGTGGCACATAATGCAAAAAAAGATATTAAACTCACTCTGAGAAAATGTATTCCCGGGGACTCAAATGAGAGTAAAATGCTGCTCAAGCATTTACAGGTGGTGAAGGTTAAAAAAGGAGAAAACTGCAGGTGACGCATCTTCAAACCTGACAGTCAGAAAAGTGTGAGTTAGCAGGGTGACAAACGCCACCAATGAAACAACAGGAGAGTTATCTTGAATACCTCGGAGTTTCTATAAAGATTTGATTTAAGTAAAACACATACCCAAAGTATTAAATGAATCAATGAAATGTGCAAAGAAAAAAAAAGCTCACATTTTATCATTTGTTTTTATGTAACTGTGGTTATGGTGAACCATGATAGTGGCTATGAACCACATGCGTAGCTTATCTTAGTACGAGTCGAGATGTATTGCATAGATCGACAGATAGTCAGTGTGTTACGTAACATGAAAAGCATGTAACATTTAGGGCAAATCATTTTCGAATCACGGTGTGAAAACCCTCCTAATTTATCCAATATGTGTGCAGATACCAGGGCCTGCTCTGAAGCCTGTTGCTAAGGGCAACCCGTTCAGCCCCTCTGTCTGGTGAACAGATGCCCCTTTGCTCATCCCAGAGGCTCAGATGTCGCCATGCCAACAAGCAGGTGTCCTGTGTGCCAGTGGGCAAGAGACTAGCTTGACATCTTCTTCTGATTGTAGAAGGGCAAGGGAGGGTTACACACAGGCTAAAACAAACAGAGACACAGGTTGAAACAAACAGAGCAGCAAAGTTACTAAGTATGTTCACCACCATTCATTTTTCATTTCATTCATTCATTTTCTACCGCTTAATCCTCTGTCAGGGTCGCAGGGAGCTGGAGCCTATCCCAGCTGCCTATGGGTGCCTATGGTACACCCTGGACTGGTAGCCAGTCAATCGCAGGGCTGACACACAAGGACAGACAACCACACACGCACACACACACTCACACCTACGGGCAATTAACCTATCCCATGCATGTTTTTGGTATTGTGGGAGGAAGCCGGAGTACCTGGAGAGAACCCACGCAAGCACAGGGAGAACATGCAAACTCCATACAGAAGGACCTGGGTTTGAACCTGGAACCCTCTTGCTGTGAGGCCACAGTGCTAACCACTGCACCACCTGTTCACCACTAACCACTAATTTCATTGTTGATATTTTTCTTCATTCTGTCGCCAGAGTTGCAGAGTGGGTGTTTGGATGATCTTACGAACTCCATTTAGAGGATGTGTAGATGTTAAATACAACGGATCCACAACAAAACTCCAGTGACATATGCAAATGCTTAAGTTTCACTAACAGCCATCAATCGTGTCTTGTGTCATGAAACATGTAACTTACCTTTACTTCCATTCTTGCCTTAGAATGCCTTTGTGAGGTTGCAGAACTACCTTCATTTGCCACTATGTGCCACTAATGCTCTTGTTTCAGTACATTTTGACAGGGCTGGGCTCGTGGGTCATTCCAGTGGGCGAAAAAATGTAATGTAGACTTTCTATAGACTTCTAGTGCTGCTGCCAGAAACAGCAACATTATTATTCATTTGAATGCACAGTTGTGTCCATCTCATAAGTCTAAGCCCAGTATTCACTCTCTTCTTTGTGCTGTTCTTGGTCTCCACCACCTCCAGAGGGAAACATCTGACTTTT
This sequence comes from Toxotes jaculatrix, assembly GCF_017976425.1. NCBI lineage: Eukaryota > Metazoa > Chordata > Actinopteri > Toxotidae > Toxotes > Toxotes jaculatrix. The sequence goes on along the minus strand of NC_054408.1, from coordinate 8,644,123 downwards.
TAGGTGATCAGTGCTCCACTATGTTCAACAGCTAGTCACTAACTTTGTCTGTCTGTTCTTTGGTTCTGAGCAGGGAGTGTGCAGACGGTCTTAGCTGAAAACAGCTGTCCACTGCAACCTGCAAACATCACTATGAGGGAGATGAGAATGAACCAAAATAGTAGAGTTGTAGTCCTAAAACCAAAACAAGCTTAAAACATGCTAAAAGGTTCAGCAGAAGTGAGATGAACTGCAGAGTCATGATCATTTTAAGTAGATTTGTCACTACAGATAATCCTTTGCACAAACTGCATGTGATCCCCTTAATCACATGACAGCAGCTTTAAAAACAGATCTTTCCTTTTTTCAATTGTGCCCAAAAAACTATTCTCTTTAAAATCATACTACCTTCATATTATATAATATATAAACATATTATTAATTAAATAGCTTTCTTTGCAGTGGATGTCCAGGTCAAAAGAATTAGTGCAGCGGTTCAGTGTGCAAATCTGCTTGAGGATGCACATTGATTTTCTCTAAATTAATTTCCTTTTGTCCTCTTCTGTATATCATCTTTTGCAGTGTCCAGATTTATTAGGTCAAAGAAATGGAAAGTACAAAATGCTCTGTGTCTTTATTTGTTTAATATATTTTAAATTGAAGGTTAGAATCATTTTAAGGTTGTAAATGTCTTACATTTGTCTTTCTGAAACCTTTCTTAAAGTTGCACAATCTGCCCACTGAACTATTATTTATATTAACAGGAACGCAGTCATATGTGGTTTAGGCAGTCTAATTCAAATAATGTTGTTTATGAGTTGAAAACATCCATCACTAGGTTTCAGTTATGTGTCTGTAACTCTACATTAACAATAACTATTACAATGCTTTTTACATATTATCATTCAGAACACGTCACACTTAAACTTTATATTGTTTTTCAAATTTAAATAGATTGTATGTAAATCTTAAACATAAGTGCACGAGTCAGTATCAGTGTGTGTGTGTGTGTGCCTGTGGCTTCCAGAAAACGGTATCTGTGATTATTCATGTCATTCAGAGGAGTGATTAAATATTCCTTATACCCTCAGAGCAGTGAAACAAATGAACCACGGCTACGTTCTAACAAGAGCTGACAGATCTTTTAAATAATGTTTATTTATCAACGGTAACATTTACCAGCCCATGTATGGTCCCTCTGGCGTGCAACTTCAACTGCCTGAAGCCCAGCAGTGTCTCTTCAGCTGGCATTTCCCCTTTTACTTTGTGGAACTTTGCAAAACTTTGCAGTCTGTTTATCGGGACTTCTTTCCTCTTCCGCTCTTCTTCAGCTATGAACAAGAAAGAAAAGGAGAGAGGAGTACATAAAAGAAGGCGACTCAGTAAAAGGAACTGTTCATAAGGTTGTACACACACAAACAGGAAAAAGTAAAGGACAAAGGGAGAAGTGGTGTAACATTTTACCTGTCTTGTGATAGGAAAGATGAGATCCCATCTCAAAGTGAATTTTCACAATAGTAAATAAATCAACACATGTTGGGGAGAGTAGATTTAATGCTAGAGTAAAAAACATATGTCTCAAGTAATGGAAAGTATAAAAGCAAGTCAAATTGCAATTCAAATGTATAAATTAATAAATGAATATGTGAACATATTCATTTATCATCTGCATGGAGATACATTATTCACTGATTTCCCCTTTCCCCAAAATCCAAGCCAGGGATATTATTATACTTCAATTAATACAAAGACTACTTTTACCATTGCAAAACCAAACTCCACACTCTCCACACACAGGATTTTACTTTCAAGGAATGTCAGCCCTACTTGGGGTCAAAGGTATAATTTTTGCAAGTTGAAACCAGTATAAAAGCACAGAAGCCTCGACAGGATCAGGACACATGTAAAGCCTGTTGGTTGCAGGGCCGAATAGAAAGGACTCTAACATTACTCTTGCTTACATTAGAAACAGAAAAACAAATTTTGCTCCCCTGCAAAATTTCAAAGGAAACCAGCGGGTAAAGTATTCTGTCTGTATTTTAGCTTTGTTTCTTTTGTCTTCCATTGTGGTCCTTTCTGTGTCTTTTAATTTAAAAATATTTCTCAGATTTGCTGCATGCATGTGAAATTTACAGTTACATTTAACGATGTTTTCAATGGTTGAACTTTAACGTACTGCATCTAGAACACTGCAAAATGAACCTTTTATTTTTATAGTTTCTTCTTCTTCTTTTTTTCACTTGTGTCTTTTCTTTTTTTAAATTATTTCCTCTCCTAATCAGAGCCATATTACTGCAGTGTACATACATTACCTCAAGCCACTGAAAGATTTCCTGTTCTTGTCAGTGCTGTTGTAAGTTTTTGTACAAATCTGAGCACAAGAAGTCTGGATGTGCTGTTGTAACTTTAGCGAGACGTCACCTCTGTTAATATCCAGGCGATATGACTCTAATGTCTGTACAGATGTAGTTCAAGTGTTAATAATAGGCTCGTGTTTGCTTTGCTGTAATTTCAATACATAATACATCATTTTCATAAATGTTACTCTAATGAAGTGAGGTTGCATATTAAGCAACTCTTATGAATTCACATGAAGAGCGAAACAAAGACAGTAGAAATCATTTGAATAGTTACATTAGAATTGTATATTCGTTTCTATTAATTATGGTAAACAGTGCTTGTGCCTGTTTATTTTTTTTACATGTTGACATGTTTAAGGCTAACAAACATGACAATGCCCCCTTGTAAAAAGGCATTAATAAACATGTGAGGGATTGTGGTTCAGCAGAACGGAACAACAAATATTTCTATGGTACCGTTGAGACGTGCTGGATGCAGAACGAGAGGTTTAAAGCAGCGTGAAGTGAGCCTGTGACCGAGGATATAAAGAGGAAAATCTACTGAGAGTTGTTAATTCCCTTTAAATTTAGAAAGTTATTAATTTCTGGTCAGATTGTGAGATTTCTATACTATGAGTTAATGAACATGGATGTAGGGATTGCTAAAAAAAAATTATGTTGAGAGGGAAATGATAAGTCTTTTTTGGTTCCCTTTTGTCAAACAAAAAAGCTTTACAAAGGGGAATAAAACTCAGCATCTTTTGCAAAAATGATTAAAGCTCAAAAACATGGTGTAAATGTGTTAAACAATTGTTGGTGCTTCATGCAAATGAACACTGACTGTTTGTTTAAATGAACAGTCTCTTGCATTTTTTGCTGAGAAAATGACAACCTTTTTAGAGTGTATTTTATAGCTTGGTAATTATGAAAGACAGTTCGAGATGTTTGCACCACTGAGATGTTATAAATAATGATTATAGAATTGAAAAGAAATACAAAATAAATGTAAGAACCAATATCATAAAACAAGACAATGAAATGAAATTAGGAAACGTCAAATTAATGACAAGTATGTCATGTCACATTTCAGCATGACACCTTGTTAAGTCTCTGTTAAATAAAGGTGGGGACAGACTTGCTGTTCAGATCGGAACAGATAGGTATGATACAGAAAAACTCAAATGGCTTTGAGCCCCTGCTGCCTGCCTCACCAACGCCCTGTGTTACAACGCTGCATAAGAAATTATATGCAAGCAGTATATTTGAATATTCATAACCAAATCCAACGGCTGTTTGTATTGTAGCATTAATTAGTAGCTCGAGGGGGAGCTAAACCCAAATAAAAAGCTGAAGTGCTCGGTGCTGAAACACGGCCATCCCAGAGAAAGAATTAAAAAGTGAGAAATTTGTGACTAGTGGGTGCTACCACAGTACGGATCTTTTAAAAAAGCATGGGACGTCAGAAATGAAAGATTTATTTAATGATTAACAGACACCTACAACAATGTTTTAAATTTTAAAAAAGGCAATAAAGCAACTTCTCGTGAGTAACCCAGTCTTGAATGAAACTTCTCTTTGTTTAGGATTTGTGGATATATATATATATATATATATATATATATATATATATATATATATATATAATATATGTTCCATTAAAAATGTATGAATATTCAAGAGGAGAGGTGGTTGAAGAGTCCCAATCATCTCCTACACAGTTGCCCTGGCAGTTAAAAGAGGGCCGCTGAGAGGAGTTTCACTGTGAAAGACATTAGCATGCCTTTGAAACAAGAGACCTTGAGTATGAACAAGGGCTATCCATACACACTTTGGAATGTAATTTATATGCACAAACTGAGGTGTGAGGCCAGAGGATGTTAGAGGGGCAGAAAGGATCCACTCAGTACAGGTGTAGTTTTCACTGGCCAACAGTGTAATAACCATTTTTGTACTGTGCCTCTTTACACATCAGTGAGTTCCTCTGAACTCACAGACTCCACTGAAACAACCTCACTGCTGAAAAGAAAATATGTGAGGTATATAGATAATTGGATGCCCTGCTTGTACTTTTTTATATTTCCTCAGTGATCTTGAAGGAATATGTTGCCTCATCAAAGAGATGTTTCAAGCTGAGCGACAATAAAAGTGTTGATTTTCAACTGTTTGTTTGAAGACCTGAGTTACTTTTTTGTGCCACTGCCACCGGTGACCTATGTGCTCAACTCTCTGAATAATGCATGGTGATTATACGACGTAGTCCTCTGAATTGTAAATTCTCACAATTATACAGCCCATTGTCTATTCATTATTTCAAAACGAATGGGAAATTATGTAAAACTATCTCTAAAGAGGAAAGCAGCGTGTAATATGACTTGCCATATTGTTCATGCAATTCAAATACTTTGCTTTTTCTGAGAGTTGAAAGTAATCAGATTTAAATGAAATCTGACTTGCATGTCATGTGGGATTATGATACATTTGGAAGATAAGCTATGATAACTACACTACGTGCCATGAGGTGAGAGCACTCAGGCAAAGAGTGTCTTCCAATTAACTTAAACCTCCCTCAAGGTTAAATATACAAGTGTTGACTGAGAGTCGAACTTGTCTTCTTTTCTCGACCAGACGAGTGAAGGACTTCAGCATGTCCCACAGCGTCTCTCTGCTTTTCTGCAGACTTTGTTTTCTGATTCCTTCACACAAGCAACACATATACTGTATTCTGAAAAAGGTGCCAAAGTTATTTATCTTTAATTTTCTATTTCTAAATGGCCAAAAATAGATTTGTTTCCACTTTGAGGCATGTGGCATATGGCCACTAGTTCCAGGACACATCTGGGCTTCTCTGGCCATACGCAACCTCAGAGCTTGTATTGAAACAACACTGGCACTCACCTGCCCTAGACTTAAAAATAAAGAGGATGCATCCTATGCTGCCAGGGCCCAAAATTTCTGGATCAACCAGTTCTGTTGAACGTCATTTTGCTTGCTCAGTGACTTTCTTTAAATTTCTACTATAACTCTGTTTTCTTCACTTGTATTTCTGCTTAAAGCACGTCTTCTGCACCTAGTCACATTTAAAGTCCCCCTCAACTCGAAGAGGTGTTCTTCTTATTGTTTTTTCACTCGGCTATTTGACCTTCACTGTGCAGAAAAACGTGTGTGCAGAGTTTGACAGTAGATAACATGTTCGTTTTACTGGTGGTGGAAAGTTTCTCTGTGTTCACCTTAAATCTTTAACACATGTACACACAAGTGTGATTTTGTTACATTGCAAGTTTGAAACCATCTGCCGTTCGATATGCAGCTTACACAAGTGTGATGTGGAGACTTGAAGCCTTCCGTGCACATGCACAGGCTGGACTTTTCTGTGAAATAGGAGACATCTTGTGTCTATTGGTTAAACTTCTGAGAAGAAAATTTTTGACATTTTCAGAGATTTTGGATTTTGAAAAGAGGGACAAGGAGAAGATGTTATGTTTAATTAGGTAAATCAATTAAATGGAAAAAAATCATGTCAGACAATAATTATTATGCAGAGCGGAGTACTCACCGTCTCAGAACATCTCTGGAGGGAACCCTCAAGTTAATAATTTCTGTTGTTTTGTTGTTTTGGCATTTTATTGTTTTTACATAAACAATAAAAAAAAAGGAAAAAAAAAAGGTTTGAAAAGTGCTATGCAAATAAAGTTTATTTAGTATAAAACACATTTTCACATTTTTTATTCATTGTTTTTTCCTTGATTTCATTGTATTGCATTTTATTTTTGCATTTTTTGGCTTTGGACATGACCAATCTGTTGGATGATGACAGATCATTAGTGAGTATTATATTATTAATTGTGTTGTTGTGTCGCTGCTTCAGTCCTGTTCTGTTCTGTCTGATCATATTTTTTCAGTCTCGCTATCAGAGTGCAGAGATTTTCCTTCTTGTTTTTTCAAAGTGCAGTATCTTGCAGGGCCTTGCTTTGGTTGCAATATGTGCAGACTAAATGGACCTGCAATGACACTGCTGCTCCCTTTCCCTCCTCCTCCTCCTCCTCCCCCTCCACCTCTTCTGGAAGTGTTACCCTCTCATCCTCTATCTCCCCTCATCCGCTATTCTCCCCCTCACCTCCTGCTGCACTCCATCCCTCTGCTGAGCACAGGTATTTGTTTAGGAATCTCTCGGTGGAAATTATACTCCATCTCCGGCGCTCCCTATCAACACACAATTATCATGGGCAATCATGCAGAACAGTGCTGAATTCAGCTGGGACTCCCACTCTGATGACATTACTTACTGCATGGCCCGGGCTTCTTCTGGAGGTAGCTTGCTCCTCACCTGCATTAAACCTCTCTCTCTCTCTCTCTCTCACATACACACACACACACTCACTTGGATATGGATAGAGAAATGATTAAACTTTTTTTTTTTATCTTATTAGGATTTCATTTAAACCAGGAAGTCCACCAGATAAGAAATCTCTTTCCAGGGGTAGACTTGGCTGAAAGGACTGCTCCAACCTGAAACAGAACAAATCCTGTGATCTTATCTTACAATTTATTAGCATCTGCCAACCTCTGTGGCCTCTTTTCGTGACCTGTGGTGGTTTACCTGTGTAGCTTCTCATATGACTGAGCTGAAGTTTGGTGTGGCTAGTCTCACATGGACAGCAATAAGAATTTCAGAAATTTGGAGGTGTGACTCTCTCTTGTGAGACTGACTTTGTTGTGAGGGCAAAGTCAGTCTCACAAAGTAATCAGTGCCTTTCTTTGTGCCACTCTGTCCTGCATTTTAAGTTAAACCACAGATGCATTTCCCCATGTATGATAAGTATATTATAATGCTCGAAAGGCACAGAGTTTATACAGACACATGAGAATAGACACAGGAGTCCATTCAGATCCTGATCAAACGCTCCATTCATGAGTGAAATTACCATCCGTCTGTCAGACAAGGTGTGAATTCTTTCATCTACAGATCCTACCTCTGAAGTTGTGATTCAATGCATAACGCCACATACTCTCCACATAGAACCTAGATAAGCAAAATGGGATTTCTGCCTCTCAGGGTGTGAGCTGATGTGTAAATCAACTGAGACAACAGTGCCATCTTGTGGTACATTGTATGAATCTTTTGCATTTATCCACACCGTTGTTAAAAATATTCCATTTCATAGAAAAGTGCTCTTTGTTACAGCGATAAAAAGCTTCACCGTGTCATTTTACTGGCAAACATATCACAGAAAATATGTGCTTTTTATTTGGACAGGTATATTGTCAGAGTCTCACAACACGCTACTTAACTCACAGATAAAATGGACTGATGGTAAAAGAACAAACACATAACATGAACATGAAAACGTCACATAAAAGCAAGTAACTCATGCTTCAAGCTTCACTTATAAATAATAAAAGCATTGAAGCAATAAACTGGTCAAACTGGAACAAAATGACCGAAAATGTTCTATGTACAGAAATATTAAAATAATATTGCAGAAAAAGAAGAAAATATTTAGCATGATACACTCAGTGAAATGTGAATATTTGATGATATTACAGGATAAGTCAGATGATTTTCTATATTTTTCTTGGTATCAGAAAATCCAACAAGCACCAAACATGTTTTAATCCACAATTACTGAACAACTGAATTATAAACTACAGTCAACCCCTAATTCAGGACCTTTTTGAAAAAAAAAAAAAAAACGAGTGATCTGTTTTTAAAGGTTTACATTGTCAGTGTAAATAGTTGGACTTTTCATGATTTGTTGACAAGAACAAAAATATAGAAAACAGAAAAGGCTGCTGGACCTCCGTTCTTTCCAAGAACACTGACTCTCATTACTGTATATACAGAATATAAAAATGATTGTGCCACCTCATAAGCTTGTCATTATGCACATTTTTATTAGTATCGTTTTGTTTTTTCCAAAACATTACACAAAGTAAAATATATACTTTAATTAGCTATTCAACCAGGGAACATAATCCCATGCATTCAAAAGATGCTTCAATGAATCATCATCAGCATTCAGTTTTGGGTAATTTTGCATTTTCAAAAATATACACTCATAAGCCTCACAACCATCAACACATAAGATTTAGACAACAAGGTTATACACCACAGTTATTTATATTGTATGTGATCAGGTTTGATGGGATCCTCATGAAGCCTACCATCTATCGATAGCACAGAACTGTATGTAACGAAGCTCAGCTGAATGTAGCTCAGGGTGGAGTGATTATGATGACATTTTTGAGCTCAACAATGGCTGCAATGTTTTTATCCTGGAACAAAATGTCCAGTGCTGTCCACCACCAAGCTGCCACACAGTATCTACAGACTCCTGCTTTTACAAAACAAAGTTCTGCTGGTAAAAAAAAAAAAAAAAATCTAACAAAAAAAAAAAAAAAAAACACTGGTGTTTCAAACATCTCAAGACCCTACTCTTGCTCTAACCCGCTGCTGGTTAAAGTCAGTGGTAGTGAATCTGGATGGTTCGGCCAATGAGGAGGAAAAGAAGGCCAGCCAGAAGGCAGAAGAAGATGCCAATGGGTGCAAACATGAAGGACAGGCCGTAGCTGAGGGACAAGTGGAAATCTGGACACAGTGTTGAGCGCTGGTGGTCTATATAGACATCCACCACATCCAGCACCTGCACCCACAGGATGTACATCACCACCACACACAGCAAGAAAATACCTGGTGCAGAGAAGAGATGTGACACTGTGACAACTGAAACTCACTCATATACATTACTCATAGACCAGCAGATCCACAAAAGGGGGGCTAAAATAAATATTTAACCAGTGGTGGGAGGGGTATTCAGATCCTTTACCTGAGTAAGAGTACAAACACAACCTTGTAAAATTACATCAATACAGGAAAAAGGCCTGCATTTTAAAAAGTACAGAACTATTATCAGCTAAAAGTGCTTAAACCTTTAAAATTAAAAATAGTTGTTCTGCAGAAAATTGGCCCCTGTGACACATATTTTATTATTTGTGGCATTATTAGATTGTATTAGGTACTGATGCATCAATGTGTAAGCAAAATTTAACTGTTGCTGGTCATGGAGGAATTAGTTTATACAGTCAGTGTAGTTTACTCCAGTAGGTTTCAAACCTAGGTCTCTCACCACCTCCAAAGATAAGATAAATCATGAGCTGATCAAAGTTATAGCAAAGAAGACAAAACAACTTCTGCCATTTTTGTATTATTCTCTAAGTTTTGCTTTTTTGTAAAACATTGAAGAGTTTTGCCCCTCAAACATTTATTTGAATTAAACCATTTCGGGAGCTTAGAGGGGAAACATCTCTTTGGTGGAGCTCCTAACAACACATAGACATTTGAAATGTGACAAGGGGCCCCACTGAGACATTGTTTCTTGGTCAGAGGTCACAATCCAAAAAGGTTGAGAACTACTGGTTTAATCTTTAACTCTGCAATACACTGCATTCAATAAATATTTCAAATGTTTTTAATGTGAAATCCTAATCTGAAACTTTGCCAGAAACTAAAGCTGTCAAGTAAATCTAGTGGAGTAAAAAGTACAAAGTTGAGCAGAGGTACAGAGAAGCATAAAACAGACTGGATTTAACCATTTCAAAGTCTCACCGGATACCAGGAAGAAGCCTCCCCCTGCTTTGTACAGGCGATGGCTGGCGAATGGAGCAGCACAGATGATGATGAACCCACCAAGCACCACAGCTGCCACACCAATGAGCATAAAGATGCTCCAGAAGCCCCTGTAGACTGGAAGACAGAAATATTAGCCAGTTGTACAAAGAGCCTTTAAATTACAGAGGAATACAGTCTCATTTTGTGCAAGGAGGCAAACATAAATAAGCACAAAGACACTTACTTATGGCAGAATCATACTCTGTGGCATTGTGGGTCTGGTGAGACACTGGGAACGGGAAGAGGTAGGCGTGCATGCATACTTTTGAGTGTGGCTGATTTGCTGGAGAGAGAAAGAATAAATCAGCACAGAAAAGAAATTGAATGAAATCAAGTAAACAAACACAGCTGTCAAGTAGAGGACTTCACTTACAAATACAATTTAATAATGCGGCAAAGAACTCAAAAACATGATGTATTATTCCCTGCACTTTTATGCTGATTGTTTAATTGGCATACAGGAAAGATGTATGTATCAGCTATTTCAAAAAATAAGCATTATTTTCTAAAGTTTGTAGAGTTTAACTGCGGTTCCTTTTTATCTTGTGGCAGCTCTTCCATGTATTGGAACGTAGCTAAATTTGACAATAGAGAAACAATGAGACAGGACTACTGTATACTTTTATGTTTTTATATTCCTCCCCTACTGTCTTCTCTCTTTTCTTCCACCATGTGAAATTCCACAGACCCTCACAAGGTCCTGTCAGTGCTGGAGGCTGTTTCTGACAATGAACCACCATTCAAAGTCCCCATCAGAAAATAGACGACGCACAATCATCTGACAAACGACCAGAATAACATCACATGGCACTCCCTCTAAAGAGTCACATGAGAGGATTTCTACCACCATGTCGTCAAACTGTTTTTACTGACAGAATATCAGCAAATCAAAAACAGATGCACTATGACTGAATCATAGCCCTACCACCTGACTCTGTGGAAACATAACATTGGCAGAGAACGGTTTCCAGTCATTAGCTTCATAAGACAGAGAATAGAAACATAAAAGATAAATTGGAAATTTAAAAAACTGTCCTTTCTGAGAGAGTGTCCCTTAATTTGTGTGTCTAAAACTTCTTATAATTCTTCTCAGGGTTATGAGCTGATGACATGTTTCAGAAGTCTGCCACAGAAAATTATGCTTTACCTCAGTAGACATCTCTTCCAAGATCTAAATTTCTATCACTGTATAGCATCGCGTAGAATATTATATATTGTGTATTATATATTATATGCTATATGTTTTAACATTCTGTATTTAAAATGTTATATGGTGATTTCTTTATTTTGTCACCTTCAAAGGGAAGGTTTACCACAACAATACTTTTTCACCATATTGGGTTTTAATGAGGTGAGAAGACAAAAAAACAAAATTATTCTTGTTATTTTAAAATATAGAACTGTGGAAACAATGACAAATTAAAGTTAATGTCAGTGTGTCTCACTCACTGAACCAGAGCTTCCATAGCAGGTTGTCATCACCCATATTGCCTCCAAAGGAACACCTCCAGAAAAAACCCTCATGGTACAGAGTAATATCACTGCTGTCCTCCTGCACTACCACATCTCCAGGCTGGAAAGCGGAAGAAAAGAAAGAATAATGACTTATTACCAAATGTAAATGGATGATAGAAAGTCTGCAGTATGGGGTTTATACAGTACAAGCACAGTTGCAGGTGCACTCCATGTTATCTGTTGATGTAATTAAAGTCTGTGAGAGCAATGTCAGGATCATGTGTTCAAGATCATATGAGGCAGGTGTTCAGTGCGTTGTCACTGTGGGACAGAGCAGCTGTTACGCCAGGTCAAGGGTCAAGCTGAGCGAGCACCATCAACCTCATTCAGGTTTGGTAAGGCACTGAGCGAGCGTGCAGGCCGAGGATGTTCCCATTCAGGAAACAAGCTGGTCACTATTTTTGCACGTGAGCATAAAACACATCCTAAATTGCCTGTTACGTCATCCATAAACCAACCAAGAGAAATTAGAGCAGAGGGTGTGTAGAAGTTCATGAGGTTGATAGAAGCAAGGTTAATCCAATCAGGGTGTGTTTTTATTTTGAAATCAGCAGTCTGAGAACTTGTTGAACAAATGCAGTGTTAGTTTGTTTTAAAGTGACAGTGACTCCCAACCTGGGGATCACTGTCAATTTGTTTAGCTGCTATTAACATATTAAACCTGTGACGAACACTGAAATTAGGGTGTTTTCATGGGACACAAGCCAGACGTTGAGAGCCAGTGCTATAGGGTGTAAACAATCCTGCTGGACTGTCTAAAGAATGAAAACAACTTTTTCAAACCTTATCCTACATTGCATATTGTTCTCTAAAAATACTACTTTATAACAGATCATACTGCGTTACAATGCTCTGTATACACCCAGTAGCACTTTGGTTTTATTGTGCTGATATCATGTCTCATTTCCAGTATCAGTGCCCACTATGAAAAGCTAAGTATGTTCTAGTCGGTGATATTTAATACAGTGCCATACCACTGGGACTACTGGTATTTGTATTTCTATAATAGCGGCACATGGTACAAGCTATGTCTCAATCACTGCATAGCTGCACACACACTACATTAAACAGTGTCTGATTACGTGACGAGAGCCTGCAGGGCTGCCTCTTTGCCCTGCAATTTATCTACTGAGAGAATGACTGGAGCAACTGATCACAGTTTCCAAAATAGAAAAAGCAGCTTTGATTCTAGTTTAAGGGTCAACCTTTAGACCTTAAACATATTTAACTTAACAAAACACCATTTAAAGTTGAAATTCTCTATAAAACAATGGAACATTTAGGCTTATTTATTCCCTCACTAGTTCAAGGTTACAAATATGAACATTTTTCCACCTAAAGACACATGTCAGCTAATGTTCCATGTAGACAAAGCAAATGATATATCTGACAATCTTCTGAGCTTCTTTGATCTGCTGTTGTTTGAAGTCCAACACCCACCTCCACAGTCACACCACCTGGGCCAACAGATCCGTCAGGATTTGGGTGGCAGCGTTCTGAGGCCAGCAGCCAGTAATCAGTTCCAAAAGAGAGTAGGATGAACACAGCAGCCAGAGCCCCAAAGAGCCCCGCAAAAAACAACGCCACACTTAGCTTCATGGTCCCTGGATTGAACGGCCACTCAGCTACTGGATGCCCACACTCGGTCTGATTTTCCCCTCCAACTACAGTAAGTGCATGTGACAAGCAGAGGCAGAAACAGTCAGTCCTCTTGCACTGTAGTATATCCACTGAATAAGATGGGTTGTTACTCTGTACAGCTGGTTTATGTTGGGTTACTGGATCTTGACTCTTCTCCTCTCCTGTTCCCTCTTTCTGTGTTATTGGAGGACAAAGTTGTGCACATGACTCCTTTGGACCCTCCACTGGGGTCTGCAGCCAGCCTCCACCACCCAGCCCCTCAACCCCCTGGGCTATTTTTGGGGTCTGATTGAAGGCGACTGTTTCACTCCACTGTGGGGCTGAGCGTGCAGAGCAGTTGGAGAGTGTGAAGGGAGGGGATCATCGCAGAAATAACCGGTGGCAACTGGACACCCACCATCTACACGGGAATGTGAAGGCAGGGTGAGACTGAAAGGACAGAAGAGAGGTAAAGTATCCCACAACACCCTGCCCAAAGCTTCTGCCCCACCAGTACAACATATACATAAACAGACACAGACACCAGTGTCATTTCCTTTGCACTGGGATAATGAAAGTGACTGTAAATGCACCTTTCAAATATCTTCTAAACAAGTTCTGGTTGTATCAGACACTATGAAGACATAGAAAATTATCATTATCAAGTTTCACAAACAGTTAAACTAGTCCTCAGGCTATGTAACAATAACATTGAAAAACACGTATAAACACACACATATAAGTGAGTTCATAAAACTGTTACAAAAATTACACAAAACTGTACTGTAAATTTATCATTTTGTAAGTTTCAGATACAGATCACAAAAACAGTGTCCTTACTAATTACCACTAAGTCAGTTTTATTTTTCACTTTTCATGCACAATGACAGTTCAAGGTGCTTAAAATCGTGAAAGCAAATCAATCAATATTATAAAATAATTCACAAAGCCTAAACAGTAACCACATCAAAGGCTATTTAAAGTAAAACTACAAACAGGATTACAAAATTATTTTGTGGTTAGTGCTAATCATTTCGAGTTGGAGTGAACCACTGGCTTATTAGCATCTAAGGGGAATATTTAGCAGTGAACCTATATGTAGACACTGGCTAATTTACACACTAATGTGACCCAGGCCGCCCTCAGCCAGACACACTCCACCCACATCTTCTCCTGTGTAGCCTGTGTGCGTGTCTGAAGGATGAAAAGTTCAGATCAGCACTTTATCAAATATCACTTTCAGTTATATTTTTATGGATTTTGGAAGCCGGTGAGCATCATTTCCAATCCACCATTTTAAGTTCGGTTTCATTTCTTGCATAAAAACATTTTTGATTTTTCGCCTTAAAGATGCAGATTTAATGTTTACAGTAGAAAACAGGCATGCAACTGTGATTTTCCTATTAAGTGAACAGGCTTATACAGTGAATTGGCTGGTAACTGCAAGTGATTGTCTTATGTTTAGGAGCTTTACTGATGTTTTATTAGAATATATTTTATATTTTGACTGGTTAGTTTCAACAGCAAAGAGGCCACTTAATCTTCAAACATAAAATTCAAGAACTGAAACAACCATCAAACTCTGTGGATTCTGTAGATGACCAGAAGCATAATTTCTTGACTTGCTGGATCTTTGTGATGGGAGTTATTCCCAAGATTACAGAAATATACTGGTGTATACCTCCTTATATTCTTTAGAGGGCTATTTATATTTTTGAATGCCCCAGTTCGTCCAGCAGGCGGTGAAAGAGTAACGTTCTCAGCTACTCAATGCATTCTGAAGGCCAAATTTAAAAAAAAAAAAAAAAAAAAGTTAAAAGGGCATGGATGATTGCATGGCGATTAAAATTGTTTTTGTATTATTCATTTATTTTATTAATCTTTCTCATGGTGGTGAGCAATCATGTCTTTACTTTTTCGCAAATTAATTTACTTTTTGCTTTATTCATCAATTGTACATACGGCATCACGAAGCCTATAAAAGATAATAAAATGCTGATCGCACGTTTGGCAATTCAATATAAAATAAAGCATGTGGAATGAATAAATAACATGGAGGGAAAATCTTTGTTATGAATAAGACTTTCCTGTTCTGTGACGTCAGCGGACGAAACCATCTGTCAGAGGAGCGGCGGGGGAGTCGGACCGGGCAACACGGCAATTCAGCGCCTGAGAAATAAACCATGATTCATACAGTCAGCATTATCGTGGGACGTAGCTTTTACACTTGCTTTTAATACCCGCCACCGTTTACACCTGCCGTATCTGTGTAGATGGTCAAAACCTGGCAGTTCATCGCCGGCCCCTGCCTGTGAGACCACCGCCGGGACGCAGACGTGGTTTTTCTGTTTGGATCATTCTCGGTGTGGAGCCCGAGAAGCTCTTCCGCTTTGGCCGCAGCCGTGCTGTCACAGCGGGAGGATGAACAACCAGAAATGTAGCACTTTATTTCAGAGACCCGGAGGACGGACGAGGATTATACAGTGTATCTGTGTGGTGGGCTTCATGGTGAGTAGCTGGGTTTGGCTGTCTTAGTGATCTGTGCATGAAGTCGTGCTTTCATAACTCCAAAGGTGTGATGTAAAATAAATAAATAAATAAATAAAAATATTTCACAACCGCTTCAGACGTACAGAAATGTGCTCCATGCTTTAACTGTACTAAAACTGTGTTTGCATTGAAATTAAAAAGGTAGTAAGAAGTAAGAAATTCAAATTAATACCTGTCATACTCACCTCACCTGTATTTAACCTTCAAAGCATGTTTAGTGTCTTAAAAAGTGTATGAATGCAGCATAGAAAAGTCTGACCACCTTAAAGAGACATTAATTAATATTATTTAAAGTACACATTTATCTGGTGTATTTGGGTATTTTGAAAAATGTCACCCAAAACTGAACAGCTGTGTAGCTACTAAATAAAGGAGATGTTACAGAACAGGGCAGGTTGTTGTGACACCTCTGAGTGTGTTTAGGGCCGTCTCTTCCAAGCATCACTATCACAGACGACTGGTGCACACTTGAATTGAAGGACATGCTTGAACCCCAAGTTTAAATTTGTAATATTTAATCTAAGAGCAGTTCGGTGGTTCGAGAATCCACATGAGCGTGTTGTTTTAACAGCCGACCTGCAGTCGTTTTTTCAGAGAACTTACTTGACTTTTCAGCCTGCATAGCTGGCTAATTGAGCATCACATTAAAAGTGGCTTTAAAAAAATCCAAGCAGCTCAGATTTTTGGCAGAGGGAGCAGACAGAAACTGCTGGGACAGTGATGCTTCTGAAAGTTAAGCAATTACTGTAATGGGCAGTGGTAGAACACTGTATGAATTGCTGTGTGACTTCAATCAAGAGTTTGGCAAGAATTGCTCTCATCTCAGCCATGCAGGTAAACAGAATGAGCCATGACTATGCGACTATCCCCAAACTCTCTGTGAAGAATACTGGACACTGGCTTTACATTTTTTTTTTTTTCTGGGGTTTAGCCTATGGTGTGATTAAATTTTTGTTAATGGTAGTTCTGCTCCTCATTCTTCCTCCTTCACCCCCTTGGTTTCTTTAGGACTTGTTTGGGGTGAGCATGATCATCCCACTGCTGAGCCATCACGTGAAAGCTCTTGGAGCCAGTCCCACTGTGGCTGGTATAGTAGGTAAGGTGTGTCTATTACACAGAGTAATTCATGTAACTTACATAGTAGCAGATGTAGGGTCCTCAGAGTGATTGATGCATTATTAGGCAGCAACCTGGAACATTCTGAAAAGTCTTAAAAACAGACAGAGGCAAATAATCATCAGTTTTTTTAAGGGATGTCACGAGGACACATAACTTCTAACAAAACATTTGCACTAACAAAGCACCACACATTTCATTTTTCCAACAGTAAATATTAGTCCTGAAACTATAGGTCATGAATCATTTAATCAACCAAATTCAGAAAACACAAGTAAATACAGAAACACTGAAAGCTGCTCAGAGCAAAAGAGAACTCAGGTCTGTTGTGGGTTTTTTTTCCCTTGTGTTTTTATCTGTTTGCATGCGTTTTCTCAAGCTGTAGTGTGTTGAGCTCTCTGGCCCACCGTACTTACACAGGTGGTGCGACCAAACAAGAAATCTGAATCTGGGAAAATGTGATTTGTAATGTGCACCATTTTGATGATGAGTTGTTGTCTGCTCTGTGCTTTATATGTGCTTTAAACATGAATTAAAACAAATATGAAACTGTTGCAGGATCTACATATGGGATCTTACAGCTCTTCTCAAGCACAATAGTTGTAAGTATTTGACTTTGGTTTCCTTCTGAAAAAATCTGGCGTTCGGTCTCTGTCTCTAACCCACTATTCAATCTCTCCTGCTTGACAAGGCATACTCACAGTTAGTGGTCAAAATGGTTGCATTCCACATCATCTCTGGTATTTCATGGAAACAATAAACACTGGATGTTTTAAGTTGATTGTGGTCACACAATACATCCAGTCTTTGTATATTCACACACACAAACTACTCCAAGTTAGCTGCAGATCCACAAATAAAAGTTTTTTGCACCGAAATGAATTATTCACCTTTTGACAGCTCTTGACACTGGGCGGACTTACTATTAAGGATGGTATGATAAAATATCAAACCCTTAATGATTCAGACTACATACAAACTGTTGAGAAATGCACAGTACGCTACAATGAGCGTGGAATCTGACGTAAGGTTCTGAGCTTTCCACGTCTCTCTCCTGCCGCCCTCAGCTCCTGAAATTGGTTTAATTCTCCAGGGTCATGCGACAAATTAAACAGATAAGGAGTCATCTGTTGATTCCCGTGGGCAGACCGGCTGAGTCCCGACAGACGTAGGGTTACGCGAACAGCTCGGTCTCTATGACCGTCCCACCCAGCTACATCCAGAGCACAGTAAACTCAATTCGTCCTAATTTCATTATTTCATCAGATGGTTATATGTGTGTGTGTGTGTGTGTGCGTGTGTGAGAGAGAGAAAGAGAGAGAGGGCAAGAATCTAATAACAGTTTGTATAACAGCCTGGGCTGCTCGGTGAAGAGGAAGTGCAGGGTTTTGGGATTTCTGCTTCATGTTTTTTAGTCATCTGATCTTTCACCCAGACAACTCAAAGACAGACTCAAAAAACTCTGTAGGATTCCACATGTCAAAAGCTAGGCTTCTACTTTTTCTCGGTTTGTCATCAGTCTCAGATTAATACATTACAGTGAAAGTCAGACATCAGCTCCACCTGTCCAGATGTTTCACAGGACTGTAGAAACATCCATAGTCTCTTCTCTGATTATGCTCTAGATAATGGAAAGTTTGGTTGAATCTCTGTTTGTGGTTGTGTGTAATTTCCTGTGTGTGTTTGGCAGGGCAGCTGGAGTGATGTGGTGGGACGGAGGTACTCTCTGCTGACCTGTCTGCTGCTGAGCGCTCTAGGCTATGGGCTGCTGGGAATGTCCACCAGCATCGCTTTGTTTGTCCTCGCACGGATACCCGTGGGTAAGTTGGACTGCTGTCCAAAAATATGTGGCAACCTCAAAGCCCATAAAAGGTGCAAAAAATCAAATAAAGCAACAAACAAACAAAAGTGGCAGAGGATATTTGAATTTAAACATGTAATTATTACAATTAGTAAGATGGTTATCAAATATTGCTTAACGGAAAGTGCAGCATAGAGTGTTTGAACAGCTTAATGCAATAATTTGGAACTACAAGGATCAATTAATTGTTTATTTAGAGATTCTATTAACTTGAAATGACTTTTATGGGCATTTCCTGTTGGGTAAAATGTAATTATGACTGGCGGTGTGAGAAGTCATTTTATATAACAAGGTCCCTCTGTCCCTCTTAAAGGCAGGTCACACTGTACAGAAAATCAGTCAGCTACTTATTCTCGCTTGTGCTCTCTGTCTCAGGGCTGTTCAAGCACTCCCTGTCAATCTGCAGAGCCCTGCTGTCTGACCTCGTGTCTGAGTCAGAGCGCCCTCTGGTGATGGGACACTTTAATGCCGCCTCCAGTGTTGGCTTCATCCTGGGCCCTGTGGTGGGTGGCTACCTCACAGAGCATGAAGGAGGCTTTTATACCTCCTCCTTTACTTGTGCAGCCATCTTCCTTACTAATGCAGGTGAGGGAGAGAGCAGAGAGCTCCAACTAATTTCATTGAGCGCTTTTGGGAATATTTATCTAACATTGCCTGTTTATCATTCCAGGTCTGGTATGGATGCTACCATGGAGCGAGACACTTGTTCCCTGTAATGACACTAACTCCAGCAACAATACAAGTAAACGTTGTCATGACAACCACTGTAATAAGTCTGTGCACAACGGTTCTCATGCAAATAGACACCACGCATTGCTGGCAGCAGACACTGAATCCAGAGCTCCAGGGAAGCACCAGGGTGGTCTCAGGTGGAGGGAGATGTCTCTGCTCCAGCCTGCCTGGAGACAGCTGTCATCAGTGGGCTCCAAGATCCACATGGTGGCCTCCTCTGACATGTGGGACCTCTTTCTGGTGCGCCTTTTGATGGCCATAGCTATCATGCTGTACTACAGTAACTTCTCTCTGGCCATGGAGGAGCGTTTCTCACTTAAACCAAAGATAACAGGCTATCTGATCAGCTACAGCAGCACCTTAGGGGCCCTGGCTGGGTTCCTGGTGGGGCCAGTCACGCAGCTCTACAGGAATAACATGCCTGCTCTGCTGCTTCACTCCACAGTTCTCACCTGCTCACTTATTTTCCTCTATGCCACTGCGCCCAGTGTCTGGCAGGTGCTTCTCACCTCTACCTTTTTTGCTATTTCCACCACCATTGGACGGACATGTATCACAGACCTAGAGCTTCAGAGGGGAGGGGTACAGGCCAGCGGGACTCTGATTGGTGCCGGGCAGTCAGTTACTGCTGTGGGTCGCATCCTGGCTCCCCTCCTTTCTGGTCTGGCTCAGGAGTTCAGCCCCTGTGGCCCACCTAGTCTGGGAGTGGTCCTGGCCCTAGCAGCTGTAGGTTTACTGCTCATCAGGATCCCCAAATGGGACGGGAGAGGAATGACAAAAACAGCCAAACTCTGAAACTCAGAGCAACTGAATGAGTTTAAAATTATGACAACCAATGCATATCCACTACTCAGAGAAGTGCTCTTAATTGTAGGAGGCCAGCTGTGAAGGACTCACAGTGGGAACGATGTGTCCCACTCAAGCATGGCTCGTTATCACCAGCACTGTAGTCCTCCTTTGGGAGAAAGGAAAATTCAAGAGCAGCGCTGAGATGAAGTCAGCGCTGAAACGTTTAATCTTCTTCCCCCTATGCTTATGTGGCATGTATTGGCACACATGACATGTGAGAGCTTTGATTGAAAACATTGATTTTTGATATAATTCTGTAACCACTATTGTCCAAATTCCCTGAAGTATGTAGGTCTGCTGATGATACACTACACACCTAAAGAACTTCTACTGCTTCACCAAAATACAAGAAGAGGAAGGTAATAATCCTTTCACATTCCAGCAATTATGCTTCAGACATTCATAAGATATGATGACACTGTGGGGAAACTGGGCTACCTGACCACATCACGGTAGATCACATTGCTCTACTTCTGGAGTAGCCAACTTGGTTTACACATTTTTACCTCAATACAAAATGTTTCTTCTAATGCACTGCGTCAGAAATGGTTCTTATGGTGGTATATGAGCAAATGTTTGCTCTAGTTTTTGTCTCTTTAATTTTACAATCATGGAAATGTGTTAATTTATCTTTCTGTGTTTAAATGTACATTTAAAGAAGAGATTAATTGTTTTGATTTTCAAAGTTTTTAAAGTGAATTCCAGGCATCACTGTTGTTAAAAAAAAAAAAAAAAAACATATACTAACTGGTTAAGTAGGAAAATGTTGTAAATGTATATTAAGAAGTCACTGAATCCTTGAAGTACATGCCAGATTCATACCATGAAGTCAAAAGGAATAAAAAGCATTTTGTACATTTGAGTCTATGGTGTTTTGAATTGTAGGTGGAACATTAAAGTCAATGTTTCAGTGTGCGTGTTAACATCCAGCTATGTCATACATACTGTACACACTCCCCGTCTTCTCTTCCTCTTCGGAGGGTGCCTTTAGTATCGCGTCATGCTCATGCTTTAATCAGAATGCTTGAAAACTGCATTTCTGCAACACAGAAAATTTATTATAGAAACAGACAACAATAACAAATTGGAATCAGATTTGTGGGATCCATGAGCTCAACCGACACATCATGCCCCCAGTTACTGCCAAGAGTAATCTGTACTACACAGCAATATTTCCTCTTGTTGAACGAAAATGGCCTATTTGCAAAACTTGCATCCTCACTCATACAGCTGTTAACACACCACAGGCAGTACAAATACAAAAAACTACAATATTTACATGTGAAGAGCAAAGGAATAATTAGCCACAGTAAAAATAGTATAACTTACAGCGCGTTTAAACATTTAAAAAATTCTACGGGAAGATAAAAAAGCATTTATATTCACATTTATGTGACTAGCTGAGAGAACTACACAAACCAAAAAAACTGGCAGAATGACTCACTGCTGACAGTTCATACACAGTTCATCCACTTCATTGCACTCTGCTTCTGATGTGCCTGAGACCTTCTGACGTCTGTCCATTGGCTCATTTTGGTGGATGACCGCTATTAAGAAATGAACGGATCTCCACACTTAATTTAATTGGCCTTTACATGATGTGAGCCCACAGTTACATGTAGAGGCCCTGGAGCTACTTGAGAACCCAAGACTCAGTCTGTGGCAGTCCAGCTGCTGCTGAAAGCCCAGGGACACTTCTACATCTTCTTTGGGTTCCACTGAGGCCGTCTGAGCAGGGGGTTTCGTGTCACGCTGTCTCTGGGCTCAGCAGCCCAGGCTGCAGATGGAGGCTGCTGCTGCTGCTGCTGCTCCTCCTCCTCCTCCTGTGCTTCATGATGCAGATTTCTAAAGTTATCAGCTGAGTCACTGTTATTGTCAGCGGAGGAGCTGAAATGACGGCGAGGGGCAGGCACACGAGAATCACTGTAGGAGGAGTTCGTTCTGGACATGCCACGCCCTGTCCTGCCGCTCTCACTCCTGCCTTCATCCAGAATATCAACAGAGGGCACTTCTTTTAGGGTGCCCAGCCTTCTTAGAGGCATCATGGCTCTGGAGGAGGAGCGTGCTGGCTGGCCAAACCGAGAGCGTCTGGAGGGGTAGTCCACCTCTGACATGGTTTCTTGATCATCTGTATCAGTATATTGAATCATGCCATCACACCACATTATATTTTATACAGCATAAAAAAGGAAGTCTTTGTGGGCACAGTTTAACCTTATAGCTGTTAATTTCATTGACTTACTAGTGGGCAAGTCATTATGCTGTGCAGCCAAACATTTTTCAAACACACAAAACACAGATTAAAAAGTTTCCATTGAGGACAAATATGTCAGCCTGAATTTGGGGGGGGCGGGGGTTCTCATGGAAATCCATCAAATATCTGCAGAGACATTTCAGTCTGTGAAATTACTGGTGGCACCAGAGGAAACTGGTCAAAGTCACTGGATCACCAAACTTACTAAGCATCATCCTCTGAAGCTCATGAATGTTTGTACAATTTTCATCCAATCCAGTCTAAAAATTATAAATGAATGCTTCAGTGAAGATTTCTAACAACAGGATATGCAAATAAACACCTGATCAAGTTCCACTCATTGAAAAGGTTTCTAAGCTTAAATCTAATTAAAGAGATAAATGCTGAAAACTGGATGTTAAGGGTTTGAAGTTGGTTTAAGAAGCTTACCTGCATAGCTCTGCCTCTCAGGGGGAAATAATTTTGAGTCCAGGCTCTTCCCAGCAGGAAGAGAGAAGTACTTATGAGATCTGGGCACCGCCTGAGAATAACATGAATAAGGCACAGCAGAGCAGAGAGGAAGAATGACAAATGAGAAAAAAAGATGGTGAACCTCATGTTTGACTAGGAATACTTTAAGTGTCGTCAAGAGCTAATAAACCTGCGTCTTATGAGGTTCAGTTCCACCCTATCTTACCTACTTTTAACTGAGAGGCTGAGAACACATGTAACAAGAATCATGGGTCAATATCGGCCATTGTTACCAAGCTTCTTGCTTACCGATGATTGGAAGCTGCCAGGTCGGAGGCTGCGGCGAATGCTGGTGTGGCGTCTGATCAGAATCTCTTTGGTCTGGCTGTCGTTAGGCAGGGCATGTTTACTTGTGTATGCCACCGTCTGAATAAAGAAAACACAAAGGTACAAAACACAACATTATACACATACGCGCACACACGTAACAAAGCTGACTGCTTCCATTTCAACAATTACACCATTTCTGTAATAAATTCACATATGGGTCTACAAGTGGCCACAATGCTTTAACCTTAAGGTTGGTAACATCCTGACAAAGGAGACAATAAAGGCCAAGGCAAACAGACAGTTAATATTCATTGAGAGGAGGCAGCATTCTTTAAAGCTCAGATTACTCAACCAAAACTGGCCACACCTGTTTCAGCTGCAAGGGTCCATGTCTCTGTCTGTTTGGACATTGCGAGCTGCAACACTAGCCTCTTGTACATAGAGTACCCATCACTGTCAACATAGTTCTTTATATCCCACAGCTGTTAGTTAGACTTAAAACAAACAAAAGCACCTCTAAAATGCTTTAAGGTAGCCGTTGTTCTTTAGAGAAAGGATTTATGTCTATAAGATTCTCCTGTCCATTTCACAAGAGGTCAAAATGGTTAGAGAATATGAAACAATTTAAATTTCCAAAAATTCTTGGCTAGCATCACAATTTTACATCTTGATCTAATACTGTATCAGATCTAATCTAATGTTAAATAAATAAAAAAAAATGCACAAGGCACACTGTTGTTCAATGCAATAACCCTTATGCAACAGGATTTTTAAAAAGGCACACATGACCAGTTTGTCTCATGAACTGCTAAGGATGTCAAAAGCAGCTCACGTAAGAACAAATAACATCACAGACCGAAGTGACGCACAGTTTGTGCAAGACACAGCTGTAAATATGTGAAGAGCAGAGGGGCTATTAAGATAATCAGACAATTCGTCTACCTAAGAACAGAAGCACATGCTCTCTATTTGTGTACCCATCAAAGCGTCTCTTCTAAAGGATGATGTCATGTCACTAATGGAAAAGTACTGCAGGCGGCTGTCTGCGGCTATGCAAACCCGAGTTTCAGTGCTTGGAGGAATCATACTTGAATGAGGAAAGAGTCACATAAAATCTATGATGATGAGTCCAGCTCTGTTTTCTGTAAAATAAGGATGAAAATGAACCTTTACTGATTACAAATAGATTTATCTGACAAACGAAGACGACAGGAAAAAAAAAACAAAAAAACCAAAAAAAAAACTCCTACTTCCTTTTCATACAAAAACCAAATGGAAGTTGATTTGAACAAGAAGCTGCATGCGGCTTCATTGTGTAACTTGGATAAATTTTGAGCTTTGTAGAAGAAGAAGCACATGTGAGACTGGGCTGCTGCTGTTGTGGTTCCATCCAGGGAAAACAAGCAAGAGTTCAAATTTCACATGACTGTATGTACTGTCAGCAGCTTTGAAGTTCACTACAACAACAGGTAAAATGAAAATGTATTTAAGAGTGGTGGTAGGTTTCTGCCTTTACTCGGTCTTACAGAGCCTGAGAGCAAAGAGGCTGTAGTTTCTGAGTATTGTTGTTTGCTGTGTAGTGGTCAGTGGTGGAAGAAGTACACAGATCCATCATTTACAAGTAAATTCATGTAAAAATACTCCATTACAAGTTAAAGCCCTGCATTCAAACCCCGACTTTAATAAAACAGAAAATGGCTCACGACATTACTAGATTATTTATACTGATGCAACAAAGTAAAAGCAGCATTATTTATAGATGGTTGAGGTGGAGCTGGTTTATCTGATCTTGTGGTTCCCAACCTAAGGGTCGGCCACCTTCAACGGGTCACATTCTGATAAATCTGATGTGATGTGAGATGATTAATGGGATATGAAAGAGGAAATATCAAAGCTCGCCACAGGCTCTACAGATATTTGTATTCATTTTTGGGATTTTCTCCAACATTCACACGAAATATTGGATAGTTTGAAAATCTTTGGACCTCTGACAGTTATTTAAGTGAAACCATCCCAGAAGTTCAGAGGGAAAATGTCTCTTTGGTGGAGCTGCTAACAACTCATTGTCAAATGAAAGGCAACAGGGGACCCCGAAGTAGACAGCGCAATACTTGCAGTACTTGCGTAAATGTGCTCAGTCGCTTCCCACCAGTGTGGTACGTGAAAAAAAACAAGGGGGAAAAAAAGCAGAATGGTGTACACACTGCTGTTATCCTCCTGCCAGATTTTTTAATCTCACCCGTTGTCTGATCTTGTACATGTTCTTGGACAGGATGTCATGCATGTTCTTCAGGTCAGCAGCCAGGAACTTCTTCTTAGGTTTAGAAGAGCTTTTCTTTTCCTCACTAAAAATCAGACGAAAACAGATTTTAAAAACAGATAAAGAGAAAATATCTGTCAGAGTAACACAGCAATACAATGAAGGTTTCATACTAGAGTGAGACGATGGACGGAGCGGCACTGATGTCTCCCGTCACCGTGTCCAGGATCTCCATGGCATTCTGCAGCTCTAGCTTCTTGTACAATGCCACAATACTGGACTCGGCCCGGCTGTCTCGGATCAGGATCTTACGCAGGATTCGACTGTTGAATTTCATAAACCTAAAAATGAGACAAGAAATGATTGCATCAGACAGGTACAGTATTCTAAATTTGTCTTATTATCAACAGATCCCCTGAAAAAGGGTAAAACCAGCATGTTTGTCTGTCTCCCACTGCTTTGAATTCCCTCTGGCATTTAGCCACTTTCTCATTTATTCCTCATAAATCTATAAAGACTGACCACAAATATGTTGTCTCACAAAAAATATCTACAGTTCTTTCTTTAAAGTGCTTAAAGCTTAAATTCCATGTTCCATTCTAAATACACTCTTCCACAGTACAGAACCAAAACTTGTTGTGTCCCAATACTTTTTGACTACCTAAAAAAAAAATAATCTACAATCTGCAGCTTGAAGAACCAGTCTCACAAGACTGGCATGAAAAGTGTGTCAACAAAGCCAAGAGGAAGAGAGGGAACACAAAAAAAAAGAAAAAAAGAGGCATGGGATAAAGGGAAAGCGGTAGAATAATGAAGGAAGGTGTCTACTGTGCCATTTTAAAAAAAGCATCTGTGTGTTCTATAATGTACAATTTATAACGTATCTAACAAAGCTTGTAATTTTACATGTGGTATTTTGTGGATATACTGTACTATAACCTACAACACTGTATGTTCTTAACATGTACAACAGATAGACAAATTTGTTGACAGAAGTTAAAGTGGAATTTCATGCTGTTAACAGTACTGGCATCATGTACCTGGTGGACATGTGAAAGTGTCAGAAGAGCCAAAGAGGAACTAAAGAAAACATTTCAGAGCTTCAGGAAGAAAAACATCAGTGTCGCTGCTGATGGCAGAAGCTGAACACGACACCAAAGTCTAATTAGCGGTCGACATTCCCGCGCAGTCGCAGCGTGAACAAAAGCACCGTCAAACAAAAACCACAGAGAGGGAAACTGAAAGCAGGTAACCTAAAACTGCATTCTCTCTTCCAGTTTAACTGCAGATTCTTCCTCTTTGGTTTGATTAGCTTGGAGCAGTTGAGCAGTGAGTAGTAGTTGGGCAGAATGAGCAGACAGGAGAAGAGAACATTCTTACTTGTCCTTCCAGTAGAAGTGGCTCCACTGTCCACAGAGGTCCTCTATGCCTGCTATGGTGTGCTCCATGAGCTGAGAGCAAAGTGAGAGCTGTTAACACAGTGCGCGAAAACATACTCTCCACTACACGTACAATAATCACAAGCTGTGCCATACCCTGCAGTGGATCTCTACATTGATGGTGTCAAGATTGCGGTTGGTTCTGCGGACATTGATGAACTCAATCAGAGGTCGGATACTGATGCCCTGTGGAGACGAGGAAAAAAACAAGTCTTCTCAAAAAAAAAAAAAAAAAGACTGGGAATCATGCTTGTAATGAACGACCTTCACAGACTGGACTTGTAGACAACTAGTAAACTTTAGTGATTCTAGTCATAAAGATGGTTTTACTTAATTTCACTTTAATGACCCAGAGTTTATGGAATTTGTGTACACAGTGTAAGCAGCACAACATAGAGACATTACACAAAAAAAACACTAATCACAGTATTCCTAACTGGACAATGCAGAGGAAGGTGCTGGATTCACAGTCCTCATCGCAGCAGAAACAAAGCTGTTCTGTTGTAAACTTGGTTGTTTTGGAGGACAAAGATCTGTTTGATGTCGCTGTAAGTCAGACTGATCTGACATTGAGTTGAAATACAAGGGCACTAAATCTAAACCCCTTACCACTTAATAGATAATTAAATCAGTTATTATCTGGACTTTAAATCATGTGGTGTGTTCAAGGCTTAAAAGGAAATCGTGACACAGACCTCCAGTCTGTTTCAAGTCTATTGTGTCTCTCTGAGACTCAGAGACTGCTTTATGTGCAGACTTCAGTGACAGCTTTTTCCAGCAAGCAACAGCATGACAACACTTTGCATATAACCACATGTGCGCTCTCTTACCTGAAGAAACACAGTGAAGAGTATAATGGCAATGGTGGCAGTGACGAAGAGCTGCTTGCGGCCAATGGTATCAGGAAGAGTGAAAGCCAAGGCAAATGAAATTGCACCTCGAAGACCACCGTAGGCCAAACCAAACTGATCTTTCAGGTTGAATGGGATGGTGCGGAAAGGGTTAATGATCTGGGTCAGCACCAAGACACCTGGGAGGAAAGAATGTCAACATGTTTTTTTCAGTTACATTTCCTTAAAGATGCTTCAAAGCTCTTTTCCAAGCGTTGTAGCGTCTTTCAACTCCTTATTTTGGCTTTATATCCTCCAACTTTATTGTTTCAGTTCTCTCTCATCAACCTTGATTCCAGCCACAGCAAGAACCCACAAAGAGACCACAGCAAGTAGCTGTTCCCCAGGAGCGAACAGCAGACAAAGATAGTGACTAGCTATTGAAAAAAATTGAGTTTGGCTCATAAATGTAACAGCGTTCCACCAATTTCTTCCTCACAAGCTGGTGAAGACCAAGAAGGTGAGTGGATAGTCGGGCTTAACATTTAACATTTAGCTACATTCACCATTAACAATCACAGACAGTGATCTCTCAGTGTTGTGTTTACAGCTTGTTCTGCTGCCTCAAGAGGTAAAAAAAAAAAAAAAGGAAAAGACAATGCAGCTTTAAAGAGTCACTTGACACCAGGCTCAAAAACTGTTTTTGCTTTCCCCTCTGGTTCAAAGTTTCATGGCTTGAGCACACCCAGCATCACTATGGGGTATGGTCACACATCTGCTTTGGGTTCACTGATAAGCAACACCCAATGACGTCATGGGGTCTCACACCTGTACATAACTGCAGCAAGGTGAAATGTTAAACCACTGGAGGTCTGCAAAAATAATATACCCTATGGAACAAAGGCAGTGTTTACATTCAGTGTTACCCACCAAAATACACAGTGTGTATTCTTGATGCCTGACACACCAGTTGAATTCATTTTTTCACCCATTAAAACACTTGTATAGCCAATTTCTTTTAAAAATATTGCATAGTTTACATCCTTGTTTCCTTGCTAGTAGTCTTCAGTTTCCCTGCCTTGTTTGTCCCTTGCCACATTTGTTGGTACATTGCTTCCAGCAACTGTTTATCAGTAAAACAAATGGATGGATGTTAAATTATGCCGCTCATGTGGTTGAGTATGTGCACGATACAAAGAAAACAAGAATCCTCTCCTAAATACACTGCTTCACAGCACTACAAGGTAAACAGGTGCAGTCAAACAAAACCTGACCTCTAAGATGACCCAGATACCCCCCTGCCCTCTGCTTACCTAGACCTCTCCATATAAAGGCAAACAGCAGCGTGAACAGGATGTAGCCCCAGTTCCACTCGTGTTCTGTTGTTACTGTGACGACCCCAAGGAAGAAGAAGATGAGGGTCTCCGAGATGGAGCCAAGCATCTTGACCACGTGGCGGATGGTTGTGCAGGAACGCTGGGAAACATTTTCCTCCACGTAGTATTTCATTGTGAGGGCGCAGGTAACAATGCTGCAGAAAAACATACACAACCATGTGAGTTCGCCATTTTCTAGCAGCATTAAAAATATTCAGGGCCTGTCAACATTTTAAAATCTACTCACGCCATGATGGATGAGAGAGTGAAGAGCTCGGCCACCAGATAGGCCAGGTAGCTGTACATGAATATGAACAGTGGCTCGATTTCTCGGACCCTGGAAGTAAATCTTGTGGTGAAGGCGGCCACAAAGCCAAATAGAAGGCCAAAGCCCATCCCACCGAGCCCGACCACAAAGAACCTCGCCATGCCCAGGAAAACGTCCACTGGCTCCACCACTGGCATGTCCGCCACAAAGCTGAACATGTTGTACAGCACCTGAAAGCATATGCACACATGTTCACAAACGTGCAGAAACACTCACGCAGACACACACTCTTTTATGCACAGCTTTGAATGCACGCACATACAAACACCAGCCCACACATCCCAGTCAGAGGTCATGGGTGGTGTCAGGGGCTGTGGCCTCTAAGAACACTGCTCCAGATAAGAGTGATGTATTGAAATATTTACTCTGCACTGTTTGCAATTAGATAATCTAATTTCCCCAAGCACAGTGAATGACTCATGGAAAAGGAACACTCGGCAGAGCAACCAGTTTTTATTCCTTTTCCTACTCTTCTGCATAGACGATGAATGTAGGTATGTGTAGCCAATGTTCCTCTGTGCCATAGAGCTCTATTGTGTGACATGTTCCTTCATTACCACGAACACAGGCACTGTAGTTTATTTTGGATCAAATTCACATACACCGTCCTGCTGCTGTAAATACTCACTAGTGCACCAAATCTGCAGCTGAAAGTAGTCCAACAGCAAATGAACAGTATACTCCTGTTTGAAAAACATTAGCTAAAAACTACAGTGCTCAGGCGTTTAAGAAATATATTTTACCTTTTTTTTTTATATCAAAGTTTATATATTTCTGACTTGTTTTTAAAGTTTTCCATTCCAAATTGTTGGTTTTGGTCTTTTCATAGGATTTGCTTAAAATAAATACATAGAATAGAATACCTTCAGCTTGGTCACAGTTTTATTGTGGTATTCAATTTGGATCAAGGGTTTTCATGTTTACTAGCAAATTGCTACTTTGCTTGTTGTTGTTGTTGTTTGTTTTGTCTTGATAAATAGCCCTAAATAAGTAAAATTACCTTTCTGCTCTGGACAAGTTTGTCAAACACTCTGGCAAAGACGTTTTCGATCATACTAGAATGATTGAGACAAGGCAAACAGGAAACTTACTGGTCCTGTTTTTAATCATCTGTCTCAAACAAAGTGCAAAGTAAGACGGCAACTCTTGCCTTTGCATTTCAATGGTGGTTATACTAATAATATCAATTAACCAACCACAACACACTTGTTAGTAATACAATTCCACTGGGCCCCTACAACTGTCAACACCAGCAACACAACATCTCACAGGTGACAGCATTGCTTTCAATAAATCAGAAGTGTTTGTGTTTTTGTCAAATATTACATCTTGTTTGATTGGTGCAATTCTGTAACACAAATACCATGTCTGGGCTTTTCCTGTCTCCTGGGTAAATGTTTGTCTTCACTTTCTGCATCAGCTCTGCTACTGTGTACTAAACAAAGGGGTCACCACACCAAAGCTAAGAGCAGGTTAATGTAGGTGGGTGGGTTTTAGCACAATAAAGTGAGGGCGAGGTGGAGAAATTTGAGCATGAGCTCGCTTCAGTCAAATTTCAGACAGCACTGTGTGTGTGTGTGTGTGTGTGTGTGTGTGTGTGTGTGTTAACTCCTCCCTTATAACCAAATGAAACACTGACCTCAGAAACAGGTTTGGTGACATCTAAGGAAAACAGACCTGGGACTGTAGAGACATCTGTTTGGCATCTCCGAAAACATTCCCTCACTTCCATTTTTGAATAATTTATCTGTTGGGCAATCTTTTCCCTTTTCCTTCACACACACATCATGTTCTCATACATGCATACTAACCCAGAAAAGAGAGTGAACACATTGTACAGTATCATACGAAACCTGAGCTGAGTCTTCAGTGTGTAAAAGAATAGAAAAGCTTCAGGCAACACAATAGTGAACCTGCTGTTTCATGTATTATAGTAGTGTTGAAAATTAAAAGGTCCAAAACAGGTTTTTAAACTGTAGGCAGGGTCACAATGGTCTCCATAATAAACTACATGTGTGTTATTTATGAAGTAAAATACTGACCTCAGACCTGGCTAGAAAAACCACATATAGTAGGGTCTTTGTGGGACTGATATTGATCACTAATTTTGTTTTATGTGTTTGTACAGGAGAAGCTGTCCCTGTATGTTTTCAAAACAAGCAGTAGCCCAGAGGTATCCAAAGCAGACCACGGTGTTGCAACAAGTGTCAGCTTCGTGTCAACATCATTCAAAGCACAGAAATGTTTTAAAATCCCAATAAGCTCAAATTCAACATCCTCATTGTCTCTGCCTGAGCTAACTCACCACAGTGACAGCATCATTGAAGAGGCATTCCCCAAATACCACGATGTAGAGCTGCTCGTTCACAGACACGTCCTCAAACACGCTCAGCACAGCCACAGGGTCCACGGCCGAGATGATGGTGGCAAACAGCAGGTTCTCCTGGAGGTTGATGTCCTGCACCCCAAAAGCCTCGATCTGGCATATGGCAAACAGAGACATGCCTATACCAATGCTGTTCCACAGAGTCCCGACAACCGCAAACCACAATACCTGCACAAACACAGAGGGAAAATGTCAAATAGTCCTTGTGTGACAACAAGAACTTGAATTTGTTCTCAGAGACAGTGGGTGATGTGTAACGGACCGTGCCAATGTTCTCAAAGAAAGGTCTGGTGGGCATGAAGTAACCCGAGTCGAGGACAATGGGGGGCAGCATGTAGAGGAAGAAGACATTGCTGGAAAGCGCAGCAGGGGGCTCCTCGTGGACAGAGTGCATGATGGCACCCACGATCAGACCAATGCTGATCAGAAGGCATGACTCTGGCACCCAGATGGTGATCTTGTGGTACACATGGAAGCCTGAGCAAAAGACATGTGACTTACGTTCAAAAACAGGAACAGGGCTGATGAGAAAGGAGCACACTCTGTCAGAAAGGGGTTTACCTGCATACTCCCTGAGAGGGTTACAGCTATTATTCACAAAATAATCTCTTAGACTTGGATTTTAACCCACCTCAGTGTAAATTAAACCACCTGTTCAAGCATATCTTGCAGTTACTTACCAATCTTCGCAAATGAAGCCAGCAGCACCCAAAGAGTGATCTCAAAGGGTATCTGAATTCTTGGATAATTCATAGTAAAGACCGGTAAACTTGCTGTTTCTGCGTCTGGATAGGCCTGGGGCTCATTGTCGGGCTTGACTGGGGGAACAATCGTGACACCGGCGGTTGGTTTGGGAGGGATTTCTCCTCTGGAGCCATGCAGAAGACTTAACACTGTGAAAATAATAAATAAAACTCCTCTTCGTGTGGTAACGCTTGAATCCATTTTCCACAGTCCCAACTAATGTGAATATCCACGTCGTTGAGATCCAATCACGCCATTCAATTTTAGAATCGAAGGGGGGAAAATCACTTGAAGTGAGAACAAACTGAGTTTCTCCTCTGAAACTTGATAATTTTAATTTTCTGCCATGCTCACTCCACCATCTTCACTTAATTCTTCAGCAGCGATGCCTTAATTTTCCACAGTTTCGTGATCGAGCCGTGTCTCCTTCAAACTGCGGAACAGCACACCTGTGGTTTACCTGTGGCGCGTCCGCGGGTTCCGATACGGGCTGGGCGCGGCCCCGAGTGTTGCTCTGATTGGGTGTCACCTGGAATAAAAAAAAAAAAAACGGTAGGACGTGGTGTTTCCGCTGTTCATTGAGGGCCCACTCTGCAGTTTCGGTGACACCAGCTCCCTGGGCGACACTAGTTTCAACTTACAGTTGTAATACAAACAGTTTGCCTGATTTATCTTAAGTGGCTCATGAATTACGCTACAGGCCGCAAAGGTTAATGGATAGTTTAGTCATCAAAGAGCAAATTTTTTGCAAAATAGCAAACAACCACAAATATGAAACAATAAAAACCACGTGTATCCTTCGGTTTGTCTTATTTTAATCATTCCAACTTTTTATTAACACTTTTATTTCGTAAATTTGACCGTGATCATTTATGACTTAATTTCGAATTTTCAAAGTGTTAATTTTGTGTTTTTACTTGCATTAGCTTCTTTAAAAGAAAAAAAAAACATTTACAACCTCTCCATAACAAGTTTCACTTATTATGTTGACAGTATAACAGCGGTCCTGGTATTAGTATTATTATGATTTAGCGATTTAATATTATGATTTCGTATTTCATAAGTTTGATTTTAGGGACTCTGAACTGCAAAAGCCCTGTCCTTAGTATCTCAAAATGATGTATGTATGACAAACAGCAAGTTGTTGACAATATTAACATTCTCCATTTTTGAAGAAACAGCTGCCAAAGTCAAAATTATGGTGACTTACAAGGGGCGTTTATCATTTCTCTCATTCCTAACTTTTTATCCCTTTTCCTCGCATTCAAGTGACAGAAATGTTGTGAATTTATTCAGTGTGTATTTACTTAAGCTCCAACCGTCTACATACAGTACTCCACCCATTTCCAACAGCACATGAGGTTATGTTTGTGGTGGTACAGTGGGTCCATTCAGACCAGACAGACAGCGTCCCCCAGTGGACTTAGGAGGAGCTGCTTCTCCAGCGGAGGTATTACGTTGGGCTGTGTCAGAGGGAGTCAGGGCGAGCCTTAACTGCAGACATCGTCGAGTGTTCAAGCAGGATGCGTATCAATATGAAAACAAACCATCGCTTTGCTCTGAACGGTAAGAAACGGGATATCTGTCTATGGGATGTTTTTTTTTTTTTTTAATGTTTCTCATTGCGCTTCTCATCGGTTCTTGGTTTGTCGAGGGTCTGGTTTGTTCACTGATAAGGATGCTGTCGTTAAGGGAGAGCAGCAGGGTCAGAATAAGACACGTTTACAGTAATGGCGAGATCACAAATGTCGATTGAGCTGGAGGTTTTTTTTGCGGGGGGGGGGGGGGGTGTTTGTTTTTTTTATTTGGCCTGTCCTTATTTGTGGTTGAACGAAGTGTAGCTACACCCTGCAGCACCGTGCTGCAGCCTCAGTGAATGAGCATCAGCAGACATCATGACGCAACATTTGTTATTGTCCGAGTGTCAGTGAATAAACGTGAATCCACAATGAAGTATAATGACAATATTACTGACCACTGCTACCATAAATAGATTTCCATTGGGGCAGCTCTGGCCTCAGTGTGTTTATCTCCCCTCAGCCCGGCCTGGTGAACGGGCAGGATGACACCCAGTTACATGCATAGAAAGCCAAGACAGAGCTGATGTGGGATTATGAAGAATATCTCACGTATGTGTGTGTGTTTTTTAAATACATATTACGTCTAATGCTGCATGTGTTGCTTTATTTAAACAACGTGTCACGCCATTGCAGGCCTTCCCAGATGCTCCCAACGGAGCGTAAAGGATTAGATTTGATCTGTTGAATCACTGTTTTCGCTCTTTTCATAACAGAGAGGGAACTGCATTACACTGAGTCCTTCTGTGATTCACTTCTAGCTGCTATGTTTCTTACTTTCTCTCGCATCTGTTTGCTGATGTGTGTTTTTGATGAAAGTTTTTGAGGAAGAAATTGAACAGAGCCTGTTAGGGGCTTCTATTCCCGCCCATCTGCATAGTGCTCCTTGTGATCCTCCTGATACCTAACACTAACAGTGGAATGATCATTTAGTTCTCTCTTCTTTATGCATGATGTTACTTCCAGGTGCTGTCGTGTGTGTGGATAAATGTTCTCCACTTGGGAATAAACTCATTTGGATATTCTCCTCCTCTTTGATCAGTTGTATCAGAAAGCAATTTATGGATCAGTGTCTTGCTAACTAAGCGTCTGTGGGCCCATGGTGGTTCAGCGGCCGTTTCTTCATCAAGTAGACGGCTGTAGATCAGACTCGAGGGACAGCAGTTTGGCACAGCTCAGCTCTGAACAGAAATAAGATCAATAGATGGAAATTGAGAAGAACATCAGGGTTACAGGGGGACAAGGGAAAGGGAGACGGCTGGAGCGAAAAAGGAAAAGAACAGAGCTGATGACAGAGCAGAATAAAAGGTAGATGGGGCATTTTAAAGGTAAGAGGAGGAGATGGGTTAAAGAAGAGGACGTCTGAGGGAGAGGCACTGCAGTGCAGCCGGTGCTGACAGCATCTGCAGGGGGCCAGCTGTGTGCCGCCAGCCTGATTAACTGGGTCATTTTTGTCTCCATACCGTCCCAAAGGGCTGTCTGCCACAAGGACCACCTGAATCCTCTTTTACTCACCACACCTCTTGCTGCCTGTCCACATTCACCATCTTCACTTTCCTTTAAAAGTCTGGTCTGGGGAACCAAAACATATCTCCCCTTGACCTGTTTTGTCTTATTAAGTCTTATTAAGGTCAGAGGTCATGTGCAGAGCAGCAGCTGTGGGGCTGGTTTGGGTTCAGCCTCTTGTTCAGTGGCTGTTCATCACTGTGGTTGTTTGCTGTCATGGAGCCTGAAATTGTGATGCACACTTTTCACAATTTTCTGGCAATTAATAGACCAACCAATTAATGATTAATCAAGTAAATAATCATCAGCATCAAAAAAATCAACAACAAAAATAATTGTTAGTTGCAGCCCTATTAATCCAAAGATTCAGTTTATAATGAGATTTGAGAATCTGGGACCGGAGAATGTTCTGGATTTTTGATTGATAGATCACTTAAATAATAAAGCAGTTATCAAAATTGCCATTTATTAATTCTGCACAATGATTGATTGGTTAGTAGGCCTGGGCGTTTTGTCTCCCTTCACGCAGACTGCATGTACCTGATGGCTGAACTGATGATGATCTGTGGCTCCCTGTGGCTTTGCATTAGATCCACCGTGGGTTTCCTCGAGAGCTTCTCGCCATGCCCCAGGCAGTGGAGATTACAGCGTGTTAAAAGACAGCTCCCACTGACAATTACTGTCACGCGGCCTAATGAGGCAGAGCATCCATGCTGTAATTGTCATTGGTTTTGGTCTCACAACAGAGATTAAACTGGCAAAGATCATCACACTCACACTCTGGATTTTGTGTGACTTTAATGATGACTTTAAGTGTTATGTGTGTGCGTGTGTGTGTGTGTGTGTGTGTGTGTGTGTGTGTGTGTTACTGGGAGATGGTGTTTTTATTTGTGCGCGGCTTGTGACGTCAAAACAGATTCACGTGTAAAAATAGACCTCCACTGCAAAAGTCATTACACATGAATGCACGATGCACACACAGTTGTTCTCCTTTTGTCAATGCAGTAACAAAGAAATAGCCACACACAAAACACTCACAGTACCAGATATTCCCACAGCCTGCCAGGTCTGTGTATATTAAGGCTGAAAAGGAAGTGACATTTATTCCAGTTGATCTCTCTAAGCAAAGGCGAGTGGATATCTGTGTGGCGCACACACACTTATGAAAAAGGAAATGTTAACAGAGTCTGACATGCCAGGAAACATTCACCTCTCTGGGCAATTTGAAGCAGTTTTCAGTTCAGGTTAGTCATCAGACTGCTTTCTACGTCTCTTTTCTTTCCTCTTAACCTTTCACATTTTCTTCACGCATCATTTTCTCTTTTCTGCTCCCTCTCCCATGTCTCATTCCTCCATTCACTGCTCTGTGAGCATTTCATATTTACGCTTAGTTGTATTTTGCAGGAGCTGAATCAATGCACTGAGTCCTGCAATCAAGTCTTACATCTGTGTTTTCACTTAGAAGTCAACATGTGATAATTAATTTGAGCTTGTCTTTGCACTTCTCTCTTGTTCTGCTCAGAGAATGACACAGGGCATGCTGACTGGTGATTTTAATGAAACTTATACCTCCTAGAACTGTCTCAAATCCCTTACTTGCTATCATGTTATATTTAAAGATGTGTCCTCTTTCTAATTTCCAACTAAGAAATTGCAGAGAGAAAAATGAGAATGAGGAGCGCGGGGCACCTGACAGGGCAGAAATATAGACAGGAACATTTTCTTTGACACTGAAACAGCTATTTGGGAGGCATCTCTTGGCAGTCAGAAGACTAATAAAAACGTAGAGGCATGGAGAGGTGAAGGCTCAGCAGTGGTTACGTCTTTTGTCTCTTCCTATCAGTGCAATTTAGAGAATTTAGATGAAGCCAAATGGAATCAAAGACAGCATAAACAGAGCAAGTAAATTAATCAAAGCAGCAAGAGGACATAAATGTTTCAATGGAGCCAAACCTCCTGTGCTGGCACACTTGGCACAGCCTTAGTTTCCTGTCTCTCAGTGTTGTGCGTGTAATTTTGGCAGGTGCAGTGTCAGTTAGGTAACAACATGAGCAGCCATTCATGTTGTGGGTTTTGAATTACACAGTAAGTGTTGTATTCAGAGGGTCTTATTGGTTTCATGATCATTTCATGATTGTGGTTACACCACAAATGCTTACTGTACATGTTGGAATATTTGCTGAGATGATAATGGTGATGGTTTATTGAATGCTCATACAGTTTATGTTGTAAACATCAGTGTGTAAATCTGTAAATCTGGACACAAGTCCAGTAAAAACTATCTCAAAAAATGATTTCCCCCAGTGATGCACCCTTTCTGTATGATTTTGGTGACCCAGTAAAATTCCTAACATGCCAAAATTTCTAATTATATGCAGGAAATGTATCTACAGATTGCCATGATGTTTTGCACAAAAATCCTGTTTGATTTTACCTTTCTTCACAGAATGAACAACGCTGGCACTGTTTAAACATAGAGGACCACATAATTCTTCCTATATACTATATTGTATTAATTTTAGGTCTGGTTTAAACAAAAATCTGTGTGAGAAGCTGGTTGTTCTTGTTGCGCTCCTGTGACGAGGTTTTCTGTTATGTCTGGAGTAGACTGGCTGTAGCTATCTGATCTTTGCGATCAATCTGGGTCATTTATAATAATTTTATTATCTGCGTGTCTGCGCTTGTGTGCTTGTCATTAGTCTGTCTAAAAGCAGAACTCAAGTACAAATAGCATCAGGAAATAGAAGATGCATGCTGCGTGAAAAGTCACACTTCCCCTCCACAGAATTTTTTCCCACTGCATACATTAGAAAGTTAACAGAAGGAAAGGAATAAGTCAAGCACACAACCTCTGGTACGACGTTCAAGCTCAGAATGGAGCGTCAGGGCAAACAACACCGTAGACAGCCAACTTGCACTAGTTATTTCTCGCTTAAACCTTGTGAATAGAAGACTGTGGTGTGATGCTGATGATGTGCGCATTTGTGTGTTTCAGGTTTATCATTGACCAACGTGTGACTGCTCAGATCGACACACAAAGGGAACCAGTGTACGCGTTTCAAAGAGCTGACGTGACAGAAGACTTTTGAATCTGCGTCTGCTCGACATCGTTGTGCTCCACAGCTGCTTCATTCTAAAATCCATCCTCATCCCCGACGTGAACCCACCATGTCCGGGAAGGAGCGCAGCCCCCGCCATCGGCCGTGGTCGGTCTACCGGGCCAACACGTTTGATCTCTCAGCTGAGATGATGGGGTTGGCCCTCTCGGGTAACTAAGTAACTGCTACCATGGTAACCTGTTTACTTCACTGATGATGAAATAACAGGGCATTTAAAAAGAGCTTCTCCACCTCTTTGTCTATATCTTACAGGCAACAGTCAGGATCCAGACGAGCCTGTACTGGAGTTTAGTGTTGGTAAGTTGAGGAGATGCACTGCTGCACATTACATGTACATTTCACACATTTCACTTTGGAAGGTCCTTACTTGTGAACTTCACAATTAACATGAAAAGAGCCAAAGCGACAATGAACTGATTGTAGTTACTACAATAGCGACACAGGCAGATATTGTCTGTGAGTCCAAAACATGGTGTTGCTTCTTCTACTCCACGGTTGTGTTATTGCCATCCAAAAACAATCGGCCAGTGGGCCACACTGTTGCACTGGGTTTTCCTCCATTGTGATAAACTATTGTGCTCATTGTGATGAGCACAATAGTTTATTCAGTCCAAATGTTCTCACTCAATGCCCAGCTGTTAAAGGAAATTACTGACCCTCTTCTAACAGTGAAATTGTATCCACTAATTGGATTTGATCCCCTAATCAATATTTCTGTATCAACAAATGACTCTGTGTAATGTAGTGTTGCTCACAGTGACAGGCTTAGACTCACTATTATCACCAAACGTCTGAAGTTACACTGACCTCTGTGATATGATGCTGCTCTAAAGGGTGATGTTTCTCGTCAGCGATTTGCTCATCATTCGTGTCGAAAGACTTGTTTAATTTTTTTTTGTTGTTCAACCTGAACGCATCACTGTAAACAAACGCTGCTCATCGAGTGCTAACAACTCAGAAATACTGTATTACATTTCTCCCATGGCCAAGGATTAGTGACCATCCCACTAGTAAATCCCAGAGTTTGTAATCTCTTCCTGCGTTTATGTGTTGCAGCCTGCAGTGAACTGGTTACGCCGTCTCTGGATCGGAAGCCAACCAGCTTTGTCGCCGTCAGCTGCACCACGCCGCCCCAGGCCTTCTGGACCAAGCATGCTCAGACTGAAATCATTGAGGTGCACCATTGCTTGCTTGCCCCCTTCTTCCTTCCTTCCTGCTGTTGAAGACTTCAAAACCATTTCACCCTTCTCTTTCTCTCTCTCTCTCTGTGTTTTTCTCCAGGGAACCAGTAACCCCATCTTCCTGAGCAGTATAGCTTTCTTTCAGGACTCTCTGATCACTCAGCAGACTCAGGTCAAGCTTTCTGTCTACGATGTGAAGGACCGCTCACAGGGCACGGTAACCCCCAACCTGAGAATAATTTCTTACAAAACCACTCCTTTGCCTTTAATTACTAAAACCTTTACAGTCTACGTTTTTATGGATGAGTTTTTTTAATCCTTTGTTTATGTGTTTCTATGTGATAGATGTACATGCTTGGTTCGGCCATGTTTTCCGTGAAGGAGCTGCTGCAGGACAAACACCACAGACTGCACCTGACTCTCAGGTATCAGGCAGACATACAGTGATACACAAATGCAAATGACAAAGTGATATCAATTGCATGCTGGATCTGGGCTCAGGGATGTTTAATGTACTTGATGTCGCTGTGTTTCAGGTCAGCCGAGAATGAGCGTGTGGGCAACATCACCGTCATTGCCTGGCAGATAGAGGAGAAGCGTGAGCAGAGAGCTCCTGTTGCAAGACTACAGAGAGGAGACACTGTTAATGGAAGAGTGAGTGATCAAGAAAAAAATCCCTTTTTTAATGAGAACAAGCTAGAAATACTTGATGTTGCTAATGTTTTTTTTCCATGAAAGCTTTGAAAGCTGAAACAGTTAAGTGCTTAGCGATAATAAATACTGATAATCAATGCATCATTTAATTCACTTTTCTAGTGAAGAAGCCAAACATCTCTCAGTTCCAGCTTCTGAATTTAGATCTTCTGCTTTTATGTTTTATTTCATAGTACACTGAATAGCTTTAGGAAACAAGCTATTTATTGGCATCATCTTGGGCTTTTGAAAGTTGTGATGGGCATGTTTTACTGTTTTCTGACTTTTTTTAGGCCAAATAATTAATCCCAAAATCAAGAAAATAATCAGCTGGTGAATTGGGAATGAAAATAATAGAATTAGTCTTATTGTTTTAAGGAGCCGAGTTGTTACATTACTGTTTTCTTTATTGTTTTGTGTGTGTGTGTGTGTGTGTGTGTGTGTGTGTGTGTGTGTGTGTGTGTGTGTGTGTGTGTGTGTGTGTGTGTGTGTGTGTGTGTGTGTGTGGAACAGATGGTTCTCCCTGTTGATGAAAGCCTGACTGAATCCATGGGTATTAAATCCAAGTCTTCATCTCTGTGTAAAGACCCACTACTAAAGGCTGGTGAGTTTGTGAACCATATGAACCAAATATGCTTCATATGGACAAATATATGTCAGAGTTTAGTAAAAAGTGACATCTGGATTGCCCTGTCATTTTGATTCACTGCTGTGATAGCATGTTCTCTCTGCTTCAGTGTTTGGTGGTGTCATGTCGCGGACGTACCGTTTCCCCACCACGGATGGCAACCACCTACGTATTCTGGAGCAGATGGCAGAGAGCGTGCTCTCCCTGCACATTCCTCGACAGTTTGTCAAACTGCTGCTGGAGGAAGATGCCGTCAGGTAACATCTGAAAATTGTCTTGATATGGCTGAGCAGAACATAAATATCTGGCCATAGGAGCAAAAGGGTGTGGTAGTGGGACAGTGGTTTCCAACCTTGTGACCCTTGAACAGAAAGCAGTGTCTACTTGCTGGCGTCAGCCTAGAGTCCAACTTTCGTCCGACTTTTCTTAGTCTTAGGGTTATTTTTTTTACTTGGTCTTGTCTTAGACCCAGCAAACATAACATAAACATCTTTTTCATATCTCCTTGGGGATATTACACTGAAACTTGTGTGTGCTTTGTTAATTGAGTGTGCTATTGTGAACAGTATATTCTTTGTGTACACTATTATTGGATCATCATCATCATATGGTCAAAGCAACATTATCATTACGACACCCACTGCTGCCATTTTCTTAATAGTTGCTTGTAATGTTTGTAATTTGAGGAGTCGGAAATGCTCAGCTGCTGTGTGTATACCACAGACTTTAACTGAACAAGCTGCACAAACAGCGAGATCATCAGTGCATCAGCTGGATATCTTGTTCATTAATGCCTTTGTGTTCCACAGGGTGTGTGAGCTGGAAGAGCTGGGTGAGCTGTCTCCATGTTGGGAAAACCTCCGGAGGCAGATTATCACTCAGTACCAGACCATCATCCTCACCTACCAGGAGACCATAAGTGACCTGCATGAATATAAAGGTTAGAACCACACAATAATCACATCATTTTAAAGAGGCACTGATTTTACATATCAAAACGTAGGCTGAGGATAGTTACAGCTTTACAAACTAGGGGATTTGAGTTTAAAATATATGGGCATTTGTGAGGCAGGAAGGGTCCAATGAAAAGATTTGATTATTGACTATTCACCTTTTTTGTAAAGAAATCTATCTCTCACAAGTCCCTTAACAAAGTGGACTACTAGATAAGTTGGAGTGCCTCTTTAAGTAAAAAAAAAAAAATAAAAAAATCAATGTTCCAAAAAATAAACTTTTATTATCTATACCCCCATGATATTCAGAGATAGATAACCTCGTTCCTCCTTTCTGTTCCCTCTCAGGCCCTTCATTTAAGTCAAGCACCTTGAAAGCTGAGAGGAAGTTGGAGTTCATTCCCACTAACCTGCACATCCAGAGGATGAGAGTACAGGGAGAGTCTGGTTATGGTAGGCATTTGTGCACTTACGTTTGTACATGTCCAGACTTTTAATAACACAGTTTATTCAAAATCTTATTTCTTATTCTCTTATTATTGTCCCACTGTCCCTCCAATCAGACCGGACATATGATGTTGTGACTATTGGTGCTCCGGCAGCACATCATCAGGGCTTTAAAGGCTGCGGCCTCCGTAAACTGCTACACAAGCTTGAGGAAGCCAGGAAACAGTGAGTAGAAGCAAAGCAAAAAAATGCATGGTTCTTGTTCTTTGAGTGTCATGGTGTTGTTGGATTTTACATGTGATTGATTAATCTTTGTTTGTGATTTATTTTTTTCACCCTAACAACTCAGCACTTATGAGGAGGAGAGGTAAGATTATGTGAAGTAGTTTACAGGTGTTTTGTTTGTGTGTTTTTGTTATTGTTGTGTACACAACACTTGTTCCACAAATTATTTTCTGCTCTCTATCTCTGTCTTTCACACCAATGCGCACCCAAAGCTCTTCTGGCTCTGCCTCAAAGACGATGGCATACCAGCCTCAGGATATCGTGAAAGCAAAGGAGCTGATTGGTCATATTAACACTCTTAAGACGCAAGTGTGTTACTACACTGAACGTCTGTCACGAGCGGCGAAGGAACGCTCAGCCAACGCTCTGGAGAGAACCCTGGCCATCCTAACAGAGAAGGTAAGACAGCACTCAGAGGAAATGGAGACAGTCAGTCAATCTCACAGCACTCTGTCTTGTGTCTTTCACTTTCAATCCCCCGTCTGGCTGATTTTTTTAAATCTCTACTCTTATTGTGATTGTGTGGACACAAACTGTTCTTACAGACTATAAATGTCTTTAAATTAAATTTTGACAGTCAAGTGCAGTGAAAACAACTATATTTTTTACGTCTTGCACAAGCACAAGAAATGTTTTAATGTAAAAATAGACAAGATATCAGTGTTTTATGGTGTAAAAAATATTTATAATATAAATATTTTCCATAACTAACAAAGGGGGAAAAAATTATTATAATCACAAGCGTGTCACGACTATGGGAGGCAAGGACTAGGACCCAAATGCACGACCCCTCAGACGTAGTCCAAAATAATAATTATTTATTCGAACAAAGTATCAACAGAAAATCACTCACGAAGGAGGAAGGCAAACCAACTGGACAAAGTAGCAAACAAAGATCACCCATAAATGGGAAAAAGGCACTAAAACAAAAGTTACAAAACGTGAACACAAAATCACTCTTACGAGGAGAAAGACTAAGCAATGAACAAAACCTAAGAAACGAAGTAACAAATTAATAGAAAACCTGACCTGGGAAACGATGACTTGGGGAAAACAAGATCTCTGGACAAGAAATGAGACTAGAGACAAAGGCATGAGACAGAACAAGGGACACGGCATGAAACACAGCAGGTGACAAAAGCATGAGACAACACATATGACAACGACATCAGACAAAACAAACTGACACTGGACAAGAGGAAACGCAGACTATATATACACAACAGGTAAGGGGAAACAGGTGGAAACAATTAGGGCGGGGAAAACAATTACAAAAGCGGGAAACAAGACAAAGGCAGGAAGTAAAACCAGACAAGATACACAAGGGCAATGATTTCAAAATACAACCGGAACTCACAAGACAATATAGACACCAGACAAAAACATAACATAAATTACAGACTATGACAGTAAGTAAAACGAGACATGATACACAAGAAATAAACTTTCCAAAATAAAACTAAACTGAAACTGAAAATGTCCAAAAGTCCACCAAAGGGTTCCAAAAACAGCCCCCTTAGGGGCTAGTCATGACAAAGCGTTTTCAACCTCATTTTTAATGTCATGGTTTATGAATTTTAAAAAGCAATCTTTGCACAGACTCGTCAGTTGGTGACCGTGTGCG
The DNA here is from genome assembly GCF_017976425.1 of Toxotes jaculatrix. Lineage (NCBI taxonomy): Eukaryota > Metazoa > Chordata > Actinopteri > Toxotidae > Toxotes > Toxotes jaculatrix. Next base: position 8,599,486 of record NC_054408.1, on the reverse strand, counting down.
ACTCCAAGGTCCTGTCCTCGGCCATCCTCTCCCTGGCAGCTGCCCGCCCAGTGTTCGCTCAGCAAGGCACCCCGTCCCCGTCCTCCTCCTCCCTCTCACCCTCCTCTCGCTCCCCCTCCCGCTCCCCGTCTCGTCACCCCACTTCTCCATCTCGCGCTACCACCTCGCCCTCCCGCCACGCAGCTCCTCCAGAGTCCAGCGAAGGGAGTAAAAACAAGCGGGCCTCCTTGCAGGCAGATTTGCACGAGGAGGAGTGGGTAAGAGAAAGTCGGTCTGCCTTTTTAATGTGTTATATGTTTTGTTTTTTTAATCTGAGCTAACTTCATTTGCATTCGTTTGTGTGCAGGAGAAGGACTGGTTAAATGTTGATAAGAGCCTGGAGTGTGTGATCCAGAGGGTGGACAGGCTGCTGCTGCGAGACAGTCTTCAGAGCGACAGTAGCTCTGAGGATGTCTTCCTGCTCACCAATGAGAAGCCAAGTAACACCAAGAAAGGTACACACACACACACACAGACGAAGATTTGCTGTATAGTCTGTGAATGAGGTACAATCATACATTCATGTACTGATTGATCTCACCAATCAATAAAGTTCTATGAACCTGAATCTGAAGGATTCATGCAAAAGTGTCACTCTCATGAGGTATCCATAGTAACTAGGAAGCTTTCTGGATTCATCCTCAGCATAAAAACAAGGATTTATCCATCATCATCATCATCATCATCATCATTACTGCAATCAGCACATCATCTTCCATTATCATCACTATCCTTGCATCCACCACAAAATTGTCATCGTCATCCTCTCACCAGACTCCTCCATCCAGCTGATCACATCTGTAGGTTCATAATCACTGCTTTAGTGCTGTTGGGTGTTAAAAAAATATGTTGAGTTGAAAGTACAACATTAATTTTATTTTTATCTAAATTTTCCTTTTTTTTTTTTCTTTCTCCCATTTGTAGATAGCAGCCCAGAAGTAGAAAAGACATCCCCAGGTGAGAGTGATATTTCCTTTACAAATAAATGTGTGCGTGAAGGAGAATTACACAAAAATTGCCACTACAATGCAATCACTCCATTCTGCTGAAAACAGAATTCAGAGGTATGCAGACCTGACAGCCTGACAGCTACATGTCTGAACATGGGTTCTCTGAATAGGCTGAAAGACCTTGCTCTGACCACTAAAGTAAAATGGATATATTAATAGTTTAGGGACATTATGGCAGTTTGCAGTGAAGTATATGGTATCAGTCATTCTCTTTTGGGCCAAATATAATGTGATGAATTGATCAATAAATGTAGTTAAGACATTTTAATAGATTGGATTTCAATAATTTCAAATACTTCAAAAGTCTGTAAATGCAGAAGCACGAAACCTTTTTGGTTGAAGATGTAGACGCACCCTCTTTGTCTATTAGTATGTGTGTGTGTGACCTGTGTGCTGTGTCTGCAGGTGAGTGGAGCGACGCCCTGTATCCTCTCCTCACCACACTGACAGACTGTGTGTCTCTGATGAGTGACAAAGCCAAGAAAGCCATGGTGTTTCTACTGATGCAGGACAGCGCCCCCACCATCGCCATGAGCCTCACCCTGCAGTACCGCCGCGATGTTGTCTTCTGCCAGACGGTCTGTCCGCCTCTACGTCCCACTTCTACCTGCTCTAGCCTTCCATACATATGTAGTTTTTTTTTTTTTTTTTGAAAGTTAATATGTCATTACACAGTTTTCTGAATATGGAAACAAAAACATGACTATGTATCGCTGTATTGATATGAGCTGTGCTTCTTACAGCTGACGGCTCTGATCTGCGGCTTCATTCTCAAGCTGAGGAACTGTCTGTGTGACTCAGGCTTCCTCAGGCAGCTACACACCATCGGCTTACTGGTGCAGTATGAGGGCCTGCTAAGCACCTATGGTAACTTGTGTGTGAATGTGTATGATTTGGTAACCAGTGATAGGAAAATGGTACAACACAAAGCAACATTTTTTTTGGCTTCTGGAGTTGTTTACAAATTGTAAAGGCTTTAATTTTAATGGTGATGTAATGGTGATGAATTGGTGCTGCCTGCATTAAAACCTTCTGTAACCTTCTGTTTAACATGCAGGACTGTTCTTTGTGTTACTTTTATGAATGATATATAATTTGGGTTGTGAATGTTGGTTTGTTATCACAGATACCTGTGTGAATTAATGTCATCATGAACGTCTGTACTGACTTTTTGTTTCTTAAAGGGGAGGAACTGGCCATGTTAGAGGACATGAGCGTCGGAGTGATGGACCTGAGAAATGTCACCTTCAAAGTTACCCAAGCAACTTCGGGTTTCGCCCCGGACATGCTGCCGGTGATCACAGGAAACAGGAACGGCTTCAACGTCAGGGTTCCAATGCCTGGATCGATGTTTGACACACTGCCACGAGAGATCCAGAACGGGATGCTGCTGCGTGTGCAGCCCGTCCTGTTCAACGTGGGGATAAACGAACAGCAGACGCTGGCTGAGAAGTGAGTCACTGAGACAAGAGGAAAGGTTAAGAACAAAAAATGAAAATCACAATTTTGTTTGAATAATTCAATGAGCAGCAGGACAGTAACAGACTGAGTGATTGACATCAAAGTTTCGGCTCTAATACCGTACATGTTTCCAGATTTGGAGATACCTCCCTACAAGAAGTCATCAACATGGAGAGCATGACTCGCCTCAGCTCATACTATGACCAGTTTAAAGAAGTCCTGCCAGAAGACTGTGAGTCTGCATACGTACGACAAACCTTTATCAGAAAGAAAAATGTCTCTTTCATCATTTTAATTTTCATATTTCACCCACCTCATCATTCCCCCTCTGTTATCTCCTCAGGCCTCCCTCGCTCCCGCAGCACCACCAGTCTGTCTGAGCTGCTCAAACTGCTGAGCCAGAATGTGAATGCCAAGAAAAGCAAGAACGTGGAGATTTTGTGGCAGGCAGCTGAGGTAGACTTGCTTTGCTTGTCTTCATTTTCAGCCCCCAAACGTAAAACCTCTGTCTGTCTAATGTTTTTCTCTAAATGCTAAAGGTATGTCGCCGCTTGAATGGAGTGCGTTTCACCAGCTGTAAGAGTGCCAAGGACCGCACAGCCATGTCTCTAACCCTGGAGCAGTGTCAGATCCTGCAGCAGGAGCATGCCCTGGCCCCACAGGTCTTCTACCAGGCTTTGGACTGTATGCGCAGGTCAGTCCCTGCACCAAATCTTATTAGAAAAGTAATGTTTTGGCAACAGTGAATAATGCATCAGTTCTGTTTCTCCACAGCGAGGGCTGCAGGAGAGAGAACACCATGAAGAATGTGGGATGTCGTAAATACGCCTTTAACTCTCTCCAGCTCAAGGCCTTTCCAAAACAATATCGCCCTCCAGAGGGGACATACGGGAAAGTCGAGACCTAAATGGACACTTCTTTCTGGAGGAAACCAAAAGACTGAAGGGGATAATGATGATGGCACCAAGCAAAGAAAAATACGAACACAAACTGTAACAACAGCCCTTTGTTTTGTGCTTAGTCACTGTTAAGATTATTAATGTCCAAGTGCCAGTGCTACTGTAGATTGTTTTATCGCAGTTCCCTCTCTTTTCTCAGTAGTACTAGAATGACACAGGTTTCACAGCCAATTCACACACAACAACAGTAAAGATATAGCTTTCTGTGTTACATCATAGCCAGTGTGCAGACACCACTGTGAGCTGCTGTACCAGCAGCAGCAGCAGGAGGCATACAGCCACTATGGATTTGAGTCATTTTAACCTCCTTAGACGTAAGATGTGAAAATGTCTCAGCCTTTAGAAAGATGAAGTGGGTTGAAGGTAGACATATCCATACATGTGCAAGCTGCTTTTATTTAAAGTTATTAATCAGTCAGTTACAGGATAAGGCAAGTGACAGTCTGTATTTTTCTTACTGTCAACAAATCCTGTGCAGAGACCAAAACCAGCAATGAATTTATCCAACTAACAAGAATTTTCTATCTATCCAAAGCCTGATATATCTTACTAATCTGATGCCATAGAGTCGTATTGTTGTCCACAGCCTATTAAAAACACATCAGTGAGCTACATTGTCGCAATGGCTAACATGTTCCTTCGTCACAGTGAATGTGGGCACTGTGGCTTTGAGCCAATCCCATGTACGCCATCCTACTGCTAGTAATCCACCTGTAAAAATAGTCCCCAGTGAATTCTCAACACATGTTCTTTTCTTGGGATTTGTTGACAATAGAATAAAAATGCAAAACATAGCACCAGCCTCATTCTTTAAAGGCTACACCGGGTAAAACTTACATGTAGAATTCATTCATTTTAAGCCTAAATAACAAAGTGGGACTGTGCTGAAATTGCCAAATAAATTCACCTTATCTGTCAAGTATGGTCAGTTCTGCAACAACCTAATGGAAGGAGTCAAATATGAGACAATGTAAAAACAATGTAACCTCCTTTCTGCCATTTGGAGGTGCCCACATGTAAAGCTGCCTAATGTAGCTTTAAATCCAAAGTAGCCAACACAGCGGACCATCAGCTTTATCAAGACTTCTGTCTTTGCCTGTTAAGACGTTTCTTTGGACCTACACTGCACTGCAGGATGACCACTGTTAAAGTCAAAGCACTTACTTGATTTATTTCAGTGCTTTTAGCCTGTTGTCTGTCATCTTCCTCCCACTGTCTCTCCTCATCTGTCTTCTTTAATCACATAACTATTTAACACAGTATCACTCTCTACAATAAGCACAGATCTTTAAGAAGTACTTATATCACACTACTCACTGACATGTGTAATACACTGATGTCTTATGTGATTTCTGAGGTTCTTCTGATACTACGATAGAGGCATTGATGGGAAACTGATTCGCAGATCATGGGCTTGAGAAGTGGGGCACCACTTTATTCTGTAATTCTAAAATATCTACAGTTACAGATATTTAAGATATTTCTGCAGGTTATATGCAGCACAATAATGGTTCAATAGCCCTTCAAACTTGGGTTTTTATATTTTTAAGTGTGTGTTTTCAGTTTTAAAGCGCTCATTTGAATTATGCAGAACTTTGTGATCAAAATTGGGTAAAAACTTTAACCTGCATGAAGATTAAAAAAAAAAACCTTACTGCTTACTGTTTAAGCTGTGTACTGTTGCAACTAAGAGTACCAACGAGCACTTGATAAATGTTTTTAGACTGAAAGTGAAATAATGCATATTGCATTATTATAACCACCATCAACACCACCTCTTCTGTTTCAGTTTACCACCTACAGGCTCCAGTGTATCGTACTGTACAAAACTTTTAGAGACAGTGGATTTTATTCTGAAGATGTTATTTTGCTTACAGGTATTTATGTTGATACGGCTGCTGTTCTCAAATGCTGTTATAGTTTTATCCATTGTTACTGAGTAAGTTATGACCTTGTTTTGATCGGTTATACGTGCACATAGGTTGGACAGGGGAGTTTGGGCGATGCCTGCACCCCCATAGAGGTATGAACTGAAACTGGATAATGAATAAAAGCTTGTCGATAACAGTTTATTGTGTCTGGGAATTAAATGAGACGTCATGGTTTGTGAATTGGGCTATAACAATTTCCTCCTAATGAATTTGTTTAAATTGCTTCAGAGAAAAGCATCTTAAAGAACTAGGCCCACATTAACATTAAATTCCCTAAGTATATCATTATCTCCATTTTTATATTTTTCCCTCTCAATCCAAGCTCCTGGTCAAAGCTTAAGCACCTAAGACAAAGTAGGTAGCTGCCCCGGGGTCCCAGACTTACAGTTCCCCCAAAATCTCCACATTCAGTGTGTATACATTGTTGCCCATAAAGTTGGAATAATTTACCTCTTCTCATGAAATGATTGTGATAATGTGATTTATTCTTGATAGATAGATAAAGTGTATATCTTCTCAAAACCTTATTGATCAGTCTCTTACAGTGTGATTACTAATGTGTATAAATAGGAATAAAAAGAAAAATGTGTCTGAAAACAAAATTATTCCAACTTTAAGTGCAACAGTGTACCATTTCTGGAGATTTTGATAACTACAAATATGTTTAGGAACATGCAAAACCAATATCAGAGGAAATATCACTGGTTTGGTTGGTTAGACTTCTTATCAGAGACAATGACAAAGCTATGCTCAAGATTACATTCGGTCACTGGACTCTGTACAAATCAGTGTGATAAAGTACCATTTCCTGAAAGACCCATCAAAGGTGGAGACTGTGGCAAATGTCAATCAGATACAGCCTGTGGACACCCACACAGTCCACCCACAAGCCTAACAGGGCTTTTTCATGGACTTGCCATAGTAGAAAGGGCACAGTTGCTCCACATAACATTAACAGAGACTCTATTCTATCCAGTGAATGCATCATATAGACTGACTGGTGACTCTCTCCAGAAGTTTTTATTTGGCTGGTTGGTTCAACTGTATAGAAAATATATTAGCACGTATAAAAGAAACCAAAATAAACGACAAACAACAACAAAAGAAATCTCTATGTGAGCATGTTAGTTCAGACAATTTTGGTGGAAAAAAAAACAAAACAAAAGAAAACAGAAAAAAACAACATCAACAAGCATTTCCGGAAATGGCGTCTTTGCCAAAGATTGTCTAATATTAAAGAAGAATCACTTCAACACTCAAACAATGACCCACTTTCCAGTCCGAAAACATCGGCATCCAGAGCTGCAATTAAACCGTTAATGAATAATTCTTCCCTGCTTGAAAAAAGACATATCTAAAATATCATACACCATACAGTGTGAACGGGTGCTACTACACTGCTCGGCTTGCTTCTCGATGTAGTTCTCGGTGTGCAGAATTCCCGGCGGAGTGGGACCTCTTTCTATTGCCCTCCTCTCAGGTCGGTATGTGTCTACATGGCGGTGGTTTTTCGATGCGTTGCGGCGACTGCGTTCATTTCCAGCAGCTCTGTGTGGAGGTGAGCAGATCTTAAACACTGAAGAACAGCAAAGACTCAGACCTTTGCTGCGCGTTCATATTTCTTTATAACAGCTATCATGTCAGTCGTTAGTGTTTCTGTTGAGTATTTTATATCAAAGGGCGCGTGAAAGACATTTTCATACTCTTCAATATAGAAATGACTGAAATGTCTTGTAAATATATTGATTGTTTTTATGTTCAATCTGGGAATTAAACCAACTCAATGATCAATGTTCCTTTTAAGATAGTAATTTCCTTTTAGTCATCGGGCTCTGTAAACATAAAGACATGTAGACAGCTTAAGGACATTTACTCAAATGATTTTGCAGGTAATACTTGTGTATTTAAATTCACTTCTTTGACTTCTGGGGTATTTACACAAAGGTTGTTTTAATATTACTCAAGAAGTATTTCCGCCTCTGATAGACACAAATACTTTTCCTTGTAAATCCTGTAATTTTGTGTTTATTCCACAACTGGTAAGAGATTTATTTTATTCTCTGGAGAAGGCCACCGAATCAGATTTGTTATGAACTTTTGCCTCCTATATTGTAACTCCTCCCATTGAGACCATCAGTTGTTGAGTTCCTTCTGGCCTGTCCAAGGTTGCTTGTTGCTGACTATCATTGGCTCCAGTCTGTGAGAGGAAGGGCACCAGCCGTCAAACATCACAGTTCATCAGTTCCACACTCAGCCTCTGGTAAGTGTTGTTCTGTGATTGCTTGCTTCTGTGTGTGATAGGTACACTGAATTACACAACAAGTTCAGCGTGATTGGTTCCAGTCATCTGTGTGCATATATAAAAGGTAAATGTTGATGTGATGTTACTGATTTACTAACAGAATTAAACACTAACCAGTTACATAAACAGTTAAAGTGTTTTGCTCTTTTTGGACTAAAGGTCTTTTCTTCACAGGGTCCATAATGAGTAAAAAGCTGCTGGTAGATGTAGACTGTGGGGTGGACGATGCTCAGGCCATCATGTTGGCGCTGGCTGCCCCCAACGTGGAGCTCCTGGGTATCACCTGTGTCCATGGAAACACCACAGTGGAGAATGTGTGTAAGAACACACTGCGCGTTCTGCAAGTCTGTAATAAACTCGAGGTGAGTGCAGCACTGGTGTGATTTTCTTTTTTAACATGTGACAAGCAGGGGTGCTGTTTATTAAACTGACCAACAATGAGTTGTTGTTCCTCAAGCCACATGACGTGCAGGAACCAAACAAACTGGACGACTGGAATGAGTTCAGTTAGCTTTAGTAGACAATTTTTGGTTGCATGAATTCACGTCAAGATCCAAACAACTGATTTTTAAAACAGAAAGAAATGGGAAATTCTTTGTAGTTTTGGTCTGCTGTTCTGAAAAGGAAATGAAAGCAGACATCTAACATGATATTATCATTGTTATGTTGAACAAAATCACAATTACTAATACTGATCAGATTTGGCATTAATCAACAAGGACATCAGTATCATCATTTGTTCCCCATCTCTCTCCCCTCATTTCCTGTCATTGCTGTCTATTCAAAGCATTAAATGTCCCCTAAAAAGGACCTTAGAAAAGGAGTATGTTATAGTAGTCCAAGCAGGTTCAACATCAAATACATGTGTGATTGCTGCATTTGTAGGAAAAATCAGTATAGCATAGTAATATCAAGTGTAATACATTTATAAGGAGAATGCTCAGAGGTTTATTGATGACAAAAAAATAGTAATTTGCAACACTTTCAGATGATTTAGGAACTTAACACTATTCACTGTTCAGTTTTCCAGTACCTACACATAATATTGTGATGTAGTAAACTTTCTGGAAATTTGTGTTCACAAATTATTAATGGCTCAAAAATTACGAGGTAGGAACATTTGTTTTTGGCTACGTCATTTAAGGTACCTCAGCACAATAATGTGAAAATCCTGTTTCCATGAACCAGTCTGAATTCGGAATAATTTGCACGATTGCTCCCTTTTCACCTTGTGTGCTCTTCTTTCAGATTCCAGTGTTTAAAGGTGCTGCTAAGCCTATTCTTGGGAAAAGGATTAGTGCGGGACACTTTCACGGACAGGACGGGCTGGGAGACGCTCCTGACCCCCATGCTCCCGGTCTGGACCTGGTTCAGAAGGAGGGCGCTGTGTCAGCCATGATCAGGATTGTCAGTGAAAACCCAGGAGAGGTGAGAGGTGTGGCAGAGCTCCATTTGTGCACACGTGTCTCTCGCAGGTCTTAAGTTTGTGTTTATTTCCCAGGTATCTCTGGTTGCCACAGCACCCCTCACCAACCTGGCTCTAGCTGTGAGGATGGATCCATCTCTGCCGAGCAAACTCAGAGGGCTATACATCATGGGAGGCAACACTGAATGTCAGTAAAAGAATCAGAGACTATGACTATTTTTCCTATGTTCAAATCGTTCTCTTTGTTCTGTTCACCCCACGTAACGCTGGAGTTCAGTGTGTAATCAGTTTTGTTTTGGTTTCCCAGCTCGAGGAAACACCACAGTGTGTGGTGAGTTCAATTTTGCTGCTGATCCAGAAGCTGCTTACATTGTACTGAACGACTACCTGTGCCCCACCTACTTGGCTTGCTGGGAGTTTACCTGCTATAGCAAGCTGCCCTGGGTAAGGATTTCTCTTTTACACATTCAAACTCATAGAGCAGATTTCTAACACAAATTTCAGCATATAACCTTGCTAACAATTTAATACATCAACAAAGACAAGAGAGAAATGTTGCGACCTCTCTGTGCTGACGTTTCTCCTGGTCTTGACAGGAGTTTTGTGATACCTGGCTGGCACTGGACTCCGATAAAGCTCGCTTCATGGCACGGATCTTCCGCCACAGCATCGAGGCATCACAAAGTGAGCGGGTCCAGAAGGAGCTTGTCGCTGGCACAGGTTTCATTTCCTGCGACTCATACGCCATGGCAGCCGCCATAGACGACTCATTCATACTAGAAAGCGACCAGTATCCAGTTAGCGTAGAGCTGACGGGCACACACACCAGAGGCATGATGATAGTAGATACTGTGGGCTTCATGAATAAGTCTCGCACGGCTGTCATCATTAAGAAGGTGGATATGGAGAAGTTCAAGCAGATGATGATGGCTGCTTTGAAATAGCACTTTTGAGTGTGGTAAGGAGACAGGAGTGACCACCATGTCTCTTTTTCTCTCCACACATTGTACCTCAGTCTGAAGGGGATTGTTTTTTTAAATGGATTTGTGTTCTTGCGGAAACTCTAGTCTGACAATTCACAAACCTCAGCTATTTCTATTTCCAGTAATAAATCAATATACTGTGTATAACAAATAGACTACTATAAAACCGTGTAACTGACAGCAAATTGTAACTTTGCACTGTTTCTAGCTGAAAGGGCCAGGGCAAGGACTTACTATATATGTGTACCTCAATTGTTTGAGGACATCATCATAAAAATAGCTTTGTAATACATTAAACATCCTATGATTCCGTCGCTTTTTTTAAAATCACATTAAATGTTGATAGAAAGTCTTTCTTTATGTTTTATTTATTTTACTTATCATAAAACACAAAATAACAAAGTACTTTTTTTTTTTTTTTGGAAGAAATCAAGAGCCAGTGACTGCTTCAGTTTTTTTTTCTCTCAGCGCTGCATTTTCCTCATGAGTTGGTAATCCTTTCAAGTGTCCGTGTGCATCATTCCCTCATGTTAGGTCATTTGATACCCACTTTCTTGACATGTCTTTCCACTGAGGTTTTAAAGCTGTACATACATTGACCCATGAACCAGCTTCCTTTGATTTAAATGGTTCGAAGTATGTATAGCTGATGGCAATTTCATTGTTCAGCTTGTTCCTCAATATCCTTTCCTTCCTCTGAATCTTGACCTTGTGTCCAGCTGTAGATAGAAGACATAGGCTGGTCAGTCTTTGCAGCACAGCTTAAAACATGAATCCTATATTATCTCTGCATGGGGAAGAATATGATTAAATTGAAACAGACTTTAAAACAGATGAAACAAGACATTTGTTTTAATAAGATAATATTTGCTTCACTCTGGGAAGATACAGCTTGCTGAAACATCAGGAAAGAGGAAGATTAAACAGACTTACCATTGACCTCTTGCACTCAAAGAATGACGTCTGCAGGGCTTTACAGTGGCCTTCCTTCAAACACTCACTGGGCAGTTTCCCCTCCTGAAAATTAAAGAAACCAGATGTAAATGTAAAATCTATAAATCTTTCCTTTCCCCAACACAAACTTTCACCTGTTTTTTCCAGTCCTTTCTTTATCTGGAACTGCACAGGTCTCACTCAACTCCCCATAAGACACACATCACATAGCTTTTGTTCAGAGGGGGAAAAAAAGACTGGGGTATACTAATTAATTTGCAGCCTTTAACGGTTTCCACCTGTACACGAGGGTTTTCCTACCAAAGACAACACAACTGTAAGGAAGAGGAACTATGTAAGAGTAAAGCTTGTAGTCAAGTGACAGAAAATTAACTGCACAATTTACTTAACCTTTTACTAGTCTTTCAGATTACAAAAAATAACAGAGAATAAAAAAATCGTCGTTGTTGGTCAGTTAATATATAATATATATAAAACATTACGTTCATGAACTGGGCGGAAAAAAAACGTGGGTCCAATGCATCGTCTACCATAATCCTGCTTAAGGGTCCTTGAGCAAGTCAGTCCCGGGTGAGGATCTACCCGGGAAATTTAGCAGTTAATTTATTCACCACGACGGAGACAGCGTTGAAATTCATTTTTAACACCGCCCTCAAACTCGTACTTTAACTCAACTTACCTAGCTATAGGTACCTAGCTATATTGACGCCGAACTGAAACAACGTCTCCCATCGATTCGACAAACACACATTATTAAATTGCCAGTCTTTTAAATGGAGTTTGGCGGAACGGAGAATGAGAGAACGGCGAGAAGCAGTAGCTCGAATCGCTACTATTTCACAAGCTTGGCTAGCCGAAAGCTAAGTCTTGTGTTTTACTTTCGAACAGTGTTTCTCATCCAGCTTTCGCCATCAGTAGCTGAGGATCTGGCTTAAATTGTGGTTAGTTGGTACAGGGTTGGTTGGTTGGAGTTCAAAATGAGAACAGATTCCGGCACAACAGCAGCATACTGATAACATATAATTTCCACGTGCGGTTTGACATAGGAACTTAACTCCAAGTTAATACAGACAGCTATTAAAACTACAGAGCAGCAGCCAACCTTCACACCTGTATTTCATCTGCATTTCAGACGTTATGACCGGAGGACATCTAGAGTACTTGCCTTTACGACGCAGTCGTGCTGAAGGAGACATGCCTTAAAGTCTTCTCTGATACCGGCGCAGGCTCTGTCATCCGTCTCTTTATCCTCGTAATATTTCGGCATTGTGCACAGCCCACTTTAACACCGCTAATACCTTATCAATAATCTCGCAAGAGCAAGAATCGCCTAGAAAATCGCAATGACATCGATGTTGTTATGAAAACTCGGAGCCACCATGTTCCCGAAACGGCATGATGGGAAAACGGAAATACGCGGCCCAAAGAAGTGCATGCTGGGAGAACTTGTAGTTTTTCCATGTAATTTGAAAAATATTCATTTGTCACCCTTCGTTTGTGAAAAGGTTATGAGGCTGTGTCAGCTGGATGTCGTGATCACATTTGCAATGTTTACAAATGAATTCATAACAAAGACAAAATGTATTTCTTTTGCCTGTTACTTCAAACCTGGGGATGCAGATGGTATGAGTAATGCGACTAGAACCAAATCATAACACAAAAAAAAGAAATGGCCATGACTTCTAACAACTTTTATCGTTTATTTCAAAGACGTCCATGAAAAATGATGTCAAAATCATCGTACGTAGGCATTCACATGTACATGATGAAGGCACATGAACTGATGGGTACGTAGGGTTGTCGAGCATGGGAAGAGTTCCTTTTTTCTTTTTTAGTCTCCTGTCCATCCACCTTCCACAAATATAGTAGGGGATTACATGACCATTCATGCTGTTTTCATGCATTTAGTTTCAGTTTGTATGTGGATGCCGTGTAAAGGGCAGAAGCCAATCCTGTTAGCAGAACTGTGTCTTTACCCTTTCAAAACATGTTCCACTCTTTAAATGGCTTATTCCCATCTTCTCCCAATCAACAGAATCTATTTAAGAGGCAGACGCTAAACCACTTGTGTTTTCTTGAGTACAGCATTGATGGTTTGATCAGGGGGTGAAGGAGCCTGTTCTGAAAATAAACTAAAACAAACACTGTTTATAAATTACAAATAATCATGCATGCGAACAGGCATGATTAACAAAAGTCCCATTTTCTTATCAAGTCAACCAAAAGGCACTTCACTACCCCCTTGAATAAACCACTGACACATAGCGTGAGTGAAGTTTCACTTAAAAAATAGCTTCCACTCAGAACATTGGCCACACACACACAAACACAAAACATGTCAGGTGAATTTCGATAAACTATAGTGAGACAAAAGAGAGAGAGAGAGAGAGAGAGATGCTTGTTGCTGTTTTCATAGCTATACAATCAGTGAAAGTACTACACAACCTCAGTCAAATCATTCCACAAAGGCATACTCTGCAATGATCAGTAGTCATATTCTGTCCAATCAAAAAACAGATGAGCGATTGGACAAAATTAATTGTAAAGTGGATTTGGAGGAGTCAGTGAAATAAGCATAAACTGTGCCAAAATGGAAAATATAGGTACAGCAGTGAGGGATGTGATGGTGATGGTGAGAAAGCAGTGCAAATCAAGCTGTTTCAGGTGGTAATCTGGTACAAAAAAAAACCCCTTGTTTGCCACTTTCAGTCATTATAACACAGAGATATTGTTCTTGACATCCAATCACTATTTGTACTGTAGGTGTTATTTTCAAAATACCATATCCAGAAAAGTGTAGGCAAAAGTAAGAGGGAACAGATTCGAATAATGTTGCTGAGACAATTTCAAGAGACCTGGATATAAGGCACATTTTTCTAATTTTGCCCCATGACTACTTCAAAAGAATCTATTCACAACTCTCCTACCATGTAATTTTTAAACAGTGAAAATCCATAATTTTTCTTGTAACATTTCACTTTAAATGAAAAGAAACTGAAAGGAGCTACTTGCTACTTGCAGACAACATAATTTCACAAGAAGCTTTTCACAAGAATAGCAATTTAGAAAAAAACTGTACACAAATAAAACAGATTCTTAACTACCATAAACATCTCTTAATAGAATAAAAATATATTTTACCTCTTGTACAAATTAAAGATTTATTTCAAATAAATTAAGTCACCTTCATAGATCGTCAAAGCTGTAATAATATATCAATATAACAATATATTCCTTTCGGGAAAATGACGCAAAGGCAATGTCTGATTGGTTATAAATGGACACTGAGGTCATACACAGCCTGTCAGACAGGACGTGAGATAGATATGGTGTCACGGTACTTATTTTCTTGATGGACTGGGGTAATTACCACGGAATCTGGCCTATGGTCAAAGTTGTCACCGACTGACTGTGGGCAGGATTTTTGGAACAGTTTGGAAAAGCTCATCCTGAGTTTGTGTTTCAGGACAAGTGGAGTATTTGAGTGTGACTTACAATACTCTAGGAGTGAGGAAAACATTTTTGTTTGGGCTGGTGTTGATCTAGAGCTCCATCATCTCTGCTGAGAACAGACAGCAACTGGCCATTAGTGACAACATTCTTGATCATCATGGGCTTTGCTGAGGCGCTAGTGACAGTGCAATGCCACAGCTTGCCCAAAGGTGGCAGCATTGAATTACAGAGAGGGATTTGGCAGCATCTACACCAGTGGCCAGGTGACCGGTTCTCCCCAGATGTGAAGATTTCTCCTCAATCGTGCAGGCATTTTGTGTTCAAAGCCGCTGAGCAACACAGTCACGTTCAGAGCCAGAGCTGGGAACAGATGTCTTCACACACTTCACTGTTGTTCTTTAGACAGTAGTATTCACATTCTCACAAATGAACTGAAGAGTGAGGGAGAGATGCAGAAAGAAAAGGGAGAAGTCGATCGATGAGAAGCAAAATAACAAGGTACATTAGGGAGAGTGGGTAACAGAGAGGTGGCTTTCCTCAGACAAGCTCAGACGAGCAACTCTAGTGGGCTCTAATGATTTCACTGCTGGTTGCTAGGTGCCAGAGGCCCTGCATAAGCAGTCCAGGAGATTTTGGTCCCCCAGGGGCCATGATTCATGTGCCCCTTCCAGAAGATTCAGCCAGCTATCTTCTTTATATGTATCTGCAAGAGGAGAGCAGAGCATCACATGTTAGAGGGTTAAAACGAGGAGGCGGTATGCATCTGGGGCAAGTGGTATTTTTGATGTGATTGGACAAGGGGGTGCGTTTTGTGATTGTCTTACTTCACTGAGGATGGCCCACACCGCGGAGTCTTTGAGAACTGAAAGCCGAAGTGCCACAACAGGATTGAAAGAAGGATCTACAGCCCCTTCTGCCACACCTTTCTCAAACTGACCTGTGTTTAAAAACACAGAAAAGCACTTATGAAGTACTTTAAATCATATTTATAGGGTGAGTCCATGGCCAATACTTTACCAGTGAACTGGGTGCGCAAGTGGAAAAAAAATAAATGTGATAAATGATTTACTGGAATTTATTTAACCAACCACACGGCCTTCACCTGCTTTTTTTGTTTATCTTATTTACAAGGAACATTAAATAAACAAAAACACTAGGACAGAAAAAGGACAAGTAGAAATTATGTCAGCAAAAACAAGACAGGAGATTAGATTAAAAAAGTAAAAGTGTGACAGAACATTTCACACACTTTTTGTGAACTGCCTATAACTCTAGACACCATCAGTGTGAGTGTGTAATCTGATCACGATGTCTCAGTATGTTGGTATGCACTAACACATATAGTTCTAGACGACAAGGAGAAATCCACTCACCAATTCTGTAAAAGCGGTCCTCTGTTCGTTTGTACTTCTCTTTGGTCTGCAGTCTAGTTTCCTAACATACGAACACAGTGAAAGATGGACAGCAGAAATTAAAATCTTAGTGATTTTTCATTTGAGTAGCACTTGTACAGATACTAGCTTCTGTGCCTACACTGGAGGTGCGGATCACAATGTCAGAATGTATCGCCTCTGGCAGAGCAAACGATTCTGTCATGCTCACATTCCTGTCAATAATCAATGCACTATGTCCCCAAGAGGAACCACTCAATGTAATCTAATCAGAACCGTTTGCACATCACACCACAGAAGGGTGACAGACTGTGTGTGTGTGTGTACTTGTCCATCTATCTTTGTGAGGACCAAAAATAGCATAGACGTTACAGAGGAAAGACATTTTTGGACAGCAAGGACAATTTGGTCAGTCCTCACAACTTTAAAGGGCTATTTGAGGCTTAAGACTTGGTTTTAGGGTCAGGGTTAGGTATTCATTCGGATGGTTAAGGTTAGGGTAAGGGGCTAGGGAATGCATTATGTCAATGAGAGTCCTCACAAAGATATAAGTACAAGTACGTGTGTGTGTTTCCCTACCGAAACAGGCAGTATTTCCACTGTGGTGTTCTCAATTTTGTCCCCTGGGTGCTCCTGGTTACCACTGCGAAAGAGAAACCTGCCAATAAAACCAAGAATTCATTTTAATATTTACACCAATGGGGAATGATTCCTGCACCCCAATGGTAAGAGCCACACAGACAGACACATTGCATCAAATCACTTGTGGAAATCAAGTAAGTTATATCCATGAAATGAAAAAAAAAATGGGTATGTAAACGTACATAAACCCAACGTGTCATCAGGACTTAACTATAAGTAGGATATAGTAGATCAGAATTTCAAATCTCGTGCTTCTTAGATCTCATATTCAGGTCACAGTCACAGGTTTAAAACATTAAAAATTACAGTACTTCTTCCTTTCTAGCCAGGAAAAGCTGAGATATCTCGATTTCAGAGCAGCTACAACGGTGCTTCGAATTCACAAAGCATGAGCACATCATGAAATATGAGTTTTACTTGTAGCTGTGGCTTTGGGGCTAATGGTTGGCAAGATTCAAAGAAGAAATAAATGATTATATCTCCCTTACTTTATCTGTTGGCACCCAAGTTTGAGGGTGCACTGTATTGACTTGTATTAAAAGTGAAACAGCCACAGAAATGTAGCATCTCTCAACCAGCTGCTGATGAGATGTTGTCTACTCAGAACAGCAATACAGTCTGAGTCAGTGTAATTGGTTTCACTCAAAAGCAGACACTTCAGAGTCAGACAGTGGAACGCTGGATGGACCCTTTCCCACTCACTGCCACTTATTTGCTGAGTGATTGACAGTCTCTCGCATTGGTCTTGCTGTCCTAACATACAGTAATCTTTACAAGAGCAAAGGATACAATCACCATACATCCTCACATGACCAAACTTATAACATCCTTTTTCCGATCTGCTCCCAGCCATCAGTCTTGATATCAGCTCTCTTTATATTGGCTGTCTTACTCCCTTCCTACCCTGGCTCGACAGAGAGTAGGAGGCTGGCCAGAGAATGCTTATTTTAGAGCACTCTCATTAGCTCACCCTGATCCCGGGAGACACACACACACACAGTGAAGGGCAGCAGGAGGAAATAAATGAAAAGACAGAGTTTGCCTGTGCCTGTATGTGAAAATGTTAGATGATAATATTTATGTTGGGCTGTGCTTTGCATGCTCACCATATTATTTGAATGCAAACATTAAGAAGCTGTGCACACACAAAAAAATCACAAACAGACAATTCCCTCCCTCACATTTACCTCTCTATGCTAACAGGTCTGTCAAATTTGAAGAGGACATAATCTCCTGCGGTAGGAGTGATGGCCCAGAAGAAGTCCTCTCCTAGGTACGTCTTCTCCAGTGTGTGACCCTGATACACCTGTGTGACACAGTAAACATTTTGTTCCAACTTGATCACTGATTCTGCTCTTGTATTCTCTTCATAATTTAGGACATACTGCATTCAGTTTGCTCTTGCTTTTATAATCATGCCTGTGAACTAGAAAATGGATAACTGGACAGCAGCAGGATGGGACCTCTGGAGTGATACCTTCATTGAAGTGGAAACCTCAGCTGGGGGGTTCACATGCATCTTGTGGAGAAGTGGCTTCAGGAAGTCTTTGTCCTACAGACACAGACAGAGGCCAGTGTTTCTACAAAGGAAGTAGCATGAATTGCTGCTGCAAACGAGCGACTGTGAGGGCGTGAGACTCACTGTGAGTTTTTGGATCTTTCCAGCAAGAGAAGAATGGAGTCCCACATGTTGAAACAGGGAGGGTCTAAACCGCACACGTAGGCTGGACTTCTGACGCTCACAATGTTTCTGGAAAAGAAGACAGGTGGGAATGAGACACCCGTTCCCCACACACTGATGCTCATATCTATACAGTAATCACAGTGCATACTGCATCTTTTTCAGGATTGCAGACTTTGACCCAGAGAATATGGTCCAGCAGCCAGTCGATGGGCTTCTCCTTATAGAACATGAAGATGAACTCAACAATGAGATTTAGGTCTGGAGCCTGGAACATTTTTCCTGAAGGAAAGAGAGAATAAGGAGGGGTCATAGATGCTCACTGATTCTGCACAGAAGCACTCAGCATCATTAACAACCAATTATTTGCAATGAGATGATTAAACCATGAACAGGACTTAAGGGACTTGTTGCTACACTGTAAATAAAAAAAAAGAGTACAATCAACTGGAAATAGTAAGACAATTAGTGTCTCCTTGTGGAAACCTTGTCTCTCTAAAAACCACAAAAAGCCTTCCAAAAGATGTCTGCTTTAGAACCGTCATCATTTGCCCCACATGGCTGAAAAAACTGCCACACACACAAGACCAAAACCAGGGTTATTGTTTTGGTTGGTTATAGAGTGTATTGCCAAAAATCCATTTACAAAACCCAATACAACCAAAAACACTCCACTTTAAAACAAATTGTTCAGGGGGAACAAACTAGGGTTAATCACAGTCTAGTTAAATTCTGCTTTTAATGATAAAACTACATTTGAGTACTTTAAATTTAAACAGAGATCTGTATACAATAACATCTATACCACTGCAGCTCATTTTGGATTTACTTTTCCCTGTCCAATTGCTATTATTTTGCAATGACCTTATTTCCAAGTGATCAATATAATTTTAATTTAATTATACAGGCTGCTCTACTCTGCATCAGTCCATGCTGTATTTCATTGTTCATCATAAACCCTACAAATCTTACAGTATGAAAAAGCCTTGTCAAGTGGATTGGAAACTGCTGGTTTAAGAGCATGAGTTGATAACCATGTTATAGACACCATTTAGTCCGGACTGCCTTTGTTTGGCTTTGCCATCAGCTGAGTAGACAGATCTTGCTTCATTTGACAGACTCCTGGTAGATGCTGCACATTGATGAAGTGCTTAATGGATCGTACCAATGAAGCCCAGTTGCGAGAACTCCAGGATCATCCAGTCCTCGGACGACAGCTGCAGGGCAAAGTTCTTCATAGTGGCAAAGTAGTTGGGCTTGGCCACAATGTCATCCTCCAACTGGAGGAACAGAGGTACAGAAAGAGTGAAACGTAAGACAGATGGAACCACTTTAACAGTTAGGGGTTGTTGTTAATTTAAGGGAGAGAAGCAGGTGGGGGACTCCTCTATGTTCACACAGGGACATCACTCTGAACTGAACTAAAGAACACTGCTGAGTTGCTACACTAAACTAGAGTAGCAGTAGATGCCAGAGAGGCAATACCTCTTTCCTCCAGTTGAAAGCAGAGAACGGAAATGACACACCCCATGCACAAGATAGAAAGATGGGAGATTAACAACACAGTTACTAAACCGTGACTGGCTGGTGTTAGCATAAGTAAACGTTTATATGAACATTCTCAAATTGGATGCCTAGTTTAGCCAAGAAGACAGATACAAGCTGTAGAAGTCTAAGAGGATTAGGCTAAGATTAAGTGAAACTGGCTCTGGTCTGGAAAAAAACAGCGCTGGCTCTGATGAATGGCTGCACCAATACACATTTAATTTGGAATGACATGCTCCAATCTAACAGCAAACAAGTTTTAGGTTAGAAAAGATTTTCATGCTGATACTTGTGAGTAACTGTCTACAGAGACTTTCTTAAAATGCACTCCAACTAGCAGCTATGGAAATATTTTTTTATTTGTTTTTAAGGACATACCTGGACATAATAAACCCCTTTGTTCACAGCATACATCATGAGGAAGGAATAGTCCAGATTCTGCTTGGTCCGCCATCTAAACAAAGCAGAAATCATCAACACACAATAAAATTATACGCACAAAACTGATCTACTATCAAGTATCCTCCAAAATATTACACCACTGCTCACTGCTCACATGCAAAAAGCAAAACTGTTCAAATCCGGTACTCCCAGGTAGACTGAATATTACAACAGCAGACTCTGAATAATTTATAAACCAAGTGCTGTCACACTAATTGTTTGATTTAAATGATCTGCCCTTGTTGCAGTCTGACTCTAACACAAGAGAGCAGCTGTGGGAGGCGGCACACAGTTTCTCCTGAGTGCACATGTGCCAACATACGCACACGAGCACACATACACGCACACATGCATGCACACGCGCACACACACGCACGCACACACTTTTAACACTCCAGTCAGGTGAGCAGATACCACCGATATGAAGGCATGGATGTGCATGCACTTCAGCTCAGCCAAGTGGTTCAGTGTTGCCGCAGCTTCAGCAGTGAGGGAATGTAATAAACCTTTTTCTATATCGTTGAATTGGGTCCATGTGGACACACACTTAAGACAAGTGTTTCAATTATAATATTTACTGTATACCGCAGACCCATGTTGAATAAGATACTAACTGTTCAAACGATGATCAGAAGCATTCGCTCACAACCACCCACATACAAACATAACACATAGTCCTCTGGGCCTAGAGGCTATTACCCAAGTACATACTGTAACTAGTCAGCACAAACTGCACTATAAACAGATTTCTAATGAAGCCAGTTGTTAGCTGACGAGCTAAAGAGAAGGTAAGTACAGAAGGTAATAAGACCGAGCACTACAGAGACAAAGAGATACAGGGTGCTGCGGCTGATGACCTTGATATGACTTTGAGAAATGCCTGTGGAATACTAAGCACCAAGGCAGCCTCCCTAAAAGCTCTCACTTGCTCATTCCCTCCTATTCCCCTGACTCATCTTACTTTTTCTGCAATCCTCATCACAGCTCTCCTGCATTTCATTTCTCCCAAGGCTGGTTTCTCTAGATTTCCATAATGATCTCTATCACATTTTGCCTAATTAAATGTCAGCACAGATAAAACAGATAACACAGACCTCATGCATAAGCGAGCTGCTTACCTGACTCTCTCTCTAGAGTCTCCAAACGTCTCTTTGAGGTTGGTGAGGTCTGGGTAATAGGTGGCCGGTGGGGAGATCACTTCCAGCAAGCCTGAACTCAGCTCTGTAGAAAACCTGCAGAAAGAGGGTCAGTGGTGGTGTCAACAATGTGGTACAGACATACACACTCTGGGTCACAGCATCTTTTTACACCTTCACAATATCTCCACCTTTTTTCGCAGCTGTCAGAAAGCAGAGAAGTGTACTCACTCTTTCTCCAGGCCAGCCACTACGCTGTGAACGTAGTCCAGGTCCGTCTGCAGATATTAAACCAGGAAGACACAGACTTCATCATTTTTAAACGCATTTCATAGAAGCATCACGCAATGACACATATTGTATGAATCATGAGATCTCACCTCCCCAACAAATACAATAATAACACAGTCAAGTTTCTCCTCGGGTGACAGCTTGTCTATTAGCGAATGCAGTGTCTCTGAGAGATAAGACTTCACCTTCCGCTTCACTGTGGGAATCCCCATCACCATTGTAACTAAGAAGAGGAGAAAGCATGAGGGGAGAACAGGAAATGGTGGCTGTTTAATAAACTGGATCAATAAAAAAAAGTCATCTTTACTGTTAGACTGCAACAGAACAGGAACAGATATTCATGCCCAGACTGACAGATGGCAGTAGGAAGGATGACTGATGGAGGTAGTTAGTAATCCATCTGTACTACCATGCTACATGTTCCTAAAAGAAACGTTTTTATACAACAATCTTACACTATCTGGTTATTTATTGCAAAACATACAGCATTTTAATTTACAACTGCGGGCTACATAGAGGCAACAATTATTAGACTTTAGCCAGAGTAAACAAAACTATGCTTTACTGAACATCATCCTTTACTCTGAGATCAGCAACACTCTCATAAATGAATTTATGAGCTTTTATTACCAGCTAAATAAAGCTGTACAGGCCAAAGCCAACAGCAGAGAGCAAGGATCAGAGAGGATCTGGCCCCTCTAATTTAATAACAATACAATACTGATTTATTTGTCGTTAATTATTTATGAAACTATAAAATGTCAAAGTTTCCAGACCCCATATTCCAGTCTTTCTCTGGTTATTTTATCTGGTCAAAATATGGATTAATACATTATTTAAATTGTATTCAGTTCCTTTTCTGTTTAACAACTAGGCAATAAACTGTGTTAACACAGCCCACTGATCTCAAAAATTATGGTAATCGTCATCTCTAAGCTAAAGAAGACATTAATAGCAGACATTTCGTTCAGCTGAGAACAGGCTGGTTGAATGACACAACAGCTAGACATGGAAAGAGAAAAAGAAAGTGCCCATTGTCATCTCCTTATTGCTTCTCTTATATGAGGCTTGGAGCTAAACAGAAGGCCTCTTCTTTTGTATGGAGAGTCTCCCAGAAAACTAAATGAGGATGAAAGAAGTACAATAGACTGATACCAACATGAAACCAGTTCATTTTACTTAGAAGAATACAAACATCACTTTCACAAGTGAAGGGAGAAGAGAGTATACAGCAAGCCCACAGTGATGTGAGAGCAAATTCGAGGATAAAGTTATCAGGCTGGTTATCTGACAACGAATTAGCATCTTCCTCTTGCTAAGGAAAATAAGTCAAGACAGCAGCATGAAATTACCTATTAACTTGTGTGCTCTCTTTTTTCATGTTTAGTTTTCCCTTCATCTGTACATGATGTATTTGCTCTTTACTGAATTTAAATCCTTGGGCCACAATCTACAGAAGGTCATTTTGGATAATGTTTTTGATAAAATGTACCATGCTCGCCCAGAGAAAGGAAAGTAGGGTTACGTTTTGTCCCCATGAAAGTTACAAACAACTGGCCCTATAGGGATAGTAATGACTGTGAAATACATGCACCGGGGTAATGTGTGGCTTGTGAAAACATGCTGACTGAGGTGATGAAGGGGCAAAAAAAAAAAAAAAAAACTAAACTTGAGGTGCAGAATGAGTGAGCAGCACAGTGGACCAGAGAAAGGGTACAATCCCCCAGAGTGATCTGTGCAGCGTGGAGAATCTGTCCCAGTTTTGCTTTGTGTTTCGCACACTGAGCTCTGTGTCGTATAGCGACACCCACCATCCCCGAGAAAGTAGGTCGAGGATGAAAGCAGAATGTGGGAGGAAGAAAAAGAGACAGAGAGTGACAGAATAAGAGAGTGAGGCAGACAGTGAATGAGTGATAATGCATGCAAGTGTAGCTTGAGCAGGACCGACTCCAGGACTGCCCCTCCCCGTGTCCCTTGATCAGCCTGCCCGTTTCACTCTGCCATCCTTTCATCTCCTTCAGGAGAAAAAAAAAAAAACACTTCTACACTTCTGTCTGCTTCTCAGCCACACCAGTGAAAAGAACTGATCTGGCATGACATACATATAAAAGAAGCTAGTGTTCAGCTGTGTTTTTATCCTTTCGATGTCCAGCAAAATATGTCCAGCTTGACTGCTTGCTTCAACCTAGCATGTAAATGCGCTAATTTTTCTGATTAGAGATCATGGACACACATTATTTAGGGCTAAGGTTAGTGTCAAGGAAGGACCTGACACCATTAGATTATTACTTGTAGTGGGAATAATCATTCAGGCAAGTGTGTCTATGCGTATAACACTCAATTTGACTTGAGGAATCATAGTTTTTTAGGACATCAATGTATAAATAATTAATTTGTGCCTGTGTGTGTGGGTGAGCAAGTGTGTGAAGCCCTTTTAAACCAAGTTTGACAGTAGCAATCCATAAAAAGCTAACTTTTTTTTTTTGGTAAAAATCTCAAAGCTCAAGCTCAAACTTTAAAATTATAGTATCTTGTTACTTAAGTAGTTTGTTCAATAAATTAAATCTATAACACCACAGACCAGTTGAAAAAAAAAGTTTTTTACCATCAATAATCACAACAGTCCCTTGCAGAAACAGTAATTATGCACCTTAAATTGGTTCTGTTTGCTGTGCATTTAATACTGCACAATACTATTACCAAATCACAATATTCCACTAAATGGATCAACAGTACAAGCTTCACATATTTGCATGACTAGACAACCACTTCTTGGGTATGGTTAAAAAACAAACCTGATAATTATAGTCTGGTGTCAACCACATGTGGGCAACACGTCTGATTATATAGACGTGTTGATATTTGTGGCTGAAATGCACCACGCAGAGCTTTGCCCTGCAAAGTTCAGCTGCTCTGACATCCATTGGAGTTAACAGTTGAAAAACAGAACCATGTCCTATTTTCTTTCAGAGATAGTTGAAAGCCTTCACTTGTGTTTGGTGATGATTTTCAGCTAGAAATGCCTGCACACAGGGTGAGGCTTGATATATAAGGTTCTTTTTTATACTGTATTAAACAACTGCCATTTAAACTCCTGCATAATCAGCTAAATCAAAGGCTGCCATGTTGGACCCTCTGCTCAAAATGTACAAGCAATTACATGGGAAGCAAGAAATGTAATTTGGGTTAAACAGAAAAGAAATAAAAGGAACAAATTATACAAATATAAGGTTCATAGTACTGTCAACTGATCATTTTTCTGTCCATGCCAGTCTCAAAAACATTGTTGCCTTATAAGGAATACAAGTGCCAGCATGATTATCAGCAGTGAGTGGGAAGCTGCTGAGGGATCGTTTTCTTGTCCCTGCACAGGCAACTTCTACTGGAGAGCAGAGGGACATGGGGGAGATTTTTTTTCAATCTTCAGATGTGTTAGGCCCTCACAGTGAGGTTCTCTGAAACAAGAAAAGAAGCAGCTGGCACCATGTGTATATCTGAGCAGAAACATGACTGACTACACTCTGTTCAGGCCAACAGAAGAGTCAGAAGCGACAAAGGCAGCAGCTGAAAGAGTTCCAAATTGGCAGGAAAAGGCAGTTACAAAAGATCTTCGACTATAGCATGTTTAATGGCTGGTCAGAACAAACGAACGCTAGTGTGTTACTGATGTTGCTTGGCAACAAAGAAAGTAGTGACAGTTTAAAAGGGCAGGAGTTGGTAGGAGGATGACTTGCTAAAGGACATATATGAGTTTGGAACTAGCAAGGCTGTCTTTACAATAACACAGTTGTTTACTTCTGTATGAGAGGGGATTCAGTGAGGCCCCACCCCACCCATTTCAGTCTCAGAGATTCTCTGTGACTGAAATGTTAATTTCAACTTTAAATTCTTGTTCAGTTTAAAGTGGGATGATGTCCTAATTTGCACAGCTATAAATATCCCAATGTCAGATATGCTTAGACCAGCAGAGAAACAAGAGGGAAAGTGAAAAAGAAAAATGTGAAACGCAGGGGCAGAATAAGGAAAACAATTAGCAGGAAAAGGGAACACTAACTGTTGGGGCATTAAGGCAAAAGCTGCCAGTGTGTCATGTTAAGTATGTCATGTGGCATGCACGGGTGGTGGAGAGGCAAAAATCCTCTACTGCAATTGTGCTACCACTTCTATAAAAGAAAGCCAAAAAGATGGCAACAATAGGCCTTATGTCTGTGAAGATTCTCTGTCAATAGGACTTGCATTCTTCTTGTTTCCTGTGGGAATACCTTGCTCTCATTGATCAAACAGGCTGCAGGCCAGGGACAAGAAACTCCTATTTGTACCCAACTTGTCCCTCCTCCTTTGCCTCTAATTTGTCTAGGGCCTCTGTTCCTGTTCTCAGTCACTGTCAGCAGGAATGTGGAAACACCATTTGAGCTGTTCAGTCCCTAAACTCACCTCCCTCGCGCCCCGAATTCACTCAACCTTTCACACAATGCCGAATAAGCAATGCTCTTAGAGTAAACTTGAATTAGCAGAGGACACATGCTGTATGCTGCAGCTTGAAAGGAAGAAATTTTCAAAAATAGAGTTGCTAAAAATAGGGGTGAACAGAAAAGAGCAAAACAAAAGTGAAATAATCCATATGAAAGTGGTGGGACTAATGTCAGACAACAGCTCCAACAGGACACACTGCACTTCAGTGGCTTTGTAAAAATGTAGTTGCTGCTGTAAGTAAACTTAAACATGATCGGAAATTGCATTGCTGGGTTCACTGTGGCCTCGACCTGTAATCTTATGTTCAATTTATGTTCCTACGGTAAATTTTCTTTGAATAGCACTTAAAAAACAGTGTGCCTCACAGGTTCATTAAAAGAGAAAGGAGAAGACAAGAGAAAGGCATTTGAATACACCAAGTGCAAACACGGCAGAAAAACAAAGTAGGATAAAGACGTAAAAGCAAGACTGAAATCCTCGTTCAATCAAACTAACTCAACTTGCAAATTAACTAGGGAATTATCCCGTTACATACACTGTAATTATCTTCAACTCTGCAAAGATATTAATGCAAAGCTCAGTCCAGAGGGGATACTTGTTGTGAACTAGTCACCAACTGAAAACTTGTTGAGGCTTGATTCTCTCCCTGGTGTAACGAGGATCTCGGGAGGTTTTATTGTGTTTGTGTAGGATAAGCATGCACGTTCTGGAGAACACGCCTCATAAATCAGGGGTGTTACTGTTGTACTAAATTTGCACTGTGCTTATAAGCTTCTCACCTCCTGTTCGGCCTAGGCCAACCTGTACGGCAGGGTGCAGGCTGCCCTCATTGTTGAGAAGGTGAGGCAGGTGGTGGTAGATATTTGGCACCTGGAGATGTTTCCTATTTGCAAGCTCCTTCAGTAGTTTCTGTGTCTCATCTGAAAGCAAACACAGAGAAACAAGTTAAGTAGAGTCCAAATGAAGACAGAAGTAAAATTATTGGCTGCAGTGGACTATTACAGAAGGCCACTGGTGCCGAAAATAAGCCAAAAGCATTTTATGAAAATGAGTTTTTAATTTTGTTTTTGTGTTTGCACGGTTCATGACAAAACTAAAACCAAAAATCAAAACAGTCTGAAAAAGCATAATAACTGCCAGAGAAAATTAAAGTAAAACTCTACTGGCAGGAAATTTTCAGTGTACTCAAAAGCAAAACGATGCCATCATGATAATAAAACTGGATATAAAATGGACATTTCATTTTAAAATCGGGAGACAATGAGCAACATTAAATGATTAATATACTAACTGATCAACAGAAAATTAATTGGCAACTATAATCAATTTATCACTTCAGTCATTTTCCAAATAAAAACAGCAAATATTCACTGGTTCCAGCTTCTTAAATTTGAAGTGTTGACGCTTTTTTTTCTCGGGTTTTTGAATGCTGGCTGAACAAAACAGGCAATCTGAATACCTGACTTGCACTTGAGCTGTGGAAAAATATAATGGGCATTTTCCAATACTGTCTGAGATTTTTTTTTAAATTAATATCAATTAATCAAGAAAATGAGCGGCAGATTAATTGATAATGGAAAATAATCTTTAGCCTATTATTGTGTTTCAGCCTACTGGATTTAATAACTCCCCCAGTGGTTTTGAGGGTTGACAGATTCTACAAAGAAGCCTCGGAGAATGGATGATCATTGAAAAAGTCAGTTTCATTTCATTTTCATTAGAAATGAGCTCACTCTCACAAAGGTACTTCCCCTGACCACTTCCTTTCAAGCAGCAAGTACAGAAATTCAACAGCAAGTAAAAACAAAATAAGCCTTTGTTGCATCTAGGTGCACAGCATGTTTTGGATTTTCCCACAGGTGATGCAGAGCCAAAATAAGAAGGAAATGCTCGATTAGATGGAAATTAGAACACTCCAAATTTCTCACACAAAACTACAACATTTGTTTCTCATAAATGACTGAAACAACTTTCATGTTAACTCGACAATGTAAAACCTCAGTTAATGTGTTGGTACGTGCTCGTGTACGTCAGTCACCTGAGAAGTTTGTGAGAGCATCTTTGCTGCTGTTAGTCTCGGCGATGGCACGTCTGAACTGCTCAAGAATGTTGTTGAGCTCAGACGAGCGCTGCAGCGTCCTGTGCTCTGCCACACGGAGGCGCTCTTTCAAGGCATGGAACTCCCGCTGGTATGCTATCAGCTTCTCTATAAGAGAAATAAAAGCAAAGTAGGGTGCATTAGGAGGTGAAAATTTAGTGAATGGTCCTTTTCAGCTGGTTACAAACATTCAAACCCTGGGGCTGCTCAGGAAAGAGAGTTCTATCTGATGATTTGTGAACAGGTTTGCTGGAACAGACTGGAATGAAATAAACTGGATCAGTAGAATGTTTCAAATTAAGCGGCTGAGGGAAGGGAGAAAAAAAGCTTTTTTTTTTTATCCCAACCAGGATTTCTCTCATTGTACAAGGGTTTAAAGCAAATCTTTGAACTACTGCAGTACCATATGATGATGATAATGTTGACACCAATACAGTGCTCAGGAGCAGCCATTTATTGGCAAAACCAAGCGCTTGTTTTTACCGATTTTGTTTTTTACGTTTGGAAGCAGTTTACTACAAAAGCCTGAGGAAACCAGTCTCTTATCAGAAGTTGAGCAGCTTGTGGAGGCGAAAGTAGAGGCTGAAAAGGGGAGTAGCTGTGGTCTGAGAGAGATCAGATATATTAAATTAACTATAGCTACAGTGAGGCACACCTTCTACTTATCTAACTTAAAGACACTTTTATGTTGAATTCTCTTTGTGTTTGGTTTCCTTTCTGTTTTAGTATTTTTAGTTGTGTCTTTTGCCTGACTGTTATATTGCCTTGTGTTTTGTCATGTTTTTGAAAAAAAAAATGAATAAAGTTTATTATAATTACTATTTATGGAGATGGAGATGACTGTGAAATGAAGATGATAACGAAATGAAGCCAAGAAAACGTATGGCATTGTTTGACCTGCTTAATAAGCAAATCTTAGTGTCTGTATTACCAGTGTAGATTTTTGTTCCAAAATTTGTCTGAAATGTGTGAAATGTGTGACAGTGTGTGTGTGTGTGTGTGTGTGTGTGTGTGTGTGTGTGTGTGTGTGTGTGTGTGTGTGTGTGTGTGTGTGTGTGTATGAGAGGGTTAGGTGGGGTGCAGGTTTGGGCAGTCTCTGATCTTCTCTCCACTGGTAGATTTATTGTGCCCTATCAGAGTGCCCTTAACTACAACAAAACCCAGACTCCCTTCATCTTTCCCTCTCCATCACTCTCTCTGACTGAGCTATTGTCCCACCCCTCTGCCTGGGCTTCTCTTTTTAACAGAACCATGTTGTTCTTCATGAATCCTGATCTCTAAGACACACAGACAGATGCTGTCATTTGGCCCAAACCTCAAGAAAAGGGCAGCTTCAACCTAAAACAAGACTTTCATCTTCACATCAGTCCTTTGATTGTTGGACTCCAGGCCTGTTGACATGAAACCACACCTGTAATTCTACTGTGCAAAGAAACAAGACACACACACAGCACCACAGAACAGACACAGGAAGAAGACGAGCTTCCTAGCTACCTAATATCCCCCAAGAAATTGTAGGATTATTGCATGTATTTAGTAATATCATGTGTTCTTCCATTCCATGACATGAGTAGAATCAAGAATGTTGGGCAGTGTTTACAAAAGTCTCTCGACATTTCAGGTATATGTCACTTTTGTTTTACTTTCATTCTTGTCATTCACAACTTGACCTTGACTTCACATAAAAAGCTCAGACTACAGACAAGCACAAAAGCGTTTTCTATGGCAAATCAAGTGTCATCATTATCAAATTCAGGTAACAGGTTGAATGGTGAACTTACTCTGCTGCTGTACAGCCGCTTGATGACTGCATGGGTACACAAATGAATTAAACAATTAGACCTACCTGAGGGTCTGGAGTACATCTATTCAATCTCATTATTCTTCTCTGCTTTCTAGAACTGTGAGTAGTGGGGGAAGGGCTAAGTGGCTATGCTCTGCCTCTGAGCTTGACAACCTCTCCTCTCCTTCCATCTGTTTGAATTCAGTCTCTTTTCTTAACATTGTCTCACTGCTTCCTCCCTTTACTTTATTTATTTTTACTTTTATGTAAGTATATAACTTTGAATACTATCTGCACTTGCATCCTGGCATACACTTTTGTTAGCTTGTCTTTGCCTGGTTTCCATACATCCACTGCCCCCGACTCTCCTGTGATATTTTGCCTTGACAGGCCATTGCTTTTTCCCCCATTCATCTGCTCAGTTTATTTCATACATTAATGAGATACGTGGGAGAAATGAGGAGGAGCTGACTGTATAATGGACATTCAACAACTAGCTAGTAACAAACAGAGCCATGGTCTCACACTCACACACACACACACACACACACACACACACACACACACACACACACACACACACACACACACACACACACACACACACACACACACTTCAGACCACAGAGTGATCATGCATCCAGTAAATTTGAAGTTAATGTCTTAATTCAACAACAAAGAAAATCAGAGCAACAAAACTAAAGATAACATCCATTGCTCAATCCATCGTGTTCATAGATGTGGATGATTTTAAAAAAAAAAGAAAAAAACTCACTGGACTCACAAAAAAGTTCGAGAATACTATAATTAGTTTTATGAGTAATATTACATATATACACTAAGATATTTGTGGCTGTAACCTGATTGTTGTTATTTCAATGTGCTCAATGGCTTTGACTTCAGTTCTAGCATTTAAGTATCTGAAAACAGCTTGTCAGAGAAAGAGCTGACAGACACAGTAACCTGGCTTTGCCATATAGTTCTCTGAGCCTCCTCCTTTACACTTAGCCTAGAATTACCTTTCAGAATTTCATTATCTGACTGGTGAACGCTGATTGCATACTGACAGTGAAGATTCTTGATTCTTGATTAATAACTTAACAGTTAAAAGAGGACAAGGATGATCTCAGTGCTGAGAAATACTTTAGAGAAATCCAACCCTGAACTCAGAAGAGTGTTCAGAGTTTTACCACTAAACCCATCAGCTCATCAAAAGCCCTCACAGCGATCTTGTCCTTGACCTCACTCTCCCTTGCTGATGCATGCTGCTGACTGCAGGTTCATGAGTGCTGATGAGGGACTTGTGCAATTTATGTTTGCACGAGTGGGAAAGCTGCACTACATAATATGTAAATGCCCTTTCTGGAATTTCACTTCCCCATCACACTTTCACATGCTGATCCCAGGTCTATAGCATTTAAAAACATTTATTTTGCGCAAGGAAGCAGAAATAAAATCTCACCGCTATGGTTAGAAGGTACCATTCGTAATTCCAGTGTTATAACAAAAAAGGGAAAATCACTCAATGACGTACCTCTTTTGAGAAATAGTGATGATTAATTCTTCTTGAAATACAAGCTTGCCTAAATACTACAGCTGATTCAACACCCTGATGTTCAGAGGAAGTTGTGGTTGACATGCAGTTTTCACAGAAATCATTTTCCACAGACACAAGAGTCATCTTAAAAACAGTCCTTCTGTAATTATTACAAACTGATCTGAGCTCAGCTGATGACAATGTTTCTCGAAAGACCCATTGCTGTGTTTTTCCAAATCAGATTTCTCAAGCACCAACAAAATTCTGTTCATCCTGGAGTCTCAGCTTGTTGCCGGGCAACTGGTCACGATCAAGATATAGTCTGGCACATAACTTCCTCTAAAAGTTGATTTGTTGTTTTTACGTCTTTGTTTTCATACAAAACAAAGAAGACAGAAGGTGATCATTAGTGAGCTTTACAGATGCTGGTTGGTGGATTTTTTTTTACATTTGGACAGAGTCGGTTCAAATGTTTACACTCTTTGTACTAGAATAAGTTAGTCAACTCCTTATTTACCGTAGAGACAGGAGAGTGGTATCAGTCTTCTCATCTGATCTCATCATCGGCAAAAAAAACGGAACTTTTCCATTAAATTATGGATTCTGCCTGCCACGTGTCTGGATCTGTACCAAAAACGAATTGGATAAAAGACTCAAAGCGAAACCAAGATTTGCAGAAGAGCTACCAAGTACTGATGTTACAATTTTCTTTGCATATAGCAGTTAGGTGTTCAGCCAAAATTATCATCCTGTGTCCCCACATTAACTTAAACTGTTTGTATAGCCTCTTTTTAATGCACCACACTGAAACTGGGAATCAGGCACTTTGCCAGAAGTTCCATTTATCAAAATAATTTTTTTCTTAATTTCGATCTCAGCAGACTGTCTCCATGTACTGACAGAAAGTCAATTATCTCAAAAGCACTTAAGCTATTTTTCACATTATACTGTAACATCAGCAGCCATAACAAATTTAACAGTCCTTACACTCTGAGTTGCTGAAAAGATGCCACATCATTGAGCCTTTTTTTATGGACTTGTAGCTACAGATTCCACCTGTCTGACATTTACAAGCAAGATACACATGCATGTAAAACATGTCCATTATGCATGTATAAAGCCCTGAAGTGATGCACCTGCTAGCCTCATGGTTCCACACTGCAGCTGCTGTGTGCAACACAAAGCATTTAATCAGGCTGTTATATCTTAAGTATGGCAGATGGTGCAAAACATGAATGTGAGATTAATAGGACAAAAACTGGAATGGTTATAGCATGTTGGTGTTTAGGGGACAGATACAAAAGTGCACAGATGCTCGAACATTAGGTCAATAAGTCATGTTAGATTAAACATGACTTAGTATACTCTTACAGTATAACTCTTACAGGTTACAGAAGTTAAACAGTCATATGAAGATACAGACTGTACTGTGACACTCATCCACTGGACAGAAAAGATC
The DNA here is from genome assembly GCF_017976425.1 of Toxotes jaculatrix. NCBI lineage: Eukaryota > Metazoa > Chordata > Actinopteri > Toxotidae > Toxotes > Toxotes jaculatrix. The sequence goes on along the minus strand of NC_054408.1, from coordinate 8,566,491 downwards.
CATCAAGTTAATGCAAATTAAATTCTTTGGTTAAACCATCTCAGTGGGTGAAAATCATGGCAACACTTAACACAGAAAAAAGCAAGCACACCAACACACATAAATAATACTGCACACACACACACACACACACACACAGAGTAGTAGTATTGATTTTTGGTGGTATTTTCCTGAGGAGAAGTGCAAGTCGATCCATGAGTAGGCTAGTGATACTCCCTGAACGGTTTTATGTAGTTTGCAGAAAGAGAAAATGTATGCCTTTATCCCATTCTGTCCTTTTTCCTTTACAGTGCACTACAACCGTTTCACTTCACTTTTAAAGTACTGAAAAAAGTTGTGGCCTTTGGCAACTTTCCAACCCAGATTCTTAATTTTGCCTCATCACTGTAGGCTCATTGTTTCTCTCGCCTTCCACCCACTCCTCTTCCTCCACTGTGCTGTAAGTCAGGATATCCTCCCGCAGCCTGCTGACTCTCTTTATGGCAGAGCACGCTGTCTGACAGCAGTGAAGCTGAAGGCACAGCCCCACTCTGCTTACTTCCACTCCTCTGGCTTCACTTGGCTCCTGAAAGGCTGCCATCAGCCAGGGCTATCACTCTCTTCTCACTTTTTTTTTTTTTTAAAAAAAGTCCATTACAAAAACTATTTTTAGAGCTGAAAGGATTAGCTGATTTACCAATTACCTAAAATTAATCTGCAACTATTTTAATAACTCTTAAGTTATCTCTCTCTCAGTATGTTCAGGAAGCTTATGCCACAGATTATTCAACAGGAAACAGTTAGAAACCAACAATCACCATCTCTCCTCCCTGACACTGAGGAGAATTTGTGAGCTGTCTGGGAATTGTGTCCAGAAGCAGAAAGAGAACATGTATGAATGAATGAATGCATAGCTGAATGGGATTAAGGAAGTGAGCAGAAGCACGAGGAGGCAAACAACAGTGATTGTTAACTTACTAACAGCTGAAGACGCCTGTTCCTGTTCAGACGGAGCCAAAGCTGGGATAAAAGGAGGTGTGTGTGTCTGTGTGACTAAGCAGGGTAGAACACATAAAAAAAAAAAGAAACTGTCCCACTGTCTCTGTCTCACTGCATTGTCAGCACTCTCAACCTCAGGCTCTTCTCATCCTCTGTCTTCTAAGATTTGGCCTTTCTATTCACTTCTTCCTTCCAGGCCACTTAGGATTTGCCTGGCAGTTTGCCAGGCAAATCTCAGTGCACACTACTACCTCTCAGTGCACACAAACAAAATTTATACACACACACATATAGGCAGATGCTACAAATGAGAAAACATAATGTGCCGGCCATATTGTCTCCCATTCTAACTAATAACCCATGAATCTGGCCTACCACTCTCCTTATCTGCCTACTCATTTACCCCCTTCACTGCAATCACTTCTGCTATTTTTGGCCCATTGTGTTTGGAATGATGTGATGATAGAAGAAAAACATGCCCTTAAACAGAGGATGTGGAATATATTGCTTCAAGGAAAGCAAAGAGGAAATCACATATGCAAAAAGAGAAGAATGTTTTGCACTTGGTAGATGTTAAGTCACAGCAAATAAGCAAAAATCATTAATATCTTAGAGCTGTCTCATTCTTTTTCAGTCTTTCACAGAAAGAGTCTTAGGTCTCTCACCTTTAATAACTGAAAAAAAAACCAATGTTTTTATATGTTTTTGTTGCTGCCATTATCCTTAAACTACAGGATTCAACCTACCACACTGCCATTTGATTCATTAACCCACATAAGACATTTATCCCACTCACTGCTGTGTTATACAAAAAGGTTGAATGAGCAACACTTTTGGAAGGTGTTAAAATACTTGTGTTTTCAGAAACGTTGCCATGATGCACTTACACATGCCACTTACACATGCCACCAAATTACAGCTGATGTTTGCTGTAGAAGTTCCCCTGTTGTAGGGTTTTTTCCCCATACCAGTTTAGAGTTGGTATGGGGAAAAAACATTTTAATATATTTGTGTCTGATAACTGCTTTGTATGAATGGCTTGTCTTGTTCGTCTTGTACCAGTGTACTTTCTCGTTGTTTGCTTGTCCTGTCGCTGTGAAGGATAATATTGAAACTGTCTAATAGGCTTGTCCCTGCTACCCACTATTCAGTTTTTATTGCGCATTACATGTACATTTTACTTCAACCCACTGTTATACCATTAATATGGTAAATGCAAACCTGAGATATCATCAAGAGGTAATACTCTGCTAAGCCTAAACGATAACGGTGTATTTGATGTAGCTACATTGCTACATCCAATTTTTGTCCCATCACAAATCTAAAGCCCCAACAAATATTAAGGTCTACTTGAGACTTTACCACGGAGATATCAGAGAGCAGTCTCATGCTGGGGGACAGGGAAGACTCTGACAGAGAAGTACACACTCTGGAGAGTCATTCAGCATGGAGTGTTTGGACAGCTGACTGGCACAGCTCTCATTCACAGCAGTCAAGTGACCAGAAACAAGACAGGCTGTCGGAAGCAAAGAGTTGGGCAAAAAAATACAATTAAAAACTTTGGGATTACCTCTCTACCCCAATACCCCATGAAACAAACACCAAAACAGTGTCCTTATGGGCTACAATAACCGAATCATACAACACAGTCACAAGCCTATAATACAAACATGTTTTCTGATTACAACTAGTAGAACAGGTTTTGAAATTTGTCTTTTTCAGAATGACTCAACGCCGGAGGCCAAGTAAATTCTAAACACCCACTCTAGGCAGCATCAAGAGGAGAAGCGATCTATAACTGCAGGGAAAAATGATAAGGAACATAAAAAAGGTGCATATGTTTTCAAAAAGGAAGAAAACTGTATTAAAACATCTCTTGTTAAGACAAGAAACAACACAAACACACAGAGGCAGGGAGCCAGGGGGCCAGTGCAATACACAGTAAAGTACAAGATTAAAGCTTGTGATGTTGATGCAGGTAAAGAACACACTGGTCTGAGTTTTATGTACCCAGAGATTAATATATGGAAATACACTCTGAGGATAGAACTGACTGAAAAATATGCAGCTTCAGGTATCTTGAGGTTACACAAACATTTCCTGCAAGCATGTAAGAGTACATGTGAGTATATCATATTTTAGTTGGGACCTTTGTTGTAAGTGTTTCGTGTCACAGCAAATCAGCAAATCTAACTGCATCTCTTTTGTCTGCCCCCCTCCCCCAATGAGGATACTTAAGTGCTACACGTGATCCCGGCCACAAAAAGAAATGAAACAGCCCAGCGATGTGCAGAAAGACTGTGTGTGTCAGTGGCCCTCACATAAATTAATGCTGGTCAGAGTTTATGGTATAAATCAATACTCTAGCTTTCACTGTGAGGCCAAAAAAAAGAGCTCTTTGTTACGGTTTGATTACTGCTCACATGGTTTGCCCCCAGAACATAAATACTTGTACTGTACACATTTTGTAGTCCAAACGGAAATAAACCTTGGATTGGACAAACAGGCTTGCTGTTTTCAACATGTTGCTCATTGCAATGAAGCTTAAGGAAACACAAGCAAATAAACACACATACAGAAAAGAAGCAAATACACAAAACACAGCAAGTCCAACTTGACACAAAAGAAATTTGTAGCAGGCACAGAAAACAGACAAATATGGAGGCCAGTTGTCAAGGGAGTTCAAAAATGTTTAGTTTTAGTTGTGGAGATACTGGCTACTACTGTTAGCCCTTCAATAACTACCAGCATGTTACTTAACGTTTACCAGCTTCAATTGTGTTTTCTGTTGCTTGTGTTTTATCTATTTGTTTGAGTTTCCTTAAGGTGCAGTGCGTTGAGCTCCCTCTGCCACTGCACAGACCAGCGCATTTGTTTTTAAATAAAAGCTTTAGTGTTACATTCATTATAACCTTTTTAGACACTTAGCCATTCAGAAATTTCAACATGTCAAAGCAGGAAAAGCACAGGTGTAAATAATAAAGTTACTGACGGCTGAATTCCACTTTTGCTTCAGCTTCAAACTCACGGTATTGTGCATGGCAGCTCATGGTCACACTGATACGGCTTACTGGGGAGCCGTCATTAATGTTGACAGAAACACCTCCGCTTTTCCTGCTATGACAAGTCAAAATGTCTAGCGTAAACATGGCCTATTGCTTGTCTTTAAAAGTTGTTTAAAATATTCAGACAAAAATGTCTTCCAAATCTTGATATGTATTATAATTTAGGGTCTAAATGCGTGTTAAATGCATGCTCTCTCTCTCTCTCATATTTGTGTCAGAGAAGTAGTGCATTTCACCATATGCTATTATCATATTAACTGTAGAGACAACTGTGAAGTGCTGATAAAAGTATACTTGTTTCCAACTAACAGAAAACTGCTAGTCAATGACAGTTATGTGAAATTGAACAGAAGGGTCTGCACTCAATAATATCCCTGTTTTGAATACAGACCTACTGGATTGTATCAACAGGTGGACCAGACAGACCAGAGGGCATTTTTACTTGACCTTTGCTTATCACACACACTTTAATCAAGCCATGGGCCAATCTCTGCTTGCTGTAGCGGTGGCACTAAGAGAGCGCTCCTTTTAAAGGAAAATACTTAATCAAGCTGATAAGCTCAACAATAATCACAACATGAAGCCTTGGCTTGGAATTTATCAAAAGGCTGCAATTATTTACACTCTGCTGATAAGAAGTCACTGAGGCCCATAACCCTCCCCACATGGGCTGGGTTAAGCCTGGCATGTTAACACACAGCCTTTGCATTCTATAGAAACACAGACACACTTGAACCTGGATGTTTGACAGGACAAATTTGGTTAATGCCCAGATGAAAGATTTAAATGCTTATGCAAGAGGGAGAATGGGTAAATGACACTGAATGCTGTAATTATCAAGATGAGTTGCGAACTGTCCTTTCCAGTGCTTTAAACTGACGGGGACATAATACATTATCCGTAACTGACTGAGTTTGATGAGGCAAGATGAGGACTGTCTACAGACCTGCCATGCTGTCATACATTAGTGGGAATAACAATATAATCCAATAAAAACAATATAGATGAACCCGTTTGTAAAGGCCAAATATTACAACAGGTAACCACTGCATAATGTATATCGCACGGTGATTATGTGAATACCAAAATGCTGAACAGAATCCGGATGGGTACGAGGTGAACGGGTAACACCTGCTGTCCTACGACATGCGGCTGGACCCACGTCAGCTCAATGTCTACCAGTTTGTTAACCAGGCCTTACAATTGTCGCTTCCCCTAAAACCCGATAACACCTTACATTTGTGTGGTAGTCGTGATGACAGGGATGTTCGGGGTGTTCAGCCTACCTCTGCCATTCTGCCACGCTGTGTACCAGGACAGGCTGAGGAACGACGTGAAGAAAATAATCGCAGTGGCCACAGTTCCATTTCTGAGCCTCATCTCATTTCAGCGATGCCTCTCCTCGGCTGAGTGTCGGGGACCCCGGAGTTGCCGTTGCCTCCCTTCCTCCGTCTCTCTCCGCCTTCAGGATGTTGACACGGTCGTAAGCGCAGGCATATGGGGGGGTCAAATGGTTTAAAAAAAAAAAAAAAAACACTCCGGTTAACAGGACAGTGAGCACGGACCTCTGCGCTGGGAGAGGGGGTGAGGGGTGCTCGCATGTACCCTAAGCCTCAGTGTCGGCGCGTCTGTTCGTGTCGTTGTTCGGAGGTCTGTAACGGGCTCTTCCTGCACCGTCCTACAGCGACAAGTCACGAGTCAACTGCTTTTCGTGACAAGACGGCTTACATGGTCGGTTAAGATAAAACAAGCTAGCTGCCGATTGTACCCATCGTAATTTTCACAGCCAGTCGTTAGCTACAAGTAGAAAGCATTTCGAGTGTGTGACGGTTGATCCTCTGGGATAGGCTGTTCTGTCTCTGACGGGATCCGAACGGCTACGCCTCAAATCACGCCAAATCGGCTTCGACAGGCAACATATGATTTTTTTTGTTGTTGTTGTAATTAAAGCAGCGTGGTGCTAACTAACCGAGCCTCCTGTTTATACTTCAGAGTGGTCAACAAGTTTTATCTGCAGTTCTGACTGGTCGACCCGCCGACTGCGACACAATATGTGTTAGCTAGTTAGCTGCCGAGCTAACAAGTTCAAACTCCGCTAGTTAGCCCCGCCGGCGTCCGTCAAGCTGCTTACTACCAAAACAAAAGCAGCCCAAAGAAAGGAGGAACTCTTGTGGCTGCTTCTCGCTGGGCAGTTTTACATTTTGCCGTCCGTGTACAGTTAACACACGCCCTAAAACGAACGACTGGCCACAGACTGCCTTCAAACGCCTACAAACAACGCTTTTAGGAAATTAATTGACAGCATTTACCCGTCAGTATGTACAAGCAGGTCTTCCGGTAACAACTTTCAAAATAAAGCAACAGTCTAGACTCAGTAAAGGCTGGATTATTACCAACCGGGCAGAACAGGGCCCCAAAAGCCCGAGGTTTATTCCATAAAATTCATGCCAACATAATTTGATTAATTAGTAATTTGTCAGAAATTTACACCACTGAGGTACAATATGAGCAATGAGGGACGTATACGGATTAAGACTTTGTTTAAATGTACTTATTTATACTTATTATTTATACATTGTTCTTGTTGTATATCTATACTGACCCAGTCTGATGTAAAAGTTACGCTTTATCAAATTACTTTAGTTTTATCTCTATTTTTAAAGTAAAACAGACGACCTGGGACAAGACTGCAGAATTGTAAACCTGCAACCAACAATTACTTTTATTATCAATAAGTCTTTCAATTATTTTCTTTAATAACTGTTGACTGTTTATTGTATAAAGTGTCAGAAAACAGAGACAAATGTCCATTATTATTCCCTAAAGCCCAAATTAACATGGCGTGCATGGATAGAGAAGTGACAAAGGGGAGTTTCACTCTGGGAGTTTGGCAGGCAAGCTCTTCACTGTTAAAGCCACAGTCTGGCCATTATTACAGGTCAAAATACCTAAAACCAAGGGCCATGGTTGAAACCTATCTGCTGACCTCTGCTCACCTCTGCTCTAGAGTAACCAAGTTCTGTTCTCCACCAGCAACTCTTCACTCTAAAAGTAGAAACCACACCATCTAGTGGCCGTGTCTTCAGCTGCATTAACACCAAGACACATTTTCACATTTGACGATGTCTTATGTTTAAATGTTAGTTAAAACTATTTCTGATAATCAACATGTTGAGTGAGGATTATCAAACAAAAAATTCTATAAATTCTTTTTGTGCTCACACCCAGTCTTGTCCTGCACTATGCATGACTGCAGAACTACTCCCTACTCACATCACATTTTGTGGTTATGAATCAGATAACATTATGATGCTTCCCTTGATCAGTTGCGTGCGCTCAGTATCAGAGCATATAGCTGATTTAGGATCAGAGTTCATTCTTGACCTTTAAAGCAGCAGCTGGTAAAACAATCTCAACTCAAGGTCCACTAAGTAAAAGTTGTAGGGCTTTTGATCATATCATGATTTTCACCACGCAGATGAATTAACCAACTGAACAAGGTGTCCGCAAAGTTCTCAAAAATGGAGATGAACATGTGCTAATTAAATGTGATACGAATGAAAGCCATCATACAGTCTCACTAATAACTGATTTGAACTAATAGTTGCCTTAATTTTTTCCAGCTACTACATTTTTAAAAATAACCACACAGCTTAGTATATATATTTTTTTTCTTTAAAAAGTATGCACAACAATTTTGTGTGCTAACATTCATTTATTTTTCAAACAGCACACAGTTTAATGCAAACCAATAAAATAGTAATCAGTGTTTAAAAAGAATACATTTAATGACACAGAATTTTCTATGCCAGCTGTGATGACTGTGACCATCACATTTAATAAGCTTACTGACTTTTGATACATTCACATACCACACTGAGTTGAACGGAAAAAATATGTGTGAAGAATATTCACCTTCACAAGTTAAAACAGAAACAGTAATTGAAACAAATGTTGAAAATATTTTTTGAACACTGCTGTTTTGGGAACTGTCTCCCCTTATTGGAGGGACGTGTGTGTGGTGTAGACAGCTGAATTAATCCGTTTCTGTAGGCTGACATGGTGCAGAAGGAAGGATATTCTCAGAAGGGTGTAGCTTTAAAGTAGTCCTCCACTGGAATGAATGATGTGCCTCCGATCCAGTCCTGCAGCCAGACCTGGATCAACTCCAGCTTCATAAAGAACCACTTGTGTCCCACTGGCCACTTTGCCATCACAGGGTGTCTACAAAAAACAGCAACACATGGTTAAACTGCAACATGTGCCAAATATCTCCCCGCATTTTTAAGGTTGAAAGAAGTCAACATGCATTCATACACTAATAAATCTTCCATTAGCTCAGTTACCTTGAGAACATTGCCTCTTTTGCAAAAGCAAGCTCCTCTGGGGCAACCTCCACCATCTTCCCTGTTAGTGTGAGTCGAGCACATCTTGGATCCTCTGGATCATACACCATTTGCCTTGAGACACAGAAGACCATGTCACCATTGAAACATACACCCACACACGTACACAATTTTCCCTTTTCAGAAATTCACGGTCATAATTCAGTCAATGGCTGGACCAGCAAACCAAAGTGGGAAACTGCCCCGAGGCCCCACAAGCTCCAGTCTGTGTGTCAACTGGTTTGTACTAATTATATTAATAACTGTTTGAAAATAAGCACTAAAACAAGTCCTGTAGCCAAAGGGTCATGCTTCACTATCTAATCTTGAGGCTATGGGTTGAGACAGCCCTTGTTTAAGTTAGTTAGTTTTAAGATTTTCATTACTTGCTATTTAATGTTTTTGGGACCCCTTAGCAGATTAATGCAATCATGATTTCAGTAGAGCATATTAAAAGCTGAGGCTTACCTGCAGAATTCCCCCTCTGCCTCTGAGAAGGTGAGAGAAGCATAAGGGTTACTTTTCAGGTCTGACACACTGTTGTCCATTGGAGTCATATAGAAGTAGATAACTCCAGTGCTGTTGTCCAGTGGTCCATCACTGACTGAGAAGATGTTCCCAAAGGGGAGACCTTTGATCTGTGCAAAAAGGAGGATGTTACCAAAAATCTTGTTACAGAGAAATACAACCATAATCTATTACTGGAAGAATAAATAACACTCCACCAAACCAGCTTTCAAGTCATCGTGTAGAGATCCTTCAATCAATAAAGAAATATTTTTTAAAAAATGATAAAAAATTGAAAAGCTTTCAAATTAATAGAAAAGTTTCAGGTGTTTTCAAAATTATCTCAGGGTGGAGGGGCTGATTCATATCAGTGCTTCTAAAACACTTGCTACAGTCATATCTAGAGCTATGACTCATTTCTATAGTTATGACTGTTACAGCTATGACTAAAAGACAAATTCTTTACACAGTCACATATGCGGCAGTCCAGTCCAGCATTCCAGCAAATGAAAGCTAAGATCAGCTATGATAAGAAAAGGAAATCAACATGAATATTCATATGGTTGAGTTTGAATAATATATGTAAACACTGGCAATTCCCACCCTATGTCAGAAATATGAGAATCCAGACTTGTTTGTAACTGTATTGTTTTACAAAATCTGCAGTTTCTTTCATGTCAAACAACAATTAACCATTACGTGCACTTATGAAATTGCCCTGAGGTCTAGTGTAAAAATACAGTAAAAAATAATTAACATAGTACTCATTAAACATATTGGTCCCTTTCAGATTACAGCACCTCCAAAGTCCCATATAGATTTAAAAAAAACAACTTTTTGGGTACTTTGGGGGATTTCTTGTTAATTTTGTCCTGTGACAAAATTCCAACTTAATCATTCCAGTTATATCACACAATGACCTTGAATGAATCCCAGTATAAGAATACACAACTCCAACAACACGGCTAATCAGCAACATAACTGGTCTCAAATCCATGTTTATGCATCAAATTCTGTACGTTTTATATGTAAACTCAAAGAAACTATGGTTAAATGTAGTGCACAATATTATGCCCTGAAATGTAATTGTAATTTAAGTGTAAGTATGAAGATGCATAAATTGGAAATATTCAAGTCGAAGTATCTCAAAAATGTACTTAAGTACATTCAGTAAATGTACTTTGCTTTCCATCTCTGTACCTCAGTATCTGTAAAAACCTATGGTGCAGTCTTGGCTCTACTGAGGTGCCATCAGTGTTTGATTCATTATAATAAGATTTTGAATCTTGTTCCTTGGCTAACCCTTTTACTGAAATGCATTGACTTGCATTCACACATTCATTAGGATGTCCCAGCCCAGTGAAAACCTACATATTAAATCTGGACCACTCCCCCTCTGCGTGTGTTACCTTGTCTTGAGTTGAAATGGTGGACAGGTGTCCCCAATCACTGTAGTGAGCTATGTATCTGGCAGTCCTGGCGGTCTCCTGGTGCGGGGGAGGCGAGCTGCCGGGGGACTTCTTCACCTTCTCCAGCCGATATGAAAACAAACGAGAGGAAAGCTGCGCTACATTGTCGTTTTCGGGCTTGCCTAGCTCCCCGGGGCTCTCCACGCTGTCCCCGAGGACGTCGGAGGACGGATAAGCATGCTTCCACAGCCCCGCACTGTCCACCAGCAACGCCGGGGCGACCTCCTCCGATAGGTCCGCGTCCTCCACCACGTCGTTGGAAGACACGACCCAGGACACCGAGCTCCTCAGGGTGTAGCTCTGACACAGACACAGCACACTGGCAAGTACTGCCAGGGGAAAGTGACGGGCCTTCATGTCATTGAGAGCTCGGAGAATGGCCGCCCTCATCCACCCACTCTCTTGTTTACAAACTCACGTGTATGTGCTTTCGTAACACGAGGAGATTTTCGTAAGATAGAGAGCATACCCTGTCTACACCGACCCCTACTGACAAAGCAGGGAAATTAATTTTATAGTCAACCCACTGAAGCTCCTTCATTAAGGACATAAAAACTTGCTATTTACACGCAGTATAACACGCTACAGTAGAGAAGCTCTGCAAAAACATTGTGTTGACTTCTGAGTTGATTAGTAGATTTTTTTCTTTGGTACTTGCGGATTTTACTCTCACTCCACTAGATTTTAGAGAGAATTTTTTTTCTTTTTTGTATCCCACTACACTGCTACCCTCACTACATGTCACTGCTACACAACTAAATTACTACATTCCTGCAGGATTAGATTCTGATATTGTTCTCTTACAGGACATTTTGTAATTTCCCTCTGCAGCATTCACCGTCCTGCAGGACATCTATGCATAGTCTTTCTGGTTTCTGTAGATTGTGGCAGTCCTGCAGGATCATGCTTCACTAATTAAACACCTTTAAGAAGTTCTATAGTACATTTGTTTGGCATTAAAATGTTTTTTGTTTTGTTTTTTTAATCATGGACCCCTTAGTACTTTGAAAACTATAAACTGCTCTATAAAATGTAAGTGGTGTATTCCTCAAGGTGCCTTTAAAAAAAGAAGTCATCTAGAGATAATTGTTACTTTCCAAATTATGTTTTACTTACCCAACCTTTGGTGTGCTGAGAAAATTTGATGCTTTTATATAGGCTCAATGAGTAGTTCCTAACCTGAGCATCAGGACCCTCCAGATTACAATGGTTAAAGGAATGATAAAAGACAAAAATCACATTTATTTGTCCTGTTTTTGTCTGATTTTCCTCTTTTTTTCATGAAATACTGGATACTTCTACCTATTCTCCAAAAACTCCTGAAAACCAAATAAACTGCTAAATCAGTTTGTTCTCCACTCATCTCTGAGCAAATAGGTGCAAAACCGACTGACTGAGGTGATAGACCCAGCTGGTAGTGATAGCAATCAAGTACACTCTGTACACACCCACACAGTCCTGACCGAGCTTTAATCAGGCAAAAATAACTGGAAACACCTGTGTGGGTGAACCAGAGCTGTGTCTGGTCTTTGAATGCTCATTCTTTTCTCTGCATTTTGAACAGAAGGAAAAGCACAGGTGTTACTAATAACAGCAATGATGGCTCTGTTCCAGTCAAGAGTCGGTGACAGTGATCCATGAAGAATGCCAGGACCCTGAAACTTAAACAGCTAAATTGAACCCAATCGTTAATTTTATTATTTACACCTGTGCTCTTTCTGCAGCGATCTGTTCTGCGATTTGATCTGTGTTCAAAGAAAAAAAGGCCCTTAGGTTTAAGATTATTAACATAATCCACCTTCAGTACAGCCTTGCACAGTACAGATCTGGCCTGCAGGCAGGGCTGTACACCAAATCAGTGAGCAAATGAATTTCCCATCATATATTTATACATTATTACTAAGTATATCACACAGGGACATTATTGCACTGGCTGACACTAAAATTAAATTAGTTGAAATTTTAGTGTCTTTTAGTTTCACATTCAGTTGTACTAGTTAATTTCTGATATTAAGGCAGCATAATGTATACTGGGCTTTAACCATCTCACATAATGGGACTTAACAAATGACATAAAAAAATTAACATTAAAAAGTTTTATTATTTAACAGAACAGCTGTGAAATGCTGTATCAGACAAAATATTATTCAGAAATACCCTTCACCTTAAAGTGGTTGTGGTGGAAAGGGATTATAGTGAACTTTTGAACATATACTGTCACCGTCTATCTTTCAATATAACATTAATACTTTACAATTAAATACCATTCATTACACAAACACAAAACCCTTACAACATAAATTACCATGGAGTCGTACCAACATCATTCTGACATTCTCAAACATTCGGCTCATTAACCTTGATGAAGGCAGTATTTGTCTGCAGGTCCTGTTCATATTCTTGTTTCCATACCCTGTATATTTGTCTCTTTTCCTTCTTAGTCCATGGTCTTGTCACTCCATGCCATTGACTTCCTCTTCGCTAGCTCCATCCAAGACGGCTGGCCACTGTCAGATATGGACTGCAACACTGATGGCTGTGTGGGGGACGATGAGGGCGACGAAGACACCATGTTTTTCCGGAGCCATTTGTCCTCACGAGGCCTGTCTGGAACTTTGGTGGGGCTTGACTCTAAAGGAAAAAAACACTGAACACTGAGATACTGAACACCAATTTGTATTTCTACAGGCATCATTATGATTAACACACCTGCAGGTTTTACCGCTTGCCTTCCTTCTGGTTTTGAGTCTTTGCTTAGAGGTGTTGTTTTGGCCATGGTGGGGGATTCACCTGATGTCTGCACTTCAGTTTGAGCTTTCTTCAGTTCCACCTGAGAAAACAAATTCACTGAACATGGGTGCATGTAGTTAACTTTCAGTTAATCCTAAATACACCATTCTGGTGTCGTAAAATACTTTTTAGGGCACCAAATCTGTAGCTAAAAGTAGTCCTAAACAAATGGCCTTCTTTACTTCAGTTTGATGAATGTTTGCTAAGAAATACAGTGCCCAGCCGTTAAAGGAAGTGTCTTTGCTTTTTATGAAAATTAAACTATATAGGTGACCTGCTTCAGCAGGAACAAATGGGTGTGGGCCTGAGTGCTATAGACACGGTAGGGAAATCAGTTGGTTGACAAGAAGAAACTATAATATACCACTTATGCTTTAAGTAGTCTGCAATCACTTCTGGGTTTCAAAGTTACAAAGAAGTACCACAAACCCCCTTGTTTCCAGGTGGAGTGGTCCACTCTGCCCGTTTTTCCAGAAAAGCAGCCTTCTCGCTCACAGACCCAGCCCAAACTACTCGTCTTCCTGAGAATGAGGGACCCTCTTTTTCCTGCATGTTTTCTTCTCTTTCCACTCTTCCCAAAGCAGACACTGGGGGAGGAGCTGTGGCTGACGAGGTGGTAGAAATGGAAGCTGCAGGTTTGAGCTGGCTGGTGGGGTGATGACCCCTCCAAGGAGATTGTTGGGAAGTGGCATGCTGGCCCGTGGAAAGGTCAGATTGTGCAAGCCACTGGGCGGCACTCCTTTGTGTAAACTGAGATGAGGTCTCTGTTTGCGTAGAAGAGCACAAGGGAGACTGGGTTGTCCATGGGTTAGTCTGTACAGGTGTATGAGACGGACACTGTGAGGCAGACTGAGTTGTATTTGGGTGTGACTGGGATTCATTGGTTTGCTTTGACGTTTGTGCTTCTCTAGAAGTGTTTGACAGACCAGCAGATGTTGGTGATGCCTTCTGTTGCACTGACATCAGTGATGGTTTCACAGTCTGTGCTTGACTTCTACTTGGTATTGTTGCTGCTTTATCAGTTGATTGATTTGCAGCCTGCACTGGTGTTGTACTCTGTTGCGTTTTTACAGTCTCTGTCTGCATTTGTGCACCAGTCTGTGTCTCTGTTTGACTCACCGGCTGCACTTGCACTTGCGGTCGAGCTGCAGTCTGCACGCCTGTAAAATCTCTGGGGAATCTACTAGTAAAGAGTTGCTGAAGGCTCCTGGTCTTTTCCATTGCCAGGCTCATCCAGGACACCTCAGATGAGGCTGTTTGAGGGGCAGGTTGGGGCTCCTGAGGCACTGTTAGGGCAGTTTCTTCTTCTCTGGGGTCTGAGGAAGTTGCTTGGACTTCTGCAAGCATGATGTGAGGATCGCCTTTAGATGGCAGGTTATTCTTGACTGGAAGAGAGGAGTCAGGTGGGGTTGGATCTAAGGAGTGACACAGATCTGTTAGACACACTTGGCAGCACTGTTAAAGTTAGCTTGGGTGGTATTTTAATGAGTACAAAGGTCCCTTGTGATCAGTAAAAATCTTATCGCTCTAGAGAGATCATTTACTATGTGAAACTCATCTCGTTTCACAGATATACTATTATAATGTGTGCCGGTGCAATGTTTAACCTTACAAGGAGTTTAGAAATATGGCTGTGGATTTCAGTTTTAAACCTTGGCTGGTAGCACAGAATCAAATTTCTCAGAAACTCACCTGTCACTCTGACATCTCCAGAGGTGGATGGCGTACAAGAGACGTTTGTCGGCAGCTTCTTAGACATGTTGGTAACATTATCGCTTATTTCCTGTCTTTTTTGTTTGTCAGACTGGTCTTCACATGCTGGTGGCTTAGAAAGATGGTTAGACGTAGTAGGGTCAGACCGAAATCTTATCGACTGAGATGTTGAGCGTAGCTTGATACCAAATGCTGTTTTTCCTTCTTCCTCCTGGACCTCCTGTGCTTCCACTGCCTCCTCCACCTCCTCCCGGCTGCTCTCCACCTTCTCCCCCGACTCAGTGCCTGTGTCTGGTTCTATCTTTTTGAGGCTGTCCCTCCTGACAAGTACTGAACTTTTGGGCGAAGCTCCCTCTTGTTTCAGTCTTCCCACAGCAAAGGGGCCCAAGCTTGAAAAGGGTTTATCCTCTGTTCCCCCTACAGTCTTGTGCTTGGCTTCAGCTTGTTCCAGCATTCCCACAAAACTGCCTGATCGGGGTCTCTCTCCATCTCGGTTTTTGGCAGTGGTGATGGAGAGATGGAAGGACCCAGATCCTGGGCTAAGTCTCTTTATTCCTATTGTGCTCTCTATCTCACCTTGAACCTGCTGGTGAACAGAGGAGGACTTGAAAGCCACCACTGAGCCAAAGGTAGTGGAGGGCTGGTCTGAGGGGTCTTCAGCCATTTCAACCTTTTTTAGAGTATTCTTCTTGTCTTGGGACATTACTTGTATCTCAAACCCCCCTCTCTTTTTAAGTTCTGACTCAATACAGGATGTATGTGGCCGTTCACTGGACGTTACATCCACTGGTTTTTGAGGCTTAACCCAAGGTACCTGTGAGGGAGCAGAGGGCGCTCTCCCCAGAGGAGCATGGTCCTGTTGGGAAAACGTTAGACTGGAGGGTTTGGGTGCTGCTTCTCGTGTGACTGGTGCCACTTCTGGGGATTTTGAAGGAAGATGCTGAGCTGTGACAGGAATGTCAGTCTTTCCTTGTTCTGTTTCCACTGTCACATCGTCCTGAGCACCAAGCTGCTGCTTTTCTTCTTTCACAGACTCACAGTGGTCAATGTTGTTCAGGGTGTGTGAGTGAGACCTAGAATCAGTCTGCTAAAAAAAGAAAAAGATGGCAAGGTTAGGGAAGTGATGGAGGTGTGCGGTGTGTTGTTTGACAAACAGTAGGTAAGGTAACTCACTGTAGCGAGCCTCTTCTTGGTGCTGGCCCTCTGGTTTCTCGGCTTGACAGACATCCGGTGGCGTGCAGCAGAGGTATCCAGGCAGGGGGTGAACTGAGCTGGAGAGCTGAAGTCCAAGGGGGGCTCGATAACAGAGGAAATGGAGGGGACAATAAGAGGTAAAAGATGGGATGGAGTCGAGGGCGCATACTTGGTCAAGAGTGGATGAGAGGATGGCTGGGATATGGCCTAAAAAGAATAAGGCAACAAAATCATTAGCATTATTCTTAGGATACTTATTCATTGCATTCATTCTATAATACCTAACTGTAACCTGGTTCTGTCCTACCTGCCTGATCTTAAAGGATAAGGCTGCCAATATTCTATATTTTAAACAAATCCCATGAAAAAACAAACAGGCCCAAAGCATCTTATTCTTCTGTGTAAATAAATTTATACTGATTAACCATGCAGGTAACTGGGCAAGTATCACTTAAATGAGATGATTAATCACCTTGCTGAAGGCTTCCTGGGATGTAACATCACTCCCTGAGACCTCAGGGGGGCTGTGAGGAAGACTGTCATCCTCTGAGCGGCTACCCTGGTCCTCCGGACGTCTGATCGGCAGAACCAGAGGCGGCGGCCCCAAATGCATCTTCTGCTGCTGAAGCTTAATCTATGATACCAAAGCAGGTGTGTTTTTTAAACTACATTTATAAAAAGGCTCACTTCTCCTAAATGCCTAGAATACGATTTTATACCTGCAGAGCTTTGATCTTGCTGTGAACATTCTCCTGGGATAAGACCCTGGCCGGTTCAGTGTCCGTCAGGACCTGATCAGCCAGAAAGATGCTGTCATGGGACAATGCTCGCGATCCCATCATCCCCTGGGAGCATCTGAGGCAGCAGGATAGGAAAAACAGAAACCGTTTGAAGGGCTAAACTAGAAATATGGGCAGAAAATAGAGCTGTAAAGCAAACATTTATAAGTTTTACTATCATGTAGACACTCACACCAAATCTTCATCTGACCCGAGGCCCTTTCCTGCAGTGATGTCACTGGCCGACTGACTGAGTTTGATGTTCCCCTCTCCACCTGTTCTCTTACTTCTCCCGAAGAGACGGGTTTTCAGAGACTTGAGTTTGGACTTTTTGCGTCCTAACAGAGATCGAGATGGAGAAAATCCAGGTCACAGACGCATACACACACATACACACACACAAGTAGAACTCACATAATCTCATCTCCGCACCCTGTAAACTATCTAATGATCTTTTCTAATTGAATCATCAGACATATGTCAGCTTGTGCTGTAGATTGTGATCTGTCATTGACAATAAATGGCCCTTGGTGTGTGCTAGTCACATTTTAATGTTATTTCGACCAAGTCCTTTACTCCGATTACTCGTTTTTGACAAGGAGTTGTTTTCTCTTCACCACAATTTGCTAATGTAAAACTTCATGACAAATAATCTCACCTGGAATATCATCAGTGCTTTCTTCTGCATCGCCAGAGAAAGACTCCATTGACCTGATCCCTGAAACAAGCACAGAACAGACGACGGGAAAGTGCGTGAAGACAGGCACTGGTGATGAGAGGCAGTTGTGACAATATAGACCTCAGACACACAGTTTTTACAGGCTGTTGTAACACGGAGAAGGACGTCTTACATGGCGTGAATACTCCAGTCGCATATTCTTTACTCTCTGGCAAGCATTCATATGCACTTAAAGTACTTGTGTGATAGCCTGAAGAGGTGACAGTGGACTTGAGGTTCAAAGGTTTATTGACATTATCAGGAACTTTACAAACCTTTACTGTAGCTTGGTGGGGCGTGGTTTGGAAACTCTATGTCTATGTGATCAAGAAAATACAATTAAAGAAGCTTTTACAAGCACACCATGTACAATAGAAAACACATTTAGTGCAGTGTCATCCAAAAACAAAAACACTAACACTATGTAGGTTAGAGCAGAGGTATCAGGATTTCTAGAATGACATTTAAGAGTATAACCTGGATAACATGTTCAATTTTGTGAACAAAGCAAAAGCTAAACTCTTGCTCTCAGGCAGCTTTACTTATGCAACACTTGCCTGAGAAATATCCGGATTGGGTTGATGTGTTACTGGATGCAAGATTCAGTACAGGGAGCTTGTTTCCTCTGTTTTACAGTCTTTATTTTGTACACTGCCCCGGAGATAATGTTCTATTTGACTAATGCACACACCATTTTCTGTATTTTATCCAGTGCTCCCTGTGTAGCCTAGAAACTGGTGTCAACAAAGCCTGGTGATAAGACTAGATGTGTCAGGTTATGGATACACATAGGAAGTCACACTGCACCTCTCATAGCACTCAATAGACTCTCAGACCACTAGCACACCATCCTGAAAAGGATTTAAGCACATACATGCAGCATGGCAAAAAAGTTGCATGTGATGTCACATTTGACTTGACTAACATTTGAACTTATTGCCTTATGAATCACTTTCCACTTGTCAGTGGAAATATCACCGCAGTGAATGAAAGTAAAGTGCTCATGAACCGGGCCCTTCCTCAGAGTTTAGCCATCCAGCGAGCCAAGCTATAGCCCCAACACAAAGCAGAGGATAATCTCTTGGATTATTGACATTGCAGAGAGATCCTTGTAAGATTTCACAGCACCGTAATCTACAACAACAGCTTAATCACAAGCCTCTCATGCTGAGTGCTGCAGCACAATATTCACCTGACATCTACAGGAAAAGTACTTCTCCTTGTCTGTGTGAAAACCTGTAAAACATACACACACATACACACTCTCTGCAGTGCAAAAACGAGTGAACTTACCCAACGTCTAATAACAGCAGCTCTGCTCCTCTTCCTCCTGTTTGTCCTCCGATTTACGCTGAGTTGTCTTGTCTTGGCTGTGTCAGTGTCCTAATGTTTAAACCTCAGGCTTGCGTCGTGCACATCTGCAGATAGAGGGAGATGCAGAGGGAAGGGAGCGAGGGAAGTGGAAGGAGAAAGAAAAACAGCCAGGGAGAAAGAGAGAGAGAGAGACAGACAGAGAGAGAGAGAGAAGGTCACTTCATGATGGGGAAAGCAAATGCACAAAGAGAAAAGAGGACAGAAGAGAATGAGTGAGTGAGTAAGTGAGAGAGAGAGAGAGAGAGCGAGAGAGAGAGAGAGAGAGAGAGAGAGAGAGAGAGAGAGAGAGAGAGAGAGAGAGAGAGAGAGAGGGAGATGCTCTATTACATTAGTGGCACACTGTGGCCCTTTGCGCTAAGCTCCTTATAAAACGCTAACCTGATTTTAGGCCCAGAAATGAGAGTAGAGGGAAAAAAAATAAAGCTGCAGTTGGAAGGAGGACAGGCATACAGGAATTACAGCTCATAGAACTGTTTACACATTACACTGAGTTGCCTACACAGAGGGGATGATCACAGAGGGGAGTCTATGCATCTGTGTGTGTGTGTGTGTGTGTGCAAGTATGTGTCTTAGAAAGTTAAAAATAAAACATACACATGAAAAAAAAAAAAAAACACCAACCAGGGATTAGACATCTCCCAGCCTTGGTGAGACCCAGAGTTCAAATCCAAATGTAACAGGCACTGGAGCTAAAATAATCTTTTATAGCATTCTGCAGTAGTTATACAGAAATATGTGAAATACATGAATTTTACTTTTGTGTCTTCAGACATCATTAGGTACTAAACACTTCTACAAGCGTAAAATGGACACGATTGATCGTTTTCATCAAAGACTTTTTGGCAACCTGGTGGGCTTTCGGTTGAGGTGTTTGCCACATAACCGCAATATTCCTGGTTTGGAAGTGGCATGTTTCCTGTTTAGAACTGTTTTGTAAAAATGGAAAAAAAATATATCAAAATGTAATCCTAAGAGACAACAATATCTCTCGCAAGTACATTAAAATTAGTGAAATTATCTCAGTGCTGCAGCAGTGAATCCAACTTTCTGCACATTCACACAGGATTCAGAGATAGGAACACTATCTAGGCCACTGGGCTACAATCAGTGAGAGGGAGGGAAGCAGGAAAGGGAAGAGCAAACCTTTGCATCCACGTTTTTGTTTTTTTGTTTGTTTTTTTGTTTCTGGATGTGTCGCCAAGCAGCTTCTCTCACGAGGCTCCTCATCACACAAATCCTCATCTGTTAGAATACAAACCAGCAAAATATAAACCCAGTCGGTGACATCTGGATTACATGCAACAAGCCACATGCAGCATGTCAACAGACATCAGTGACATAAGAGTCTGGGATGTGGTTTTACTTAATTCCTTCCATTCATGGATTTATTGTCTGTAATCTACACATAAAGGCCATTATGCGCAGAAGCATATCTTATCTTATAATGTGATTACAGCTGACATATTGACTGATATATACAGAGCTGACTTCTTTTTGGAATGTAGGCTTTGTAGTATTTCTTTCAGCTCAAGAAAAACAGAGGTACTTGTTACTGTTTTGATTGTCTCTGGTTCATGTGGTGTCCTGATGGATTATAATTTATTCCTCTCAGAGCCCAGATGAGGACTGTGCATATCGAGATTAAGGCCGATAGATAATCCGATCACAGGACTGTTTGAACCCAGGAGGGTTACCGTTCATTCAAACAAACAATTCCAATGAATATTTAATGAGGGGAATGTTTTCTGTGAATGTTTGTTTTGGGATTTTTTTTTTTTTTTGTTATCTAATTTTCATCTGATTTTTATTGGATTAATTCTAGCAAGGGAGAAAATGAGTAGAGACACAGATCACTGCTACTCAAATATACACAGCTGCAAGTTCTCATTAATTTATAAATAGTATATTTTACCTATTAACTAGATGTCATTATGTAATCCTTTCATTAATGCCAGGAATCCAAAAGTCATGTTATCTGTTAATATATAAACTACACTTTTCAAAACACTAGGTTACCAACTATCCGGGGGCAGTTTTAACCCTTTTGAAGCAGTGTGCCTGGAGCCAGCAGCAACAGAAACTGTAAGGGACAGAATACAAAGAATAGGTGTACAATAGGCCTACCTAAGAAAACTTCAGGAGGCCATTTGAGTACAGTGAACTCATTGTCATGTTCAAGAACCCAGTTTGAGATGATCTGAGCTTTGTGGCATGGCGCGTTATCTTGCTGTAAGCAGCCCTCAGAAGATGGGTACTCTGTGGTCATAAAGGAATGGACATGGTCAGCAACAGGACACAGGTAGGCTGAGGTGTTCTACAAGAAAATACCCCCCTCACCATTACACCAGCAGCAGCAGCAGTCTGAACCGTTGATACACGGAAGGGTGGATCCATACTTTCAGGTTGTTTACGCCAAATTCTGACCCTACTATCTGAATGTCGCAGCAGAAATCGAGAGTCCAGTCTTCTATTGTCCCGTTTTGGTGAGCCCGTTTGAACTGTAGCCTCAGTTTCCTGTCCTAAGCTGACAGGAGGGGCACCCGGTGTGATCTTCTGCTGCTGAAGTCCATATGCTTCAAAGTTCGAGTTGTGCGTTCAGAGTTTCTGATACACTCAGACCGACCTGTCGGCCACCAACAACCATGCCACGTTCAAAGTCACTTAAATCACCTTTCTTTACCGTTCTGATGCTCAGTATGAACTTCTGCAGGCCTAAATGCGTTGAGTTGCTGCCAGCTGATGGGCTGATTATTTGCATTAACGAGCATTTGAACACAGCCGCCCGGTTAGCTCAACTGGTAGAGCATAAGACTCAATTTTTCAGGGCCTTGAACCCCACCCCGGGCGGCACCACCTCCCATGGCCTCCCGTGGGAGGTGCCACAGGACTTCGTTGTGGACTGGGCGGCAGTCGCCCCCTGAGCCTGGACCCAGATAAGCGGCAGATGATGACATGATGAGCAGTTGAACAGGTGTACCTAATTAAGTGGCTGGAATGTGCATGTATTTATTTTGAACTGTATATTTTGCATGCATCGCGGAGACTATAAAGTAACAGGACAAGCTATAAAAACACAGACATTTATGATACAATAAAAGCACTTTTAATAAAATACAAAAAAGTTACATTTTTCCACCAGATGGCGGTATGACACCCTAAAAACACCTTCACAATAAACCTTCATAATTACAGAAGAGATTTATAGAAGTTAAAAAGAGTCCTTAAAACCGATGAAGAAGAATCCACATCAGAAATACAGAATATTTTGACATCTCTGACAAAAAATGCTCAGTTGCACAGCTGTTATGAGGCAGATCACATGCAGAATAAGTGAAGGCAAATCCATCAACACAGCAGATGGGTATGTGCGTTTTGAAGGCAGGTAAGTAAATGAAGTCCCCCGAGTTAGAAAAAAGGTAATTTAAGCCTCAAAAGCTTCGAGAATCTCACAGTGCTTTTGTGTGTTTGGTGTGAAAAATGTCTACAGTGGTCTCCTGGCACTGCCTGAGGTCATAGTCACAATATCCAATAGAGAATCGGCCCTGTGGGACATATTGGACAGTTTTGTTTTTTTGTTGTTTTTTTTTACAACCAGAGAACCACAGCAGCACAATTCTGACAATGGCATCAATTAAGAGATTGATCACTATAAAGTAATAAAACTCACCTTAGGTCTCTTGAAGTAATCCAGCCCTCTTCCTATCTTTATGATCCAACCATTGTCAAACCTAAAAAAAAAGTTAAGTCCAGATTAATGCCACAAAATAAAGCCACAATTGTGGAAAAAACAGTGTTAATGTGAGAGTAACACTATACAGTACAATAAGAATTTTCTTTTAAAAAAAATGCAACCATTTGAAAATAATAATTTAGCTATGAAATATGCTGTTCAATTATTAAGCCCCCATACTATATGTCAATGAAGCTACTATAAATGAAGATTAGGTGTACCTAATCTCCCTGTCATGGATAGTGGAGGAGTACTGCACATCCAGAGTCACTCCCTGAGCACTGAGACTCTCTTTCAGCTCGGCCAAAGCGCTGCTCTGTTGGCTGCTATCTGCCTGCAGGACAATAAGAAGAAGGCGGTGAAACAACAGATTAACTGAGCTATGGCTGCTGTGCATTAATAACACAGTGTCACCTCATTAGTTAAATAACCTACTTCATCCTGTGAAGTTAGGAGATGGATGTTTTTCACCTTGCAGGAAGCTTTTAGCAGCATCTCACAGAACCGAACAAAGTTGTACAACTGTAGTGGACAGAAAGGGTGAGTGTTTTTTTTAAATCATTAATAGTGTAATTATACCAGTTTGTCAGTTTCAAGACAGGTTATCACATTCAAAGGCATTTCAGAACAAAACACTTTTAAATCATGATTAGACTAAATGTCAGGATTGTTGATGGCTGACTGAATATTTTTTCGATAACAGACCTTTCTTGTTTTTTTCTGCATTTTTGGGGCTCTGGTGCAGATGCCTGCTTTTACCAGTTCTTAATCTAGCCTTGGATTAACGAAGAAACTAAAAAGATGATTGATAGATCGATTGATTATTAAAATAAACAATAGTTGCAGTCAAACAAAGCCAAATAAAAGCCTATCCAGTCTGAAACAAAGATAAATAAAACTCCCCCCCCAAAAAAAGAAGCAGTGATGAAAACAAAGCTCTTACCTGGTGGGTGTGTCGTATGTATGGGTCCTCCACCCAGACCTCTGTGAGCGCACTGCTGATGTATGGCTTGAACAGAGCCTCATAGCTATAACCAGTAGCATCCTCTGATATTCTAATCTGCTCATGGTACTTCCCGTCTGACAGGAGAGGGGAAACAAAAGAAAAAGTAGAGGTGGAACAGACTAGAGCCTGCAACAGCAAAATCGCATCCTTCAGACCTGGTTGGGCCAACTTAACCTGCCGGTGGCAGAGTGCCTTTAGTTGGCTGAAAATAAGAAGCATATAATAAATAAAGGGCTTGTACATTATGCATTGTGTCCCATACACATACTGATGCACAATGCATAATGTACAAGCCCTTTATTTACCAATGATAGTTACCTTCTTTCATCTGGCTCACATGAGCTTTGATTTGCTCCGCTCTGTCCATGTAGCCCTTTATCTTCTCTCTGTAGTGCCCTCTCTTTGAGTCATCTTTCACAGCTGCTGGCAGGAGAGAGGAAACAAGAAAAAGTGACGGTCCGTGTCTTCATTTCTGATACTGCTGCGTCTATGTGTGCCAATGGGAGGGAGACAGAGACCTTTCAATACGTCCATAAGCAGCTGGATTCCTTCCTGGTAGCAGACTAGAGACTCCTGGAAGCGGCCGCTCTGGTCCAGCTCCACCGCCCGTTTCAGGACGGAGATGGCGGACGTCTCCATCCCTGACACATGGTTCTGTGTCATTGTTCTGTCAACCAGTGGTTTTTTTAATTTAATGGACAGAATTGGCACTACCTTCCCACCTTCTTGTTAGCTACACAAGTGCGCCACAAAAATAAGTCCCGGAGAAACGTAATACCGGACAACGTTGTATGGGACTTTTATTTTCTGTTTTTCACAAAAACAGACGGCGGAAGTTCTTATATTTTACTTACACCTTTACATACACATATAAAGTTTAAATAGTATATTAAATAATACATTTAAATAGAATATATATGTTTAAGTCTCATATAAAAATTCAAGGAACATTTTTCAAATCCTAATTGTCATGTCGGTGCATTTTCACAGTAACTCCCGGACAACTTCCGGTGGGAACATTCGTCTAACGTGAATAACCTGTTTCACCCTTGTCTTTCAGCTCTTGAATTAACATTGTACGTATGGATTCAGTGTATATGATATGATTATAGTCACATTTGTGAGTTTATTTCGTAGATATTACTTAGGCTTGATCCATACGCGTGTTTTTGAGTTTGGGGTTGGAGGGGGGCTGTAACCTTGGCGTGCATGCCTGTAATATCAGTACTACTGTAGAAGAAGTGGATAATAACCCTGCCCCAAAGAAAACATGTCAGGGGTCTGTCGCAGTTTGAGCTCCTTATCGACCAAGGTAAGACCATCACCCTGTGTTTCTCATGCTTCAAACTTGAACCGGTCAATACCACAACCCGATAGTGACCGAATCAACGTTTTCACCGTATGTTTTAAATCAGCACCTCAGTGTTGATACTGTGCAGGCGTTTTGAGCGTAATCTGACACTATGCAAACGCAGTCCTGCACGCTGGTTTTTAATGTCATTATGTCATAACCACAAACCGTCTTATGGTTTATACCTGTCATATGGTCCACAACTACAGAATGTGTTATTTGTGTTCTTTGTACTTGACACTGTTTATGTATGTTTACAGATACTAACAGTAGCTGCACCTTCATCTTGCCCGTGGTTTGTGTCTACACGCAGTAAGTTTTCCAAAGCAAGAATCCCAAAAGAGGTAAGAATGTAATGCAAAAGACCCAGGTTTACTGTATGTCAGATAATGGCACATAATTCAATAAACTGTGAGTTTGAAATACAAGTGGTACGTTAGGCAAGGTAGAACTCCAGCAGGGTGCAGGCCACGGTGATAATGATGCTTCTTTCTTTCAGCACTCCTAAACAATTAAAGCATTACTTCATCTCCTTTGCTCTGCTGTCAGTTTTCAGAGGCTCTGTTTTTCTTTGCAGCTTTTTGCTGAGAGATCAAAAGAACATGAAAAATATGGAGGGGATCCAGACCAACCTCATAAACTGCACATAGTGACTCGAGTCAAAAGTGTGATGCGAAGACCGTACTGGGAGAAAGAGATGGTGAAAAACCTGGGGCTTGAAAAGGTAAAGGCTTTTGTTCTGTTCAAAACCCACAACCAATTATTTTGCCTCTTCTGTAGTTTAAAGAAAGTAATTTCGATGTAATAGGAAACAAAGATAAGTGGACAATAACAGATTTTCAAGATATTTGACAAATGTGCTCTAATGAAATGCACTTTCGGGCATGTTTTAGTATTGAGTATGTCTAAAAAGAGGAGCAGTAAAGAATGATAATCCCTAAAATTGGTAGCATCAATTGTATCACCTCAAACCGATCTAGAATCTGTCCACTGTAGACGCACCAGGAACATTTATGATCATCTTTTCTAGAGGCAAAATTCTTTTGAACTTGTTACGCTTACAGTCTTTGATTTCTTTTTTTTTTTTTTTTAAACACTTATTCACACTTGGTTCTGTCTTTGTCCTGTGTTTAGGCTCATGTTCCTGTAATTCACAAAAACACACCTGCAGTCAATAACCAATTGAAATTTGTCAAGCACCTGGTGAGGTAAGATTCATGTACCAAAAGGGGTAACACAGCAGTTTTGAGTTAAGGTTATTAAGTGTCTGTACATCATCAAAGCCATGCAGTCAGTGAAAATCTGACAACTGATGAATCACACAAGGATTTATCTTTTTTTTTTTAAGAACATCCACCAAATGCCTATCAGAGATATATAGTTTCTGAAGGAAGTTTTTCCCTTTCCTCACCCTCTGTCATGTCTTTCCTGGTTCTTTTAGGATCCAGCCTCTGAAGACTCCCTATGGACTCCCTGCTGAGCACGACATGGCCGACACCTACATTAACAGCAACGGAGAGCTGATTGTCCGTCGCCTCCTCCAACCTGTAGAACCTAAGGCTATCGAATCTTAGCTTCACTGTCAGAAATGAATAATTCAGTTGTACATATATATCATGGAGAAAAGCCTGTGCTCCATCATCTGTCAGTTCTGATTCCACTACTTGGAGGTAGCTGTATGCAGTGTGTTTTGACTTACTGGACTTAAGACTTCAGATTAATAGGAGCATTGTTGTCATCAAACTCTTATCAGACATCCCTCAGCAAACTAGGGATCTCTCATGAAGCAGGAATATCAAGATTACCATATTGTCTGAATAATTTTGAGTAAAAACCTTCTGTGTTGCAGGTTTCAATAGGTTCATATATGCAGCTCTTACATCTGTATAATTGCAATCTGTTTTCAGGTGATGGCTTGGATTCTTTATCAAACACAACTTATAAAAATTCAAATTAAATACGTTTTGAAATGAAATACAGCTTGTATTCGCTTTACTTGTTTTTGGTGGGGACAAGTTCTCTGTCACCTTCTTTTTTTGACAAGAATTTACCAAAAAAACTCTTTAATGTCAAAGTGAAAACAGATTTCTACAAAGTAATGTCAATTAATAAAAAATTATAATGTAAAATAAGTGATTCCATAAATGTTCACTCCCTTTAAAGTGACTGACCTAATTCAACAGAGGTCCAGCCAAATGGTGCTAGTAGTCTCACAATTAGTGAAACGGAGATCACCTGAGGCCAGTGAGTGTGTCTCAAGTGATTGTAGCATAAAGACACCTGTGTGTGGAAGGTCTAGTCACTGGTTAATCAGTATTCACGGCTACAGTTACACCATGAAGACAAAAGAGCACTCCAGGCACTGTAAACAACCCTTCATGCTCACAGTCACACATACGGAAAATGCATGAATTTGTGACAGTGAGAGGAAACCCATGCAGGTACATGTGGAACATGAAAACTCCATACACAAAGTCCTGGCTGACCTAGAACCTTCTTGCAATGAGGTGGCCCCCAGTGTATACTATTGTTTTGCAATTAGTACTACTGTACAAAATCAAAGGAGCATAGAATTCTTACAATCCTTTTACACTTTATTGTGTCTGCATTAGGTAAGTCACACTCCTGCTACAAGGAAATGTCATGTGTGCAAATGTAATTGATGTTAAAAGACGATCTTGGCACTCACATGCATCATGGTTTTGGTTCTAACATAAGACTCACACAGCTACAAGGAAACACATGAAATGAACAGAACTACCTAAATATGCACACCTGTAATTAAAGACAAAGGTTTAAGGTAAAAGCCAATAAAGAAACAAAATCAACAGCAACAGAAAAAAAGCTAAGAGCTATTTGATGGATGACTGGAGCAGAGACTCAGTGAAACATGAGTAATGTCTCTCTTGAAGTGCATGTATGTAGTTATTCAAATACAAAACATGGCAGACAATTAATTAAGTAAGGCTGAAACAAAAATGCTGTATCCTTTCATAAAATAATTTGTAAATTAAAATATGGACATTTTTAATGATTAGGTAAGCCAATGAAAGAAGGGGATAAGAAAAATTAAAGCGGGCTGTCTACTTGACTTCTTTTTTTAATGAGGTAGCCCTGAGAGAGAAAACCAGGCGACTGTTGGTGCTTTTCAGTCATCTTCAGAATCTGAATCTGAGTCATAACCTCGCCCTCTGATGGTTTTCTTCTCCACTTTTGTGAACTTGGTGCCTGATCGCTGCGTCATTGTCGGCGGCTCCATCAAGTTACCACTGGGAACAGGAGAAAAAGGGCAGTGTCAAGATTAAGAGAGAGTAACGGTGTTGTTGTTCTCCAGAGAACATGCTGCACAAGCCTTAAAAGACAAAGGAGAGAGTCTGTGACTCACCTGTAGTTAATAACATCGGCACAGCCAAGTCTCCATTCAAGCATCTCTGTGGAAAATTCATCTGTGTTTCCCAGGTCAGTGAATCCAACCACATAGTCCTTTGTCTTTCCGTCTATCAGCAATGCCAGTGTAGGAATGACCTTGATCCGCAGTCTCTCTGTCAGAAATGGGGCCTTTTCTGCATTCAGTTTGATGAATTTGGTCTCAACGTGCTTCTTTGCCAAGATGGCCAAGTGTTTGTCGAGGATTTTGCATCTATTTTTAAGGGAAATTGTGACAAGTTCAGCAGCCTGATAACAATATGCTGTAGCTATGACTAACTTTTGCCATAGATCAAATATCTCAATTGTAGACCTGTTGCTCCATCGCTTGGGGTGCTTTATTGATTCAAATAAGTACTTGCTATGGACTTACCTGAAGGTGGAATTTTTGTAGAAGTGGCAGACAACACTCTTGCTGTCCTTGACCTCACTGAAAAAGTCTTTCTCACTAGGTACTTCTCTGTACTCTCCATGGCCTTTAGACAACCACTCCTTGAAAACAGAGAGCTAAGATGACTAACAGAACACAAGTTGGTTTTTACATTTGTGTACGATGGGAACATGCATTCTCTTCTTTTGGCTGATTTGGTGTGTGAACATGGGCAAACCATCTTCACCATAAAAAGCCCATAAACACATACCAGTTACAGCAGTGGAACTGACACATTAAATATTTTTCACAGTCGGTGCTGATATGACATAAATGTTGCACTTACTGTAGCAAATGCATTTACTAAAAGGAGAATTTATGTGTCTTATGGAATAAAACAGTAAAATTTGCTGTATCAGACAATGTGTGCAACACGCTTAAAAGACAACATCCCACGTACCTGCTTCTGTTTCTGGGCTTTTTTAAGTGCCTCTAATCGCCTCTCCTTCAGTCTCTCCAAATCGTCTTCATCCATTTCATTCAGTTTGGTCAGCTGTGCATCCACCTGCTCCTCTACCAGCTTGGCTGACTGTTCCAAAACCTTTGCTATGATTTCCATTGATTGATTGGCCATGGCTGCCTGCTATGTGTGAAGATCTCTGAATCAGAGAGAACAGAGAACAGATACAGTAAGCTGAGACATAACACCAGCTAGCTCTAACCCCATCACTCTGTATATCATGCATCACTGGTATAGCCTTCCCTAGGGAAATCACAAACTATGCCACACTTAAAGCTGCTATAATTAGTCGATTAATAAGCTGGTCGATCAAATAACTGATTAACTAAAACCATAGTTTCCTGCGCGTAGGTCAAAGCAGTAGCCAGACATTTGATCATTGACTGTTTCAATATAAAATGAGGGCAGTTGTGCAGTGCGTAACAAATTGCCTCAACATGAGCAACGCAGCGTGCACGTGTGAATACCCGGGTGTGTACGGTACAGTTACCGTCCAGCCACCGAGAAAAACACTACGCTGAAAGGTGTTAAGAATGAGCAGCGGCATTCAACTGGAGACAAAGCCATAGCAACGATGGGCACACCTTGTTTCTGCCAGTTGTTAGCCTTGTTACGCTCCTTGGGCAAAGCTGTTTTACTGATCAATAATTCCCTTTAGGCTTCTTGTGCAGCTAATTAATACAGACCCTTTGGCCGAGAAATGTAGCTAAGCACTAACTTTTGCCAGTCATCAAGAAAAAAACGTTAGACAATATAAATTCTTATTTTAGCTTGCTAAGCTAACTAGCTAACATTAGCCCCTGCGAATCTCATTGACGTTAATGCTCACACGGAAACAGTGAGAAAGTCCTTCGGTGTGTAAGATAATAACAAACATCAATGAAATCTGGTGTTGAAAAATAAAATGTGGCAACTCATAATACCGCTGGCGTTACCTGAAAGAATTACAGCTGACTGCTTCGTGCGCGAAATGCAAACGGTTGTTCCGGATGTGACGACACAGCAGGCCCCTGGTTTGACGTTCCGGGGAATCTGCATTCAGAGTAAAGCCTCGCCAAAATTGAAATAAATAAATAAATAAATAAAAATAAAAATAAAAATAAAAATAAAAATAAAAATAAAAATAAAAATAAAAATAAAAATAATATATTAGATACAGTTTAGATTCTCATCCATCATACACTACCATCAGGGAGGCATATGATCAGTCCCCAAATTATTGTTATTATATTATTATGACAACACCAAACACAGACCTATCTTCAGTGTCAAAAAGAGCAAGGAGTCCTGCAACAGATGGTGTGGCCCCTACAGAGCCCTGATCTTGACATCATGGAGACAGTCTGGGATGACACAACAGAAAACACTGAGACAGCCCACATCCTGACAAGAACTCACTTGGAACAAACCACTTGTACAGTGGAAAAAAAAAAAAAAAAACTGTGTGCAAGAGTTCCGAACTGGTGTTCTTTTAGAAGCACCTGAATCTTTCAATATTTGACAATATTCACTTTCCAGTTTGTAATAAATATACCACTAGGAAAAAAAAAATCTCCATTTCCCCCTTCAAAGATTTCATTGTCAGAAGCAACATTATCTATTGGACACGTGGGTTAAAACATTAAAAAGGGACAAAGACAAATAAATAAATACAGAGTTTACAGTTTATTACCAAGTTTTAGAAAACTTACAAACAAGTTCACAGCTTCAGGTCTTCAGGCACAAGCCAGTTTAGAGACGGCAAGTCTGGCCAATTTAAGCTCCTGGCCATTCCCTTCTGGAAAGAGTTAACAGGTGAAGAGAAGCAACATCTTGAAAATGAGTGGACACTTGCACATTATGAATTACATTCATTTAAACAAGTTAAAAAAACATGACAGGTTGATTTGGTTTGCATATTGGGATACTGCTCTAAACAAGCTTTTCAACCACACGCACGTCTTGCATTGTGAGATCACAAGCCAGCCAGCCAACCGCATCTGCTGAGTTCTTCTGATCACCATCATCACCGTCGTTACAGTTCACTTCACAGAAATACAGTGATGTAGCCACAAGCCATATAAATGTCTCAAGCAGGTGAAGTACACAAGATGGGTTACAAAAAAACAAAAAACAAAACACCTCCTGTTCTTATGCAAATCCAGCATTATTTAAATATTCATATTTATGAAACCAGTGCAAACACACTGGAATTCCAAGATTTACTCCAAGTACAAAGGTTGTATGAAATATTACATTATATTGAAGGGACATCTCATTTGTTTGTGAGAAAAAAATAAATGCATAGGCTACTTATTGATTGCCATAACCCCAGTCAACATCCTCCAAAATAAGAGTGCTACTGCGAATCAACAGTTAACCTCATATGAAGTGCTTTGGCCAGCTTCTGATTTCCATGTTGGAACACGTACAAACAGTTAAAGAGTGAGAAGATTTACAATTTAGAGACAGTTACTAAGAATTCACTACATGTAAACAATACAAGAGGTAAGCCCTCTACATACACCTTTTCTTTTAGAACTTTTAGCAAGGATTTTTAAAAACATTATTTACATATTTTAATAACAAGATTTGGCACTTTCTTTTTTGCAAGAGACAAGAAAAAAAGATACTACTGTATGCACCAGGCTGTATTTTGTCTGCTTTTTTGTGACACAGAAGTAGTAGATACTTCACAGGTCAGCACGAGACTCTGAAGAAACATTCATGAAAAATAAGATGATTTTATTTCTATCACTTCTGAGATCATCATAGGTTTGATGTCTGGGGAGTGGTATGAAACTAACCAATTCCAAAATCACTAAAATATGTTTTGTATGTTTACCACTGTCATCCTTTTAAACCTAGACTGAATGAAGTGAACTAATGAATAAAAGATTAACCTTGTATAACACTATGCTCATATATAACTTTAATGTAATCCTTAGACATATTGTAGAGGTCCACTGCTTTATCAGATGGAGAATACCTACCAGGAAAATATAAATTCAAAATCTTTTAAGGCCTGGTTTACACTGGATGTATAAGATGTAGTGAAGTACTACCTGCAAAAACCTTTCCATAATTTTTCACATATGTATGGGACTAAGTCTTGGCATTAGTTTCAAACCTATGTGGCACAGAGAATTCCATATGAAAAATGCTGCTACAATTATCCCTGTTCTGGGTTTTGATTAGTAGATTCTACAGTAAGCACATTTCCTTCCCTTCAGTTTGTGTTACTTGTCCCTTAAAGAGCAAGTACAGAAAATACTGTACTGTAAATACTCTCATCAAATGCTGCCATGGGCCTTGTAACATGTTTTCATATTGCGTTTTTGTAAAGTCATTAATTGGCAGCTGTGGCAGTGGTGTCACAACTGAGAAGGAGGGAAATCATCTTTTAGGTATCATGATTTGTATTTCAGATGACCTTGTAAAAGTAGAAACACAAAAACTGGTAAAGGTAACAGTGAAAACAGAATCCCTCATTCTTTATGCTATCTTCAGGGTGCTACCATAAGCCTGTTGCACTACCACCTGCACGTTGTCTAGGATGAAGTCAAAAGCCATGCTCCAAACAGACTCCACCGACTGCTGCATGAGTCTGCAATGAAAAGATCAACATGCAACATAAGCAATAATGAAAACAAAAAAGAAAGTGTGGCAGGCAGAGGACTGGAGGAGGGTAATCTGTACCTTTTCATATATTTTATAATCAAATCCAACTTCTCCAGATCTTTGTCCTCAATCAGATCAGTGCAGTATTTCACCACTTGCAGGATGTCCTCCTCCATGGGATCTAACGAAAAGTAAGCAGTGGTTAAAAAATACATTTTTGTAATCCCACACACAGCCTTAGGTAGCTGCATTTACTGGTACTATTTCCGAGCTGTACTTTGCTGTATACCTGTTATGGTGGTGACCCATTCCCGTAGGAGTGTTTTAATATCCATCAGGTCACAGGCTCCAGCTAATGATGGAGCAGGACGAGGAATGAATTTTGACAGAGACTCTGGGATGTCCGGTTTTAAGTAGGATGTGGAGGGACCATTTTCAGCCTGAGAAGGGAAAACAGATGTGAGCTGGAGAGATTACATAGTTCCAAACTACCATAGATTTACATACTGTCACCATGTAAAAAAGAGACCTACATCTTCATATATAAAACTGTTTATAGGCTCACCTTTACTATGTTTATTGGTTCCCGTGATGTTGTAAGGGGCGGTAGGGTTTTGGCTGGGCTGTTTGTTGCATGACGCTTCTTCACAGGGGAAGGTCCCTTTTTAATGGGACTCACTGCATTTTTTCTCTTGTAGCGCCGCTTCACACGACCAATGCCGATTCCTGCTCCTGACTGTTTTAGCTGCAACAGCGGATTCTTCTGCTCCACTGCAGAGAAACACAGAGGACAAAATTTAGGTGTAGAGAATACGCATGCCGATAATAGTGGAGAAAGCTCAAGTTATTCCTTACACTTACACATTTTTGACTGAGGCTGGACAGTTATGCGGTTATAGGCAGACTTCAGTTCTTCTTGGAGCTCTTTGGGAAGTGCAGCAAATACGTCTGGATCAACCTGCCGTCAGGGAGTCAAGAGACTAAGTGAGGCTGACTGTCTAATCAGCTTTGTATATTTTGTGGACTAATACGTCTATGTCTTGGAGACTATCCAGTAACTGGGAATGGAAAATTGTTACACAGGTGAACTATCATGTTCCTTTTTCTAATTGTTGCTTTTCAAATGTAACTTGTTTCTTATTAGCGCCTTCCCTTTTCTGCATAGAATATTCTCTTGTTGCTATATTGAACTGTAACAAACAGATCTATCAGTTACACTCTGCAATCAATCAATCAATTTTGTTTGTTTGGAAAAAGTGAAAAAAAATAAATAAAAACTTTAGTAATAAAAAGCTACTTCAGTTTCCCAGAATTTGAACTGTAAACTTTAATTACCAGTTACTATTCATAAAACTCAAATCTCAATCTGCATCCCTACCTGTGAGAAGTTTGGTAGTTCCAGTACAATTCCTGGACTGTCTGGCTGGTTTGGAATCTGCAGAACCAACGTTCCTACAGGTGGACTGTACAGTGCAGGTCCAGAGGCCAATGGAGGAGGTGAAGTTGAACTACAATTCACAGAGCGAGCAGGGGGCTGTGGACTGGGGGACCGACGGTTGTTGTGTCTCCCATCCCGATGCGCCCATGACTGCTCCACTTGTTCTCTTAGCTCTGCAGGCAGGGCCTCCAACACAGCACGATCCACCTCGGAAATCATAAAGAAATACAATTTGCTGAAACTGTATCACTGATCAGCTCTCTTTTCTTCAATCAGAAACATCCTTCAAGCCCCTACCTGTGAAGGAGACGGGACTTCAATACTGAAATTGAGACGTGTTCGAGAATGTTTCGGAGTTCGTCTGGATGCCTGTTGGTCTTTGCTTGTCCCTGGGACTGGCTCAGGCGAGGAAAGAGGATGTGGAGAGGAGCCAGATGATGGGGCTGTGGTTGTGAAAGTCTTTTCCTGATGTGAGCTGTTGTCTGCAGCACCTATAACAATCATCCTGAACTCAGCTGATTTCATAGACGACATCACAGATACAAACTGAAACACAAAGACCTTAGACAGACCTCTGCTGTGGGATCGGGAACTCAGTCCCTGGCCTAGCAACAACTCTTTGATGGAGCGTGTCCGGTGGCCTGTGGAGTCCTGGGGGACAGAGTGATTTCCCTCAAGAAGCTGAACCTGGATGCCGACTCCTCTCAGGTCCTGAACCTGTAACTTCATGGCATGGAACAGCCTGATAACTGCAGAGGCAATCAGCTGACCGCTGTCAGTGGATTGAGCGAGCATCACAGTCCTGGCAGCAGGAGACAGATAGAAATGAGTCTACAGAGAGACAATGACACAGAGAAGCTATGGACAGAGGACATTAACAATCCCTCATAGCAAACAGGGACGGCAGTCTCTTTCTTACCTGGCTAGGTTATCACATATGCCATGACCACCATATTTAGCCGGTTCCAGTGGGGCTCCAACCTTGCGAACCATGACCTTGAGGGTAACTCTGCGACCCCGCAGCCCTGCTTCTTGTAAACGTTTTTGTACCTCCATCGACAAGTTTGTCAGGAAACACTCTGCCTCATCAGTCTGGTGAGTGGTAGAATAAGAGGGTAAGAGCGAGACAGGTGGGAAAAGCAGAGAAGATAAAAAAAGCAGAGAAGGCACAAGAGAAAAAATGTAGGTCTAACCCTTGTAAAGCGAATGTTGTAGTTCATCTCAGCCGAGACAGACTTTCTTTCTTTCTCGTAGCGGACAGGCCGATCATCCAGCCCTCTACAGAAACGGAACAGGGTTTGTCCGGTCCGGGGTCCAAACTTCTTCTGAAGCTGAGACAGAGCCACCTGCTGGAGGTCACCACATGACCTCACGCCCATAGCAGCCAACTTTCTGCCCATAACAGGGCCAACACCTAGAAAAAAGAAATTAAATTAACCATTTAGTCAAATGTTCACCACACAAAAGCCAACTGACTGTCGATGGACATGACCAGCAGGTGGTGCTGTTTATCTACCTGGTAAACTGGTCACTGGCAGGTCCCTGATAAAATCATCTACTTCTTCAGACTTTAAGAAGTACTGCCCATCTGGCTTGGCCTTTCGGGTCGCCAGCCGAGCCAACAGGATGTTGGACCCTGAACAAATGAGGAATCAGTCTGAATTTGTAAACTACAAACACTGTCTTGATCTATTTTACAGTATATGATAAACATAAACTCACCCATGCCCACTGAAGCACAGCATCCTGTTTTCTCCTTGATGTCTGCTCTGATAGCTTTGGCAAGATCTTCTGAGTTGATGTCCAGCTCAGCTAGCAGAGAGGAGCCGTCTATCAGCACTTCATCACAGCTCAGAGCCTCAATGTCATGGGTATAACTGCAAAGAACAAATAAGAGAGGTGTGCTTCAGGTCATTTTGTGTGTAAATGCCAGAGAAGTGAGTGAAAAATAGATCAGGGAGTTGCTCTTACCCAGCCAAAATGTCATACATGGTGAGAGCCACTTCTTTATAAGCCTCAAAATCATATGGGACAGATTGCAACGAGGGACACAACTGTTTTGCTTTGCCAAAAAACATCCCATTCCTCACGCCCGCCTGCCTGTGACAGATTTATTAAACATTCAGCTTAGTATAAAATGCAGATTTCTGTGCTGTTTAAAATCCACAAGTGTGTGTTTATATCTTACCTAGCCTCATAACTGCAGGATGCAATCTCTGCCATTGACAGAGCAGCAGCTTCAGGGTCCACTCCATTGGCATGGGAGTCAGGGCTCTCTTGTGAAGGAGTTACGTGTAGATCATCATCATTTGTCTCTGAGAAGTCGAACAAGGGGACACTTCGTCAAGCAGGTTCCAACAAAGACAACAATCTACAGGAAAATACACTGAGCCAGGTACGTGATGGTCAAGGTCGAGACTCTCAGGTGGCGTACGACAGTCTCACCTGTTTGGGGACGAGTGTGTTTCCTCTGGTAGTACTGCTGCTCCAGCTGAGGGTTGGCCCCGGGTCTCAGGGGCACTTTGCCTTGTCCACGGTTACTGGTCACAGCTACAGGCTTTCCTGAAAGGAAACCACCAACTCAACAAGGAGAACTGACTGGCAGTATGAGACTATTCTGTGCAACAGATGCCTGTGGTACATATGAACAATTTTAACCCATGTTTCGCCGACAGAACACAATTTACGCAGACAAAAGGTGCCTTACCTTTGAGGTCTGGTCGATGTCGGATCCCCACAGACACAAAGAAACAGTCCATGTCCACATGAAGAATACAAGATTTAACACCTGCGGGTGCCGATGTACCTGACACACAAAGAGTTACCAGCCATCACCATCCCAAATCCCAAAAAAATGCAGCATTTAATAGTGTATACCCAATAGTGTATACATATACCCAAACAGATCCAGTTGGACAAAAAGGGGCTACGCAAGTGTCATAAGAAAACCTCATAAATTAGCAGGGACACTGATACTGAAGGCCTACTAAACCCTTCCTTAACAAAAATACAAGAACAAAAAGCAGTCTGAATTTTCACATGAAAAGAGTGACCCTTTCTTTCCTACCTTGACTGTTTGAAGAATGCGGGGCCACCGATTTCCTCAGTCGGTCTTTCCCGGGAAAGGAGGCACCCCCTGCTGCTTTTCGTTTGCTATGCAGTTCATTGACGTACTCAGAAAAGCCGTTCCTCCACGTGGAGATCTGGTGTAAACGTGAGCGAGAGTAGAACTCCGAGATGAGATCACCTGTCTCTGCCAGCAGCTGTGCTGAAGACTTTGACAATGTGGGTGACTTGTCATTGGGAAGATCGGGTTTGGCTGTTATGTTGGTTGTGTTGAATGAGGCAGGATCAGATGAAAAGGCATTGTGGTGACTTCCGTTAAGTCGAATTGGAGAATGTGAAAGAGAGCGAGATGCAGGGGACAGAGGAGTCTTTTCAGCATTTGAATCAAACAGAAGGGATGGCTGGAGCGGTTTTGGGAGCATGTGGGTTTCAGTGGCTTTTATAGCCTCCTGGTGGATGGGTGGTGGAGGTTTAGGACTCTGCTCCTTGACTCCTTGTGAGCTGGACTGCTCCAGAAAGACAGGGGACTGGTCAGACTGCTTTGGGGGACTGTGGGGAAACTCATACGGGTCAGGGTTGTTCTGAAACTGTACTGGAGGCCTTGGAGGTTTATCCTCTGAACTCTTTACTCTGCATTCAGGCAGTTCATTGTCAATAGAGGGTTCATCTGTAACAGGGGACAGGTCCTCTGACTTTAAGGCACCATTAAGAAGATGAGTGTGTCCATTGGTCAGGGGTGTTTCCTTCACCACCTGTGAGAAAAGATCTTCTTTGCCACACTCTTGCATGTCGTTGATTTTTGAATGGCTCATCACATCCAATGAGGTCTGCAACAATCCATTTCTGTGAGATAAAGAGAAGACTGATTAGCATGTTAATGTATTTGCGATATTCAAATAACTCAAAAAACTATCTCTAATTTAAAAGAAACAAAAAACCACAGCCACTTCTAACTAACTTCACATACTCACATTTTTAATTCCACTTCTTTGCAACCACTTGGCCGAGTGTTACAAGAAGAGCTGGTCTGAGGTTGTGGTTGGCTGCCCCTCTGATGCTGGAGATTACGATGAGGTGTTTGAAGAGTAGACTGTGTGGGCTTTGTGGAGCTTGGGTTTGACAGTGGGTGGGTGTGTAAAGGGCTTCTGTGTCTGGTATCTACATTCAGGTGACTGGATGGTAAGAGACTTGGTTGAGGGTTAATGAAGCAAGCTGCAGAGCTGTGCTGGATGAACTGAGGTTGGATGTTGTCTTGGTAGAGTTGATTGTGGCTGGGGTTATGGCTAGTGTTATTCTGGTCGCCGGATGAGGACTGCTCATGGTTGGGAACAGAGTGCTG
Organism: Toxotes jaculatrix; assembly: GCF_017976425.1. NCBI lineage: Eukaryota > Metazoa > Chordata > Actinopteri > Toxotidae > Toxotes > Toxotes jaculatrix. Next base: position 8,527,673 of record NC_054408.1, on the reverse strand, counting down.
AACGCCGCGCTGTGGCAGGTTAAGCTTTTGATGGACGCTCAGCTGCAGCGGCCCATGGCTCGGCCCTGCGACCTCTGAGGTCTGACGCAGAGTCATGCCAGGGAAGAGTGGGCCTTTATGTTTCGTATACAGCTGATACTGTAGATAAGGCAGGAGACGCCCAGCCTTGACACTGTTTTAAACAAATGACAAAATTAGCACAGGGATTTTTAGCTAATACAGTAAAATATAAATTTTATAAATAATTGGATGGGAACCCATGAAATGCACACATAGATGACTCCCACTGAACACACCTGTCTGTGATCCACGTTGGCCTGATGACCTTTTCCCCTTTGAGCTCCTGAATTTTGCTATTGGGCAAGTTATTGGCGATGATGTGGGTGGTCTTGGAGCGAGAGTAGTAGACGTGGAACTGGCCGCCATGCAGCATCATCAGTCTGCGTAGCTCATCTGCACTTGGTTCTGCTCACAAACAAGCAAGAAATAAAACAGTGCAACAAAAAAGACAAGAAAATTATAAAAAAATTAAAGGGTTATCAAGAGACAACACATACAGGCAGCAAAAAAAAAAAAAAAAACTCCTCTGGGACATTCATGGCAACAATTTACACTGCAGCTCTGTGGACTGACTGAAGAAACTGTGAGGGGAAGAAGACAAACAAATATGTAAAATTATGGATGTAGTGTAGAGTTACCTGTATATCCATTGACATAAATGGCCACTCCGCTGAAGATGCTGGAGCATTTGCCTTCCTTCTGTTTTTCTCTGGGGGCATCAAGTTTAAACTGCTCTTCCAGCTTGGAGACTTTGGCAGCCATGTAGCCGCCCTGCACAGATGAAGGGGAGCAGTGATACAAGAAAGGGAATCACATTTAGATCATTCACAACAAACATGTACAGAATCCCACAGCTGAAAATGTCACATACTGAAATTGACCATTAATGACATATAAGCAATTATTTTCGTGGTTTACACAATATCCCAAAAAAAAAAGTTTTATTTAATATTTTTTTGTTTTTTGACACACTTAATAAACACAGATTACAAACCTGAGTTTTGTGTGCCTTCTTCTACTTCTACTACTATTCAAACCCTATCAGTTTTAATGAATGACTTATATATACATGTTTCTGCGTGAGCCACTTAAAAACACTTTGACATTTTAGGGCAATTACACAGGTGTTATTGTCTAATTAGTGTCTAGACAGTATGGTGATACTCCTCCTATTACAGCACAGCATGGGTTATATGCAGCTCTTGTCAAGGTTTTTGTAAAATTCTGGCAGTCTAACCTTTGCCTAATTAGACAACTAGTGATCGTCTTGCAGCTCTGTTATAACGAGAGGGCACCGATGGAATTGAAGTGGGTGGTCCACTTCGAGTTTGCCATAAGGTGCGCTATGAATATCTTTTCAACCCACTGCATCATTTGTACTTGTGGTAATGCCTCCATACTCCATACCATGCATTGTTGGTTATGATGAGCTGAGTGATACTCACCCTTTCAGCCCAACCATTGTCATCACCAGCACTGGCTCTCTTCTTAGCCCACCCATCTCGACTCATACTGAGCTACCTGAAAGCACAAGAGGAGCTATTCAGTAAAACACTGAATGATACGAGTCGATGCTGGGCTCAGACAACAGACTACACACAGTTGGCGCTTAGTTAAATCAATAGGTTACATCCTGAAAAGATGCAGGGTGACAACACTAATCAGATAAGATTGTGACAATTATTTTAATTACCAACTTACTGATAAAGTATATGAGATTCCTGAGTGGTGTTTTTGTTTATGTTTTTTTGTTTTTTCTTTGGTCCTCAGAGTTTTCTCGGGTGCAAGCCTAAAGACAGGGGCAAGCAGTGACACTGTTCACAACTGATACTTATACTTGTTATGTTATGAATTTATTTTCAACCAATATCACAACATTTATGTATTGTATTCCTTGGGGGTGGGGGGGGCGTTCAAGGGCATGTCCAGGCAGGTCCTGCAGGTCCTCCTCTGTCACTGACAGGTAGCTAACATTAGATTACAACAGAGCCCCATGTGGCACTTTGTCACATCTCTCATGCTAACGTTAGCCTGGCTACTCTTAAGAAATGCTTCGCTAGTTAATCGAGCATGTCGCTGCGCCACGGCACGACAGTAACATCATGTCAGTTCAAGCAAGCAAAAATACGAGAAGAAGTGTGTTGCCCGCACTCCCTAACAATGCTGGTAAAATTAGCCACCGAACAATGGATAAGGTATGTGACTATGTAACTTCAGTACGCTGTTAATCGCGGTTGTAAACAAACAACGGTTCAGATTGACTGTTCGCTAACAGAAGTCACTTGGTTTTTTACCTTTTATCCTGTCAGACTGGGTTGTTAGCCACAGACTTCTCTCTGCAGATCCTGGCCAGCACAAACGTAGTGTGCGCACCGATTAGACGAGGTACGACCAAAGCAAAGCGAAACAAAAATCCTCCAGACAGTTAGCTCGACTCCTCAGCCCTGCCCTGCTCCGGAGAACTCCCTTAGGTGAACTGAGATCCCTTTATTTTGTCATGCCACCTCGCCATGTCTCCGCAACATTTTCGCGCACCCCCCCAGTTCTTCTGCTCTCCATTTCGCCGCCTGATCTGATCTCTTTGCTTTCTCTTCTCTCAGTGAGAGTCAAAGTGATCAAGGCGAGACATGGTAGTTCCGGAGATTTTCAAAATAAAATATTCGCTGACCAGGGAACAGTCATACATGATGGCGATTATTATTATTGTTATATTAAGTTTATACGACCATTATTATTTTTTACGTCATTTCAGGTGTGTGTGGGGTGATAAGACTTTGATGAATGGGAGAGATAAATTCTTTCAATCATGAAAAAAGTCTTTATAATTTATGCTGTTGAATACTGTAATCACATAATACAACTTCTAATCATCATGTATGTAAAAAACACATGAGTGTGAACATATATTTTATATTGTCTGACCATTCCCATCTCCCAAGCTCATATTTCGTCCAACAAAAGCTGCAGTTTATTGTCAAAAACTCAACTTCCTGTTTCCCTGTAGCCTTTTCTTAGCTAGCTTGATCCAGTTCATCCCCGGCTTCTTGTTTTTAGCTTCACGTTGTATTGTAATGCCATCACTTTGCGGGCAACTGAGTCCACGGCATCTGAACTGACTGTCCAGTAGCTCTCGGAGGCTCTGTACGGTTTTAAAAGCACCCGCTGTGATACGTTCACACCGATTTACTCCTTGGGTTAGACACGAAGAGGAGAGCCGTTGGCGTGAAGCTGTTTGACGCTGAAGTAACCGTTGGTTATCGCACTCAGACCGATTGTTCACCTTTGAAAATCTGTGCTTGAAATCACGAGTGCAGAGAGTCAGTGCGCCCACGCGGCCTGCTTAGACAGTCGATTAAGAGCAGTCGAGGATTTATTTATTTATTTACGTCTGCCGTGTGGTACTGTCTGGCTCCGAGCACGGTTGTCCTCAGACGGCCCGGCACACAGGCAGCCAAACGGCCGTGACGCAGGGACACGTGCCGGATTAACGAGCCAGCAGCGCAGGCTGTGGGCTCGGTGGTCCGCTCCGACAACCTCACACCGTGACAATTATATAAAAAATACAGTCTCTGAAAAAGAAATATAGCACATTTGAATCCACTGTCACGACTGCTGTGCATTTTTTTTTTGCACGTTAGTCAGCTGCTCAGCGAATGGATTCAATTATAATGCAGTGAAATTGGGTCACTGAGGCAGCACCAGAAAAGCACGGAGAGATGGTACCACCTCAGTTCAGAGCCTCCTCAGTTGTTTCTTATGGCTTGTCTGATCTGATGTAAACTAATTTGACTCAATCAAAAAGGGCAACAAAGGATAAATTAATTGATTTTGATTAACTAATGAGTTCAATTAAAGGGCAGTAGAGTAAGCAGATCATGGTCTGGGGAAATATAAAAAGGTCTAATTGGGTGCTGGATTTGTTTGAAACAAATCTAATTTCATAAAATTAAAGAATCTAGGATGCTATTGACCCAAGGCTTGTTGTGTCCTGAAGAGCCCCCTTATTGGTTGGTCTCTGTTGCTATGGTACCAGACATCGGATGCTGAAGTTTCATGTGTGACTTCTGTGTTGGTGCAGCAGGAAGTACAGTTGCAGTGATGGAGAGAGAGTGTGTGTGTAAGAGAGAGGGAGAGGTCTGCACAACTGGACTGACTAATTAGTCTGAATCACACACAGTCACCTCACGCCTAGTGTGTGGGTGTGTTTGTGTATATGTGTCTATGTGTGTCAGCGATAGCAAGAAAGCCAGAGTAGGACAGAAACAACCTACAGGATCCTTTCTTAGACAAATACATCACTACATAAACACACAAATATACCCTTCCAACAAAGTTATGATCACTAAAATGACATTAAAAAAAAAAAAAGTCACTGTGAGAAAATAAGAGCAGGGTGGTCAGTGAGATGGTTGAGTAGCTTCTCAAAAATATTGATGGGTGGGGGACTGTCAGCCATTTCCAGCCTCAGGGAGAAAGCTGTGCATTGTGTATGTGGTAAAGACCACATATGCCACAGGCACTGGAGGACATAGGATTGCTTTGTGTATTTAGGGCATCCTTATTCATAAGTAATCATTGGAAATTATGTAGAAGCCACAGAATAAAAGAAAATCTGCTTACTATATGTGTACACCTACCCTCAGTTGCTGGTTTATTAGGTACACCTAACTAAAAGCCCAACGCTTTTCCTTTATTTGTCCAGTGTGAGCACAAATATACAATTTTTAAAGAATGAATGAATGAAATTAATTAACTAACCCTTTAGTTAACAGTAGCCTAGCCAGTTTTTAAAGGATGTCATAGGCTGATGATTTGAAGAATGTTTTAACCCACACTTGGCCCTGTAATCCTCACCTTGATAGTGATGAAAACTCAACTCTACCCAAAAAAGTAAACTTACCAAGAGGAAGTCTGGGTGGCCTCTTTAACTTCATTTTTCATTCAGTTACACCACCACACATTCAAAAAAGGGACAAACAGACATTTTGCAACCTTTAATGTTGGTAACTAGACTCACCAACATTTTATTCCCTTGGATTTTTTTCTTTTTTTTTCTAAAAATCAATAATCCATCAAATATTGCACAGTAAAAACACATACAAGTTAAAATATTAGAGATTTTAAAAGTAAGAGTCATTTAAACCTTCATTAGCAAAAGATGCTGACAAGTGTTCTACTTTGGAGAAAGTGGTATATGACTGAATTGTCTTTTTTTTTAAAGCATCTTCTCCTTTTTTGGCCCCCGAGAAACAGTCCGCTGGATATCGATTAATTCCAAAGTATGAAAAAGGCTTTGTATACGAGTTCTTTGAGATCCAAGGGACATTTGGCAAATGAGTAGAGACCTCAAATCCACAGTGCAAAAAACTCTTCAGATTAATCCAATGATGAGGAAGAAGGAGCATGTAGTAAACCTGTGAGATGTTCAAGGTTTGCACCTTCAGAAGGCTTTGCACACAGTAAGGCCCAGAGGGTGAGCACTTCAACGTCCTATGAGGAGGACAAATGTCATGCTCCATAGGATTTTATCCAACTCCATTCCACTCGGCACAGTAGGCATCAGTGTTGTCCTGTTTGCTGCATAGAGATCCAGAGATTTGTCTCTTCTACAGTAAATAAGACCTGGAGATTCAGTGAGCAGGTTACGGTAAATCCCTCCTTCTTAGTTAAGTTTGGCACTAATGCGTATCCACTGAAGAGCTTGTCTGGTGTATTGGACTGTGTGAGCAACACTACTGTGAAGAGTCAATGGTCCAGACAAAGTGTTCAAGTAATTGAAGAACTCTGTGATGAGAAAGGAAAAAAATGCTCTTATAAACTCTGCTGTCATGGGTGGTCAAACAGAAACATCTGATATCTGTGGCTTATTAGCCAATGTTAACAATGGTTTTCTGCACACATACCTTTGTTCTCCTTTGCAAGGTTGTCAGCCACCTCCCAGTACTCATAGCTGTACAGGACACTGTTAGTAATGTTCAGGTGATTTGCTGCCATCTGGTGGATGCGCTGGGGAATGCTTATGACAGAGGGGGAGGCGTTGCCCCCATGTGAACCCCGTCCATGGTGTTTGGCATTGGGTGAGAGTGAAGAAGGGGGTCCTCCTGCGCCCCTGAGAGTCAAAACACATGTACAACAGAGTGATGGTGATCAGTGAAGTTTCAGGGGCTGAAATGGAAGCATTTGGTTTAAACAGACAGGCTATTATACAAAGTTATTATCCACCTACTTCCCAGAGTCATTCCAACCGGGTGGTGTAGTAGGCACTTTGGAAGAACTCTGTAATGACACCATAAATAAGACAAAAACTTATCATGATGTTTTTCTCCTACCAAACACTGTCCAGAAATCTGTGTAAATAGCAAATCAAACATGTTTTTTTTTTGTTTTTTTTTAGATTTACCTTAAAATAGTCCAGCAGCACTTTGGAGTATTTCAGTGCATGGTCCTTCTTTAAACGAAACATCTGCCAGTAAAGTAGGGCAAGGCATCGGAAACTGTGAACACACAAGCACAAGTCAAAGGGACTCAGACGGACCACAAATCATACTCAGAATGCAGGTCCTTCAGCGTGATGATAGATGTGACATAAACAGAGGAGATGACATACGCACCACAGAACCGCCAGCTGTTTGTCTTCCTGTCTTGCCCCAGGGCCAGAGTGGCTCTTCAGCCTCATTGCGTACCTTAAAACACAGGACTGTTAACAATGGAGCTGTGGTTCATGTAATATGTATGAGTCTGTTCTTTATGTCCAAATTCAAATAACGAGTATCTCTTTTTATATTAATGTCTAATTCACCTAATTAGCTCCACTGTCTCCGAGTACATGGTATATGGAGATTTTGCCTCAAGTGGCCCTTCCTCCATCGCTTTCCCACATTCCATGAAGGAGAGAGCAGCGTCAACGTAGTTCACAGCTTTCCCCAGCTTGTCCACCTGAAAAAAAATGGCAAAGATGAGAGTAAATATTAAAGGAGTAGATTAATATTTTAGTTTTAGGTGTGTAAAACAAACAGGAAATAGGTCTTCAGCAGGATGTGTTTAGCCTAGAACAAAAACTGGATGGGGGGGAAATGGCTGATATAGTTCCATCAAAAGTACTTTCTATCAACTGTGTGGCTCCACTCTTTTCTTCTTCATTTAATATGTTCCTGTGGCCCAACCCATAGCCAGACCCATAGCCAGAAGTATAGATGTACTGTATTTAGTATATCTGGGATATTGCATGTTTCTGTCTTTGTATCATCCCTGGAGCTGTGCTAAGGTGCTATGTAAATACAGTTTTACTTTCTTAATTCCTGAACAGGGAAATTAAATTAAGGAAATTAAAATGTTGCTAAACTTCTCATCTTACTCCAGGTAAGAATGCAAATGGCTGGATTCCCCCCAAAATTGTGTTTCTTCACTAACTGTGCAACGTTTTGCTTCACTGTCGACAATTTATATTCAAGGACTCACCATTGCGTCGGCACGGTGCTTCATCCTTTTAGCTTCATGTAAGTAGTACTCAGCATGGTGTGGACTAGGAAGATGAACAAAAATGCAGAAAAATAAAGAAAGTGGAGTCAGAGTTTTTTATTTTATCAATAAGTCACAATCACCAGCCTTTCCTGAGTCTTTATCTGACAAACAACAAACAGTGAGAGCTGTGCAGTGATGCAGTGCGTGGACCATGTATGATTGCTCACGTTTCATGGTTTGGCAAGGTCCCCCTGTGTCCTGTAGTGCCCCAGGACTCGGACGGGGGCTGGATTTGTCTTGACACTTTTACACATTCCACCTCCAACTTGGGCTGAGTGTACAGGTTAAAAAGAGATGCATTATACCAAAATGTTGCAAGCAGTGGAGTTGTGATGATCTCAGTAAGAAGTTGTTTTTTTATTACCTTTACAGCAGAATCTCTATTCTTGTCTTTCTTCTGGGAGTGGACATGATGCTGCTCTGAAGATTTGGTTTTGGAGGGAGGCTTAGTGGACTCTGGGCTGATGGCCAGTGGAGACAGGGGAGACAGGGGCCTTTTGCTGTCTAAGTACTCCTCCAAGTACCTGTAAGTACACACACCCACACATGTACATTGACACAAAAACACGATATGGGTCTGAAATATATATATATACTTCACCCAGTGTGATTACCCATACAGATATGAGACAAAATGGTGTGTGTGGTGTTTTCTTACCCATTGTGTGTGGTCTCAGTCACAAAGTTGAGCTCTGCTGTGTGAGCTGACGACTCTGTGCAACCTGAGAGTTCACTTGCATGAGGAAGACTCCTCTTGCTTTCTCTGTGTGACACACCATTCTCCAACTGGTCACACACAAACACACATACGCATGCTTTGAAGAACGTGCCTATATATCAATGTTTTATGCCTCATTTTCATGCATGAAAATGTGTAAAGACACACAGCACATTCAACAGAGAGGAAAAAAAGCACATGTACAGTACATGTCATCTACCTTGCGTTTCCTTTTGATGTCTTTTGTTGTGGTCTCAGGTGTATATAGGTGTTTCATAGCCTCTCTTTGTTTGTCCTTGGCTGATGAAGAGGAGGGGGGAGAGGAGGAAAGTTTTTTAACAGTAGGATTAGTAGTGCTGTCCGGGACCCTTTTGAGAAGACAGAGATCTATGTGCACAACCAGATTTCTAAGCCCTCGATGGGAATGCACTGTAGTCTTATCACTTCGCCCAAAAGGTACTAAGGTGTAGAGTTTTTGCTTCGCCTCACTCTGCTGCCCCTCACTTGGATTAGCTGAGGTGGGTGGACCTCTGGAGTGCACCACCTTCGGCCTGCTGGTGTCAGGTCTGTCTGGGCCTTGCTGCCCCCTCCTGGTGAGTCTCTTGTGGGAGGTAGAATCTGCTGGAACTTTGGTGATCGGAGCCTGATGTTCAGATTCTGAATCTGAATTTGAGGAGGAAGAAGACGATGAGGAGGATGATCTATGAGGAGTTGGGGAACGTGACGTAGGAGGTGAAGGGTCTGGCTGTATCTCTCTCTCCACACCTCTCCCTTCCTTTTTTGTCCTCCCCTGGTGGTGTGAGTCGTCTTGAAGGCGGTGTCGCTTGGCGTTGGTAGGCGGTCTCTGTTTGGCCTGGACTGTTTGCCATTCGTGTCTACGTTGCTGCTCCCTCCTCCTCCTGTTTTCCCCTCTTGCTGTCTCCTCTCTCCTCCTCTGCCTTTCTATCGCTCCCTCCTCCTCCTCTTCCTCGTCGTCCTCCTCTTCTTCCGCTGAACTCTGGATCCAGGGACGTCTCAGTAGCTGCTCCTCCGCCAGCCTCCTGTCTTCCTTTCTCTCCTGTTTTCCCTGCTGTTTTTCCTTATGTCTGTCCTCTTTTCTCTCGTGTTTTCTCCCCTCTCCTGGGGTCAGACGATCTCCTCTGTGGTGTACCTCCTGTTCTTTAGATTGGGTTTTTTTCTGGGATACTTTTGTGTTATGAACATGCACAGGAGTTGACACTGCAGCCTCCCACGACTTGGCCTTAGGTTTTAGGCTAGGACTAGCCCTGGAGTTTGACCTACTACCAGAACTACTAGCAGCTTTAGAGGTAGATTGGGAATGAGTACTCTGACCAGTGTTGGTTTCACGACTAGCAGGAACTAGGTGCTTTGCTCTTGTGGGGCTATGTTGTGAGCTGGGTTGAACCGGAGGCCTTTGCTTGTGGCTGGAGCTGTGGTTGGATTTGCTACCCTGGATTTGCTCAAAATGTAAGGTATGTTTGGCTTTGGGAGCCTCAGAGAGCTGTTTAGAATTTTGCTGAAAGTTAGACTTGAGTTTAGATTTGTGGCTGAGACTTTCATTAGAATTTAAAACAGCAGAGGCCTTGGGCTTGCTTTGGCTTTGGTCTTGGTCCTGTGTGAGTCGAGTCTTGGGCCTGTGCTGATGCGTTGGCTGAGGATGACTACTATTTGTGGGCTTGTTTTTGGTGTCGGGGGCAATCCATGACCTAATTTTAGTCTTGTGGGGATTGGTTGTTAGGCTAGGTTGTGTTTGGTTCTGACTCTGAACCTCAGGGTAGTGATGAACCCTTGAAGGAGGAGGTAAGCTGGGGCTTGGGCTTCTTGGAGGGTCTCTAGGTATAGGGCTAGGGCTTCGGCTGCCTCTTGGGCTCCCAGATGGACTGAGACAAACACTTGGAACTGGACTGAGGATCAGGCTATGCTTCGGGCTAGGGCTGGGACTTGGGCAGGTGCTGGGGAATGGGCTGGGGCTAGGGCAGTAGCTGTAACCAGGGCTAGGTAGGGGGCTATTGTTAGGGCTGTAATTGAACTGTGGGCTGGGAATTGGGCTTTGACTAGGGCTGTATTCCTGGTTGCTGTCCCAAGACCTGGCTGGAGATGGGGTTCGCTGGATGGGGGGAGAGGGCAGGCGTCCTGTAGTGCTCTGAGAAGGATCCTGTTCACTGCTGGCAGATTTTTTCCTGGACTTCTTCAGCCATTTATCCAACTGCCACTGGGCAGCATAGGGGGGATCAGCCTTGAGAAAGCAGAGAAAAAGAGAGGAACACAAATATTAATTATAAACTAGACACATGAGTTCCTGAGAAAATCTTAGTGTTGTATGTCACATGAGTTGTTTGAGCATGTCAACCTCTTTTTAATTCAAATGAACCTGTCTAAAGATCTGACTGCATCTTAAAAACAAGAAAGTATAAGCTGTGTCTTGATTTCAGGAAATCTGCATGGAAAAAATAAATAAAAAATAAAATTATTCCTCCTACTTTAAGTGGTAGATTTTTTTTCATGTTTTAAGAAAATATGGGGTTAGGACTCAACAAGAAGGATATTTTTGCAGGGAATATATGCATCCGATTTTGAAAGGTGATCATTTGAAAGTTGAAAAACCTTGCTCAGTAAAGTAACCAGTGACTCATGGATAAATGCTCGTTGCACATCTTTTCATGCACTGATTAAGAGATAAGGTGCGAGCAGTGAGAGTGAGGGATCACTTAACGCTACATTTAACCACGTGAGAAATGACACATATCTCAAACAAGTGTGCACATACTACAGCATCTACACATTCCAACAGAGCCATCTAAAATGCACCACATTTCTTGCACCTCACTGACTCAGCTGACACAAATCTCCAAATGACAAATCTGGATTATGACTCATGTTTAAAAATTTAGCTCAGTGAAAACTTCCACTGGTATCATGACCTCCTTTAAACAGCTTACCTGCTACATAGTCTCACAGTTCACATCTATGCTTACAGTAGTTCAACCCCCCATCCAATTATGTCAAATGACTCACTTAATGTTTGCTTAACAACTGGCTTGGTCACCATAAGAGAAGAGCATAGGAGGAAGCAGGAGTTTTTACTCCCAAAAAAAAAGAAACAGAGGATACTTACGGCTGGAGAGCAAACTTCTTTCTCTGTCTCGCGTTCTCTTTTTCTCCCTTAGCTGACTAGGAGCTAAATTAAACCTCTACTCCTCAAGTCAAACAGTGAGCCCCCCCCGCTTCCCCACATCCCTCGCCCTCTTTCCAGAGAAGACACTGCATCTCTTGTACCGTCTCGGGTGCCCTCCCTCCTTTTTTTTTTTCTGACCCTCCCTCTTTCTCTCACTACCTGGAACTCTGGATTTGCTGCTTCCAGAACTCCAACCCCCATCTCTTCCCTGGGAGACACTCAAACACTCCATGTAAATGAAAAACACATGGTGTACACCCACCCCCCGAAAACACACACTCCATTGCCTCCGTTTCTATAGGGGCCCAATGCAGTGGATGTTTAGTAATACAGTCCACTATGTCATACAGGGCCCTCCATTCATAAAAGAGGAGTAGGTTTCCCCTTCATTCCCCACATAGCACATTTTTAAAACCAACCCCCACAATGCCCTTTACCTCCGAAAGCCCATCATACCTACCATGCTCTACACTTTCACATTGAATCACCCATTCAATATTTATCTGCGATAATGACATTCAAGCCAGCCACATTCTCCTGTGAGATGTTGTTTTGAAAAACAGGAAAACTCTAGTTGTTGTTCTATGTCAACATGAACCTGAGGCTTGATGACTTCCACCTCCTGAGGGCTTTCCTCTTTAAGACTCAGCCTGTTGACATGACACCCAGGCACTAATTCCCAAAGCTACCCCTGCTCTTCGACCCCCCATCCTCCTCCTGTTCTAGAACTCACATGCATTCCTCATTCCTCTCTCCCTCCCCACACCTGCTGTCAACTGCCTCGTGGCCACCACTCCCTGTAGAGAATTCACCCTAAGGCACAAAAATAAACGGACAGAGAAGATAGAGAGCAGACGAGGAGTCTGTGTGGTTCAGCACTGGTACCTCCTTGTTGTTGCACGGTGGCTGCGTGTTGGCGGGCGAAGGTGGATCCGGGTGAACTCCTGGGCTCGAGCTCCGGGAATGAAGGCTACTGCTGCCCGACTCAGCGCTGGAGTCTGAGCCTGAAGAGTCTGAGCTGGAATGTCTCACCCGTCTGCCATGTGTGTGCGCTCGCTGTGCTGACAGCCTGTCAGTCAACACACACACACAAACATCAGAGAGGGGTCAGCATAGGTCCACAGCTGCGAAGAGCACGCACCATGGCCAGATAGATACGGTTGTTATTCATGGCACACACGGTTCGTGTTATGTTTACAGACTCAAAAAACAAATCAAAAACAAATATGCACATGATATTTTGTAATTGAGTACCTGTGTCTGTCCCAGGAAGCTGACTCATGAATGCCCTTCAGGGACACAAAACAAAAAAACAGAAACTAATCATCCACAGCAGTAACACAGTGAACAACTTCCTGCACTCGACATATTACCTCTGCTGCTTGATGTCTTTATACAATTAGCAGCAAAAAAAGGAATTCTGAGTGCCACTTGTGCTGCATATGGGTGTGTGAGCACACAATTAAAAACTATCAGAAAAAAGGGCATCCTTCAGCAAGAGCTGCCAAACACTCGTCATCATAATCTTTGTCTGCCTCTTCAACTATGCGTAATAGCATGAAGATCAGCCTAGGTCAAAACCACTAAAAGAGGACTATTATTTTGAAAGCACTTTGAAACACAGCGATTTGTTTCCTTGGTTTTGGGAGAAAGACGCAGTGTGTTACTTACCCTTTGAGTGTCGTCATCATCATCATCGCTGCTCAGCTTCAGGTCATCAGCAAGCATGCTGTAAACAAACATACAGTCAGAGAAAGGGCACAGTGTTGTACACTTAATCATTAGGGTTTTCAACAGAGATGTTCATGATCCAGATACCAGTTCTCTCTCTGCCCCAAATGTAACATCTGTATACATCACTGTGTAGAACTAATTACTAATTAACTAATTAAAGCAAGAGGGTTATAGGTTCATCTGGGCTCTTCTGTGTTGAGTTTGCATGTTCTCCCTATGCCTGCGTGGGTTCTCTCCGGGTACTCTGGCATCCTCCTACAATCCCAAAAACATGCGTGGGTTAGGGTAACTGGCTACTCTAAATTGCCCATAGGTGTGAGTGTGTGCGTGTGTGATTGTCTGTCTTGTCTGGCGACCAGTCCAGGGTGTACCCTGCCTCTCGCCCATAGTCAGCTGGGATAGGCTCCAGCTCCCCGCGACCCTGACGGATTAAGCGGTATAGAAAATGGATGGATGGAACAAGATGCCAGGGAATGAATGGTATGACTGAATGATTGTAACTGATACCAGAAACATGTAATCTTTTAATTATACTGATGATGAAACTGTATTAATGTGGATTGGTCACATCATGCTTGATACCTGGTCCATTTCATAGGCAAAGCACAAGTGCTGATACCTATCCAGTGTATTGGATCTATGCATTCCTAGTTTTCAACACTTTCCATTAAAATCAAATACATTCAAATAACAAATAAATAACAGTATATTTTTAAAATTTGACCAGCTGCTAATACAGTAAGCTTCTGAAAATTGTGGGGAAAATAAGACTTTTCCCAAATATTTTGGAACTGTTGAATCTCAGTAAACTGCTGTATTACATAACAAAGGCTGTGTGATAATGTGAAACATGCCTTTGGCTTACACTACTGAACATGTGTTTCACATTAAAAGGAGGATGTATAGAGTTAACAAACAGAAGCACATCGGTCTCCACTGACAGCTTCCAAGACTCTTGACTGACCTTTGACCTGACTTGTGTTGCATAGCCTGAAACACTCACACCATTAGCTGAGTGACCCCTATACATCTACCTCCCCTCGCTCTCTTTGTCATTAATGTGTTTGTGGCTGCTCAGATGACGATGTTCATGAATTCATTTGATAAACGTTACAGAGAAGAACACGTTGGTGTGCGTGTGTGATGTATTTTATCATCTGTGTGCTTTGCATAGTTGCAGTTCAGGTTTGGTGACCTTTGGTGGATCATGTTTCCTCATGCCCCACTTACGATTTGTGAGGTGCCACATGAGGGTGACGGGTCATTCGCAGCTGAACATCCCCCCGACCTGACAGAGAGAGAAAACATATAAAATAAATCATACATTAAACATTCAATAGAGAACCAGTTGTAAATATTGCACGTTACAGATATGCCATCAGTGAAGACTCACTTTGCCTCTGTTGTGTAGTTAGTTGTTTTGCATCCTTAGGACAGAGAGAAAACAAAAAATGTGTGTGAATTGTGCATAAAAATCTTTCCTAACACAGTTAAAAGCACTGCACAACCACAGTTTAACATTGTCAGACACACAATGGTCAGAGAAAATCAATGCAGCAGAATCAGAGACATCGTCCTTCTCATTCCACGCCTTTGTCTTCGTCCTCAAAACCCAGGGCCTACATTGCCCACAATGCAACTCAACTGTTGACAGTTTGGTTGGAGATTCAGGTGTGCCATGCTCATTGCAAGTAATGAGGACTGAGCATTTTCACACTCACAGCTCCGAACAGTACTGACTCAACTGACATCACTTGAGGCAAAGACTTCACACTCCTCCCTCTGGAGCCACAAAAGGTTTTATAAAACTCTATGTTTTATACATGTGCAGTCGTACTCCCCAAGACCTGCAAACAGACTTTGATGTGTGAGTTCCTTCAAGTTCCTCTTCAATTATGAGAGACAGACAACAAACACACTCACATACCTTGGGGCTGTAGAGGATTCGTTGGGCCTGGTCACCCCCTAAGGCCTGCTGGGACGGCCAGGACTGAGTCATGTCCTGTGTAACAGCAGTGGGGAGAGAAGGGGGTCGGGGGTCAAAGGTGAATTGTGAGATGTCACTGTGAGTGATGATCTTCACATACAGAAACTCCAGGCATCCTAAATCTGTCATCAAAACTTTCCTTATTTCTCTTTGATTTAGCAGTAATTTATCTCTCCAGTTTACACACATACAGTGCAGAGAGCCTCATTTGACAGCTGACTCTTGTTATCAGCACAGTTCCTCCCCAGCAGGGGGAGTGTGACTGGGTGGAAATAAAAAAAAATGCAGGTTGAGAGATGTGATTTACAGTACATGCTTGGATTCTGAGTGTGTACTTTGCAGTTGTGTCAAGATTTCTGTGCAATCATTTTGGTTTGATTGATCACTAGCTGTATCCTTTTCCAGCCATTTCAAGTATCCTCTATATTTTGTGTTCTATTTGATCTTTTTATGTTTCACAGCTCTTTGGAAATTGAAATTTCATGTGGCTGTGATCACTCTGTGCAATGCGTGATTTTCCATTTCAGGAGGATAGATCTGAGTGTCATTAAACTTTAAAGCTGTTGATATTTTCAATGGTGCCAATCTCAAATGTGTGTAATCAGTGAACTAGAACATAAGACACCTCATCAAAACATTTGTTGCCTGTAAGGCGGCCCTGGGGAGATGAACATGAAAGACGTCAGGTGGCTCGGGCCGCAACAAGGAAACATCGTTCCCCAGTGCAACAGTTAAAATCATACGGTACAAATCTAGCCAGCTGAAGAATGTACAGTTAAGGTGGAAATTTGTAGAACTGAATTGGTTTAACATTTTGGGGAAGAACTGGGAAGGAAGGAACTAAAAGAAGCATCCACCCATCAACCCTGGGCAGCTGCAGGAAACTCTGATACCATATCTACGCAGTCAGCTTTCAGTCTACAGGCTCTATCTTGAGGCACTGCTGTGACCTATGTCTGCTGTTATCAGAGCCAAAAAGCAGTTCTACGGGGAAATGTATAGGGACTAATATAGTTCAGGCCACTGAAAATGGTGAAATTATTATTCGACTAAAGATGTAACAGAAATTTAAATCAGTGCAATTCTGGTAACCGATCATTTTACTTATTTATAAAAGAAAAAACACCAAACATTTGCTGGCTGCTTCCTCTTGAATGTGAAGATTTTCTTGCTTTTCTCAATTTCTTATTACTGTTAACTGAATACATTTAGGTAAAATAAGCAATGTTAAGTCACTACTTCTTAGGTAACTTGTGTGAATGTTGGTGATTATTTTTGACACTGTACAGACTAAAAATAAGGGAATCATTGACAAAATAATCACTATGTTTATTTAATATGATTATTATTGTTAGCTGTATACATAGCAAAATAAACATATTCAGCTCTTGAACGCAGTTGAAGCGGGTGAACTTAATTGCAGCCGAGTTTACACACGCACATCAGAACGCCTAAACAGCATAATACATTTTTATGGTAATGGTCTAACTCTCTGTTCTGCACACCCCATCCTTTACCAAATCCTTATTATTCCTAGGTAGGATTACAGGTATTTGCCAAAAATCATGTCCACCATCTCCCAGTCAGTATGATGGTCTGTTACCATGTGCTTTGGTAGAATAAATCTTGACATAAAAATCTTAAAAAAAGAGGATAAAGAGGAGTGTATTGAATAAAACATGATAAATGAAACATTACGAATTTCCCAGACTTAATTATTTTAAGTACATGTGATGAAGGCTCACAGCTGGGTGACGGTGTTTGTGTCTGTCTGTGCATATGTTCACAGGCACATCTCACTGAGCACCCTGGGGGAAGCTGGATGAGTCTGTGATGATTACACATGATTATATACCTGGACTATCAAGAAAATGTACCCCATTTTTTCTTTGTTCTCTGTGCACGGCACTCGAGAGGAAACCAGCCTCATAGTGAGAGCTCTGCATCTACATCACACCACCGTTGCTGGCTCTGATTATTATCTCTGCTCATTAGATTGCCCCCAGTCACAGTCAGACAAACAGGGCCGCGTGGTTGCTGACAAAATGGCCTGATTTTGTACCATTCATTTACCATTGTAGCGCGATCTGGTTCCTCAGCTGTGTCACAATGTGGAGACACAGAAGTTCTGTGTGCAATGTACAGTATGTGTGTGTAAAAGGACACGAAGCTGGAGCAGTGATCAAGCACTGGAAAAGGTCATGTGTTATCAGCTTGGATGTTTGAGGGTTTGTGTATGTGTGTGTCGGTGGCTGAGTGATCAGGTTGTGTGGTAACAGGAGTTAAAAATGAGAAGATCTCATATCTGTCTGTTCAGTATGAGGCTACAGCCACTTGCCCCTTAGCTTAGCTTAGCATAAAGGCTAGAAACTGGGGGAAACACCTAAAAAAACCAAACAAGAAACCCCCAATATTTTTCTGTTGGTGGTTTTTGTACAAATTAAATAAACAAGATGTAATGTATTAACCAGTGAGCTACCAGGTGCCGAGGCAGCTAGCTGTTTCCAGTCATTCTGCTAAGCTAAGCTAACTGGCTGCTTGTTGTAGCTTCACATTTCCAGTAAAGACATGAGAAATGCTATTGATCTTCTTGTCTAAATGAAAGCGAATAAGTGTGTTTTCCTAAATGTCAAACTATTCCTGTGATCTCAAATGGGAGTCTGCTGTAAGGGCATTCATTTCATTCATTCGATGCATGATGACATTCATGAGAGGATGCATTTTTATGAACCCGGTGGGTGACTCTAAATCTTCTCTCTTCCTCTTCTCCTCTTCTCTCTTCCCACTCTCTACAGTAAGCCCCGGAGGGCAAGTGTTTCCTCTCTCTGCTCATCCTTTCACTTCATTATCTCTCCTCCCTCAGTCACCAAGGACACAGCACCAGCCCTCACCCCTTTCCTCCTCCAACAACAACAAGGCTCCCAGGTGGAGCATTATGTGTTGCTATCTGCCTCCCACCCTTTCCCAGCCCATGGTCTGCATGTCTATTCTTCACCTCTCCGTCCCACACCAGTGACAGGACATCCTCTGCACTGCAACATGCCGTAAAAAGACAGGTCACTGACTACGATATCTGTGAGATTAGAACTGAAATGATTAGTCATTTTAGTCAAATAATGAATCTGCTATTATGCATATCATTTAATAGTTTCATTATTTTTTTACTAAACATTCTCTACCTCCATCTTTCCCAGTGTGAGGTTTTGATGCTTCTCTCTGTTTAAAAGCATTGCAAACAAGATCATTTCTCTGCTCCCAGCCTCCAATATAAAATAAGAGATTTTATCTCAAATTGGGTATTTTGGGTTTTGAACTGTTGGTCAGTCAATTTTTCACTATTTTCTGACATTTCATAGAGTAAACAATCAATT
The DNA here is from genome assembly GCF_017976425.1 of Toxotes jaculatrix. NCBI lineage: Eukaryota > Metazoa > Chordata > Actinopteri > Toxotidae > Toxotes > Toxotes jaculatrix. Next base: position 8,509,107 of record NC_054408.1, on the reverse strand, counting down.
GATTAGTCTGAAGAGACAAACAAAAGATTAATCGAGAATGAAAATCGTAAGATGGTGCAGGTGTTTCCCCCTCTAAGCAATGACATGCAATAATCTGCCCACAGAATCTAAAGACTGCAGTGACTCAAACCCAACATAATCAAATGCAAATACTTCACAACATTGATACATATAATGAGGAATGAATTTCATCGTTGCAAAGGTTTAAGGTCAATTATTTAAAAAATTTTAAGTGATTCGTTACCTCCAGAATATCTTTGGCACAGCAGCGGTGTTGGCTTCGTGTTACCTGTGCAAACAGAAGTGCAGAGGTGATGCTAAATGAGGACAAAGTCACAGGAAGTAAAGACTGACAGCTAATGACAGGGCGTTTTGAAAAACTTGAAAAAACAAAAACAGATTAGCTCATTTATCAACTAGACAACCACCCGTAAAAAGCAATTGTTGACTGTGCGGACAAATCATATTTTAGCACCTAAATTACAGCAAAGTTGGTACAGTGTGTATCTCATTTAAAAAAAAGTACACACACGCGCGCCAACACGTTCAGCAACAAAAGTGTCTAATATGCAAAATAGACACACACACTCAGAAATACAGTACATAAACTCACTTATGTCTTTGCTGAACTTTCACGTTTCAGTCTCCATCACAAAGACAGATACACGTATATACACACGCTAAAAAAAAATGTTCACCCTCTGCACTCTGCTTCCCGCCTTTTTGCTGTAACATTCACACAGCAGTGTAGCACTTTACTGTAAAACTCACGCACGCACACAGTAATTGTGAGAGTTGAGAGGACGTTGATGACTCATATCTTAGAAATCACAGCTGCAGATGATCAGACGGATGCTATTACTGTTGCAAGCAACTTTCTGTTTCCATCCATGTTAGGCAACCCCGTTTTCGCTCTTTCTCTGTCTCTCTCTCCCTCACCCTCCCCCACGTTCCTCTCTTTTTCACAATTCGGCTCACAATTCAAATTCACTTCACTGGCGTGAAAGCCAAGGACCGTGCCGCTCGAGCATTAATTCAGGAGTTGCTTTCTGGTGCTTTGCCTCTCACCTCTCTATGCACCACTCTTGTCTTTTGGTGCCATCTGTGCAGCATAAGTATGCACAGTAGAAAATGTGTGTGTAGTGCAGCGTGTATGCGTGAGCGAGTGTGTGAAACTGTTTCTTCTTGCATGCATGACTCACTAAGGTCAGTGTCTGAGTGGCTGGACTTCAAGCCCGCGGATAGAAAACACTGTGTGCAAAAACTGTTTGATTATGACAACCACAAGGCAGTTATGAGGCTGTAGGCACTAAATGGAAAACATAAACACAGGCAGACAGCATTTTAGCTCCCTGTGGTGGTATATGGGCAAAAGTCAGGCCTGCTTACTCAGTTTACACTTAAAGGCCCATTAGTAAGAATATTATCATGTGCAATGTGTTTCACACGTCCATACCCTCTAGCATCACAGGCAACAGCTCTGGTGCAATACCCAGATGGGTGAAATCCCTCGGGGACAAACAAACCACAACCCATCATAACACCTGCAACAAGCAGCATGCAAGCCAGCTACACTACAAACCACCTGTTGCATTCTTTAGGTATATTACTGAAGCTATGCCCATTTTCTGGTTGTAATTGGCACTTTCCAGCTGTGTTAAGTGCTTTTTAAGAAAGACTGAAGACTTTTAGTCTTTATGAAGATCATAGCACAAAAGAGACGACTCTGCGGCAATCAACACCTGTTTTTTATTTCAGTATTCAGTTGAATGTAAGAGTAATTGTTTACAAATAACCTTAAGCTACTTTATGCACACACAATGGCTCCCTTATATATGCACTAGTATGGCGCAAGAATACCAACTGAACGACTCACAAAACAAAGCCAAACTAGTGTAACTGAACCGTATGGGACAAACAAATACATAATCACAAGTTTTCATTCTTTTCACAAGTAGTCAACTCCATCCTCCATGCACCCTCTCACCTGAGAATATGCGCATCGGAGCAGAAAACAGACAATGGAAAGTTTCCCTTTGCCACCGAGGACAGTAGGCATGGTTCCTGGATGGTCAATGCTCTCCTCCGGTGTCCATTCCAAGTGAGGACTCGCGTTACGAGCAGCGGATGCGGCGTCTGGCGCTGACAGACCGGCTCTTCCCTCCCCCCGTGGATCCGACGTGTAGCTGCCGGAGAGCCTCCTGTGTCACTGAGGGAAGACAGAGGGCGATGTAGGCGTGCCGGTAACGTCAGAGATGACACACACGTTGCTCACGCAGGGAGATCACGACTCAGAGAGCTCCCGCGGATGCTCGGTACCGCGGCTGTCGTATTTCGAAATGCGCAATTTGGATTTCAGTCGCCATTCAGAGCTGCAAAACACACCGGAGACGTGACACTCGGTGATGAATTAAGTTTCTGACATCCAGTCCAGCTCACAGGGGTGTAGCTATGAATTATGGGGGCCCCGAAACCTGCATTAATTGATTTTTTTTTTGCCACTTGGGTGCAGCGCAGCAATCTGTAAAACAACCTCATAAAACTCACTTTTAGGCACTGAGCGACACTGATCATGGTTCTGGCCATGCCACGAATTCTCTCTCCTTTTATCTTCATTTTGGTCTCAACTAACTCCCGAAGGAAACATCTGCCTGAAATGAGTATCTCTGAAATGAGAGTGATGAGAGCATGTGAATGAAAAGAATAAAGTAATCAAAAACCAAAACAATGCTAAAATGCTCATTGGAGGTCACCTTTCACATTACACACAGCCGTTGTTAGTATAAAAATATGAGTTAAACACTGAATTGCATCTTCAGAAAACCCCTTTTTTCATTCCTATGAATCAGCAGTCGTTATTTCTGTTCCCCTACAAGGCAGCTACACGCACACAAATTAAATATAAAGGCAGTGCCTACTATTGATGGTAAGCCTTTACAAATATCTCTCCGAGTCACAGTGTGACTTCTGTCCACAGCTAAGAGACGTTTGATTTCCAGGCACAGCTCAATCTGTTATGTTACACTGTTTTCATTCACTGGTTCCCGCTGAAGTCCAGGAACAAGCATGGGAGTTTTACAAAATCTCCATTTCAATTTTTTTTTCCCCAGAACAAGTGAGTAAGTGGACCTTTTGCTGATTTTGTTTTGTCAGCTGCTTTTTCCAAGGTCAAGGATGACTTTTTTAAGCCAGCATGGATGAGAAATCTCAAAGGTGCTCAGAATCATGCAAAGTTTGGACATCTGCGTGCAGTTTCAGGACAACTGAGAAAACTCAATCTGTTCATGAGGACGGCATGACAGGGCCAAAAGCTCCAGAAAAAGTGGGTAAGTGAGCCCAGAACTGAGGTTTTTTTTTAATTATTATTGACAATAGATTTGTTACATTTATTTTACTTGGTCTTATACTTTTGCTGCTCTGCTAGAAGAATGTTCTCAGGCAACTATGTTGTTTTATAGTTCCCACTGTTTGTATTGTGCACAGAGTCTATACAGTTACTGTATATCATAGCTTTTTGACTAAATGTATGTCGTAAGTCAGTGACAAAGTTAAGTTTGTTAGTTCCTGTTGTTGGCTACATTCCTCTTTAGCTACAGAAAATGTATGTCTGATTGTCTCTCCTTCCTCCTTCTTGGCATTGTGTGCTTGTCTAGTCCATCCATCATTCTGCTTAATGCATTCTGGCCTGTGAAGTGGCTCTGGGTCGCCTTGAGTTTGCCTTATCATAATAAAACATGAACTGGCTCACATGGCTCAGCGGGGGGGGGGGGGGGGGGGGGGCTGAGAGAAGAGGGAGAGATGGACACAAGAAGTTTGACATACTAGGGCACTGCCTACATTGATAGGTGGGACCATATTGGTGATGCCATGTTCCTCAAACATTTAAATACTATTACATTACATTATTACACACTATTACTATGACAGTAGCTTAATCTTTACAAAGACAGAGGGAACGATTTTCATTTGCCTGAATCTGGAGTTTGGTTTGGGCTACACACCCCTGACACAACAGTGCCCCTTATTTGTTTATGGCACCTGTCAGAGACTGAACACAGGGGCAGCCCCAGAAATAATGCAAAGACAAATGGAACTACCTACAAATTTCAGATACTGCAGTTAGCTAGTTTTAGTAACAGCACTAAAAAGGGTACAAAAACAATACTGAAAAAAGACATAAATAACTCATAGCCAGTCACAGTTTTGTGCATTATGATAAATCCTTAGAGCAGTAAGTAAAATAGTGATTAAAAATAATCAATAAATGTTGTTTTATGTAACATGATCTAAGTGAAAAGCGACACAGAGAGAGTCAAAGATTACTGTTGTTATATGCGCCAGTGTAATTTGAATATTTCTGTTATGCACCACTGATAGTGTGAGAAGGAACTCTTATTTACTTGTACAGGCCTGAATGCTTGTACACTCAGTCCTTCAGGTACCAGTCCTCGTCTATAACATCAGTAAAAACGCCAGTTCCGGTGGCAAAATAAAATTGTCAATCAATGCAACAATTAATTGGCAACTATTTATATAATAAATTTGCTGGTTTCAGCTTCTGAAAAGCTCTCTGCCATGTATGACAGAGAGCTTTTCCCTGCCATACATGAAAGTATGACCATGACGTTGTAATGTAAAGTGATTCATTGAACAAAAATAATTGATCGATCGCAAATTAAAATAATGGTTAGTTTCAGGCCTAAAAAATGTCAGCCCTTCTCTGAGCCACATGTAGGCCGGTGCATTTGGAAATGAAATGTGAAAGCAGGATGAAAATCTAAATATTAGAAAAACACTCTGAATATGACACAATTGAGTAAAACACCAATGCTGACCATAACCTCAGTGCTAAATCATACAATTTATTTAACACCTCTAAGGCAGTGTCAACAAAAACTGAACATTATAGACATTATAAAAGGAGACTACTGTATTGGATTGCATTAGATTATGGTTGGATATCTTGTGTTTCATCCGGATGAGTTTGACTCAGAGCATTTGGTCCTGATATTACAGAAACTCCATCTTTCTCTGAATCTTTTCTGTTCCCCCATGCATGCTCACAAACCTACCAAGCAGAGAGAACAGAGAAACAACATAATTTTCCTGTGGAACAGAGTGGAAATGTAGGGATGGGCTGGGAATGGAGGGATATGAAATGCCTGGAGCCAGTCTCCACAGCCACACAGTAGCACCCTTAGTTACAGACCCATGGCGACAAGACCTCCAAGGCACAGAGGGATCCCTCGACGCTGCCTGTTTAGAACACGGCTGTCCTCAAGAGTCAGCCTTCCTGACAACACACACACACCCCCTCTGTCACTCTCACACACAGGGGCAAAATGAGAGAGAGTGGAGATGGAAAAGATGCTGGGAGAGGATGAGTGGGCCTGAGCTAGGTTGACTGCCCCTGCAGCTTGCTTTGGTTGCCATGGAGATCCTGGGGGTATTCCAGATTCCTGTAGGTAGAGACAGTAAGGTGGGAAGTCTATCTAATATCAGTGAAGAATCTGTTATCTCTTTAACAAGCACTTTAACACACGCAGGTGCTTTGAGACAATGCCTATTATAAGGACACTGTAAGGACATGTCTTCAGTATTAGGCCTAAATTTACAGCCAAAGTTACTTAGCAATCATCAATATACAGGTGATGGAGATTATTAGTAGGAGATAACTGGCTTGTTGCTGACTCTGAAGTTTGTGTATTGCTTTAGGCCACCCAGAGGTGCTAAATGACAGCGTCCATGCAATGCAGGATGTTTAGATCATGAGATCATTAGACACTGTGTGGAGAGAGCCCCACCCTGTGGCCAAAGTGAGAAGTGAAGATGTACTACACTGACACTTCCTTCATTACTGTGATGTGCATCTTAAATATTCTGTTTTTCTTTTTGCCTCCAGCCAAATGCAATAAGAGGGCTAGATAGTGTATTTTTGGGTTAATAACACATTCACACGCACACACAAAGCCTGTGACTATGCCTTTCATATATGAGGATAGGCTATGTAGTTATGGTGTGATGTGATGTAATGTGATGTGTCTAAGGCTGCGAGTAGCAGTTATTTTTGTTATGATTAATCTGCTAACTTTTTTGTGCCACACACCGTTTTTATATCAATATAAAAGCCAGAAAACAGTCAACCAACAATGCATACTGTCCTAAAGCCAACGATGGCATACAACCTTCAATAAAGAGAAACAGACATATGAAGAGAGACAGATGAAACTGTCCAAACTGTCCAAACAGGGATCTACAAATGTTTGGCATTTTAGTAGCTATGGGTCATTTATTTATTTATTTAACCAGTCGTTTAAGCAACTAATTGTTTCAGGTCTTTGTGTCTGGATGGCTCAGTAGTCCAGCCCTGGTCACAGTCTTCTTTGTGTTGGAATTTGCATGTTTTCCTACTCATTCGGGTTCATGCCAGGTGCTCCACTTTCCTCCCATGGTCAGGGGAAAAAAAAAAAAAAAAAACAGGTCAGCTCAGGTTGAACTGAACTGAATAGAGACTCTTAACTGCTTTTCAGTGAGAGTCTGTATGTCCCTGTGACCAACTGTCCATGGTGTTTCCTCTACCTTTCACCTTAGCCCCATAGCAGGTACAGGTGAAAATACTGTTGCAGGTAAACAGAGATGAAATTGTACAACACTTTAAAGGACAGTGTTCTTGAGCAGTGGTTTCCAGCCTTTCCTGCTTCTGACTCTTTAAAATAAAAAAAAATTCAAATTTTTCCTCCTCAGATAACATTTAATTTGATGGATTTAGATGCCTGGAGGTGTGAAAGTGTCAAGTATTTCACAATTAGAAATAGCAAAAATGAGAGAAAACTGAAAATTGACATGATCTTGCATAACATAATCATTTTTCCTCTTTTTTTTTTTTTAAAAAAAAAAAAAGGATTTATCAGGTTAAGAACCTTTGTTATTGGGGTAGATTAAATCCATAAGAAAGAATGAATCATAACAGTGATGTTTGAGAATCAGTGAGGTGTTTTCTGGTCAAAGCAGATCGTCAGGGCTCAGTGCTCAAATTCAGTTGTCTTGACATGAATTTTCCTGCCTGCTTTTTTCTTTTGTGTTGCTTTTGTGTTTGTGAAATTTATGTCTTGAAAATGTCGCCAAATTTAAATATGGTGTGTCATTAATGAAGCTGGCGCTCAGCTGTTTCAGCATTTCAAATCGAGACCTGTCCCAACAGATAGCCTGTTGCGAGGCTATAATAATAATCATAAAAAACGGATAAAGAAGAGCAGGATATGCAAACCCACGCAGAGAGCCTATTCATGTCATGCCGAAGTGTCCTAACAACTGGTTGGACTGGCTTGTCCTTCTGGCGTGATGTCATCCAATGGATGAGTGGCTGGCGGCTGCGGTGCGCATGTATGCAGTCCACTGCCTCGGCGCATCACAGCGAAACCGCACTTGACAGCTTGCCAGGTTAGGGGGGGGGGGGGGGGGGACACACACCATTCAAGGGAGGAAACCAGACCTGCTGAATTTCCACCAGCCAGCAGTCATCCGCATCCACCCGAGGTAGAGGTTTTCCCGCAGCCTCTCTCTCTCCCTCTCTCCCTCTCTCTCTCTCTCTCTCTCTCTCTCTCTCTCATCGACATCTCATGCATCATTTTTTTTTCTTAGGATTAATTATGTTTCTGTTCTGACGCACAGATGACAGCGTAACCGGGGCGGTAAGCTGTTCAGATACCCCAAACACAGCCGCTTTGTTGGATAGGATCTGTTGTGACTGGACATGAATTCGGCGGAACAGACGGTTACATGGTTGATTACGCTCGGGGTGCTGGAATCGCCAAAGAAGACCATCTCGGATCCTGAAGCATTTCTGCAGACCTCCCTGAAAGATGGGGTGGTCTTGTGTAGACTGCTGGAGCGGCTCAGCCCGGGGTCCACGGAGAAAGTAAGGGCAATAACACCCCCCCTCCCTCCGCTCTCCTCTGCATAACCAACCGCCCGCCCCGTCGGCGTGTCTGTGCAGCTGCCCACATCCGTGAAACCGACGCGGTTTGTTGTCTGGCTTCTCTTTCTGCCCACTGGTCCGTGAGGCGATTTCTTTTGTAGGTCACGGCAGCCCGGGTTATTGTCTGCGAAAACAACGCTATGTATACGGTCGCGCATACGTGTGTCAGCGTGTAGAAAAAAAAAAAATACAGAAAGGCTGTTGTTTCCGCTGCGTATTGATCTGCTCTGAACAAGGCAGCATCACAGCAAAATGAAAACTGATTGATCACATTTATGAGGAGCGATTAGATGCACTGGGTCTTAATCATGAAGGCCTCGCTTAATGTGTTTCAATGCAGCTCTAAAACACTCAACAGATCTGCCGTGTCGTTTGAAGCCTCTGTTTTAAATTCCTCTATAATCCAGGACGATGTGGCTTGTATGTCAGTGTATTTTGAAAGACACAGTGTGATCAGCAAGGGATGACTGGCAGACTGTATACACACTATAGCTATAAGAGTGGGCCGCCATTGACTGCAAAGGCGCACGAACAGAGATGGACCCTCTCCCCATTTAAAGAAACAGCGCAGTGTTTGTGTCTGTCAGCGTATACGCTTAGTCAGTTTAGACAACCAGGCCAAACGTAAACCAGGCTATGTTTTCCTTAAAAGAGGATGTTCAGCTCGGGGCGGACTGCAGCTCCATATAAACGAGAGAAATTTGCCTGTTAAATGACAAATAAGCCCCCCCCCCCCCCCCCCCACACACACACTGACCACGGGGTGTTGTTTTATCTCTGTGACATAATCAAATTATGTTTTGCACCATTCTGAACACACGAGCGTTTCTTTGAGGTTGTATCTGCAGTGGTGTGTCTCTCTAGGCCTGTTTTACAAAAGAGGAAACAGCTGGAACACTGTTCACTGCTGATGGATGAAATCCAAATTGGTGTGTGGCATAATCAGCCAGTATATTGCTGATCTAAATTCTGTTAAATCTGCTGCCATCTCATTTTAGGGAGGATTTGATAGGTTTTTATTTGCAAATAACTGCTGAGAAGAAGATTTTTCAAAGCACGTAAAAACTATCATGAGCTGAAGTCCTCTGCCCTGCCCTGCGCTGACAAAATAATCACTAATTTGATATATCTGCATGTGAGCAAACATATTCCTTTTTGTACACCATATAATTTGCTAAATCATAAAGTATGTGAAATGGTAGAAATGGATTTAAAATGTTTTTCCACCCCGGTCAGTGATGACAGTTTTCTGAAACTCTTAAGAACAAAAACCCCCGACTCAACACATGTAACTAATAGATCTGATGAGCCAAAACTGTAAATGAAAACAAAGTTAATTGATGATAATATTAAAAACGATAATAATATGAAGAGTAACAGCGACAACAATAATAATCAATGATAATATCTCTGCCAAAGGGAATTTGCTTATCAGAATATAAGAACTGTGACCAACGTGTGCTGAGCAGGAAAAAATAATCCTGTCAGTGCTCTCTGGTGGACAAACTATGTAATGGAGACACTGTTTCTGGATTATTATTATTATTTTTTGTCATATCTGCACGTTCACTGATACAGACATATCTGCAGTAAGCTAACATTGGCCGATGTTTGGGCCTTGCTGATTTATCAGTCTATGTACTACTACTCCTACTGTTTCTACTATTGCTAGGAATGATTTTTTTACTTTTCCCCCAACGCCATTCTTCCCATTTTCTCCAGTATTTCAACTTTTCCTTGTTGCTTTTATAATAAGGAGTAGGGTGTGAATCTGTGGGCAGAACCTGATGCATCACTGGCCAGCCACATCCAATCACGATCTGGCCCACATATGGACAAGTGGCCTCTCCGAGATGTGGCCCTCATGCATTTCTGTTTTGGCTGAATTCCTGTAGCCACATTCAGGCTGAGTAACTGCTGTCAGTCTGGGCATCACTGGATGTGTATGTGGGCCAGAGGAAAGTGGGAGATGTGGGGCACAACTGGGCCCGATGTCAGTTGCCATCAAGGCTCATGTAGATGCCAGTGGCATCACCTTATAGACCAAAGATACAAAGAGGAGGCAGTAACAAGGTTCTTTCCAATTAGCTATAAAAATCCTCTTTGCTTCTCACACTTGCATGACTTCTTTGCTCCTGAGTTTCCCTCCACTTACAGTGCAGCACAAGGGAGAGATGCAAGTTCATGGCATGAGGATGGATGAAACAGCCTGTATAGTCTCTTTTATCAGTGAAACAACACTTGCGACAACAAGACACGCAGACAACATGATCCTCTCACCTTCTCTTTATCATATTTGCAATATGGATGATGAGAATGTGTAGACTTGAGAAGGACAATGAGAGGAAAATGAAAAGAATACAAAATGTGAGAAAAATACAACGTGAAGAAAATCTTAGATTTCTGCCAATACAAGGCCCAGTAGTGCAAAAACGGGAGGAGGGAAATAAAAAGGTAAAGGTACAGGTAAATATACATTTTAGATACACTTTGTCTTATATTTACCAACTTATATACTGACTTATTGCAGATATATCAGCACTGGCATTTATGTCGATTAATGAATAACAAGGAATATAAGTAAAGAAATGCCAAAGTCATGGTAAAGACAAAGATAACAGTGGCTCCCTTACACAGTTTGTCCACCGGAGAGCACTGATAACTTTGTTTTTCAACTATTACATTTACTGATTACAAATCACGGTCACAATTCTTCAAGGCATCCTTATCAAAAGTGTTCTGTATACAGTCATTGGCCACTTTATTAGGTACACCTGTACAGTATAATGTAATACAGCTGATCTGCCACAAAGTGTACTTGAATGATGCCAATAATGTTTATTTTTTTGTTGATAGAGGTGTTAACTTAATGAATGTTTATCACTGAGGTTATAGTCAGTGATGGTCTTGTGCTGTACCACATTATATTGAGAATGGTTCTTAATATTTTGTCCTCTACGTTTATATCAGTGATGGGAAAATCTATGTTGTCTCACCATTTCATTTAACGCATTTACTTAAAAGATTTTATTATAAACAAAACTAAAATAAAATAAAAACAAAACAACAAAAAAAAAAAACACAAAACAAAACAGTGCACCCATAGGCTCTAACAACATCAGACAGGGGGATCCCTATTTGTCAACGTCATTTCCCTCGACCCAATACTACAGCCTCTTCCACTTCCCCGCTGCGGGATTTGTGTCCAGCCTCCTCCCGGAGTTGTCAGGCCCAGCGCAAACGCGGACTGTATAATGCGTGTCGATAAAGAAGACGCATTTTTAGGGCTAACAAACTCGCAGATAACCGCAGTGTGAGAGGCAAGGCATCCGCAGCGTGTCCGGGAGGCGTATCTCTAACGAGCGTTTTCGTCTTTCCAGATTTACCAAGAACCGAAGAACGACGGCGAGTGCCTGAGCAACATAAAGGAGTTTCTCAAGGGCTGCACATCGTTCCGCGTCGAGGTGAGTGCCTTTTCACGTTCGTGCTCCTATCTGGTGTTTACACGAACCACTTTTTTTTTTTGCATGTGATACCGCAGAGAGTCGCAGTTTGAAATGTGAAGTTTATATGTTCTAAGAAGAGACTCTGGCACGGCAAACAATGGGCTCATGGAGTGGACGGACGGAGCCCCCTGACAGAGGGAGGAGAAGTGGACTAGCAGCCGAGAACAATCACTCATCGTCCGGCTCGCAGAGATTTGCTTGTCCGTCCGGTTGGAGATGTATTTGCGACATTTTCGCAAAAAGTTACACTAATGGGTAAAACTGCTACATTAACGCCTGTTTACGTTTCCCTCTTGAATTTAAAAGCGCCATGACAGTGTTTACACTTTCTAATTAATGCAAAGCTTTGTCCTCGGCTTCACGCGTGGCTTTGTTGTCACCACCGGTTCACAATAGTCAATGCTTAGACATTTTTTAGTGCTAAAAAAAAACAAATGGCAGAACTGCAGCTATGGACAATATAGGACCATGGTTATGTAAACAAGTCGTGTTCTAACGTGGTAACTACGGTCTTATTATTATAACTGTAATCAGTAATGAGTGTAAAGTATAAACATGTCCACAGATTCAGACCTCACCCATGCAGGTCTGCATAGAAATATTTCAAGTACATTGTGGCTTTGGTTAATGAGAATACCTCCCCAGTCTTTGGCAAATTGAGGACAGCATGCAGTTTAAGGCTGCGTGTTGGCCAGTGGATAGAGGGGTCATTGAACCAACATAGTCTGACAATGAAACTCACTGTTCCTCAGCATTGCTTCTCTCCTCTGAGTTTCCAGCCACTGAACAAGTGGTGGAGATGGGGCAAGACAGAGCACTGTCATTGTCAGAGTGTGCAACATGCCATTTAGTAGTTACAGGCAGCTGAAGCAAAAGATTTTTGTTTTTCTTTTGCAAAATGACTGCTGTTTGTTTCGGCTCTCTACAAGGACAGATTCTGGTTACTGTGTTATGCAATAATCTGCAGTTTTTAAACATTTTTTTTAGTAACAAAAGGTCCAGTTCCCCATCATAACCACTCCTTTATGTCAGGCCCATTTTTGTCTTCACTGGAGGATGTGCTGCACTCAGTACTGCCATCAATGTCCTTTACTTCTTACAGTTTTAAGACTATGTTTGGTCATTGCGTGCATGTTCACATGTATGTGACTCTTTTTTTTTTTTTTTTTTTTTTTGAGTTAACTGTACAGTGCAGGATTATTGTAGTTGGGGACATGGCAGTCCTCCCGCACACCATCTGTAGAGCAAAGATGGATCCTCTCCAGAGCCCAGAGCACTGCTGGCTCTGACCCCAGGTAACTGCAGATTAGAGCAGTTGCTGCTTACATGTGAATGACAGACAGACAGATGCTGTGCTTTTGCAGTCCCGACCTACCTTGATTTATGGAGTTAAGATGGACGTTTGGTTGAGCATCAACATTTGCTGTCTTGTTGGTATATTTCAACTGGATTTATCCCTTTTTAGATCTACTTTGGATACCTCCTCCAGATTAGACACTCAAGACCACATCTGACACTTAGGCAGCTGCTGGTAGTGACCCTTAACCTCTAACGCCTTTTGACCACAGGAAGTGATCATTAGAGTTCCCATGACCCCACCGGTCCCTCTGGAACAGTAACCTTACCCTCCGTCTACCCTGTCAGTGATTACAGATCCATCTGTCTCGGCTAATGGGAGCGTTTGACCATCAAAAACAAGAAAAGCTTGTAGTATTGTTTAGCTACCACATGAGACATGTAAGGCAGTTAAATTCAGTTACTTGACTAAATTAATCACTTGGCCAATCAAGAGAAAAATAATAGGCAATGATTTTGATGACCAATTAATCCTTTAGGTTCTTTTCTAAGCAAAAATCCTAAATGTTTGATGGATTTAAAGTTCTCAAATATGAGAATTTGTTGATTCCCCTTGTATTACATTAAACCAAATCATTGAGTTATCAAAAAATAATAGAGATTAATCCATTATGAAAATAACTACCTATCAGTGCAGCCCTGCTTACATATAGATATCCCCAACTTTTAGGGCCCTAAAAGTAAGTAAGATAAGCTAACTTAAAGGCATATCTCGTGTTTTATTGCAGCCAATCATTGGCTAAAGGCTGTGACCCACAGACACCAGCAGCAGGTCTGTGCTGCAGTCATCTTCACCAGAACTAGATACATAAACTGGCGAGGCCAATACATCAATTCAAGTTTAAAAAGTCTCTATTGAGGCTGTAATCTCGCTTGCCTCGGGTGCTTTTTGTCTGGTCTGGTCTTCAGGAAATGAGATGCGATCAGTTGCTTTGAGGTCAGGTAACTGACTGCCTGCGCAGAATATCCTGGTTTAGTCATAACGAAAGCTGCTTGGCTGCCTTGTCTGTATGCTTAGGACCTTTGACCATGAGTCCAGTCACTGAAGGTCCAGTCTATACCGGAGTATTATTATTTAAATGTTGTAATGTTTGGTATATTTATGTGATCTCTTAATGTCAAGTATGATATGTGACCATGTCCCATTAACACGGAGAACGCCGAGTAGTTGGTTGTAACACCCTGTGCAGGTAAACACTCATTTTCTGAATCATGAAAAGTGTGGGAGCAATTTGCTCTGCTGTTACAGCTTGCTGAGTCACAGAGGGGTGTTCCACTGTTGTCTCAGCCTGCTCTGAGGGATCATTACCTGACAGTGATGCTGAGGCCCGGCTGACATGTCTAAGCTTGTCATGTTAGTCATGTTCAATATTTCCCTGCATGAATGTTTAATGTTCACCTGCGAAACCTGCTAAAATGACATTTGAGATGTGGGAAGAGCCCACTTTTTTGCTGCTGTCATGGGAAAGAAAAGTTGAAGTGCAAATACTGGATTTGGTTCGTTGTTTCAGTCTCAGTGAAAGTAGACGAGTGAGGAAGAGGGTGCATTCACATGAGAGCTCGCTAAGGACAGCGAGTCTTTTAGCTTGCACACACACACACACAAACACATGCATGCGTGTACTCTCTTTTGCAAACACGCACTCTTGCATTCACAGTCATTCGCATATTCCCTGAGGGCATATCTGCAATCAGAGCAGAAGATGAAAGAGACTCATATCCCAACGTCACTCATCCTCTGAATGCATGTACAATAAATAACTGAAGCAGGAGTAGCTAATCATTTGAAGATGTTAACACAGGAAGAGAGAGGACAACTACAGTCGTCAACACAGATACAATCACTGCCATTCATACTAACCAAGAGGCAAGTGAGAGTCACGCTGAAAGTGACACGCACACCGCTCACACTTCTGCTGCAGCTAAAGGATAAGGCTGACATTTCATTCTATGTTTTTCTTGTTTTCAGCAAATCTTATGAAAAAAAACAGAGCCATCAGTGCACCAGTCTGTTTTAGAATAGAATAGAATAGAATAGAATAGAATAGAATTTTATTGTCTGATACAAGTGTAACAGAAATTTGCCTTTGACAGGGCTCAGTAGCACATTTACAGATAGTAAAAACACATAGTAAAAAACTCACATACAGACACTCATTCCCACATTGTTATTATAGCTTTTCTGAAAGCTTTGTTATATTCAACTTGGCATTTAATAGTCCAAAATGGAAGTGTCTGAAACCAAATAAGCAGGGATACCTTACTTCAGCCAAACTCTGTCATTCAGTGCGACATAACTTTTTATGATATACAAGAAAAATTCATCATGATTGATCATGCCTCTGATGCTATGTCACTGACTCCAAAAAAAAACCAACTACAGTCTCCATGTTCATCATAATGAGGGATCATGTCACCCCATACAAAAGTGTGTCTCGCTGATGTGTTGTTAATTATTCTTTTGTGCAAATTTGGAAGCACTGTAAAATGGCATAGAGGAAAAAAGCTGTATCAGTAGTGACGGATCCATTGAGTCCATTAATTGATTAGTCAAGCATCTGAGAATTGATCAGCAGTGAACCTGGTTATCCATTAATCATTTATATTGTTTTACACGACTGTGAACTGAACATCTGTGGATGTTTGAGTGATGTTGGACAAAGCAAATAATCTGAAGATATCACTCTGTGCCGTTGGCAACTTGTGATGGGCATTTTTCATTTTCTATGTTGTTATTACAGACCGATCAATTATTTGACTAATCGAACGAGTCATAGGGACAAATAGAGATGAATTAGTAATGGAAATAACTGTTAGTTGCCACTCTAGGTCTTTTACTCCATGTGCATTTGGTTGATTAAATGAAATATGTTTCTGTATTTGTTGTTTCGATCATGACATCTGATCATGGACCTTTGCATTTTCACTTGATTTTAATAAGCTAAATGCTTTGTCTTGTCTTGAGTTTTGTTGACAGTAACAAAAATTTTGAATATTGCCGGTCTCATCCTCTTGCTCTTCATGAAGCTCAGTTTCTGTCAGTACCTTCTGTAATGCCCATAATCAGTTTTGTAGAGTGCTGTAAATAGTGTCTGCGAGTAGCTGCTGCAGATGTACAGTATTGTGTTTGCTGATCTTGTGTGTTTCACCAGCTACTTCTGTCAAAGATAACAAGAGTTATTGATTGACTGCTCAGTGCTTGCGGTGTGGCCAAGTGATGACACAGTCCTGCTGTGCTGGAGTTAGTGATTAGCTTTAAAAGGGAAATGCACCTGCCTGTGACTCTCTGGCGCTCACGCTCACGCTCTCCCTCTCTATCTCTCTTCTCTTACCCACAGCCATTCGAGGCCAGTGACCTACTGCTGGGACTAAACTTCTCAAAGGTGCTGAGCAGTCTGGTTGCCTTGAACAAAGTGACTGCAGGTTAGTCAAATATGTGCAATATGAGTGAGTTTCATGATGCGTGTGAGGGTGTTTTTATGAAAGACATGCCAGCAGTCATAGGCGTGTGGGCGCTTACTGCAAAATACCAGGTCTGGTGTATTTATATTTTGCCCTTTCTATCCAGATATCGGCGTGGGCAGTGATTCAGTGTGTGCCCGACACTCTTCAGCGCATCGCATCAAGTCTTTTGAGTCACTGTCTTCTCAGGCTTCGCTGGGCCGTTCCTCCAAGCTGCTGCAGAACCAGTTTCGCAGTCTGGTGAGGTCAACACTCACTGCCAGTCCCTAACAGCACAGTTTAGATACACAATAGATCTGAGTCACGGAAAACTTTTAATGTGTTTTTGTTATTTTGGCACAGCAGTCAACATCCCATTAACATCTACAAGCAACTGGTTGAGGCGTGGTCACATTCATTTGCTTTGGTTGAGTATATTTATGAAAAAAAACCCAGTGTATCTATACACGTTCATTGGTTCATCATGCTGTCATTCTTCAGAATGCCCACTTAGGGCTCGCCTTTGCATGTACAGACACTGGTGCAGCAACCTTAGTGGCACTGTCTTACTGTTTATGCCATAGACAGGTTAGTAGTAACAAATGGAAGTGAAATTGAAAATCTCTGAAAACAGCTTCCTTAAATGCAAATAACCAGTAACAATGCAGGTTTCAAGATTACACAGCAGGAGGTATCTTAACTCTCCGTGTTCTTCTAAAATGAAATTCATAGTTTGTGGTAAGTTCCTCCCACAAACTACACTAGTTATACATGGAAGATATTACCAGAAAACAAAGCTTGATTTTTGATCAATTATGGAAAAGTGGAATTGTACCTTTTAAAAATTTTACCTGCAACATAGTAAAGTCTTGGATGAATGAAAGTAATGATTATATTGAAATATAATAAGTAATAAATGTTGCACAATATTTGTTTTCACAAAACGGATGAAGCCTAGCTCGTTTCATAACAGAACTCATCAGTCTTTCATCTCCTGATCCAACATGATGTGCTTTTTGCTCACTGCTTACTTTTCCCTTTGTTTCTATCTCTCCTCTGCATCATCCCTCCCTCGTTTGTCAGGACATGTCCGAAAACAGTGGGCAGCAGCTGCTGGTGAAGGCACGTTTCAACTTCCAGCAGACCAACGAGGATGAGCTCACCTTTACTAAGGGTGATATCATCAGTGTGACTCGTCAGGAGGAGGGCGGCTGGTGGGAGGGGATGCTCAATGGCAAGACTGGGTGGTTTCCTAGCAACTATGTCCGTGAGGTCAAAGGCTCGGGTAGGTGCCTCAGCTGGCCAGCAGGTACCTTATGATGGGTCATAGGATGCTCTGTCCCAAATTTCCATGATTTCTTGTGACCAGAATTTTCTGTTACAATACTGATAACTAAAAACATTGTAGTGAAAGCTCTTACGTAGAGACACCAAAATATTAATTCAGTAGTGTAAATGTCTCCTGCTCCTGCATTCCTCTGTGAATGAACACAAATTAAACAATATGTTAAACAGACGTTTCCACATCTCTCAGACAAAAACTGCCAAATTGTAGACAGCATCACAGTTGCCATTGTCATTGCCATTCCATCTGGCCTTAGGACAATAACACAGCCCCACATCTGTTGCCTCTCGAGGGCTGCTGTGGTTTGTTGTTTTTTTTCGCTTGTAAAAGTTGTTGAGATGCCATGTGGCAAGAGGAGGCAGCTCAAAAGCTCAAAATACCAGCTTAACACTAAACTTTAGTGAGTGTGAGGACCAGTGATCAAGATATTTGTAGATCATTCTGATCATCGGCCAGCTGATATAGATATATTTTTAATGACACTGGTTCAGTTCAGTTCAGATCATACTCATTGCTGCGAAGCAGCATAAAAATATAAACACATGAAGACATGTTTTTGAGATATTGTTGTTCTGTCTGAATAATTAGTATTGTGAGTGCAGATCCTAATAAACACACTGAAAACATAAACGCCACGTGTATGCCCGATGTGCACTTATGTGCACTGTGGATTTAAAACAGCATAAAGCTGTTTTGTGTTTTAGATGTGCAGTAAAACAACAGCCGTTAAAATCTACTTTTGTCACAGGGACTTTGTTATTTAAAGTCAGTAGCATTCTTTATGCAGCCAGTTGTATTCCTGATTTCTGAATCTGGAACAAGGAGCATCAGTTTGAAAACACTGTATTGTTTCAGTTGTGCAAATGACCACTGAAATGCAATCATTTTTACTGATTTAACCCCAAATCAGCACTCACCCATAATTAAGATACTTTTATATCATTATTTATAGTTGTAAGAGCGTTGCATAAAAATATATGGGGGCAGAGCAGATACATGTACACACGAATACTGTCTGTTAAATGATCTTAAATCCTTTAGACATAAATCACTTTAGGCTCAGTATTCGCTGAAATTCATTTCCTTTGCTTGGCTCATTGGCTCATATTTCTTTTTTTCTGGTCACAGACAAACAAGTGTCCCCCAAGTCTGGCACCCTTAAAAGCCCACCTAAAGGCTTTGACACTTCTGCCATCAGCAAGACGTACTATAACCTGGTAAGGATGCAGCTCATCAGTTATTTGAAATCAGTATTATTGAGTGTTGCTATTGTGTTCCTGCTTCTCTGTCTCCCCTTTCTCCACTAACATCATGTTGAAACTGTGTATGCCTCTGTCTCTCTGGGGGATTTTATTAGTGCCTGTTCTTTTTAATCTCTCTCTCCATCTATGTTTTTTCCCATTCAGTATTTAAAAATGCTCTTTCCTGTAATTAATTACATGGAGTACTGGGATAAAATCTGTTTGGCCTCTTCAATCGCAGCTCTCTAAACAACTCATTGACATACTTTCTCTGCTCTCTTGTCTAAAATAAAATGTGACTGCCTGTGAAAACGTTCCTGCAGCTGAAGGCAGATTTCATTCACAAAGCTGTGATCACAGTTGCATGATAAGCACAGTTAATTTGTTTTCCACACACTCTCATGGTGTAGGATGAATCTTGTAGTTTTTCAGTGGTCTTAGAGCAGACAGCTCTAAAACATGTGGGATGTGATGATGATTTGTTTGGTACTTAAAGCTGATATGACTGAATCAATATTTAGTTTTGTTAACGCTGATTTTATAAAAAAAAAATAATTAAACACTGGTAAAGGATCAGCCAGTCTCACCCACCTCTGATTTGATAAATACGACGGAAAATACTTCATTACACTAGTTCATCTTGGCATCAGTGGGGAACCAATAAATTGAATGTGTAGGTATGTAGTTTATTTAAGTGTTTAAATTTTGGTAGGAGGAAACACTTTTCTTTTTCAGAAGAAATAATTTTATTGAAGAACATTTCCAGTCCTGTGGATATCTTGAGCCAATCTACAGGGTCAGTTTAAGTGCTAATCAACCGGTAATATTGCTGTAAATGAGTGTTATAATGTTTTTATGGTTTATTAACTCAAAAACTGTGGCACTGTCTCATGAAATAAACCACACTCTAAACTTGTAATCCCCATGAAGAGTGAGAATAATTTTCTAAATTTAAACTGTTTTTTCCTCCCTCTGTTGCAGGTGTTGCAAAACATTTTAGAAACAGAGACAGAATATTCCAAGGACCTTCAGAGCCTCCTGACAAACTACCTGCGACCTCTTCAGAGCATTGACAAGTACGACTCATTTACACATAAAGCTCGATGAAACAAGAACCAGGTTATTTTTGCATGGTTGTTGAAAAACAGGAGCCTGGATCAGTCAGATTTTGTGCCCCTCCTTAAGGACAAATCTGGGTGTTGAGTGCCTGACGTTCTTTTACATGTCACTGAATGTGTAGTCACCATTTTGCTTTTCCCATTATGAATTTTCCCTCCAGGCTGAGCAGCTCGGATGTGGCGCTGATCCTGGGAAACCTGGAGGAGATCAGCACCTTCCAGCAGATGCTCGTCCAATCACTGGAGGAGTGCACCAAGTTAGTCCCTCCTTGCACACACAGCCCCACTGCAGCAACATCTTCAGTGTTTCATAATAAGCAGAGGGACATCTAGTGTTGGACTGACTGTACTACAGGGATGGGGAATTAAACCATAGTCTGTGGATTATACAGCGTTTATATATTTGTGATTTTATGATGCATTCAGCGCGTAGCACACATCCCATATAGGTCTGCTCCACTCTGTTTTCTTAGCAGTGTAGGAGAGTTTGCACAGATATATTTTTATCAATGTGTGATCTTTATTTTTTTTCCTTTAGGCTTCCAGAAAGCCAGCAAAGAGTGGGTGGCTTCTTCCTCAACCTGATGCCACAGATGAAAGCTCTTTATGTCGGTTACTGCTCCAACCACCCATGTGCTGTTAATGTGCTCACCCAACATGGGTAGGTTTACACATCAGCTACATTTAGCATGGCTTTTACAGTGTTTTAAACCTGTCTACATGCAGCACAACTGGTGACATGGAAGAAGAAGAAGGATTTCATGTTGTACAGAGTGTGTAGTATTAGAAAAGGGAAAAGGGGACTGGTTGTATTGCTGGATTTTGTGGAGTTTGTCTTTGTTTTACAGTTGTAGCTACCTGCTGGATTTTGGCAGCTGTTGTGGCTTGTCACTGGGGACACAAAGTACATACTTTGCATTCTACTTTACATTATCAGTAAAATGCAGCCGAGGCAGTGTTGCTGTTCTAAAATGTTCTATAGAAAGTAAAATAATGAGTATAGAGCTGAATGTAAGAGAAAAGAAAAAAAATTATGTCTTAATCATATTAGTGATTTTGTCCTCCCACTGTAATTATAAAGGCAGCAATACTAATGAGATCTAATAGCCTGAATGCCAGTTAGCAATGTCTGACCTTCAGTGTTTTTGAGACCAATGTAAGATACTAATAGAGGCAAAAGATTCCAGTTAGCTGCTGACTGAATGGTGTGTTGTTTTCAAACCCTTGTGCAGATACTGTTTGTAATGTAGAGAAAATATTCAGAATCGTTGCAGGTCATCAAGGTTGCATGATAAACTGAATGAATAATTTATTTTGCCTCTCTGTCTCTCTCGCTCTCTCTCTCCTCCCGCAGTGATGTATTGGGGGAGTTTATGGAGGGTAGAGGTGCAGTCAGTCCTGGGATCCTCACCCTTACCACAGGCCTCAGTAAACCCTTTATGAGAATTGACAAATACCCCACCTTACTCAAAGAGCTGGAGAGGCACATGGAGGTGGGTGTGCATAAACACACCCGTGATGTGATGTTATGTTATGTTATGAAATGTGGGTTAAATAACTAGCATATTTTTTTTCTTTCAGGAGAGTTATCCTGACAGGCCAGACATTCAGAAGTGCATGGCGTCTTTCAAAAATCTGTCTGTAAGCTGAACATACTTCCTGTCTTGTCCGATGTCACATGTAACCAGACTTTATATGAGACGAATTAATAGCAGGTCTTTGAGCAGTTGTCTATCCCCATTATATCAGGCTCAGTGCCAGGAGGTAAGGAAGCGCAAAGAGCTGGAGCTGCAGATTCTCACTGAGTCCATCCGGCTGTGGGAAGGGGATGACATCAAGACCCTTGGCTCTGTGCTTTACATGAGCCAGGTCTTAGTCCAGAGTCCTGGCTCAGAGGTACTAGCTTCAGCTACCTCCTTCACTTCACTTTGCACTTCACTCTTGTATAAACTGCTAAAAATAGTTATTAGTTGTGAACGTAGTACACAGAGGCGATAATAATCAAGTACTTAATGTGTGAGGAGAGTTCATGTTTGTTTACCAGTCAGGGACATGAAGGATGTAAAGAACTGTTGGATGATAAGTGCACATCAGTCATTTTAAGTGAAGAAAAGTAGCCAATTCTTTCAGATAAGATCAGAGTAACTCACTGTGAATCTCTGATCTGAGCTGCGCCTCAGTCATGTTTCCGTATCCTTATCATTTTCTTGTATTCCCTCTCTCCTGTCCCCTCTACATTTGTCTCTGTGTCGTGCATCTCTTCCTATTCGTCAGGAGAAGAGTGAGCGTTACCTCATGCTCTTCCCCCACGTCCTCCTCATGTTGTCTGCCAGCCCCAGGATGAGTGGCTTCATATTCCAGGTCAGTAACACTTTCTCACATAAATCTGGTTTAAAGTTCCTTTTCCAGTGTTCATATTCAGAGTTCTACATAGTATAGTAGATGAAAGGTCACTTCACTTAAATGTCTTTTGTCTGATCTGATGATTTTTGTCTGCAGGGAAAATTGCCCCTGGCCAGTATGACAGTGACCAAACTGGAAGATTGTGAAGCCCATAAAAATGCTTTTGAGCTCAATGGTAAGACTACATGAGATGAGCAAGATGCAGAAGTTAATTCATTTACACATAATGCCTTGAACAACAACGTCTCTCTCCCCGCAGGCACAATGTTTGACCGTCTCCATGTGCTGTGCACCAACCAGCAGGACCTGCAGGACTGGGTGGAACATCTGACCAGACAGATCAAACACACCACAGCCACAGCACCCAGCCACAAGCCACTCACTGTTCCCTGCCACACGGTCAGCAGCTAATGATTACATACCCACCTACTGATGATTTTCTTTCTATTCATTTTATACCCAATGTAGTGAAAAAAGCTGTAAATATATATGTTGATTTCTCACCAATTTTACAGCGTGAACCATAAAATCAATATGCTCTGAGAGGCTGGTTCACATAATGTTTAGCAATCATCTCAAACAACAATACAGCGCTGTGTGAAGTGGTTTATTTCTCTTACTAGAGTGGCTGTAATACACAATTGCATTTAATGAAATTATTACATACACATAACAATGAACATTCAGCCTTGCCCCTTGAATAAACAATCAACAATAACAATCATTTTATCAACAATAGACCAATTTCTTGTCGGTGGCTGCATCGTGGCAAGAGGTAATTGCCTGAAAAATAATTCTAAAATTCAGAAATCAATCTGCAGGACCTCAATTAAAGAGGTTTATTAGAAAAAGGTAGGTGTCCTGTGGAGGATTCCTCCCTGTTCCAAATCATGAGGTATTTTTTTGTGCAAATGTCCAACTGGGAATAGACCTGTGATGAATGCAAGACCCACTTCACACTAGACGGGTTATATATCCTGTCTGGCTCCCCAGGATGTGGCTGGGTATATAGGAACAGGACATCTACTCTTCTCAGGGCTGTGTTTCCTTAAGATGTTTCATTCTGTCAGAAAGAATCGCTGTTAAGTTTTGCGAAATGTTTTTGTGACAGTTGGTAGGAAGTCTAAAAAGTTACAGTTGGACCAAATTTGTTAATCAGCAGAGGAACAGAACTGTCCACTCTGAAATAAACAAGCCTTGATGTTTGTTCCTCAGCTTCCATCTCACCCCCTCACCCCATCCCGGCATGCTGAGGGGAGGGCCATGACAGTGGCACCCACCTACCACACCCTGCCTCACCCCTCCTCCCATGGAACATCTCACAGCACTATGATGTGGGGTCCTCTGGAACCACCCAACACCCCCAAACCCTGGAGCCTGAGCTGCCTGCGCCCCGCGCCCCCACTACGGCCCTCTGCTGCCCTCTGCTACAAGGAGGTGTGGGGACAATGTTTTTTTGGACATCTTTGTGTGCGTGTGTGTTTTAATGTTTGTAGATTTTCATAAACATTTCTAATTTACAGGATCTTAGTAAAAGTCCTAAGAGTGTGAAGAAACTCCTTCCCAAACGCAAGCCTGAGAGGAAACAGTCTGAAGAGGAATTTGCCTTGAGGAAGAGTATGTTTAAAGTCTTTCCTTTTAGTTTGTATTAAACTCAAAGACACTAAATGTGATATTATTTTCATGTTAAAGGAATAGTTTGACATGAACTGTTCCACCAACCAGATATCATTTTTACAGTTTTGTTTGTGCCTGGTTTAAACTAATAATGAGGCATTACGGTGACCAGAGACCTGAGGGACATGAGCTTATTACTTAAATGTTCTCCTCTTGCACCCTGTCACTCTCAGGTACAGCTGCTCTGGAAGAAGATGCCCAGATCCTGAAAGTTATTGAGGCGTACTGCACCAGCGCCAAAACCAGGCAGACTCTGAACTCCAGTAAGAAAACACAAAATTTTACTCACACGTGTAAGCGCAAAAGAAGAGAGGTTCACACCGGAGCTTCCTGTCTTTGTAATGACTGTATCTGAATTCTGTGACTCAGTGCCTTTCTTTAACACTGGTATTCTGAACTGATCCTTCTAACAGTATCTTTTCCTCTTCCTGTCTCTCCTCCACTCCTCACTCTTTGGCATCTCTCTGATTTACTTGATGTTCCTTCTTTCTCTTTTGTCATCAATTATTGTTCTCTCCATACTGTACTCTAATTGTCTCCATGAATTCTGATTTGCTCCATCATCTCATCCTCCATCACTCATTGGTTTTATGATTTGCCATTTGTTGCATGTTGCGTATGCTACCCCCCCGTGCACTGTTACCCCTCCTCCTTCGCCTACCATTTCTTCCATTTCTGTATTTGCAACGTCACCTTCACCTTTGGCCTGCCTTGACCAGCCTGGCAGGGCACCGACCTGATGCACAACCACGTGCTGGCCGATGTGGACCGGTCCTGTGTGGACTCGCCGGGCCGCCGTAGCAGCGTGTCACGGCCAGAATTGACCTCTGACCTTTCGGAGGACTCTGACTATGACTCCATCTGGACCACCCACAGTTATAGGATGGGTTCGGTGCCGCGCAAGAGCTGCATCTCTCACCAGAACTAACGAACGTACAGTACTGCCACGCTGTACTGTAATGTAACGTACAGCACGTTTACCTCTTTTACCTTCAATGTAACTAGATTTTTTTAATTTATCTATTTATTTTCTATTATATATTTGTTCTTTTTTTTTGTTAACTTATTTGGTTTATTTATTTTTCAACAGTTTGTTTGAAGATGTTTAAAGCATCTCCCTGTTGCCTTTGCCACTTTCCCTTTTATGTGCCTCCTCTCTTTCTGTAGTTGTCATGCAGTAAGTGTTAGGTAATTCTTCTTCATTTATCTTGAATGTGACCACTCCCCTTGTTTGACCATTAATGCGACGGACTCTCTTAGCAGAGGGTAGAGGGATGTTGGAGTGGAATATGGGGGAGGGAGACCCGGTGGGGGGGAGGGAGAGATGGGGACTGAGATTTTCCTGTCTGATATTCAGATGTAATTCAGGAACGAGTGTATTCTATTTACCATGCACTACTTCTCTCCAGTATGTGTTTTTAGAGTATGTATGCTCAAATATAGCACAGATGCGACACGTGCATACACACAGACACACACACAGGATCAGGCACATGTGCCCCTGCTGCCTGACAATATAGCAGCATGCAAATGTAATATCCAAATTCTTATCATTTTATATCATAGCTCTTATCATAATTTTTTAAGTTTTATTCATGTTGCCAGCTCTAAGCAGAATCCTATTTTACAACCACTGCTGAATATTCAAAGTCCTTACTAACTTTAGTAGTTTGTGAAACTCAGTCTTTTCTTTGTTGTAGCTGCTACAGAAAGAGGAGATCATCGCATACACTTCACTCTCTGGTCAAGCTTTTACAAACTGTGTAAAAGCTAATAGACTAACACTGGTGAATTTAAGGGTCTGTTCACCCACATTACAAAAGACATATTTTCACACTTAACCTCTAGCAGTATCTGTCAATCTTTTGGTTTTATTTGTCCAGGTGTTTAGATGTGTTCTTAGAGATTTCTTCCTCCGCTCTAATGCCATTTAGGTTAATGGGATTCAAATATGGCAACCACAGCTTTGACAAATCTTTCCAGAAACAGTCCCCCACAGTCGATTATCTAATCTAATCTCACCTCAGTGTCTGCAGTTTCAGTTGGAATGACTTCCCGCTGAAGATTTTTTTTTTAATCTTTTATTTATCTTTCCAGTCTTGTGAGCAAAGCAAATGAAATCCCACTCACTTCCATATTAGGGTGGAGGTAGAACGCCCTATTTGCATGACTAGATACCACCACTAGAGTGAAGTGAGATGATATATATATATATTTATTTATTTATTTAATTTTTTTTTTTTTTTGATTTTCGGTGAACTGGCCTTTTAAAGTTGACATTTTAATAATTTATTGTATTGTGTAGTCTCCTGAGCATCATCCTTTAAAGCCTGATCTTACTAGTATGTTGCTGTCTGTCAGTGGTTCCACAGGGTTGTATTTACAGTATATTATGCTTTAAATCTCAAGTTACCCCATTAATGAAAGAAAAAAGATTCATATAGAGCCACGCATAGCATGACAGCACTAATACACTGTCCTGTAATACAAATTGAATATCTTGACTTGAAAGGGATTTATTGCCTGCTAGTTAAAGGAATAGTTTGGCATTTTGGTAAATAGGCTTAATTGCTGTCTTTCTGAGAGTTAGATGTGAAGATCCTTGCCACTCCTCATATCTGTTGATTTAATATGAATCTCGAGCCAGGAGCAGGTTAGGAAAGCAAATAAGTGTATTTAATTTCACCACGTTTTCATCTTCTAGGTGTGTGCTCAGCAAACAGAGAGTAACTCATCAATTTAAACTAGCTACACTAGCAGTTTCCTCCTCTTCCTGTCATTATACTAAGCTAAGCTAAGCAGCTTCTGGCTTTAGCTTCATATTTACTGCACAGAGACGAGAGTGGTATCGATCATCATATCTAAAGCTCTGCAAGGAAGTGAATGAGCCTATTTTTCAAAAATTCTTAAAGGTGTAGCTGTTGCTGGCGCTGGCAATTTGACATGGTTAGCCTAGTGTCAAAAACACATCCCTTTGTGTCACGACAAACTAGCTCCTGTGGTGCGGCCTCATAAGCCAGGCATGCCTTTGTGTTGTCTGGCTTTTGAGGTTTCCCAAACTGTCTTGCATTAATGACTATTTTTATGAAGAAGTATTTTTCCAGTATTGGTATGAAAAGTACAGTTTGGCATCCACTTAGAGTCTTATCTCCTCTTACAGTAAGCAATGTGAGTGACATATGGAATATATAGGTCCATGTTACAGTACTATTTAATGTTTCTGAAATAATAATTTTATTGTACTCATTATTTTGTATACAGGCATTTTTTTATTTATATGTTATTCGGTATGTCAATGTTTACAAAATGATCCCTGGAAGAATTGTTTCTTTTCATTTTTACATTTTATTGGTCTGTATCAAAGTTTACACTGAAATTATAACATGAAGTGTTTTATGATTATTTTGCACAATCATGTAACGGGGCCAGTGGGTGGGGGGGGGGGTTAGAATCTGTTCAATTCTGTACTTTTTGTCGTCTACCTAGAGTGTGTATGATATAGTCCTAAAGGTAGACTTAAGTATTCAGTGTTACTGTAAAGTAAATGCTCATTCATAGTGTAAATGCTCACCTTTGGTGTTTTGAAAGCATCAAGGGTAAAAAAAAAAACAAAAAAACAAAGAGACCGTGATTATACGGGAATGTTTCTATGTGAACTATTCATTCAACCTCAGAATACTGTCAGAGTGGACTTGAAATGTGAAGAGCACATAGTCTCCCTCTCTGTAAATACTAGTTGTTATGGAACAAGAGAAAAAAAAAATCCATTCTACCTTATATGAGTATTTGAGCTAAGAATATCACTGTCCTTACATCATGTGCTATACTTTGTGACAGGTGTATTCTGTGATCTAAGAAACTAAGTCAAACTGTGGGACAGGCAGGGTGAAGAGACTAACTGTCTTTGACCAACATTCTCTCTGTGTGCTCTAATGCTGTATTCAGTTCACACACGTGACCATGTCTTATCTGCAAACAGCGCCTTCAGTGTATTTGTTCTACACTGCTGAAGTGTTCAAGTCCCAAACGCTGTATTATGAGTTTTGAATAAATCTGTCATTTGGTAGACGCTGGCATTATGGTGATTTGTTAGAACGGCAGATTTGATTGTGTCTGGTGTGTGTTTTCAGTTTGGGGAAGATGGTGGAGTTCTCATTAATTTCAGATTGAATTGTATTGTGAATGAATGAAGGGATTTGTGTTTTTTTTCTGCCAGATATCTCCACTGCCTCTCATTTCCTTTCACTTTCCTTTGGCTCTTGTCTGAGATCTTCTCTGTGCATGACTAACACACTGCTTCTGCCAGCTGTGGTGTATATTTGCTTCTCTTTGATGCCGTCAGCCCTTCCAATAAAGAAGTTCTGACTCTGGTCTGAAAAAGTACTGAAGGTTACTCGGTACTGGCTCATCTTACTACAAGGTGGGACAAAGCAAAGTACAAAGTGTTGAGTGCTCTTCTGTTTTGAAACAGGACCGCGAAGGGAAACTGGGCTCCATGTGATCATCCCTGGTGAGGAGAAAGTCCTTGTGGAGGATCCCAGTCGCAACGGACAAAGTGCAGTGGAAGAAAAGTAAGATGATATGTTTCTTCTTTGTCCCAAATCATTGTGTTTACATATTCTAAATCCCATGTAATGACCAAAACCAAAAATGCCTTAGTCCCCCTTTATACCCTGTCTGTGGCACACAGCCCAAAGCCCACCCGTTCCTACTGAGACTTAGCATTTTAAAAAGGGGTCAAAATGAAGTGTAACTTCACATTTTAGAAAGGCGTAGTCATTTTCTAAAACAGCGGTGCACTGTATATTGTTGCAATCATCAGGCATTACTCAAGCAGGAGTAAACTGCATTTGTTCGGGATTATTTACAGCTGAGCCCCGCTTAAGGACCCGTGTTCTTTGTAATGAAGGAACATGTCCTTGCAACATTGTGTCTAACTGATGTGTTTTAAATAGTTTTGGAGCAACTTTAGAGCTCTGTGGCACAGAGGAAAAACCTGTATCAGTAAAGATTCATTTATATAACACATTTAGAAAACAAATGTTACAAGGTGCTTTACAAACAGACATGGGATTAGAACAAAAACAAACATAACAATTTTGCTTTTGTAATAATAATGTACAAAATGGGGGACAAAATCCCCAGTCCTTGTTTGTGTAAAATGCATTTATTTGCAAAAATTAGTGCTTTTTTAAGATACAGTGTGATGCTATCCTTTAATAAAGAGCCTTATGGACATTACTGATGTGCTGATCTGTAAATCTTACTGTTTTAAAGGAGCCTGGTGGATGTGGTGTACGCCCTGAGGGATGAGGTTCAGGAGCTAAAACAGGTGAATGTTTGGGATGTTTTGTGATAGCTCAGATGGTCTGATTTATCTGATATACGACTTTAATTTGAAATTAGATAAAGCTCTTATATAAAAAGAATGATAGCTGAGTCAAGGATAGGCATAATGTTTTAAATTTAAATTGAATTGATCTGTAGTGACCTCTTTTGTGAAATGGTTTTTCTGTTTGTTAGGCACATAGAGGTTTGACACGAGATGTTTCACATTATTTGAGCTAATAATACTGTCACCTTACCTTTAGATTGAGACAGAGTGACTAAATGTCTTCTCTAAATCTAACAACAACATGAGTTATAAGATTGTTTTCCACAACAGGATAATAAGAAGATGAAGAGGTCACTGGAAGAGGAGCAGAGGGCACGGAAGGATCTAGAAAAGGTTGTGAAGAGGGTTTTAAAGAGCATGAACGACCCAACATGGGATGAGACCAACCTGTGAGGCTTTTGTGCACCATCTCCATCTGAAATATTCTGAAAAAAGCATGTATATGTTTGGACTTGCTTGCACTGTGTGTGAAATGCACACACTGACACACATGATTTAAGGCTGGTTGTGCGAGTGAGAGCAAGAGTGCATCCGTTGGCAGGTAACTGTGTACTTGTTTGAGATGGGTGTGTGTGTGTGTGTGTGTTTGTGTGTGTGTGTGTGTGTGTGTGTGTGTGTGTGTGTGTGTGTGTGTGTGTGTGTGTGTGAGATTTAAGAGGGGTGCCATTGTCAGCCCTTTTTGTAAGACAGGAATCACTGCGTTGTAATGCTGAACAGCCTCGAGCATCTATTCCTCAATAACATTCCTTGAACACCAAGCAAGAAGGTGAGGAAATCACACTCCTCTGTCACTTCAGCATCCATCATCACTGTCTTTGGCCATGTTCAGGGTGGCTGGAGGACTACTGGGGAGAGATCCTCTCCCTCTGTTTACAATCATTTATCAGGACACTGTCCAGTGGTACATTAATGGTTGCAAAGGCCTTGGATAAGTCTGAACTTGAACCATACCATTTCATAACCTCTCTTATGTTATTTAATTTTTTTTATGAATTTGTTTTTGTTGGGTCTCTTTCCCTGACACAGGCTAAGCTTGTGCCAGCAAATTCTTCCCTTCTTTTCCTCTTTATTGTTTGGCCACTTAGCGGTTTTGACTTTATTTCTGGGCATCCTAAGGGAGTTGTACAGATATGGTACTGTATAATGTAAATACTGCTAAAAGATGAGCCTTTGTCCTTTGGGAGAAATAAATGTCTTTTTAGAAGAATGACTTTGAGTTGAAAATCTGTTCCAAGACCACAAGGGAGCAAGGAAATTGCTCTGTCTCTGTTACACTCACACACAGACATAGAGGCACAAAGATAGCTGTTGTTTCTTTGGCATCTCTGCCTACCCCAGTTGACAGTTTTAAAGTAAAACCAAACCTTTAATCTTACACTTAAAATACTTAAATACTTACACTCTTTGGGCACTTGTACTTGAATATTGTCTTTTTCACTCCACCACATTTATCTGACAGCTTTAGTAACTAATTATTTTGGTGATTCAAATTATTTGTTCAAAATATAATCAGCTAATTAATGATGATGTATTATTATATATACCAAACTACCTGCAGTCCTATCTTTACCTGCATATATTTGATATTTGTATGTTTTATATTAATACTAATTTTGAATTTTTAATGCAGGACTACAGTGGTGTGGTGTGGCCCTTTTTAACTTCTGTGCACTTCTCCAGCCTCTGTCAGCATTTGGGGGGAATAAAAAGTCAGAAGTCACTGTACACTCAACTGGCAGTTGCACATACCAAAAACTAATGCTGTATAATAAATCCTACCGTCATCGTGGCTATAATTTTATGTGTGCTGTTGAATTGCACTGTTATATTTGAACAGGTAATGTTTCCACTATTTTGTCCACCCCATTTCTATCAACGACGGTCGGATAATAGAAACACCCTTCTGTGTATTGCAGCAACTCCTTCCCTGAACAGTGCAGGTAAGGAGTGTTTGACTTCTAAATTTAAATGTGCCAGTAACTGTAGTGTGCTGATACTGTAAACAAGTTATTACTTTCCTTTTTTCTCTCTTTTTACACCAAACTCTCGAGTTTGCGCAACAGGTTTCGCACTAGTTTTGACCGAACAACTCAATGTGTGCTACTCCGCTCTCACGTGATATAAGTAACGGGCGCTCTTTGCAAATGGCGGTTTATTTAAACAGTTTCCGTCCGCCATGTTGCTTCTTCTCTGTTTACTTGCTGAATCCGCTCAAACTCTTCTCCTGCTGACAAATGACCCGCAAACAAGTGTGTTTACTTTGTGTTCCCCACTGCTATTGCTAGTATTTCTGGACTTCATCAGTCTGTCATGTCATTTCAATGCGAGCTGGAAGCAGAGTTTTCCTCTCTGCTGGAAGCTTTGGACCTTCAGGACAACATTGGGACCCTGGAAATAAGTGCTTCACTTCACCAAACTAGGTACGTGCTGCTTCTGCTAATGTGTACAGTAAGTGCTGATGTGTTTTGATTTTGCTTAGTGGGTGTTTGTATACCAGTTGTGTGTTTGTGTAAGCTATGAAGCTGAGGCTGCTGCTGAACTCCTGTTTACAGTTTACATTGTTGTAGTGATGGTCAACTGCTGCTTATTAGCATTTCATACGAAGAAATATTTTCCAAACCACGTAATTATTGTCTTTTTTCATTTTGAGATGTCATAGCAGCCAAGTGTATTTGCTGCTTTGGATTTAGGCGTTTTGGATTTTGGATCAGTGTTGTAGCCTGCTGCTGCACATAAGGATTGCTTTTTCTGGATTTATATATCATATTCCCTTGATAGTTGCCCAGCAGGGGCTGTGTCTGTCAGCTGTGTCTGCTACCTGACATATGTGCTGTACCTGTGGTTTTATTGTGTATTTTAGGGCTCGGATGTCAATTGTCATCTTTGCACACACTCTGTATGTATATGATGAAACTGTATATCTTGAGTCGTCAAACGGATTTGCTGCCTGCCTCTGTAACAGTGCAGCCCTTGGAATATGTGGTTTAAGAGTTAATTCTGTGCTTGATAAGCTACGCTGCCCCTGCTGCACTGCCTGTTTACAAACTCCTCTGTAACATTTGTGAAAACACTTACTGTTGCTATTACGCCTATTACTCATTTCGCACTTGAAGTATGCACCTGTGGGCTGAATTTCACGCTTAGTTTATCATCATCGCTCCCCATTGTCTGCTGGGCTGACATTTATGTATGCTTGAAGGTTGGTTGTCTTAAGTTGAAACATACAAATGACTCACAGAGGCATTTTTGAATTAAATTTTAAATTTTAAAGCCATTAAAAAGTGCAAGAAACATATTTGTATGGCAGTGATGTTGACTGCATCTTGTCTTTGACCTTAAAAAAAAAATCATTCTCATAGGTGTGTATATGATTGTGTGTGTGTATGCCACCTCTTTTTGTAATGACCAGCCTATTGAAATCTATTGTGTGCCCTGATAATTGTGACAAGCTTTGTGGGGGAGATAATCCCATTTTGCTGCTGTTGGATGAATAAGCACAGATGTCAACCTTTTCACTGTGACTCTCACCTTGTCCACTCATTAGTAATGAAAACAGTTGCCCTTTGTTTTTATGTTGAATATTTCTTCATAGGAACAAAGACGCAATTCACAGGCAGATAAAGCCAGACTGGCATTGTTGTTCTCCGACCTTACTGGCCTGACTCTCACAGTGGCTCGCTGGCCGACTGCCACTCAGTCCCCAGTAATGAACCACAGCATGAAAAGAGCCATTGCCTTGATACTGGGAAGATTACCTGGATCTCTTTACTGATGTTACTTGCTTTCCAGGTGAAGGTACATAAGTACACATTGCTGTAACACTTGGGCTCCAACTTTCCTTTATTTCTGCTTCTACTTTACCCAGACAAACTTAAGAGCCTTCTTCTTCATGTCAAGTGTCTGGTGGGTGAAAAACTTGTGAATTGAGGAGGCAGACGTGCATTATTAAGGTTCTGACCTGCCCCAGCCTCTCTTCACTTTCTCTGCCTCTTTCTTCCTACCAGGATGGAGTGACAGCTTGTCACTGTGCGTGCTCCACAATACGGCTCAGACCCCCCGACTATTGTGGAGCTCAGAAAAAGCATCAAGGTCTTTCTCTCTCTCTTTCGTTCACTCTTTTCTCTCTCTTTTCAAAGCAGAGAATCAATCAGATGTACACACACACACACACTCTCACACACATACATACATACACACGACTCACTTCTTCTCCCTTCCCTCTGTCTATTCAGCAGCCAGTGATCATTTAGACTTGACATGCATTGTGAAAAACTGAGCTGCTCTGCCTCTTTCTTCTTCTCTTTCTTTCACTCCCTTTCTCTTTCAACTGTCTGTCATTAATGTCCAGGTCTTACAATATACGAACAGAGGAGAAGAAGAAAGCGAAGAGTGAGGGATGAATTGATGGATGGGAGGATAAGCACTCAGTGTCCTTTCTTTAAAGATTTGTTATTGTACAGTACTGTCTCCCAGTCATTTTTGGTTGGTGTTTCAGTCTGAAAGCCCATCCACGTGCTCTTTTGTATGGGAAAGCAATAAGGCCCCATTGAATGAAGCTGAATGGACCTGCCATCCTTAGGGGCTGAGGCCTGAGGACTCCTATTCTTTAGCCCCCAATCTAATTGGAGCTGAAATGAAATGGAGGTTTCTTATGAAAATAGGCTTTGTTTGGCCGCAAGGCTGGTAATTCATAAACAATAAGCAGGGCCCCATTGTGTAGATAATAATATATTCATGCCGCTGGAGATGGGGAGAAGGCAAAGCGAAGGCTGAGGATATATAAGGAGGATAGGCAGAGACAGGGATGGAGAGTGGAGGGATAAGAGGAAGGGGAGGAGGAAGACAAGGGGCTAATAACAAATAGTGGGTCAGAGAAAATTGGTAATGGTTGGGTAGAGGCAGAGGACTTATTAGAGGAAGTGAAAGGACTAAAAGTGGGTAGGAGTGAAAAGTGAGTGGGAGTGAGGGAGGTGAAAATGACGGGAATAGGAGAGATAGACAAGATAAGATTGAGGCGAGGAGGGCGGGAGATTGGGAAATGGTTTTGAGTACCTCTAAGCCTACAGGTGACTGCTTTGGCAGCAGTGGGGGGAGAAGGCAAGTGAGTGAGAGTATCATAAAAATGAATAGGCTGCACAGTGTAAATCTGTGTGGAGTTGAGAGTGGTGGAGCTGATAGAATGGATTGGTCAAGTGCTGAGATAGAGCAGAGCAAAAGCAGTCAATGTCTAACTGGCGAGGGGAGAAGAGGAGAGAGGAGAGGAGAGGAGACCAGTGTGTCTGCGGTGGTATAAAACTGACAGGAGGGCTTTCACTGCCTGGAGACATGATGGGTGGCTAAGAGAAACAGGTGAGCGATCTTCCCACTTAGAAGCATCAGTCTGTCTAGATTATCTCTCATTTTTATAATCTGTAATTGCACAGGTCCAGGCTGCTTCCCTGTGACGATCTTCAGCCGAGTCTACACATTCTTAAAGAAGTTTCTCTGTTTGACATTCTCACAAAGCAGGACCAACAAAGTGCAGGACTTAAGTGCTCTGTGGAGTGATGGGCTGACTGAGGGGACCCTGCTTCCTGTACTGCTCTGAGCAGCTGTTTCAGTTCATGTTACAGGCTTTTTCCCATTTAACTGGGAAAAGATTTTTACAAACTGTTGGACTGGAGACACCCATTCCTTTGGATTTTTTGAGAAGACACTTCATTTGTGCTGCAATCCTGACTTTTTTTGTCCTTTTTTTCAAATTTTTTGGACTAACAATACATCCTGAAATTAGTTTGGTGACAGTGGAGAGGATGTTGAGGACATGAATGCAAAACTGAAACTGTAAACAACTCTGATTTTAACTAATGGTGAGTAAACCTGAAATGCCCCTTTTGACTGGACTTGAGCTGAGTTTGTTTGTGTGTCTGTTTGCATGCTCCTACACTGACAGGAAGGACTTGCATATGCACACAGTGTGGAGGAAAATACAAAATTCAAGTGCGATGTCATGTGTCAGGAGTAATCCATATAGTTTACGTGTGCTCCGTAATCTCCACCAATGTTTTTCTTATGAAACAAACATCAAAGTTATTGCACTGTGTGCAACTTCTTAGGAGTCAAGGAGTCAGTAAGGTATACAGAATGTCACAGTGCAAAAGTGAGAATTGAAAATGGCAAGCTTTAGATGATAATGGCAAACTTTTTTTTTTTTTTGTGTGTGTGCGTGCGTATTTGTGTTAAACCTCCTGCCTCACTGCGAATCCATTGCTGAATGTGGAACTCTACGTTTAATGGATAGTCACTTGCTAAATAATAAATAATGGTTTTAAAGGAGAGTTCACATTATCACTTCGTATCCTCTTTAAAATGCAAAACATCTGTTCTTTTCAGGCCTGTGATTAATATGGCATGATTAAAATGTCCTTAGAAGATATTTATGTAGTAATGTAGGAAAAATCAGAAATTGGCTTTTAACCAAATGAGTAAGTAAAAATGTATTTAGCCTTCTTCTCGTTGGTGGTTGTTGCGTGGGTGTGTTGGCCAAGAGGTGGTGGTATTTACTTGCTTCCAAACATGAGATCCTTGGACACCTGGCAACTTCAGTTCTTGATCTGAGCCACTAGATGTCAGTATTTATCAATAGATGAACCAGATTTGCAGCACCTCTTGCATTTCCAACATTAGACCAAATTCTGCATAAAGCTTAACGTATGCTCTGATATTCTCCCAGCATATGTTCATTTGTGTGCATGGATGGTTTTTATGCAAATTATTATAGATCTGAAGAATGTGAAGACGTAAACTTAACATTAAGACTTCATGCAACAGTCATTTAGAGCTAATGCTCTGTTGTTAATGCTTTTAGATATTTTGAATAACACTACTTTAAGTGTCCTAATGTCAGCAGACAGATTGCTCTAAAGTCTTTGATGAAGACACAGGAACATTGCCTTTATGTTTGGGCCTAGGATAAGAATAGATTAGACTGTAAAAGAGAATATGTGATTGCATGTCACAGTAAAGGTCATGTATGTATTCTTAATTATGTGGTTACTCCTACCACGAGATGGCAATCACACATAATAAAAATCCTCTCTCTTGTCTGTGTGTGTGTGCGTGTTTGCTTGTGTGTGCGTGTGTGTGCGTGTGTGTGTGTCTGTCTGTCTGTGTCTGTCTGTCTGTCTGTCTGTCTGTCAAGGGGGCATGGAAGAGGCTGAGTGCGTATGCTCTCCACATGCATGCTTTTGCATATCACATTGTGTCTTTACATTCATGTGTTCTGGATTTGTTTTTCTCCTTAGTGCGTCTTTTACCTCTTTAACCTGCAGTATTTAGTGAATGTCTGTGGGAAGAGAGGTGGATGTTTCCCTGTTGGAGTTCCTTGTTTGTTTTGTTTACCGCATGCAGCAAAGTGGTTGCTGGCGGTGCTGGTCACTACAAGTGGCTGGCATTTGTAGCCTGGTAATCAGGCTGCGGGCAAACTGGGTGGCAGCGCTCCGAATGGTTTGCTGGAGATTATCCCAAAATTATCCATGAATTATCCCCCAGAATTACGCCATTCCTGTCAGGCTGTGTCCATTGATGAGGATGGGAAGAGGGAGAGTGTTGGATGAAGAAGTGTGCGTGTGCGCATGTTGTTGGGGAGATTTGGATGGAGCAGTGTTGGTGTCATGGAGCGTGTATTTCTATCTGTGTGTGTGCGCTCTAGTAATGATTCTGGCAGTGTTGGTACATTGGGGTAATGGAGCATGTTAATCCACATCAAACAGCTATTAGCAGCAGATTTTACTCATAAAAGTCACTGGTTACAGTAAGAGGAAGGACACAAAATTAACATACGTCTAGCAACCCTTTCTCTCTCACAGTCGGCCAGTGTTTTGTTTTCCACGAGGCGTTTTTGGTTGTGCCAAAAAGAAACACAGTTGTGCTCAAATTCAGTGCAAAAGAAGTTTGGCGTTTAGCCCTCTAACTATCATCAAATCCCTGAAATTTGCAACAAACCGCTGTACAAATGTTGTGTATATCAACATTGTCATTGAAAGGTGTTTATTCCCAGAGCTACAGGTTTTCAAGCCATTTGGAGCTTTATATGGAATTCATTTGTGTGGCTGCTGCCACTGCACACTGTGCTGTCATTAAAGTCTGGGTAGATAGGAGGGACTAGTTGCCTGCTTGTGTGTGGCTGCTGGAGCCCTGGGAGGATGAATAGTGCTGGTGAACCTCTCTGCGATAAGTGTTCGGTAAACGGGTCAGTGGATTGTCCTCCGAGGCTCAATCTGAGCTATTTTCCCTGACTGAGAACACAAATTATCCTCCGTATTCATCCCATAAACAGACCACCACTGGCGCGGGCTCCACATAGTTTGTTGTGGCTGTGTTTGCGTGCTCAATCACCCTGTTTTCTTGTTCTTTGGCTGAAAACGGGACTGCTTGCACATGCGAACCACAAAATGGGATAACACATGTACAGTCACCCACTGAACAACAAAGTCCAAATGCAGCTATTAAAGATTAGAAAACAATTAAATGCAGAGCAGGTGCAAGTGGAGGATCTTAGCTAAACTCACAGTGGCAAGGAAGAGGAAAATGGTCAGAGGCAGAGGGGCAAAGAGAGGGAGTGGCCGAGGTGGTGAAAGGTTAAGTACTCCTTTTTTTTTGTTGTTTTTTTTTGCTGTACTTCCTACAGGGCCTTGTTCCTTGACCCGCTGGTTAGAGGAGGAAAGTAAAAAAAAAAAAAAAAAAAAAATCAGGAGGGAGGGAGGGAGAAAAGACTAAAGCTACATGTGAGGTTGCAAGGTGAGAGGTGGAAGAGCTAAAATGGGGAGGAGTATTTGCCTCTGGCTGACAGGGAACAATTGGACACACAAGGACACACACACACAAGGACACACAACACACACACACACTCGAGCCAGAAACAAAAATGGACATTCTCACACAGACACACACGCATACAGGCACGGTGTCGCACACACAAGCATGCACGCACTTAGAACTACAGTCCCAGCAGGCATATGAACTTCAGTGCAGTTGTTGCCATGGCGATACACTGAGTTGCTGACCCCCCGACTCCATTTTTCCTGCCGTTTGGCTATTGAAAGAGATGATTGACAAGTGTCCAAATGTCAGCCGACCCAGTCGGCCACACAGATGGGGGGGTGGGGTGGGGGGGTCAGCCATTTTATGCTACTTTCACTCACAGGGAGGAAGGTGTTTGAGTGTGACTGTGTGTATAGATACATATATCCATGCATTAAGTGTCTGTTAAGGCTGAACAAGTACTTAAATAGCAATCACAATAAAGTGTATCTGCCACCACTAACAATACACTGAACAAACAAAACACCTGACATATACACACACACACTGTAGATGCTGTATTCACATGTAAACACAAATATCCAGACCTGCACAAAGAAAGCTCCCTTTTGTGTGTGAGACAGGATCGTATATTTGGTTTGTCTTTTGAGCTGCACTTATAACCCATTCCATGAAAGCCTGGATTGGTCGGTGGTGCCTGTTAAGTTTTTAGTGTTTAGTACTCTGCTGTGCTGTGTGAACGTTTATGTACAGAGCACTGATGGACTGAATCTGCGTGGATCCACTTATTCATACATCAAAAATGATAAACAGTAGTTTACACACCGCGGTTATTCTTATACAAACACTTCCATGTAGTCTCACGTCAAGAATGCTTTTGCTTATTTCTGTAACGCACATTTATATATTTATTTATT
The DNA here is from genome assembly GCF_017976425.1 of Toxotes jaculatrix. Lineage (NCBI taxonomy): Eukaryota > Metazoa > Chordata > Actinopteri > Toxotidae > Toxotes > Toxotes jaculatrix. Next base: position 8,469,928 of record NC_054408.1, on the reverse strand, counting down.
TGTTTTTTTATTTATCTCCTGTAGCTCTGCTTTTTGTATCCTCTCTCTCCCTTTCTCACTGTCTCTTTGTCTGCAGGCTTGAAGGGATCGGTCTTATCTTGATCATCCACAGCAACACATTAACCTCTCCTCTCTTATCTCTACACTGGTCATTAGTGCCAAAACCCTTAACGTCCTATTGACAGCGGGCACAGAACTCTGCATCTGTGTGTGCGTGCATGCGTTGAGTTATCGTAGGTGACATGCGGTTTAGATCTGCTGAGTTGGTGATATGTGCCGATAACATTATTAGCCTGTGTTGTGTGTGTGTGTGTGTATGTGCAAAACATAGCAAGAGAAAGTGGGAGAGGGAAGTATGCTGGAATATTTCTTCAAATTTATTTTCTATTTGGTATTATGAGGCATCTCGCCAAATTTGAACAGATGATAAAACATATTTATGTGCTTTTATTTTGATCATTTACTGATGTGTACGTTTAAAAAGATCTGATTAGCAAATCTTTTTTTTACAGTGTAATTCATACTAAAAGTGGAGAATTTTTTTTTTTTAAAAAGGTCTGCATTACGTTCTCCTCCCACTTGAAATCTTTGCAGGAAAATGCAATAATTCAAAAGGCAGCCATCAGTTTTGCTATGAGGCCATTTAGAAAGTATTGAGGAAAAAAAATGTGCTTCCTGTCTCTAATGCGGCAGTATTGGTGTTGAATGGGTTACTCCATTTGCTGCTGTTGGAGCATTACACTTAAGCTCTGTCAAACAGCTGTAAACAGCAAGTCTATCGTAAATTAAATCAAGCCAATGTTATCATGTCTTGACACACGGCAATCAAATCATTTATAGCAGTAATTTTTGCACCTGCTTTAAACACTCCTTGTACATCCGAGGGATTTTGAAATACAGAAAAAAAAGTAACAACAAAATATATGTTCACATAAATCCATTCATTTATTGCTTTTCACTTGAATCTTTTCAGGGTCACAGGTGCTACAATTATTGTAATTGCATATATTAGTGTATCTTTTGCTGGCATATAACTATTAAAACTGACTGACTGAAAACAAAATCACATTTCTGATAATACATGTCATAGAGAAATCTAGGCATTTAGTTGTGCGTTAAATGTGTGCCACTGTTTGTCGCTAAATGTAGCACTTATCTGTCTCAGTTTTTTTTTTTTTTTTTTTTTTTGGTCCCCTCCTGGCCCTGTGTGTTAGTGGGGCTGACAATCTAACAGGTTAAAAGAATAATTGGAACTCTATTTACCCCAAACAGCCTCTCCTCTGCACATAATTACACACACACACACACACACATGTGCACAGACACACTATCACATACTGAGGCACACTCAGTGAGAGAGAGAGAGAGTGAGGGAGGGAGAGAGAGTCCCTGCGCTAATATTTAGGTAGTAACAGTCATGTGTTTGAGTGAACCCTCCTCTTGTCCTCCTCTTCAACGCAAAGCACTGTTAACCACTGGCACTCACTGAGAGAGGAATACACCCCGCATTGACCGTACCCATGGTGCTTTGGGTGTGGATGTGCTGTATGTGTGCGTGTGTGTACTGTATGAGAGAGACAGAAAGATGTGTATGTGAAAATATTATGACAATGCCATCCCTCTAAGGTGAGGGGTTCTATAGCTCGTGAATATCTGTAATTTATGAAAATGCTGTATATAGTAAAGCTGTGACTATTATTTTCATTGATTACTCTTTGATTTTTATTTATTTATTTATTTATTTCTTCTTCTTCTTTTTTTTTTTTTTTTTAATAAACTGATTCTGGTCTATTTCCCAAAGCCCAAGGTGAGCTCTTTATATTACTTATTTTGTCTGATGAACAATTCAAAACCCAAAGAAATTCAATTTACTGTGATGTCAAACAAAACAGCAGCACTGGAGAGGAATCTTTGGCATTTTTACTTGATAAATGATTGATTTGTCAACATTGTTGTGCTTTATTTTTCTGGCTAATTGGTATACTAATAAAAACATTACACATGCATGTTTTTGAGGGGACCATAATTAGGTTATAATGTTTATTGGCCTTTTTTTTTGTAACACACTGCAAGTAGAATTGTTGCTAGAATATTAAACCTAAAATATAGGATATAGACTATAATATAGAACCAGCATATCTGCAAATAGCTCCAGTTTTATGAAGCTTCCTTTTGCTCTGTAATCAGAATCTGCTTTATTGACAAAGTATGTTTACACACACAAAGAATTGACTGGAGTTTTACTTGTATGCAGTACAGTATATGCATGTATATATAGCTGCAATGAGTAGTCGATTAGTCGATAAACAAAAATAGAATTGGCAACTGAGTCATTAATCGTTTGTCATTTTTTTAAGCAAAAATACCATTTCTGGTTTTTTTTTCTCTTTCATTATGCGGTAGCATGTGTATATGTTTGGACATATGGTTGGACAAAATATTTGGTTACATTACATTAACCCTTAGGAAACCGTGTTGGGTATTTTTCATTGTTTTCTGACATTTTACCAACTAAATGTTTAACCAGTTAAGCATAAACAGACAAGCATAAACTGAATATTTAGATACTTCCATGTTCAGCACAGCTGCAGGTATAGTCCCTGCATCAAGTCTTCAAGTGTGTGGTTTCACTGTGCAGCTCAGAGATGCAGTGCCTGCGCTTGGACATTGGTGGCGTTGCTGCTGCATTGTGATTAACGACCGCTGTAGTTATACTGTGGATCCACTCACGGCCAGCATTACATTAGGAGACATTATCTAAATACTCAACAAAGTGAAATTGAATTTAGGGCTCCTTCTCCAGCCTACCCCCCCAACCTCCCAACCCCTCCACCCCCCACCCCTTTTTTCTGGTTCAACTGGCCCGCTCTAGGATCCCATTCTCTCCTTATTGTTAGAGTGAGTCAAGCAGGATCCTCTGCTCTTCATCCGCTCTCAAATTGAATCACTCTCAATTTGACCTTTTTATGTACCAGAATCTTGTACAGATGTACAGTATGTGCATGCAAGTAACATTTGACACGTGTGTGTTTGTATGTGCCCATATGTGCCCCTGTGTCAGCTCGTATTGCTTACAGTGAAGTGGGAAACAGCATCTCTCTATTTGCTGCAGAATAGACCAATTAGTGTTTAGCAACAGAGCAGGAACCCATGTGAATGTGTCATTGATTAGCAGGATTTGGCTAATCATCACATCTCATAAACTCACCCGCTAATGTCAGCTGGATCTCCTACAGCACGCCTCCTTCTCCTCACTCAATCTATTCCTCTAACTCCTCTTCTCCTTTTCAGTTCCCTCTTTCCGTCTCTTTCCACACTCGTCTTTTTGCCCATCTGTCTCCATCTGTCTTTTCTCCCTTCCTTCCTCTGTTTTTCTTCCCTCTTCTCAATTTCTTCCTTCCTCTCTTCTCCTTTCTTCTCCTTTTTTTTTCCAACACTGGAGGGTTTACAGTAGAAGGAGCTGAGCGGATGCTGACTTCCCTGCTCGTACATCAGGAAAGGAGAATAAGAGTCTGCACTGCTTCTGATCTATAAAGCTGATGTCTTCTTTTTTTAATTTTAATTGTCCATTCTGCAATTTTTTTCTCAGAGAGCTTTTACTGCACTCTTCACTGCAACTGGAAAAAGCTATTTATGAGTCAGTTTCTGACATTTGTTAGATGTCATCTACAACAAGGGAAAGTAGTGCAAAGAAACTAGCTCATACAATCCCTTTCACTTTCAGCCATCCAAAACTGTGTTTACTTGTTTAATTAAAACCTCTCTTTCCATTTTGTCATTTTAGGTCAAAAACGGTGAGAGAAAAAAATGAAATGGGGTTGTTACAAAAAGCAAAAGCTAATGTATGTGATGTGCATTATCCCAAATCTAAGCACATTCTAAGACATTGGCCTCATGAAACTGGGCAATGCCTTGTTTTAGAAAGTGCACTAAAGGGACATTTTTATGTGACTGAATAGCAGGAAGGATGAGGTTTTTATTTTGTTTCTTTTTTTTTTTTAAAGTATTGTGTTTTTTCATTTATTTAGCAAACTGACATTTGCTTTCAGAAAATATTATCACTCTATTACAACAATGCGGCTAACGATTATTTACATATTCGGTTAATCTGTAGATCACTTTCTTTATTAATTGTTTTGGTTATAAAATGTCAGAAAATAAGGAAAAATACCTTTTACACTTTCCTAAAGTCCAAAGTGACTGATTAAATTACTCATTTTATTCAACCAACACGCGAACCTAAAGAGGTTCAGTTTACTAACACAAAAGATAAAGACAAAAAGCAAATCCTCGCAAGTTGAAAGCATAAACAATTAGTCCATCATCAAAATAACTACAGATTATTTTTCTGTTGATTAACTAATAAATTAATCGACTGATGTTTATGTTCAAGTGCATTCATTTTTTTTTTTTTATAGCACAGGCACTGCAGTTAGAGAAAACTAAACTTTTAATATTAGAGGAAATTACAATTTGACAATAATGATTTTGTAAGTACCTGCTCACATATTTATTGGAGGAGCTAAACGGGACAAACGAAGACTTTTTAATTCATTTCATCTCTTTGCTTTTGAATAAGAAGAAATTAAATTAGCAGTTTTGGAGGTTTGTATGTTGTGTAATAGGTATTAGTTATCATATTAATTAGCATCTGTTTTACACAGTACGGTGACCAGCTGGGAGCATGAAGGAGGACATGCTGTGTGCACGTTAGTGTGTGCGTGTGTGCGTGCGCATGTTCCTGTATGTGAGAGGTTGCAGGGGGGGAACTTACAGCGTTTGATTTGTTGTGTTGCTAATGTGACACTGATTATACAGGTCAGAGTAAAACAAAGCGGTGAGACGCTGCAATGCTAATACAGACGCTATGATAACAGGGTTGCCATCACACACACACACACACACGCACACACACACACTCTCAAACACAGATAGCCAGATATACCTTCATATGAACATATAGACACGTATGTATGCACATGTACACATTCTTGTCTCCTTGTAAAACACATGCAAAGAGAAACCAACACACTCATGACACACACATTCACACTTCATGGAAAAGCATCTCACAATGACTTCAACAAACCACACTGAGCCTTTTTTTTTTGTAAGAGGTAGACTGTTGCCATGGAGAAAGGAGGTTAGTGAATTTGACCTATGCTATCATGCTAGCTTTGGTCCCGCAGCTGTAATTTCAAATGAGAGAAAAAAATGTGTTTCTCACTGAATTGATTTATCCCTATGTTTATGAGTAGATAAGTGCAGTGATGCTTAGATGGAGGGTTATTTTCATGGGGTGACTCTTTTGTGTGTATTGTGTTTATCTAGGCCACTGTTGATGTAGGGAGTACTGTAGCTCTTTTTCTCACAGCAGGGACCCTCTTTTTGTGTTTGTGTGTATGTGTTTTCTGTATGTGCGCCTGCGATTTGTTTGCCTATGTGTGTGTGCCAATCTCCACCGCAGGTATGGCAAAGGCATGGGAGACATTGTGGTTAATGGCGAGCAGTGCGTGATCAGACTGCCCTACAACAGTAACAAAATCAACCACAATAGGATGGAAAAAGTAAAAGCGACTAAATAACATGCAGAGTATTTGTTCTGATTTAGTCACCACATAACCTGTTCTTCCATTTAAACTGAGCCTGTCTTGTGGCCTTGGTTCAGTTTGCACTGCCTTTGATGCACTCAAAAAATAAAACTCATCTCTTATTACCTGCACCTCCAGCCAGTTTTACATTATTTGACACAATTATTCATACCAGAAGAGCATGTCTGCGTGTTGTACGTGTTTGTAACATATGGAAGATGACAAGACAGTAAATAGGGAGCCAAGATAGGGTTGTCTGTCTGGGTTTTGGGGCAATTTGCCGGGGCGGGTGTGAATGTTGGTCGAGATGGGCGGGGGACATGTCAATCATGTATTTGACAGGGCCTTGTATAGGCTGTCATGTTGCCTGGCAGCCGAGGCAGAGGAGCCACGGACCTGGGGGCCAAGCAGGGGTCACCGTCTGCCCTAAACGGACCCCTCAACAGCATGGGGTGCAGATAGGCGAGGCGTTGCTCCGAGGAGGTCAGCCCAGGGGTGATCCAATTCTCTGTGTTTGGGCGTCGGGAGATTGTGTGCTCACCTCTGTCAACCCCGCCACATACAGGTCAGCAAAAATAAGATGGAGAATCACAACAGCAGTGAGAAGGGTTGATGTGTGTGTGAGAGAGAGAGAGACAGAGAGTAACCCATGGTGTGTGTGTGTATGTGTGTGTGTGTGTGTGTATGTGAATGTATGTATAATTCACCAAACAAGGTTGTCTCTCCCATCCTTTTTCCAGTCTGTGCAGGCAGTGTACTGGAGTGCCTCTTAGTTCTCAGTTGACCCTTAAAGGCCCCAGTGGGTATACCGAGGGGGTGACTTTGCTCCTGTATCCCGGGAGACTTCCATATTCATTGTTTCCTTTTTCTTCTCTCCATAAACCTGTTATCTCTCTTTTATTGTCTTTCTGTACTTCACACTTACTCTGCACTCTCAGCCTCTCTTTTAACTTTCCTCCTCAGGGAAACTTCTCACCTTGCTCCTATATGCTGAGGATGTTTATGCAGGTCAGTGTTGGAAATTCCTGTGTGAACCATCTTTATTGAGGTATAATACAAATCAATCAAGTGATAATTCTTTCAGGTTTTGCTTTACCTTCAATAGTGTCAACAAAGTGTGGACTGTGGAGGTCAAGATGTGTGCAGATTTGATCAGGTTGTATTGAATAACTTGTTAAAAGTAATATTGTATCTGCTGAAGGACACAGAAGTACTAAGTCCTTCAGCCCAGGATATTGTGAACTACAGCCCAACACATACAAGATTTTTAGGGCTGATGCTGATTTTGATATTTGAGGGTTTAAAAAAACCCTTTCTTCTGATCCAACAATCCCTCTAATATTACCAGTCCTTGGCAGCTGTTTTGAAATGTGATGGGCAGACATTAGTTAAGGGGATTAGCGTTATTCTGACAAGGTACTGTCTTAGCTTTAAACTTTTCAGACAAACTGCCTTTCTGATATCTCCAATGAAAATCAGACAGTGTTTCCAATGCTGCAGCTGTAACTGTGCTGAAATGCGAGTCACAGATATATTCACTATTACGTCATTTAGGCTGGGTAAAATGGGCCATTAGTCATGGCATTAGCTAGCTTCGTCTCTAACTAGTTTTGCAACATAAACTGCAAGCTTATGTTTTATAGCAGCTACCAGTACTGCCGTACTGATGAGGGAGGAAATGATAGTGCAAATTAACTTTGTCAAAGGGCTGTAGCTTACACTGCTGGTAGGGCTGCTGCCAGGCTTATTTAGGTAACACAACAGGAGAAATAAGAGGGCATGGTTTATTATCATTCAGGTACTGTATTACAAGTGAAACTGAGCACCTTACCGTGAAGACACAGCTCCACAAACAACAACTCCATTCTGCTCTTCAGCAGTCAACTGAGCTGTGACGTGTTTGTTGTTGCCATCAGTGGAGAATAGTGATACTGGTAATGAAACAGAACAAGCACCCACCTTTCACTTTCGCATTAATTTAATTTGTTACTTACTGGCTGCTTTAAATGCTGATACTGATTTACCTGTGATCACTTTAAACTGGCCAATAAAATCAGCCGCCAGTGTATCAGTTGGGCTCTGTTATGGGCATTATATGACTATTATTCAGAACTGAGTGTGTGTGTGTGTGTGTGTGTGTGTGTGTGTGTGTGTGTGTGTTTGTGTGTTTGTGTGTTTGTGTGTGTGTGTGTGTTAAAGGAACCAGTGGGAACTACCATCTGGTAGTGAAGGCCAGTAGACCGTTGGAGCTGTGCTACCCTACACTTGTCAGTGGCAGCTGTGTGTGTGCGTGTGTGTGTGTGTTTGTTGCACAAGTATGTGAATGTGAATGCTTAGAGCTATATTTACGTGTGTGCGTGTGCTAACATGTGCTCACTAATTACGATTGTCGTGGGTGTCACTGTATGATCAGACCAGTAACGGTCATCATGTGTTGACACATCTAGTTTCTAACCAACTAATCTGTTCCTGCCTCCTGTGGTTCTACAGCAACGAACCTCTTACTGATTTGTGGAATAAATGCTGTAACTTAATGTTCGCTTGTGTGTAATACTCAGTTTTCTTTATGAAGCTGTGAGTGACACACAGCTCAGTTGTGGGTTTTTTTTTGTTTTGTTTTTTTATTTTAAATAATATGTTGTTTAGTCTTAAATCTTTAGCTGCAGCTAATGATTATATTTAGTGCTATGAGCACAAGGTCAGTCACATATTGAATCTTGGTGAAGCATATACTGTTTAGCAAAATGAGATGTGATTTTCTTTTTTTTTTAGGCCAAACTATTATAGCCTTAGTGAGGATGAGCCCTTTTGTATGAGGTACCAGATTATGTGACTGACTGATTGCAAATGGGAGGTATCACTGCCACCTTTTTTTAAACTTGAACAAGCTTAGCCAATGGTTAAATTGAGACAAGAAAAAAAAATATTGGACAGTGGGGCTGCCCACTGATGGGATTAGTGGGCAGCCCCACATCTACTGTATTTGGTTTCTTTTCATTTCAGTAAAAATAATTTTGCAGAGATGTGAAAGTTAGTTGTGATTGGTAATCCATCACTGAGAACGCTCAGTCCACTTTATGTTTAACATCATCGCGAACAGGGACACTTTTGAAAACATATTCCCTTTTGGCGCATTCAAGGATGCTTTCTGAGGTATGAAGCCTGTGTTTATTTACTGTCTCATGGTGATAACTGCTGCATCACTCTGCAACCAGCTATCAATTCCAGAATTTCATGAGCACACCACAAAGGAAGAGTCAAGGATGTTCCCACTCAAAACAAAAATACCACAGTAATGTAGCTTAATATAAATGATACAAACAAAAATGTTGGGGTTATGTTTATTTAGGGTCGCTTTAATGGGTTACCTCAAACAAGGTTACAACACTCAATAGACGTAAGCACAAAGAAACAGTCTTGAAAGATGAGGTTATGTTATAACTTTGATCAAGTTTAGGCAACGAAAGCATTTTGATTTAGACTGATGTTAAAATTAAGTAAGACCAAAACTTACCTATATGTCTAAACTTTATTCACAAGAGAAATATTCTTGGCATGAGTTAGGAAATGAACATGGATCATTGGATTTGAATTACATATTCTATATGTTAATACAGCATTAACATGAGTTAGTAATAATCAGACTATTTCAGAGCCCTAATTCTAGCATTTGTCAACTTTTCTAATTTAGCTTAACCTGCTAAGTGTCTCTCCTGCTCTTCTTCCCCTTCATCTCTACTTGTTCATTCTACCCCCTCCTCTGCAACCCTCATCCCTCCGATCCCAAGGGCAAGCCAAAGGCTGACAGCTTTGTTTGTGTTCTCCACTAAGTGATTTTTAATCAACTGGTCTGCATGAATCCTCCCAAGGGCCAAAGCAGCAGAGGCTGCAAGAGATTGAGCTGAGGGCTGGTGGTTGGCTGGCTGGTGATCGTGGAAGCGAGAGGAGCTACAGACCACATACACAAGAAGCCAGCTCATTTTAAAAATGCTGTATAAGTGTTAAAAATAAACACGTGTCCACAAAGGTTTTCAGGTCAGTTTTGTTGGGATATCTCAATTACCATCATTTACCATCTTGTTTACCATATACTGTATATTTTCTGGAATAATGAATGATGATTCTAGAATGATGATTCTAGTTGTTCATCCCATGTCAGAATCAAAACATGTTTCTTTATATTCAGTATTAGTGGTTTCTATTTCTCTCTTCCACTGATTTCACATTTTAATACTGACATCACTTAAAAACAAAAGTGTTAAAAAGCATGCACATACACAACACACACACACATACACACAAGCTGTGAACACACACAAGCTCACACTCCTGTGATGTGACTGTTATTGTTCTGCAGAGTGGATTGTCACAGTGCTTGTTTTGAAATGTCTTTCTCAGGGTTTCTTGTTGAATGCAATTTTTTTTTTTTTGCTTTGAGCTCTATTTTTGTTAAGGGTCTTTATTGAGCTCTGTAGAACTGGGCTGTAGTATGTAGGCCTACATCATGCAAAAATTTAACTTGGTTGTGATTTCCCCTTTTTTGTGTGCAAGTTTAAAATTGTTCCAGTAGAAACCACTAATGATTGTAAACAATAATGTTTTGCAGACATATGTTGCAGGGACTACTAGAATCATCATGCTGGTGTGATTGCAAAGGGTTAAATCCGGCATTTATTTTAAGTGCTTTAGAGGAGATTCCAAAATACCGAGATATATATTGTCTATTCCAAACAAGCTACGTACCAACTGTACAGTCATTAGCTGTAAGATGCTGATCCACAGATTGTGTGTGTCGGAGAGCTTAGGGCGGGTTTTTGGTCTGTTGGAACTAGTTCATAAGATGTGCTGTCAGGCAACGTCAGATGTGTTTGTATCGGTACTGAATGGCCACACTCAAAGGGAGAGTGAAAAAACTCTTAGAAAGGAGGGAAGACCCAATGTCATTTAAAATTGAGGGATGACGACACATTTTCAGACAGTCTTTCCAGTGAGTCATTCGTAGTGTACTTGGCTGTTCACAGGAAAAGTGCCACAAATAGTTGTGTAACAAATGAAAAAGAGAAATGAGAGAGAAGTTCAGTTCTTGGCTCTTTTCTCTTCTTTATACAGCTGGCCAGCTATGGTGTGAAGTGGGTGTGAATGTCAGATCTGCCGGTTTTGGAAAGTTGCAAAAACGGTGGAACGCAGACCTCCCTTATCTGAAGTCAGAAAGGTATGGGAAGAGGAGGGAGTCTCTGAAGCTAAAAAGCTCTGTTCTCCTCATTCATAAGCAGCTGCCATTTTAAGATTTATCCACTCTAAAGATTGCATTTGAAAAGCTTTGTTTTTAAGGAGAAAAACTTTGGTTTTGTGTGCATTAAAGACCAAAAATGCGATAAAAAGATGCATCTTGAAAGTTAGCTGGCTCAGTATGGATTTAGATATAGCAGGCGACAACAGGTGGTATTTTAGAGGTCGGGGTAGAATTGGTATGTTTAGTGTCCTCTTAGTGTTCCTTCATTCATTGAATTGGATTAATTTGTTTCTCACGTCTTTTTTTCCTCAGTATTTCAGTATTCTTTGTGGAGGACAATGAGGTGGGAAAGTGCAGGGTTAGAGAGAGCAGCATATCGGGTAGCTGCTGCTGGCATCACTAAGAAATCCATTTTCTAACTTCCTATAAATAGTCATTGTTGGGACTGGGCTATGACAGTATATAGACTTGTCGACTGTTTTTTGTTATATTGTACATTTAAAGGATTTGTCATCTTGATTTGACAGGTATGAGTTGAAAACTCATTTAAAATTTTCCAGAAACTGACCATAATGTCATATATATAACTATCAGTGGTATAAGACTATATCTACCACAATAGATGATTTTATCCAGATTACTGTCCTCTTGTCACGATCATGAAAATGTCAGGTTTTATACAGAGATTTCCCTGCCACTCAGCTGACATTTCAAACCACGTGGAACAGTATAATGTTCAGAGGACTGTGTACTGGTGGACTGATGGATTGTCGTCTGGCGGCTGTCAAACTGGAGGCGTTGTGTCGATGATGCCACTTATTAGGAGATGGGATTAGTCTAGAGATTATTTATGTTATTACTTATGTGATAATCCACAGACAGAGCGGCAGCAGAGATTCTCGCCTTATCAAAACAAACAACCATCAAATGCATCCTCTCTCCATATAGAACAGATGATGCATGCAACATCATGTGTACAGCCCGTTCTCTCACATCTCTGTATCCTTGATGTCTTAAAGAGTCTGATGTGAACAAAATGGAGAGCACACGTTTAAGGATTATAGCAGGCTGGATCTGTTTACCAGTATTTATTTTGTTCTGTGGCTATCGCAGTGTCATGTCGAGCACTTAAAGTTCAGGTGTATAAATATCACGTTACAAGCCCTGGAGCATAACAGAGAGTGCATTAAACAGGGAAGGAATTACAACACTTGTCATCTCTTAGTAGGTGAATCAGTTAGCCCACACACACAGCGAAAGAGAAAAAGGCCATGATCTGAGGTCTCTATTCAGTGTTTTAACTCTTTTGATTTCATTCAGTCTGCACTGAGCAAGTCAAGGTCCTGAGTCTACAGAGAAATGGAAAGAGAGTGGGTCAAGTGTTACAATATTGGAGCAGAGGGGAGTTGGGAGAGGAGGCCTGTACTCATAAGGGCTGTACTTGGGTTTCCTAATGTTAAACAACCATTACCAATGTCACCAATTAGATGAGAGATTATTGGGAGGCTGCATCTGTAAAAAAAAAAAAAAAAAAAAAGAAAAGAAAAAAACAACTGCTTCTATATTCTTTCCCTCCATCCTCCTCTCCTTTGAAATAAGCTAAGCAAGAGAAACTTCCTTTTTTATGACCGGATTTGTTCAGTGATTGCATCAGAGAGTGCCAGTTGCTCACATTTGGACAGGGCTCAGGTAGAAATGAGATTAGTCGGCCTCTGTGGTTCAACTTTAGCACCAACAGACCGTGGCATACAGTAGGATGTAGTGAATGCATTCAGCATCCTATACGCACACTCGCTCAGCTGTTTGCTATCATGAGTGTCTGGTCTCTTTCCCTCCTTCGGCTCTGCAGAAGCAGCTGCGGAGGAGCAGAGATAACTCTTAACTTTGTTTTGACACTTTTGATTAAGGACCATTGAAGGAACACCTGTATGGCGGTAGGGAACAATGCACCGAGCCCGTAGAGAGATTGATTTTGTGCATTAGAGAAGCAGCCTTTGTCTAAAGCCACGAGGCCCTTTGTTATGCTAACCAGCCGTGGAAGATTTCCAATTCAATTTCACCTGAACGCTGGTCAGCCGCACGCTCCATTGTATGGCGTCCCTCGGGCCCGGCAGCCCCCACCACCACCGCTGCCACCGCTGCCTCTCCCCTGTCGTCTCTCAAACTGCAATTTAGCCGCTGAGGAGGGTGCGTTTGTGTGTGTGAGTTCAGGAGTGTGTGTGTGTGTATATTTGGGGGGGGGGACTGCAGCCTAGATTGACAGCCGACTGGATACTCTTGCCACAGTATTCGCTGCATCCTGTCCTTGTGTGTGCAGTGGGCTGCGGAGAGGATCACAGTGAAATGAGATGATATTAATTATCCTAATCCTGATAGCTCTCTCTGGAACTCTGCTTCCACTCGTCTGTCTCAGGAGAGGACTTGGATGGTCAGACAGAGAGAATGTCAGAGAAATGAAATGAAAGCCGACAAATTCAGTAGAGAATACTCCCAACAAAAACATTGCTTACTGAAAAAGGTAGATTTGCCGTTCTGTCTTTTGCTTTTCTTTTCATGATTTCATGGTTGCTTAATTGTCCTTCTATTTCCAATATTCCATTCTCATCTTGTAATTGAGAGTTCTTTTGTGACTCAGCGAGTATCTTAATTAAGAAAAACTGTAGGAATAAACATAGCATGAAAATACAGAATATCACATTTCTTTTTTAATTGATAAATTTATGTTTTTTTAACCCAAACTGATAACTTGTCAACTTTTTTTCTCCTTTGACTCAGTAAAACATCCACAGTCTCACGCACACGCCTGCATGCACACACCATTTTGAAGTTATTATTTATCTATTGCCAAATTTATTTTCTGATAAAACTAAAGGAGGAGCCTTTTTTAATTGAATATCTCTCCAAAAGAGCATATGATAATTGAACCAGAGGGGAAAGGCAGGCTGCATGAATAGGCCTGTATTACATTGAGATTTGTATTAAGATCAAGTCTCTACAGTGATGAAATAACACAATGCTCAGCTGCAACCATTTACTCTGATACATGCATTAAGAGAACTTCTTAACTTGCTCATTATGCTTGATGATTGTATTATTTTAGTGGTGTCACACTCCAGTAGGCAGGATTTGATAACATGACTCTCGGAGCACGCAGTTATTAATTAGTTTTTTCTTTTTATGTCATGAAAGAAGTTGCTTGGTTTTGCTGAGTGAAATGCAACTTCAAATTTCTTTCAAGTCCTTTGAAGTTGCAGTTAAAGCATGTGCGTATGTACAAACAGCACCTCCTGATTTTTGTGTCTGTGCTGTATTTAAGTGTAGCGTACACTGTGGCGAATCTTGCTCTCCTGTGTAGAATTATTTTATAATAACCATTCATATTTTGGGAATCAAATACAGTGTTCAATGTACAGTTTATTTCACCACGTTTAAAATTAATTGATTTGTCGTTTATCTGTGTTTGCATGGTTGTTTTCGATTCTGATAGTTCTTTGTTCCGTAATGCAGCACATCAACATAAATGTGTGTACAGAAAGGCCTAATCCTGGCCTGAAGTGGAGGTACAGTATATTTAGAGCGCTTTTGATTGTGAAGGTTGTTATTATTGAATTTGAGTGACGATCACGCTCGTTTGATCATGAATCAATGCCTCGCTGTTCGTTCGTTGTGATGTGCTTGAGGGGACGCAGAAGTGTAGAAATTGTTTCATGGGGCATTTTGTGTTTCTTGGTTTTTGAGGGGCTCTTGTCTTCTCTCTTGAGCTTGCCCTGTAGCCTGATGAGACCCCTGCAGGCACCGAACTCAACCCCCACCCCACCCTCCCCCCTTACTCGCTCACACTCTAAAACCACTGCACCAGACAAAGTGAAGTGAGGAGAATAGCTGTTTACCCCTTGTGCCTGAGGTATCAGTGCCAGCATAGAGTGGCACATCTTCCCCCTCCCCCCCCCCACCCTTCAATAGGCTTGTGAAGTGTGAAGTATATTTTTGTTCTTGTGTTTTTATACCAATTTTAATTCCACAGCTGCATATCTGAGAAGCAGGATTTCCTTGGTTAGCTTCCCAGATTTTCTTTCTCTCCATCTTGCTATTTCCCTCCCTTATATCCTTCCTCACCCACCCTGTCTCCTTCTCCTTCCCCTACAATCCCTAACCTCTCTGTGTGTCTCTTCCCCGCAACCCCTCCACAACAACCCCCCTCCCACCCCCTTCCGTTGCCTGGGGGCTGATTATTTTAGTGGAAATACCGCCATCGTGTATCGCTGCCAGATTCTGCCAGCCCAAGCCTCTGCCACCCCGCCCCTCCCTCCCCGCCCCCATACCCACATCCCTCCACTTAGAATAACCAATCTGATGATGTGACAGTTTCTTTCTCCCTGTAGAAAATCTGCCTCTAACCCTTTTTCTCTTCCTCTTGCGTTTTGGATTCCAACGTTGTTTGACATGTTATAGAAGGGTTTGAGCTTCCCACCTCCGCAATCCTTATTCTATCCCAGGGAAGCGGTTGGCATGGGAATCTAATACTTGGCAAAGAGGGCAAGGAAGGAGGTGGTGATGGGAGGATGTGGGGGGGGGGGGGGGCTTGATATTTTATATTTTATCTTTATTTCTCACCGAAATATCCTCTTCATTTCCAGCAATGCATTTGCTTCAGTGTAGCTTTGTCCTTTGCTTGAATTTGTTGTTGTGTGACTTTACACAAAGTTTTAAAGTAAAATTTTGAGTGTGTGTGTGTTTCCAGAGTGCATGCTTGTATCTGTTTGCTTGTGTCTCATGTAACTATGCCAATGATCTGTGGTCCTTGAGTCGATGGTCATTGGTTGCCATGGCGCTGGCCGGAGGAGAAATCAGGTCCTGTTACAACGCTTTGATGAGAGAGACATAAAAGCCTCTTTCTTCATAACATCTAGACACGCTGTAAGAGTTGCAACTCAGCTGCACCCGTCAGAGCCTGCGGGGTAGCCAACCTTCAGTTTGCAGACATGTAGCTCAGGCTAAAGCACGCCTGAAAGCTCACTCCAGATGCCAATCACACACTTAACCCAAGAAAATGCACCTTTAAAATTTCACTTCGGCAACCGCCGTGATGGTGGTCATTAACTAATTTTTTGTCATCATCTGTCATCAGCTTCATTGTCGTGCAATCATATAGTTAGAATTTGCCAATTATGAATCACTTATGTTGGTTTAAGTTATTTTAGGCACAGGATAAGCCTAGCAGAGGTTAATCAACACTCTCTTGTTACATTGTCTCAGCTAATGTATTGCCTAAAAGTACTCTCTCTCTCTCTCTCTGTCTTTCTCACTCTCTTTCTCTCTGTCTGTTTTTCACAATGGCTCAGCCTTGGTGGGATCTGGCCGCCTACAGATAACCGCAGTCTTTGTGCAACCCATTCTAAACAGATACATACGGTACCATTCAGACAGGTTTTGGTTATTTGTTTGTCCATTCTGATCGTTTACATGCATTTCCATCACATGTCCGTGAACTGATATGTTTATTCAGACACAGATCTGCGTGGTTATACCTTGCACTAATTGCTCATAAAAGTGATCATACAGTGGCTATAAATGTAAAATAGCAGTAATTTAATCTCTCTTAATGCAAATGCAAATGGGCCACATATGTGTTGCATCGCCGTCCATATTAACATGTATGGGAGAGGAGATGGGTGTAGATAACCCCGTCTACACCGACTTGTTTATCAATGTGTGGTTCCTCTCGGCATGCAGAGCAGCCTGGCGGCCCCCAGTGTGAGGCTGAGCAGGCAGAGCTGTCATTGTTTAACGCCTCCCCTGATTAGTTTACTCTCGCCTGATTAGAAATTAATTAAAATGATGACACAGATCCCAGCAGAGGAGAAGGAGGAGGGGGGTGGAGGAAAATGAGGGCTATGTGTGTGAAAAGGGGGTGAAAAGAGGGTTAGTGGTTTGTTGGTGACATCCATTGGGAAGGGGTGATGTTAAGTCAGGGAGCTTTTAGCAGGAGAGTGTGCAGTAGGGAGGGATTTTGGTGTGGAGTGTATGGCAGGCATGAGGGGTAAGTGTTTTGGGCCAGAGGGGGGTAGCGTGCAGGGAGTGGTGCTCTGGCGGGGGACAAACATGGCTTAATGAGTGACTCTTGTCGCAATCAGAACATCGTTTCCTCATGCATTCTAATGAGCTGGATGTTGCAGAGGAGATCGGTTCATGCTCTAATTTATTCAATATATTTTGTGTATTCACCCTGTTTATTTAATAACAGGGCCCGTGCACATTAATCAACATCTCAGCCATCATCACATCAGCGCAAATATTCCAGAGTGAGTTTTCTCTCTCTTCCGCCTGGGTCATGTCACAGCTTCTCAGGACAACATTGCTGGCAAACATTGTGCTGCTGCTATCTGCTTCTTGGTTATTGCATCTGTAGACATGGTGAGTGTTGCCGTGCAAGTCAGAACAAAAGGTTTGAGTATTACACTGAAGCCCGATAACATCGCGGTTGAACAAATATCAGTGTTGTAAACATTTGAGTGTGTAGCTGAGGCTTACATGTCACCCATGGATGAGCCTGTAATTCTCTCTGCTAATAATTCTCCCTGGAGTCCCGCCTCTGTTATCCCACCACGGCCTGTTTGTTGCTTTTCCGTTTCGCTCTCTTGTTTCTTCTTCCTCCATCATTGTCTCAGTGAAGGTTTGGCCGGCCAGAAGTCACACTTTTAATCCACAGGCAGACTGTAAAAGTTTATCCTTCTTAACAACCAACTTTTTTGATCTCTAACGTAAACTGTTGCTTTCCCTTTTGCCTCAACCTTTTGCTCTCTTGGCTCACCACAATCATTTTGTCCACTGCATTGCACTTTTC
Organism: Toxotes jaculatrix; assembly: GCF_017976425.1. Lineage (NCBI taxonomy): Eukaryota > Metazoa > Chordata > Actinopteri > Toxotidae > Toxotes > Toxotes jaculatrix. The sequence goes on along the minus strand of NC_054408.1, from coordinate 8,452,260 downwards.
TACCTTCTTGTGGTTTTTTTTTTTTGGCCTCCCCTTATTCATGTCATAATGTAATCAAAGGGTTGAAAAAGCTAGCGGATGAGGCCATCGGTGCGTGTGTGTGTATGAGGGGGCCGTGTGGTGCGGAAACTAGTGGGTTTCCCATAGCAATGAGGGCCCGTGGTTCTCCTGGTAACGTAATTGGCATGTGTTTCCTGGCAGGTCTTATTGTGGCCTCTCCTAATCACTGTCCCCAGCCCTAACAAGAGCGACCTACAGTATTGCTGCTGCACTGAAGGAGCATGTCTTTTGTTGTTTTATTTCTTTCTCTTTTTTCCTCTTGTCTGTCCTCATCCCCCTCGTCCTAAGAGAGGGACTCGTTGAGACGGCCTGATTACCACAGTCAGATCCACAAATGTGTGTGTGCGTGCGCGCACATGCATGTGTATACGAATGAGCTTGCGGTTTTTTCCCCCTACTATAGAACCAGTTGGTTTATCGAGGCAGACTCCTGCCCAACTGAGCATGTAAACCCTAATTGGGAAATGCTTTAAATAATTTCTAATTAGTACAAGTGTGGTAATAATTGGCTGGGTAATCTGAGGATTAATTAGTGGTGTTGTGTATGTGTGTGAGTGAGTGACTGTGAATGAGTGCATGCATGTGTGCTCGATGAGCACGTGTGTGGGTCATTGTGTATGTGTGCATGTGCATGTGTGTCTGCGCGCTCGTGAACACACTCAGTCGGGCCTGGATGGGCGGATGAATAGACCCCAGGTTCTGCAGCTTGCTAATGGAATCCTGCCCACTCAAGGAGGTCTGTGGAGGAGGGAGGCCAAGACAGAAGCACCTTTGTTGGCCAAGTTGTACTGTGGGTGGCCCCCCTGCCTGCAGACCCTCATTTGTATCACGGTGGGCATCCACCCCCTCTCTTATGACCCCCACCTTATTTAACAGCTAACCTCGCCTCCACCTCCCCTTCACCTCGCTCAGCCATCCCAGCTCTAGCCCCCCCGCCCCTCCATCGTGCACACTGCTCTCATCCTCTTTCTTTGGCTAAATGACACGTTTTATTTTCTTTGACCCAATATGCTCCCAAGCTCGGCTGCTGCTCCCCCTCTCCCCGTTTTTACCTAGACGTATTCTTCAGCCACTTTCTCCTCTTCAGTCATGGCCACCCTCTTCCACCCTCCTCCACATTTCCCTCTTCCCATCTTCCTGTGGAGAAGAGGGCGAGCTAGCGCTGGGCTCTTGAGTTGTGTGCTTCCACCTGGTCTACCCTCTAATTACTGCATCCTTTCTTCTGAAAAAAAAAGAAATGGAGAAAAAAAGAAGGAAATGAAGAGCAAGAAGAGTACAACCACTTGTTACTCCAAGCATTGGTTTTATAACACTCCCCACTGAATTGGCATCCTTGAGCAACAAGAACATAAGATTTTATGGATTCACTGAATTAGAAATTTATATTTCCAAAAAAGCTTTACTTTGAAGAACATTTCTAGCTCTTTATCACAAAGGATCTCTTTGCCATTCTCATTTCCCCCCATATTATATTAAGTCTCCACTCACAACCTATTGAAAGTTATTCCATTCACCTTTATCTCAGCACTCACACTGTAAATCACTTTCCCTCCCACTTTGTCACCTCCTGCCTCCCTTCTCTCACTGTCTCTCTGTGTGACAGATGACTGTCGAGGCCGTACAAATAGGAAGCAGTAAGCAAGTAAACAAACAAGCCGGGATCAATATCCCAGGAGACTAATTGAACAATGACACAAACAATTTTGCTGAAGCCTTCTCTTAGTTAGACTCTCGCCAATCTTGACAAAAGTGTGGCTGGCAGACCAGACCAGTTTTGATAAATGTGTGTTATTAGCTTCAAACCAGCTTTACTCACAAATAATGTTGTTTCAATTCATAATTATATTATACAATTCATTTCACAATTCAATTATACATGCATAATCAAATAGTCCATAAACAACCTGGAAACAATAAGCATAAGCAGTTTTAATTTTATTTTTTCTTATGTGTCTGATAATGTTTTGGCATTTTTTCTTTTCACAGGTGTGATTTGATTTTTTTATTAAGTTCAAGATTTGGGGCATAAGGGGTAAAATTCCTATTTATGCCTTCGAAAAAAGTCCATCTCTGTGGAATTATTTACTGCTAGAGTAACAAGCCAGACAAAAAAGTGAAAAGATGTGCATAGCTGATTGTTTTGAGAAGTACTGGTTTTTACCGTTATTTCCGTCCTTTGTAAACTTAGCATCTACTAACATGGTTATATAGAACACATTACGGTGCTTTATGGTGTTTCTGTGACTGATGACACACACAGATTTAGCTAATGGTGCTTAAAGGTGCTTATCACTGCTTTGCTAATCTGGTTAGTGAGATACATTTACAAAGGTTGTAGATTTATTACGGCTGAACCTCCCTCCATTGCTAACATGGCTAACACACATATGGTGAGCATACTGGTTTTACAGTGGGTTTAAAACTGTCCCATTTTCTCAGTGACGTATACTCAATCCATGAGGCTAGTTCGGGTGCCTGGCCCCTTTCCTGACATTTACTGGGCTGGTACAAGGACGTACCCTTTTCCTTCCCCTCCTCTTCCTCCCATTCCTCCCAGTTAATCAGACTGGTGTGAAAAGGAGGCTGATAAGCCCATTGTCTGGCTGACAATGTCTTGGTGATAGGCCCGCAGTGGCCAACTGGATGGTGCTCTGTCCCCTCTCGTCCTGCATCAACCCATCCCATATTTCCTTCCCCTGAACCCCTCTCTGCTTGCCCTCCCTTCTCCTCACCCCTTTATCAACCCTCCTTCACCCTTTTCTCAGACTCTCTTAGCCCATCTTCGCCTTTGCCATGCTCCCCCCCGCCCCCACAGCCCCCCATAGCCCTGTGCTATCCCTCCCTGACCCTTCTCTGCTTTTCCTTTTGGCTCACCCTGCTCTTCTCTCTTCTCCATTGAGCAGTGCAGAGCCACCAGAGGGAACTCATTAGTGCACTGCACCCAGGTTAATTGGCTAGCTCAAAGAAAAGGACTGAGAAAGAAGAAATGAATTAGAAGAACACCCACTCTGTCCAGGGAGAAAAGGGAATCGACCTGTGTGTTTCTCACGCTGGCAGGTCCTCTAAACAGTGATGCAGCTGCTGTCAGGCCAGATGTGATCCTCTCCTGCTGATTAGTCCTGTAGTCCTTCTAACTCTGCATGCAGAGGGGGCAAGGCCTTGGCCCTTTTGTTGGATTTATCTACCACGGAACTATGTAACAAATCTGTAAGGGGCCCCATGTGACAGGTTCATATTTCTCTAAGAAAAGGAAAGAGATAACATCAAACTGAATTGAAAGCGTTATCCATTGGCTATCTGGATGAGTCTATGCAGAGATGGTGGCCTTGAACGCGTCCATGCTTCCACATGTCCATCAGAGACTTAACAGAGTGTGCTTTGGTGCTCTGGAGGGCACGGCATAGCCCTCCATGTCCTAAAAACAGAGGGAAATGACTCTTGAGGGAGTGTGTTGTAGGAGTGGTGCTTATGACAATACCAGGAGTGTGTGAGTGGAGTCTGGAGTGCTGTCCACTCTTTAATTAACCACAATGCTTCCTGTCGCCTTGGGCAACCAACACATGGCGGCCAGACAACTACTGGCAAAGAAAATAAATCAGCATTATGGTACATCAATTCTGGCACATGCCAAGGCTGGGCAAAATGATTGAAATTATCATCATCATATTAATAAGAATAATTTCCAACATTTATGTGTAATTATAAAACAAAAATGCAAAATTATGTATAGTATAATTGTGCTGCACTGTAAAGCATTACAAATTCCTCATACTTAAATACTTCTACTTTTTTTTGTACAGTTTCTAAGAAGAATTCATTTGGACAGAAATTATAATAAAGACCACTCTATTGAGAGTCAATGAAATATAATACTGAATAAGTAGATACTTCAGTCTACAATGTCATTTTTTGCACACAAAACACACCCATACACACATAATGGGAGCAATCTGGGGTTCAGTTCAGTTCAGATCTTTACTATTCCGCATGAGGAAACTTTTTATTTCTAAACATGAACACAATAAAAACAGAATATTAAAAGTACTGTTTACCAGTGATTTCCCCAGTACTTTGACAATGCTGGCCAGTTGATTCCTATTTTGCAAACTCATATTCTCAACAGATTAGTGAGAGGGCCAGGACTGATTCTATTACAAATCTGTAAAATAGTGCTCTCAACCATCTGTCAACATTAAAAACATTTTTTAAAAATACAGTTTTTCTAGCCATTTATTGCATATTTGCTCAGTGTTCACATATTCAGTATCTAGCTCAAAGGCCCTACTACATGTTGTGGAAGCAAGGGGATTGAACCACCCGCTATACAATTAATGGGCGACTCCTCGCTATCACCTGAGCTACACCCACCAATATGAATGACATACTTGGTAGAGATCCCTTAAGGGTCAAAATTATAGAGGAATTAAGTGAGTGGGGTTATGGGTTGACAAAGCGCTGGCAGATGTCACAGGAGGCGTGAGTAAACAATAAATAACGCACCTCCCTTATTCCCTTTCCTTTTCTCCATCTCTCCTTCTCATTTTCCTCTCTTTCTCTCCGGTGAGATGATAACAGGATCAGTGGTTCACTGGGCTTCAGCCAGCACAGGGATCATATTCATATGAGAGGGGTTGAGACTCTCTCCAGATTGGCTGCTGCACCTAACAGAGTGGGGGGGATTAGGAGTAGGGATAGCAACAGCGTTAGTCACAAGCTCATCTTTTGCCGTCTTCACTTCTCCTCTGGCTCCGCCTCAGTTTGTTGGACATCACTCCTTGTAACCCCACCACCAACACACACACACACACACACACATGCGCGCACACACAAACCTCCCCCCATGTCTTTTCAGCTGGGAGAGAGAAAGCAAAAAGCAAGACAAGGGGGGGCACTGCATAGATTTGCTGCCATTGTGTGTCAATCATTGTGTGTGTGTGTGTGTGTGTGTGTGAGAGAGAGAGAGAGAGAGAGAGAGAGAGGGGCCTTGCTTCTCCAGTGATTAGCTCTGTCAATGCTGGGCTCTTGCTGCTTACAGAATAATACAGTAAGGCCTTGAGGAGCAGGAGGGAGAGGAAAGGAAGGTGGTCTGCCTGTGGGCCCGCCAGCTCTGCGGTCAATGGTGTGTGTTATTGTGTGTGTGTGTGAGTGTGCGTGTGTGAGAGAGAGACACACACAGGGAGAAACTGTGTTTACTCATCTGTCTTGTGGACTATCTGTTTGTGTGGGAGTGTGTATTTTTGGAAGTGAATTCAAGCTGAGTTGCTTGGTTTTGTTAGATGGCGCATGAAATAAGAGGTGGATGTCTGTGAGACTCTGAGAAGGTCTGAACACAGAAAGAAAATTAGTGCAGTCAGATCACACACAAACAAATGCACACACTCATTGGGTATTCCTTCATTTGCTGGTCAGTTAGCTGCATGCACCCCCCCTCTCTTTTTTATTCTGTATTCTCTTCCTCTGTCTCTCTTTCACACACACACACACACACACACACACACACACACACACATCTTTTTGCTCATGTCATAAGTGGGTGTGCAGAGTATCGCCTTGAGCTGCAGATGAACATGAAATAAACACAAACTAGGGTAGTGACAGTTTTAAATCGGCTTTAGATCACTATGAAAGGTAAAGGATTAGGATGCTTTTTTCAGTCCTGAGGAGATAGGACACAGTCTTGGAGGAGAGCCCACTCCTCTCAGCCCACTGTGGGCCGGGTGTCTATCTTCTAATCTTCTAAAGCACTCTTACACCATTTGCATGTAGTATGGCCTACATAGTTAACTTATGCCTGTCTATATAGGCTGTGATAAAAGCGGATATTTTACACAGTGATGGAAGAATAATTTTCCTGTGTGAAATAGCCATCAATTTCACTCTGTTTTTGTTTAATTTCTATCTAGATTACAAATTATTCACCGGAGGCTGGTTTAAATTTTGTAATGCAACTTCTGTTATTAACACAATTCAATAGTTAAGCTTTTCTTCCCCTTTTAAATGGCTTTAAACCTTTACATTTAATATTTTAGAGCCAGTTAAATGTGCTTTTGTGTCACTGTCCGATCGTTAAAATCTTTTTGTAATTTGTATTTGAGTACAATTTATCTATTATTTCACAAATAACCACACTTCCAGTCATTTTTTGAAATGAATGAACTGGCTCTAATTCTCAGTATTTTTCCTCTTTGAACCATTAAAGGCATTTATTGAAACACTACTTATTTTCTGGATTTGTTTTTTTTAAATCACATTTTTAATTTTATTTCAAACCGATGTTCTTATAAGATGAGGAGAAAAGATAAAACTTTTAGTCAGTGCTTTCATAATAAGTCAGGCTATGTCATTTAATCCATATTTAGTCAATATGTTTTGCTATCTAATCGCTCTCTAATTGTAAATATATAAGCTATCGTGCAGGCCGTGCACTCCTCTTTTGATTACCGTGGGTTTTGTCAGCTTTTTTCCAACCAAATCAGGCATGAAACCGGCATGAAGACGCCCCCCATCAACCCCCCCCCCCCCCCCCCCCCCCCTTTTTTTTTTTTTTTTGTTTTTTTTTTTTGTTTTGTCCTTATAATGCTTTCTCTCACTTTCCCTTCGAGTGCACGCAGGGAACTCGCAACAAAATCAAATTAAATTTTCTATTGAAAATGTTGCTCTTGTTATTCAGATGGTGGTTTAGGGTCTTTTGTGTAAATCTAATTATTCTCCACTATCAGAACGGTCCACAGGGTAATTAGTCACTTCTCACCAAAGTCCTCCCTGCATCCTCAGATTCTTATCACCATAACTCTGACATTTTAAAAAGAGACATTTTTGTCTCTTTTAAGATAGCCTGGAGTTTTGTTTTTTTTATACAATTCCTTCGCGTTCGCTTAATTTTTAAAGCAATACGTGATACAGTATGCGCGTAAATAGCCACTTCTTTCCGAAAATGCACCTGCCTTTCAATTGTGTCGCGTTGAAGAGGGAAAAGGGGGAAAAAAAAAACAAAACCAAAAAAAAAAAAAAAAACCAAAAAAAAAACCTGAGGACGTTCCTGCCTGTGTGGGGATCCTGTTTTGCAGACAAGCAGAAATGTTGCGCTGTGCCAATCAGAGCAATAATACCGCGCAGAGTTGGGAGGAGAGGCACAAGCGAAGGAGGAACAGTAGCCTGAAATCAAAAGGAGCAGATGAATAGGTGCTTTAAGGTCCGGCTGCGGCGAGAGGTCCGGAGCAGGAGGACAATTCAGCGCCTGCGTGACTCTCAGTGCACTGCAACACTTCCACTTGGGGTAAATTGGTCAGTTTGAGTGGCTGTGTCCACAGTCCCTCTTACAGGAGAAACAAACTAAATGAACGCAATTATTTTATCAGACTAAATCACACCGGAAAATAAACTATATGCACGAATATCATAATACTAAAATAAATCTATAAAGAACCAAATGGTGTCTATAAAGTGTAAAATTAAACAGTTGACTCTAAAGATACTATAGGACTATTGAAGGAATTTGATTTGATAGTTCTAATACAGTGCTGTCCATCATCTTTTTACAGTTTCACCTCTTTAAAAATAGCCAGTAGCACATTTATTTTTGCTTCAGCCCCAAATCTCTATGCCAGTTTACTGACATTTAATTGCTGAAAATCGACCCTGCTGCTGCTTGTTGCACAGCAAGACATGCTTTTTGTTGTTTGCAAGCATTTAATTTTTTTTTTTTTTTTGGTCCAAGTGTTTCCCTCTGTTGTTTTCAAGAGAATTTTTATCTTAAATAGTAAAGGGACTAATAATGGCTCTGTGTAGTGTGAATTTAAAAGAAAACTTTTTATACACCACAAATTGTTTAATACCGTCAGATGCATTAGTTCCTGCAGCACCAATCACTTATATGGTTGTTTTGCAACCAACCTTGCATATATTTATTATTTTAGGTCCAAGAATAAATTTTTATTTATTTTTTATTTATTTTTCTCATAAATGTTTTTTACAGCAGTGCTTTGGTGCTGACTACATAGGCTGCTGTAAACCTCTGCTTCTCCAGCCCATAATGCTCATTTCTGCCACCTGTAGGCTGTGACCTTTAGGCAACAGGGGGAGAGTTTGATTCATTAAAAATGTCTGAAATATTTGTGTATTTGTGTGCATCAAATCTAATATCCAGTGAGACCCTTGAGGTCTGTGGTGGCTTTAAAGAAGCAGCTAAAATATGACTCAGGTCCATTAAATAATTAAAAAAAAAAAAAAAAAAAAATCATCACACAGACGGGGTAAGCCAGGGGAAACAGGAGTACAGGATGGGCAGGCAGTAGCAGTCAGAGCAGCAGATCATGGCTCAGACTGACAGCTGGAGCAGTGATGACTTACCAGTAATTAAGATGAGATGATAACAAAAGCAGCATAAGTGTGTGTCTGTGATGCGGCGACTTTGGCATGTCTAAATGTGTGTCTGCAAATATCAATTTATTTGTGCTTCACACACTACCTGGCAAGTGTTGATAATATGTGATTTTTAGTGGTTTTAGAAAGAGCGAAAGAAAAGAGAGTGGTGGTGCTGGGGGAGAGAAGGAGGGTGTTTTCTAATCAGAGTCACTGTCGTTTTGTTGTCACCTGCTCCCAGACAGACAAAGTGGCATTTCCTGACTGTTCCCATCCCCGTCTGAGTTATCTGACACCCAAAAATACGGCTACGGGGAAGCAGGGAGGCGAGGCACCACAGCCTTATCCCGGTAAGGAGATGGTTTCTTATCAGATCAGTCTAGGAAGTTTATTTTATGGAGTAAATCTGGATAGAGGGGATAAAGAAATGACACATCCCTTGCGGACACAAAGGGAGAAGGAGATTAGTCCTCCAGCAGCATATATGGCTTTAGTTCAACCTGACAGGCAGCGGATTGAAAGGTCATGAAATAATAATCCCCCTATTCTTCTGCTCTAATCCTACGAGGGTGTGTTTCACTATGGGAACGTATAGGCTGAGGCTATGTGCTGCAGGGAGGATGTTCATTTTGTGTTGTCACTGTATTTAGATAGGCATCCAACACTGATTTAAATTAATTAGACTAATTATGATTGAAGAGGGGTTTTTTATGATGAATGTCAGTGCCAGCACGCCTGTCTCTGATGTTAGGGTTATAGGCTTTTTTCTTCTCTTGTTTTTGTGATTCATGTTTGTACATATGCTGGAGGTTATTTTCTGTGTGCCTGGCTTTTTTATCAGACAGGTTGGAGGTTAAAGGGACATTAAAAATAAAAAAAAAATCAGCTGGAGCCTTTTCCTCCAGGACCCCCCCCCGTCCCACACACACACATATTAAGCATTAGGTGTGATGCAGACACACACTTCACCCCAATGTCTGTGTGTATGAGTGTGAGTTTGTATGTGTGTGTCCATGCATGGACATGAGAAAGAGGGAGAGATTATGCCATTTAGGGAAGTGTGATCTAGCCCTTGTGTGTGTGTGTGTGTGTGTGTGTGTGTGGGCATGTGTTTGTTGGGGGGGGGGGGTTGAAGTGAAGGGAGGGGGGGTAGAGTCTGCCCAATAGCCTGATAATCAAGCATCGAAAATGAGAGAGAGAAATTCAATGCAAACTAATGTGTTCCACACAATTACTCGATTAATAATTCTTATTCCATTACAGTGCCATGGAGACTCGGAGAAAGAAAGAGACAGTGGGGAGAGAGAGATTTTCAGAAACGTGGAAGGAGACGAGAGAGGGAGGCGGGAGGGGAGAGAGAGAGAGAGAGAGAGAGAGAGAGAGAGAGAGAGAGAGAGAGCACATCAGGCTAAGAGATCTGCAGTGGCTGTATATTTCCCAATGCCTAGTTAAGGCTGCAAGGCAGGGGTCAGGAAACTTAATTATAGCGTAAGTGGATAGAAACTGCAGAATGATAAAGAGAAACATGCAGACCGATTGGAATGGCAAGGACGGGTTTAATACTATCTTCTCCTGTCTGCTTCCCTCCCACAATACAAGCCAGACCTGCAATCACACAAGGAAACAGCCCATACACCCCACCTGACAATAACACTAATGCATATCAAAATTACATACTCCACAACTGCAAGGCATTTTGCATGGCCACTATTACTTTCCAATTTTGTGAGTTCAAGAAAATACATATCCCGTATAATGGTAATATCAGAGGAACTTATTTCCATGCTGTGTGTGTCAGAGCTTCAGATAAGCATTCACCTGTGGTCGAACAAGAGTTATTATAAACCATATCTGCCCTGATGGACCAGCTGAATAAATAATCTGTTTTTTAATTTTTAGACTCACCATTAATTCTTCATTCTCTCCTCTTTATTTATTTTCCTTAATATCTGAAAGTCCAGATTTTTTAGGGAGCCACATGTGTGTGTTGTAATTCCATGTCTTGATTTGGATTTCAAATCAGCGGGGCTCAATGGGCGGCCCAATACACACCGTCCACTGCGTGAGCTCTGCAATCTATTTGCACTGTATAAGATTTGCATATCTGCTGCTCATGAAGCAAGGCTTTAATTTCCTCCTGCTGGAGATAAACATCACCTTGTTGGAGCAGATGGGCGGAGGCAGGATGGGGTCAATGAAGAAGAAGGAGGACAATGGCATTGGTTCAGGCACTGAATGGCCAGAAGTAATAAAATTGCACAATTTCCATACGTCGCCCCCTTTTTTGGGGGGGGGGGGGGGGATAAATTGGTATCAAATGTGATATAAGGAGATGCTGCAAATTCTGTGAGGGAAGGACAGATTGGATGGTGAGGTGGGAGGTATATTCAGTTTGTTAAATGTCTGTAGAGTTGACTGACAGTCAGGTGCATTCCTCATTTGTAAACTATGCTTGATTGTCATGGACATAAAAAGGTGAAAAATCACTTCTTCTGGTGGATTTTTGACTAAGATCTGACCTTGACCTGACTTTGATCTTTAATGTTAAGTAACTATTTCAAGTTAGCTTTGTTTATACCATCATCTTCATATATCTATCTATAGCTATCTATATATTGTCACCGCCTATATTGAATATAATTAATACAATTTTTAGAGCTAGATTGTATTTTTTGCTACTGTTGGCATATTGTACTGATCACACTAGATGAGAGGTGCCATATTCTATGAGTTAGTGTCAACTAATTACCTTTCTTATGACAATATTAGACACAATGGAAATGATGAATAAGCTTCAGATAGATGGAATTTAATCAGCGTTTGAGCTGGAATTCTGTTCACATGTAAGGAGGTAAATTGGACGTAAGGTTAGACAAAGTGAACTTTTCTTAATTTTCACTTTAACTTATAGGATGTGCGTTGTGGGAGCTCACACATTGTTGAACACCATTTGTATTAGAGGGGGGAGACAGGGATAGCAAGAATAGTTTCTGAATAATGAGCAGCTCATGCGGGAGTTATGTAAACCTCTTGTTATTTGGATGTAGGAACCTTGTAATTAAAGTACTTCTACAGGGGATGGTTCTGCTCTCTGCCTCGAGGAAAGTCGGGCGAGGGTGGAGGTTACAGAGGGTTAGAGGAGGTGGATGAGGTGGAGAGAAGAACACTCCAGTCTTTTATTAACTCACATAGTCTTATATTTATTTATTTATCAAAGACACCTATGCAAATCAGGATCCCAAGTCATGGATCCTGCTAATGACACAGACAAGAGTAATTAATTAAAAGCAGATGCACATATACACACAAGCACACACGCTATACATGTGCAAACCCTCATGTAACAAGTTCATCTAATTTTCAAAGACACTGTTGGATAAGGCGAGAAGAGAGAGGAAAAGGCAAGAAATCTGCATCACAGTGTTAATTTAATCAGACTTCAGTAATACCTCTTCTTCTCCTCCCTCCCCAGGCAGCTTGCGGTTTCTCTGCTAGCTTGAGGAGAAGATGAAGGGAGCTTTCAGCCTCTTAGAAGATGAGGGTTAAAGAACGGAGAGATTAAGAAAGTGAGAGAGCGACTGAAAAGAGGGCTGGGGATTATGTCATCTACAATTGATGTGCTCTCTTAATGCACCTTTAAACATGTGCCACTGGGGCCTGCTTTTATAATGTCTATTCACTTAAAGAAAGGTGGGTTAAAGTATTAACCCAGAAATACTTTGCAACATATGTGTGGCTCATGTATTGAGAGTAGTTATCGGGGTTTATGTCACTTTGATATGTATACAGCATGTGGAGAGATCGTCTTTGTCAAAGGAAGTCCATTTCTGCTCAGCTTCCCATACACTGCCATGCATTGTACTGATCTCCATATCAAAAAAGAGATCCTTTATCGAATGATCATAGGGACAAAATGTGTCTTTATTCTGCGTCTTCAGCTCCAATGAAAATGTTCCCGCAATCTGGTCCAACTTGGACTATGAGCAAAGGATTTATTAAATTGACTGATTCTCCTCTAACCGCTGAATGAATTGTCTCTCAAATTGCTGCTTGTTTCAACAAAATGACAGCGGAGAGAGTGTGTGAGGAAGATCTGCAGATCTTATCCATAAGAATGTTATGGGGTTAAGTGTACTTGGAGGTGTGTGTGTGTGTGTGTGTGTGTGTGTGTGTGTGTGTGTGTGTGTGTGTGTGTGTGTGTGTGTGTGTGTGTGTGTGTGTGTGTGTGTGTGTGTGTGTGTATGTGTGCACACATACTTGTCTCAGTGTCTGAGAGTCTGTACTGTGTGCAACCATTCGATTAAATCCACAGCTATCACTAACAGGATTAGCTGAGTGGACAGCAGAAGTCTATCATTGCTTATTGATTTCCTCTGATTCCCATCAGCCCATCAGGGCAGGACATTTTCTGAGTGGCCCCAGTGGGAATCGCTGCTGTGGGCCAGGGTTAACGCATTGTGGCTAATGTTTCTGAGACGCATCAAAGCAGGCACCCATCTTTCTGTGTCAGGAAAAGTCAAATAAGTCAAAGCTATCAGGGGCAACAGATGCTCCTGTCCCTCTTTCCTGTGTGAAAAATACAGTTTGATTCCATCTCAGGCGAAACGCTCGCGATCAATCAAATCAATGAATCGCTAAGAGAGTAGTGTTGAGCAAGAGCAAGTGAGCCTCACCTGACACTGAAGAGGTCAGAGCATTCCCTTCTCTCCTCAGGTCAATTCTTTTTTTTGTCAGATTAAACAAGGAACTAATTGGCATTTTGTCTTACCTTTACCCAAATTTCTAACTATGTTTATATTCTTCCATTTACCTTGTGATACTAGCAATGGTTGGAAGGGAAGATGCGACTGCCGTATTTACATGATTCCATTCATTGTGATGGGGGTCGTGATTAGCAGAAGCTTTATAGTGGAAATGGCTTGAGTTGAGTTCGTCTTTAATCTCATCCACAATAGACGAATGAGTTACTCCTGTGATGTTCACATGGTACAAGCAAATTGAGTTAAACTTAAAAGGTCAAACATAAATGGCGACCAAGTTGCACTGGCTGGGGTTGTTTGTCCAAAAGATTTTGTACACAGCATTAAAGCTCATTTGTTAATACCAGCTACTTTCCCCTGTCACAAATGACTGCACCATTGTTTTCTTCCTTTAAGACTAAGAGATGAGGAAGTGAAGGAGAGCAGAGCAGAGAGTTCACCCTCGATGGTTCAGGTGTCAAAGGCTAAAAGAGGTCCACGGAAATTGGTGAAATTAATAATAGCGTTTGTGAAAGGGTGAAGAAGACACGTACAAGGAGGTTTAAAAGTGCACCTCTGGATGCAGCTGTGACAGGACGAGAAGAATTAGTCCAATTAAAAGTGGTAATTGCTTTGCTAATTTCTCCTATTAATTTCTCGGAGTGTACGAAAGAGTGGGAGCGTAATAAGCGAAATGTTTTAACCCTTCATTGCTTTAGTTCCTTCCCTCACCTCCTCCTTACCGATGTCTATATGCTCTTCTTGTCTTTTAATAGTTCATCTCAGCTCTCCACCCCATATGCGCTCACCTCAGATTTCTCAAGCTTAAAAACTACCTTTGTCTTTTCTCCGCAACCTGAGGATTTCCAAATGATTTTCTTCGTACTGGCAGTTTGTGAGAAAATGATAATTGCAAAATGAATGATAGTTTATTTAGATTTGATAGTTTATTTTATAATTAATTTTAGATTTAAATGGTTTACCACGTTTATTGTTTTTCATCATGACAAAAATAATAACATAATAATAGATTATGGAGTGCTCAAATCTTGAAGGATGCTTAAGGGGCTGTTTGCTAAATAGCTGGATAGCTTCAGAAACTCCCACACACCACACACCTCTGTCTCTACTTCTCTTTTTTGCACTTTTTACACAATTTGCCGCATTTTTCATGTGAACAACTGAGTTTAGCACTAAGAATACCTACCTGGAGAGACCGTCTGAAAATGTGCAACATAATCCCCATATTTAAACAATATTGTGCTTCCTTGCTCTCTATGATGTTCAGACTTGCACTCTGGTGCAAGTCTGATTAGATGTAAACACTTTTGATATCTGACATGGTCAGACAGCACGTCTTATGAAATACTACAGACAATGCATAAACAAGCTCCAACAGTGGGCCTACACAGGAGCCATTTCAATTGCGTTTTTCAGTCATCCTTCTCATGCCTATCTTACTGAACAGGTACACTTCTATTTTAATCAGTCCGACATTGCATGGGCAACAGCTTGCGTTTAATTTAGGCTGTACACATAAATGTGAGGGTATTTTTTTTTTACTAATACTAAGTCTATTTTCTTCAGGTTTACTCACATGACTACAGTGATTTTAGTTATGCTCTGAATGTGCAGTCTTTCTGCACCTGAATGCATCCTGTGTAGATGCTCACATAGGACTGAAGCTGCTGCTGCTGCTCAGATAACGTGCTGCTTTTGCTACAAAGACCGTGTAGACATTGCCTAAGTAACAGCTAAAAATGTCATCGCCAAGCTGTTTAACAGCTTATGTGGCCACTGGATTTAAAGTAATATAAGAAAGTATTTGTACCAGTCAGTTTTGGGGAACAACCAGAGGACACTAACGCCGGGGGCACTATCACGGAATAAAAATAAACAAAACTTGAATTTCTTCTTATAGATAGGTAATTACAATTTTGACAAAATAATTATGTGAGTCAAAACCAACACCAAGGGTATGTCCTACTTTCTTAGCAAAAATACATTTTAATCTCAATTTAACTTATACCCAAACAGACCAAAGTTGGAGTTAAACATTCAGTTCACTTGTGGTTTGAATGTTCAACTCTTTGCTCTCCAACCTGGCATCATTGTCACTTATTCTGACTGCTGGAGGAACCGTAAAGATTTTTTTTCTCATTAATCATATCATCCAGTTGTGACTGGATATTACTATTGCAGGGTCAGAGAGGAGAATTTCCCTCACAATACTGTCTAGTCTGACTCGATTATAGTCCATACATGTGTCAAAAAATATTCCGGGAACAAATGAATCTTCTCCTCTGCTCTAGCCGACAAGGTGGTTAGCCACGTAATTTGTTCCCGTCTAGCTCAAAGTGTGTAGAGTAGGCAGTCCATTGAATTCCCATCCGTCATGGTTAGTTACACGCTTGTCAGCTGCTCTCCCACTGCCCAGCAGTCTAGCCATCACCCCTGACCTGGAAGCATTATATCTAAATCACATTACATGGCCCTGTGTTCTTTATTTCCCTTTTGAAGTCACCAGAGTGAGACATCTGTCCAGCCCTGTTTGAGTTTACTTCCCACTCAGCCGCCACATCTTAATTAGCTGATCTGATTTTCTGTGTCGGTGTGTGTGTGTGTGCGCTTGCCTTTTGTGCGTGTTTGGGTTTATCTGTGTTTGTGTGTATTTGACAGGGTGCATCTATGTTTGTGTCGACAGATAGGGATTTGTTTGTGAGCTGAGGTGATTGACAGACTGATGGGAAGATGATATGCTGAGAATGACAACCAAAAGGACCTGGAATTCGTTCATTGTGACGATAATTAATCTGAAAGAAAATCCTTGTGTTTGTTCATTATCTATTGAGACTGGATGAGACGGCCTTCCCGGCACTGTCAGCCACAGATGTCCCTCACTGAAGGATTCTGCAGCACCTGAGTCCTTCCTGGCTAAAAAGGTTGTAATTAGTACAGCAGTGAGAGGTGCATGGCCCTGAGATGAGCTTCTCTGTTAAAAAGAAAAAAGAAGTAAACATTTTCTAGTTGTTTTTAAATCAATGCAATTTCAGCCACACTCAGAGACAATGTACAGTTTTCCTCATGTAACCATGTAACTTGAATACGTGGTATGGGCTCTCGACATGAGGCCAAATGCTTTTAGGTGCAGCCCCGATCTGTTTGTGCCCTTTGCAATATCTATGTAGGATTTAATGCAACTGAATGCTTGCCTAACGTTTGTGCCTATACTGAAGGGAACTTGGTTTCAGCTCTCTTGTGTCCTTTCAGTGCTGTTATGCGATATACTGCATTGTCCCTTTTCATGGCTGAGGTAGGAAAAGTCGATATAAATTTTTATCACTGTGAAAGATGGAGAAGTGAGAGGTGGAGGTGGAAGAAAAGATTTGTGTCTCTCCACTTTAAGGCCATTGCCTTGAACCCAAGAACGTAGCTAGAAACGTGCTGTGAAATAGTCTCATTTATACTCTACTGCAAAACTAATTAGCCTAGCAGTACTCGACCCCTACCATCTTTCCACATACAGTCTGTGGACTTGTAGGGCTCAAGGTGTGCAATTACTGCATTACAGTGCTTCTACATGGCAACATTTGTGTGATCTGGACCATTAGCCTTGAAAATTAGGCCTCTGTATTGCCCATTAGATTTTGTTCAGAAAATCAAAATGTGGCACTTTATAAAAGATCACTGATAAGTCAGTTCAACCAAGCTCAGAGCTGTCAGTGCCTATTTGAAACTGTAAACAAGATGCAGCATTTATATTTGAACAGTAATCAAGATATTGTACATGACAGACAGATCAACATATAAACAGAGAAATACAGAGCCACTTTTTCCATTTCATCTCTGTACATAGTGTCTTTGACAGCTGATACATATGATAAAATCATATGATAAAATCAGCTTCAAGTAGTATCTCAGGGTGTTGGAATATTTTTGCATTTTCATAGCACAGGCCTTTCACTTAACTGGTCTTGACTAGTCTTCATATCACGCAGTTTTAGAAACACATCAAAGTGGAAACTGTTAGGACCCCATTTTGTCTTGTGCTGGCATTTACCGCCCCAGAGATCCCATGGAAATTTGTAGTCTAGAAAGTGGAAAAATATCGGTCTTTTAGTGCAGATAAGAAGAGGAAGCCACTAAGGACAGGTACATTTTTAGCATAAGAATCTGTTATTGAGGGAGTAATGTTAAGGCAGTAACTGGTGTCGAAATTTTCACTTTGGTATTTTCAGCTGATTCTCAATTGGCATGTACAGTTTGGTTGGGGAAACACTTGATACACCAAAGCTGTGCAAGTAATGTAACACTTTCCGTGTTCAGTGAAAAGGACGTAGTCGGATAGCACTGCATGCTGAATTAAAGCACTCCCCATTAACACCTGAGAGGACCATGTGTTTTAGGTTTGTGTGTACTTGTACTCATTAACACCTGGTATTAAATGCATTTCAGTGTTCGAATTGAAATCAAATGCTTCTTTAAATTGCAAAATTACTTTTCAATGTAAAATGGCTAGAACAAACACATTAGAAGCAGTGGGCACATAAGGGAATTGTAGGCTCCTTTATAAAAGGAGGCTACAAGTTGTCCATTGACAAAACACAAATTTTTCATGAGTTGACCTGGAGGCTACTAGTTCAGTTTGATATTTTATTGTGACATTGGTTTCATCATAGCTAATTTGAGAGCACTGCTTACCATTCACATGGGTTGAGCATAGCATGGTAAAGTAAGTAAACAAATAATAACAATAATTGGATTGTGAGCAAGTTATTAAAAAAAATGACGTGAGTGGTTTTAAAATCGCTGAAAATTGCAGGTATCCTTCAGTATGAACAGAAATATTAACAGTGAACAGCAAGCATTGCCAAGAAATCTTTGGTCTGGCAAAGACTGTAAGATATCTGTAACTTTTATCTCTTCTTATGGTAGAGCAAAGGAGTAACAGGAGCTTTTGGCATGTAGGGTGCCACCTAAAAGACTTTTGGTGATATCTGAATGACATATCAGCTAGTAGAATTGTAAATCACATTAATAAACTTAATAGACTGAAGTTAGATTGGATTAATGTCCCACGCAGCGACACATTGTCTCAGCAGGTGAATGAAGGAAGTGAAACTCCTCAAAGATTAGCCATTTCTGACCCATTTCTTTCCTGAGCCTCAAAGGCAAGATCTTCTTTTCTATCCTGAGGGATGACTATCCACATCGCGAAGAATAAGAAGGGTGGCATCCCAGTCTTTTCTGGGTTTTTGGAATACACCAGTCTCTTCAATCAGCTGATCCAGAAGGCCAAAGAAAGCAGAGGCAATCTAAGAGTTTCCTGGCATGACTTAGCCAGTGCGTATGGATTGATCCCTTGCTGCCTTATCATTGCTGCTATGGACCACCACCAAATCCCCTACCACATCAGACCATGTGGCCTTAACTTTGGAGACTGGAGCCCTTCCACATTTCTTTCCTGCTGGGATCAGTGTACAACTAACCTCCAACATCAACAAACCTTCACAGGTGGGGAATGAGACAGGATCCACTGTTCAAGTTAACCAGAGAAAGGGGCACGCTGATGCACATACTAGCAGAGGGCAAGACATTTAGCCAGAGAAGGTACAGATAGCATCACAACAAGGGCCTGAAAGTGCTGGCAGACATCTTGGAGCAGGAGAGATGGAAAAAAGCATTGGACCCATGTGAGACCAGCCCCATTCATACAGTTCGACAGGGAGAAGCCACCAACCATCGGTGCATATCTGTATATGTGTGTGTGTGTGTGTGTGTGTTACCACTTACATGGCATGTTCTGCAAATATTTTAGTATTTCTAAAAGAATAATGCCCCACTATAGAAAACAGTTACACATTTGCACTTTATAAATTTAAATCAACTACGCACCCCTAAACCATCCATCCATCCATTTTCTATACTGCTTGATCCGTCAAGGTCGCGGGGGAGCTGGATCCTATCCCAACTGACTACAGGCGAGAGGCGGGGACTAGTTGCCTATTAATCGTAGGGCCGACACACAAAGACAACCGCACACGCTCACACCGAGGGGCGATGTAGAGTAGCCAATTAACCTAATGTGTATGCTTTTGGTATTGTGGATTGAGGAAGCCGGCGTACCTGGAGAAAACCCATGCAGACACGGGGAGAACATCCAAACTCTGCACTGAAGAGCCCAGACTGGGGTTCGAACCTGGAACCCTCTTGCTATGAGGCAGCGCCAGACCAAATAATAAATAATTTTATTTGCTTGAATTTATTAGATTATTATCAGAACACTGATTGTTTAATTGATATTGGCAGCATCTATGTGTTTCTGTGTATGTACTAAAAAGGAATACATCTCTCTGTCAACAACAACAACAACAAAAAAAGAGTGTCCGTATACCCACAAGTAGCATGAGTATGCACACTGCTTTTAGCTCCTTCTGTTGTGGTGTTCTCAGTCCAAGGCCGTGTGCCATTCAGGCAGGGCTCTCAGAGCTCACATCCAAACCTCTGCTGCCTTCAATTAGCATTTAACTCATGAGTGTCAGTCAGTGTCTCCTTGTTCACCAAAGTAGCTGGGAATTCAATTTTTCCCTGCCTCCCTCTCACAATAGACAGATGACTGGGTTAGAGACAACCTCAGAATGATACAAAATCCTTACAATCATCTGCTCCCCTTCTGTGTCCCTCCATCCTCCACCTCTCTTCCTCTGCCTTTCTGTTTTGTTCACTGGGCTGTTGAAACAAATATAAATATTTTAATTTGATAATTAATCTATGGTCATGAAACGTGAGCAAGGCTGTTCATTTTCTGCCATTTTAAACAGGAACAAGCATGTCAATGAGTGGCGGCGAGAACAGAAGTACTGTACCTGCTAACTGATTTGGTGAAAAACTTGCCTGTACAGTACGTAATGAACACAACTTAAGATATTCACATGCTTCAGCATCATAATTATTGACATCTACTGTAACAGTTTAATTAATCCATTAGGTTGTCAGGCAAATACACCAAACATTCTCTGGTTTCACCTTCACAAATGTCAAGATTTCACAACTTTCTCTGTCATAAATGACAGTAAACTTAATATCATAAGGTTTTGGACCAGAGGTGGGATAAAACAAGACATTTTAAGATATGGACTTGTGGAAAATATAATTTTCTGAAGTGATGTAATTACACAAACATCATGTATAGTTGTGAGACTATTTAAAAATATGCATCAATGAAAAAAGTAATGCCTGTGCACAGACTCCAAGTTACAAAATATATTCAGCAAGACAACGTTTCAATCCAAGTCGGATACACACCTCTATGATGACATGTCTGGTTAACCAACCAACCCGCTCAGGGTGATAAACATCTCAAAGCAAATCACAATTCAAGAGGGTACATCTCAAAGTGTAGGAAGTACAAAGACAAAAACAATAGTTACAGCTAGAAAAACTGGAAACTTAAAATTTTGTATTTTGAATTTTAAAATAGTTGAGGATACAAGGACATAAAAACTATAAGATATAAGTTAAATAAATCTAAATTTGAATGTGCCAAAAAAAATTTAATTTCATATTCTAGATTCATTCCACTGCATCTGAGAGTTTGAAGAGTAAAGCTTTAACAACTCTGCCTTTGGAGAAGGAGGGTATTTATACTCGAGCTATGGTGATCGATATATCTCAGAGAGGACACAGGACCATTGTAACCTGGAGGTAGTGCATTTCAAAGAAGCAAATCACCCAATGTCCTCAACGTTTTAGTGTGTTGTCACTTCAGGTGCCTTTTGGAAGAAAAAATACATTTAATCTATCTAATCACAGAAATAAATGTGATTAGATTTATGTTCTCCTTTACCGTGCAAACAAAGGGTTTGTCAGTATCACCTCATAATATTTTTATATTTTTTATAACAGTATACAGTGTCTACAGGTGCAACTAACAATTAGTTTTATTATTAAGTCATTGACTGACTTTTTTCTTAATCAAATTTTGTGATATTTAGAGATTTTTTTAAAAAAGCATCATGTATGTATATATATGTGCCTGTGTGTATGTATATATACACCTATACATATATACATATTTTCATGTTACAAATACACATATATATATAATATAGATGCCACTCAGGCTGCAGTTGGCACTGATTCAAATGATCTCTCTGAGAATCTAATGATCGCTTTCTCATTTAATCATAAAATGGTTATTTATTAAATGCCCCCAAGTCATTTTGCAGAGAACAACTGGCAATAAAAGCATCGTGAACATCCAAGCTTCTCAAAACATATGCTTATTATATTTATTATATATAGTACACACGTGTACTATACATGCACCAATATGTGTGTACAAACACACACACATTGTACCATCAAGCTGCTCTCCATCTGTATATCCAAGGGTCTCCTGCGACCTTCCTCCTAACAAGGCCAGGGGACATTCATACTGATTTATTCAAAGGGACGGTTCTCATTCAATTTTCTCCATATTCATAAGCGTGTTTCGCACCCCCGCTCTCGTTTTCCTTTTCAGCTTTAAATTAAAGGTACAGGAACGAGCCAGGCCTTTCATCTAGGGCTGCGGTGGAGGGGTGTGGGAGGAAAGCAAAGGCGTGTGTGCGTGTGTGTCTATTGGGTGGGGAGAGGTGGAGGTGCGTCAGGCAAGGGAGAGGAGAGACTGGTAATGGTGAGACTCTCTCCACTCTGTATTTATTAGCCCCCACTCCCTCCTCTTTGCCCCCCTCCCGCCCCCACCCCAACGACACCTGGCGAAAAATGATTCATTAATTCAAAAAGCAGCATTTTTGAAAGCCGTATTTCAAAGGCATCGACAGGAAAGAGAGAGGAGCTGAGTGGGGTAGGGTGAGCCGGGAGAGCTGAGCGAGCAGGAGGAGGAGGAGATGGAGGAGGTGGAAGAGGAGAGGGCAGGGGAAGGCAGAGCCGAGGTGTTTGAAGGGGCAGAGTACACTTCAAGTTTCTGTCACGGCAAAGATCAAGCTGGGGAGGAGAGGGGGCGGGAAAGAGGGGGGAAGGTAGAGAGGATACACCATACTTTGTCTCTGTGCAAGTGGCTGTCATTTAGTAATAACATTACAGACCAGAAAATGATAAAACTGTCTCCAAAACTCTTATAAGAAATCAGAATCAGTTTTATGGGCCAAGTTTGTGCATACAAACAAGGAATTTGACTGCGCTTTTTCTTTGCTCTCAGGCAGTACAGAACAACAACTTTTTTTTTTTCACTCTACATGTGCTGCCATAAATTACAGTTACAGTTAACTGACACATTCCTGTTGTAAATTTACGGAAGTGTCTACAGATGCTATGTCACCCGGTAAATGAGAAGATTCTTAAGAGTCACTGTGACTACGACGCATTCACTAACACACACACATTTATACACACAAGCAGTAAACACCAACAGCAGGATCATGTGTCGGCCACTCCCAGTCCAGCTGAATCTTTCATACGGCTGCAGATGATGTGGTTAATTATAGATGGCAGGACAAGCCGGGATCCTTAGCCTCAATTAGACAGGGCCACAGGGTTACTGACCTGCACAACGACTGTCAGTGCCTATTACACACTACACATGGCCAGTGACAGCGAGTGGGGCTGGGGGTGGAGGGCAGGGCTGGGTTACAAGGGCTACTGCTGTATTCTTTTCTTTCCCGCTAAAAAACAACACAGTCGCACACACACATGCATGCAAGCACAAACACACACACACACACACACACACACACACACACACACAATCAGAAACCCACAAAAGAAAAAAGCAGTTGTCTCAAGAAGGCTGATTTTGTAATCAGTGGAATTAATCACATTATTAGTTTATTCCTCTTGCCTGATTGTGTGTGTGTGTGTGTGTGTGTGTGTGTGTGTGTTTTGGTGTATGTGTGTGTGTGTGTGTGTTTTGTGTGTGTGTGCGCACATGCTTGCCATGTACGTGTTTGCACCTGTGAAGTTTTTCTTTGCAGCTTTAATCTTGGTCTAAACATAGTGTGGTTGTTTGATTATTGGTTTCTGTCCTATCATCTTGGTCAATCTGTAATTTCAAGCAAATTCTTTTAACCTGGATCTTATTTTAGTAATGTTTCCCATTGTTTTTTGATTAAGATAACATTATACTTAATGAGTTAACTGCTGAGATCTGAGGACGACAGCTTCAGTCGTTTCAGGACGTGTCCCCAAAACTTCATATATTTACGTTCAAGTGACAAAGTTTTCTAGCGGATGTAGTAATCAAGATGAGAGCCAAGGAAAAGTCAGGCGACGTTATTAGAGAGTGGTAAAATCTGTGTAGGGAGGAGGCTGGGATGAATGGATGTGTCAAATCGTAATCTTTCTCCACCTAATCAAGTCCTGTTTGTGCCTAAACCTGACCACAGCACAGAAGCACAGAAAATTCTGTCATTGTGTCAGTAGGGGCGTTCTTCTACATGTTGTTCTAGAGAGCAAGGACAGACAACATTTTATTGTTTGATATGGAGGACTTGTTGAAAGAAACACAAAACACATTGTAAACATGCGTCACAGTAGACAGACCAGGCCTTCCTGGTTCAATCTTTGACCTATAGTATTTGAAATAGTTGTTCGCGCACACTGTTCTTATACAATAACAATTCATTACAGATATTTTTGTGCAATCACTTTTAGTTTTACCTCTAAATAAAGAGGTTACATACTTTGGCTAAACTGTTGTCTTTTGTGCAAACTGTCTGAGTAGTTTTGTGTCTTGCAAGATTAAATGTTGCTGCATCAATGTCCCTGTGTACAATCTTATTATAACCAAAACAAAGCAAAACCTCCAAATATAATGTAGTTCCTATGTGCCAAGAGAAACAAATCTAAAAATAAAATAAATAGTGAAATAAATAGTACAATGTCCTGAAAAACAGTGTGTTGTCCTGGAAAATAATTTTGACATTCTTATTTCTTTTCCCTCTGTTGAGAGCAAACTGTCGAATCTCAGCAACAGCTGCCAGCTGAAATTAGGGCTATGTTCAGGGACCAGATGAAATTAGGATGGCAAGGGTGAGAGTATATGGGCTGCTCTTGGTCATGTTTTGAAACACTCTGAATGCGAGCATTCAAAAGCCCACAAAATTGTGAGCTTTTGAATGCATGCCCACAAAGTTGTAAGCTTTTGAATACACCCTGAATCACGTCAGGTTGATGAAGACAGTGCATACGTCCTGAATTAAAAAAAAAAAACAAAAAAAAAAAACTTGGGTAAAATCACAATTGAAGTATAGCCAGACAACCAAGAAATGTTAGTGAAATAATACTTCAGATCCAAACATTAGCAAACTGTTGACTGGTAACTTTGAAACATGTTTATAATTTAACACTTTGGCACTTGCAGGATTCTCTCTTTCACAGTGATAGTTGTCTAAGCAACAGCTTATCAATAATGTTAAGTTGGCTAGCTTATAAATTAAAGCATAAACATTTTTAGACTTGTGTCACCTTTATTCTTTTTTGTGACCAGGTTGTCTGGATGGTAAAAAAAAACATAGTGAAATTGCCATTTTCTTGTTTTCATAAATAAACTAAATCAACTTTCCCCTCTCGCGTTTCCCAGTTGTATTACTGTTGGTGCTCTCGAACACTGCTTTGGAAATAAGAGAGAAGAAAGAAACGTGTTCATTGAAGAATTACAGAGACATACAGTAGATTAATGCATTATTTTTAAAGGAGACTTCCACAGAGAGGAACTAGGGCTTGTTCCCCATCCGGTATGTCAGATGGGAACTAGGGCTTGTTCCCCATCTGACATACCGGGTTTATGTCATTGAAAGTGTTCTGGAAAATGATTTCTTAAATGGAAAGGAAACCCATATATAAAGCGCAAATTGTTCTTCAATTTTCCCCACAGAATGGGGCGACTTGATAGCCAAGTGGTTAGGACTCATAGCACATGGGTGTAAGTGCCCCAAGCAGCGAGTCCCTCTTTTGACTCATGCCCGGTTGGTACCATTTGCTGCATGTCATTCCGCTTCTTTCTTAGCCTAAGTTTCCTCTCTGTTTTCACCGTCCCTATCAAAATTAAGAAATGACAAAGGCTTCAAAAACACACACTACAGCACCTCTCACAGGTGGCGGGGCCCGCCCGGAGCAGGGTTCAAACCCGCGACCCTGAGAGATTGACTCTCGTGCTCTAACAACTGAGCTATCCGGCCGGTAAACTTTTGTACAATTGTCTAGACTTGCTGTTTCTAAATAAACCTTCTGATTCTGTGCAAACCTGTATTGTGACCTTAATAATCTGGTATAGAAACAAGCAAGGAAAGTGTCATCCACACATCAGCACAGAGCGTGGATATTTGCCGTGTTTTTCTCACGGAGGTTAGCTATTGGTGTAGAATGTCCCATTCCCAGGGTGTCTCTTGGAATACTGTCTCTGGGAACAAAACCAGGCAAATAGCCCTGAAATGTATCATATAATGATCCAGCCCTAATGACTATGGCTTCAGGAATAGGACAGTCCTTGAGTTAATCACTGCTGTCTACCTTAAACTCTATGTCTTGTAATTACTGTTTCCTCTTGGCCCCCCACCTCTTCTCTGTTCCACCACCATTTTATCCCTCTATTTACTATGTACTGTACAGACAGAAAGTTTCTATTCTATAAAATAATTTATAAAATATATTTCCCTGAGGCTGAGGTTGTGTGTGGACAAATTTTCAGCTGATGCCAGTTATTTTGCCAGAGGACGGGAGAATGAAGCATGAGCAACCTAACTTTGTATTTGTTGATCAAAACTTCAGTTCAAGCCACTGCCTCTCACATCGACCTGCCTTTCTGCTCCCCATCCACCTCCTCCACTCCCTCCCTGCTGCCTTACCTGTACTCACCTGTGCCTGTCTGCGCGGGTGAGTGAGAGCCAAGCCACCTTTGGGACCTGCTGATTAGGGTATTAAAAATAAATGGGCTCAGTTTAGGCAGGGGCGGGGGGTTGGTGCCCGGTGGTATATATTTCTGTTAATTTTTTTTTCTCCCCCCCCCCCCCCTTCTATGTAGTGACTGATCTGGCAGAATATGATAGCATGGGCTGTCACGGCAATAATTAGGCCTATTTTCCGTGAGGTCATCTTACAGGGACGCTGGGCGGCTGTGGTTCACACACAGGGTGCTCTGTGTTGCTCCTGCCCCAGAGCCCCCAGGATATGATCGTCCACACAGGGCAACAAAGAATCACTCCGCAGCAAATGAGCGAAACATAAAACACCTACAATCTGATATGGACAGTGGTTCCCAACACTTTATACGATGGGAGAGTTTACTTCGCTGGGCTTTCACAGCTGAAAATCAAACAGTCTTTTTTATTAAATCGTGTCCATTCTAAAATGCTGAACAAGATCTGAAGGAGGATTAAGTTGTCGAGGGAATTACCTGTGATGAATTTCAAAGGGCGAGTCTGATTATGTTTGCTTGTTATCCAAAACCAAGTAATTAACTGTGAAAACTTTACGTCAGAGTCAAAATAAAACCTTAAAGTGTGAGGTAGACATGAGAGTGTTCGGTAATGGTTCTGCTACCAGAAAGCCAACAGTGCCAAGTTAGAGAGCAACATATTTCAGCTCCATTCAAAACACTCCCTGGTTGGGTCAACAGCTGCAGGCTAGAATTAGAAATCAATTATTCAGCTTCGACAAGCTCATTAAGTCTCTGAATAGGATTTTCTGTTCTGAGTCTGCCTGCTCATTTCTCCTAGCTTGCAGTTTCTAATTAGTATTTCTTTTCTCTTTAAAGTTTGATGGGAGTTTGGGTAAAAATGTGGGCATTGACTTAACACTCACAGGGCCCGCTGGCTTCCCTGAACAGTATCATTATCTGTAGAAGAGGCTGTATCGGTACATTGGAAGACCACTAAGGTTGTTTGCTTTCAGTTTGGGCACTGTCTAATGATTGGAGTCATCAGGCTAAATTAGGCATTAATAATCAAAGGAGTGTAATCTGGGTAAATTAAGCATTAATAATCAAAGGATGACTGGAAATTATCACAGGCAGTAAATGAAGCAGCACTAATCAGCAGGAAGAACGAGGGCACGAGGCCGACAAAGTATTCTGAGACAGAAAATGGAAGGATGTGTACGGGAAAATGCTTTTTATTATCAATTCCCGCTGAAGGCTCTGTGCTAAAATGATTGATGTTGTCATAGAAATGTCCATCCACCCCACTGACGGCATCCTGTGAGTAAAGCCAGACGTAAGCTTGCATTTTATAATGTTGCCTACTGTTGCCTACATCACCTACAGTGCAAGAAGGCTTATTAGCAAACCCATTCCCCGTCCATCCCTCGTTCTCTCTCTCTCTCCCTCCCTGCTCTGCCTCCTCCCATCCCTCCCTCTCTCCCTCTCTCTTCTCTCTCCCTCTCTTCCTCTCCTCTCCACATTGTGTGTGTCTATCTGATCCCGTGGCCTTTTGTTGCGCTATGAAAGGCCTGATGCCACACTCATTATTTTCTCCTTTATCTCTCTCCCCACTGCTCTGATTAGAACAGTCGCCCCTGACAGACGCCCTCAGCCAGCTCCTATCCATTACACTGTGTGTGTGTGTGTGTGTGTGTGTGTGTGTGTGTGTGTGTGTGTGTGTGTGTGTGTGTGTGAGAGAGAGAGAGAGAGAGAGAAACATGTAAAGCTACCTACCTATATAAATCGTAAGAGCTTTTAGCACAGTAAATGTCTGTGTTATAAAGGGATATATGAAAACATAGATGTTGCATAAAGGGTAAAATATAAGATGGTGCATTTTAATCATTTTAAGGTTTTTGTGAAATAAAATTACACTTACTCCCACACATGCGCACATTACACACACTCTTGCACTCACACTCACACGCATACTCACATTCACGCACCATTGGAAAAGTGACTTGTTCGAGGCAAGTTTTTTTCTTTGGGCTTTTGTGTTTTTGGTGCTCCAAAGTTGCAGGGGATGAAGTCTAAATGATACGGAACCATTCTTCAGTAGAGAACTGCCCAGACGTCCATTGCTCAGCTCTATGTGTACATGTGTGTGCCCTGTGCATGCCCTCTGTCACTCAGCAAATGGAAGCTAAAGGTGGTTGTCTGTTATTTCACTGCTGATATGGGGTTTTCCTGTAAATGTTAGCCCCTTTAAATAAGAAAATTCACAGTGTCAACCTCATAGCGTCAGGGTGACACTGCAGTATAAGGTGTCACATATGCAAAGTGTGCAGAAACCCAGCGGGGAGGCATTTAATACATCAGTCACTAATCACCAATAAGCTGTTTACAGTTAAAAATGTAATTTATGCATAAATCAGTCACACTGAATTATGGGAAACACTTTTAAATATTTACAGATACATGTAAAATAGAACAAAAAGCCTTTTTACACACATATTACTTTCTCATAGGTGCTCTCCCTCCCCAAGTAGTCTGGATATGTCATTTGCTTTTAAATTGCATTATCATGCAAAATGAAGCAGAAATTTGATGAAACTCAGATGGATTCACCTGAGTTAATGGAATATGGGTTTAAGAGGGAACTAATTATCCTAGTTTAGCAGGGAGTGAATGTATTTCTTTGGAAGGCCTGATTTTGAATGTAAACATTAATGGCCTCCTTGATTAGCATAAGAATGGTGTGTTATTGTCCTGCTCACTCTGCGTCCTATTGGATATGCATCTGTGCCAGACACAGACACACAGACATACACACATATACACACACACACACCGCACAAGCTTTAATACACTTATTACCTGCCTTATCTGCTAACAATGCTGTTTTTGTTGTTTTGCTAATCCATAAAATTAATTTTTCCAATCAAATTACAGTTTTAAGGCCCAATGACATTACTGGAGGCTTTTTTTTTTCTTTTGCAGAGGCCAAGACAAAAACAAACAAAATCAAGCTCCAACTGTCGAGGTGAAGGACAACATTTGATGTAAGCACAACTGAAGAGGGTGAGTCATTGTGATGTTCTTCTTCTTTGGGTTTCACACTCTTTGGGCAGTATTTATATCTGTGAAACATACGAGAGCAATAGGACATTACTGTATAAACAAAGGAGAAACAGAGAGAAAGAGGAGGGAAGTAAAGGGAAGAAACATGGGACCCAGGTGAAGAGTTAAATTAAGAAAAGAAGGCGATGAGGAGAGTTAAAGGGCAGGTGAAGAAGGGAGGCTTTGACTCGGGGCCTCCCGGGGACGATGACCTTATTTCAAATTCTGGGTGAGGGACTATAGTTAGGCAACTGAGGAGGCCCCCCCCCCAACCAAGTCTCAGGTAGACACACACACACTCTGACACACTCAAACGCACTTTCAAGGCTGAGTTCAGGAATAGAGACCCCCCAGAAGTCCTGCAGCTCCCTCAAAGGCCAAGCTGCTGCCACTGTTGTTAGTAAAGCCACACAATAGGTTACACATACAATATTCCTCCAAGGTTCAACTTCATGTGCTCAGTGGACTAGTATTAAACAAGGAAATCAAAACATTTACATGGTTTGCCGTAAACCAGTTTACATGATGTGTTTAACAGTGGGGATGGTAACCTGCAGGGACAATCTTACTGGCAGAATAAATTAAAAGATATAAAATGAGTGTTTTGTGATCTTTTCACAGTTTGCTGATAGTCTTTTTATTTGTAGTCCATGGTAATTACGGTAAAAACAAGCACTAAAACTAATGAATCATATTATATAGAAGTAACAGTCTGTCACTACCATTGACCACATTGCAGTTTACATTTGAAAACCTACTGACTCCTCCTTTGTAATGTGCAAATAGTGGCACCACAATACTGGAGGCTGCTCCTGAATGCAGCATTTTGACCTATAAAGATTTCCAGGAGTTGTAGAGCTAAGCTCCAGCTTGGACTGCTAGTTGTAAGTTAAAGCTACCCCGCCTGATGATGACAGTTGTGAATATTATAATCAAAGTAGTGCCTCAGTCTGAAATCTCACCTCAGGGTTTAAGACAATGACGCGATGTCTTTAAAGTGCTCAGAGAAAAAGTGGAAATTTGAATCTGATCTGATCTGCATTTCCATGCCTGCTGGGCAAACTCATCCACTGATGAAGATCATGTCATGAGAATCAAAAGATTCAGAGCAGCTGCTAAATTGACCTTGTGTTGAGTTTGTTTTCTCAGATGCATCGTTAGTGGTCACATGGGTCTTGTTGGTGTGAAAAACCAATACACCAGTGTGCACCACCACTCATAATAATGCTGCTGACATCGCTGGCCCTCCTCCCACACAGGAAATGAATCATTAATACCCCTTTTCCTTACACCACATCCACTTTGAAAACACGAACTTGCATAGAAAATGACAAATTGTAACAAATTCCCTTTGGCGTTAACTAGACTGTTACTGCATTACAGCCATACTCAGGTCCTGGGTAAGGGACAGCTTAATCAGGATAATCTGGTCCACTTTAAAGACTGTGAAGAGAGTTGGACAACATGACAACAAACATATTACATCACTTTACAACAACACTACAGGCAATGTGCATAGTGTTATTTACAGTTGTACCCTTTCTACACAAAATAATCACATTTTATGCTATAATATTTATATTATTAATAAAATAGTGTAATTCATCCCAATAATCTGTAAATCTCATTTTACAAATACTACTCAGACTTTGGTTTTTCCCCTGAGGCAGAGACGGTGAGGAGAATTCATAACCCTCTTTACAAAGTTCTCACTTTTCCCGTCATCTGCCATCCTTATCTTTACCCCACTACTCTGTTTTGCTACAGCCGCATCAATTTAGTGCTGAAAAGTGTAAAAACATGCATCACTAG
The DNA here is from genome assembly GCF_017976425.1 of Toxotes jaculatrix. Taxonomy (NCBI): domain Eukaryota; kingdom Metazoa; phylum Chordata; class Actinopteri; family Toxotidae; genus Toxotes; species Toxotes jaculatrix. Next base: position 8,421,312 of record NC_054408.1, on the reverse strand, counting down.
CTGAATGGGCTACAGAGTACATCATTGCTAATAAGATCTAAGTGCCAAAGTGGTTAACTAGGAGTCTGTCTCACTGCCTTGCTCCCTCACAGTCTTTCTGAGTCTCATTCTGTCTTCTGCCTTCCCTAAACCAGCCAGCCGCTCATATACCTCCTTAATTTGTATCCATTTTTTTTTCTCGTCCATCTTTTTATCCGGCCGTGTCTATAACATGACAGATTTCACCATAAAGAAAGCTGTTCCATTAATGGGCCTTGACCTTGTCTGACTACTGTACTTAAAAACCTTATCTACTATAAAATGCACTTTCCCCTAATCACTCGCTTCAGTCTTTAACCCCCCCCATTCCACACCCCAACTTTCCATTTCACCACGTCGCCTCACCATAATCTCCTGATTTTTTTTTTTCCTCCTCCATAAATTTTCTGCTCCTCTCACCTTACAAGAGCCCCCCTCTGTTGTTTGTGGGGGCTTGCCTGATAGCCATTAGTGTTACACCCTATTACATCAGTAATGACTGACTGTGAGCTCTAATTAGAGATGTGTTAGCGAGAGCTGACTTACCCCCCCACCCCCACTCCTCCTCCTTCCTGCTTTTCCACAGAGCTGTTACTGTGACTCCATCGCCGTGGCGACACCATTAGCACAGCACCTCTAAGAGTTGCAACTCCTGACTGTTAAAGCCATTACATTCATTACAGACCAATCAGAGGGGAAGGTGTTATGGCTAATTGATAAGCTGAACAATGCATAAAATCTTGTCTCTAATTGCCCTGCGGGAAAAGGAGAAAGCACCCTGGGAGAAAGAGACAGTGAGAGAATGAAAGAGAGAGAGAGAGAGAGAGAGAGAGTGCAAGAGTGGGGAAGCGACCGGCGTGCTAATTTCAAAATCTGATATTTTTTCACTTGAATAATTTAGGCTTACAATATGTCTTCATCCAAACATGCTGTAGATTTTTTTTCCCCTTGTTGAATAATGGGATGTTTCTTCTGAGTTTGTCATCTGTGATAAGATGATTATCTGAAAGGTCTGTGGCACATTGTGAAGAGAGTCTCGCCTTCTCTGCTGGAGTAGGTAATCCTGGGTAATAGCATTATGGACACAGTGTTTTCCTAAAGCCCATGATTATCCACTGCTGTTTGCTGTGGCATTGACATTGGCCTCCCTGGTCTCTCTCTCTCTCTCTCTCTCACCCTCTCTCTCTTTCTCTTTCCCTCCTTTTTTCTTACTCTCCTCACTTGTTCATGTCATCCTGTCTCTGACTCACCTCTCTATCAAGCCCTTATATGCTCTTCTCTTACGATTCTAACAAGAGAAGAAGATGAAAATAGAGCACATGGAGCAACAAAAGAACAAATTGCTTGTAGACAAGAGTGCCCCAGATTTGAATGGCATGTTATGCTCTCTTTGTGAAAAATCACACTTTCAGCTTGGCAGTTTGGGGTTACCATCTCGCTCTAAAATCAATAAGGACACGATGCATCGTGTTATTTTCTAAAATACGTCAGTAAGTCCAGCACATCAACAAGTTTCAGCCATTACCAGCTTGAAATATTCTCGACACTGGATCTCCACCCATGTAACTGACAAAATATGAACTCAAGTTCCACAGCATTTAAATCTATGTTTTGACATCTTACACCGTTTTTATAACTTCATTCATACTTTTATTTACTGTGGTGTGTTTCACATTCTGATAGCGTCCTGTTACCGTAATTGTCTTATAGATTATATGCTGCTTTCATGTTTTGGTGAGCTGAAGACAATTTTCCACTTTGGTGGACAATGAAGGCGCCTTATATTCTTTTCTATTCTGTTCTAAATGTGGAAATAAGGCTTAGAACATACCAGATTACATGCTTCTCATACAAGTGTGTGCCTCATAGTTTTCTCTGCTGCCTTGTCTCCACAAAAATTCAAACTCATTGTTTAAGAGAGGGTCTAAAAGCAAATGAAATACAAATTCTAGATTTGTTGTTCTTGCAGGAGTTACAAATCCTTGGTCTTTATGTTTTTAAGTGTCACATTATAGGGATCTACGCGTTAGAGAGAGGGAGCCTGAATGAACAGAGTTAAGACCTCTGCTTTTAGCCAATTGGCTCACTGTATCCTCAAAGCCCCCCAACCCCCACCACACTCATAGTTTCAACATGGCCTTTTTACTTAGCTCTACCACTTTGTGTCAGTCTCCTGCTTGTGTGGTTTACATGTAGTACTTATTTGATGCAGTACATCTGACAAAGTGGCAGAGTAATCTCTGGTGAATTAGTGAAAACGACAGGACATAGAAGTTGTTTTTATCTGCAGCGAGTCGGGTTTTTTTGCGAGGCAGAAAGTAAATGAAAAGGTTGGTTATCCACCACTGGCTTATTGAGTCTACGCCAAGAAATGCCATGCGAGTTATTGTGACATTATATGTCACGGAATGACGGTTGTTCTTAAAAGGTGGTGACATCCCCCCTGTTTAAGGCATATTTATGAAATGTGTTCTTACTTTAAAATGATAGATTTTTGGAGGTGACTTTAGGAAGTGGACGACCAAATGTTTGCTGGCCAGTTAATCTCACCAGGTGATTATACAGCGGTGAATGATCACTTCTAAGCATATCCAGGAGTCTGCTTTGTTGCTACCCCTTGTTCCTAAACAAAAGAAAACCAGGGAATTACTTTTATAGCTCCCACAAATTTTTTTTTCACATTGGCTCCCCAAGTAAACAGATGGACGTGTGAAGCAGCAAAGACACCTGCTAGCCACAGCGGCTTTAAGTTAGGGAGTCTGTCAGCTCTAGCAGCCCTGAAGCCAAGACGCTGCAACAGGCAGAGGAGGGAGTCAGCAGCAGCGTGCCTGATTCTCCAACAATGAAGGAGCTGCTCAACCAGACTCTGCTCCTGTGTTTGCAAAACAAACGGGACGTGGGAGGGTTAAACTGAGAAGAAATTAATCTGTGAGGGGATCAACACTGAGTTCATAGTGGAAAGGAGTAGACTGAAAAGTGTGTGTGTGTGTGTGTGTGTGTATGTGTGTATGGGTGTATGTGTGTATGTGTGTGTGTGTGTGTGTGTGTGTGTGTGTGTGTGTGTGTGTGTGTGTGTGTGTGTGTGTGTGTGTGTGAAAGCTTGACAGTGGTGAATCTCAAACCTGTGGTCCTGTGTGTAAATAATCATGAGCCCAGCTTTATCTCATAGTATTGTATATGTGCTTTTGTGTATGTGTGCTGTATGAAGTGTGTGAGTGTGCATGTTTTCCCACCTAGAAAGCTGTCAGGACCACATGCTTGCAAGCTGTTCAGGTTCATATAAATACATTTCCTGGACACAGTGGACATCACAGTATCAAGCAAAATGTGATGATTCCAGGATCACATTGTTGAAAATGGTGTGCGTCTTGAGTAAAAACAGCCACCAAAGTCAATTCCTCCCCCTCCTCCCTTCGCCCCCCCCCCGCCCCCCTCTTTGCATCCTTTTCTGTTCCAGGATCAGTAATGGGAGTCAGTATCCAGGAGGAGGCGAAGGGGGTGCGGGGCTTCTCGCCAAGTCCTCGCCCCTCCTCCGCCAATGCGGCACAGCTGCCTTTCAGAACCCCGCCGCTCCAGCCCATTCATCCTGGAGAGCCAAAAAAAAAAAGTGGCTATTTATTAGAATACTTGTTTTGTATTGTTCTGTGCTACACAAAAGACGCTTCATTATGTTAGAAGCAAGCCCCTTTCGCAGAGAGAAACAATAACTTGGAATTGTCTTTTTTAGAGTGTATAATAAATGTCATTTTTTCTTGTCTCTGCCCCTCAGTATGTGTTGAGTAGTGGGTTTGGGCACCGGGTATGGATGGCCTTGGCACTCGAGCGGCCAGACTGTAGTGGGAGTAGCGGTCTTACATGAAGCTTTGGAGGGTTTAGGACGGCTTTAGGAGTATGAAGGGAGAAATCTGCCCACTTGGTCTGGAGTAGAGGGAACGAGGGGAACATGCGTAAGTTTGCATATGACAATTCCGTACACAAAAAGGCAATTTACACACACACACACACATATATATATATTTGACTTATATATGCGCTAATCAGATAACCTGTTTGTTGTGCGTAAAATCTACTTTTGTTTAAAAAGTAGATTTTTGCCGGGGGGAAAAATTGTGGGGTAAAGCGAACTTGAGCGCGCTCTGATCTCACTCTTTGCGCACACTGAAATAAACGTCTTTATTGGCAACGTTCATTTCAGTGCATAATATAATGTGTGTATCTAGCTGCAGGCTGTCGTTTTATTTTGGAACAAATGAGCTCCGCGAGGGCTTGGCTGCACAGCGCGCACGGCTCCACAGCTCCTGGTGCTACCAGTTGCTCTCTAACCGGCTCAGGTTGATTTTCCGAAGTGACATTACCGGCTGCTGATCTGTTCCGGACCGAGTGGTTATTGTCTGTTACCACCTTTCTTTGGCTGAATCAAAGAGAAAATTCTGATGCATGCTGTAAAATGAGGAACTAATTATTAAACGACGAATTGTTACAGTGGTTAGTGGCTGTCAATGTTTACGTTACATGATTCTCTTAAGTGTTTTTACTTTTCAGTAGGCGGGGAGAGCCGGGTGGAAGCGGTGGGGGGGCTGATCATCGCATCTTTAGTTTTTAGGGTGTGTGGACTGACGCTCCAAAACAGGTGCTTTCTCTCTTAAGATCTGTTCAATAATCGACCAGTGCGAAGCCCGTGTTATGCGTCCAGGTGATCAGCAGGTGACCACAGCTCCTTCCCCCCCCAGAGCCAACACCGCCCTGTCCCATGCGTTCTGGCTTGTGCACAAACGCACACCCACGCACCACAGGTGGAAAATGTTGTTCTGTCTCAGGTTAACTGCTTCAGGAGAAAAGATCAAAGATGAAAGTGGGTTACTCGGATTCTAGGGTCTAGGGTTTTGTGACCTTTTTTTTGCGCATGAGGGTTACTTTGGGGAGGAATGAGTGCAGAACGAAAAGGTATAATGACACCCACTGGCCGCTGTCTGTTCATGAGTCTGGACGTTTATAGTTGCATATATTCACTTAAATATATTTATATTAATTTGTTGTAGAGGGTGGGGAGTGTGGGAGACGTCGGATAACTGCTTTGACCCTTGGCCCCAGTCCTGCACCATCGTCGCGGTGCACACACAATCCTGTTGCAGAGGTCGCGCACAAAGGAGCGAGGAGCTTTGAAAAGAGGTTTGTTAAAAGAGGAGTAACTGATGGGAGATGTCAGAGCGAGTAAACAGGGACCACCGGGGTCCCAGTGTCAATGTAAAGGCTAAAGGCTCTACAACCCTAAATCCACTCAACAATGAGAATAACTATTTATAATAATAATAATAACAACAATCATGAAAAATAATTCCCGTTCAGTTCTGAAATCTTTTGATCAGATTGTTTGATTTGGCATTTGATGTCCGTTTTAAAGAATTTAGACCTACACGAAGCCACAGGCCTGTGTTTTAAAAATCAACTTAAAAGTCGACGTTTGAGTTTGAAAATATGTTTCATAAATTTTGAAACAACAAACATGCCAAATCTAGTTTATGTTGGCTCATATTGTTGCAGTTACACGCCTGTTTGGTTTAGTTTAAAAAAAAAAAAGTCTTACATTTAAAATTACAGGCTACGTGTTTTAAATTAAATTTACTGTCATCTGTTTTAATATTGAGCAAAATGTTATTTCCATATCTATATTACAAACCAGTTTTCAGCCAGCATTGTTCTTTCTTTCTTTTTATTGGTTTTGTGGTGTAATATTCACTGGCACTCCCTGCCCTATTGCTCTCCGGGGTTCCGTCATTACATTGTCATCTTTCTCGGGCCTTAAGCCACATGGCCTGGACCACTGGAAACGTTTGTTGACCATTGTGATATCCCGTTAACCCTATTACCAAAGACGCATGGATCCGTCCGAGTGATCCCGCTCCCTCGGGCCCTAAGCAGAGAGCTATATCAAGCTAAGCTCTAATTAAAATAAAAACAGCAAAGAACGATAGAATGATTAAATCGTTAGTCTCGCCGCGGGAAGTGGTATTTCGTTTTCCCTTTCAATTAGAGGTTGATTGGGCTTTTCAGAGGAGGTCAGCTGTGAAATCTGAATTATATATGCGCGGACTCGAAGACACATAGACGTGCTTCCCTCTCATGGTTTTCAAACGGGCTGCTTGAGTGGACGTTAAATAAGAGACATAAAATACAACAACCTAAAACCATTTTAAAACAAACCAAAAAAGAAACTACGCGGAGCAGCTTCCCATGTGCCATTTCTTTTCATCTTTAGCTGCAGGCACAGACATGGCCAGGACTCATTCACCATCACCAGCAGACGGCGATAACGGCGCTTTGCCCCGGCAATTTCACGTCATTATATGGCTATCCATCCTTGTGGGCTTCCCCTCTTAGACCCAGTTTTTTTTTTTTTTTTTTTTTTTTTTACCAAATCTCTCTCACATCATCTTCTTCTTCATCTTCTATTATTACACACCTTAATTACATACCTGGAAGGGAGAGAGAGACAGAGAAAGAGAAAGAAAGAAAGAAAGGGGGAGACAGAGAATGATGGTCTGAAAAAACTGATTTTGAGGCGCTGATTGAGCATCAAATGGTCTGAAACTGAATTGGTTTGACTGCAGTGTAAATCCAGACCTTAAAAATACAGTTGGGCCCAGGCTTCTGGGACGCGCAGTGAATGTGAGAATAACCTGTTAAAAACAGGAGAAAATGCTCAGACTTTAAAGCGGGAATACACGGATAAAGTGAATAAATAACTTCACCCAAACTGCTGCTTGATGTGGAAGCTGTCTATAAAAAATGTTATTTATTTTTTTTAATTCGGCAACCATATATAGGCCATATTTTAAAATATGTTGAGATGTTTGACTCATCGTAATCACAGACTGCGCCCACCGTTTGGCTGCTACATCACTGCTAACAAATCTCAGTTATTTTTGTTTAGTTGAAGTCTCTGAGAGCATGTTTGGAAATTTCAAATGCCTTGTGCTATTTGTGGGATTGACCCTCCTCCCTGCCTCCTCCTTCTCCTCCTCCTCCTCCGGTGTGTTCTTCCTCTATGGTCCTCTGGTCACCTGACCAAACGCCATGCAAATCATTCTGCTGCTAGAGCCTCATTGGCCGCTTGTGGCTCATTTAACCGCTGTCAGTGCGCATCATATGGCCGCCGCTTTAACCAACTTCTCAACTCCGACAGGGAAAGTGGCTCAAATGCACATTCTATCACAGTGGATGTGAACCAACTCAGGCGAAGACAGGGTGAAATACTGGTTGGAAAACATTTTATATCCCTTTTCGGATTAATTTTTATCTCGCATTTGATTCATTTGGGGTTAGAATATCAATTTTGTAACCCAGTCGACCTGTGCGCACCCGATCTTTGTGCGCGCCTGACCCATCTTAAAATAGACTTTTTCTCTGTTGGTGGCGAAGTTTAAAACCAGGTGAATGTATAGCATGATGATGGAAACTGACCTTCATTCCCCCGGCCCCCAAACGAACACGAACACGGGGCAAACGGGGCCGAACAGCGGGTCCAAGGCGAATCAGGAACGGGTGAAGAGACCGATGAACGCGTTCATGGTGTGGTCCCGTGGGCAGCGGAGAAAGATGGCACAGGAGAACCCCAAAATGCACAACTCAGAGATCAGCAAGCGATTGGGCGCCGAGTGGAAGGTGATGTCCGAGGCTGAGAAGCGCCCTTTCATCGACGAGGCAAAACGTTTGCGAGCCATGCACATGAAGGAGCATCCGGATTACAAGTACCGGCCAAGACGGAAGACCAAGACGCTGCTGAAAAAGGACAAATATTCCCTTGCCAGTGGACTGCTTTCTGGGCCCAGTGGGGGCGGTGGAGTTGGTTTAGGGGTCGGTATGAGTTCATCGGGGGTCGGACAGAGGTTAGAGAGCCCCGGGGGTCACGGAGGCTCAGCCGGCTCCGGCTACGCGCACATGAACGGCTGGGCGAACGGTGCTTACTCGGGGCAGGTGGCTGCAGCCGCGGCGGCCGCAGCGATGATGCAGGAGGCTCAGCTAGCCTACAGCCAGCACCCTGGGAGCGGAGCGCACCACCACCACCACTCACACCACCATCACTCACACAACCCCCAGCCCATGCACCGCTACGACATGACAGCCCTGCAGTACAGCCCCATCTCGAACTCTCAGAGCTACATGAACGCTTCTCCCTCCGGCTACGGCGGAATCACCTACACACAGCACCAGGGCTCCGGCGTCTCCTCTTCAGCTGCCATGGGGACGTTAGGGTCGCTTGTGAAATCGGAGCCGAGTGTAAGCCCTCCCGTTAGCAGCACACACTCACGGGGTCCTTGCCCCGGAGACTTGAGAGAGATGATAAGCATGTATTTACCGACCGGAGAGCCGGGGGACCCGTCAATGCAAAGTAGACTCCATGCCTTGCCGCAGCATTACCAGAGCGCCACGGCTGGAGTGAACGGGACGGTCCCTCTAACACACATTTAGAACTCACTCAGAATAATTGAAAACTGCAAACGAACACATAACCAAATATTTACCTCTTTTCTAAATAACCCCGGTCCCGAGAACTACCTGCATTTTGTACAGAATGTTTATGATATTGTAAATGAAGGGTAAATAGCATATTCATCTCGGCTTTTTGGAATAGCCACCAGTGGAATTATATAACGAATATGATGCTGAGATATTGGTTATTGTGCTATTATCTTTTTGTCCATTACTTCACAGTCTTAGTTCAGGGTCATGCCAGGTTCACGTGGGGGTATTTGGTTCAATTGTCTCATTATTTTTGGGGTTCTTGTAAGTTATTTGAGATAAATGAGAAAACGTGTCATAATCATAAGAAAGTGCTTTAAAAGAAATGGGAAAATCACATTCTTTAAATATTTGTGTTAATTTGCAGAAGCCTGTGTCTTAATTCTTGGAAATCATCTCTTTTTATTGTAACACTCTAATTATTGTAAATTGTGAATAATTTTAATATTTCAAAGGATGACGGGCAACTGCTGTTGTAATTTAAGTGCTTTTCTGCGAGTGAAAAGCCCTGATATTGCAATGAAGAAGAATTGAATAAATTTCACAAGATGTTGCTTTGATTCCTAAGAGAACGGTCTTAGATTGATTATTTTTCCTCAGTGTTCCTGAAGGAGTGTTTACACGTTTTAGGACACAAGAACGTCCTCAAGCCTCCAGCTCGAGAAAAAAAAAAAATAGCCACCTCTTTAAATTTTGACACCGCTGCTGGACACAGATCCCACGAGCTTTTAAATAGCCCAATTGTTTGTGCGTAATTGCGCGTAAAAGCTACAGTTTGTAGCCCTGTAAGAACACAGTTTCTGTAGGCTGGTGTTGTTCCATGAGATAAACTTTTACGTGGGTAATTAGAAATTTGTTCATACATTGTATTTTTTTTTTTTTTTTAATTCTTATTATTATTTCAGTGCCATGCAGGCCGAAATGTATAGAAGTCATTTTGCATATTTAAAGCAGACCAATATGATGGCCCACATTCTCCTTTTATATGAATATAATTCCCTACACGTTAATTTTAAAACATTTTCCTTTAAAAAGAATCTGATTAATAGGGAGCACGAGAAGGCCTCACGACAAACCACCTGTTAGTGCTATTAACGAAACGTCCTCATTTTATTAACGAGAAGAAGAAGTTTTACCGGAATCATGGTTTTACCAATTCACAGTTTTCCCCTTGTAATTGCCCATGATATGTGGCTGCTTTTATAGCTATTTTAAGCTGAACATTTTCAATTCTTAAGAAAAAAATCAGTTTCTAGTATATTAAAGCCTTATTATGATCAGTAATTACATTTTTATTTTGCTAACGAATGCCAAAGCTGTGTCAGACTTTTTGATCAGATCACAGTTCAGAGTTTTAATAACGAAATGCTCTTCAGCAAAAATGTGACAAGCCACCAAAAGGCTGTAGATGTTTGATATGCTCTTAATTTTTTTTAAAATATGGGGTTATATTAGGCCATTTTTATTTTATTAATATAAATATCAGGTTATACATAAATCACAATAGATTCATATCTTTTTGATGCACAGAGAAATTTGATGAATTTCAGCGTGAAGTTTTGATGTAATTTCAATGCTTCAGTTTTGAACACTTGACTCAGATGGAAACAGTAAAGAACAGTAATATATAAAAACAGTTTACTGATAAAAAAAAAAGAATCCTTTTTTCAGTTTCTATCTTTCACCTAAAGTGGTTTATTTTACATCCACTTCCCTTTGGACGTGGATTTCTTTTAGTCATCCTCGTTATGTCTTTTGCCATTTAATTGTTTACAGTTAGGAGATAAAATTATGTGAACTGCAAGATTATATAGCCTAATTTCTATTACACTCATTGCTACGTGATGATCAACAGTACAGCAGACCTAAGAGAATACACGATCATTCTCAAAGTCACAAAAATCTCAGTTTCTTCAGTTGTCTTTGCTTATCTTGCTCAGCAGGTAAACAGTGTCGGAAGATGATAAATCAAGAGTTTAACAAGCATTTATGACAACAGTTATTTTACCGGGGCTTTTATCCTTACTGCATGGTCCCAGTCATCCGAGAAGCAGAGAGGCGGTGGGAGAGCTGTTTCTGTATTTTACTCTTGACACTTGATAGAGTCAGGAAAGGGAGCTGCATGAAGCACAAACTGAAATTTGAACGATACTTCCACATCTGATGAGACCACTACAAGAAACTCGAAGGGGGGGGGGGGGGGGGGCGGTCTGTCAGTGCAGTGGAAGACCATAAAAAAAATCTTACTGCCACTTTGTCAAGATGTAAAAGTTTCACTCATCGAACAAAACAGAGCATCAGATATTTAAAGATGAAGCGCTTAACACGGCACTAGCGAGCACAACCAATTACTCGCATCCATCCAAACTGTTGCACAGACTGGACTTAAACTTCCCAGTAGCCATCACACTCGTGACGAGTAGCTTCTGGGGTTTTGCTGGTGACTAATCACAATTTCAAAGCTGTAGATGGTTGGTTTTAGAGTGACTGAGAGTTTTGGTACCTCTGACTAAAACGCCATCACTGTTGGAGCAGATGGGTGTTTCAGAAAAAAGATGCGCATGTCATTGAGATTATTAATCCTCTTTAAATAATGAAAATTACTCTGAAAATGACTTCGTTTATTTATTTATTTATTTATTTCGATATGCCACAGCTGGTTCTGACATGTACATTTTTATTGCCTGTAGGCCTCATATGTAGATACAGACTAATAGCCATACACATGCAAATGAGGGAAAATTATGCCTACTTACGCATTTAAGAAAAGAAAAATCAATTAATCTCAAATACATAGTTAAAAGGCCTATTTCACACTGATGAAGACTTGCATGGTATGTCAATTAAACCTGTTAGGCCTCATAGTAAAGCGTGTAACGTCTGGCTGCGCATTAATCTATTGAAAGAAATCAGAGGAACAGTGTCTGGAAATTAGTTTAAATTCAAAGAAAGAAAGAAAACAAGCAAAGGAAACAGCATCTAAGGAGACATCTCTCCGCACTACACCGCGCAGCGTACGACAGGGGATGGCCTCCTCACATGTTTTGCATCTGTTTCTATCTTATCTGTTGATGTGAAGAGATGCGGATTAACAGTGAAAGCCCGGAGAGGCGGAGCGCGTCACGGCGCATCGCCAAGCTAAAAAGAGGAGCGTTCTGGCAAATTTAACCCGAATAAATTACACCTTGAGGTTGGAAGAGCGGTAAGTGTAGGGTGTAACGTATACAGGCTATGTGGCAGCGATGGTTGCTGTTGCAAATGTGCGTGCGTGTATCTTGTGCGCGCGCGTGTGCGGGTGTGTTTTTAGCTGACCGGCCAATAAATCTCTCCACCGTGCGATACTCTTATCTTGTAGCCACCGATATATTCCGTGCTAGGAGGCCATCAGCTCCAGCGCACACTCGGTTGCTCGCAAAGCCCCGATCCCTTGCACTCCCTGTCCTAAATGGGGATAATTAGCGTCACTTTATCACGCCTCTGCATATTTTCTCCGCGTCCCCCCCTCCTCTCCTAAAAAAAAATTACCAAGCAGGCTGCTCGCGTCGCCCGCTCTGTCACAGAAGATTATGGAGACAGATTGCACAGAGCGAATGTGCCGGGCGAGATTAGCGCGGAATAGAGAAAGCAACTGGGCCAATGAATTCCTCGGAAGGGCCTTATCGTGCAATTACACGTTGACATGTTTAACAATCTTGCTGCCTCTTAATCCTGCGGTGCTGCTCTATCTACCCACAGCTACCACGCTGTACGCCGGCACACAGACCTAATGCACCGAAACGCAGCACAAATGTACTGAAAGTTATGAGAAATTGCTTTATTTTCAAACTTTGTCCAGCATTCACCAAATACTTTTTTTCATTTTCTATTTTCCGTTTTCCAGATTTCTCCGTTGTTGGAATAGCATCTGCACTGGAACTTTCTGACAAGAGGTGAGATATTAAAATACATTTTTTTTAAATGGTTTGTTGTTAACTTAAAAAAAAAATCACTGTTTTTCAAAGCAACAAAAAGCCAGTAAATGTCTTGGCCATGTCCATCCAGAGTGGCGAGAAAACGCAAAAAGTGGCCGTCTTGTTTGGAGTTAAATGTAGACTTTTCCCATCTCTCTGCCCAACACACACACACACACACACACACACTCACCACCACCACGTCCCGACCCACCGCGTCCCCCCCCACCGCACCCACCCCTCCCCGTCCCTCCTGCCTGGCGGTATATCGGGGCCTGTGTTGGAGTGATTGTGGAGCGCCACTGTAGGAATTTGGCAGCGGCCGTGGTTTGGAGAGCCGCCCCACGCTGAGCCCCATTCAGCGGCCAGCGCGCTGTGAGGTTGGGAAGTTTCAGTCAGCCGTACAACTCAATGGCCCCCACAAAGGCGATTACAAGCCCCAGCGCATTCCTGTAGGGACCTGGGAGCGGCGCAGGTGCGAGGGAGTCCGGGGTAACCCGTCAGAGGAGTGATAAAAACGGGACAGTGCTGGGACCACACAAAACCAGCCACTCCACAGGAACCGGGGATTTTTTGGAGGAAGGAGGAGAAAGGAAAGAATAAGTTTGAAGAAGATGGAAGTTTGGTGGGTGGGTGGGGGCGCAGCATACTGAGTGGCCTCACTGTCCATCAATGAATGAAAGGACGTGGAGACTCCCAGTGAGAGCTGTAGCCAGGATTTTACTGAGGTCATGAGTCCAAAGTTTCCCAACACAATCATGTACCTAAGAAATGTTCACTGGCCTCTAAATATCTCTATGAAACACACACCCACACTGACATTTTATTAATTCATTTAACCCTTTACATTTTTTATTTTATTACACTACATCTCAAATCTTTCTCTACACCGTCAATTTTGTAATACTGGTGTAAAATACTATCCCCTTTAATATATTCATTGTTTTAATTTTTTAAGATATTTAGTCTAAAAAGAAATGTAATGAGTCTAATCATAGAATGTAAACTCCTCATGTCATTAAACCCTACATATTTCTCCCCTGAGGTGCAGCCATGCCTCCAATATGGACTAGAAAAGTGCTCTAGCTGGAAAATCTGCTGAAGATTCAATTGTATTTTACTGTCCTTGTGTTGTCTGCAGTAAAATAAAGCCAAGTTACACAGTGGACATTAATTTAATCTCACGTGGAGGGCCTTTGTGAAGACGATGAAACTCTTCCAATTCCTGCTTTGAAATAACCTAGAAAGAAAAGAAAAATATTGCCACCTGATTTACACGCTCAAAATGTTATCAGTATGTATTAAACATATCAGCAAACTGCTCCCTGTCAGCACAAAGTGTTCAATATATCTCAATGAACTTTGTGAGCATGTTTGATTTACTTTCCCTACGATAGCTGCTTGTGACAACTACAAAAGATTCATTTTTTAAAGACCACAACAGATCCACACCACTTGACTGTTACAGAAAATTATTCATATGAAAGTTTTTTTTTGATCAGCCACCTCTGTGCTCAAGGATGGTTAAAACTCACCAGTATATTTAGAGTAAGAAAATGATCCCTCAACTCTGCAGTCCCTCCTCTGTCGAGCCCACTACCTGCCCAGCACCTGACAGTAGACACACTAAGCTAGCGACTAGCTGGTGAAAGGTTTCTCAGTAGACAACACTTTCCTAAAACATTTTCCTACTTTTTAAGGTGATAATGTGTCAGCTTTATGTTTTCAGCTTGTTTTGTTGCCCCCAAGTGGCTAAAACATCTGTCAACGCAGCTTTAAATTTAGGCAACTAAAGCGATTACGATTAGGAAAAGGTGGTGGGCAAAAGACGAAAGACTGAGTGTCTGAGTCAAACGCTCTGTATGAATCTCAGTGTCAAAGTTGTGTATTTTACATGCCAAACCATCCACCCCAGCCTCCCACCTGTGCAGTTTTAGAAGGTGACACTTCCTGGATTGGAAACAATATTATCAGCCAGTGAATTTTAGCAGCTAAATGTATTAAGCAAAGTAAATTAGTAGTATGCAAAATTATCGTGTAGGAGACAGGACACAGGCAAGAGCTATTTTATTAAAGTTGCACATGACACACCAGTTGCAATGTTAAAGTGGGCTTTATTTTAATAGCACAACTACAGCTTTGTGCATGTAGCATTCCTAAAAGTTGATTAATTTTTTTCCATCTGTTTGGTATTTTTGTGTTTAGTGCCAAGATGGCACATGACAAACAGGTGGGAGGACAGGTACAAACAAGTGGGCGTTTCATTCAAATGAAGCAGCGCAAAGCAAGTTGTTGGTATTTTGGTGGAAACTGGGTCTTAGGCTGCATTCACACGCAGGCATTTTCCCTGCGTTACAACAACGCAAGGCACTGTGTTGGTGGGGCTGTGTTGTTTCATGTACTACTCAGACAGTGAAATATGATCTGGGGAGTGTGTATGTGATTGGCCAACACGCCGCTTTGCCGGATATCACCACGTTGTATCAAAAGCCAAACCAGGTTAAACTCTTTGGCAGTACGATGCAGCGTTGTTTTTGGACAACACCCTTATGTTCCTCACTCCCGCACTGTTAGTAGATGTTACACAGCTGGAAATTTGTTAGTTCTGTCAACAAGGACAAACAACAGGCACAGGAAAATTCTGAGATGTATAAACAATTTTGAATAAATACTGTATCCAGTAGATGCATCTACGTTAGCACCACATAAATTTTAAATGTGGATAGCGGGAATACCAGTAAAGCGCGTAATCTTCAGTTAATTTAAGCTCTCCAGCTGTCTGAGGGCAGTGGGACATTCACCATTTATCATTTCTGATAAACCTGCAGCCTTTAGTTTGAGAAGTGTTATTATGCACAACGATCCACTGTGTTTACCTTGATTAAATGGAATTGACACCAGGCTGCTACAGAATAACCCCACTCACCTTGGGTTATATCTCAGTTTTCTGTCTGTTTACGCAGGAGATGTCGAGTACAATAATTCTGTGTGTCATGGCCTCCTTTCTAGCCTTTCTGGTAAAAGTGATCTTTCACACGTTATTGTTGAAATGCATTTTTATTCATACAATGTGATACAGACTGCAGAAGTACTGGATGGATGTCATATAACTGGTTAAAACTGTTGTCCTCACAATTTTATTGAAACCTACAACTGTATGTAACATTAATTCCACAGATGTGGGTTTTTTAGATTACGGTGTTACAAAACAGAAGAGGCAGCATAAGTGGCATGACAGGATTTTCTCCACAAACACAAACCCAGCTGTAGAAGCCATCTGCCAATTTGTTGGGCCGTGCGCTCAGGTCTTGCAGCTCTGCACTGTCCATGCAACAATACAACTTTCTCAAGAAGAGGTTTCTCTACATTGTGCGTCACTGTTGCCATACCCCACTGTGACTGCCATGCCTTACCATTTTAGTATGAGACCGATAATATGACTGGCTAAGTTAATGATTCATCACCATACACTTCAATGCATATTCCACCACAGTAACTTAAGCTCAGCAGGTGCGCTGGGAAAGCTAGGGTTTATTATAACATGAGTTTTTCTTTTGAAGCTCTGTCCACATAACACTGTATTCATAAAAGTAACTGCTAAGATTTCAAAACATGGCAACAACACCAATAACAGGTCTGTAAGGGCAAGAAACACTAGTAGCCAGACAATCCGACAGGTTTTGAACAAGCCACGAGTTAGCCAAAACCATTTGGAAGAGAACCCAAAGATCAAATGATAGATTTCATGAGAGATTTCTATCCAAACATCCATCACAGTTTACAGACTGACTTTCCAGTTTAGCTTTGACACTCCTTAGTTATGCAAACTCAGTTTCCTTTGTAATTAGTGATTACTGGTCACATTATTGGTTTCACTCAAGTTTTTACCCTCCAGTGTTCGGGTTTAGTGGTATAAAATATGGGCTTGCTTATAACCCTTCTGACTGCTCGACCAGTTGTGTTTCTTGCCGCGTTGGACCTGTTTGGTGGCTCAGTATAACCACTGGCTAGAACTACCAAAATAAACCCCAAGTTTAACTAAACTGCTATTTGCCTTTAAAATGGGACCTCAGAGGGATGAATATTTGGTATTGCAGCGACCGTACCTCCCAGTTCCCACCACATTGTCATAATGTGGTGCAGTGGATCACATGAGAATGAGCTGCACTAGTCAGAGAAGCCAGTGTGAAGAAAACTAACACACCGATGCTGACTGCCTTGTTGGCTTGACATAAATCTACAATATATGCCACGAACAGGCACAAGAACATGAGATCCAACAGGACAAATGAATAATCACATAAGTCTGGATCATTTAGAGTTAAACCCCATTTTCTTGGGAACTCTGAGTGCCATTTGAGGCAAACGGAACGGAAAGGAAGCATCACATTAAAAGTTTTAAGTATACACACTACAGTCTTCCTATTTGTGTACTCAAACCAAGGATCTTTAGCCCGGTATTTGCTGCCAGTTTTTTTCTTTTTCCTTCTTTTTCAACATAAGTGGTTCCACAAAAAAACCAAACCAAAAATCAGCAATTGATCAAATCTGACCCTTTTTGCAGACAAAAGTAAATGTATAACACACTTTAAAGCATCTGGTCTGCAATGAAAGTAAGGGCGCCTCCTGTGTACTATTATTATATTCTTTCTTTTTTTATTGTTCTTTCATCTGTCCCAGTTGGACATACTAAAAAATGACAGCAGTATTATCAGGAACATTGCTTCTTCCTGCCCAATTAGTCCCTGCAGCACAATGATTCAACCACTTTGGACATACTGACTCTCTATACTTGGCTTTTAGCCATGTTAGCAGGGTGGCTAACAGGAAGGCGGTGTCCACGCACTGGTTAGTCCACCACTTTGCTCCTGGCTGAAGGATCTAAAAAAAGCATTAGATGTATTGCCATGAAATTTTGTACATAAATTCATTTTACCCAGAGTATGAATCCTACTGATGTTGGTGATCCCCAACTTTTCTTCTAGCACCACCATCAAGTCAGTGTTTTCACTTATCCCAATGAAATATCTCTTTACTATAATAAAGAGAGACTAACACCCACTCGTGGTTTTCAGTTGATGTATATCTGATGTGGCAATCTGATGACAATCCCTGTAGTAAAACCATGAGGTTGACATTTGTGTATTTTAATGAAATATTTCAACAGCTATTGGATGAATTGCCTTGAAATTTGGAGCACAATATGGTGCCATCATTAGGTCATTTTTTAAATTTGTGCACTTTGTGTTGACTTAATTGCAAATTTCTGAATTGTAAGTAGCTTTCACGTCAGAATCTAAGCCATAATTACAACAGATATTTTTTCTGAAATTTCCAGTTTAATTTAATTTAATTTAATTTAATTTGATTTGGCACCAGAAAACAAAATGTGGATCGCTCACGTGTGAATGTTCACAAGTTTGGAACATGGGAATCTTCTACCATCCTTCCCACATGACGTGGATGAAGCAATAACATGTTAGCATTGTCACTTTGTGCGTGTTAGTATGCTAACATTAGCATTTGGCTCTGCTGTGTCAAAGTACCCCTGTAGGCTCTTAGTCTTGTTCTTATACTTATCACAACTAGCTCACTGTCTGACTGACAGTCTCTAGCTCTCACTGACTCTTGCTAACCAGACAATTCACTCAATAAAGTGTGGTGTACAACACACCTGCTGTGTTTCTCTATCACTGGCTCACACACATACAAACCCACCACATGCTGTAAAGGATTTCTGCTCCTCTCTGGCAGGTGATAATTCTCAAAACAGCAGCGATGGGGTTAATGAGGGGTCAAAGAGTTCAGATAAGAAACAGCAGTTTTATAGTGCCTGCTGCAACCTGCAGCATGCTGATAGCTGTTTGGACTGGCTGACCTTTGAACTCTGCAGGGTCAAGTGATCAACAAACCGGGTCGTTTAGATAGGTCAGATTGGAACAAGTGAAGGATGTGTATGTCACAGCAATATGTCCAAGCAGCACAGATAAATTGTTCTTAATGATTATAACCCTACTCAATTTGTTTCCAGAGCCATTAGATTGTTGTCAGCTGTCAGACTGTTTAAGGTATGGGATAAATTTGATAAATTTGTAATTGAATTGATAACATACTGGCTATTAAGCATTCAGCTGACTGGATTATCTACTTGTGTGTGCTTGCATCTCTTTATACCTATGAATATGTATATGTACACCTTGTGCACAGTATGTATGTAAATTATAATCCCAAATAGGATACTACAGGGTTCTGTCGTTTCTGCTCTGCTAGGATTTTATTTATTGACTTTTGACATTTGATATCCCTGCAAATCAACATCCTCTCTCTGTCTGTCTCCCTTTTTCTCTGTCTGTCTGTTACAGCAGAGTTCACCTGAGGACATGGATCACTGTGGGGAGGTGGGGGCTGTGATTTACAGATAGCACCTCATCTCCTCTGCTGGCAGGCCATCATTACGACGAGCACTGGGAGATGGGTGCTGTGGGCAAAAAGACCTTTTGGAAAATGTCAGCAACAGTCAGAGCCCTAAATTTCCTCCATTCAGTCTTTCCCCTGTGATACTTCCCACTGAATTATTATTATTATTATTATTATTATTATTATTATTATTATTATTATTATTATTATTATTATTATTATTATTATTATTATTATTATTATTCAATGTTTTGTATCTAAGTACATTGTCTGTTTTCTTATGTGGCTTACCTTTGCACTGAATGTAACCAAAAACACCAGTTCTATAACTCGCTTATCTCAGCAAAAATAGACATTTACAAACAAATCAACAACAACAACAACAAACAGCAGTGTCTGCAGCAGCTGTCTTTCCCCATTCTGTTTCACTGGAGCCAGCTTCACTGTCTTAATACTCTTAGCCCCTCAGTTGGCATGTTTTGCATGAACCCACTGCATTTTCAGATTTGTAAATCCGTCAAAATGCCTGTAATGAATATTTCTACAGCCTTGAGTGTATTTAATGTGCTGTTTGACCAGCCCCGCAGGAAACATTGACAGATCTGGCACCAGGACCAGATCATCATTGGATAAAGGCCTCATTCAGTGTGGAAACAGGATGAAACAGGTGATTTACATTTGAACACAGACTTCAGACAGACTGTCTTTTATCAAGAGACTCAGAAATGAAATAAACATTTATTATTTGGCCACGTTCTTAGATTCTGATTAACATATTTCCCTTGCATGGGTGTACATGTCATGTATATTTCCATTTTAATTAAAAAAAAATGAAACTATTAGTACAGTTTTCTTGATGGATTAAATGTCATCTTGTGAAACAGGTCTTTGTTATGACCTCAAAAATTACATTCTACAGTCTGTTTGTCTGTCGTCTTAAACAGCTTTTGCTAAGAAAAAAAGAAAGGAAATATGTATTAAATAAACTCCTGCATCTTATTGCTGCGCAAGAAAAAAAATTGTCCTTTCCATCATTTTTTTCCAACATTCAATCTGAGAGGCAAATTAATACTTCAGAGTGAGAAGTTACAAAAAAGTTTTAACATTTAAACTATGTATTAATTTCAAGGCCTAAATGTGCCCTCAATTATTTTACCATTGCCCCTAAGTAATTGATTTTGAGAAGGAGAGAGGTGGAGGGATGATCTGTGTTGATGTGTGAAAACTGCAAAGCCAACAAATGAAAAATAACTTACAGCATAATTGCTATGAGTGATGTAACCTTGCTTTATTGATTTTTTTTTCCCCCCATCAATTTGGCTAACATCAAAGTTGGACCCATAATAACGTAAATTGTTCCACCACTTTCTGTGATAATTTATATTTTGTTCATTCACTTAGCGTCCTGTTTATCATTGACTCGTTGCATGTAGCCAACCACACAAAGACAAACATTTGTGAGACTCAAGTCCAGCGGCGTGTGGTGTGTGCCGAGGTGTAGACTCGGTGAACAGAACACAAACAGTGCGTGTACAGAGACAAGATAATGAGCATCTCAGGTGACTACATGCAGTGATTACCAGGTTGCTGGTGTTATAGGAACTATATCACATAAACATACACTCCCACTCTGTGCACACTTATTCAGACACACATATATGCGCACACACACACACATACACACACACACACACTCTTGAGAGATCCTTGGTTATCACACCCTTCCAGATTGTTCTGAACTACTTATGGAAAACACACACACATCTCAAGATGTGGCCACACTTGCCAATATGAGCCCAGTGTTAAGAACAGTTGTTGTCGTTGTCGTCGTGTGTTTTTTTTTAGCATCTCTAAATTCCTAGCGTTGCTAAGGTGCTTTGGGAGGGGATTAACAGAGGCTGGCGCCGATGAGCAAGCCTTGCAGATTTCCAACCAGCAGGAAAAAGACAAAGAAAGAGGGGAAAGAAGGAGGAAAAACAGCAGAGGGTTAGACAACAGGGAAATGGCAGTAACAGCTTGTGTAAACATGATGACTTGAGAGAGGTAAAGAGGTAAAAATGAATGAGCGCTGAGCAATAGAAAGTGAGACTAAATAATAAGTATCCTAAAGGGGAGGCCTCAACTTTCACACAGGTAAGGTAGAGGACACTCTCCCTTTTGCTCTTTCTCTCTGTAGTCTTTGCTTCCTCTCCTCAACATCTAACAAAATTTTCTTTACCCCTTTCTCCTTCTCCTCACTGTCTTTTCATGTGCTCTCTCCGCTTTGTTTCTTCTCTCTATCTCTTTATTCCCTCAAGGGCAACAGTTTCAGATCCAGACACTTTTGTCTCTCTCTCTCTCTCTCTCTCTCTCTCTCTCTCTCTCTCTCTCTCTCTCTGTCATAGCTTCAAACAGCGCCGGCGATCAGGTCATACTGATGTGCCCGGAGCGTCAGTGACTGTGCCGTCTCAGGTGAACGTCTCCCAGCGTGTCCTTGATGACACTCTCTCCCTTTATCCCATCTCACTGCTTTAAATTAGTGTAGTGAGTAGTGAAGGGAGCAAAGACAACACGGCATTTACCAATTATCGACCTGTTCAAAGGTACCCTTGTAATGGTGATGCAATGCTTTTAATATTTCTGCAGCTGAGAAAAAAAAAACACAACTACACATAAACATAAACTGACCTTGATTTTCTTTAAATCCCTGGACACATGTACACATAAAAATCTGAGTGTATTTTCTAAGAGTGAAATCTCCATTAGCCAAAGAAGGTGCACCAAAGGGAGGGAGGTCCACATGCTTTTCTTTGAATCCTCTCCTCAGGCTCAGCTTCTCAGGTAGAGTGTAACTGGATGCGATCTGTTTGTGGAATACAAGGCACTTGACCAAGGGCCAGCACTGCTCCTCCCTCGCCTCCCATCGCCTCCCTCCCCTATCCTTCCCTTACCTGGGTCAGGTTACCCCTCAGCCCCCCTCCTTCCCCTCTCCTTTCCTTGAGTGGTGGCAGGTAGTGTGTTTTGCAGCCGCATCAGTGTCTGCGGATGTTGAAAAGCATGTGTCTGTATGTTTGTACTCTACCCAGACAGGTGTTTGTGACTCTGTTTGGGCTCGGCAGCTGGGCTCCTGTAACTGTGCCCGTCTCGGCTGCGGTGGCTAATGTGACTGGGTTGGCTGAGGTGCGGAGGCGGCTGTCTTTCAACCACTGATCCCTCAGAACTACTCATCTGATCAGGCTGGATCTACGCTTCACGGCTGCTGGGGTCACACAACCCAACCCCGGGGTCAACCAACTAATTACAGACCCCTGTGTCCTCCGTCTCTGTCACCACTGGGGATATGGGGAAGGTGGGGAGTGGAGGGAAGAAGCCTGAGAGGAAAAAAGAGAGAGAATATTGACTTAGACATTACAAGGTCAACAGTGAGTATAACCAAGCCGTACACTTTTTCCCCTTCAGTTCCGTGAACAGTGGAAGAGTGTGAGGCTCTGGTTTACAGCATCTCGGTCGCACCCTTCCCAGCCCTCAGGCAGAGATAGAAGTTTAGACCCATGGGACCAGAACTGCATCAGTGTATGTGGAATAATGTGTCAGCTCCCCACTAACTTTATATTCAAGCACTGTGCCGGTTTCCATGTGTACTTTCCCGACTTATGTTTACAGATTTACTGGAGCAGTCCAGTATACTGGCCCCGATCATGTCTCTGTGGTGAGGCAAACTCTACTTTTGAGAAGCTGAGAGTCCACATGTTGTGCTTAAGTCCCTCTATCCTGACCTTTGGCTGTGACCATTGACTGACCCGGAATCTGAGGGACGCTGTGCACCAGTGGCAGTCATAGAGAGAATACACATGCACACACATACACACACTCACAAACTATGTACCAAACCACCGTTATACTATATTAGGCTGCAGGTTCATTAATCACAAATGCGAGGGCTTCTCAGCCAACGTAGGAAATTAATCAAAAAAGGGGACATTAATCACATGCATGAACAGCAGTAGTTACACCTGTGACAATGCCATCTGATTTAAACGTGTTACTCCAGACTGTGTTAATGATGCCACCCAGGGCCAGGCAAAAGCAACCTCTCTGCGATCACTGAAACAATAATGCACTAACTATGAAGCAATTTTCTTACATGTAGTCAAGGGGTATGCTGATGCACATTGCACAGGGGTCAGTGGGTGTTGCAGCAATTACCAGGTGCAGCTTTTTCCTCACAGCTTGACCACTGGGTTTTTCAATCTGAATGTTGAAATGTCTGTTGAAATTATATTTAGTCATACTTATTTTTTTTTTTCAAGCCATTTTGCCCACTGACAGAAAGATTATCAGTTTGAAACAGAAATACATGTGGTGTATAGAAACTAACAGTTTATGTGAGAGATACATACAGAAATAGGGAAAGCCTCAAGCAAACCCTGCATGTGTGGTTACACTGCCCTCTTTTGAATGCACTGCATTCTGTCCCAGTCCCTGCTGCAGGACTGGAAATCAGAAAATAGAAATAGATGAAATGTTAATATACAGAAAACTCTCACAACTGAAGGTCATTTTAAATGTGACAGAACAAATGAACCTTATAGAATGAATGATAATACCATATCAAATGCTGCACGATATAACACACTTCAAAATAAAGTTGTATAGCTGTTATACTGTTACATGCTCACTCTTTTGGAATTTTGGAATTTGCAGAATCTTATGTTTTGTTTCACTCCAAAAAACACTTCAGAGGAAAGAGGTTCTTTATTCTTTCAGATGCAGCTCAAATCTGTTGTAGGGGAAAGATGTTCAGAGCTCAAGGGCAATTACTTTTTTCTGTTCATGTACACAAAGAAACAGAATTATAACAAATGTAAAATTATGAATAACTAGCTCAGGTTTTTTATTAAATTATGAGTTCAAAGCAATAATATGCAGACTGGATTTTTTGGCTTATGAAAGTCCTGACATTGTTCTAAATAGGCCAAGCATTTAAAATAGATCATTTAAGATGTTGTGTTGTTTGGAGGGCTGCTCAGTGTGT
The DNA here is from genome assembly GCF_017976425.1 of Toxotes jaculatrix. Taxonomy (NCBI): domain Eukaryota; kingdom Metazoa; phylum Chordata; class Actinopteri; family Toxotidae; genus Toxotes; species Toxotes jaculatrix. The sequence goes on along the minus strand of NC_054408.1, from coordinate 8,397,393 downwards.
GTAATGGTATCAGTGATTAGAATGCCATGAACTCCAAACAAAATATTTGAATTAAAAAAATGCTAAATATGTTCCAAGGAAGAAATAAATAGCTGACCCTCAATTCTGAATCCATTCAGATGGGCCAGCCTTTCAGGTTATCTTTTTCAGATAAATCTCTTTGAGATCAGAGATTAAAACACACTACTTAAAACAGAAAGTAAGGTTCATGTGATGATTGGTCCATTATCTTTTTCTCATTTTTTGACAGTCCCAGAGAAAATAAGAGTTTGCAGGGAGCCCCTGCGAACACAAAAAAAATGCTCAGCAGAGCACTTTTCTTTGAAAATGTGTGGAAATGTTTTTATTTGGTGTCAAGTAAGCATAAAATGACCCTCAGCTTTATTCAGTTAAGTTTTGAACTAAATAGTAGGTCTAGTGGTACTTCTTTTACTGCTATAGTAGTGATAATAATGAAACAATTACACACAGACAGTGGCTGTAATATAATTTAGTATTCCCATAATAAATTATTGTCCTCTTGAGCCTCTTAACATGTCTCTGAGCTTGAAAACAAAACATTTCAGCCAGGAGCTCTTTTAGTTCAGATCCGTTTGCTTCTCTCTTACGGCAACACCGTTCTCTGACCCCTGCAGCCTGACAGGCAGCTCTGATAAACTCATATCACGCATGGCAGGGAAACCGAAGACCTGGCCTAATTAGCAGGCGGGACCAGAATGATGAAGAGAGAGGGGGGGAGAGAAAGGAGGGAGAGAAGATTGAAAATCAAAACGAGGAAGACTTTATTAACAGAGCCGGTGACCCCTTGTTATTTATTCATGGCATTACTAAAGAGGACTTTGGAACAGAGTCCCCTGCCAAGTTCCCAACAACCATGTTGGGCCTGTTTGCTGTTTTGTTCCTGATAGGTTGCTAAGCATTACAAACTACCCTCTCTTTCTTTTTCTTTTCTCTCTTTCTTTCCCTCTCTCCTTCTCTGCCTCAAATACTCGCATACATGCACTTGACACCTTCCTGAGTAGACTTACCTGTCCAGGTATTCCAGTAATCCAGGCCAAGCCTTGTCAGGTGGAAGAAAGTCTATCCCTGGGCAGAGACAGGGGGGAGGTGGAGGAGGAGGAGGAGGAGAGGGGAGTTGCAGTAAGTCTAGCCGGTGGTGGAGTGGAGGAGGGAGGAAGAGGACCAGAGACAGGGGGCAGGTAAAGGGGATCGTATTCAGGCTCCTGGGGACAGGAGGCTTGGCGTGGCACTGCACTGCCCACCCAACATCAACACTCTCAAGTTCCCTGGCTGAGATGGGCCAGATAATCACCCTCTCTCCACAGGGACCATCTGGAGGCAGGGAGGGAGGTGAGGGCCATATTTAATTTCCATAAAACATAAATTTACTCATCTGCTGGCAAGATAGGAAAAAAACAAACCAAACGCTAACTCGTTTTTCTTTTACCTTAAAGCTGATTCACTCAAAACATCCACACATGAACACAACATGTAGAGCCCAGTCCGGAGAAAACATCACACACGTGCTCACGCTCACAGCAGTGCTCCCCCTCATCTCTGAGTGTCTCCAGCTTGATTGACGCTCCTATCCCTGTAGAGATCAGAGGACAGCCACTGTGATTATCATCTCACAGTGGTAACCGAGACACCCTTAATCCCATAATAATCCTTCACAGTCAGTCAGCACACAAGTATCCTGACCTCCTGCAAAGAAAACACATACACACATCGACATTTAACACTTAGCACATACACATTTTCAAACAAAACAAATACCAGACTACACAAACTCTGCCTGGCACTATTTTGTCATGTTTCCAGATGCACCATTTAACTTTAGTTTCTAATAAACGCAGATGCAGAGCAGCACCACACAAGTACCTGATCATTGTCTCTCATATTTCATATTTCTCACATATTTGCTCATATATATATATGTATAATACATATAAAGTAAAATAATTTCAATACTCATTTACATATAATTCAAATTCAGTCCAAAGCTACATGTATGTGTGTGTGTTCACTTTATTGTTATGCTTTAAATTTATTAAATAAAACTCTGGATTCTAGTTTTTGTTTGTTTGTTTGTTTGTTTTTGCCAGCAGACAGGTACCTGTATGTATGTAAATCCTTGTTAATTTTTAATATTAAAGAAAGTGGGAAAGTTGTGACGGTCTCAAGTTCACACTCACATGGGACCAGGTGGGTCAGACCCTTCTTCTTTAAATGACATATTTAGGCCTCTGGCCTATGTTTATTTATCCCCCTGTATATTCACAGTGCTCATGTGTGCTATGTGAGGTAACTGAAGTTTGTCACTACGAAGTAACTGCTGCCTTTCTGAAGAAGTTGAATGATAGCTGGTTCGCTTCCACGAAGCCCTAACTGCAGGGAGATGTGCTCAGCAGGGGGTCTGGGAGTCAGTGAATGTCATTGTTTAACAAGCTGTTTCAGCACTGTTCCATAGACAGGAAAAACTGCACACTGCAGACAGGACAAAGAAAGATTCTGCAAGTCTGTGTGTGTGTGGATATGGTAATAGCACATACAGGCTTGTGTGCCCCTTCAACTTGCTAACATGGTTAGGAAGTTGAAGGGGCGTCTAAATGGGTTATTATTTCACCTGCTAGGAAGAAATTGGTCGCTCTGCTTTAAATTTCTCCCTCTTTTTTTTTTTTTTTTTTTTTGGTGGCAAAGTGTGCCACAGTGACATTCTTTATATCCAGATATACAAAATGTCCTGTGATTACTTTTGACAATTTGGGTTTCATTACAACACTTAAGTATTTGACGTTCCTGCTGTTCTTTTATTCCTTACACTCATGGCATTTTGTGGTGGATTAATGATCGTAAAGTTTTCTTGTTTTTTTATTTCCTGTTAGTACACGGTAAACACAGAGAGGAGACTGTGATGCTGGTGACCTGATGGTGACCTGATACTCAAGATAGATTCCTCTTATAGGCTGGATTAGATTACTAAAAGCCATTGCACACACACAGAGGAGCAGAGAAACATTCAGCAGTAGATCTGATTAAAGTTAAAAATAAATAAATAAATAAATACTAGATATGTTCTACAGTTGTACAAAGAAGAAGAGTGAGGACTTGCAAATTTTCTTGTGTGTGATAATGTATTACATATGTTAAAATGCTACAGAAATTTTGTATGCATCTGTTAATGAGATGTGCCATTTTTTTTTCAATGAAGCTTTTGAATCTGATCTTGAAAGTAAAACAAAGTAAAAAACATAACTGATAACAGCACCAGATTTGGGCTCATTTATTTGTTTTCAATTGAGTCATGCCTGGGATGTAAATAATTCACTGATCGTGCATCCATTGTTCTCAAACCCATCCAAAACTGTACTTTTATTTTTACTGAGTAAAAATAATGAGTGTTGGCCTAGTCAGAGCTTTTAGTAGTAACAGAATCCATCTGATGACAGAGTTGCTTCACACAGACAATGTATCCACGAAGAAAACTTTTGCGATGCCCTTCAGGCTTTGGAGAGCATTTGTGTTATTCTGAGTGTGATAATAAACTCATAGTAAATTCAGGTTTAGAAATACCAAAACAAGTGCAAAACTACTTCAATAAATACAGCACTTTTTTTTAAATGCCAAAAATCCCATTTAACATAATGAACTGTATTCTCTTATTCCCACTTACCTTCATTTTGTAAACATCCACTAAAGATAAGACTGTTGGCAATTTTCCTTACATTCTTGACAATTCAAATTCAATCCAAAGCTACATTTGCAGGGATGTAATTTAGCCATTATAATTATTTAATGCAAACACTTTGAGCTTAGTATCGAGAATGGTTTTCAGTGACTACCTTTAATCTTTTTCCCTGTATGAATGGATGAAGCAGGCCTCTAATGTGTTCTGCTGGTCCCTTTTCACTCCACTTTCTCTAAAATACTGAAATATCATTCAGAGTTGTGTATGGTCTGATCCCTGTTATTGGTTACTTATGCATTTTTTTGGCCACAGGCTGGTAAGCTCACATTAGGGTCAGAGCTGCACTGAGGTTGATAATTTCTCACTGATAAATATTGTTCTTCTCCCCATTAAAATCTGAAACCTGTAGCTGTTGGCTGAATCTACATTTTCCAGGTTAAATTTAACCACATATGCAAAAGAAAAAAACAAAAAAGCAGTAGCCCAAAATGCTGCAAAGGGCAGAGAATGAGTGTGCGGCCAAATGATTATATGTGAGAAACATTTCATTTGGCAGGATACATATTTACAGCACGTGAAAACATACCTTCAAAATGGCTTGAAATCCTTGAAATATTTGTTCTTCTGTTGTGAGTAAGGCAAATACTGTAGTCTACTTGATACATGCTTTACATGTGCATATTCTTCAGCCAGCACCAGATGCTCTATACTACATTGTCTTGCTCTCTGCTCTCTTTCTGTGTGTCAGGTACACACACAAACATACACAGACGCACTTTGGAAAAAGAACGCACAAGCTTACTCAGACCACAGGATATCACATTTTTATGACTGGTCTCAGCAGTGTAGCTACAGTACACATCTGTCTCTTTTGCATTAGCGTGATAGATGTATTTTTCATGCTGCCATTAGGGCTGAAGCAGTGTGCTGTGCAGGGCTTGTGCATGCTAATGTGCCCTCTCACACCTGCAGTTTCCAATTACCCCTGAGAAATGGCGCTAAGACTCAGTTTGCAGCCACCAGCAATAATATGAGTAATAGCAAAATTGCACAAGTCCTTTGTAGAAAATTGGAAAAAAAAAAAAAAGAAGATGAAATCATTCAAGAGGGGGTTGGAGAGGTCATAGAACAAGAGGCAAGAAAAGGAAAAAGAGGTGAGGGTAGGGAGAAAGAGGAAGTGTGAGGAAGAGAGCAATGCAGGGGTTTCACTGTTTTGCCTTGAAACTTTTGTAACCACACTTCCGGGTATCCTTGGCGTATTGATTTTACTGCTTTGAACAGCATTTCCAAAGGTCAAGCTCAGAACACTGTCAACTTTGGCGCTTGATGCTCTCCTCAGATCAGAATTCAGCACAGTCTGAGATCAACAGAGAGATGTGAGATGAAACAGAAATGCCTCGAAGAATCCATTTAAGTACATCCATCTTGCCTTCCCGAATCATCTCAGCTCCTCAGTCATCTGTGCTTGGGTTCATAACTGATTTTGTTTTCCCTTTCTTGTACTCTTTCAGCTACAGGCAAATCGAGCCAACTATGTTTTCCCTTTCTTCTTCTTCTTCTCTCTCTGCTCCATCCACACACAGCCAACTATGCTGATTAGATTTTTGGTATGACCACGTGAGACAGAGAGAGAGAGAGAGAGAGAGAGAGAGAGAGAGAGAGAGAGAGAGAGAGAGAGAGAGAGAGATGATACTTGATAGGCCTATTTTCTGTGTATTGAGCTGCTGATGTGTGTGTGTGTGTGTGTCAGACAAGGGAGTATTAGAGGTCCTTGTGGCTGCTGGTCTCGATAACAGGGGGCGGAAAAATCAATCACCTCCTTTGACAGCCAGGCGAGTAGCCCTGCCCCTTTATTTCCCCACTCCTCCCTCCTGTTTCTCTCGGTTTCTTGTCAACCTCTATCCGTCACTTGCAGAAGATGATCTACACAGCGTGCATGCAGGAAACCAAGTACAGATATGAGCAAACATGTCATTACCCCTATGTAGGCATGCACACACACACACGCACTCAGGCAGGAGGCACCTGGTAAAGCCATGGCAGGATTAGCAAGTTGTATGAGTTGGTTACACTGAGGAACACATGTTCAGGTCACTGTCTCTCTGACTGAACTATGTTATTGCTCCAAACACTGTTCTTCTGATTATACTCCCCTCTCTGCTTTTCTTTTCTCTCCCTATCCATTCGCCACCCCCCACCCCTCCCACCCCCTTCTCTCTGTCATATCTGCACGTGTGTGTGTTTGTGTGTGTGCATGTGCACAAACTGAATACATTTAAGGGGTGAGGAGGGGGGCACCAAATCCGTAGAGAGGACTTGGCAGTTGCTCTTCTCCCTCCCGCTTCATTGCTTTGGTCCTTCCCAAATCCTATTTCACGGTGCCAAGCATCCGCTCCCTGGGATCTCCACAGCTCCCATCTCCAGACGCAGGTTTAAGCCCCTCTCTTGGCACCCAGACTGGGCATGGAGAGAGAAAGCATGTGACGCACATAAGCACCGCCAGAGACACAAACACACCTATTATCTTTGCTCAGAGAGGGACTGGCATCCTACAGTGTGTGCAGTGCTTACTCACACAATCTTAGTCGCACAAGCTGTATTTGCCACATTTACTAACCTCTGACATGAGCCGAGAGGTCACGCACAGACCCTGTAAGCTGGTTCAGTCTGATGCACATTCATTCCTTCATCAACTAAATCACTCAAGCAATCACTTGCACACCAAACACACTCAAAAACTCATTCAGTCAAGTAACAACAAATCAGTCTAATGTAGCTGTTGACACTGTTGAAGTTTCATGAATTAATAAACAGTAGACAAAAGACGACGGGCCTAATTGTCACCTCCTGTTTAATTTGTTCTCCCATGATACTGGGTAAACTCATGCTTTAACGGTCCTCCAATTACGACTAATCAAAGCAATTAATTAGCTGCCAAATTACCTGAATCTACACCAACAGAGCCATGGGGTACATATGAACATTGCTGCATTGAGACAACTGATGTGTTTTTGCGTAATGGCCACTAGATGACACCAAATACCTGAAATTACTGCAGGCCTATCTCAGTTCCCTTATCCTACAGTCTGTTTTCTGTTACACATGAACACCCATTACCCTATCACATGATTATGATATAAAAAAATATAGGTAAGGATTCATATGTTTTAGTTTATAATTGGTTTTGTAATTAAGCTATTTCTACTAAAAGTGGTGGGAATGTCAGATGGTCTATCTAAGAATGTTCCTATCACATTCCGTAAAATCAAATTTATGATAACTTGGCACTATTATTAACAAACATATTTCAAATGAATAAATAGTCAGGCATTAGAAACAGTAGGAAATCAGTTTAAATTTCTAAACACAGTAACATAACTGTAGTCAGCTCTGTAGCATGTTTGATTTCAGACATTTATAGTTAAATATTCGTACCTGTACATGTTTGCAGATGTGGTCACTCCCCTAAGGGGTGCAGAAGAAGATCTATAGGTCCCGTACCTTGCAGGGATGACTGCCTATTCGGAATGAATGTGTTTGTTTTTCCACAAACCCTCATCCAATATTCTCAATTTTCCACAGACAATGCATTGATACGGGAATAATTCACGTCTACAGCATAATAGGATCTGGTGTTTTTGCTGACGAAAGTACAGAGTCAGCTGCTCACATTGCAACAAGAGCTGTGATGATTAAAAATACATGAAAAAAAATGATGCTACAAACCTGTTTACAACTGAAAAAAAACATTACTAGAAAGTTTAAGGTTTCTGCTAATATACAAAATGTCAGCATATAAACATTGGTGGCTTGAACTTTTTTCTTCTTCTTCTTTTTGTTTTGTTGAGTTTTGTTCAAACAAATAGAACCAATAATCTCTTAATGAAGTATTCAGGAACACTCAGTCTGTGAAAATAGATGCATAATGTCCTGTCATAATGTAGATGCATGTGTCCAGTTATGTGTTGGGCACTTATTTACCCCCTACCTGCAGCCCTGTGGGGATTTGTATGTACTCTATTGCCTCCAAATTCCCATTAAGTACTGTGCACTGCTTTGTCGTATGCCCGGAGAACCGCAATATTACCAGTACTCCTAATTACCAAAACCAATAGGCCTCATCCATGAGCATAAAAATGGGTAGAAGTTTATCCTTGACAATACACTGATTTGTCCATGGTGCACTCCATCTTTTATTAAGTGTGTGGGGGGGGGGGGGGGGGGGGGGGGGGGGTAATCTAGGATGAAAAATAAACATGCGTCATGTTGGCCATGTGCTCCATCATCATTTGCAGTCATAAATTTGTTTTTTAAAGTAATGTGGCACTGCTCGATTGCTAGAATGACTGTCTTGGCCTTGGTCCTCATTGTTGTCTCAGACAAATGTGAATAAATAAAGGAACTGTCCAGAAATACAGAATGCAGATTCTGCCCACACAGGACTAATAGCAACATGAGGAAAGTAACCCACTGCCCCATATGTAGCGCTCCCTCGCCCACACAAAAGACAGAAGGAAGGAATGAACAATGACCCAGTTCCTCCACTCAGATGGAACATTAATAGTAAGTCAGTCAACTATGTGATAATCACAGCAACAGCAGTGGAAACATCAACCTATGCTGCAAACTGAGCAGCATCTTTGGCCCAGTTCATTTGGAAATTAAGGCCAGCTCCTCACAGACGAAAATCTAAACTCAAGTCAGATTTTCTGATTGGACGTAATCAGGTTATTTTTCAATTTATCCCAAAAAATGGAGGGATGAAGGATGGAGAAGCCATTGCTCTGAGTTGATCAGTCAGTATCTTCAACATGCAAAGACTCTAGTAAGTGAACATGAAAGACTTATTTTATCAGCCAGCAATTTAAAATGCATTTATTCCAAAAAGTCTGCTTTTCTTCTAGTCTTATTATAGCACACATTGTTTCATATTTATATCTTCCTAAGCTCTGCTAAATTTTTGATTAACATTGCACTTTTTTTGTAGGATAAAAAGGTAAAAAGAGGATAAGACCTATCTCCACAACATGACAATGACATTAACACGCAACATGCATAAAATTGTCACAGCCCATAAACAAAGAGCATGTTGTAATCTGTCCACTGAGGCAGACTCATCATTAGACACTAAGTGCCCTGGGGTCTTGAGGGAGGTAAACAGCAGCATCAAGCATTAGTAGGTCAGAGCTGAAAGTGCTTTATCCCCATGCATTATTAATAGTGTCTGTGCTAATTGAAAGTCATAACTCCGCAAATGAAACGTCTGGGGCAAACATCACGCCCTGCCGCCCCTCTGCCACAGGATCCCCCTGGATGGAGATGTGGCTAATTTTAGTTTTTCTCTTGATGACAAATGCGGTGGTGTTTCGTAAGGTTTTTGTAAGTTACATTGTGTAACAACAGGCACAACACTGGCAGGTTTGCTGTTGTGTACCTGCAGTAATAATAGGTACTGTCTAATGGCTTTATTAATGGTTATTAAATAATTTACAAATTCTTTAAAGAGCCATTAAAGTCAATTAATAATAGCAGCATTCATGAAAAACCCCTTTGACTAGTTAGACAGTTTGAGCGCACATTTCTAGGAAGGGGCTGAGATGATCTATTTAATTTTAAACCTCTTAATAACCCTGACAACTGCAGACTTGATGATAAAAAAACTTTATTTTCAATTTTTAAAAAACATTTAAAACAGAGCTGATGGCTTGTAAGAAAGCAAGACACCCATTAGAGTGTATTCATTGTTTATTAACATTTCTAAATACATTATTACCATGTAGGAAGGATAATCAACAGCCAAAGGGGATTTTCTCAACCTGCCAACCCAAAATGTGTTCCCACGATGTATTAACCATCAATAAAGCCATTAGTTACTCGGCTGTAAAGAGTAAATACCTTAACAGAAAGTGGTACCAAGGAACATTACCACTGAGTAAGGGTACTTCAAACAGAGACATATCTTGCAGTATTATTACATTATTGTAGAAATATTATGTGTCTGCATGAGAGTGTACATGCATGTGTAGTTAGTGTATTGTGGAAACAGACAGCTGGTATTTAGAGCGTGTGAAGTGTCTCCTGCCTAAATATACTGAGAGGCTGCTGGCAAAATAATTACGTCAAACAGACCTGCAATACACATGGGCACAGTAGTGGAAAGGAACTTAGTACATTTACTCAAGTGCTGACTCAAATTATTATCAACTAATTTTAAAATAGTCTATGACTATTTCAGCTCTAATTGTACTTTATTTACTGGTAGGTAATCTATAACAAATCATCCCATCTGAAATGCTCTTCACACGTGTTTGCAAAAAAAATACTTCATTTGTAAAGTAACTAGAAACTGAAATGGTCAAATAAAAGTAGTGCAGTAAATAGTCAAATGTTCCCCTCTGATATTAGAAGTGAAACTGAAGTACCTCAAAAGTGAAGTCATAAACAGTACTTACAGTTACTTTTCACTAGTGGTTAAGAATCTGAATAATTTTTCCACCACTAATTTAAGAGATATTAAAAATAACTTCTAGTTTCGCTCATAACACTGGCAACCCACAGCCACAGTGAGATTCTTTTGATATTGTTGTCATTTTAATAGTTTTTTTTGGACATGATCATGAGTTTTGGATTGTTTGGATCGTTTTCTTTGCTCTGTGGCTTCTGCATGTGAAAACACGACCACTTCTTTTAGTGCACTCGCATCTCCCGGATACATGTTCCAGGAGATGCGAGAAAAAAAAACCTCAGTGCGCATGTGCAGCGTAGTCATCTGACGGATGAGCGCTGTGGACGTTTCGTGTTGCCGCTACACCGACGGCCACCGCTGTAGCACAGAGCGGGACGCGGACCGTGTTCTCCTGCAAGAATTAAAACGCTTCATTACAGGGAGAGCTGAACGCGCTTACGACCCGGAGAGGCTCGGGGGCTCGCATGCGGTGAAGTTTCTCCGGAGATGTAGCCAGCAGTGTTGAGCGCGGCTCGTTGTAATCGCTCGGTCGCTGCATGGCTCTTCCCGGGGATGCCATGAAAATCAGAACAGCCGACTGAGAGACCGCTGCTCCTCGCTATCACAGACACGGCGGCTGCGGCGGTGGCGGTGGTGGTGAGCGATGGATACTGGTGGAAAGATCCACATTAGATAGCGTTCACGAAGACCCAAGGAGAGCTGAACGTCTCTGTAGCACAGTTTAGTCGCCGCCGGGGCTGTTTAAAGGATGGATTTCAGCCTGCTCCGGAATATCATCAGCAGATACGTAAGCCCCCCCCCCCCCCCCCCCCCCCCGCCGCACTCCCCCCACCCCGTCTGTCAACACTGTCACAACTGTGTCTGTCTCTGTGTAAATATAATGCGTGTTTCAACCCTCTGTTTTTAGCGTCTATCACACGAGTTGCAGGTTGGATTGCACGCTGCCTCGCTCCGAGGGTCTGAGCGTGGACGCGCACGGTGATAAACACTGTGTTCATCTATAATGATAAACATTTCTCTCCAGTTGCTTTGGCAGGCCATCGGCTGTGGGCTTTACAATGTTTTTCTTGTGCAGCTGAATGGGGAATGTGCCAGTGGCTACAGATGCAGTGATGGCTGGTGAATGTGTAGAATAGAAATGAACTTGGCTGGCCCACTTAAGTTGTTCTAGTGAGCTACAACATGCATGCATACTAAACTATCTCATGGCCTCCACTTGCCCTGTCTGTCTGCAGAGGAAAAAAATCCCAATCAGAACTCAAAGACAGACTTGAGAGGCCTTGTAGGGACTCACTCTGCAGCATTAGTTTGTGCATCGTACTCACTTCCAGCCTGATAGAGCAGTAAGTTGTGCAGGTTAAACTAGAGGGGGTCTTACTGGAGCTAGAGCTAAACTAGTGGGTAAAACTTACTCAGTAAAAAAAAGAGGGAGTCCAGCAAGGCCTCATCATTAGCATTAATCAGTTACCCAGTCTGTCTGTGAGCAGGAAATAGCCACATCATAACGAAGCGGATGATGGTGAACTGTAACCATATTACTACTTGGTCTGGTCTGAATAGGCCGGTGCCATCAGCAGCCTGTGATTATCTGCCAGGACAGGAAGCAGCTGGTTTGTGGGTGCCTGAATTAGAGGTGGTGGTGGTGGTGGGGGGGGCCTCTAGAAGGAACCAGCTCTAACACACTGAGTGATGCTCATCGGACCGGGCACCTCTGGAGTATCGACACATCTGCTATATGCAGTCTGCGACCCTTTCACCTGACCTTAAAACTGGCTCAGGTGTTGTGAAGATAACTATCTGTTTGTGTGCGTGGGCGCATGCTTTTGAGCGCGTACGTTTCTGGTTCGTCAAGCCTGTTTTGTGCAAATTAGTGTGTGAGCGTGTGTGTATTTGTGTGTGAGGCGGGCAGGTGACAGTGTGTAGGGAGCTTGACGGATGCTCCAGCAGGGCTAATATCAGGGGAAATCAGATCCACCACTGAGGCGGAGAGGAGGGCGGGAGGGATGGGGTCATTGAAGATGCCCCTCATCTCTCACCCGTTTCCTTTTGCATCCTCAGTCTGCCACATTATGAAGTAGACAAGGAATTAATCATTAATTCAATTATCCACATATTGATTTAGAATTGGAACGATGGTTGATGTATATTCCCGGCCTCTATTACTTGCGTGTCACCTTCTGTTAACCCTGCCATATTCTGAGTAACTGCTCCCTTAATGAGACTATGCAGAAGAACAAACATTACATCATGCAAGGTGATTAACATCTGATAAGCAGAGCTCTCAGGCCTTTTCTGTGGACAGAGAGATGTAAACTCCTGTCAAGGTCACTGCCCGAATGCAGCCAGCCTTGAATACCTTTATAATTTTCAACCAAAAAAAAAAAAAAAATTGCTGAATGTGTAAGTCTTCTTCAGCCATTAAAGAGTGTACGTCTGATTTAGTTCACTTTACTCCACTGGGCAAGTTTATGAGCCTTTCACTTCATATCTTGTTCCCTTATTATTACTCTGTCACTGACGTGTGGCTTGTCCTTGATGTATTTTCGTGTGAGGGACATTTGTGTTTCTCTGCTCTGCTTTTACTTGCTTTTGTGTTGGTTTGTTAACAACATTCTAATACATCTGTGGAATGCAACACACCACACTTTTTCAAGGCTAAAATGATAAAGTCCTGGACTTACTTCCATTGTTGTCCGTGGTGTGTACGCAGTCCAGCAACCACTACGAAGACAGGGACAGGCCATTAATGTCTGACAACTCTTAAATTCAATCATACATGTTTTTTCAGGAAGCAGAGGAGGTAAAAAAAAAACAAAACATACTATATACACACAAAAAGAAAATAACTATCTTTGCTGTGACCTGTGGTCAAACCAGAATTTTGTTCATTATTTGAGATAATTCCACGATTTGGCATTTTACTTAATCTGTATCTTGACCATTGGTGCATCAGCATTCACTGTGAAGTGTAAACTGTGTTGCCTGATAAACGTCATTATTAACTGCAGATAGTTATTCAGATGTATCCATTATGGCACTTTATAATGAGAATATTATTAATATTAACATATTCTGTCCTGCTTATAAGCCTGTTTCCTGACTCAAGAAAAATTGCTGGTGAATTGAGTCTTTACAGTTCAGTAAATACTTTTTGAAAAGGAAAAATATGGTGTCATGGTGTTTTGCAGAGCATGAAGTTTAAATGGGACGTTTTGTTGCATAATAACCTAAATCTGTTCAACTTTTTTCTCTGCTGGCATAAAAGAATGGCTAAGCCCTCATGCAATAAGATATACAGTTTAATAGGAGTGTGTGTGTGTGTGTGTGTGTGTGTGTGTGTGTGTGTGTGTGTGTGTGTGTGTGTCTGTGTGTGCGTGTGTGCTCTTGTTCTGGTATGTCAGCAGACCCCAGGCCAGGGCATGGCAGGAAGAGATTTATATTTATATATTTATTTATAATGAGATTTATCTGTAAAATGACCTGCTGTGGTTCTGTGCTGTATGTGTCCACTGTCTCCACTCACTTCTCTTCTGTGCCCTTTTGTTGTCTGGTAATAATAATAATAATAGCAATGGCGTGATGCCTCAGACAGGCGCAAACCGTGATAACTGCATGAGGTCACAATCCGGATAAGAACGATGCTGGCATGTGTGGGTGATGGTACGATCATGCCTAATACTTTTATAGGAGCTTCAATATGTCCTTTTATTTGTACTGCTTACCATTTATGTTCATGTAACAGCCTCTTGCGGTAACAACATTTTGATTTATATCATACTTGTGGCCACTGCGATCTCTTGTCTTCAGCTTGATTTAGCCTTGTCCCCCCCGCTATCCTCACCCTCCTTTATATCTTATCTCTGTATGTATAACTGTTATTCTTACAGAGACCTCTCACAAACTCAGCAGATAAAAGAGAAAGGCCAGTGATGTCTCCCTTTGATCAAAAAGGTGCCAGCGGGGCTCGGAGTGCTGAAGGGCTTAGAAAGGTTTTATAGCAACTTTACAACTCTTTGAGTCCCCTGGCTGGTGTTGAAAGGCAGAACACAGCCTGCTAGATTACTGTTTACCACATTAGTTCTCACTGCTACAAACGGTTAAGGGTAGTCTATTCCTGTCCCCTGCCCCCCTTGGAGATGGGACCCTGGCGGAGAGAGAGAGAGAGAGAGAGAGAGAGAGAGAGAGAGAGAGAGAGAGAGAGAAAGGCTGTAGGTGAGAAAAACACACAGGGATTTGTGTTTGGGCTGAGCGAGCATTGCCCACTGGCCTGAGTGTATATCAGAGAAAACAGCCATGCTTCTTCATAGGAATGATTTTTCTTTCCCACAGCGTGCCCTGAAGACAGAGGCTTTATTAGAAGACACAGCTTCAAGCCTGTGTTAGCATGTTGTTGGCGTTAAGTGCAGACAAAATGAGAAAGAGGGTTTGTTGGGATGCAGATTACAGTGGTGGGAGAAAAAAGGAGGGAAGAGAGGGAGGGGAGAGGAGAAGTAGCACAGCTGGATTAAAGACTTATGTAACAGTTGGATCACAGCAAGTCAAGTGGGAGAGGAAGCTGGGGCAACAACAGAATACACATTTTTGTCATTTTAAAGTAATCTCATACTTATCCTTTTGATTTTGTTGCAGATATACAGTTATTTGCATCATCAGGAATGTTATGGCTTTTGTCATCAGTGTCAGCCATTGAGATCAGTGTGTACAGGCTGCAAGTCACTATTTTCTTTCCCAAATTTTCAAACCCAAACATCTTTGTTTTCTGTCTGTACCTACAATGTGCAGTGTGTTCTCCAAAATATTATCCTCTGAGAAAAAATTATAACAGCTAATGGCACTTCCAGTGCTGCTTTTAATGTTTGTTCTTTCATTCCACTTTGTTTTTCCACAGAGTGTAGATTAAGAAGTCCTAGCTGAATCAAATAAAAGCTCCAGGAAGATCTCGACCATATTGTCAGTAACATTTAAATAATACTTCACATTTTCCTTAAAATTTCATCTCATCTTTTGTCACATTAGATTATTTTGTATTTCATTAGATTAAGGAGAAAATACTATACATTTGATCTTTAGTCTAAACATAATGAGTCCTCCGTGTGAAGCTGTTTCTTTGTGTTACGAACTTGCAGATGTAGTGTGGCGGCCTGTTGCTGAATACTGCATTGCTATGGTGATTAATGGGAAATGAGTGGCAGTGGAGTGCATGTTGAACAGGTAGCCTCCATCCTTTTTTAGCTGATCAAGCTCTCAAGGCTCCTTTTATCTTTGCTCAATGCTGCGACAGACCCCACAGCTTCCACTAATAAGTTATTACCTTTCTTTTAATATCTCTGGCCTAAATTAGCAGCTGTGCTACTTTCTCTCATTTTAATGTTGAAACGCTACCTTTAGATCAGTAAAACATTGCTCAAACAGCTGGGTTCACGAACAGGATTGGGTTGTGCCAGCTATTCATAAATTCATTACAAGTTTCTTGTAACTGCTAGCTAGGGGAAATTTTGTAATGTTGCAATGTGTAAATGTATATATATATATATATATATATATATACATATATAAAAACAACTAATTTCTGCGTGAGAACTAGTTTGTGCTGTGGAACCTGTATGTACACTTACGTCTAGGCTTTGAACAAATAAAGAATGTAACTGTATGTTTCTGCATACTCTGTACAGCTAACATGAGTAGTTCATTAAGGAAGAGCTCGGTCAGAGGAATCTGATCAGTGAGTTAATGAGGGAAACCTGCTCCACATGCTGCGTGCGTCTGCAGGACAGCATGGAAGAGGGATGAGACATGACAATTATAATCAGGCCAGTTAATGGTGTATACCTATTATTACACCTCTGTGGTAGAAAGGACCCACATCATGAACACAGAATGGGTAGGTCTGGGACTGCCAGGGTCAGGGCTTAGTTTTCCACTGTACATGAAAATGTACACATTCGTAGTCCTGTAAAAAGCTGTGAAGAAATGCATCTGCAAATGTTAGGCATACTAATGGGGGAGAGGGCCAGGATTAGAAAAACTGTCTAAAAATAGCAGACCTGCTTCTGTTGTCTCTTGTGAACCCAGAGTTTAAACAGTTAAAAAACATCTACCCAAGAGAGTGAACCACTGTACAGTTTGAAACATAAAAAGGAGTTGCAGCGGTGGGATGTTTGCTGCTATCAAATCCATCCTGTCATTGTTAATGATTGATGTAAGACCAGCCTCTCTGTGAGGAGGCTGTTTGAGCGTTGTTAATAAAGACAAAGCCTCCATGTCCTCCAACCAGCCAACCAGCCACTTTGTCTGATGGAGCAGTAGAATGGAAAGGGAACAGTGGGCCGGGGGTTGATACGGATCACTGAGGATTAATGATCAGATAACGACAAACCACAATGCAATCTCTCTGTGTGTTTCTCCATCCCTCTCCCACAGTCACACTGTCAGGGTGTGACATTTGCAAAGGGAGGACACAGTGCAGAGATATGATGGCACGAATGATGGGATCAGGGAAATGGGAATTTAGGTGGAAAATGTTTGAACAGTGGAAACTAGTAGATATGCTGTAGACTTAGATACAGATGGGAGATATGTTTGGAATCATTGTCGCAATATTAATAAGAATCATTTCTAGAACTGATATGCATTTATATATAGATATATCACAGTATGGACAGGCTATTTTCACAATTACATGTTAGATAATCAAACGTATGTTGAAATGTTGAAAGCAAAAAAAAACTGTTCCACTGTTGCATTGTGTGAGACCAGAGTCTTCATATGAGTAAAACAAAAATCTCAGCAACTAGTTTCTCTTTTTAAATTACACCTTGGTTATAATCATTCATTTAATAGCACGATATATTCATATCATTATGATTTGCAGTCTCATCCAAAAGTCTTTTGGGAACTTTTGGACTTCTCTCTTCTTAATAAGGTGTTGCTTTTCTTTGTAAACTTATAAACTTTTTGTGGTCAGAGCAACAAATAGAGATCAAACCTTCAAAAATTGTTTCAAAAGGTTTGTTCAGTTACCAGGATCTTTCCAGGTTAACTCTGTACGCAAAGTAAATCAAAATCTCTTGGTATAATTATCACAATTTTCAAAATATACATTTTAAGACCAAGAGTAGCTTGTTGTGTCGGCAACAACAGCTTGTCAGTCAATCTTTATTCTGGACACGTTCTCCTCTCTCCTTGTTGCTCTTTTTTTTTTTTTTTTTTACTGTTTCTTTCAGTCATTATGTTCATCTTTCTTTTGTCCCCTGCATCTAATGCTCCTGCTGCTCGCTCCCCTTCAATCCGCTCCTCCCTTTCCATCTCTCTCTCTCTTCTTTCCATTTCACTGTATCTCTCTGGGTCATGTTGACCCCACTAATGTTTTGGAGGGGTCTCAAGTCGGCTGCCACTGTTGGGTCAATGCCTATTTTTATCCCACTGCTAAGCGCCTGTTGATCACAGTGGCTAAGTTTAGATATGTGACTCTGATCTTTGTGCTGTTGCTGTTTGCTATTTTTACCAGGTAAAGTTACATTAGCCTACAGTTGATCTTGTGTCCATGCTTACGCCTTTTAAAAATGCATTGTTATGAATTTACAATGTTACTGTAACTCTAATGCAACAGGACTCAAGCGTTAAATTTACATCATGTCAGCTCTGAACACAAAAAAAAAGTTTTGGTCACTGGCAACGACGAGCTACATCCCTGCCAAAATGTGGAGGACATTTAAAGCAGTGAAGCGCCGCTTCCACCGAGGTGCTTGTTCCAGAACTTTTCTGCTAATGGTCAACACTTCTGCTTTGAGCTGTGTCAGGCAGGCTGCTTTGCCAAAGGCTACGCTCACACTGCCCACTCAGGCCAGAGCATTAGGAGCCATGTAGGAAGCCAGATGGAAACAAACAGCTGAACGTTGTGGTCTCCTGTTTTTTTTTTCTTGGAGAGTTCTCTATCCACAGTAATGTTTAATGAAGGACACCTTGGAAAAATGTGTGCTGCGCTAAACTCCCAGAATGCACTCCGGTACTCCCCAGGGAGCTACTTAGATGTAATAAAGATGAGAGATGAACTGAGATGGAGGTTTGCATACACTTTAGTCAATATGTATTCATTATTTTGTATCAAGACATTGAGTTCATTGTTGTTTTGGACCTGTGCAGGGAAAAAGAATAATCAAAGGATGGAGCAGAGCGCAGCCTGCAGAGAGGACCTGCAGGAAGAACTGAAAAAGATAAATAACAATTCCACACTTGTGTGACTCAGAGCTGATCCCACCTAAACACATCAACAAACATGCACTCATTCTTCAGCTGGCTCTGTCTTGTCTGTGAAGTTGTTTGTTAAAAGAAGTTATTGAAGTCATGTAACACAGTCTTGTGTAACATTCTGTTTCTTCGTTGCAGCGTTTAATCCACAGCAGTCAGTCCAGTGTCTTTCTAAGCTGATCAAAAATTTGAAGTACTGACGTTTTGAAAGTTTGTTGCAGTGATGAAGAATTAGACTGATTGTTTAGTAGGGATGCAGGGATCCAACTTTTTCTCTCTCAATGCTAATTCCCATATCTCAGCTCAGTATCTACAGGTGCAAGGTACTGATCTGATTCCAGTTCTCTCATTTCTACAAATTTAAAATCTATTTTAGATTTGCAGTCTATATCTTATTGGATGGAACTCATTGACATTATTTTGTATGTAGGGTAACATGATGCCAGGATTACTGTTGTGTCAAATGAATTTAATTAACAAAGAAAATGTATTGTGAATCAGCCACATCATGGCTGATACGGGATCAGCTTAAAAAAGGTCAGGATTGGCCCCATGTTACAGTTCTAATGTCCTGGATCAAGGCATCTGCAGTATATTTCTTTGTATAGGTACTGTCAAAAATACTAACAAATGCCCACTGTGATATTTGTTAGTATACTTGTTTTGTCTGACCAGCTGTCAGAAACCCAAAGTTAATCAGTTTGCCATGATCTAAAACAGAAAACCAGCAATCGTCATATTTGAAAAGCTAAAACCAGTAAATCAGTGACATTTTTCCTTAATTATCAGAATATCTGGCAATTCACTATTCTACTAATCCTTTCAGCATTGGTGTTGTTATTGCAGAGAACCAAATACAAAATTATACATCCAGTAAATTTTGATATACATCAGATTAAATAAATTCTAAACTCTAGATGTTTAAATATACAGCAGACCTTGAATAGCTCATCCTAATAATAATATAATTCAGGTAATAGCAAGTAGGTCATGTCAATTGTAAGCAAACACAGTTGAACAGTGTGCTTCAACCCATTTTTTCCCTCTCTACCTGTCTTGCTATTTATATCTATATATCATCTCGGCCTCCGTCAGTGTGTGGGGGAGGAGAACTGGGTGGACAGTCGGACGGTGTACATCGGGCATAAAGAACCCCCTCCGGGAGCTGAGGCCTACATCCCTCAGCGTTACCCCGACAACCGCATTGTCTCCTCCAAGGTGAGCGAGCCACAGCCCATGAGCCAGTATCATAACACTATTTGTCATCATGCTATTCTTTTGTTTCATATTCAGACAACCATGTCATCCCTATTGTGGCCATGTTTTCAAGGATGACACATTTAGCTTTTCTCGTCTTCGTCAAGCTGTGCATCGCAGTTTGCTTTGCCAGAAGAACTGATGTGCCATTGTTTCACTTTTTGTTGTTATGTGTGTGATAGTATTTTTATTGTCACTCTGTCCCACAGTATACCTTCTGGAACTTCATTCCCAAGAACCTGTTCGAGCAGTTCCGAAGAATCGCCAACTTCTACTTTTTGGTCATATTTCTGGTCCAGGTGAGATTTTCATGATAACTATAAGCTGTGGTTATTTTTCCACCTGTCTTTGATTAATCTGAAATTACAAAGCCAAAACTTTAAGGAAATAATCTCCTAGCTCTCACAAACGGCGGCTGGTAACATGGTAACAAACATTGCATTTCTGTGTCCATTTTTGTGAAATAATGTTTTTCATTCCTACATGAAACAGGCCCATATGTAATTCTTCTTTGCATTAGGATATTTGCAGGGCAGCTGGAGAAGTTAAGACAGCTGAACACTGCCCTGAATTCATTCAGTAGGTAACCAAATAGTGTTGATTTTTCAAGAACTTGGAGATTAATAATTAAATCCTGTGCCTGTGTTTGAATTTGGGAACATGATATTATCCTGAACTAATGAGTGGTGTACTGCACAATGTCTCTCCGTCTGTCTAAATCAGAATCAAAGAGAAACAGCTTTTTTCCTTGACCCACTATATTGCACCAAGTGATGAATAATCACCCAAGGACAAACTCATCATAGAGGAAGAGGACAGCTTGCAATGCAGTGTGGCCACAGCTTGGGCCTTTGTGTGCTGTATGTTTTCTCAGTAGCATGTGAAATACTGCACCCTCTTAATGGGACAAACTGGGCATGGCACACAGCAGCAATGTTTGTACTCCTTTTTCTTTTTGTCGACTGCAAAGATCCTACTTTATTGTGTTGCTCTCTAGTAAGTGCAGAGGGAATACATAAAACAAGATTTGATTACTGGGATACTTTAAGTTTGCAAGAGTGGTGCTTGATTCCTTATTGCAGAAGCTTTTCCCTGCTGCACTTCCTTACTCAGCGTTGCATTACTTGGCATCCTTTCCCCTCTTCTCTCTGTTCTCCCCCCTGCCCCCTGCATCGTTCTCCCTCTGTTCCTCTCCCTTGCAGCTTATCATCGACACCCCCACCAGCCCAGTCACCAGTGGCCTGCCCCTCTTCTTTGTTATCACTGTCACCGCCATAAAACAGGTAGGACACACACAAACATGCTCACATTTCCAGGAAATATTGCCCACAACGATCCCCTCACATACACCAACTCCTAGCCTCAAACACACACACACTCTCTACCAATCGGCTGCTCTATTATCTGTATATACGCATTCCTCTCTCAGCGAAGGGACATGCCATTGAATATGTCTGGTGATGTGAGAAATATGATAATGAATGGTCTCCTCTGTTAATCACTCTAGCTGAACATCTCATGCCCCAGGGAGATGCATCCTCTCTACCACGTCCTGGTACTGAAGGATGGGGTACTATCAGTGATAGATGAAGCTGTTCTGGCTAAGGAAGCCTGAGCTTTATTGGGACATAAATCTAAAACATGACGTGCTGGCTAGAAATCCAGGAAAGAGGTCGCTAAACTCAGAGAGCACAATGCTAATTAATTACAGTGTATGACTTTCACCTCTCCCCCCCTCTCTCTGTTGATTTCATGCTACGCTGTGGCCCCGATTCTCCCTGCACAATAATCTGTATTCGCTGTTTCTGCCCTGCCAACAAACACATTGGCTTTTCCTTCCGTTCCCCTTCAAATCTTGTTCTCTCTCCCTCCCTCTTGCTGCATCTCTCTCAGGGCTATGAGGACTGGCTCAGACACAAAGCTGACTGCTCTATAAACGAGTGTCCGGTGGACGTGGTGCAGCAGGGGAAGGTGGTGAGGACACAGAGTCACAAGCTACGGGTAAGAATGGCCTCATTAGAGAAGTATAGCACCTGAGGCCACAAAGCAACACTACTGCTGCATAGCTCACTTTTTCTATATCTGTCGCTCTCACTCCCCCCTTCTCTTCCTCTCTGCAGTCCTCTCTAACTTTGTTTGTTTCCTCTCTTGTGCACTTTTGTCTTTCCCACCAATTAATTGACCTGAAACTGTAGTAGAGGAACAGTCTGTGTCCCCTGGGCGCACCATGCAAGAGTCCCCAGGAGCCTTAACAGG
Organism: Toxotes jaculatrix; assembly: GCF_017976425.1. Classification (NCBI taxonomy): domain Eukaryota; kingdom Metazoa; phylum Chordata; class Actinopteri; family Toxotidae; genus Toxotes; species Toxotes jaculatrix. The sequence goes on along the minus strand of NC_054408.1, from coordinate 8,375,479 downwards.
ACTGATGCGTTTCATAAGTTCGGATTCTCCTGTCGTCATCATCTCCTCATGTTCTCTTATGTCATTCTGATGCAACAGTGGACCACTGTTTGTTAGTGTGTCTGAGTCTAATCCGTACTGCATTTTTGATGGTCTTTGTGAAGCAGTGAGATTTAATGTTAACTATCTTTCTAAACATATAGTTGTTTTAAATTTTATTGGTGAAATCTACCTTTTCTTTGTCAAATTCAAAATATGTACCTTTGCACAAGGGATTTCACGAAGACATTTCATCTTGAGTTTGGTATTACTCTTTTTGGACTACATTGTCTAAAATGGTTTTCTTTATTTAAAAAATAAGTAATGACTGTAAACCAGTACAGAAGTTGCTCTGCGTCTGTTGCGTTTCTGTCAGAGGAGCTGCTCAAAGCGTGCTGGCTGATCAAAGTGGTAGATTCATGTGCCTACAAATTGGTGGGTACACAGACGTCCGCTTTGGCTTCACAGACAATAATGGTCATTAAGCTTAATTCATTGTTGGTTTTGGCATTTTTATGGGATGTGTTGACTGTGAGAAATATATAGAATCTCTGGACTTATCTTTTTAAGGATTATAACTTTGTTGTAGCAAAAATATGCAGCCCGTGTTCTCAATTTCAGCCATTTTCTTACAGTCTTTGTTCTAAATATTGACCAATCACTGCTGGTCCATATAAATTCTACAGTGGATATGACACTCCACTCCAACAGGGTTAATTTTCAGGAAATATACACAGCAAGAATGATAAAGAAGTGATAGAGTAGAGGAAATAAGACGCCGGTTTATTTAGTTGTTGTTTCGTTTTATTTACAGTATTCCTGGTACTGGTACCAGATGTGGGGTTGAATCTCAAGATTTGTGTCGAAAAGCAGGAGCCGGTTTCACTGAGCTTGCATGCTGCTCTGCAGAAATTTCTCTCATATCATTGCAGCGTGAATGAAAACAGAGATGTCAGACCATATAATGTGAGTGTCTAGCTCAGCACCTCCTATGTCGATGTATGGTACATTTCAGTCTTCAGTTTCACCATTGTGTCAAGGGTTTATTTAATGGGTGCAGGTACATCTAATTTCTGCTGCATCTGCTGCTCCTGTCGAGTGCGTAGAGAATGTAGGATGTTGAGGGTCAGCTCAGAATGAGGTTCCAATGCAGCTACACAGCAGAGCATTAGCTTGTGTTACCATAGTTTTCAGTAAATTTCATTGGTAAGGACAGACATAATACATCCATGTGCACAGAAACTCCCCTTGTCTTTTTCTGTCTCCCTTTGTCGTTGTCCTCATCTTTCTCTCACACAGTCCTTTCTTGCTTCCTCCCTCTGTCTCTCCATCTTCTGGCGTTCCCTGTACCAAGGTTTCTCACTTCCGTAGATCAAACAGAGAGGATTAGAGTGTGAATTGGGAGCAGGAATAATGATGAATATATTAATCATGCAAAATCAGAGAGCGTGTGTCATGTGTATGGTCACCGTGGAGATGGGATTTATCAGAGCTTAAGCTGCTCCGCTCGCATAATCTGTTATGCAACTTCTTAATCCTTTGAAAAAAAAAAAAAAAGATGTTAAAGGATGAGCACACGATTACCCGCAGGTCTGTCTGTATGTCTTTTGCTCTCTGTTTTTACGTGAAAATCTCGTCAAAATACTTCTCATTTATTATTGATGTGAAAGCCATTACGGGGTGCGTGATGTGCCTGTCCTCCTCTGTCAGGTGGGGGACATCGTTATGGTGAGGGAGGACGAGACTTTCCCCTGTGACCTGATCCTGCTCTCCTCCAGCCGTCATGATGGGACCTGCTATGTCACCACCACCAGCCTGGATGGGGAGTCAAGTCACAAGGTGCCAGGACTAGTGCATGATTTCGATTTATGACTTTAAATTTACTATCTTTGATCTCCAAAAAGAAAAACCCAAAGGTGAACATGGGTCCTTTTAAAAGTGTATAATCACCTATATTTAGGGCCTCCTAAAGGAGTTTTGCATAAGCCTTTTTTTTTTTTTAATCAAACAATGCATTCCACAGAACAATGCTATGGTATAATAGCATTACCAGCATCGTTATACAATGTTTTTTTATACTTAAATTTTATTTGAAAAAATCTTTTTTATGGCAGCAATAACAAAAGAAGACAACACTCTTGCCAGGCACTATGGTATCACAAATATGTATTATGGAAAGTAGGTTATCCGTCCTCTTCTTTTTCATTCTTATATGATGCTACACAGTAGGTCCACTAAACACACTTGGATTTTACGCTATGTTCCATGAAAATAGTCTCATTGTCCTTTTTCATATTTTACCTATTCACAGTTCGAAAACTTTCAGTTACGTCCATATGTTCATTTAGAAACTGTTTTTTAGCTTTGTTACAGTTTTTAAACAGATTTTAATTCCGATTTCACATTGCATTTAAAAAGGCTTAGGAAGTCCTACATTTTTCTAAAACCCCAATGCTGTGCACACTCATCTAGAGATGACATGTTCCGTATTTGAATTTCTTAGATGTATTGACAGAATTATTCAGCCATATTTTGATAGTCAAATAATTATTTAGGTCCTTTTTTTTTTTAAAAAAGGACCAAACAGCCCCTTTAGGTTAGTTGGCTATTTGCCTTTTCCTAAATCCTCAGCTTTTGTGATGGGCATTTTTCACAAATCTCTGATATTTTATTGATAATAATTAGCAGGCAAATATGCATGAAAAATAATCGTTAGTTGCCGCCTTGCACTTTTCAATCAACACATGCAGTGAGACTCACACCGTCACGCTCCACATTTCACGTTTTCACTTCTCTGATGTTCATCGATGTCACTCACACCACCATGTGCGTGGCTGAGCACACACACACACATATTCTACAGTGTAGCGTAAAGTACTCCACCCACCCTCCTCAAACAATAAGTGCCCCCAGGGAGACCTCCTGCTGTGCTCACCTTCCCAGCATGCTCTCCTCTGCTGATCAGGGGAGCACTTTATAACGGCTCACCTCCCTGGCTCTTCTGGTCATTTAGAAAACCTGTAGGAAGCCAGGCTGAGGAGTCAAATGAACCCCACTCTCATTAGTGGCTGTGGGTGACATTTATCTCTGTTGTGTTCTTCTCCTTCTTCCCCCTTCCTCCACCTTTCTGTCTCAGACCTATTATGCTGTACCAGATACCATGGCCTTTAGAACAGAGCAGGAGGTGGATTCGCTACATGCCACTATTGAATGTGAACAACCGCAGCCTGACCTCTACAAGTGAGTCTTGACAGGCGCTCACTGATGCATCATGTACTCCAGACCTGCTATCACCTCTTAGAAATGAATCTTCCTTTATTAATATGTCTTGATTTGATTTTGCCGTGACCTTTTCCAGATTTGTGGGACGCATCAATATTTACAAGGACAAAGAAGAGCCTGTGGCTAGGTGAGTGTACATTTTTTTTGTTGGCAGGTAATTTTTAAAATATTCTTCCTTTAGTTTTGACAGGGACAGCGTTTTCTCTTAGATTAATGAAATATTTTGAATGGTATTTTTGAAACAAAGACAGCCACGGATTCTGTTTTATTCTTGCAGACCACTTGGGGCTGAGAACTTGCTTCTTAGAGGAGCCACACTGAAGAACACACAACACATTTATGGTAGTAACATGCAGATTCACGCAGCTTAGCAGTTAAAGGAAAGGCTAATGTCATTACTGTCTTGGTAACTCAGTGTTTTCTTTCCCCTCAGCTGTTGCAGTCTACACTGGCATGGAGACAAAGATGGCACTTAATTACCAGTCTAAATCTCAAAAGCGCTCTGCTGTAGAAAAGTATGATTAATGTTGAAACTCCGCTCACTGCATGATTTCGAGTTGTTCTTTTTCGATTGGTTCGTTTCCTGATCCCTTGCTTCACTCTCTGACTCTCTGCAGGTCGATGAATGCCTTTCTGATAGTGTATCTGTGCATCTTGATCAGTAAAGCGGTGATCAACACTGTTCTAAAATACGCTTGGCAGTGGTCCCCCGACCGAGATGAGCCCTGGTACAACCACAGAACTGAGAATGAGCGCCAGCGGCATGTGGTCCGTTCATCAACCTCTACTTTAAAAAAAAAAAAATATTGACACCTGATCCCAGATTTCATTTCTCTAAAACTTCATGGCTGTTGTCCTTCCTGCTCCCAACCCCAGGTGATCCGAGCATTCACAGACTTCCTGGCTTTCATGGTCCTGTTTAACTACATCATCCCAGTGTCTATGTACGTGACGGTGGAGATGCAGAAATTCCTCGGCTCCTATTTCATCACCTGGGATGAGGAGATGTTTGATGAAGAGCTGGGAGAGGGAGCTCAGGTCAACACTTCTGACCTTAATGAAGAGCTGGGACAGGTACATCAGCACGCACAGACATTTGCATACAGTATCTGAATGTAAACTTTATGTAGACATGCCCTTTCTCTGCCCTTCCTCCCTGCCAGGTGGAGTATGTGTTTACTGATAAGACTGGCACTCTAACTGAGAACAACATGGAGTTTATCGAATGCTGTGTCGACGGGAACGTCTACATCCCGCATGCCATCTGCAACGGGCAAATCCTCAGCGCTGCTTCCAGTATAGACATGATTGATTCCTCACCTGGAGGATACAGGAGAGTAAGTGTGTGTGTGTTTGTGTGTTTGTAAAGTAAATAGGCTTCTAAATCTAGCCTGAGTAGAAACTTGGCTTTACTAACTAAAAAAAAGACTTTAAACATATTTTAGCTGAAAATGTGAGTGAACTACATTTGCAGATTAACATGTCACAGTTTCAGACAGGAAGATCATTAAAGTAATTTCCTCTGACATTTTAATGTAAACAACTTTTTCACTTGCATTGCTGATGAACACAGTAAACGCACTCTTCAATATATCCAGTTCATGACCGCAAAGTATATGCTCTGTCTTACATGGGGAAAAAAACCCTGTGATACACAGAAAAGTGATGCGCTGTGCATTTCTGGCAGCGGCAACAGTGATTTGTTCTGATTTAATAGAAGAAAAAAAAAATTGTGTAGTCAGCTTGAGCAGCAGTAGCCACCACAGATGACCAGAGAGAGAGAAGAGCACTCCCTGCCAAAATGTAAATGGCCAGAAAACTTAAAAAAAAAGATTTCATGCTATGTTTTCTGGGAAATGTAGTTAAAAAAAATACCACATTAGTGATTAAATAGCACCAAAGTACTCTCCAAAAAATGGCAAGGAACTTGAGGATTACTGCTTGAAAAAGGGAAAACATATCGGGCAGGCTGAGGGTTTTAAACAAGCTCTTCACTTTTGTATTTTACTTCAATGATGCACCTTTGAAAATGAACTTAACTGTTGCCTGAGTGAAATAAAAAATAAAGTATTATAATGTATTGCTGTGTTATTTGTCTGTGTCTGCAGGAACACGAGGATCTGTTTTTCCGGGCACTGTGTCTGTGCCACACGGTGCAGGTGAAGGAGGAGGAGACGGTGGATGGTATCAAGAGGGGCATCCACCAGGGCAGGCCCACCTCCTTCTACATCTCCTCCTCACCGGATGAAGTGGCTTTGGTGGAGGGAATGAAAAGGTAAACACACTAAAACACACAACTTTGCGGTCCCAAAGTAATAGGGCGGTGTTTCTTTTTGTTGGGTTGCCTCTGCATTAAAATAACATTCTTTGTCAATTTTAGGATGTTTACAATCACATCAGATAAACGGTGAAGGAACTGGTGCCATTTACATTCATAGTCCCCCATTTTTAGGTGATCTGGGTAAATTCAATTGTCCTAAAATTCGGAGAGGTTGTATAAAGACAGTAGTCCTACACCATTTAACCAGTATGGACATGAGCACCCTCAAACACCATTAAAAGTAAATTATAGCACTGAAGGGCAACTTTGCAGTCATTGTTTCATTTAAATTCAGGAAAAATGTTCTTGAACTCAGCCTCATACGTCTTATGCTGTGTTCAGACTGTCATTAGCCTTGTGTCAATAACAGCCCCCTTATTGATTTCAGTGAGACCACTGTGTTGGCACAGTGTGGGTGCTGGAACAGAGGACGCTGGCAAAGAAACGCAGGGTCGTGCAAAAAAAAAAGTTGGTCGTGGCTCAACTTTTTCTGCAATACATTTTGATAAAACAGATTATTGGCCAGTCAAAGAGGCACGCTCCTGGTAAAATACTTTCGAATCTTAATGGCTGAGACAGAGGAGGACCTGATTGCTGCAGTAAAAATTTTACAGAGTTGTATAAACCATCCTTATAGTGTTTTAAATTGCTGTGCAGTGTTTTACTGTCTGATTAGCTTTAAAATTGATTGATTTGTTGCTCAAACTGGACTTCCTGGGTTGTATTTCATCTTATCACCAGTATCTGAAGCAACACGCTGTTCACTTTTGTACACAGTGCTATTTGCAGTCTGAACGTAGCCTTGCACACATGTGTGGACACAGCAAGCCCCATCACAGTGTGTTGCTCTCACATATTGCTTTCACACATGTTAAGTACTGTAGACAGCTCCAGCTGCACTAAATGCATCAGAACACCTTCAACCTTTCCGGGAGTGATACAAATGATAACTACTGCACAGTATATGTGTATATATACCTTCTATCTGACATTAATGAACCTTTTTTCCATCACTCCTGTTGCCAGGCTGGGTTACACCTATCTGAGACTGAAAGACAACTACATGGAGATCCTCAACAAAGATGATGAGATCGAAAGGTTGGTCTGCTAAGTGTCCGTTGTGGTCACACCACAGGAGATAAAATAGGAGTAAGTCGGTTGATGGAGTTGTGCTCGTACATCAGCTTCCTGGAGGGGAGCGGCCTTCGGATAATGTCTCATGTTCAGCGGAGGTTTACAAAAAAAACCACTACAACCACAGAAGAGTGGGCAGGGATTTGTTTTTAGAAACTGCTCAATCAGATCAAAATGCTCCAACTGATCTGTAATAATGAAAGGCAGCAAGGTTCCATTAGAGAGTGGTTTTGCGGAAAATGTCTAATGTTTTCATCTGTGGGAAGTGTTCTTGTAACCATCCTCGCTCTCCATCACTCTCTGCAGTGGCCTGTCAATAGTGTACTATTTTAGGGAAGCAGGGGAGCTGGAGAGGGGGGGGGGGGGTATATCCAGTGATGTGAAGACATAGGATGCAATAGGAAGGCAAAAGGTTCTAGACTATTCTCACACTGGCTGTTTTAACCTTTTGTAGGGAATCTGAATCTTTTGCTCCTGTGCATAAACTACCACACTTGTCTAAAACGTATTTTATTCACATTTCAGACCTCAGTCTCACATTTTCAGTCCTTACTGTGTTTCATTTCATCTGAATTACATCTTTAGGAAATTTAAGGATCATCTACAAGTCTCAGCAACAGCAACAGAAAGAGGGATCATTTAGTCAGAAGTGGATGTGATGACGCTACATCACATCCATTATGGCATAAATGTATTTTTAAAAAAAACATAAAATCCTATCAAACGCTATTGTACTGTAGATGAAGAAGATCATGAATGTGTCATTTGAAGCCAAACAGGCACCTTTGAAACAAACAAGAACAAACCATTCAATACCTGATTGCTTTCTGTGTTTGATAGTACCCTCTTTTCCACAACAACACATTAGGGGCCACTCAAAAACAGAGAAGTAGAATATGTACCTAACAAAAATAAATAGACTGGGAGGGGAAAAAACCTTGGTCCACATAAAAAAGGAAAAAGCAGAATATACACGGACAACTCTTTAGTGGACATATTTTACTTCATTTGCAAGCATTTAGAAAAACACACCAATTGAGATTAATGGATATAAGTCCGAACATTTTAATGCCATTGCTGTCTCTCCTTTAGGTTTAAACTGCTCCATGTCCTGAACTTCGACTCTGTCAGGAGGAGAATGAGCGTCATAGTCAAGTCAAGCTCAGGTAAGATGTACTCTGACTCAGAAGTGAAACAGAAATCTGCACTGTGTTAATATATTTTACAGGTCATGATAGGACACTTCAGTGGTCTTGCTGTTTGTTTAAAATGTTTTTTGTTGTATGTGTGTTTGTGGACTCTCAGGAGAATACCTGCTCTTCTGTAAGGGCGCAGACTCATCCATTTTTCCACGGGTGGTGTCTGGGAAGGTGGAGCAAGTGAGAGCCAGGGTGGAGCAGAATGCTGTAGTAAGTGTACAGAGTTTGTATAAATGAATACAGTGGATTTGGAAATACATCATATGAGGCCAGTTTTGGCTTTAAATATCAGCGAGTGACAGTTTTTCTGGCTAAAGGGCAGTATTGTATTCTTATAAGCTTCTACCTCATTAAATGAATTTCATAAATATAAGGTTCATAAAAGACGATTCAGTGACCCACGATGACCTAAATCCTTGGCTCCTGCCAAGAATTTACTTCGGTAAAACATTAAACACTTCAGAAGCTCAATTTAAAGTTAAGTTAAATTAGAATTTTTAAATCAGAGTAAAATGTCTCCCTCAGCGGCTTCAAAAAAATCAATATCTGTATATTAGCAATGAATCAAATGACTTTGGTGTAATGTGAAAAGGTTTGCTTGTTGAACCTACAGAGCATTATCACACAGCTTTGCAGCTCCCCCACTTTAGCAGCCTTCAGCACATTTGTTTTGGCTTACAGCCCACAATTTTACTGTCTCAGCCTTACCTCTCTAGTAACTAGCTGGTGGACCTAGTGAAGCATTTAGCAGTTAAAGACCAAGAAATTTCCCTCGTGAGTTTTGAATGCCAAAACTGAGCTTATAGGAGATTGATTATTGGACTTTCGTACATCAGGTGGACTCCAACACAACTACAAATGAATGCTAATGATCTTGTATGTCTGCTGGATGTTTAAAAACACAATTATCCACCATAATAACTTTATAAAGTGATAATATTCCAGTGTTGCATTTACAGCTTGTTGCACTTCCCTGAAGAAGCAAAATATAAAAGTACTGGCATCGTCCCTCCACAGCCCATATTGATCTAACTTTAACAAACTCACTTGGGATCACATTACATCAGATAACATCTACAGTGGTTGTGTATGAAATCACAAATCCAGTCTCTCTTCATCTGTCTCTGCACTGTAACACCAGGAGGGGCTGAGGACTCTGTGCGTCGCCTATCGAAGGCTGTCAGAGTCAGAATATGAGGAGGCATGTCATCACCTGACTGAAGCCAAGCTGGCCCTGCAGGACAGGGAGCAGAGGCTGGCACAGGCCTATGACATCATCGAGAGGGACTTTGTGCTTTTGGGCGCTACGGCAGTGGAGGACAGGTTAGTCAACGTGGAGAAAAAAAGAGAGACAGGAAGGGATAGATTTAAAAGCAGTGAGACAGAACGGAAGAATTTACGAGTCATGGAGCTGTCTTTAAAGTATTGTCATGACTCATGAGGGCAAAAAAAGACTCAGCCTGAGCTCAGATAAGCAACTTACTGTTTGTTCCCCTTTCTTTTATTCTTCACAAAGCTATGATACAAAATGGTTTTGTCCTCTGACAAAGTAGACTTCAGTATTGACCCTAACTGACAGTTTGACTTCCTAATAGATAAACTGGTGACGAGCAGGGACAGGGGTGGCCGTGCATTGATAAGTTGTCACCAGTTGGTAATTGATTGAAGTTTTGATGGATGCTTTAACCTACCCGACTGGAGGCTGAAACTCTGATTGACTTATTGATGTCCAGGCTCCAGGAGAAAGCTGCAGACACCATTGAGTCGCTGCACAAGGCTGGGATGAAAGTTTGGGTCCTGACGGGAGACAAGATGGAGACGGCGGCGGCTACCTGCTATGCCAGTAAGCTGTTCCGCCGAAGCACGCAGATCCTGGAGCTGACCAAGAAACGCACAGAAGAGCAGAGTCTGCACGACGTTCTGTTCGAACTAAACAGGACCGTTCTCAGACAACGCTCGATTTCTGGGTATGAGATAATGCATGCATGCATATCTACAGCATGAATTACGCCACATAATAAATACTGTGGATCCACATATAACATGATCACAATCCGTATACTTAGCTTTGGTCAAATCAGAATTTCAAGACCACAGACTCATCTATGATTGGTTGTGTGTACATAAATCTCCCTTTTGATTGGTCTGTGATATTATCTCCCAGGTTGTCGGTGGACTGCCTCGACTTTGGTTTGATTATCGACGGGGCCACTCTGTCTGCAGTGTTAAAGCCTAACCAGGAGGGTTCTGGCCACAGCAACTACAGAGAGATCTTTCTGGAGATCTGTCGCAACTGTAGCGCAGTGCTCTGCTGTCGCATGGCACCTCTGCAGAAAGCACAGGTGACAGAACTGCACGTCCTTTCGCAAATATACCCCAGGCGCTTTCTTAAATGACAAAAAGTGGTAGTGATTGAAATGGGATTTTTGTTTGTACAGATTGTGAAGCTAATTAAAGCTTCCAAGGAGCACCCCATAACCCTCGCCATCGGCGATGGAGCCAATGATGTCAGCATGATCTTGGAAGCACATGTGGGCATCGGTGAGCTCATTTCACTACTCTAATTAGTGGCTAATTTGTTAAATCATCCATTGATATATGAAAGACACTGTTTCTATTAGAGCCCGAGTTTCTAAAGCTTGATACTGATGTTGTAATTTGAGAGCAAGAGAAATCTGATGAAGCTGTACCGGCCAATATTTACTTTACACAATGTAAACAAACATTTCTGCTAAGAATCCCTTAAATTTGGTGATCACTCTTTACAGATTTGTGCTGAGGAAATTTTCAGGATATTTGTTATCAAAAATCATTGCAATGGTAAATATAATTGTAATTCTTAAACAGAAAACGTAACTGGTAATTAAATAATTATACATCATAAACAAACCATATATTAAACTTAATCTTAAAAGTGGTCAAATATACTTACAAATTAACACAGTAAAACATGAATGCTTCAGAGTTTTTTTGCCTATTTGTCACATAGCTTTGCCTCACATATGGCTTTGTTACATTCCTGGTCACATGACATTTTAACAACCTCTTTTGTTCCCTCAGGCATCATGGGTAAAGAAGGTCGGCAGGCGGCAAGGAACAGTGACTATGCCATCCCGAAGTTTAAACACCTGAAGAAGATGTTACTTGTTCATGGCCACTACTACTACATCCGAATTGCTGAGCTTGTTCAGTACTTCTTCTACAAGGTACTAGACAAATGTTTTGTGTACTCCAGTGGCTCACACATTTTAATCACTTTATCGTAATTCCCAGTGAAACACTGAGTTACAAAGAACCAGATTTTGCCGCTACTCTGACAGATTACTGGATTCATGAATCCCTGGTGCAACATTCTCTACTGGATTCATGGCCGCGATGATCAGTGTGGGCGGCTTCCACAGAAAGCAGCGCCCTGCCAACTGATTCATTTTTTCCTTTTTGGCAGGCCAGCTCTTAGCGGCCCACTCAGTGAGCTTATAGCACAATCTCTGCATAAACAGAAATGTGTAGATAGTAGCATTTTTAGATTCTTCAAATCTTTTCGCATATACTTGTCACAAGCTTATCACTTTCTCCACTTGTTTTTTTTTTCCCAACTCTTAAATCTCTCCAGAATGTATGCTTCATCTTTCCTCAGTTCCTGTATCAGTTCTTCTGTGGGTTCTCCCAACAGGTAAGTAGTTTATACTGTGCTAGGGTTACAGAATGCAAGCACATTGTGAAGTATGTACATTCATTACATATCCCCAGCACTTTACAGTGAAAAGTTCTGTTGAACCCTTTTCACGTCGCTGCAGAACACACTGTAGTATTTAGCTGTAGAGAGCAATACAGAACTAAGAGAAGAATTCAAATAATGCAGGTGTAAATTTTAAGATGTACTTTTAGTTCCAGATGTCTAATGCTGTCTGTGTTTGTCCCTTGGCAGCCTCTGTACGACACCGCCTATTTGACGTTGTACAACATCAGCTTCACCTCACTCCCAATCCTCCTCTACAGCCTGGTTGAGCAGCATGTCACCATGGAGACATTGAAGAGGGAGCCCTCCTTGTACAGGTGAGATTGGAAGAAAATGTCTGACTCTCCCAAATGTTGTGCTGGTAAAAATATTGTATAACTGATACCGTAAAATGTTTGTTGCATTTACTCAACTGTCCCTTTTTTCCAACCGTCTCTCTCAGGGACATAGCGAAGAACTCCCTCCTCCGCTGGCCTGTCTTCCTGTACTGGACGTGCCTGGGTGTCTTTGATGCTGTAATCTTCTTCTTTGGTGCCTACTTCCTGTTTGACAACACCACCTTCACCAGCAATGGCCAGGTGAGCCTCTGACTCTGTGTCAACAGGCAGCAAGGTCTGTTCAAATTTGTGAAATGAGTAGGAATAAAACAGCTTTTTGGGGTGTTTGAGGCATCCAGTAGGGAAATTAAAGGAGGATAATGGATATAAAGAAAGTGCTGTCTTTACGAACACTCATCCATCTCCATTGGATTCTCATGAAAAGAAGAGTTAAGTGTTATGGGATGACTTTGTGGCCGTGTTTTTGTTATCTGTAACAGTAAGGTTTCTGTCCTGGGGCTCCCCTATAGGTCAACAACATTGGATCTCCATTCATATCGACAACGCAACAGCATCTTTCTCTGTATCGTTAATTTGTATCATGTCAACTGTTTTCAATTGCCTTTGGTCCTGTTTTTTAAGTTGAAACATCCTGAAATTCATTTTACCCTTTGTCCTGATTCTTTTCTCTTTTCTTCCCCCTCCTTCTCTCTGCTTCCTCTCTCTTTATTTTGCTCCTCCTCCTCCTCTTCTTCTTTTTCTTCTTCTTCTTCTTCTTCTTCCTCAGCTTATGACCACCAACACACAGATGGTAAGCCTGTCTCCCTCCCTGTCAGCTCTCTCTGTCTTTCACGCTCTTTTAGTTCCTGTCGTACCGTTTAAGCTTTCAGTTTGACCGTTTCATCCGGTCTCATCCTTTCTCACTTCACATCATCCATGCACTTTCATTTGAATGTGTAGTTTTCTAGTGCTCCATTATTCCCCTAATCTCTGTAAAGCCCTGAATCCTGCACAGTACCTGATCTTAACTACCCGACTGACATAGTAGAAACCTTAGATGCAACCCCCCCCAACATTATCCTTGTGGCTTGTTGTGGTAGTAAATAGAGTAATGCTAGTATGTACTGTAGATTAAGATCCAGCATCTGTTTGTTTTTCTGTCTAATGTGTTTGTGCATTTGTCTGTGTGTGTGAATTTGTTTGCCCATGTATCTGTGGTAGCAGTTTTTTGGGGATGGTTGGTTTTTAATTTCACTGCTCCAGCATTCATGTGGTGGCTGAATTTGTTTTCATCCTGTACACTTTCTGTACAGACAGAAAAAAAAGCTAAAAAGAAAACAACCCAAAAAAAAGCAGGTTTAAAATGGAAATTCTCACTATTTCTGTCACTTAAAAAGGAAAGGAGTAATGAATGAAGGAAATCTAGCAAAGATACTGGTACCAACAACCAGCTGTGGCTATTACATAAAGTCCCCACTTTCCTTGTCATGATCTTTCTTTCCCCTCCGCCCTCCTTCGTTCTCTCCCTCCCAACTCTCATTCCATCTGTTCACTGTTGATGTCTGCTTAAGCCTTTCTAGGATTTCAGCAGGTAGAAAAATGTGGCTGCTGAGAGGTGAAGTGAAAATATTCCTGGTTTATTGGCCCCAGACCTTAAAAGAGAGTGGCAGTGAATTCTCTTTTCCTAACAGATTACCTCTCACCACTGCAGATATGATGTGAAGGTGTCTGTCTGCTCCTTTCCTATGCTCAAAGTTCAAAGATGTAGAACCGTAGGAGGGGGTTGTGTGATTGATGTGGCCACTGACCCTCCTCTTCTTCTCTTCCTCTCACAGATGTTTGGGAACTGGACCTTCGGGACTCTTGTCTTCACTGTGCTGGTGTTCACCGTTACGCTCAAGGTGTGTGAGCACAAGTCACATTTGTTTTCATTTTATTGCATAATCTCTCCATTTCAAAAGAGTTCATTACCATCACACGTGTTCCTGACTGGGCTTGTGGCGCTCATGTTAACTATCATGTTACATAAATGGTCGAGTGCACTGGCTGCTCGATTTGTGCAGCAGTAAAGCCTAAAGGCAAAGTCAATGACTTTATCGACTTGTTGAGTGTTTACTATGTATATATATTCTGTTTGTTTCAGCTTGCCTTGGACACGCATCACTGGACCTGGATCAATCACTTTGTCATCTGGGGGTCGCTACTTTTCTATGTTATTTTCTCTCTTCTCTGGGGAGGCATCATTTGGTATGATATCCTTTGTTATTTACTGTATCTGTAAACTTTATGTTGATTAGAACATTCCTGGAAAACCAATCCTTTTCTGTCTTTCCTGTTTCTGCTCAGGCCCTTCCTGAACTACCAGAGGATGTACTACGTGTTCATGCAAATGTTGTCCAGTGGTCCGGCCTGGCTCAGCATCATCCTACTGATTACAGTCAGCTTGTTGCCAGATGTCATCAAGAAGGTCCTCTGCAGGGCCATGTGTCCCACAGCCACTGAACGTGCACAGGTAGGTCTTGGCACCAACTCCACAGTGAAACTGAAGCTTTAAATTGTTTCTTTTTCTACAGTGGCTTCTGATATTGTTAACTAGAAGCTTTGCTAAAGCTATTAACCACTAATTAATGCTTTCCCATTTTTATAATATCAACTGTTTTAGCAGTGCATTGCAGCTCACAAACTGAAATGAGCTGCTACAGCCAATAGAATTCTCTCAAATCTTAGCTCACGCTTAATATTTTGATGGTAATAAACCATATGAGTAAGCCTCAAATCTGTTTAACTCTATTTATTGCCCAGAAAAACCATTAACCCCGTAAAAGCTTTGAGCATCAGTGTGATTTAGGGTGACTTCCTATTCCCTGTGGCTTTGCCTCACCTTCCTATGAAGCAAGCTTCATTATGGATGGAAAAATGAATGAAGGGTCTGACAGATTTCCTCTTCCTGTGCTTTTTTCTTTTTTCTCCCTTGTCACTGCACTCTAATGGACCACCCTAATCACAAATCTCACCATCCTCCATTGTTCTTCCCTTTTCCTTTCATTCACCATTTAATGCCTTATCCATACTACTGCCATCCTCCTTTTTCTATTTTCTTCCTCCCTCTTCATTACTCTCTCCTCTCTCTTCTCTTCTCTTGTTTCCTTCCCCACTGCCCCTGTGATTGTGACTCTGCACTCACTCGCTCTTTCGTGGTAACTGCAGTCCACTCGCCCGTGCCTTACTGTGGAGCCGTCCACCATCTTCATGCTTTCTCAGTCCTCCAGCAGAATGAGTTTCTGATTGGCCCAGAGAGACGAGAGAGGAGCAGGAAGAGGAGGAGGTGACTCTCTCTTTTAAGCCCTCGTCTCTGTATGCATGGTGGCATGTCCCGGTGTAAACCACTTATCACTGTCTCAACACCTCGCCTAATGTGAAACTAACTAGTAGGGCGCTATTGATGATGCCATTATGTCTGGTTTATGAGCCAAGATACATTTACAGTATCCTTTTCCTGCCATTTATGAAGTCTATTTACTGTTTAAAAAAATGAAAGTTGCATGTACTATACCATGTTTTCATGTTTCCATGTTGTCACCTTGTCATGTTATGTTTTTTGTAAAATGATATGTTATGTTGGTAGGATAATGTACAATGTGTCTTGAGTGACCAGATCACAGTTAAACAGTGTGAAAATACACTTGTGCCTCAGTGAGTGGGATCTAATATAAAGGAAGTCAAAAAGACATGTAGGGTAGTGAACACAGAGTAAATGTGTCCTCACTGCACTAAAAACCTGTCCTGTCAAATTTAGAGTCAAGACGAAGTTTGCTACAGTTTATTGGTTTGATCTCTCAGTGTTTTGAAGCCCATAACCAAAGTAAGATACCAAAAAGCCACAGCAGTTAATTGTTGTGGATTTTTCTACAGTCAGTTTAACGGGGCTCACAGTTTTCCCTCACACAACAGTTGGAGAAAAATCAGATTGAAGCAGGCGCTCAAAACACATTTTGAGCTGCATTCTCATGCCAGGTGAGGACTCTTGTCAGCTTTAATTGGATCTAGACACAAGCTGGATGTTATTAGATACAAAACACTGGTCTGAATAGGTTCTATTATCACCTCCTTTCCTTTAACGTCATCCACAGAAGGTAAGGACAGCGGGGGCCCTGGAGGGCTGTGTGGCTCCTGGCCCTGCTGGTGGAGGGGGAGGCAATGAGCAAGACCCGCTCCACCCTGATAGGACCTGTGAGGGAGACAGTGGAGAAAAAGCTGCTAGGACCTATGACTCCATGATGTCACACAGCCACAGCACCCCGCTCAGCAAACCCTAGAGTCCCCCCCCCACTAGGTGGGCTATGGTCACCATGGTAACAGCACACAGTGGGGAGTCGGGTTCTTAATGCTGCTGCCACGATGCTTCCTGCTTCTGTGCATTGCATTGGGCATGCTGTCGCGCTATGGCTCAGGCTTTTCAGGGTGGGGGGTTAGCTAGGCCTAAATGACTGTGTCTGCACAAGAAGTTTCCTTCCATCAAACCTACTTTCAGGAATCACAATATCCAATTACCTCTGCAGTGCTGGTTTCTAAGCATGCTGTGCTTCTCACCGCATGTGGCATGGGAATTAACTTGATCTGGGTAGCAGCCAAATGAGAAATTTTATCCTCTCTTTATTAGACCCAGGCTACTTAAAATCCGTTGCCACTTGTCATGTCGGCTCCAACAAGTTGTAGGCTTGTGACTGCTTACAGTCCTGGACTGTAGCTTAGGACAGATGTGAAAGTAATGATGAGGGGCTCACAGTGAAGGTTCTGGATCAGAGGAGGCTTTGTGATGTAATATGGAATGACTGTTAGGTTTTATGCATATTTAGTTGGTAACCAAGGTCA
Source organism: Toxotes jaculatrix (assembly GCF_017976425.1). Lineage (NCBI taxonomy): Eukaryota > Metazoa > Chordata > Actinopteri > Toxotidae > Toxotes > Toxotes jaculatrix. The sequence continues at coordinate 8,358,598 of NC_054408.1, read as the reverse complement.
TATTTCTGTAGACAATGCCACTACTAGGATACTTAATCCAACATTGATGTCACAAACAAAACTGATATGGAAAAGTAGTTACCCAGGTTGCCCAGGCAGCTCAGCAAACCACACGCAGTTTATCTGAGAACTGTCATTTTGTACCAGGAACACTGATGACATCTAGTGTTGGAGGGTGAAATTGCGAGTGTGAATTTTGCCTTTGTTTCTTAACCATGCTAAATCCAGTATGACTGTTAATCATAATGGGAATTTTCAGTGTTTCTTATTATTGATCTGTAAATTTTGTCTAACATTCACACTTTATTTGGATTTTTTTTGTTCAGTAAATTTCATACAGGGGTTCATGGCATGGGGTCATTAATCATTAAAACTAACCATCTGGATATCTAAAATCTTTACCTTCTGATTATAACCCTGCTGTTTGATCTAATGCATCAAGCCATCATATACCTTTGCTCATTTACAACTTCTGTGATTTCATCTGCTTGTATTTATTGTTTTGATTTCATCTTCTCTGTTTTGAATTGTTTGGTGATGGTGCATCTTTCCTCCCTCTCTCTCTGTAGGATCATGAGAGGCTTTTGCGGGGTGGCGTGGCTGAGTTGACTCCACTGTCCTCTCGTGGATCCTACAAAGGCACGAGCGCGGACTCCTCTCACCTCCACCTTGGTGCTGCGGAGACGCTGTCGCTCCGCAGGTCTGATCCCCTGCCCCAGAAACTACTGGCCCACTTGGCAGAAGGGGGAGGGGCAGACTTGTGCTCCCTCAGCCCCTACATGCTCCGTCTGTCAGGGGCGGGATTCGCCTACTACGCTCCAGGACCAGAGACCTCCGTGTGAACCACAAATGCTCTGAAACTATGTGTATGTGATTTCTGTTGGCTAAAACATACAGCATGTTGTACATCCCAAGATATGCGACCAAGATTTGCATCTCAAGGATCAAGGATTTATAGAATGAAATACAAACATGTTCATATACATGAAAAGCATGGACACTCCATGCTGAGTTCACCATGTGCATTTTCTGGAATACACCTGAGTGGACAGCCCTTTATTTCCCTGACTCGTCATCATCATACTTTGGTACCATCTTTTTGTTTCAGTGTAGTCCCTGTCTTAGTCTCATCAAAGTTCCTGCTCAGACTCTTACTTGAAAAAGTCTAAGAACAAAAGGGGAACCACATGCGAGGGTGCAATATTTTTTTGCACTATGGAACTGTCCAGTTTCAACGTGTCAGCAGTCGGGCCTTTTTGTATTCCTTGTCCTCATTTTTCAGTCTCACATTCTTGCCTGTTCCTCCACTTTTGTGTCCTTTTTGCTTCTTTGTAAATGTTTGTTGAAAACATTTATGTAGATTATGTGGTCTGGCCAAGTAAGGGGTAGCCGTCAAGCTCAGCCCTTTAGGTGTGCGTGCGTGTGCATGAGTGTATGCATGAATTTGCCTGTTATTGTATGTTTGTATGTGATACACCTTTGCCTTACAGGTAACCACACAGCAGCAGTCTAGGAGCCAAAGGAGAAATGTGTAAACAGAAGAAAAAAAAAAAACAGAAGTGGTGTATTACCAAGCCTTACACAAACACACACACACACATCAGCTGGTGGAGAGAAATGGGGAAAATCTGTAGAGGGATGTGCAGTATTCTAGCCACCCTGCCTTAATTCATAGAGACCCATTTTCAGTGGATTGTATTTCTAGGTCAACTTAAACTTGTTTGTTGGAGTAGGAGGAGGTTTAGAGGGCATAAATGTCTGGTACAGTGTGCCTATTCCTCTTTCTCCTTACTTTTACCATCATGATGGTGTCACGCTTTGTTTCCCTCCTTATCTGACAGTGTAGCATGTTGTATCTCTCTGCTGCATGCTGATCTGTTCTTCTCTCGGTTGTTCCTCATCTTCCTTCGTCCCAGACATCATTCATCACAAACTATATCATGACACCTTTTCTTTCTCCTGAACAATGAGCACACTGTACCCACTCCTGCCTCCATGTGGCCATGTAGGGTAACAGCAGCAGTCTTTATTTATGACGTCCTAAATTACTTGCTATCCCTCACCATTGCATTGTTCTTGTGTGTTTGCTGCCATGCTCTGTGTTATGCAAAAGTTAATGTAAGGATGCTAATGTCACTTAGTCACGTTATGAGGGGGGTTCCCTGTGTTGCATTAAACCAGGAGTTTTTCTGTATAGTGTTCTAAAATTATTGATGGCAGTCACCATGTATGTATGGATGTAACTTAATTTTTTTTCATATATATATATTGTAGTGAGCAGGGGTGTTAGATAGTCTGTGGTAAGTAGGCGGGAGACTTGAATCGGCGATGTCACAATCAGATCAGTGAGAATGTTGAACTGATTTGTCCATCATGTCCTCCAGCTCAAGATTGTAGCTCATAATGGATGAACCTCTTTTCTGCATTTCTAACATCTGAAGTCCTCTTTGTCCAAAGCATATATATTGCGTTACATAGCGAGTGACTGACTCGAGAAGTCTTGAATGTCAGATTCTGAAGCATTTTTGTACATTTATACAGTTTATTTTCGTACACATCACCATCTGCCAACATGTATAGATTTAATAACAGGTGTTCAGTATTTTTGTACTGGAGGCACAGATGATTTATCAGTTGCTGGAGGTCTGGATTTGTCTCAGTCAGAGGCCACAAAGGCTCAATATCCTGACCTCAGCTGTTTTAAAAGAAGGGCCTTGGTGCTTGTTATGCAGTGTCCCACCTCACTGTACTTTAACAACGGGATGGGGAATCTTTGTAGTCATTCTTCAGATACAGTTTTTTTTTTTAGGTGAGTCCTCCACAGCTCAGTTTTTCACTATTTCCTGTCATTTTTGTGTTGTCCATTGTGAAAATTTCTTTTGCTATTTTTTGTATTCTGGATAGAAGACTATATTTGAACTCAGTTAGAATGTGTGTTTAAGTTTGTAACCAAAATTGAGAGCAACATTCATTAGAGATTTACCAATAGGTCTACACACTGCACTTTGTTCTACAAGAGATCAGTTTTCCCCTAAAAACAAGGTCTATTGTCTGTCGACTGGGGTTTATAAGTGTTCACTCTTCCTCACAAGTTATTTTTCTAAGATGATTGTAGTGGGTGAGAAAAAAAAAGTGACCAAATAACTTGACAAGGAATGAACTGTCTGTAGGTGTCAGCGTCTGTCTCAAAATGGGTTTATCACACCAGCCTTCTAACTGCTGATCAGAATGTCAAACTGCTTTTCTAAGTCCATCAGCACAACAGCAGGTGCTCATCCTGTCACTCCTGAGCTTGGCAAAGGTCTGAAATGTTGACTTCTGTGCTCTAAGCAGCACGCTTCATATCATACCTTCAGTACAGCACTGTTTGTATTACTAAACAGGTTTTGAGAAATTACTTTTTGTTTTTCTGGTGGGGGTAAAGATTTTAAAACTTCACTTGTTGACTTTTTTGCCAGCCTGTCTGTAGCAAATGAGGGCAAAGCACTGTATTGTCATTCTGCTTGTAATAAAGAAAGAGTGAAAACACTTGTCCTCTGATCATGTTGCATATTATTACAGCGACTGCTTCATCCTGTCATTTATTTTTTTGTTCCTCTGCTGTCCATGCCTGACATTTTAACCTTTCCTGTCGTTCCCTGCCTGTCCAGTAGTAGTCCTCAGTCAGCACACAAGGGGGGAGTTGTAGGTTTCAGCAGTGAGGATCACTTCCGCGTTCAAAAAGCTGCAGTTCCTCGGCTGCTGGCTCCAGAAGTGAGCAATTCTCCATTGACCCCCATGTTAAAATAGCAAACTTTACAGCCTAATAAAACATATTTATAGCCTGGTACATTTTTTGTTTATTGATAGTTTCCACCTCCGTGAACACTGTGAGGGGGGTAATTTTTTTTTGTACCACAATCGTTTTAGTGTTATTTAGACTTAAGATTCTTTGGCGATTTATAGTCGTTGCTGATACAGCTAGAGGACCGGAGCAGCTAATGTTGCATGGAGCTGCGTGTAGCTGCCGCTTAGCTTGTTAGCCTAGCTGATTAGCCTTAGGCTAGCTCGGTTGCTCCGAGCTAAGTAGCCGGGTTCTCGGCCGGCTGACCCGCAGAGTAACCGCCTCTCCGCCAAATATGGAAAGTACACTCCCACTAAAATCCAAGATGGCGCAGCTCAAATGCCCATGGTTTGGTCACAAAACCGACTCCCCGAAACCAATGGGTGACATCACGGGTGCTACGTCCATGTTTTATACAGTCTATGCTAGCACACCTGATCTTCATTCCCCTTAATCAGCCTCTCGGTACCTGCACCTGCCTACAAACACTGGCCAGATTGTGTAATTCAGGCAGAAAGTATCAAAGTCGATACCTGTGGAACCACAGAGATCATCTTTTTTTTAATTACACGCATTTTTTAGACTACGTTACCCACAATGCAACCGCCAGTTGTTTGGTTGGAGATTCAGGTGTGTTATGCTATTAGCCGCTAACGTAGCACCGAGTAGCGGCCCTCAGTCAGAGTAGAGGAGCGGGTTACAGAGGTCCGGTAAGCTAATTTCTCTCAAACTCTACACCTGCAGATTTTCCTTCGTTTTTCAAATCTGCAGTTTTTCCTCGCCAGCTGACGTTGACTCACGTGACATCACTTGAGGCAACAGACTGGTAACTGGTGTAAATAATAAAATGAATGATAGCTGATTTCCATTTGGCTGCTTCGGTTTCACAGGCTTGGCTCGTGGTTCGTGCTGCCTCACGGTTATGGCTTGTTTTCATACTTGACTAGTCGTTCATGTTATTAGTAACACCTGTGCTTTTTCTGCAAAGACAGGCCAAAAACATTGACTGTGTAAAAGGCCTGTTAAGCTCAAACCTAATATTTTCGTAATATTTTGGCCTTTGCCGCTTCGGTTTTGATCATTTTTAAAAGTCTTCCTCTCACAACTGCTTCAGCTTATGGATGTACAATACTAAAATGATTGAATCTCCCATGAACAGTACGCTAAATGTTTTTCCTAGAGTCTTAAAACTGAATGGAAAGCCTTCTTTTTGCCGGCTATATTTGCTTTGTTATTGTTTTTTGCTATGGGTCAGTTTGTGTGTGTGTGAGTAACAATAGTCTTGTAGGGGTGAATCAGTATTTGACAGGCTTCACTGGCTGAGTACTAGTGAATAATCTTAACTCATATCAGATCAGTTTGCAGTTTAATTCTTGTGTAAACAGTAGTAAGGGTTACCAAAGGAGCATAAATCTTTATTCAGCATTTTAAAAGACCAACGAATTGAAAGTCGTGTGGAAATGCACCAGGAGTTTACTGTTTGTAAAGAAGCCCAGCCATTTTTGTCATTACCTTGTGTTGTCACATGGTGGCAATGCACCATTATCAATGGTGCATGACCAGTAGCAGTAAACGTGTATGTTTCTGTGGATGAGAATGTTTCATGACGCAGCTGTTATGCCTTTCTTCCACACTGGATGTCACTGTTGTATCAGCTGTTTGTGTTAAGCTACAATGCTGACCTTCACTTCCCCTCCCCCTCTCTGTCTGCCAGGTCTACACAGGTTTGCACCATCATGTGTGCTGTAGCTGAAGCATGCATTTGTGAGTGAGGCTGCCTCCTGCTCCACCTCCTCCCCATCTCCATTGCCGGCATCCTGTGCTCTGCAACCCTCTGCGGACGACTCGTCACTGCAGCTGAGCTGTCACAGGCGTAGCAGCTTCAGCATCATTCCCTCATCCGTCTCTGCAGCATCCTCTCCATCCTCGAAAGCATCCATTTCTCACAAGCATCCCAACACTGCTGGGCTGCACACACCCCCTTTCTCTCAAGTCTCCTTCCTCAAGCATCCGTGTGTCAAACAAGGCTGCGGCCAGGCAGTCGCATCCAGGGCTGGTTTACCCTGCTTGCATCCCCTTCTTCCCTTCTGCTCGGCTGGGCTTGTCACCGCGACAGTCCCCCTCTCCTGTCCTTTTCAACATCATCCGCTCTCCGAAGCACAGTTCAGAGAAAAACAGGCAAGCTGTCTCTTCTTCCTGTGAAAGTGTCTGTTGGCTGGGCAGCTGGTCTTCCACTGTCCCTCTGGAGGATGATCCTGTGGATGAAGACAGAGGAGATGGCTCTGGGGGAGCTGCTGGAGAGACTGAGGACCGTCACCCAGAGCATAGGTGGGTGACAAAAACACACTCCATACAAACTACGTTCACTAGTCATTGTGCTGTTGAGTGCACAGGATTATGTATGTTTACTGTATACAAATCTGTATGCAAATACAATAAGAAACAATATTGTGTATGTATGTATATATATATATATATATATATGTATATATATATGTATATCTATATGTATATATATATATATGTATATCTATATGTATATATATATTTATAGTTCAATTTAGACCAAATGGAAGCCAAAGCTAAGTGGTTTATGAAGAAAAATGGAGGATCATCATATCAAAGCTTTGTTTCTGCAGGAAGCCACACCAAGTTTAATGTGCTCCTGTTCATGCTGTTTCTGCCTCAAGCTAGGCAGGTGTTTGGCCAGCAAGCTGTGTTTTTTGAGACAAGTCATGCTTGTGGTTGCAGTGGGAAATGTGATACTGACCCATATTATTTGATCCTGTAAGAGAAAAAGGATTGCGTGGTGTTGTGAAACTGGGGTTGAAATTATTCATAACGCAGTTAAGGTTGGCCAGTTATTGCATGGAAATCTTATAACTGAACAAATTTGTTAAAAATGTTAAATTTGATCTGATATGTTATCAATACACAGATGTCTGTAAAATATGCAGAAACGGAGGCTGTAGGCAGGTTGATTTGTGTTGTGATACAGTACCTCACTGGCCTATTTCCTCAGTACTCCACCCTAATCAGTTACAGTATTTGGTATACGTGTGATCAGAACATGCGTTGAGGGCAGATATGAGAGACACTGTGACCAATATATGATCCACACACCTTTGTAACCCTGGACAGATTACTTAACAAGGACTTGTCACCTTGAAGTGGTCACACCTCTCAGTGGATTCTGGCTGCAGGATTGAACTCCAGCATTTTTCTTTCTTTTTTTTTTGCAGAGCTCTGCTGGGGATCTTCATGGCCTTTGATACAAACAATCAGGGCTGCTGCAGAGAAAACATTTTAGGCTTTTAATTTATGGCTGCAGTGCAAATTCATTATGTAGCCATTGAAAAGAGATCCTGAAGTTGCTTCTGCAGCCTCATCATTTATCAGCACTGGTCACATGACAGATTTTTCTCCTTTGTCAAACTAAAGCCACTAATATGATTTCTCATGTTTGTTTCTCATCTCTTTTGATCCATTTGCAGAGATCCCCCTTAATCCACTCATTGCCAGCATACAGCTACTCTCACAAGCCCGAATGCACACACACAAAACACACACTTTGACAGTACACTGTTTTTTTTTTTTTTCATGTGGTGTTGATATTGTTTCATTGGAGGACAGTGCTTACTTCATTTAGAGAAGCCATGGCTGCTCATTTAGTGTTGACTGACATGTATTGTTTTCAAAACATGAATCTTTTGTGTATATAAAGCTACAGTATGTACAATATGTGGAGTGAAGGAGAATGTTTAGTAAATGCATATACTGTGCACACGCACTGTCGATTTTACTTTTGCATGATGACTTTTGATTGAGTCTCTTGTGGTGCCAGCTCTGGCTGCAGTCATTAATACAGCACAGAATAGTCTGATTTTCTCCTTCTCAGCTTCAGAGATGGTGAAAGCATGGCAGTAGTGAGTGGGTGGAGGAAGGAGGGGGACGTAGCTATGCCCTAGCCAGAAGAATGAAAATGCTCAAAACACAGATCTGAAGGTGAATTACATGCTGCATCACTCCACCACAAACAAGCTAAAAACAGTATGAAATGCAAATGAAGAAAAACAATGGTCATAGTTTGCTTCTTGCCGACAGACATTAAGTACGTGCTAGTATACTGAACATTTACAGATATGCAGTCATTGGCAGCATTCTGTTTATAAGGAAATGTGACAGGAATGTGCTGCGGCAGGAGGATGAGAGCTGTAATAGGCTCAGAGAGGAGAGTCTAACACTGATCACAGAAGACAGCAAAGAGGAAGGGAGAGTGAGGAAAAAAGAGATTCAAGGAAACACAGTCAACTGAGGATGAAAAGGATTTTGCATAGTCTAATCTAGCGAACTGCTCGTTTCCCCTGAGCTGGAAAGGAAGAAAAAAAAATGCCGAAAACAGAGAACCTCAGTGTTTTTCCTTCTCCCCAGAGAGAAAGTTACAGACATATCAGGTGTGATTATCAGTGCTATGCTTGCAACATGAGTGTAAATGCCATATCCTGAATGTGATACAAGGATGAACTATTTGCATCCCGAACTTTGGTGGTTTTTCTTTTTTTTTTAAATGTACTCAGTGAACCAGTCCACCCATCTGTGAGTGTAGTCATTCAGTCAGCACTGGCCAGAGCTGTTTAGCACAAATTAGGGGCTGATGGTCAGACAGAAACAAGATTAACAACAGCAAAAATTTTTACTGTGTTCACCATCCCAGTTTATCACATTAGCATGCTAATATTTGCTAATTAACACGAATCATCAAGGACAATTAATGCTGATGATCTTTTTACAGGTCACATACCGAAGAGTTTGACACATTTTAATTTTGACCTGATGATGGTGCTAGAAGAGAAGTTGATAAATCACCAGTTATTGCAAGGGGAACATGAATGTATGAACCAAATTCCGTGGCAGTCAATCCAGTAGCTGCTTTGAAATTTCATTCAGAACCACTATTGTCATTCTCATTGTAGAAGAAAAGTCAGGGGATCACCAAAGTCATTAGGATACATCACCCAGGAACCATGAATGTCTGCACAAACATTCATGGCAATTCATCCAACAGTGGAGGAGATGGTCTGGACCAAAGTGGTGGACCTACCAGCTGACATTTCCCTACACAAAGCCACAAGTATGATGCTTGTTAAGCTCTAGTAACCTGTGATAGGTATTTTATTTTAAAGGGGGTTAATGATTAATCAATTAATTGAAAGAAAAACAACTGTAGATTAATCAGTTATGGTAATTGTTACTTCCAGCTCTAATCACAGACAGCCTCTCCTCGACTCGCTAACTGGGCATTTGACCTACTTCCAGTTGATTTAAAGGGACACATCCAGTTCAATGCGTCACAGGTCTCAGCTTTTCCAGCAGGAATGTATTCATCTGCTGCCAGTAATGCTTGGGGGCCAATTTTTACTTATCGTGTAGTAATAATGACATGTGTTGTATTTTTTTGAGCTGATATGGCTGATATTTATCACACCATGTGCGTGTGACTGCTAAGGAAGGAGCTGAGGTTTATAAAAGTGTCTGAGCTTAACTTTGTTACATATCAAACGGTCCTCTGTTGCATTGGGTGGATAAAAAGCACAAAAAAGAAGGTTGTTGATAAACTGGATCTATGTGAGACTTCATTGTTAACATAATGGGAGTGTCAGGCTCCTTTTTAGCTTGAGGCTTGAGGTTAAGGGTTCATTCAGCCTAGGTGAGCTGTACTGCTCATCCCTACAGGCAGAGCAGGTGCACAGCCAGATGGATCCAGCAGGTCACTATTAGTCTCCAGCCAGGCAGCTATGGCCTGAAAGACGCAAGTAGCCAGAGTTAGGGAGAGTGCTTCAACAATAAAGCATTCTTAGTTTATTTCATTGTGTTTTACTAAGGCTACTCGTAATGTGTTTGATTTTTCCTGTCAAACAAAGTGTCATGTAAATTGGCTGCAGAGGAATTTTAAAGATTTTATGTTAAATACCACTTGTACTGTTCTGTTTTAGATTCTTATCTGTGTTTCTATCTGTCTGTGTTTTCATTATGTTTGTGAGTAGAAAGAAAGTGTTTGTTGTCACAATACAAACTAATGGGTATCAGATTTTTACCTACACTAATGGCATGGCTTTCTGGATGGCAATATGTGTGTGTCTGAAATATCTCAACAACTGTTAGATTAATTGGCACACAATTTTGTGCAGACTTTCGTGGTTCTCAGAGGATGAACCCTAATGATTTTGGTGATTCCCCTGACTTTTCCTCTCTACAGTAGCACTGCCATGAGGTTGACATTTGTGTTCAGTCAAATGTCTTGACAACTTTTGGGTTAATATCTGTAAAACTTGGTTCACACATTTTTTTTGTTTCCCTCAGAAAATGGTGATTCCTTAACTTTTACTCCAGCACAGTCATTGAAATCTGTATGTGCCCAGTACCTAGGTTTATGAACTTTGTGCTCTTCTTCTAATCAGCAAAGGTTAGCATGCTAACAAACTACAAAAGTGGTGTCATGGTCACTCCACATGCACCTACACCTTCATGGATTTCATCGCCTTCAGTTATAAGTATCACTGCATCGTGTATGAGTCATAATGGTGACTTGTGGGTAAGAGAGAAAAGTCTGACCCTTTGAACATATGTTTGTGTTCCACACATGCAGGTGTGTCTAAATGTGAAGTCACTGTGGGTTCAAACAGTGAGGGGCTAAAGATGAGGTAGCAAGCAGGAGGTGGGAGCTGCCATGAAGCAAGGATTAGACTTAATTAACAGGGGAGCTGAAAAAGAGGGGTGAGACGGAGAGATAGAGGCAAGGGATAAGGGTGAATGTCTCTGAATAGGAGGCTGGTGTTTTGTGTCTCATCCCCTGCAGTCTCATCAGTATGTGTGAGAGAGCAGCTCCTCTCTCATCTCTACTCTAAGCCTATAAACTGCAAACTGCCTTTTGCTTGCCAGCTTTAACCACACAACACAACCAAACGCACACAGAGACACACACACACACATATAAATATAAACTTATAAGCCTGTCAGAAAGCAATCTGCTCTGCTCTCCCATCAAAGGCGACCCTCTATGTTTGCTGCTCCACCTCAGTTACTGACCACATATTGAGCAACATCACACCCTGAGCTGTCTATGGACAGCACGTTTTCTTTAAAATGCTGCAGCTGATTTGTTTCTGTGCAGTGTTTATTCTTTTTGCATCACCAGGGATGAGTGACCTGGGGACATAGAAAGAGGGAAAGAATAGGCAGATTAGTTAAGGAGTGGAGGAATATAATTAGCCAGAGCAGCAGAAGGGGATTTGTGCTCCACCGGCTGCCCTCTGCTCCTGCTCCCCTCTACCCTCCTCCCCTCTCGTCCTTCCTTGGAAACCTATGCTACTCTGAGCTGTCGATAGTTGCACTGACGGCGAGATATGTGTGTGCATCAGAGTGTGTGTGTGTTTGTGCAGAGCTGAGGCAATTCTCACCTTCAGTGTGAACAGTGTTTGTTTCAGAGGTTGTGCAGACAGTGACTCAGCTACTTTTCGTTCTGCTGGTTTTGCACTGTGCCACTTCTTCGAGTCCCCAATGTGGCTCTGCAGAGGACCCTGGACTTGTCTCATGTGTGGCCAATGCACACAGCTCCTCACAGGATGCATGTGAGAGCATGTCGGCTTGATCCTGAGTGACCTGGCACTTCACAGAAAAAAAGGATCCTTCCCATGCCTGCATTTTGGGGCTGCGTTCTGGAGTCTATTAGAGTGTGCAGCGGAGCTTTGCAGGTGCAGCGAGGGGTCTCCCTGCATGACAGAGTTTGTTTGAGAGTGTGAGACCAGCAGCCGGCTCTCATGTCTCTGCATGACTTTCTGCGGGAGGGTGGTGAGGCATCCTACCGGATCATGAACCGGCTCAGCCATCTGATCCAGAACTTGGACATCTCTGGACTGGGCACTCCTTTCCCTTTCAGCCCTGCCAGCCGCAAGAACTCTTGGAGAGATTGGGATGGTAAGACCAACAGAGGAAGGGAGACTGTGTGTGTGCTCAAGTGTGTATGGTTTGCAGTTTTTGCAACTTTCCAGCTTTGGAAATCATGCCCAGAGCTTCTCACACAGTTTCCTGTGGGCTTCCCTTGCTCCCCACTGGGCTGTTTCTGTGTCTTTCTTTGTGTGTATAACAGTTTGTGTGAGTGCGTGACTGCGCAGCTTAAACAACCACTTCAGTTTCCAACATACAGATCCCGGCAGCTGCCCTGACATTTTTCCGTAGCAGTTACAGATTCACCAGCAAATGCAGAAATTGCTGTACACAGCACCTTACCAGCAGACGAGCTGGTGCAAAGGAGGGGGAACTGCTGATTAAAGCTGCTGACTTCTCAAGTTGGTGTCCTGTGAACCAGATTGTTGCCGCTTGGAGACCTTGGTTTTGCCACTGCATAGAAAAGGACTCTCCCAAGTCTTTCTAACACACAAGGGAAAAAAATCATGGTGAGGAAAAGCAAGAGGAGTGCTTCTCAGTGGGACAGTGGGATGCCGATGGTCCCGCTTAAGCCACGTGAGTCAGGAGATGTATGGATGGTGTTTTTGTGCATCTCTGTTTGAGTAGGCTACTTGTTTTTTTGTTAGTGAAGGACAAGCTCACTTTGTGTCTGTATGTGGATTTGCATTTGTAAGCTATTACACAAAGCCTGCCTACATAATTAGTGTAAGATAACCTTACATAGAGACATATCCTTACATATTTAAATGTACATGGCGTTTTTTTTTCCTCTAACCTCATTCTTGCTTGTGAGAGGCAGCTTCATCTAGCATAGAGGTCATCCTCATATATTTATGTTTATTCTGTCCTTGAATATTTGTCATTGCGTTGTCCAAGCTTTTTATATGCCTGGGACCTATGGATTGAGTGTATGCGCATGTATGTGTGTCTGCATATATACGTGTGTGTGTGTGTGTGTGTGTGTGTGTGTGTGTGTGTGTGTGTGTGTGTGTGTGTGTGTGTGTGTGTGTGTGTGTGTGTGTGTGTGTGTGTGTGTGTGTGTGTGTGTGTGTGTGTGCGTGTGTGCGTGTGTGTGTGCTGGCATGCATGGACATATGGGCATGTTGTCTTTGTCTGTACCTGAAGCTGTGTGGTTTCAGGGAAAAGTTTTCCTTTCCCTTCCTTTCCCTCTGTTTCCTTCTGCTCTGTTAAAGTCATCAGCTGTAAGGGGAATTTAAACAAGAGAGGGATCATGTTGTTGCTTCTTCAGTTGTTTGGTTTTGCAGACTGAGGCCAACAAGGATTAATACCATACAAAATCAGATACTTTTTTTTAAATGTATAGGGAAAGTTTTTTCAGAATAGTTTTTATGTGCTAGCTTGCATTTGTAGGTTACTCACACAAAACATTATTCTGCAAGTTAGTCCACCTACTGCTGATCCTTAAAATGATCTCTACTTCAGAACAAATGAAAAAGTTCTAACTTGGTTATTTCCAAAGCGACTCAACTCGTCTCATTTTTTAAATCAAGTGTAACTGTATTAAATGGATTCTTGATGCCCTTGCACCAATTTGTGAAAATGAATGAGAAACAAGTGTGTGGGTACATTCAGACTGTTAGACTACTGTATATTATAATCTTACTAGTCCTACTTCTGTGCACTGAAGTCTGTTTGTCTGGGAAGAGGAATCCCTCCTCTCTCTCTCATCCTCTTAAAGTTTTCGGTGTGTGTATTTCCTCTCTGAATTGAGAATCTAAACATAAAGGATATCATATTTTCTACAAATTGCAAAATGGCAAACTTTTGATTTGAGAATACATAAACAAAAACTGTGTTGGCAAATGAGAAACAAGTAGTGAGTGATCATGTTGTTGCTGTTGTCAGTGGAGTTGGCCATATCAAACTTGGTAGAAAAAGTGATAAACATTTAAAAAAAAATTAAAAATAAATGATAGTTGCTTGGATTTGTTAAACGTATTTTTCTGAGACTCAGTTTCTGAGGGAAACATGTCTCAGAGAAAAGTGTGTATGATACACCATTTCCTTTCAGCTTCAGTACTCACGAAGTCTTTCAGTGAATCAGTGTGTCTAAGTTTGACTGGGTTGATCAGTTGCTCTGTCCCTTTGTTTGACACTCTTAGTCGCTTTTAAGTTGTGCACCTCTCCAACCTGATGGCTTTGGTTTTTATCTCTCACGGTTTATGACACTGATAACCTCAAGCATGACCTTGGTCATAGATCACACTGATATGTTAAAAACTGTGCCCCACACACTCATACAGACGCAAGCTTTCCCAGCGACGCACACACACACACTCAACACGAACATCTCCTCTCAAACCTTTTTGCACCACTGGACTTCTTTTAGTAGGTACTGACTGCACTGGGAGACAGAGTGATGTCTATTAGTTCATTTAGACTGGAATATATCTTTTACACAACTCATTGAAACGGCATCTAAATTGCCACATTCTGTTAAGAAACAGTGTTCGTCTTTGAGAGGTCTCATTAGAATTAAGTCTTTCAGTAAGTTTGTAAGAATGGGGCCTTTTGACTGGTGTAAACAAGAATAGAGGCTTTGAATAGATACAGTCTGTGAATGGTTAAATGGGGATGCAGGCAGTGTTTGAATGAGCTGGTCAGAATGGAGGCTTTGTACTTTTGGTCCACATATTCTGAGATAAGGCAGACGAGGAGCCCAGGCTTTGTTGGCCTAGGTAAATGAGCTCAGGGAGCAAAAAGTACCTACGTAACCACTGTAGCACAACATAACTTAACATTTCAGTTTCAGAATTTCTGGATCCCTTTTTAGAAGACTCAGACTCACACATACACCTACTCACACATATTAGCAGGTTGAATGCATTGCTGCTGAGCCAGGAGGGGTCAGGTAATTGTCCTTTAGGGGAGGGATAAGGGTAGTCGGGCAAACAGGAAGGGTGGGGTTGAGTGCTACACTGTGGCTTTTGTCTACGGGGAGGGTAACCTGAGGTTGCAATAGGAAGTCCTCACAGTTACTGAGTGACGTCCTGCAGGTTGGAGAGCACCTGCAGCCTGGCAGAGATTGAGAGTCTGAATGTGGCTCCTCGGGAAAGTTGGAGTCAGAATGAGAGGGATATTGTTACTGTGACACCTTTTGCTGCATGGAACAAGTGTTGCAGAAGAGGAGTGTACAAGAGGAGGCCTGGAACAGCAGGATGGGAGGAGAGGAAATGGCAGATTCAGGCTTCTTGATGGAGGAGGATGTGGAGGTTGAGTTAGAGTCAGAGTTTTGCATGGAAGCAGATTCAGAGTTCAGTCTAGCAGGGACGGTGAGCACAGGTTCTGATGAATGCCCAGACATAGAGGAGTTAGACTGGTTTGTGATTACAGGGCACACAGATTCTCAGTCTAATAGTAAGGTGCAAAGAGAGGGAAGCACAGGAGAGGATGGAGGGAGTCACACTCAAGAGCAAGGTGAGATGGAAGCTGACTCTGAGTCAAAAAAAGTAAATGGTAGGACTGATGATCAAACTGAGGAAGTCAAGGAGGAGGAGGTGAACGAGGGAGCGTTTGATGTGTTTGTGGCCAGCTGAGGAGAGTGGGGGCCATGTACGGATCTCTCTGGAGGAGGTGGAAAGATACTACAGATTTTCACAGCGCTGCCACTGGCTGCGTGGTAGGTGTCAGATGTTTTCATACTGTTTTCTCTTATCCTTTCTTCCCCTATGTGTCACATGATAATTCTTCCCTTGACTTTCTGTCAAAATACTGTATTGGCCTGTTTCTGTGGGCAGTTTATCCCCGTATTACATTAACTTCAGTTTGGTTCTGTTATCTCAGCTTGACATCTTCCACCCTGTCCCTGACCCTGTTCTGTCTGATTTCCTCTGCCCCCTACCTTTGCTACCATTGAGTGGTGGGATTGGAAAATAGCACTTGGCGGTACAGTTTCAGAAATATCTGTTCCTTTGCCTTTTTAAATCTACTACACTCTGAAAATATAAGCTCTGTAAATGACAGAGGAATCAGATGCTTTGTGCTCATCCATGTACTTTGTGTTGCTGTTTTTTGGGATCTGGCGTTACCTATGTAACATTGTGATATTAATCAACAGCGATGCATTACTATACTCTGCTTTGGGGGGAGGATTCCAATTTTTTTAACATGCCTTTTGGACTAATTAATTTTTAAACTTCATCTGAACCCTCTCACCCCTTGTGCTTTCCTCATGATATTATACAGACTCACCTCTCACTGTTCAGCCCTGTTTAGTGATTTGCTTTATCTCTGTCACTCCTCTTCCATGACCATAAGCCCCTTATTTCCACTTGTTGCCCTCCCCCACTTCCCTCTTTGTGGGCTTCCAATGTTCTCTGCTCTTTTCTTTCCCCACCCATGACCTGTCCAACATTCAGAGTTCATTATATTTTTAGAATAATTTCACATTTCCTTTATGAGGGCAAGGAAGGACTGGGCAGAAACAAGTAGCTCTGGCTGAAGCAGCTATTTCTTAAATATTAACAATCTAATATTTAATATTAAATTGTTAATATTTAAGAAATATTAACAATCTAATGACCAGCTTCCTCTACAGTTGAAAGGTTTTTACTTTTTTATTTTTTTTGTGTGTGTTTTTGTCCTTTCTGGCCTGGTGAACCAGGATTTCAGGCTTCTGCTCTAGTCCTGTTTAATCTGTGTCAGCAGTGGCAGGCAGTCCAGGTGTGTGACTGTGACCCACTAACGTTTGACTCGTCACCCACAAACGTGAGCGTGAGTGGACACTAATCCCCATCGTTAAGCCTTTTAAAGAACATTAGCGCCTCAACCAGCAGGTGGTGTGTATGTGAGTTTGCGTTTACGTGTGTGTTTGTAGGGAGTGTTGGAATAATTTTATGTTCAGGGAGTCAGGCAGTGTATTTTCTCCTTAGCAGAATTACCTCTTCAGTAAGGAGCAGAAGAAGCACTGTAATTATGTTTGTATAATGGAGAATGAAAATGTAATTTGTCATTTTATTACAAGGTTAAAACAGCAAAGACTTTGGTATCTTCAAATTATCTATTATGTAATACATTACAGGCAAATGTGAGTAAAATAAACACCAAATGTAGTTTGAACCCTCATCATTGAGCTTCATAATTCTTATTTTCTTGCTGGGAGGATGTGGCCTGTGTCAATATACACAGAGTGAGTTTCATTTAGACCACCCCGGAGACAATAAAACATTAATAATAAACTCGGGTTTCTTCAGTATACTTTCCTGAACTCTCATTAGATTGTTGTGACATGATCGATTCTCATTGATGAGTGAACATATAAGGAAAAGAGATGGGAAAAGACACTTGAGTGGTTTCACTCTGTCCTTTTGTTAGAAATACAGTAGTATCTGATACTGGCTCTTTTTCTCCCTTCAGGTGGCCAGAGGGCCTTTTAAGGTTTGTATAATACTGTGAGAACCGTAAGTGGAAGTTTGGAAGGAAGTCCCCGAAATAATAGGAAGAAAGGGGGTGGGGAAGAAAAATATAGAGGAAATTTAGTGGATATTATTTTGTAGTATAGAACAGAAAGTGACCCCAACAAGTGACTGAAACTCAAGTCTGACATCATTCAGGAGGGGATTTTTCAGTAACAGAATAGCCTCTCTCTGGAAACAAAGTGTGACTCTCGCTGGTCTGGGTGGTGGTGGGGGGGTTGGGGGTTGAGGGGGTTTGATTTGATATGTGTGGGAGTTGCTGGGGGCAAGGTGTGGCCGGCTAAGTGAGGCAGGGTCAGAAAGTGGAAACTGATGGAGGTTTCTGTGTGAACTTGAGTCCTTAAGGAGCGCGTCAGTACCTGGGAGCGCTCTGTAGATGACTGGACAGTTGCAGCTTTGTGTCCAAACACCTCAGGCAGTGAGTGGCCACATGGCAACAGTGGTTACAAACATCACAGATATGGTCATTTATCTAGTCTCATTCCCACTTGCCTGGCTTCTGTTAAGGAGCCACTTTGGTGTGCACACCCTCGCTTCAGGTTAACCTCAAAGCAAAGAAGAAAAGGAAGCTGTGTCTCAGGTAACAACAGTAAATATCAGTCAGTTGTCCCTAATCAATATCTGTTAACTACACGTTATTGGAAATAGTATCCAGTCAATAGGCAAGATGGAAGACACGCAATACCCTATTCCCTTTCAGTATGATAAGGGTAGAAGGAACAAAACTGATTTGGCCTTAAAAAATGTATAACAAACTGGCACAGTCCATGATAGTGTGTGAAATCAATAATGTTTGTCCAGCAACAGAAAGGCTTTTAATTTATAGTAGATGAGCTAGTGCAGTTAGCTGTGTTTGTCTGTGTCTGGACATGGTAGATGAGCAGAAATGACGCATCAATCTCATTGGTCTCCTGCTGTCATAAGACGTAAAACCACCTGCTTCAGTGATCAGGAATTCCTAAAACGAAGTAGCCTATTGAATCCTAATGGTATTGGTTAAAGTTTGAGAACCAGTGTTGTTCTTGTCTTTTTATTTCTATGAGCTATAACAACAGACCATTTGATTTTCCCCAGCTGTTTTCTAACCAACATTTTTGCTTGGACCTGTCCAGACCCCTGTGATCAGGTTACAAGCGTTCAGTAAAACAGCAACAGTAAAATGCAAGAAACCACCAGATTCACACTACCCTTTTCATATTGGGTGGGTGGGTGAGTGGGTGGTTTATCTGACGGCATGGGCCACAAATACTGTTTTTGGCAAACGTTTCTCAAATGTGGGATATCAGAGCATCATTGAACACACAGCAACAAGGCGATTTTTCCAAAATATTCCCGCTTGCAGCTGCCGTGTCTTGTTCTGTAGCATTAAACATTCTTTTTAGTAGCTTGTTTTCTGATGACATCTGTGTCTTCCTATTCCAAAATGAATAAAATGTCATGTAGTTATCATATTATTTTGAAGGAAAACAACACAAAGGTGCTGAAATGTTCATGTGACAACAGTGATGCAAAATAAAGATTTTCACTGTACAGTTGTCAATGAGCTTGTGCAGTACACACATGACAAAAATCTCAAATCACAAAAAAACATGGTATGGTCCTTTAAGTCTCCTGACTGGGTTAAACCTTTGATTGATGTTGTTTTGACACATCAGTCATGGCACCAGCTGGTCTCAGAGGAAAATGGTTTAAAGGAGGCCAAACCTAGAAGACACATTTGAATGAGTCCTGTCCCCATGTGTGTGTTTGTGTGTGGGAGAGAGAGGGAGAGGAGATGAATGTCAATGTAGTAATACCTTAAGGCTAAGTCACCTGATAGGTCTCATTGCCAAACAGAAAGTATTGTCAGAGACAAAGACAGTTGTCTTAACGCACAGGAAGAAAGAGGGGAACATATGTAACACTGAGGGATATAATGTGATGTTCTGTAATTCCAATGAGCATGAAGCCAGACTAGGTGAATGAGTCTGGTGTCACCGCTGTTCCATGCATCACAGGACAGGTACAGTGCCTTACAGGGAAAGCTCTTGGGATAGACTGTGTATTCTTAAATGTCATATCAGTGTACTTTCTTATATCCTTGATTCTTTGAGACTGTGTATGGGTTTTTTGTTTTTTTGTTTTTTTTGGTCTGAGAGTCTCTTTGAGGTTACCATGCTAGTGCGGATAATATTCAGAAAAAAACAAAGGAAGGAAGAGTCTCTACTTGTTATCTTTTATTCTGTGTTATGTCTCTAAAAGTCCTTTTAGCCAGGAGCAAAAGTCCTTTGAATTAACATAATTATATCTCCTCACATTTTTCATGCTCCGCCTTCCTCAGCATGAGGGGAGCAGAAATGTCTGTGTAAGTAAAGGGACTGTTTCTAGCTGTAGTATAAACTTACGTACAAACGTAATTTAAAATTTTTGATGGATAATGATTATGAGCTTTACAAATAATGAAGTGGTATTTTGAAAGACATGAACTGCGCGGAATAACATTTCCAGCATTGCATGGTGACTCATCATGGACTACCTCAGAAAATGGAGCAAACAAAGTCAGCTTAAGACCAAAAGTCAATATTGCTCTTTCTGTTACTTTAACTTACCTGTCTATGTTTGTACTGTGACCACATTTACGTGATAATGTCTGTGACCGTGAGAAACACCCTTCCTGTAGTCTCCTGACTTTTCAATTTCCCAGTGATTTTCACACGTGTTTTCACAGCTGCAGCCTATTTTACCTGAAGTACAGCATCATAAAACAGTCTGTGTACAATAGAGAGGTTATCACATTTTTAACACAACACTATTTTTTGCATGCAGAAGACTGCAGCTCTATAACCCCGGGGGATCTTGGTAAGCAAGTAGTGCTTTTATACAGAAAATGGAAAAGTAATGAAGGGCCGTAGAGGCCAGTGCTTCATTTTTTTATGACTCCGAACTATGTCGGCTCTGACCTGAGATGTGGTCTCTTAGCGTTCATGGCACGGATGCCTACAGAGCCCCTTTTGACTGGAACTAAATATAAAATATGCAGGCACCTTAAAACATGGCCAGTAAGTGAGGAATTATTCAGATTTTAATCTTTACTGCTATTGTTGAACTGCTTTGATAAACGGCATCTTAGCACAAACGTTTCCTTGCCAAAATGCCCCAAGGTAAATTAGTTACCTTACAGCAGCTTCTCAGAGCAGTATTTGACCACAGTGCTTATTTTTGATCTTCCTCAGGCCTTTCGGTATGACATAAGTGAATCTTAAATTGAATTCAGCTTTTAAAATGTAAAATAATTGGATGTGTACCTTTAGCTTGTGCGAACAGAAGAGCGTGAGAGAGACACAAAGCAGTAGCATTGTAATCCAGTAACAATGAACTGTACGTTGCCAATTTTCCTGTATTGATCTGTTTTGGCTTTTGCTGTTTTGCTCTCAGTTTCAAGTTGAACTGTGGCCAGTTTTTGTTCAAAAGTTTCTTGAATGCAAATTGATGCATGTGCTGTATGTTGCATGGATGCTGTTTACGTTTAATGAATGATATTCATGAGACCTAACAGCTGTCAGACACAGATGTTTTTCAGTGTAACCTACATCTTTTCCACATTCACTTCATCGGAGTGAATAACGTCTAATTTGTGCTTTGGAAAAGGACTGTATTTTTTCTGCTTCCTGAGTGTATTACTGTAAAAACTTCCTGCATGTTTTGATATTGTAATGACATACAATACAATACAGTCTGTCAACTGGCCAAAAAAATCACTGGCTAGACTACTAATTCCCCACCGCCCCTCCTGCCCTATGGGTGTCTGCTGGCCAGCCACCAGTTCAGCCCTTGTATGACCGGAATCTCTGTTTCCGACTGTGGGAATGAATCTTAAATCTGATTAATTTAATCCTTATGAACGGAGTCCATGGGGGGTACGGAGCTGTGATCACCACAAACCTTAATGTATTGGATGCTGGCTGAATGCTACTGCCATAGCTATTTTTCTTGGAAAATGCATGTTTAAGTTTTATATCCGCCTGTATATAGTATGTCTGGCAAAGGACCACTTTATACATTGCCTGAAGAAGGTGGTTATGTGCAAATTATAAAATATAAATTATAAACATAGCAATTAAGAAAACTTGATAATTAAACAGACCAGAGACCTCAGGCTTCGGGCCAACCTGCACATCTTCACCTCTGATCTGTCACTTATATTTGCACTTCTTTCTTTTTTCCCCAGATGAAATTATGCAGCTGGACAGCAGTCCTCTCCGCGCTGCCGACATCACGCCTGACCTCAAGAAGCAGTTTGCCTTCCTTTCAGGTGATGCCCTCATGTCTTTCTCTGTTTCCATGTATAGGGACATGTCTTTTCAACTCATCTGGTGTCTGTTTATTTCTTCATTAACTAAACAGTTATCGTCTTTCTCATCTCTGAGCAATTGTTTATATATTAACTGTTCCACTTGATATTTGCATAGTTCCTGTCAGCTGGTGTCCCCTGGCAGTCATGTTTTGCTATTCAAATGTCACCTCCCTCCTTTTCCTCTTCAGTGGTTGACAGGTTTTGGTCCAGATACCTGCCGCTTTTTTGCTACTGTTACCTGATCATTCACTCCTTCTAAATGTCCAGGTCATGTTTTCATCCCTACACATGCCTCAGAATATTTCTGCTGCAGTGTGTGTGCGTGTGCGTGTGCGCGTGCGTGCGCGTGCGTGCGTGTGTGTGTGTGTGTGTGTGTCAGAGGTGACCTTGTGGCTATAGCAGAGTTGGGAACCATTTTACAGACAAAGATCTAAGCAGACGTTGAAACCATGACCATGCACTTGCTGTTGCTATAGCAATGAGAGAAGAAAAGCCAGACAGATTGATATTCCAGTCACATGAACTGACAGAGCAGCTGTTCCACACAAGGAGTGAGATAGTGTCCGTGCGTGTGTGTGTTTGTGTGTGCACGTGTAAGAGGTGAGATTGCCCTAAGAAAAACATTTTCTCAGTTGGCTTCTTAATAAAAGCCATGGAACACAACCGTCTGCCAGCGCTGGAGCATTTCGCAGAAGAGATTTTTGTATTAAGTGTTTTATTTATTTATTTATTTTTTGGTCTGTGCTCTTTACACTGGTTTGAAGTGGGTGAGGCTCAGTTGTAGAAAGGGGATGTCTCATATTTGGCATTAAAGTCTAATTGCACTTATGGGGTTGTTTATTTAGGTCTCCAGGCGACAAATCAAATCAGATCAAACCGTACCCACATTGTCCTTAGGAAGAAGATTTGCTGTATTTTTAATGAAGCTTCTTTCTGTTTAATGAAACTAAGAGCAGTTTCCAAATGTTGTGAAAATTTGTGGTAAGATGGGGGGAATAAGGGGTAAGATAATGAGATCATATCACTTTTTCAGTAGAAAACAGTTTATTTTTAATATTTAATTTTAAATCAGCTGTTGGTTGACACTTGAGGAGCCTGAGTCTTCCTTTTTTCCCACATACTGATTCACTTCATATTTTGTGTTTAATCTTTTTTTATTCTTCTCAGACATATATTACAAGGCTACTAAATGTGTACAACTTTTCATTAATAGCTGCCAGAGTGGTAGAAAAGGGAAAAATTGGGAAAAAAGTACTAGCTGCCTACAAACCAAGGGGAAACAAAGGGAAAAAAACGTGTATTAAGACTGTCAGTCACTGTAGTAATGAAGTTATACGGATCTAATGGAATCTATTAGTCAGCTACAGTGAAAAGTTAAATTTCTTAAGATAGATCTGCAGGGGACCCTTTTTCACAGAACCTTTCAATGAGCTTTTAAATTCCTGTATTTTGAGTGAAGCACTTCAGGCCACTGGCTTCTCCTTGCCTGTTTTTAGATGTAAGCATATGAGACTAAATTATTTGTTATGATGGACACTGAATTTTTTTTCTGCCCTGCCTCCACTCATCAGTCACAGAGCTTTAACATCAGTGCCCCCATGTGGCCACAGTTTCTTCTTACTCAGTGCTCTATTCTTTTATTTTTACTGTAGTATTTTGAAAGGCATTTTCTGGGTCAGATTGATTAACAAAGCTCTCAACATCTGCCCAGAAACCATGAAAGCTAGGATGTTGTCTTATATTTAAACTTAAATTTATTTTTATATAAAGTTTCAGTGTTCCTCTTTTTTATATATTTTTTATTTTCTAGGGGGTAGAGGAGATAATGGCAGCCCCATCATTGTGTTCCCAGAATTCCCAGCATTTGGAGAGATCACCGACAGAGAGTTCCACAACGTGCTCACCTACCTGACTAGTGTGCCCAGGTAAAGTCTCTCACTGCCTGATTGTCACACAAACGCACACACACAAATCTGAGATTGTTGCTGATATCCACACCTCCCTCTCTCACCTTTTGTATCACCTCAGATTTTTTCTCTACCTTATTTCCTGTCCTTCCTTGTTTAACAGCACTCGCTTTTTTTTTTTTTAACACCTTCCGCTCTCTTGGTGTCATCATCGGCTTGTCTCTGCCTCAATGATGCAGTCATGTGATAAAGTTGGAGAGTCGTTTCAAGTTTGAACCTGACCGAATGAGGCATTTCTGTGCGGAGCTTGGATTTTCTCTCATTTTCTTCTGCATTCCAAAGACAGGCATAGTGGTGAAGCAAAGACGGGTGAAGTGAATTGGAAATGGTTGGATGAAGGAGTGACAGTATGAAGTAAGGGAGACAGCAGACCTTAAAAATTGAAGATGCATTTGTATATGAAGTCTGCCAGTAGGTGGCAGTGGACACTTAATCATAACTTGACTTCTTAAAGATGTTGAATACTGAGGATTTGCTCAGTGGATGAGACAGCTAGTTCATTGCACTATGATATCTGTAAAAGCAGAAGAGGGTTGTGATTCCTTTATTAATAAGAGGGCCAATTCATAATCCAGGGTCTTTATCAGTCTTCTGCAGATTGTCTTTGTACACATGGGAAGACCAGAGGAGACAAGGGGGGAGGGGAAACAGTATAGACCACCATTTCCCCCATATATCCCCCCAGAACAGTCAACAGTCTTGTGCCCCCTTTTTTGCTGTTCATTTTTATTTTTTCTTTGATATTTTCCTCACAGTTAAGTCTTTCAGTTTCTTCATTTAGCCCTTCCTCCTTTCTGTCACATCCTTCCTTCATCTTGCCTGGAATGGCAAAGCAAGTAAAAATAGAAACCACAGTGATTCTGACTGTTTGAATCTGAATAATGCATACAGACAGCTGAGCAGAGCTGTGTTCTGAAGGAGGTGTGTGTGTGTGTGTGTGTGTGTGTGTGTGTGTGTGTGTGTGTGTGTGTGTGTGTGTGTGTGTGTGTGTGTGTGTGTGTGTGTGTGTGTGTGTGTGAGTGTGAGTGTGAGAACACCTGCTCACACTCATGTGTCTGTATTAAGGCATACAGTACAGTAAGTTTTTGTCTTTAAAGGCTTTTAAATAATATGTGAGTGGACTGTAAAAAATACTTATGAAATTATTCCTCCATATTTTTATTTCAATAAAAATAAATTCACCTCCTCTGAGGAGTGCAGAGGTTACCAGTCATCTGAAGGAAGGTCGTCCACAGAAGCTGTTGTGAATACAGGAACAGATGGCTGGAGCTACCTGAGGGGACCAACACCCCTGATGGGGCATACATAGTCCACAGCCAGGGGCAAATGTCTGTGTATCATAACCATGAACAGCTGCTGCTAGTTTGAAATGAATACCTTTGGATCAATATTAATTGCAGACATGATTTCTACATGTTAAATCTATCATTCCATCCATGTGTATGGTTTTTAACATAAATTAACTGTAAATATTATTTTTATTAAGGCTGAGGCAGACTGTTTGGATGTGTTAAATATTTAAATAATTTCTTGTCACATGATTTTCTGGTTCTTAATTCATTTATATCAGGCTTTTCTCCTAACAACACAGTAAATGATCTAAGAGCTGTGTCCTTGCACAGACCATGTTCCCATCTGAAACAGTTCTGCACTTTGAGAAGCTGTAGCTAAAAATGTTTGGTGCTTTTGCTTTATAAATAGTTTTCTTATTTCTTTTTCTCTCTCCTAAGCCCTGCATGCGTTCATTCACCCGTGGACCTAGTTTGATTGACTGGTTTTATGGTAAAAAGATGCAGTGAACACAGAGATTTGGCCTGAATTTTAATGCTTTCTTCTCCCATGGTTATTTAATCTATTTTTAGTTTTATATATCACTGACCTTATATTCACAGTCACTTTCGCTGCTCTGTTCAGTACTTCAGAAGGAGGGGAGGGTGTAGCAGGATGTGTATTGCTATGTCTGCATATGCATTCATGCAGCAAATTTCCCTCATCACTGCATTGCCATTAGGCAGAGCCTTTTCGCAGCTCAACTCACAGCTCACGGTGCTACTACACACTTTTACTTCAGCAGTCCAATTATTACCATGACACTCACACACATGCAGCCACAACATCACCAGGCAATTCTATTAATATTTAAATTAAGTAGTTTAAATGTGAGACCGTGTCTGTTTGCTATACAATATGATAATTATTCATAACATTGTATGATTTACCATAACCATTTATGTTTTTAGGAATCCAAAATCACCTTTGACTGCAAAACCAAAATTGGAAATTGTTCCTTAAAGTGTGTTTTGATACACTGTAAATACTGAATTGGTCCAAAGACTGAATCAAATGCTGAGCACTGTTTGTTTATAGGTGTCAGTGCACCTTTATCAGCATTTTGAAAACACCAGAGTAAATGTGGCTTAGATGAGGTTTAGCTCAAAATTTACACTCACTGTACCAACACAACTAAGAAAAAAAAACAGAAAACAAATGTATTATTTAAAAAATAGGTAGGACAGTTATCTGGCACGCAGTTTGGGTCATCGTGGTTTAGTAGCACCTGCAGAGGCGCATTTCGTCATGTTCTTCGGATGTTCCTTCTCTTTACCTGGGTTGCTGTGTGCTCACCCTAAACCACCCTCTCATCTCATCAGCTGTAAATGTCCTGAGGCAGAAAAGCTCTTGTCCCGCTCTCCCCCTCCTCCTCCTCTGCGGCTGAGATGTAAAGCAGTTTATGGTTCCAAAGCCCGAGAGGCTGTGAGAGCGTGTGTAGATGATTGTATGCGGGGCCGAGAAGTGGGGATGATGGAGGAAAAGAATAGGAAAAGATGAAAGGGGAGGGAAAGTGCAGGAAAAAAATAAGAGAAGAGCCGTTACGACTGTAAATGTTACAGTGAGAGAGAGTAAAGTAGAGAGGCCAACATGGATAAACATTCTGTATTTTCCTAATAACTGAAACCCTCATACTCACAGTGGCATTCTCTTTGAATCTGTCCCCATCCCACATATATGAAGATCTACTGATTGGCTACTAGAGCTGCTCGTCCCTTTGCAGCCATCTTGTGATTGGCTTGTGTCCCAGCATCTCCCGGTGTCTCATTGGATAGCTTACAAATGCCGCACAGGGTACGCTGAGGCTGGATGCTGTGATGGTCTGAGGAATTGGCTCCCTCCTCTTCAAACAACACAGCACGCTGGGATCTACACATCTCCTGTGTTTTCAATTCGACTTTTTTGTTACAAGGACTCCTCTTTTAACCCTGTTTGTGCAGTTAATAGCGGCAGAATGGCAACTTTGAAAGCAAATACTTGAAGATTACGGGGATATTTCTGCAAGATAGGTGCTGACAGTGCTAAGGTGCTCATGTGTCGCCTTAGGTGTATCATGTTTTCAGGTAAGCATGAGGGATTCTGCTGGTGAGCTGCACATGTGATTGTCATTGATTGTCGGCATACAGCCCTCCTCTCTTCTGGGACTAGAGAGAGCAGCAGGGGAATGAGGGGGTGCATGGCGAGAACAGGGAGCTGGAGGCTGATGGCCAAGAAATCTGGAGGTGCTTCACAGCCTCTCCTTTTATGGGAGACACCAGCTGTCCAAGAAGATAAAGAGCAGCATAACAAAACAGTGAGCTGTGAACAAGCACTTGGCCTCTTGACTGTACATTTTATGTTTTTTTTGTTTTTTCTTTTTTCCTCATTACACTTTTACACACTTACATTTTTTTGTGGGCTCCCTACTTTACGTAAGTTACATCAGCTTCTTTTAAACCTTTGACTTTTCTCTGTGGTTCTCCAAACTGCTGCACTGTGTGATTTTATTTATTTATTTATTTTTCTTTCAAAGAGTCAGAGTTTAGATAGTTTACATGATCTAATCTTACCATCCACTGTGGTGCTAAATCAAGTTCGGCTCACCCCCGAACTATTTCTGTGGGAAAATAGACCAGTGTGTAATTTGTGTTAAATGCACTGCCTCTCTGTGTGTTCCAGTTTGTCGTCGACAGGCGTGGGTTTCATCCTGGTCATTGATCGCCGGCAAGACAGATGGGCGGCTGTTAAGGGGACCCTGCTTCGTATTGCAGTAAGTTTGTCTTTGTGTCTGCAGATGTGACCGTGCACTTACTTTCTGCGTGCGTTGTCTGTGTTGCGAATGTCTTTGTGTCTGTGTGGGAGAGAAACGGCCCTTTAATCAGCTGTTGAGGTGAGAGGATCAGGGTTTGAGAGGCACTGGCCTTACACCCTCTCCCAAGGGTGGAATAGGAGGTTTTTAAGGCGACAGAGAGGTGCTGGAGCATCCCCATCTCTCTTTCACAGCTTCACCACTAATATCACCACCAGCCCCCTTGGGGGTTTATATGAGCCAAAATCATCCTTGAACTCTCTCCTATCACTGTCACAGCCTGTCATGTGTTTCCATAGCTACAGGGAAAAATAAACAGTCACATGCCAAAAAAGACAGAAGGAGATGGTGACTATTTTTGTTCACTCATTCATATAAATCCCTCTTTTCTTCTTCAAGTTGATTTAATTTTTAGAAAAAAAAAAAACGTTTTAAGCATTCTTTTAAAACAAAAGGCCTAAACTAAATTAGTTTAGATAAGGGTTAGGGTTAGATCACCCCATCATACAGGCCATCAACATATTATTTTGGTCTAAACAATAGACAGTTCACTAGCACCCTGTTTTTAACAGCTTTACTAGCTACACTTCATCTTATATTTCCCTTGTAGTGTATACATGTTTATTTTTCATGTCCATATACTGTCAACACTTGCATTTTTTAGAAATCTCATAGAAGATAAAAGTGTTTATGTAATTGAATATGTTAATGACATTAATCGCAGCAAAATAGTAGTCAACACAGAGGGCTACATGAACAGACGAAAGGTCTGAGAGGGACAATGAGAGATGAATATCACCACTCATGGTCTCCAGAGACATGGGAGACCCACTCACTCATTTCAAATTAAATCAAGCTTTATTAATCCCACAAGGGGGACTTTTACAGGCTGACAGGCTGGTAATAGGGGGCATTCAGTCATCCCTGCAGTAATGTCCTGTTTGGGGTGATTCAGCCAGGCTGCTAAATACATCATGATGAAACTAGACTCTCCAAACTGCTGCTGCTGTCTCTTTGTAGTGAGGACTAGTTTGGGAGCTTCATTAAATTGTATTAAAAGCACATTGTGATATATTTACTCAGCAAGGTTATTTAGTCAGTGTGTACACATATATGGATGTGGGGATCTGTGTGAGAGAGAATAAGCATTTCTGCTGTTGAATGATCTTCTTTGTCTTTTGTCTTTTTGTGTGTCTATGTATATGAGGACACTTGTGTATTCACATGCCTCTGTGGATGTGAGTTGGTGTGTTTCAAGGAGAGCTCCCCGTTGCTGTGCATGACTGATTTTGATCTGATGACAGACACAAAGCCTGTTTATAGACTGATCCTAATTAAGTCTACAGTGTCAGTCCCTAAAGCAGACCCTCCTCTCTTGTTATTTATCAGGCTCTTCCTTGAGGCTTTGTACATATGTGTGGGTGCATGTGTGTGTGCATAGACCATGACCATAACTTCCAGTGACCACAGATCCAAGCAGCATGGTTGAATGGTTAGAAGCTACAATATTTAAATGGCAAGAGATATTGTATAGTGCTGTTGTCAACAAAGCTCATGAAATGACCAAATCCATAATGAATTAGTCTGTGTCTCAGTACTTTCAAACTTCTCTACCCTGTCTATGGCTCTTAGCTCCAAGTACATTAACTCTCACTTAAGAAAAATCAGTGGTCATAAATATTTAGTTCTTTATCTTTAAATGCTAAATAATCCCACCGTGTTACACTTTGGCCTTGGTAGCACTACTTTAGATGTGTTTTGGTCTGTACTGGACTCAGTCATCACAACCGTGACAAATTATACATTGTTTGACAGCTCTAAGTCTCCTGCTTGATTCTGTCTGTGCAAAGCATAGCAGGATCCACATATCACTGCGACAGCTGTGGGCACACAGGAGAATAAGATATCTCAGGCTTTGGCTACACGGGAAAGACTTGTTAGTAAGATCAGGTAGGATTAGTTGTTAATTTGAGTCTTTTCTCTGGATTTATTAGTAAGAAGAATATAGAGTCTTGCCAGACTTTTCCTTTTAAGAGACCAGTTTTTGCTGTACCACATTATCAAAACCATTAACATTAAATACACTGAATAGCAGCTCTTTCCTTGCTGTGTGGTAACACCTACTGTTACCAGCTGTGAGTTCCACAGATTGTGGTTTTCATCTCTCCAGATGGTTTTCAACACTATTATTTTCCTCCTCTCCGGCAGGTCAGCGAGGACAAACACTGAATTGATTTATTAATCCCATTAACAGTACAGATCCTATGTATTCATTTTTATTTCTGCTTAGACCAGCATTCTTCAGCTCACTCGGGGAGGACGGCCAATCAGACGAACCATCCGTTTAGGTCATTAGCTAATTAAAGCTGCATTAATAATTGCATTGCTTCAGGAGAGGAGATAAGTGTCCACCCTCAACCTTCATCCATCTGCTTTCACAGCATTATTTAGTCTATCAGTGGGTGTCAATCATGACATTTTAATTGGCATTTTATTGGTTGTGTTGGCTGAGCTGAGTGGATGGTGGATACATAGCATGATGAATAAGTAGAGGATTAGTATGGATGTTCCAAATACATCTTTTAGAACAACAGTTTTAGCTTAGTGAGTCTTTGCTTTATGCTGACTGATGCTTGTTAGAAACAACAATTTTTCTTTTAATGTCAAGGCTATCGAATTTATATCACCCAAAATCACAAATCATGAATTTACCTCAATGGTTTTTGCAGATATAAAATGTTAACCCTGTGCGTCATTCTGTATTAACAAATGCATTGTGCTAATTTAAAGCTTAACAATACCAGCTGGGTAAATAAAAGACTGAATTCATGTGCCTACACACATGTATGAGTTGGTGCTGGTTCTTTCTACCTTCATTATCCATTCAAAAGCATCTTGGGGACATGAAGATTAATGTCCCTGCCAAAGGATAGCGTCCTCTACATCCCCCACACCTTCTCCGTTCTGTTGTATTCCCCACATTGCATGTACATGCGTGAATGTGTCTAAATGAGAGTTTTCACATGGGGAAACAAAGGGAGAGACAAAAGGAGGGAATAATACGTAGGAAGTGCTGGTTGTCAGCAAAAAAAATAAATAAATAAAAATGCGTCCAGTGATGTATAACTGACTCAGGTTGGAGGAGGATCCTGTCTGCTTTGTTACATAGATGACAGTCTCCGTCTACTCTCAAATTTTCAGGGCTCCTTCCCAGGGAACCTCCAGCTGGTTCTGGTTCTGAGGCCCACCACCCTCCTGCAGCGCACACTGTCCGACATCCTCTTTAAGTTCAACAAGGATGAGTTCAAGATGAAGGTGCCGGTGCGTGCAGTCACTCTCTCACTTGTGGGAACATTGTGTAGATATTACATGATGTTTTGATCTTATATATAAGATCAAAAACAGAAAAACATCATGAAGAAAAAAGATTTGAGAATTCTCATTGAACAAAAAATGCAGTTAATATATGGTGTCTATAATCAAATGACATGTAGGTGTTTCTGTCTCAGGTGATCATGCTGAGCTCTGTAACTGAGCTGCACTCCTACATCGACCGCACACAGCTGACCCAGGAGCTCGGGGGTACGCAGGAGTACTGCCATGAGAAGTGGATCTCTCACCGCACTGTATGTACACTGTACAACAGACACCACCTTACACTGAACAGTTATCATACATACAGTCATTACAAGAAGCTTTACAAATAAAATAAATTATTACATACAGTGAAATGAGTACATGTAAAAGGTGAGAAATACAAATAAGAATAAAGTAATCAGTCTCTGTTGTGTCTTGTATGCGTCAGGCTATTGAAGGCTTTGCGCTGATGGTAAAGAAGACGGCACAGACCCTGCAGTCATTTGGGACTGAACTGGCTGAAACTGAGCTCCCAAATGAAATCCAGGCCACAACCGTCCTGCTCAGCACACACACAGATAAGAAAGACAAAATGAAGGTAATGCCATCAATGAATTTATGTGTATATATGTATGTTTCTATATACAGTACACTAGTTATTTGTCTGGATTGTGGTTCCATCTGTCTGTGTCTATAGGAGGATCTGCTGGTGGCTCTGGGTCAGGGTGGCAGGCTGTTGGAGAGCATCAATGAGCCTGTAGTACGAGACCCTGACCACAACATGAACCAGGATGAACTGGAGAATCTAGCTACAGTGCAAAGGTTAGAACCATGAGAGCTGATAGAGCTGCGTGATGGCTACTGGAAACTGGAAAGATAACCATTATGGAAAATACAAACTCATGGAAATGATGTAGATCAACCATTACTCATCAGAATTATTTGGGTATATATATTTGGGTATATATATATATATAGAAAGATTTAGATAGTAAAAAGCTATTCAGTTTCTGAACAGTGATATAGTCATCAAATAGAAACTTGACAAAAAATAGTCATTGATCATTTTAACTGATTATCACTTAAACAATTTATCAAGCAGAAGTACCAAACATTTTAGTTACAGCTTCCTTCAATGTGAAGGGTTGTTTAAGACATCATTTTCAACTGTTGTCACAACATGAAGAGAAACTCATTAATAGGCTCTCAGTGGTGCATCTGAATTATCGATGTAACAAAAAGTAAAGCCAGGAGACGTCTGTTTTGATAATTGATGGCAGGTGATTTGTTCATGGCTGTCTTGTCTCCTCCCATCAGTATAGTCACAGTAATAGTTGCCAAGGCCATGTGCTCTGAGGTCAGTCAGTATTTTGAGCAACACTAAAGGCACTGATTCCCTTGTTAACAGGCATTAGCTCTATATAGCATTCACATACGCAAACACACATAAAAAATATCCAAATACCTCAGTCAGCGTCCCTGCTGCATTTTCTGCTCTATTCATGTTAACCCCACTGCTTTTTTGCTCTACTCAACTGCCTGTTTTTTTTACAGTCCATCTTCATCTCTGTTTCTTACTGTTCCCATCTGTTCCTCTGCTCCTCTGTCAGACTGCTGTCTCAGCTGGATGAGACAGAAAGGGCTTTCGATGAGTTCTGGGTGAGGCATCAGACCAAACTGGAGCAGTGTCTCCAACTGCGCCACTTTGAGCACAACTACAGAGAGGTGAGCTGGAGCCTGTTAGCTCAGGTGAAATCCTCCGTACCAGACCTCAGTCAACACTTTCCCTTTTTAAATCTGAAAACTGACTGTGGTGTTTCTGCTGCAGGTGAGGGCTCTGCTGGATCAGGTGTCTGAGAAACTTGCAACCTTCTCTGAGGTTGGGATCAGCCCAGCCCACGCTGACCATATCTTCTGTGAACTCACCACCTATGAGGAGAGAGTCTGTGTAAGTAATACCCAACCCCTCACAATCAAAGCTTTGTCTAACCATGGTGTGAATGGCTCAAGAATATCTTCAAAATGTGGGTTTTTCAAATTCTCAGTTCGGTTTGAGTCCTGTTATATACAGTCACAGTGTTCTGTTTCCCATCTAACCATATCACTCCAATAATGCTGACAGTGTGGTCGAGTTTTTGCCATCAGGAAAATTAGTAAGCATTTAGCTTGTAATACCACTTTACATTTTGTTTCAAATGATTGTGTTTGGAAAGATCCTATCTTACAGTAATACTGCACATATCATTGTAACTTCCTGAATAAGGTCTGATGGAGCACAGTTCCATTAACAACTAGAGAGCTCTTCCAAGGCTGCGCATTAATGAAAATTTTAAAAAACCCTTTAAATTTTTTCATCCAGATCTGAGTGGAAAAAATACACTTATCAAGCATGTTGATTGGCCGGTGGTGGCCAAATTATGTTTTTTGGAGAATACTACTAATTGTGCAAAAATGAGTTCATAACCACCAAGTTATGAGCAGTTGAATTGCTATATAGCACCTCTTTCAGCACAATATATATAGCACAAATGGCATGTAATGTACAGTTTATGTGTTCAAGTTTTGCTAAACAAAAAATGTTCATAATAGCACAGTGAATTCAAAATTCTGTTGGAGTTTATGTCCACAAAAATTCTCAAGCAAAATAAAAAGCCAGTTCCAGATTTCAGGCTCATCAAAATGTGTAGTCGATTTGGTTAAAACTGAAGGAAGTTTATGGGAAGACTGGTAGAAAATCTGCAAAAATATCATCCGTGGCAGAGATAATAAACGTCATCCCACACTGCTCCACAGGAGGTGCTGGACAGAGCCTTGACCTTGTCTCGTGAGGGTGATGAACTTATACAGAACTCGCACTATGCTGACGACTCCATTCAGCCCAAATGCAGTGAGCTTAGAGCAATCAGCGAGAATGTGAGCAGCAGCCTGAAGGCGAAGAAGGACCATCTCCTCAAAGCTCTGGAGCTGCATCACTGTTTGGAGAGGGTGAGAAGACAACACACACGGACACACTCCTAGTGTGGTTTCCTTGTCTTGTTTGTTGTTATTTTTTTCTGATTCTTCCTCCCCTTCTGTCCTTTTCAGGCTTCTAAATGGGTTGATGATGGTATATACCTGCTGGCGTCTCAGCCCGTAGACAAATGTCAGTCACATGAGGGGGCTGAGTTAGCACTGCAGGAGCTGGAGCGTTATCTGGATAACGCAGGCCAGAACCAGCTGACAGACCTGAGCACCATCTGGAGAGAATATGAGGCAGTGCTCAACCAGCAGTTCAAGGTAAGAGGGACCAACCAAAGAACCATGTGTTGCATTTTTAATCCTCATTCTGTCACTGTCATATAGATTTTAACAATTTGATGTAGTTATTGTAAATAGACCAAAGTCTGATAATTGTTCACATCTGCCTTAAGCATTAGTTTCATATTATTGTGGTTTAACTAATACAGTGAACACATGACTTCCTGTGTGCCAGGACCAAGTGGAGAGGATTTTCCAGAAGCAGACATCCATGCAGGAGATGTTTGACAAGAGGAGGGTCAGCCTGAAGAAGCTAGCAGCCAAACAAACCAGGCCGGTGCAGCCGGTAGCCCCCAGACCTGAGGCCTTCATCAAATCCCCTCTCAGCTCACCTGGTCAGTCTCCACACAGCCACACATGGACCATTTATTTTACTCTGTGCAGAGTCTTTCCAGCCCTTTTGTTTTCATAGAGGATTTTATGTTCTTTATTCTTTGCATGACCCCAATTCTACTGGTATTGTGAATTTAGAAATGTTGTTGTTCTTCTATTGATATGTTCTTCCCAGGTATTTCCAAATACAATACTTGAGATTTAACCACAAAATATATGGCATTCATTAACTTTGAATAGCTATTGACAAGCCTGTCTTGAATACTGTCATGAGTGTGGTGCTTCAAATGTTATGTTGGAAAGATGTTTTTAATAAGCTACAAATGACAACTGTTTCCACAGCTCACAAAGCACAGCAGGAGAAAAACTGTTCAGAGACTGACCCTGGAAACAACTGTGAGAAAGTGAGTGGGCTATTGTCATGATTCTGTTTGTGTCTGCACACTGTCGGTCCACTTGTTCTCTCAAGTTTGTATTGTCTGTCTCTTATCACAGTGGTCCTGTGTTGTTTTTTTCCCCAGGGAAACAGCCAACTGCAGAATGGAGACAGCAACAGCAGACATGCCTCTCTGACAGAGAAGGAGGAGAACCTGGCAGTGCTCAGGAGGTGGGGGGATCAGCCACTGCTGTTTCATCTGTAATCATATTACACAGCAGATGGACTGTATGAAAACAGTTATCTCATCATCTATAGTGCTGTGCATCTATCTTTTCAGAGTACATCAAATCCTTTATTTGATCTCCCTTTTTGCCTTTCTGTCTGTTTCACTCTTCTCATTCTGTCTGCAGGCACGTTATGAACGAGCTGCTGGAAACTGAGAGAGCCTATGTGGAGGAGCTGCTCTGTGTATTGCAGGTGTTTATTATTATTATATAGGATTCATATTCTGTCTTTTACCCCTGTTTCTAATTTCACATTTTGTTTTGGTGTGTTACAGGGATATGCCTCTGAGATGGATAATCCAGCAGTCTCTCACCTCATCCCTGCTCCTTTGCAGAACAAAAAGGAGGTTCTGTTTGGCAACATGCCTGAAATTTACCACTTCCACAAGAGGTGATTGAGCGCCATCTGGCTGTCATTGATGATACCTGCACTGTGACTTGACATTTCAAAGGACATTCAGATTCAGAGTCAGAGAACTTTATTTGTCCCCGGGGGAAATTTAAGGCACATTGAGCAGCATGAGGTGGAAAAGCGACATTTCAAACAAGACACACACACAAAAAAAAAAAAAAAAACACAATATATACAGGTATTTACAATAGCAGGGTATATATTTACATGTTATTGCAGAGGTAGTATGGTTAATAAATAGTAATAAATATCATCAAACATAATCAGCATTTTAATCAGTCATCTTTGTTGTCTTTTGTCTCACTCTCTGTTGTCCTGTCTCTTGATTTTGTTGTTTCCAGGACTTTTCTGAGGGAGCTGGAACAGTACACCGACTGCCCAGAGTTGGTTGGAAGGTGTTTTCTAGAGAGGGTGAGTGAGTTATGAGATTTTGAGTACAGAGATGTGAATCCAGTGGTGCAGATGAGGTTTCCTGAACACAAATCGTTTGCACTTCCCTCCTCAGATGACAGACCTGCAGATCTATGAGAAATATTGTCACAACAAGCCTCGCTCTGAAAGCCTCTGGAGGCAGTGCTCAGATTGCGCCTTCTTCCAGGTGAAGAGACTGTTAGATATTCTGGTTTTAGCTTAATGTTAATTTGTGTGTTCTATTTAACATAATTATTTTCTGTTTTGTTGCATCAGGAGTGTCAGAAAAAGCTGGAGCATAAACTGGGTTTAGATTCCTATCTGCTGAAGCCTGTTCAGAGGATTACCAAATATCAGCTGCTACTGAAGGTATGATACTCTCTGTTAGCAATAAGTCAGTTGGATTTTTTTTTTTTTTTTTTTGAGTAATTGCCATGAGCTGCTTGTTTTTGTGTTGCTAACTACAGGAAATGCTGAAGTACAGTAAGGGCTGTGAGGGGGCCGATGACCTGCAGGAGGCACTGACCTCCATCTTGGGCATCCTCAAGGCCGTCAATGACTCCATGCACCTCATCGCCATTACAGGATATGAGGTAAGACATTAAACAGGATCCAGGCTTATCAATCGCAGAACGGATGCTCGATATAGGTCACCAACAGAAAATGGAAGACAGAGACAAGCTGAGTGTAGCCTCTTAATAAAATATTGTGTAAAAGGCACACTGCTGATGAAGTGTGATGTCCTGGGATGTTTCATAAGATTAATTGAATGATTGTTTCTGTCATTTAAAGAAGGAAATGATCAATAAAGGAGGATACAAAAAGGGAGCAAGGAATACTGTTAGGGTAAAAAGGAAAGAGCAACACAAAATATAAAGTGGCCACAAATTGAATAAATACAAAGACTTCAATTAAAATGACAATATAAAAAAATAAGAATACAAAATAAAATTATATACAATAATAGGTTCCTGTTGGTTGTTCTGATGCACCAGTGAGAACTTGCTTTTCTTTGTCATACATAACTGTAAACTGAGGTTTAGAGACAAAACAAGACATCTGAAGACTTGTACTTGGAAGCAGCTTCCAAGTAAAGAGACAAATTACTATAATTAATCCTTTAGAACAGGGGTCCTCAACATTTTTCAGGCCAAGGACCCTGAAACTGATCCTAATCCCCCCTCCCGCTAATATGTTCAATTCATGTTAACGTTTTTTTAAAGGCATTTAAATTTGTGGGGAAAAATGGGGGAAAAAAAAGATTAAAAATAGATAAAAAATTGTCTATCAACCAAAAATTTCACGACCCCCCTGCAGTACCTCCGCGGACCACCTAGGGGTCACGGACACCTGTTGAAGACCTCTGTTTTAGAACATATACGATACATGGTCAATCAGTTTTTTCTCACAGCATCTTTCCCTTTCTTAGGGTAATCTGAGTGAGTTGGGAAAGCTGCTGATGCAAGGGTCATTCAGCGTGTGGACAGAACACAAGAAAGGTCATGCCAAGGTTAAGGATCTGGCCCGTTTCAAGCCCATGCAGCGACACCTCTTCCTCCATGAGAAAGCCCTGCTCTTCTGCAAGAGGAGGGAGGAGAATGGGGAAGGCTACGAGAAAGCTCCCTCATACAGCTTCAAACAGTCCCTGAATGTGAGCTCCTCCACAGTCGCAATGTTGTGAATTTTGTTGCATTTGTGTCTCCATACTGCCATCCATTTGTATTTAAAGAAAAAAAGAAAAAAAAAGTTTGCCATTTATACCTCACTATTGTTTTTTTTTTTGACAGATGAGTGCTGTGGGCATTACTGAGAATGCAAAGGGAGACAACAAGAAGTTTGAAATCTGGTGCAACTCTAGAGAAGAGGTTTATATTGTTCAGGTACATTGACTCATAAAAATTAATAATCTGGAGACATCCTTAATTTTTCTAATTGTAAACAAATCCCATGAAATACTAAATAAAGACAGGCCTTATCTTTTACATGCAATATACTGTATTGGAACAATACAAAGCATGCATTTGGCTGTCCATCTCCAAGTTACTGTAGTAGTGTTGCATAGCTTGCACTAAACCTTTTAATATTTAACTGTCCTATTTCAGGCACCGACGACTGAAGTAAAAACTACATGGGTAAATGAGATCAGGAAGGTTTTGACAACCCAGCTGGAAGCGTGCAGAGGTACAGAAAGATAAACCTCTCATTACAACACATTTTTATTTTAAATAAATGTTCACATAATTCCAGTTTCAGGTTATGGTCACACTAATATCTACATTTAACCAGAAACTGAAACATCTGAAACAACTGTAATGTTCATAAAAGTAAAATCGTTCCCATTCTCCCTCTGTGTTTCAGAAGCCAGACAGCAGAAGGCACCAGACCAGGTTTTCCAGTTCCCTCCTGTGTCCAGTGGAACAGTAAGTCTAAGGTGAGTGTCTGTTTGCCACTTCATTTATTCTCTCTAAACAATTTAGCAGACTGTTTGATTTGTGGTTGCTTTTTAAAACTGAACTGTGGATAATCAATGTTCCACTTCTGTTCACCCACAGTCCGTTCAAGACGGGTCAGAAGAGCTTTAAAAAGGGAGAGGAGAAGAAAGCTGAGCCCTGCAGCCCTGATGTCAACTCCTCTTCTTCACCAAAGCCCACAGGAAAAGGTGAGTAGAGAAACCAGGACAGATCCATTTAGATGGATGCAGTCGTTCTTCAACTTTTTTTCTGTTAACAAATCCACCTGTGGCATTTGTTGTGCATGTATAGTACAGGCTACACTTATTACTGCACCTTTGCTTCCCCTGCCCTGATGATTAACCCATGTCTTAACTTCTGTTGTCTTCACTGAAACATACAACTGCTTCCCTCTTTATTTATTTTCTCCCTTTGCACTTGCTTAACTTCCTCCCTTTCTTCCTTCCTTCCTTCCCTCTCTGTCCTTTATTCTTGTTTTTCCTCTGGGTCAGATGAGGCTGTGACAAGCCCTACCTCAGACAGAGCTGCTGTTGCTAAAAAGCGCTTTACTTTACAAGGCTTCAGTAACCTCAAAGCTCAGAAAGGTAACTGCAGGCAATTGTCTATTTCATATCCAACACATCTCATCATCTTCTGCATTTGTAAAATTAAAAAGTGCACTTGTAAATAGAGGATGGAGAATTTTGTTGAGTCATTTAATGAATAGAAACCATTGATATATACTGACTGGATTTTGTGAAATAGTCCACGATTTGTCACTTTTTACACATCAGTTTTTGTTCGATTTAAGCAAACTGGACATTTACATATTACCCAGAGATCTTTCAAGGTGCTGGCAGGTGTTTTTTGTTACCTTTAGACAGAGCCAGGCTTGTTGTTTCCTGCTGTTTCCAGTTTTTATGCTAAGCTAAGCCAACCAGCTGCTGATAGTAGCCTTATATTTACCAAACAAACATAAGAGTGCTTTTTGATCTTTTTATCTAACTGTATGCACAAAATGTGTCCATGAAGATCAAAACCAAGTAAAGAACTAATATATTTTAAGTTTGGTCAGTAGGTCAAATACTGCATGCTTCCCTCCACAGAGCCCTCAACTACTGATGATAAAAGTTTTACATTACCCATGACAGTCCTACCGTCACCAGGTATCACACAGCTCTAGGCCCCAGCTTTATTCAGTCTATCGGAATGTACTGTTCCTTTTGTTGTACAAAATGCAGTTCTTTCTTTGGGAATGCATTGCAACACTGAGCTGCACTGTGCAGTTGTTCTCCTTATTAGAATTAGTGTGCCTGTGTTCGTTTTTCCTCAGCCCCTCTAATTTAGCTGTAAGTTCACTGTGCATCTGTAGCAGAAAATGGCAGTTTCCCCTTTGACTTTATTATTATTATTATTAGTAGTAGTAGTAGTAGTACGACTAGTATTATTCCTCATCAAAATTAACCTTTTACTTGTCAGTGTTTGCTCATGGTTCCTTTCTTGCCTCGCCAACCATCTCTGTCCCTCCTTTTTCCTGCTTCATGGTAGGATCGCCCACGAGCCCTGATCACAAGACGAAACGCCAGAGTGACCCTACACCATTCGGCTTCAAAGGTAGTTAGTCTGTTCAGCAACAACTGCGGTAACAACCCTGTCTGGTTAGCTGTTTATCCGTGATGCTGGAGCACAGCCAAGGTCTCTAGCACAGATGAGTTTGATTGGCTGTAGCTTCTGCAGGATGAGTGACTGGCTGTGTTTCCGTTGCCTCCTGTCCCTCAGATGCAGGTCCTCCTCCCCTCCACCTGAGCAGGGCCAGGTGGTTCAGCACCTCTAATCTCTTACAGACAAAGTGGAGAGGTACACTGGCACGAGTCGGCTCACGCTGGCTGTGTGTTTGGTCCACGGTTTCACTACTGTAAACCCTTTATAGACCATCTCTCACTATTTTTTGCTTTGCCCATGTGACCTCTCCACGTTTCTTTCAGGCTTAGTGAGAATCATAGAAACTAGCGCACTGATATGGAGAAATGGTTGCCTGCCACTTCACTTCTTTGTTTCAGTTGTTTCAGAGTTTAACATATAGAGCTGCATGCCCGTCTCACCAGTCGTAGATTTTATGATAATAGCTGTGGGACTGGTTGTGTCATGCTGGGATTCCTGGGATTAGCTGTTCTACCTTCTCTGTGCAAAGGGCATATTGTGGTTCTCCCTTTCACTCTTTCTTTCACACTCGTAGATCTCTCACTGCAGGTCACTCACGTTTGTCAGCAGGTTAGGTTGATAGGTTGGCAGGTTGCTGTAACCTAAACACCTGTGTTTCCCTCTTCTCCTCAGGCTGGAACAAGGCTTCCCTGTCACTAGATGCCTCAGAGGAGCATGATGGCTATTCCAGTGCTGAAGATCCTCTTAACTCTGACCCAGAGGAAGACAGTGGCAAGAAGCTGGTGAGTCACTGTGTGTGTGACAAACATATCAGCCTGTCTGCGTATTAATCACACTATGGAGACAAAAGCCAAATTATGGGCAGTCTGCTCCTAATAGGGACAAAAAAAATGCTGATCCCCACAACATAAACTATGAATGTTTAGCTTTTTTTGCTTAATTCTAATGTGAGAGGGGACTTAGGTATGTATTGGTTGTAATTAAGGTTAAAGTAAGTTTCCAGGGAATAAATATAAGTCAATGAAATGTGCTCCTAAGTGACAAAGAAAAAAGAAGTCTGCATTTGTGTGTATCTTGTGCATAAGAGTATTTATTTCCTCTTTTCCCATACATAACCTTTACTATGTGCATTTTTTTTAACATTTCTGTGGATTTTAACATTTTGTCAGTTATGAGTCATAATTACTGTGTTTGTGAAAATCAACTATTTTGCCAACATTTCTCAATTACATGGGTAGATAATGGAATAGACAACATGTAATGTGTTACATATAAAATTATTCATTGCTAATTTTCCAGTTCCCAAAAAAAAAAAAGAATTTTCAGTTTACTTCTAGTTACAGCTGCATTTTTTATTTTTGGCCACTTGGTGGCAGCAGAACAAGCTGTTAAGGCAGCACTTAAATAGAGGGTTTCTCAGAATTTCTTCATTGGAGAAAACAGCTTCCTGCTGCCATCGGAAACATCATTTGATCCATTGTTAATATAAAAGTATTGATTAGTGCAGCTTTAAAGGTGACACATCACTCAGTCGTCTCAATCAGACGTCACTTGTTTGCCCACTCATAGCACAAAATCATCTTGCGTGCCGCTGTAACTCTTGATCTGACAAAGCTCCTGATTTTTCTAATTTCAGTGTGTGTCCTTGTCTGATTCTTATCTTGGCTATGAACAGAGTGCTGGAAAATATACGGTGATGGCCGACTATGAGAAGGGCAGTGCTCAAGAGCTCTCAGTGAAGAGTGGAGACAGGGTTCAGCTGGTCAAAGAGGAAGATGATGGACAGTGGTCAGAATACAATCTTACTGCCACCTATTATAAATAATAACAATTAAAGCAGCACTGCTATAATACTACCTTTGTGCATGTCTGTGTGGTCATGCAGGTTTGTACGTAACCTGAGCACTTCTAAGGAGGGCTGGATCGCTGCTGCTAATCTTATCACGCTGATTGGAAAATCCAAGTCTTGCCAGTCTCTCACCAGCTCAGGTATTCAAACAAAAGATTCCAAATAAAGCATATGAGACATTAACACATCATTGTTAAGCAGGTGTCCCACATCTAAACATTAATCTCCAACACCTGCGTCTTTCTAACAGAAGGCAGTGGCTCTGGAAACCTCAGCACATCGTCCAGCTGCAGTGAGACCTACGCAAGCTTCTCTGACATCAAACCCTGAAATCTTCAGCACTTCCTCCATCACCAAACTTCCCTCCTGAATGCTAGCATCGTGTGGCTATCTGTGCTGTAATGCCAACATCAGTAGTCATAAGTATTTTGCCAGGTTTCCACAGAAAGCTGTATTTTTTCATTGTTTTTATCACGCACTTGCACCACATAGTGTGAGACAATGGCTCATGTTTTAGATTTGACCGTGCTGCCAACGTACCATGAAGATATTGAGTAGATGAATACGTTACATAGTAATTTCATCGTAAAGTAAGGTGATCTTCCTCTAGTCACACATTTGTCTGTTTATTTTTTACGCAGGACCCGCCTGATTATAATGTAATAGATGTATGAATGGACCAGCAGGACTGATCTC
This sequence comes from Toxotes jaculatrix, assembly GCF_017976425.1. Lineage (NCBI taxonomy): Eukaryota > Metazoa > Chordata > Actinopteri > Toxotidae > Toxotes > Toxotes jaculatrix. Next base: position 8,315,828 of record NC_054408.1, on the reverse strand, counting down.
AGTTAATGCATCTATTTGTGTTCGCATTTAAAATGGGGAAAGATTTGTGATCAAATGTGGATGACGGTTGTTTTTGTGTTGGTCTGCACTAATTCACCCATGAGTTTACATTTCCACTGTTACTGTAAATAAGAAAGAGGGAGAGAGCTAAATGCCTACAGCTTGTTTAGCTTTAGTGAATGTTTTCTGAGAGTCTAATCACTTCTGTGTCCAGTTCTTTATTTTTCCTTTTTCATGTTTATTTATTTGTAAGAAAGGAAAATGCCCACATAGATTTAGTCAGTTTTTAAATTTGCTTCTAACTTTTTCTTTTCTTACTTCTTTTGTTTTACTCTCTTCCTGGAGTCTGTCTGTCTCTCTGTCTCTCTGTCTCTCTCTCTCTCTCTCTCTCTCTCTTTCTCATCAGCCCATCATTAGAAACCAGCTGTCCAGACTGTGCGTTTTTCTTTTCTGGTCTCTGATGGCCTCACGGTCCAACTCTCTGTGGGTTGTCATGTACGGTACTGTTTTGAAATGTTTCTCACTATGAATAATCACAGATCACTGTATAGCGCTAACTTATTCCCTGTGGAGGGATCATGTTCTGAATGTAGATATTGTTCATTAATATCAGTCTGTCATGAAATATTTGTTATCGGAGATGCTATATTGTACATTAAGTACGGTGATGTCACTACTTTGTGACTTGTCTAATTTTTTTATATATATATAAAGGACTTGTGATAATTCAATTATTGTGTGTGTGTCTAATTTTGCAAGCTTGATACTACCTGGCTCCACTGAAGAGTTGCTCGTATGTCTTCTCTCTTTATCTCTTTTGTAACAAACAAACAAAACACATTTCTTAAATACCAGGAGCGTTTATTTGGGCAGTTACACGCATATGAGGCCGTAGATAACGTAACGAGGCATCCTCCGTGTGACCAGAAATGAAAGTGAAACTGTCCGACTGGGTTGCCAGGTTTGTTAAAACCCGGCTATTTACGCTTTTATCCAAATGTTTTACAGGACAGTGCCATTGTTATCATAAACTGGAATTTCGTTTTTGAGTTTTTTGAGATACTCTGAACAGATTTTTTTTAAATTTGATGGCAACCCAGAAACGTCTTTAGATGGGTAATTCAGTTTATATTCTCAGTATTTCTAGTTCGGTTACAACCTGGCAACCATCCACCAGAGGAATGGCTGGCGCGCTTACGTTAAGGAAGTAGTCTGCAAACACGGAGCAGAGACTGATGTAAACGAACTATCACCCAGTCTGAACATTTAACGGTCGGTAGAAATGAGCCGCGGCCGCAGCGTGACCTGCAAACTTTGTCAGCAGTCCGGTGAGACGGAGTCAACCGGGGCGTTGTCGAGCAAAGATCAAGTCACCGCTCACCAGAACTGTTTGGTAAATATTGCCAACGAGAGTGGGTAGTGAAGTTAGCAGTGGGTTATGGGCTAAATGGAATTGGCGCCGAGATTTGCTCAAGGGAAACGAAGAGGCAGGAAGGGAACGGTGAAACCTTTGTGTTTTTTATGGTCATCTTTGATGTTTTCCAGAAACTCCAGCAGAAACCTACTACCACACTTTGCATGTTTGTGCCGACATGCGCTCCTACACACACGCACGCACACACACACACACACACACACACACACACACACACACACACATATTGTTCTGCAAAAGTGCAGAGTTCATATCTGTGTTGCCAAAATGGACAGCTTCAGCTTTTTCCTCATTTTTGGTGAGGATCTTTTAACGTTAAATGTAGCCATTGAACAGGCCATCAACGTCCCAGGAGTGACATCAAATAGTAGAAATAATTTTAAAATGAAATTAAATTAAATCGACATAAACTCCATAACCCTCTTTTGCCTATGAGCAAACACATTTATTCAGCTATCTGTTTAATCTAGATTTATTTTTTATCCTTACATTCATTTGGCTGAGTCATGGTATTCAGTTGTTTTTATTTACAAATTTGCAAAATTTCTGTGGTATTGCTCTTAGTTTATGCTTTTAATGTATAGACGTCCACTAAATCCTTTCATTTACAACTGAAACACTGAGATATGCATCTTAAAATCAATCAGTGTTATTGCCCAAGACATTTCCTTCTCACTTGTTGTTTTTGTTTTTACAGTTGTTTTCCTCTGGTATTTTTTGTCGCAACTCACCAGAGTTTGATGACCTGTTTGGCTTCGCCGTCGAGGACGTGCTTGGTGAGATCAAACGAGGAAGCAAACTGGTAAAGATAATTGTCATTTTTGAATATCAATACGCCCAGTCTACTAATTGTGTGCTTTAGGGATGGGTCTGATCCGATCCAGTATCCGTATCTGGTTCCGATACCAACACATTTCATGGATCGGAAATTTCCGAACCAACCTGCAGAGATTTCCGATCCATGGCCCATGTCTGTGCTGTAGTGTTGTCTGCTGAAACTACTCCATAAGTGATTCCCTGCCGGCTGCTCTGCTAACTGGCTGCAAAATGTGGAATGGATTTTCTGAACAGGGGCATGTCTCAATGAGACACACTGCAGTTCAGGAAGTCCATTCCACAGTTTGCAGCCAGCTAGCAGGCAAGCATTGAGCAGCACCGTGGCTAACCAACTTTTCAGCACGTCTGCTGTGAAAATATTTTGCACTAGAAACACCCCAAAGCAAGACAGCAATGTGCAATTTTGAAACCTTACTATGACGTTTTGAGGTCTTACTAAAATATGACTTTTTTTGGGCCGATTTTGACGCCTTACTATACTATGATGTTTTTCTTGACATTTTGAGGTCAAAACATTTTTTGACTTTTTTTCAGCATTTTTTGACGCCTTACTATACTATGACGTTTTTCATGACATTTTGAGGTCGAAAAAAATTTAGACTTTTTTTGACGCCTTACTATACTATGACGTTTTTTATGACATTTTGAGGTCCAAAAAAATTTTTGACTTTTTTTGCCTGAAAAAAACGCCTTACTATACTATGACGTTTTTTATGACATTTTGAGGTCGAAAAAAATTTTGACTTTTTTTGTCCGATTTTGACGCCTTACTATACTATGACGTTTTTTATGACATTTTGAGGTCGAAAAAAATTTTGACTTTTTTTGTCCGATTTTGACGCCTTACTATACTATGACGTTTTTTATGACATTTTGAGGTCCAAAAAAATTTTGACTTTTTTTGTCCGATTTTGACGCCTTACTATACTATGACGTTTTTTATGACATTTTGAGGTCCAAAAAAATTTTGACTTTTTTTGTCCGATTTTGACGCCTTACTATACTATGACGTTTTTTTATGACATTTTGAGGTCCAAAAAAATTTTTGACTTTTTTTGCCCGAAAAAAACGGCAAACTATACTATGACGTTTTTTATGACATTTTGAGGTCCAAAAAAATTTTGACTTTTTTTGCCTGAAAAAAACGCCTTACTATACTATGACGTTTTTTTATGACATTTTGAGGTCAAAAAAAATTTTGACTTTTTTTGTCCGATTTTGACGCCTTACTATACTATGACGTTTTTTATGACATTTTGAGGTCCAAAAAAATTTTGACTTTTTTTGGCTGATTTTGACGCCTTACTATACTATGACGTTTTTTATGACATTTTGAGGTCCAAAAAAATTTTGACTTTTTTTGTCCGATTTTGACGCCTTACTATACTATGACGTTTTTTATGACATTTTGAGGTCCAAAAAAATTTTGACTTTTTTTGCCTGAAAAACCGCCTTACTATACTATGACGTTTTTTATGACATTTTGAGATCAAAATAAATTTTGACTTTTTTTGCCCGAAAAAACGCCATACTATACTATGACGTTTTTTATGACATTTTGAGGTCAAAAAATTTTTTGACTTTTTTTGTCCGATTTTGACGCCTTACTATACTATGACGTTTTTTATGACATTTTGAGGTCAAAAAAAGTTTTGACTTTTTTTGCCCGAAAAAAACGCCTTACTATACTATGACGTTTTTATGACATTTTGAGGTCAAAAAAATTTTTGACTTTTTTTGCCCGAAAAAAACGCCATACTATACTATGACGTTTTTTATGACATTTTGAGGTCCAAAAAAATTTTGACTTTTTTTGCCTGAAAAAAACGCCTTACTATACTATGACGTTTTTTATGACATTTTGAGATCAAAATAAATTTTGACTTTTTTTGCTCGAAAAAAACGCCATACTATACTATGACGTTTTCTATGACATTTTGAGGTCCAAAAAAATTTTGACTTTTTTTGCCTGAAAAAAACACCTTACTATACTATGACGTTTTTTATGACATTTTGAGGTCAAAAAATTTTTTGACTTTTTTTGTCCGATTTTGACGCCTTACTATACTATGACGTTTTTTATGACATTTTGAGGTCCAAAAAATTTTTGACTTTTTTTGTCCGATTTTGACGCCTTACTATACTATGACGTTTTTTATGACATTTTGAGGTCAAAAAAATTTTGACTTTTTTTGCCCGAAAAAAACGCCTTACTATACTATGACGTTTTTTATGACATTTTGAGGTCAAAAAAAATTTGGACTTTTTTTGTCGGATTTTGACGCCTTACTATACTATGATGTTTTTTATGACATTTTGAGGTCCAAAAAAATTTTGACTTTTTTTGTCCGATTTTGACGCCTTACTATACTATGACGTTTTTTATGACATTTTGAGGTCCAAAAAATTTTTGACTTTTTTTGTCCGATTTTGACGCCTTACTATACTATGACGTTTTTTATGACATTTTGAGGTCGAAAAAAAATTTGACTTTTTTTGCCTGAAAAAAACGCCTTACTATACTATGACGTTTTTTATGACATTTTGAGGTCAAAAAAATTTTGACTTTTTTTGTCCGATTTTGACGCCTTACTATACTATGACGTTTTTTATGACATTTTGAGGTCAAAAAAATTTTTGACTTTTTTTGTCCGATTTTGACGCCTTACTATACTATGACGTTTTTTATGACATTTTGAGGTCAAAAAAAATTTTGACTTTTTTTGCCCGAAAAAAACGCCATACTATACTATGACGTTTTTTATGACATTTTGAGGTCAAAAAAAATTTTGACTTTTTTTGCCTGAAAAAAACGCCTTACTATACTATGACGTTTTTTATGACATTTTGAGGTCGAAAAAAATTTTGACTTTTTTTGCCCGAAAAAAACGCCATACTATACTATGACGTTTTTATGACATTTTGAGGTCGAAAAAAATTTTGACTTTTTTTGTCCGATTTTGACGCCTTACTATACTATGACGTTTTTTATGACATTTTGAGGTCAATAAATTTTTTGACTTTTTTTGTCCGATTTTGACGCCATACTATACTATGACGTTTTTTATGACATTTTGAGGTCGAAAAAAATTTTGACTTTTTTTGTCCGATTTTGACGCCTTACTATACTATGACGTTTTTTATGACATTTTGAGGTCCAAAAAAATTTTGACTTTTTTTGTCCGATTTTGACGCCTTACTATACTATGACGTTTTTTATGACATTTTGAGGTCAAAAAAATTTTTGACTTTTTTTGCCCGAAAAAAACGCCATACTATACTATGACGTTTTTATGACATTTTGAGGTCAAAAAAATTTTTGACTTTTTTTGGCCAAAAAAAACGCCATACTATACTATGACATTTTTTATGACATTTTGAGGTCGAAAAAAATTTTGACTTTTTTTGTCCGATTTTGACGCCTTACTATACTATGACGTTTTTTATGACATTTTGAGGTCCAAAAAAATTTTGACTTTTTTTGTCCGATTTTGACGCCTTACTATACTATGACGTTTTTTTATGACATTTTGAGGTCCAAAAAAATTTTTGACTTTTTTTGCCCGAAAAAAACGGCAAACTATACTATGACGTTTTTTATGACATTTTGAGGTCCAAAAAAATTTTGACTTTTTTTGCCTGAAAAAAACGCCTTACTATACTATGACGTTTTTTTATGACATTTTGAGGTCAAAAAAATTTTTGACTTTTTTTGTCCGATTTTGACGCCTTACTATACTATGACGTTTTTTATGACATTTTGAGGTCCAAAAAAATTTTGACTTTTTTTGGCTGATTTTGACGCCTTACTATACTATGACGTTTTTTATGACATTTTGAGGTCCAAAAAAATTTTGACTTTTTTTGTCCGATTTTGACGCCTTACTATACTATGACGTTTTTTATGACATTTTGAGGTCCAAAAAAATTTTGACTTTTTTTGTCGGATTTTGACGCCTTACTATACTATGACGTTTTTTATGACATTTTGAGATCAAAATAAATTTTGACTTTTTTTGCCCGAAAAAACGCCATACTATACTATGACGTTTTTTATGACATTTTGAGGTCAAAAAAATTTTTGACTTTTTTTGTCCGATTTTGACGCCTTACTATACTATGACGTTTTTTATGACATTTTGAGGTCAAAAAAAGTTTTGACTTTTTTTGCCTGAAAAAAACGCCTTACTATACTATGACGTTTTTATGACATTTTGAGGTCAAAAAAATTTTTGACTTTTTTTGCCCGAAAAAAACGCCATACTATACTATGACGTTTTTTATGACATTTTGAGGTCCAAAAAAATTTTGACTTTTTTTGCCTGAAAAAAACGCCTTACTATACTATGACGTTTTTTATGACATTTTGAGATCAAAATAAATTTTGACTTTTTTTGCTCGAAAAAAACGCCATACTATACTATGACGTTTTCTATGACATTTTGAGGTCCAAAAAAATTTTGACTTTTTTTGCCTGAAAAAAACACCTTACTATACTATGACGTTTTTTATGACATTTTGAGGTCAAAAATTTTTTTGACTTTTTTTGTCCGATTTTGACGCCTTACTATACTATGACGTTTTTTATGACATTTTGAGGTCCAAAAAATTTTTGACTTTTTTTGTCCGATTTTGACGCCTTACTATACTATGACGTTTTTTATGACATTTTGAGGTCAAAAAAATTTTGACTTTTTTTGCCCGAAAAAAACGCCTTACTATACTATGACGTTTTTTATGACATTTTGAGGTCAAAAAAAATTTGGACTTTTTTTGTCGGATTTTGACGCCTTACTATACTATGATGTTTTTTATGACATTTTGAGGTCCAAAAAAATTTTGACTTTTTTTGTCCGATTTTGACGCCTTACTATACTATGACGTTTTTTATGACATTTTGAGGTCCAAAAAATTTTTGACTTTTTTTGTCCGATTTTGACGCCTTACTATACTATGACGTTTTTTATGACATTTTGAGGTCGAAAAAAAATTTGACTTTTTTTGCCTGAAAAAAACGCCTTACTATACTATGACGTTTTTTGACATTTTGAGGTCGAAAAAAATTTTGACTTTTTTTGCCTGAAAAAAACGCCTTACTATACTATGACGTTTTTTATGACATTTTGAGGTCCAAAAAATTTTTGACTTTTTTTGTCCGATTTTGACGCCTTACTATACTATGACGTTTTTTATGACATTTTGAGGTCAAAAAATTTTTTGACTTTTTTTGACCGATTTTGACGCCTTACTATACTATGACGTTTTTTATGACATTTTGAGGTCGAAAAAATTTTTGACTTTTTTTGCCCGAAAAAAACGCCATACTATACTATGACGTTTTTTATGACATTTTGAGGTCAAAAAAAATTTTGACTTTTTTTGCCTGAAAAAAACGCCTTACTATACTATGACGTTTTTTATGACATTTTGAGGTCGAAAAAAATTTTGACTTTTTTTGCCCGAAAAAAACGCCATACTATACTATGACGTTTTTATGACATTTTGAGGTCGAAAAAAATTTTGACTTTTTTTGTCCGATTTTGACGCCTTACTATACTATGACGTTTTTTATGACATTTTGAGGTCAATAAATTTTTTGACTTTTTTTGTCCGATTTTGACGCCATACTATACTATGACGTTTTTTATGACATTTTGAGGTCAAAAAATTTTTTGACTTTTTTTGCCCGAAAAAAACGCCATACTATACTATGACGTTTTTTATGACATTTTGAGGTCAAAAAATTTTTTGACTTTTTTTGCCTGAAAAAAAGTCTTACTATACTATGACGTTTTTTATGACATTTTGAGGTCAAAAAAATTTTTGACTTTTTTTGCCTGAAAAAAAACGCCATACTATACTATGACGTTTTTTATGACATTTTGAGGTCAAAAAATTTTTTGACTTTTTTTGCCTGAAAAAAACGCCTTACTATACTATGACGTTTTTTATGACATTTTGAGATCAAAATAAATTTTGACTTTTTTTGCTCGAAAAAAACGCCATACTATACTATGACGTTTTCTATGACATTTTGAGGTCCAAAAAAATTTTGACTTTTTTTGCCTGAAAAAAACACCTTACTATACTATGACGTTTTTTATGACATTTTGAGGTCAAAAAATTTTTTGACTTTTTTTGTCCGATTTTGACGCCTTACTATACTATGACGTTTTTTATGACATTTTGAGGTCCAAAAAATTTTTGACTTTTTTTGTCCGATTTTGACGCCTTACTATACTATGACGTTTTTTATGACATTTTGAGGTCAAAAAAATTTTGACTTTTTTTGCCCGAAAAAAACGCCTTACTATACTATGACGTTTTTTATGACATTTTGAGGTCAAAAAAAATTTGGACTTTTTTTGTCGAATTTTGACGCCTTACTATACTATGATGTTTTTTATGACATTTTGAGGTCCAAAAAAATTTTGACTTTTTTTGTCCGATTTTGACGCCTTACTATACTATGACGTTTTTTATGACATTTTGAGGTCCAAAAAATTTTTGACTTTTTTTGTCCGATTTTGACGCCTTACTATACTATGACGTTTTTTATGACATTTTGAGGTCGAAAAAAAATTTGACTTTTTTTGCCTGAAAAAAACGCCTTACTATACTATGACGTTTTTTATGACATTTTGAGGTCAAAAAAATTTTTGACTTTTTTTGCCCGAAAAAAACGCCATACTATACTATGACGTTTTTTATGACATTTTGAGGTCAAAAAAATTTTTGACTTTTTTTGCCCGAAAAAAACGCCTTACTATACTATGACGTTTTTTATGACATTTTGAGGTCAAAAAAATTTTTGACTTTTTTTGCCCGAAAAAAACGCCATACTATACTATGACGTTTTTTATGACATTTTGAGGTCCAAAAAAATTTTGACTTTTTTTGTCCGATTTTGACGCCTTACTATACTATGACGTTTTTATGACATTTTGAGGTCAAAAAAATTTTTGACTTTTTTTGCCCGAAAAAAACGCCATACTATACTATGACATTTTTTATGACATTTTGAGGTCCAAAAAAATTTTGACTTTTTTTGTCCGATTTTGACGCCTTACTATACTATGACGTTTTTTATGACATTTTGAGGTCAAAAAAAATTTTGACTTTTTTTGTCCGATTTTGACGCCCTACTATACTATGACGTTTTTTATGACATTTTGAGGTCAAAAAAATTTTTGACTTTTTTTGCCCGAAAAAAACGCCATACTATACTATGACATTTTTTATGACATTTTGAGGTCCAAAAAAATTTTGACTTTTTTTGCCTGAAAAAAACGCCTTACTATACTATGACGTTTTTTATGACATTTTGAGGTCAAAAAAAATTTTGACTTTTTTTGTCCGATTTTGACGCCTTACTATACTATGACGTTTTTTATGACATTTTGAGGTCAAAAAAATTTTTGACTTTTTTTGCCCGAAAAAAACGCCATACTATACTATGACATTTTTTATGACATTTTGAGGTCCAAAAAAATTTTGACTTTTTTTGCCTGAAAAAAACGCCTTACTATACTATGACGTTTTTTATGACATTTTGAGGTCAAAAAAAATTTTGACTTTTTTTGTCCGATTTTGACGCCTTACTATACTATGACGTTTTTTATGACATTTTGAGGTCAAAAAATTTTTTGACTTTTTTTGCCCGAAAAAAACGCCATACTATACTATGACATTTTTTATGACATTTTGAGGTCCAAAAAAATTTTGACTTTTTTTGTCCGATTTTGACGCCTTACTATACTATGACGTTTTTTATGACATTTTGAGGTCAAAAAAATTTTTGACTTTTTTTGCCCGAAAAAAACGCCATACTATACTATGACGTTTTTTATGACATTTTGAGGTCAAAAAAATTTTTGACTTTTTTTGCCCGAAAAAAACGCCTTACTATACTATGACGTTTTTTATGACATTTTGAGGTCAAAAAAATTTTTGACTTTTTTTGCCCGAAAAAAACGCCATACTATACTATGACATTTTTTATGACATTTTGAGGTCCAAAAAATTTTTGACTTTTTTTGCCTGAAAAAAACGCCTTACTATACTATGACGTTTTTTATGACATTTTGAGGTCCAAAAAAATTTTGACTTTTTTTTTCCGATTTTGACGCCTTACTATACTATGACGTTTTTTATGACATTTTGAGGTCAAAAAAAATTTTGACTTTTTTTGTCCGATTTTGACGCCTTACTATACTATGACGTTTTTTATGACATTTTGAGGTCCAAAAAAATTTTGACTTTTTTTGTCCGATTTTGACGCCTTACTATACTATGACGTTTTTTATGACATTTTGAGGTCAAAAAAATTTTTGACTTTTTTTGCCAGAAAAAAACGCCATACTATACTATGACGTTTTTTATGACATTTTGAGGTCAAAAAAATTTTTGACTTTTTTTGCCCAAAAAAAACGCCATACTATACTATGACATTTTTTATGACATTTTGAGGTCCAAAAAAATTTTGACTTTTTTTGTCCGATTTTGACGCCTTACTATACTATGACGTTTTTTATGACATTTTGAGGTCAAAAAAATTTTTGACTTTTTTTGTCCGATTTTGACGCCTTACTATACTATGACGTTTTTTATGACATTTTGAGGTCCAAAAAAATTTTGACTTTTTTTTTCCGATTTTGACGCCTTACTATACTATGACGTTTTTTATGACATTTTGAGGTCAAAAAAAATTTTGACTTTTTTTGTCCGATTTTGACGCCTTACTATACTATGACGTTTTTTATGACATTTTGAGGTCAAAAAAAATTTTGACTTTTTTTGTCCGATTTTGACGCCCTACTATACTATGACGTTTTTTATGACATTTTGAGGTCAAAAAAATTTTTGACTTTTTTTGCCCGAAAAAAACGCCATACTATACTATGACATTTTTTATGACATTTTGAGGTCCAAAAAAATTTTGACTTTTTTTGCCTGAAAAAAACGCCTTACTATACTATGACGTTTTTTATGACATTTTGAGGTCAAAAAAAATTTTGACTTTTTTTGTCCGATTTTGACGCCTTACTATACTATGACGTTTTTTATGACATTTTGAGGTCAAAAAATTTTTTGACTTTTTTTGCCCGAAAAAAACGCCATACTATACTATGACATTTTTTATGACATTTTGAGGTCCAAAAAAATTTTGACTTTTTTTGCCTGAAAAAAACGCCTTACTATACTATGACGTTTTTTATGACATTTTGAGGTCCAAAAAAATTTTGACTTTTTTTGTCCGATTTTGACGCCTTACTATACTATGACGTTTTTTATGACATTTTGAGGTCAAAAAAAATTTTGACTTTTTTTGTCCGATTTTGACGCCTTACTATACTATGACGTTTTTTATGACATTTTGAGGTCAAAAAAAATTTTGACTTTTTTTGTCCGATTTTGACGCCCTACTATACTATGACGTTTTTTATGACATTTTGAGGTCAAAAAAATTTTTGACTTTTTTTGCCCGAAAAAAACGCCATACTATACTATGACATTTTTTATGACATTTTGAGGTCCAAAAAAATTTTGACTTTTTTTGCCTGAAAAAAACGCCTTACTATACTATGACGTTTTTTATGACATTTTGAGGTCAAAAAAATTTTTGACTTTTTTTGCCCAAAAAAAACGCCATACTATACTATGACATTTTTTATGACATTTTGAGGTCCAAAAAAATTTTGACTTTTTTTGTCCGATTTTGACGCCTTACTATACTATGACGTTTTTTATGACATTTTGAGGTCAAAAAAATTTTTGACTTTTTTTGTCCGAAAAAAACGCCATACTATACTATGACATTTTTTATGACATTTTGAGGTCCAAAAAAATTTTGACTTTTTTTGCCTGAAAAAAACGCCTTACTATACTATGACGTTTTTTATGACATTTTGAGGTCAAAAAAATTTTTGACTTTTTTTGCCCAAAAAAAACGCCATACTATACTATGACATTTTTTATGACATTTTGAGGTCCAAAAAAATTTTTGACTTTTTTTGCCCGAAAAAAACGCCATACTATACTATGACGTTTTTTATGACATTTTGAGGTCAAAAAATTTTTTGACTTTTTTTGCCCGAAAAAAACGCCATACTATACTATGACGTTTTTTATGACATTTTGAGGTCCAAAAAAATTTTGACTTTTTTTTTCCGATTTTGACGCCCTACTATACTATGACGTTTTTTATGACATTTTGAGGTCAAAAAAATTTTTGACTTTTTTTGCCCGAAAAAAATGCCATACTATACTATGACATTTTTTATGACATTTTGAGGTCCAAAAAAATTTTGACTTTTTTTGCCTGAAAAAAACGCCTTACTATACTATGACGTTTTTTATGACATTTTGAGGTCCAAAAAAATTTTGACTTTTTTTGTCCGATTTTGACGCCTTACTATACTATGACGTTTTTTATGACATTTTGAGGTCAAAAAAAATTTTGACTTTTTTTGTCCGATTTTGACGCCTTACTATACTATGACGTTTTTTATGACATTTTGAGGTCCAAAAAAATTTTGACTTTTTTTGTCCGATTTTGACGCCTTACTATACTATGACGTTTTTTATGACATTTTGAGGTCCAAAAAAATTTTGACTTTTTTTGTCCGATTTTGACGCCTTACTATACTATGACGTTTTTTATGACATTTTGAGGTCCAAAAAAATTTTGACTTTTTTTGCCTGAAAAAAACACCTTACTATACTATGACGTTTTTTATGACATTTTGAGGTCGAAAAAAATTTTGACTTTTTTTGCCCGAAAAAAACGCCATACTATACTATGACGTTTTTTATGACATTTTGAGGTCGAAAAAAAATTTGACTTTTTTTGCCTGAAAAAAACGCCTTACTATACTATGACGTTTTTTATGACATTTTGAGGTCCAAAAAAATTTTGACTTTTTTTGCCTGAAAAAAACGCCTTACTATACTATGACGTTTTTTATGACATTTTGAGGTCCAAAAAATTTTTGACTTTTTTTGTCCGATTTTGACGCCTTACTATACTATGACGTTTTTTATGACATTTTGAGGTCAAAAAAATTTTTGACTTTTTTTGTCCGATTTTGACGCCTTACTATACTATGACGTTTTTTATGACATTTTGAGGTCGAAAAAAATTTTGACTTTTTTTGCCCGAAAAAAACGCCATACTATACTATGACGTTTTTTATGACATTTTGAGGTCGAAAAAAATTTTGACTTTTTTTGCCCGAAAAAAACGCCATACTATACTATGACGTTTTTTATGACATTTTGAGGTCGAAAAAAATTTTGACTTTTTTTGTCCGATTTTGACGCCTTACTATACTATGACGTTTTTTATGACATTTTGAGGTCAAAAAATTTTTTGACTTTTTTTGCCCGAAAAAAACGCCATACTATACTATGACGTTTTTTATGACATTTTGAGGTCCAAAAAAATTTTGACTTTTTTTGCCTGAAAAAAACGCCTTACTATACTATGACGTTTTTTATGACATTTTGAGGTCAAAAAAAATTTTGACTTTTTTTGTCCGATTTTGACGCCTTACTATACTATGACGTTTTTTATGACATTTTGAGGTCAAAAAATTTTTTGACTTTTTTTGCCCGAAAAAAACGCCATACTATACTATGACATTTTTTATGACATTTTGAGGTCCAAAAAAATTTTGACTTTTTTTGCCTGAAAAAAACGCCTTACTATACTATGACGTTTTTTATGACATTTTGAGGTCCAAAAAAATTTTGACTTTTTTTGTCCGATTTTGACGCCTTACTATACTATGACGTTTTTTATGACATTTTGAGGTCAAAAAAAATTTTGACTTTTTTTGTCCGATTTTGACGCCTTACTATACTATGACGTTTTTTATGACATTTTGAGGTCAAAAAAAATTTTGACTTTTTTTGTCCGATTTTGACGCCCTACTATACTATGACGTTTTTTATGACATTTTGAGGTCAAAAAAATTTTTGACTTTTTTTGCCCGAAAAAAACGCCATACTATACTATGACATTTTTTATGACATTTTGAGGTCCAAAAAAATTTTGACTTTTTTTGCCTGAAAAAAACGCCTTACTATACTATGACGTTTTTTATGACATTTTGAGGTCAAAAAAAATTTTGACTTTTTTTGTCCGATTTTGACGCCTTACTATACTATGACGTTTTTTATGACATTTTGAGGTCAAAAAATTTTTTGACTTTTTTTGCCCGAAAAAAACGCCATACTATACTATGACATTTTTTATGACATTTTGAGGTCCAAAAAAATTTTGACTTTTTTTGTCCGATTTTGACGCCTTACTATACTATGACGTTTTTTATGACATTTTGAGGTCAAAAAAATTTTTGACTTTTTTTGCCCGAAAAAAACGCCATACTATACTATGACGTTTTTTATGACATTTTGAGGTCAAAAAAATTTTTGACTTTTTTTGCCCGAAAAAAACGCCTTACTATACTATGACGTTTTTTATGACATTTTGAGGTCAAAAAAATTTTTGACTTTTTTTGCCCGAAAAAAACGCCATACTATACTATGACATTTTTTATGACATTTTGAGGTCCAAAAAATTTTTGACTTTTTTTGCCTGAAAAAAACGCCTTACTATACTATGACGTTTTTTATGACATTTTGAGGTCCAAAAAAATTTTGACTTTTTTTTTCCGATTTTGACGCCTTACTATACTATGACGTTTTTTATGACATTTTGAGGTCAAAAAAAATTTTGACTTTTTTTGTCCGATTTTGACGCCTTACTATACTATGACGTTTTTTATGACATTTTGAGGTCCAAAAAAATTTTGACTTTTTTTGTCCGATTTTGACGCCTTACTATACTATGACGTTTTTTATGACATTTTGAGGTCAAAAAAATTTTTGACTTTTTTTGCCAGAAAAAAACGCCATACTATACTATGACGTTTTTTATGACATTTTGAGGTCAAAAAAATTTTTGACTTTTTTTGCCCAAAAAAAACGCCATACTATACTATGACATTTTTTATGACATTTTGAGGTCCAAAAAAATTTTGACTTTTTTTGTCCGATTTTGACGCCTTACTATACTATGACGTTTTTTATGACATTTTGAGGTCAAAAAAATTTTTGACTTTTTTTGTCCGATTTTGACGCCTTACTATACTATGACGTTTTTTATGACATTTTGAGGTCCAAAAAAATTTTGACTTTTTTTTTCCGATTTTGACGCCTTACTATACTATGACGTTTTTTATGACATTTTGAGGTCAAAAAAAATTTTGACTTTTTTTGCCTGAAAAAAACGCCTTACTATACTATGACGTTTTTTATGACATTTTGAGGTCAAAAAAATTTTTGACTTTTTTTGCCTGAAAAAAACGCCTTACTATACTATGACGTTTTTTATGACATTTTGAGGTCAAAAAAATTTTTGACTTTTTTTGCCCAAAAAAAACGGCATACTATACTATGACATTTTTTATGACATTTTGAGGTCCGAAAAAATTTTGACTTTTTTTGTCCGATTTTGACGCCTTACTATACTATGACGTTTTTTATGACATTTTGAGGTCAAAAAAATTTTAGACTTTTTTTGCCCGAAAAAAACGCCATACTATACTATGACATTTTTTATGACATTTTGAGGTCCAAAAAAATTTTGACTTTTTTTGCCTGAAAAAAACGCCTTACTATACTATGACGTTTTTTATGACATTTTGAGGTCCAAAAAAATTTTGACTTTTTTTGTCCGATTTTGACGCCTTACTATACTATGACGTTTTTTATGACATTTTGAGGTCCAAAAAAATTTTGACTTTTTTTGCCTGAAAAAAACACCTTACTATACTATGACGTTTTTTATGACATTTTGAGGTCGAAAAAAATTTTGACTTTTTTTGCCCGAAAAAAACGCCATACTATACTATGACGTTTTTTATGACATTTTGAGGTCGAAAAAAAATTTGACTTTTTTTGCCTGAAAAAAACGCCTTACTATACTATGACGTTTTTTATGACATTTTGAGGTCGAAAAAAATTTTGACTTTTTTTGCCCGAAAAAAACGCCATACTATACTATGACATTTTTTATGACATTTTGAGGTCCAAAAAAATTTTGACTTTTTTTGTCCGATTTTGACGCCTTACTATACTATGACGTTTTTTATGACATTTTGAGGTCAAAAAAATTTTTGACTTTTTTTGCCCGAAAAAAACGCCATACTATACTATGACGTTTTTTATGACATTTTGAGGTCCAAAAAATTTTTGACTTTTTTTGCCTGAAAAAAACGCCTTACTATACTATGACGTTTTTTATGACATTTTGAGGTCCAAAAAAATTTTGACTTTTTTTGTCCGATTTTGACGCCTTACTATACTATGACGTTTTTTATGACATTTTGAGGTCCAAAAAAATTTTGACTTTTTTTGTCGGATTTTGACGCCTTACTATACTATGACGTTTTTTATGACATTTTGAGGTCCAAAAAATTTTTGACTTTTTTTGTCCGATTTTGACGCCTTACTATACTATGACGTTTTTTATGACATTTTGAGGTCAAAAAAATTTTTGACTTTTTTTGTCCGATTTTGACGCCCTACTATACTATGACGTTTTTTATGACATTTTGAGGTCAAAAAAATTTTTGACTTTTTTTGCCCGAAAAAAACGCCATACTATACTATGACATTTTTTATGACATTTTGAGGTCCAAAAAAATTTTGACTTTTTTTGCCTGAAAAAAACGCCTTACTATACTATGACGTTTTTTATGACATTTTGAGGTCCAAAAAAATTTTGACTTTTTTTGCCTGAAAAAAACGCCTTACTATACTATGACGTTTTTTATGACATTTTGAGGTCCAAAAAAATTTTGACTTTTTTTGTCCGATTTTGACGCCTTACTATACTATGACGTTTTTTATGACATTTTGAGGTCGAAAAAAAATTTGACTTTTTTTGCCTGAAAAAAACGCCTTACTATACTATGACGTTTTTTATGACATTTTGAGGTCGAAAAAAATTTTGACTTTTTTTGCCTGAAAAAAACGCCTTACTATACTATGACGTTTTTTATGACATTTTGAGGTCAAAAAAATTTTTGACTTTTTTTGTCCGATTTTGACGCCTTACTATACTATGACGTTTTTTATGACATTTTGAGGTCAAAAAAATTTTTGACTTTTTTTGTCCGATTTTGACGCCTTACTATACTATGACGTTTTTTATGACATTTTGAGGTCGAAAAAAATTTTGACTTTTTTTGCCCGAAAAAAACGCCATACTATACTATGACGTTTTTTATGACATTTTGAGGTCAAAAAAAATTTTGACTTTTTTTGCCCGAAAAAAACGCCTTACTATACTATGACGTTTTTTATGACATTTTGAGGTCGAAAAAAATTTTGACTTTTTTTGCCCGAAAAAAACGCCATACTATACTATGACGTTTTTTATGACATTTTGAGGTCGAAAAAAATTTTGACTTTTTTTGTCCGATTTTGACGCCTTACTATACTATGACGTTTTTTATGACATTTTGAGGTCAAAAAATTTTTTGACTTTTTTTGTCCGATTTTGACGCCATACTATACTATGACGTTTTTTATGACATTTTGAGGTCAAAAATTTTTTTGACTTTTTTTGCCCGAAAAAAACGCCATACTATACTATGACGTTTTTTATGACATTTTGAGGTCAAAATATTTTTTGACTTTTTTTGCCCGAAAAAAACGCCATACTATACTATGACGTTTTTTATGACATTTTGAGGTCAAAAAAATTTTTGACTTTTTTTGCCAGAAAAAAACGCCATACTATACTATGACGTTTTTTATGACATTTTGAGGTCCAAAAAATTTTTGACTTTTTTTGCCCAAAAAAAACGCCATACTATACTATGACGTTTTTTATGACATTTTGAGGTCCAAAAAAATTTTGACTTTTTTTGTCCGATTTTGACGCCTTACTATACTATGACGTTTTTTATGACATTTTGAGGTCAAAAAAATTTTTGACTTTTTTTGTCGGATTTTGACGCCATACTATACTATGACGTTTTTTATGACATTTTGAGGTCGAAAAAAATTTTGACTTTTTTTGTCCGATTTTGACGCCTTACTATACTATGACGTTTTTTATGACATTTTGAGGTCCAAAAAAATTTTGACTTTTTTTGCCTGAAAAAAACACCTTACTATACTATGACGTTTTTTATGACATTTTGAGGTCGAAAAAAATTTTGACTTTTTTTGCCCGAAAAAAACGCCATACTATACTATGACGTTTTTTATGACATTTTGAGGTCAAAAAAAATTTGACTTTTTTTGCCCGAAAAAAACGCCTTACTATACTATGACGTTTTTTATGACATTTTGAGGTCGAAAAAAATTTTGACTTTTTTTGCCTGAAAAAAACGCCTTACTATACTATGACGTTTTTTATGACATTTTGAGGTCAAAAAATTTTTTGACTTTTTTTGTCCGATTTTGACGCCTTACTATACTATGACGTTTTTTATGACATTTTGAGGTCAAAAAATTTTTTGTCCGATTTTGACGCCATACTATACTATGACGTTTTTTATGACATTTTGAGGTCAAAAAATTTTTTGACTTTTTTTGCCCGAAAAAAACGCCATACTATACTATGACGTTTTTTTATGACATTTTGAGGTCAAAAAATTTTTTGACTTTTTTTGCCCGAAAACAACGCCATACTATACTATGACGTTTTTTATGACATTTTGAGGTCAAAAAAATTTTTGACTTTTTTTGCCCGAAGAAAACGCCATACTATACTATGACGTTTTTTATGACATTTTGAGGTCAAAAAATTTTTTGACTTTTTTTGCCCAAAAAAAACGCCATACTATACTATGACATTTTTTATGACATTTTGAGGTCCAAAAAAATTTTGACTTTTTTTGTCCGATTTTGACGCCTTACTATACTATGACGTTTTTTATGACATTTTGAGGTCAAAAAAATTTTAGACTTTTTTTGCCCGAAAAAAACGCCATACTATACTATGACATTTTTAATGACATTTTGAGGTCCAAAAAAATTTTGACTTTTTTTGCCTGAAAAAAACACCTTACTATACTATGACGTTTTTTATGACATTTTGAGGTTGAAAAAAATTTTGACTTTTTTTGTCCGATTTTGACGCCTTACTATACTATGACGTTTTTTATGACATTTTGAGGTCAAAAAATTTTTTGACTTTTTTTGCCCGAAAAAAACGCCATACTATACTATGACGTTTTTTATGACATTTTGAGGTCAAAAAATTTTTTGACTTTTTTTGCCCGAAAAAAACGCCATACTATACTATGACGTTTTTTATGACATTTTGAGGTCAAAAAATTTTTTGACTTTTTTTGCCCAAAAAAAACGCCATACTATACTATGACGTTTTTTATGACATTTTGAGGTCAAAAAAAATTTTGACTTTTTTTGTCCGATTTTGACGCCTTACTATACTATGACGTTTTTTATGACATTTTGAGGTCAAAAAAAATTTTGACTTTTTTTGTCCGATTTTGACGCCTTACTATACTATGACGTTTTTTATGACATTTTGAGGTCGAAAAAAATTTTGACTTTTTTTGTCCGATTTTGACGCCTTACTATACTATGACGTTTTTTATGACATTTTGAGGTCCAAAAAAATTTTGACTTTTTTTGTCCGATTTTGACGCCTTACTATACTATGACGTTTTTTATGACATTTTGAGGTCCAAAAAAATTTTGACTTTTTTTGCCTGAAAAAAACACCTTACTATACTATGACGTTTTTTATGACATTTTGAGGTCGAAAAAAATTTTGACTTTTTTTGCCCGAAAAAAACGCCATACTATACTATGACGTTTTTTATGACATTTTGAGGTCGAAAAAAAATTTGACTTTTTTTGCCTGAAAAAAACGCCTTACTATACTATGACGTTTTTTATGACATTTTGAGGTCGAAAAAAATTTTGACTTTTTTTGCCTGAAAAAAACGCCTTACTATACTATGACGTTTTTTATGACATTTTGAGGTCAAAAAAATTTTTGACTTTTTTTGCCCAAAAAAAACGCCATACTATACTATGACATTTTTTATGACATTTTGAGGTCCAAAAAAATTTTGACTTTTTTTGCCCGAAAAAAACGCCATACTATACTATGACATTTTTTATGACATTTTGAGGTCCAAAAAAATTTTGACTTTTTTTGTCCGATTTTGACGCCTTACTATACTATGACGTTTTTTATGACATTTTGAGGTCGAAAAAAATTTTTGACTTTTTTTGCCCGAAAAAAACGCCATACTATACTATGACGTTTTTTATGACATTTTGAGGTCCAAAAAATTTTTGACTTTTTTTGCCTGAAAAAAACGCCTTACTATACTATGACGTTTTTTATGACATTTTGAGGTCCAAAAAAATTTTGACTTTTTTTGTCCGATTTTGACGCCTTACTATACTATGACGTTTTTTATGACATTTTGAGGTCCAAAAAAATTTTGACTTTTTTTGTCGGATTTTGACGCCTTACTATACTATGACGTTTTTTATGACATTTTGAGGTCCAAAAAATTTTTGACTTTTTTTGCCAGAAAAAAACGCCATACTATACTATGATGTTTTTTATGACATTTTGAGGTCCAAAAAATTTTTGACTTTTTTTGCCCAAAAAAAAACGCCATACTATACTATGACGTTTTTTATGACATTTTGAGGTCGAAAAAAATTTTGACTTTTTTTGTCCGATTTTGACGCCTTACTATACTATGACGTTTTTTATGACATTTTGAGGTCCAAAAAAATTTTGACTTTTTTTGCCTGAAAAAAACACCTTACTATACTATGACGTTTTTTATGACATTTTGAGGTCGAAAAAAATTTTGACTTTTTTTGCCCGAAAAAAACGCCATACTATACTATGACGTTTTTTATGACATTTTGAGGTCAAAAAAAAGTTGACTTTTTTTGCCCGAAAAAAACGCCTTACTATACTATGACGTTTTTTATGACATTTTGAGGTCGAAAAAAATTTTGACTTTTTTTGCCTGAAAAAAACGCCTTACTATACTATGACGTTTTTTATGACATTTTGAGGTCAAAAAATTTTTTGACTTTTTTTGTCCGATTTTGACGCCTTACTATACTATGACGTTTTTTATGACATTTTGAGGTCAAAAAATTTTTTGTTCGATTTTGACGCCATACTATACTATGACGTTTTTTATGACATTTTGAGGTCAAAAAATTTTTTGACTTTTTTTGCCTGAAAAAAACGCCTTACTATACTATGACGTTTTTTATGACATTTTGAGGTCCAAAAAAATTTTGACTTTTTTTGTACGATTTTGACGCCTTACTATACTATGACGTTTTTTATGACATTTTGAGGTCCAAAAAAATTTTGACTTTTTTTGTCCGATTTTGATGCCTTACTATACTATGACGTTTTTTATGACATTTTGAGGTCCAAAAAAATTTTGACTTTTTTTGCCTGAAAAAAACACCTTACTATACTATGACGTTTTTTATGACATTTTGAGGTCGAAAAAAATTTTTGACTTTTTTTGCCTGAAAAAAACGCCTTACTATACTATGACGTTTTTTATGACATTTTGAGGTCGAAAAAAGTTTTGACTTTTTTTGCCTGAAAAAAACGCCTTACTATACTATGACGTTTTTTATGACATTTTGAGGTCGAAAAAATTTTTGACTTTTTTTGTCCGATTTTGACGCCTTACTATACTATGACGTTTTTTATGACATTTTGAGGTCAAAAAATTTTTTGACTTTTTTTTTCCGATTTTGACGCCATACTATACTATGACGTTTTTTATGACATTTTGAGGTCAAAAAATTTTTTGACTTTTTTTGTCCGATTTTGACGCCTTACTATACTATGACGTTTTTTATGACATTTTGAGGTCAAAAAAAATTTTGACTTTTTTTGTCCGATTTTGACGCCCTACTATACTATGACGTTTTTTATGACATTTTGAGGTCAAAAAAATTTTTGACTTTTTTTGCCCGAAAAAAACGCCATACTATACTGACATTTTTTATGACATTTTGAGGTCCAAAAAAATTTTGACTTTTTTTGCCTGAAAAAAACGCCTTACTATACTATGACGTTTTTTATGACATTTTGAGGTCTAAAAAATTTTTGACTTTTTTTGCCCAAAAAAAACGCCATACTATACTATGACATTTTTTATGACATTTTGAGGTCCAAAAAAATTTTGACTTTTTTTGTCCGATTTTGACGCCTTACTATACTATGACGTTTTTTATGACATTTTGAGGTCAAAAAAATTTTTGACTTTTTTTGCCCGAAAAAAACGCCATACTATACTATGACGTTTTTTATGACATTTTGAGGTCCAAAAAAATTTTGACTTTTTTTGCCTGAAAAAAACGCCTTACTATACTATGACGTTTTTTATGACATTTTGAGGTCCAAAAAAATTTTGACTTTTTTTGTCCGATTTTGACGCCTTACTATACTATGACGTTTTTTATGACATTTTGAGGTCGAAAAAAAATTTGACTTTTTTTGCCTGAAAAAAACGCCTTACTATACTATGACGTTTTTTATGACATTTTGAGGTCCAAAAAAATTTTGACTTTTTTTGTCCGATTTTGACGCCTTACTATACTATGAAGTTTTTTATGACATTTTGAGGTCGAAAAATTTTTTGACTTTTTTTGCCCGAAAAAAACGCCATACTATACTATGACGTTTTTTATGACATTTTGAGGTCAAAAATTTTTTTGACTTTTTTTGCCCGAAAAAAACGCCATACTATACTATGACGTTTTTTATGACATTTTGAGGTCAAAAAAATTTTTGACTTTTTTTGCCCGAAAAAAACGCCATACTATACTATGACGTTTTTTATGACATTTTGAGGTCAAAAAAATTTTTGACTTTTTTTGCCCGAAAAAAACGCCATACTATACTATGACGTTTTTTATGACATTTTGAGGTCAAAAAATTTTTTGACTTTTTTTGTCCGATTTTGACGCCTTACTATACTATGACGTTTTTTATGACATTTTGAGGTCCAAAAAAATTTTGACTTTTTTTGTCCGATTTTGACGCCTTACTATACTATGACGTTTTTTATGACATTTTGAGGTCCAAAAAATGTTTGACTTTTTTTGTCCGATTATGACGCCTTACTATACTATGACGTTTTTTATGACATTTTGAGGTCAAAAAAAATTTTGACTTTTTTTGTCCGATTTTGACGCCTTACTATACTATGACGTTTTTTATGACATTTTGAGGTCAAAAAAATTTTTGACTTTTTTTGTCCGATTTTGACGCCCTACTATACTATGACGTTTTTTATGACATTTTGAGGTCAAAAAAATTTTTGACTTTTTTTGCCCGAAAAAAACGCCATACTATACTATGACATTTTTTATGACATTTTGAGGTCCAAAAAAATTTTGACTTTTTTTGCCTGAAAAAAACGCCTTACTATACTATGACGTTTTTTATGACATTTTGAGGTCCAAAAAAATGTTGACTTTTTTTGTCCGATTTTGACGCCTTACTATACTATGACGTTTTTTATGACATTTTGAGGTCGAAAAAAAATTTCACTTTTTTTGCCTGAAAAAAACGCCTTACTATACTATGACGTTTTTTATGACATTTTGAGGTCGAAAAAAATTTTGACTTTTTTTGCCTGAAAAAAACGCCTTACTATACTATGACGTTTTTTATGACATTTTGAGGTCAAAAAATTTTTTGACTTTTTTTGTCCGATTTTGACGCCTTACTATACTATGACGTTTTTTATGACATTTTGAGGTCAAAAAAATTTTTGACTTTTTTTGTCCGATTTTGACGCCTTACTATACTATGACGTTTTTTATGACATTTTGAGGTCGAAAAAAATTTTGACTTTTTTTGTCCGATTTTGACGCCTTACTATACTATGACGTTTTTTATGACATTTTGAGGTCGAAAAAATTTTTGACTTTTTTTGTCGGATTTTGACGCCTTACTATACTATGACGTTTTTTATGACATTTTGAGGTCGAAAAAATTTTTGACTTTTTTTGTCCGATTTTGACGCCTTACTATACTATGACGTTTTTTATGACATTTTGAGGTCCAAAAAAATTTTGACTTTTTTTGTCCGATTTTGACGCCTTACTATACTATGACGTTTTTTATGACATTTTGAGGTCCAAAAAAATTTTGACTTTTTTTGCCTGAAAAAAACGCCTTACTATACTATGACGTTTTTTATGACATTTTGAGGTCAAAAAATTTTTTGACTTTTTTTGTCCGATTTTGACGCCTTACTATACTATGACGTTTTTTATGACATTTTGAGGTCAAAAAATTTTTTGACTTTTTTTGTCCGATTTTGACGCCATACTATACTATGACGTTTTTTATGACATTTTGAGGTCAAAAAATTTTTTGACTTTTTTTGCCCGAAAAAAACGCCATACTATACTATGACGTTTTTTTATGACATTTTGAGGTCAAAAAATTTTTTGACTTTTTTTGCCCGAAAAAAACGCCATACTATACTATGACGTTTTTTATGACATTTTGAGGTCAAAAAAATTTTTGACTTTTTTTGCCCGAAAAAAACGCCATACTATACTATGACGTTTTTTATGACATTTTGAGGTCCAAAAAAATTTTGACTTTTTTTGTCCGATTTTGACGCCTTACTATACTATGACGTTTTTTATGACATTTTGAGGTCAAAAAAATTTTAGACTTTTTTTGCCCGAAAAAAACGCCATACTATACTATGACATTTTTTATGACATTTTGAGGTCCAAAAAAATTTTGACTTTTTTTGCCTGAAAAAAACGCCTTACTATACTATGACGTTTTTTATGACATTTTGAGGTCCAAAAAAATTTTGACTTTTTTTGTCGGATTTTGACGCCTTACTATACTATGACGTTTTTTATGACATTTTGAGGTCCAAAAAAATTTTGACTTTTTTTGTACGATTTTGACGCCTTACTATACTATGACGTTTTTTATGACATTTTGAGGTCGAAAAAAATTTTGACTTTTTTTGTCCGATTTTGATGCCTTACTATACTATGACGTTTTTTATGACATTTTGAGGTCGAAAAAAATTTTGACTTTTTTTGCCTGAAAAAAACGCCTTACTATACTATGACGTTTTTTATGACATTTTGAGGTCGAAAAAAATTTTGACTTTTTTTGCCCGAAAAAAACGCCATACTATACTATGACGTTTTTTATGACATTTTGAGGTCAAAAAAAATTTTGACTTTTTTTGCCTGAAAAAAACGCCTTACTATACTATGACGTTTTTTATGACATTTTGAGGTCGAAAAAAATTTTGACTTTTTTTGCCCGAAAAAAACGCCATACTATACTATGACGTTTTTTATGACATTTTGAGGTCGAAAAAAATTTTGACTTTTTTTGTCCGATTTTGACGCCTTACTATACTATGACGTTTTTTATGACATTTTGAGGTCAAAAAATTTTTTGACTTTTTTTGTACGATTTTGACGCCTTACTATACTATGACGTTTTTTATGACATTTTGAGGTCCAAAAAAATTTTGACTTTTTTTGTCCGATTTTGACGCCTTACTATACTATGACGTTTTTTATGACATTTTGAGGTCCAAAAAAATTTTGACTTTTTTTGTCGGATTTTGACGCCTTACTATACTATGACGTTTTTTATGACATTTTGAGGTCCAAAAAAATTTTGACTTTTTTTGTCCGATTTTGATGCCTTACTATACTATGACGTTTTTTATGACATTTTGAGGTCCAAAAAAATTTTGACTTTTTTTGCCTGAAAAAAACACCTTACTATACTATGACGTTTTTTATGACATTTTGAGGTCGAAAAAAATTTTGACTTTTTTTGCCTGAAAAAAACGCCTTACTATACTATGACGTTTTTTATGACATTTTGAGGTCAAAAAAAGTTTTGACTTTTTTTGCCCGAAAAAAACGCCTTACTATACTATGACGTTTTTTATGACATTTTGAGGTCGAAAAAATTTTTTGACTTTTTTTGTCCGATTTTGACGCCTTACTATACTATGACATTTTTTATGACATTTTGAGGTCGAAAAAAATTTTGACTTTTTTTGCCCGAAAAAAACGCCATACTATACTATGACGTTTTTTATGACATTTTGAGGTCAAAAAAAATTTTGACTTTTTTTGCCTGAAAAAAACGCCTTACTATACTATGACGTTTTTTATGACATTTTGAGGTCGAAAAAAATTTTGACTTTTTTTGCCCGAAAAAAACGCCATACTATACTATGACGTTTTTTATGACATTTTGAGGTCGAAAAAAATTTTGACTTTTTTTGTCCGATTTTGACGCCTTACTATACTATGACGTTTTTTATGACATTTTGAGGTCAAAAATTTTTTTGACTTTTTTTGTCCGATTTTGACACCATACTATACTATGACGTTTTTTATGACATTTTGAGGTCAAAAAATTTTTTGACTTTTTTTGCCCGAAAAAAACGCCATACTATACTATGACGTTTTTTATGACATTTTGAGGTCAAAAATTTTTTTGACTTTTTTTGCCCGAAAAAAACGCCATACTATACTATGACGTTTTTTATGACATTTTGAGGTCAAAAAAATTTTTGACTTTTTTTGCCAGAAAAAAACGCCATACTATACTATGACGTTTTTTATGACATTTTGAGGTCAAAAAAATTTTTGACTTTTTTTGCCCAAAAAAAACGCCATACTATACTATGACATTTTTTATGACATTTTGAGGTCCAAAAAAATTTTGACTTTTTTTGTCCGATTTTGACGCCTTACTATACTATGACGTTTTTTATGACATTTTGAGGTCAAAAAATTTTTTGACTTTTTTTGTACGATTTTGACGCCTTACTATACTATGACGTTTTTTATGACATTTTGAGGTCCAAAAAAATTTTGACTTTTTTTGTCCGATTTTGACGCCTTACTATACTATGACGTTTTTTATGACATTTTGAGGTCCAAAAAAATTTTGACTTTTTTTGTCGGATTTTGACGCCTTACTATACTATGACGTTTTTTATGACATTTTGAGGTCAAAAAAATTTTTGACTTTTTTTGCCTGAAAAAAACGCCTTACTATACTATGACGTTTTTTATGACATTTTGAGGTCGAAAAAAATTTTGACTTTTTTTGCCCGAAAAAAATGCCATACTATACTATGACGTTTTTTATGACATTTTGAGGTCGAAAAAAAATTTGACTTTTTTTGCCTGAAAAAAACGCCTTACTATACTATGACGTTTTTTATGACATTTTGAGGTCCAAAAAATTTTTGACTTTTTTTGCCTGAAAAAAACGCCTTACTATACTATGACGTTTTTTATGACATTTTGAGGTCCAAAAAAATTTTGACTTTTTTTGTCCGATTTTGACGCCTTACTATACTATGACGTTTTTTATGACATTTTGAGGTCAAAAAATTTTTTGACTTTTTTTGTACGATTTTGACGCCTTACTATACTATGACGTTTTTTATGACATTTTGAGGTCCAAAAAAATTTTGACTTTTTTTGTCCGATTTTGACGCCTTACTATACTATGACGTTTTTTATGACATTTTGAGGTCCAAAAAAATTTTGACTTTTTTTGTCGGATTTTGACGCCTTACTATACTATGACGTTTTTTATGACATTTTGAGGTCCAAAAAAATTTTGACTTTTTTTGTCCGATTTTGATGCCTTACTATACTATGACGTTTTTTATGACATTTTGAGGTCCAAAAAAATTTTGACTTTTTTTGCCTGAAAAAAACACCTTACTATACTATGACGTTTTTTATGACATTTTGAGGTCGAAAAAAATTTTGACTTTTTTTGCCTGAAAAAAACGCCTTACTATACTATGACGTTTTTTATGACATTTTGAGGTCAAAAAAAGTTTTGACTTTTTTTGCCTGAAAAAAACGCCTTACTATACTATGACGTTTTTTATGACATTTTGAGGTCGAAAAAATTTTTTGACTTTTTTTGTCCGATTTTGACGCCTTACTATACTATGACATTTTTTATGACATTTTGAGGTCGAAAAAAATTTTGACTTTTTTTGCCCGAAAAAAACGCCATACTATACTATGACGTTTTTTATGACATTTTGAGGTCAAAAAAAATTTTGACTTTTTTTGCCTGAAAAAAACGCCTTACTATACTATGACGTTTTTTATGACATTTTGAGGTCGAAAAAAATTTTGACTTTTTTTGCCCGAAAAAAACGCCATACTATACTATGACGTTTTTTATGACATTTTGAGGTCGAAAAAAATTTTGACTTTTTTTGTCCGATTTTGACGCCTTACTATACTATGACGTTTTTTATGACATTTTGAGGTCAAAAATTTTTTTGACTTTTTTTGTCCGATTTTGACACCATACTATACTATGACGTTTTTTATGACATTTTGAGGTCAAAAAATTTTTTGACTTTTTTTGCCCGAAAAAAACGCCATACTATACTATGACGTTTTTTATGACATTTTGAGGTCAAAAATTTTTTTGACTTTTTTTGCCCGAAAAAAACGCCATACTATACTATGACGTTTTTTATGACATTTTGAGGTCGAAAAAAATTTTGACTTTTTTTGCCCGATTTTGACGCCTTACTATACTATGACATTTTTTATGACATTTTGAGGTCGAAAAAAATTTTGACTTTTTTTGCCCGAAAAAAACGCCATACTATACTATGACGTTTTTTATGACATTTTGAGGTCAAAAAAAATTTTGACTTTTTTTGCCTGAAAAAAACGCCTTACTATACTATGACGTTTTTTATGACATTTTGAGGTCGAAAAAAATTTTGACTTTTTTTGCCCGAAAAAAACGCCATACTATACTATGACGTTTTTTATGACATTTTGAGGTCGAAAAAAATTTTGACTTTTTTTGTCCGATTTTGACGCCTTACTATACTATGACGTTTTTTATGACATTTTGAGGTCAAAAATTTTTTTGACTTTTTTTGTCCGATTTTGACACCATACTATACTATGACGTTTTTTATGACATTTTGAGGTCAAAAAATTTTTTGACTTTTTTTGCCCGAAAAAAACGCCATACTATACTATGACGTTTTTTATGACATTTTGAGGTCAAAAATTTTTTTGACTTTTTTTGCCCGAAAAAAACGCCATACTATACTATGACGTTTTTTATGACATTTTGAGGTCAAAAAAATTTTTGACTTTTTTTGCCAGAAAAAAACGCCATACTATACTATGACGTTTTTTATGACATTTTGAGGTCAAAAAAATTTTTGACTTTTTTTGCCCAAAAAAAACGCCATACTATACTATGACATTTTTTATGACATTTTGAGGTCCAAAAAAATTTTGACTTTTTTTGTCCGATTTTGACGCCTTACTATACTATGACGTTTTTTATGACATTTTGAGGTCAAAAAATTTTTTGACTTTTTTTGTACGATTTTGACGCCTTACTATACTATGACGTTTTTTATGACATTTTGAGGTCCAAAAAAATTTTGACTTTTTTTGTCCGATTTTGACGCCTTACTATACTATGACGTTTTTTATGACATTTTGAGGTCCAAAAAAATTTTGACTTTTTTTGTCGGATTTTGACGCCTTACTATACTATGACGTTTTTTATGACATTTTGAGGTCAAAAAAATTTTTGACTTTTTTTGCCTGAAAAAAACACCTTACTATACTATGACGTTTTTTATGACATTTTGAGGTCGAAAAAAATTTTGACTTTTTTTGCCCGAAATAAATGCCATACTATACTATGACGTTTTTTATGACATTTTGAGGTCGAAAAAAAATTTGACTTTTTTTGCCTGAAAAAAACGCCTTACTATACTATGACGTTTTTTATGACATTTTGAGGTCAAAAAATTTTTTGACTTTTTTTGTCCGATTTTGACGCCTTACTATACTATGACGTTTTTTATGACATTTTGAGGTCAAAAAAATTTTTGACTTTTTTTGTCCGATTTTGACGCCTTACTATACTATGACGTTTTTTTATGACATTTTGAGGTCGAAAAAATTTTGACTTTTTTTGTACGATTTTGACGCCTTACTATACTATGACGTTTTTTATGACATTTTGAGGTCCAAAAAAATTTTGACTTTTTTTGTCCGATTTTGATGCCTTACTATACTATGACGTTTTTTATGACATTTTGAGGTCCAAAAAAATTTTGACTTTTTTTGCCTGAAAAAAACACCTTACTATACTATGACGTTTTTTATGACATTTTGAGGTCGAAAAAAATTTTGACTTTTTTTGCCTGAAAAAAACGCCTTACTATACTATGAAGTTTTTTATGACATTTTGAGGTCAAAAAAAGTTTTGACTTTTTTTGCCTGAAAAAAACGCCTTACTATACTGTGACGTTTTTTATGACATTTTGTGGTCGAAAAAATTTTTTGACTTTTTTTGTCCGATTTTGACGCCTTACTATACTATGACATTTTTTATGACATTTTGAGGTCGA
This sequence comes from Toxotes jaculatrix, assembly GCF_017976425.1. Lineage (NCBI taxonomy): Eukaryota > Metazoa > Chordata > Actinopteri > Toxotidae > Toxotes > Toxotes jaculatrix. The sequence goes on along the minus strand of NC_054408.1, from coordinate 8,285,033 downwards.
AAAAAATTTTGACTTTTTTTGCCCGAAAAAAACGCCATACTATACTATGACGTTTTTTATGACATTTTGAGGTCAAAAAAAATTTTGACTTTTTTTGCCTGAAAAAAACGCCTTACTATACTATGACGTTTTTTATGACATTTTGAGGTCGAAAAAAATTTTGACTTTTTTTGCCCGAAAAAAACGCCATACTATACTATGACGTTTTTTATGACATTTTGAGGTCGAAAAAAATTTTGACTTTTTTTGTCCGATTTTGACGCCTTACTATACTATGACGTTTTTTATGACATTTTGAGGTCAAAAAATTTTTTGACTTTTTTTGTCCGATTTTGACGCCATACTATACTATGACGTTTTTTATGACATTTTGAGGTCAAAAATTTTTTTGACTTTTTTTGCCCGAAAAAAACGCCATACTATACTATGACGTTTTTTATGACATTTTGAGGTCAAAATTTTTTTTGACTTTTTTTGCCCGAAAAAAACGCCATACTATACTATGACGTTTTTTATGACATTTTGAGGTCAAAAAAATTTTTGACTTTTTTTGCCCGAAAAAAACGCCATACTATACTATGACATTTTTTATGACATTTTGAGGTCCAAAAAAATTTTGACTTTTTTTGCCTGAAAAAAACGCCTTACTATACTATGACGTTTTTTATGACATTTTGAGGTCCAAAAAAATTTTGACTTTTTTTGTCCGATTTTGACGCCTTACTATACTATGACGTTTTTTATGACATTTTGAGGTCAAAAAATTTTTTGACTTTTTTTGTACGATTTTGACGCCTTACTATACTATGACGTTTTTTATGACATTTTGAGGTCCAAAAAAATTTTGACTTTTTTTGTCCGATTTTGACGCCTTACTATACTATGACGTTTTTTATGACATTTTGAGGTCCAAAAAAATTTTGACTTTTTTTGTCGGATTTTGACGCCTTACTATACTATGACGTTTTTTATGACATTTTGAGGTCCAAAAAAATTTTGACTTTTTTTGTCCGATTTTGATGCCTTACTATACTATGACGTTTTTTATGACATTTTGAGGTCCAAAAAAATTTTGACTTTTTTTGCCTGAAAAAAACACCTTACTATACTATGACGTTTTTTATGACATTTTGAGGTCGAAAAAAATTTTGACTTTTTTTGCCTGAAAAAAACGCCTTACTATACTATGACGTTTTTTATGACATTTTGAGGTCAAAAAAAGTTTTGACTTTTTTTGCCTGAAAAAAACGCCTTACTATACTATGACGTTTTTTATGACATTTTGAGGTCGAAAAAATTTTTTGACTTTTTTTGTCCGATTTTGACGCCTTACTATACTATGACATTTTTTATGACATTTTGAGGTCGAAAAAAATTTTGACTTTTTTTGCCCGAAAAAAACGCCATACTATACTATGACGTTTTTTATGACATTTTGAGGTCAAAAAAAATTTTGACTTTTTTTGCCTGAAAAAAACGCCTTACTATACTATGACGTTTTTTATGACATTTTGAGGTCGAAAAAAATTTTGACTTTTTTTGCCCGAAAAAAACGCCATACTATACTATGACGTTTTTTATGACATTTTGAGGTCGAAAAAAATTTTGACTTTTTTTGTCCGATTTTGACGCCTTACTATACTATGACGTTTTTTATGACATTTTGAGGTCAAAAATTTTTTTGACTTTTTTTGTCCGATTTTGACACCATACTATACTATGACGTTTTTTATGACATTTTGAGGTCAAAAAATTTTTTGACTTTTTTTGCCCGAAAAAAACGCCATACTATACTATGACGTTTTTTATGACATTTTGAGGTCAAAAATTTTTTTGACTTTTTTTGCCCGAAAAAAACGCCATACTATACTATGACGTTTTTTATGACATTTTGAGGTCGAAAAAAATTTTGACTTTTTTTGCCCGATTTTGACGCCTTACTATACTATGACATTTTTTATGACATTTTGAGGTCGAAAAAAATTTTGACTTTTTTTGCCCGAAAAAAACGCCATACTATACTATGACGTTTTTTATGACATTTTGAGGTCAAAAAAATTTTTGACTTTTTTTGCCTGAAAAAAACGCCTTACTATACTATGACGTTTTTTATGACATTTTGAGGTCGAAAAAAATTTTGACTTTTTTTGCCCGAAAAAAACGCCATACTATACTATGACGTTTTTTATGACATTTTGAGGTCAAAAAAATTTTTGACTTTTTTTGCCCAAAAAAAACGCCATACTATACTATGACATTTTTTATGACATTTTGAGGTCCAAAAAAATTTTGACTTTTTTTGTCCGATTTTGACGCCTTACTATACTATGACGTTTTTTATGACATTTTGAGGTCCAAAAAAATTTTGACTTTTTTTGTCCGATTTTGATGCCTTACTATACTATGACGTTTTTTATGACATTTTGAGGTCCAAAAAAATTTTGACTTTTTTTGCCTGAAAAAAACACCTTACTATACTATGACGTTTTTTATGACATTTTGAGGTCGAAAAAAATTTTGACTTTTTTTGCCTGAAAAAAACGCCTTACTATACTATGAAGTTTTTTATGACATTTTGAGGTCAAAAAAAGTTTTGACTTTTTTTGCCTGAAAAAAACGCCTTACTATACTGTGACGTTTTTTATGACATTTTGAGGTCGAAAAAATTTTTTGACTTTTTTTGTCCGATTTTGACGCCTTACTATACTATGACATTTTTTATGACATTTTGAGGTCGAAAAAAATTTTGACTTTTTTTGCCCGAAAAAAACGCCATACTATACTATGACGTTTTTTATGACATTTTGAGGTCAAAAAAAATTTTGACTTTTTTTGCCTGAAAAAAACGCCTTACTATACTATGACGTTTTTTATGACATTTTGAGGTCGAAAAAAATTTTGACTTTTTTTGCCCGAAAAAAACGCCATACTATACTATGACGTTTTTTATGACATTTTGAGGTCGAAAAAAATTTTGACTTTTTTTGTCCGATTTTGACGCCTTACTATACTATGACGTTTTTTATGACATTTTGAGGTCAAAAAATTTTTTGACTTTTTTTGTCCGATTTTGACGCCATACTATACTATGACGTTTTTTATGACATTTTGAGGTCAAAAATTTTTTTGACTTTTTTTGCCCGAAAAAAACGCCATACTATACTATGACGTTTTTTATGACATTTTGAGGTCAAAAATTTTTTTGACTTTTTTTGCCCGAAAAAAACGCCATACTATACTATGACGTTTTTTATGACATTTTGAGGTCAAAAAAATTTTTGACTTTTTTTGCCCGAAAAAAACGCCATACTATACTATGACATTTTTTATGACATTTTGAGGTCCAAAAAAATTTTGACTTTTTTTGCCTGAAAAAAACGCCTTACTATACTATGACGTTTTTTATGACATTTTGAGGTCCAAAAAAATTTTGACTTTTTTTGTCCGATTTTGACGCCTTACTATACTATGACGTTTTTTATGACATTTTGAGGTCAAAAAATTTTTTGACTTTTTTTGTACGATTTTGACGCCTTACTATACTATGACGTTTTTTATGACATTTTGAGGTCCAAAAAAATTTTGACTTTTTTTGTCCGATTTTGACGCCTTACTATACTATGACGTTTTTTATGACATTTTGAGGTCCAAAAAAATTTTGACTTTTTTTGTCGGATTTTGACGCCTTACTATACTATGACGTTTTTTATGACATTTTGAGGTCCAAAAAAATTTTGACTTTTTTTGTCCGATTTTGATGCCTTACTATACTATGACGTTTTTTATGACATTTTGAGGTCCAAAAAAATTTTGACTTTTTTTGCCTGAAAAAAACACCTTACTATACTATGACGTTTTTTATGACATTTTGAGGTCGAAAAAAATTTTGACTTTTTTTGCCTGAAAAAAACGCCTTACTATACTATGACGTTTTTTATGACATTTTGAGGTCAAAAATTTTTTTGACTTTTTTTGTCCGATTTTGACACCATACTATACTATGACGTTTTTTATGACATTTTGAGGTCAAAAAATTTTTTGACTTTTTTTGCCCGAAAAAAACGCCATACTATACTATGACGTTTTTTATGACATTTTGAGGTCAAAAATTTTTTTGACTTTTTTTGCCCGAAAAAAACGCCATACTATACTATGACGTTTTTTATGACATTTTGAGGTCAAAAAAATTTTTGACTTTTTTTGCCAGAAAAAAACGCCATACTATACTATGACGTTTTTTATGACATTTTGAGGTCAAAAAATTTTTTGACTTTTTTTGCCCAAAAAAAACGCCATACTATACTATGACATTTTTTATGACATTTTGAGGTCCAAAAAAATTTTGACTTTTTTTGTCCGATTTTGACGCCTTACTATACTATGACGTTTTTTATGACATTTTGAGGTCAAAAAAATTTTTGACTTTTTTTGCCCGAAAAAAACGCCATACTATACTATGACATTTTTTATGACATTTTGAGGTCCAAAAAAATTTTGACTTTTTTTGCCTGAAAAAAACGCCTTACTATACTATGACGTTTTTTATGACATTTTGAGGTCCAAAAAAATTTTGACTTTTTTTGTCCGATTTTGACGCCTTACTATACTATGACGTTTTTTATGACATTTTGAGGTCAAAAAATTTTTTGACTTTTTTTGTACGATTTTGACGCCTTACTATACTATGACGTTTTTTATGACATTTTGAGGTCCAAAAAAATTTTGACTTTTTTTGTCCGATTTTGACGCCTTACTATACTATGACGTTTTTTATGACATTTTGAGGTCCAAAAAAATTTTGACTTTTTTTGTCGGATTTTGACGCCTTACTATACTATGACGTTTTTTATGACATTTTGAGGTCCAAAAAAATTTTGACTTTTTTTGTCCGATTTTGATGCCTTACTATACTATGACGTTTTTTATGACATTTTGAGGTCCAAAAAAATTTTGACTTTTTTTGCCTGAAAAAAACGCCTTACTATACTATGACGTTTTTTATGACATTTTGAGGTCAAAAAAAGTTTTGACTTTTTTTGCCTGAAAAAAACGCCTTACTATACTATGACGTTTTTTATGACATTTTGAGGTCGAAAAAATTTTTTGACTTTTTTTGTCCGATTTTGATGCCTTACTATACTATGACATTTTTTATGACATTTTGAGGTCGAAAAAAATTTTGACTTTTTTTGCCCGAAAAAAACGCCATACTATACTATGACGTTTTTTATGACATTTTGAGGTCAAAAAAAATTTTGACTTTTTTTGCCTGAAAAAAACGCCTTACTATACTATGACGTTTTTTATGACATTTTGAGGTCGAAAAAAATTTTGACTTTTTTTGCCCGAAAAAAACGCCATACTATACTATGACGTTTTTTATGACATTTTGAGGTCGAAAAAAATTTTGACTTTTTTTGTCCGATTTTGACGCCTTACTATACTATGACGTTTTTTATGACATTTTGAGGTCAAAAATTTTTTTGACTTTTTTTGTCCGATTTTGACACCATACTATACTATGACGTTTTTTATGACATTTTGAGGTCAAAAAATTTTTTGACTTTTTTTGCCCGAAAAAAACGCCATACTATACTATGACGTTTTTTATGACATTTTGAGGTCAAAAATTTTTTTGACTTTTTTTGCCCGAAAAAAACGCCATACTATACTATGACGTTTTTTATGACATTTTGAGGTCAAAAAAATTTTTGACTTTTTTTGCCAGAAAAAAACGCCATACTATACTATGACGTTTTTTATGACATTTTGAGGTCAAAAAATTTTTTGACTTTTTTTGCCCAAAAAAAAACGCCATACTATACTATGACATTTTTTATGACATTTTGAGGTCCAAAAAAATTTTGACTTTTTTTGTCCGATTTTGACGCCTTACTATACTATGACGTTTTTTATGACATTTTGAGGTCAAAAAAATTTTTGACTTTTTTTGCCCGAAAAAAACGCCATACTATACTATGACATTTTTTATGACATTTTGAGGTCCAAAAAAATTTTGACTTTTTTTGCCTGAAAAAAACGCCTTACTATACTATGACGTTTTTTATGACATTTTGAGGTCCAAAAAAATTTTGACTTTTTTTGTCCGATTTTGACGCCTTACTATACTATGACGTTTTTTATGACATTTTGAGGTCAAAAAATTTTTTGCCTTTTTTTTTACGATTTTGACGCCTTACTATACTATGACGTTTTTTATGACATTTTGAGGTCCAAAAAAATTTTGACTTTTTTTGTCCGATTTTGACGCCTTACTATACTATGACGTTTTTTATGACATTTTGAGGTCCAAAAAAATTTTGACTTTTTTTGTCCGATTTTGATGCCTTACTATACTATGACGTTTTTTATGACATTTTGAGGTCCAAAAAAATTTTGACTTTTTTTGCCTGAAAAAAACACCTTACTATACTATGACGTTTTTTATGACATTTTGAGGTCGAAAAAAATTTTGACTTTTTTTGCCTGAAAAAAACGCCTTACTATACTATGACGTTTTTTATGACATTTTGAGGTCAAAAAAAGTTTTGACTTTTTTTGCCTGAAAAAAACGCCTTACTATACTATGACGTTTTTTATGACATTTTGAGGTCGAAAAAATTTTTTGACTTTTTTTGTCCGATTTTGACGCCTTACTATACTATGACATTTTTTATGACATTTTGAGGTCGAAAAAAATTTTGACTTTTTTTGCCCGAAAAAAACGCCATACTATACTATGACGTTTTTTATGACATTTTGAGGTCAAAAAAAATTTTGACTTTTTTTGCCTGAAAAAAACGCCTTACTATACTATGACGTTTTTTATGACATTTTGAGGTCGAAAAAAATTTTGACTTTTTTTGCCCGAAAAAAACGCCATACTATACTATGACGTTTTTTATGACATTTTGAGGTCGAAAAAAATTTTGACTTTTTTTGTCCGATTTTGACGCCTTACTATACTATGACGTTTTTTATGACATTTTGAGGTCAAAAATTTTTTTGACTTTTTTTGTCCGATTTTGACACCATACTATACTATGACGTTTTTTATGACATTTTGAGGTCAAAAATTTTTTTGACTTTTTTTGCCCGAAAAAAACGCCATACTATACTATGACGTTTTTTATGACATTTTGAGGTCAAAAAAATTTTTGACTTTTTTTGCCAGAAAAAAACGCCATACTATACTATGACGTTTTTTATGACATTTTGAGGTCAAAAAATGTTTTGACTTTTTTTGCCCAAAAAAAAACGCCATACTATACTATGACGTTTTTTATGACATTTTGAGGTCCAAAAAAATTTTGACTTTTTTTGTCCGATTTTGACGCCTTACTATACTATGACGTTTTTTATGACATTTTGAGGTCAAAAAAATTTTTGACTTTTTTTGCCCGAAAAAAACGCCATACTATACTATGACATTTTTTATGACATTTTGAGGTCCAAAAAAATTTTGACTTTTTTTGCCTGAAAAAAACGCCTTACTATACTATGACGTTTTTTATGACATTTTGAGGTCCAAAAAAATTTTGACTTTTTTTGTCCGATTTTGACGCCTTACTATACTATGACGTTTTTTATGACATTTTGAGGTCAAAAAATTTTTTGACTTTTTTTGTACGATTTTGACGCCTTACTATACTATGACGTTTTTTATGACATTTTGAGGTCCAAAAAAATTTTGACTTTTTTTGTCCGATTTTGACGCCTTACTATACTATGACGTTTTTTATGACATTTTGAGGTCCAAAAAAATTTTGACTTTTTTTGTCGGATTTTGACGCCTTACTATACTATGACGTTTTTTATGACATTTTGAGGTCAAAAAAATTTTTGACTTTTTTTGCCTGAAAAAAACACCTTACTATACTATGACGTTTTTTATGACATTTTGAGGTCGAAAAAAATTTTGACTTTTTTTGCCCGAAAAAAACGCCTTACTATACTATGACATTTTTTATGACATTTTGAGGTCAAAAAAATTTTTGACTTTTTTTGTCCGATTTTGACGCCTTACTATACTATGACGTTTTTTTATGACATTTTGAGGTCGAAAAAATTTTGACTTTTTTTGTACGATTTTGACGCCTTACTATACTATGACGTTTTTTATGACATTTTGAGGTCCAAAAAAATTTTGACTTTTTTTGTCCGATTTTGATGCCTTACTATACTATGACGTTTTTTATGACATTTTGAGGTCCAAAAAAATTTTGACTTTTTTTGCCTGAAAAAAACACCTTACTATACTATGACGTTTTTTATGACATTTTGAGGTCGAAAAAAATTTTGACTTTTTTTGCCTGAAAAAAACGCCTTACTATACTATGAAGTTTTTTATGACATTTTGAGGTCAAAAAAAGTTTTGACTTTTTTTGCCTGAAAAAAACGCCTTACTATACTATGACGTTTTTTATGACATTTTGAGGTCGAAAAAATTTTTTGACTTTTTTTGTCCGATTTTGACGCCTTACTATACTATGACATTTTTTATGACATTTTGAGGTCGAAAAAAATTTTGACTTTTTTTGCCCGAAAAAAACGCCATACTATACTATGACGTTTTTTATGACATTTTGAGGTCAAAAAAAATTTTGACTTTTTTTGCCTGAAAAAAACGCCTTACTATACTATGACGTTTTTTATGACATTTTGAGGTCGAAAAAAATTTTGACTTTTTTTGCCCGAAAAAAACGCCATACTATACTATGACGTTTTTTATGACATTTTGAGGTCGAAAAAAATTTTGACTTTTTTTGTCCGATTTTGACGCCTTACTATACTATGACGTTTTTTATGACATTTTGAGGTCAAAAAATTTTTTGACTTTTTTTGTCCGATTTTGACGCCATACTATACTATGACGTTTTTTATGACATTTTGAGGTCAAAAAATTTTTTGACTTTTTTTGCCCGAAAAAAACGCCATACTATACTATGACGTTTTTTATGACATTTTGAGGTCAAAAATTTTTTTGACTTTTTTTGCCCGAAAAAAACGCCATACTATACTATGACGTTTTTTATGACATTTTGAGGTCAAAAAAATTTTTGACTTTTTTTGCCAGAAAAAAACGCCATACTATACTATGACGTTTTTTATGACATTTTGAGGTCAAAAAAATTTTGACTTTTTTTGTCCGATTTTGATGCCTTACTATACTATGACGTTTTTTATGACATTTTGAGGTCCAAAAAAATTTTGACTTTTTTTGCCTGAAAAAAACACCTTACTATACTATGACGTTTTTTATGACATTTTGAGGTCGAAAAAAATTTTGACTTTTTTTGCCTGAAAAAAACGCCTTACTATACTATGACGTTTTTTATGACATTTTGAGGTCGAAAAAAGTTTTGACTTTTTTTGCCTGAAAAAAACGCCTTACTATACTATGACGTTTTTTATGACATTTTGAGGTCGAAAAAAATTTTTGACTTTTTTTGTCCGATTTTGACGCCTTACTATACTATGACATTTTTTATGACATTTTGAGGTCGAAAAAAATTTTGACTTTTTTTGCCCGAAAAAAACGTCATACTATACTATGACGTTTTTTATGACATTTTGAGGTCGAAAAAAATTTTGACTTTTTTTGCCTGAAAAAAACGCCTTACTATACTATGACGTTTTTTATGACATTTTGAGGTCAAAAAATATTTTGACTTTTTTTGCCTGAAAAAAACGCCTTACTATACTATGACGTTTTTTATGACATTTTGAGGTCAAAAAAAATTTTGACTTTTTTTGTCCGATTTTGACGCCTTACTATACTATGACGTTTTTTATGACATTTTGAGGTCAAAAAATTTTTTGACTTTTTTTGTCCGATTTTGACGCCTTACTATACTATGACGTTTTTTATGACATTTTGAGGTCGAAAAAAATTTTGACTTTTTTTGCCCGAAAAAAACACCTTACTATACTATGACGTTTTTTATGACATTTTGAGGTCAAAACAAATTTTGACTTTTTTTGCCCGAAAAAAACGCCATACTATACTATGACGTTTTTTATGACATTTTGAGGTCAAAAAATTTTTTGACTTTTTTTGCCCGAAAAAAACGCCATACTATACTATGACGTTTTTTATGACATTTTGAGGTCGAAAAATTTTTTGACTTTTTTTGCCTGAAAAAAACGGCATACTATACTATAACGTTTTTTATGACATTTTGAGGTTAAAAAAATTTTTTGACTTTTTTTGCCTGAAAAAAACGCCTTACTATACTATGACGTTTTTTATGACATTTTGAGGTCCAAAAAAATTTTGACTTTTTTTGCCCGAAAAAAACGCCATACTATACTATGACGTTTTTTATGACATTTTGAGGTCAAAAATTTTTTTGACTTTTTTTTGCCCATTTTGACGTATTACTATACTATGACGTTTTTTATGACATTTTGAGGTCGAAAAAATTTTTGACTTTTTTTTGGCCCAAAAAAACGGCATACTATACTATGACGTTTTTTATGACATTTTGAGGTCAAAAAAATTTTTGACTTTTTTTGTCCGATTTTGACGCCTTACTATACTATGACGTTTTTTATGACATTTTGAGGTCCAAAAAAATTTTGACTTTTTTTGCCCGAAAAAAACGCCATACTATACTATGACGTTTTTTATGACATTTTGAGGTCAAAAATTTTTTTGACTTTTTTTTGCCCATTTTGACCTCTTACTATACTATGACGTTTTTTATGACATTTTGAGGTCGAAAAAATTTTTGACTTTTTTTTGCCCCCAAAAAACGGCATACTATACTATGACGTTTTTTATGACATTTTGAGGTCGAAAAAAATTTTGACTTTTTTTGCCCCAAAAAAACGGCATACTATACTATGACGTTTTTTATGACATTTTGAAGTCAAAAAAATTTTAAACTTTTTTTGCCCGAAAAAAACGGCATACTATACTATGACGTTTTTTATGACATTTTGAGGTCAAAAATTTTTTTGACTTTTTTTGTCCGATTTTGACGCCTTACTATACTATGACGTTTTTTATGACATTTTGAGTTCAAAAAATTTTTTGACTTTTTTTCAGCATTTTTGAAAAACGCCACCATTCTTTGTTTCGCACAGGTTGTACATACAGCATGCACATCTTTTCTACATTTTTTACCTGAATTTAATAAACATTGACAGCTAACAGGATATCCTTTTTTGCTCACCTTATACTTACCTCAAGTTGCCTTGTGGGACATACATGCATACATTCGTACATATCATACTTGCCTGTAGAGAAGATTTTTTACAGCATCATATAAAAGCAACAATAATGATAATAATAATAATAATAATAATAAAACAAACAGCGCTCTGGTATCGAAATAGTTTCTGAATCTGCAGATATCCAAATTCAGGTATCAGGATCAGATTGTAAGTGAAAAAATGTGGATCGGTGCACCCCTATTTTGCTTGATATTTTTTTTTAGTTGTTACTCATTTGTTTGCATTAGACTTGTTACAGATGTAAGAGAAAAGGTGCCACAGCTGGGTGTGAAGTCCAACGCTGCAAGAAGTCCTACCACTACCCCTGTGCTGTTCAAGAGGGAGCTCAGACTATTGAAGATCCAGAAAACGGGAATTATGGGTCAGTCTAGGCTGCAGTCCTGTGTTCAAAAAAGGCTTGCACTGCAGTTGTGTGTTTGTTTTCTTGGAAGAAACATTCATGTTTTATTGCTGTTGAAAATAAATTCACAGCAACAACTGATTATTTTCATGAAACTACCTTTATGTGTCTTTATCTATCAGGCTGTACTGCTCCAAACACTATCAACAACAACAAAGTAAGTGGGCGTCTGAATTTTTGCACTTCTTTTTTGTCTCCCTGCAACCATGTTTTTTTTCTTTTCGATGTATGAGATATGTGTTGGATTTTGCTTTTTCTGGACTAGAAAGGAGAAACGATGGTTCTGTAAACAGGCTCAACTCCTCCAAAAGTTCCAAAACAGCTGGATCATCTCAGGTTTGATTGATGGAACTATCTGCTACATGGAACTAAAAAAGAAAGAAAAAGATCAGTAATTTCCTAAAACAGCAGAGCACTGTAGTTCTCAACAAAGCATCAGTTAGTTATTTGTTTTGATCTTTTCATGAGACTTATCAGTATAGATGTAATTGTCTGTATTTTCTGTATTTATTTCAGGAAGTGAATGATCATTTAACTCTTTTAGTCTCACCCCAAACTCTTTTTAGCAAGCACTGATATCCATATTAATTTTCCTGAGGTATTTTGCCTCACCTGTGAGAAGACAGAAGGAAGTATCAGCCTGGAAAGTTTGTCTAATAGCATTATTATGTAAGTGTGTTCACATTTTGCACATTACATTACTGAATATTTCTGATCTGCTCTTAACATCAACATGTGATCACATTGTGACAACCAGGCATGTGACAAACATGCTCCTTCATCATATCAGAGAGACGCCAATGGTAAGTCCTGCTCAGAGAATTTCGTGCCTTCTGTTTTAAGGCGTTTCACCTCTCAGGGCCATGATTAAACGTCTTTCTCCTTGACAGACAATTCTATGGAGGCTGGACCGTCTTTTTACCACAGTGACACAAACTCATCCAGCAGTGCGACGCATCAGACTTCCAAGGTTCATATATTATCCATAGTCACTTAATAAAGCTTTTTAAAAAAATACTACTTAATTTCTCTTCAGAATGATTAAGTGATTTTTAAACATTCTGCTTTTGTGTTTGATGCAGAGACGGTTGAGTTTCAGTGAAAAGTAAGTGTATGATGATTTGCCAACTTTTTCCTGCGATGTTTTGAGACTTCTGTGTGAATGTGTAGCATGCCATTCTTTCACTGACAATTACATCCGTGCTTTTATTTCACCACTTTTTGCTTTTCAGAAATAGTTTAACAAATCTAACAGTTACAATTGTTAAGATAACTGATCTGTCTCCTTTGTCACAGACAGAAGGAGAGCCCCTCTAAGCGTAAAGTCATGGTGTCGAGAATATCCGATGATTCTTCAAATTCAGGTTAACCCTCTTAAATTAAGTGACAGAATGTAACCTATGTCGGTCTAGCACTCTTACATGAGCCACTTAACATCCTGATTTATATGAATCCCTTTCTTCTACAGATGACAACGAACCTAACCCTGACATGGAAATATACCCTCTTGTAGAGTCAGGTTTAGAAGAGAGTGGAAACTCTGCTCCAGAACAGCCAGTAAGTCTCATCTTAGATATGAATTATTCCTGACTAATATCATCATTAGAGACTGAAGATGTTTAATAATCTGATATCCATCTTCTGTATCATTAATTCTTCTCCACTTCTTCAATGTGCCTCAGCTCACCAGGTAAGATCAATTCTCTGTGATTCTTTGAAAGTATTTATTTGATAAAATGTTTTTTGGTTGACCAAAAATTAATCAGCAAAGTTATTTAATCAAGAACAAACATAAATTCTTTGCCTATTTCAGCTTTTTAAATGTCAGTATTTTGTTTTTGTTTTTATTATTATTATTATTATTATTATTATTATTATTATTATTATTATTATTATTTTAATTATTCTAATTGTAAATTGAATGTCTTTGGGATTTGAACTCTGATGTGGACAAAACAAGCAGGCTTTCAGAACGTGCTATGGGTATTTTTCAATTATCTATTTATTTATTGATTGGCATTTTATAAACAAAACCTATAAACAATATAGCTGAAAAAGCTAGTGAATAACTGACAAATCAGATGTTCTGCCCTCACAGAAAAGACAACGAGCGTCAGACAGAGTCGGCCTCAGGTAAACAGTCACAGCAGATTCTGTTCATATAGAGTGTGTAGCTAAGACGTGATACTGTGTGCAAATGTAGTGCAAACTTGTGCTGTCTCACTTTTAGCAAGGCAACAAGAGGACAGGAGCAGCTGTAGAAATAGAGATGAAGATGAAACACAAATAGATCTGGTGAGTTGTTGCTGTACAAAGGGCATCATTATTGTCAAATGTGTGTTTTTTCTTACCAGCTAACATTCTCATCTTCTGCTTATGCTCTAAATTTGAGCACTTTTAATCATTTCTTTTAGTGCAGGGGAAGATTTAGTCTTTCTATCTGATATTTACTCAAATCAAAGCTGATTTTAATTAGTCTGTCCGCAAAGGACATTTAATCACAGAATCTACACACTTTTTTATATGTGATGGATATATGGTATATCATCACCACTGGCAGAACAGTATTTGTGACATGAGATATGCTTACTTCCTCTTAGGTTGCTGAGTCAGAGAGTCTGCTGCTTCCTGTGAAGATCTCCACGGAGGCTCAGTCACGTTCAGAGACAAGTTCTGCACCCTCACCTCAGAAGATATCAACTCAATCTCCCAAAGTGATTTTGGTTAAGGCGGAGGAGGACAGGAGAGAAGATGAGGGTAAATTTTACTCTTACAGTGTCTTACTGTTATTTACAAATGCAGATGATAACATTAACTTCATTAAGTGTTTCAGGGGCTTTGAAAAGCAGATACAAATTCAATTTAAGCGAGCGATACTGCTGGTATACTTAAAAAAAAAAAAAAAAAAAAAAAAAAACTGCAAAAGCATTAGGCCCTACATCATGCATTGTTGTGTGAAAGTGCACACATAAATTATAACATATCTTTATTAATCTACTTGTCTAGTGAGCAGAGGACAGTGCTGTTCAAATAGTTTGAAAATTACTTAAACATCAAATTATTGTTATGGGAGCTGTGGTAACATACGGAGCGGTCTCTTCTCTTAGGGTCGGTTCCTGAGCAGAATCCTGTCCACCGTCCTGATCAACACACCACTGGACCCTCTGTCCCACAGCAGAGCTCCGCTGGGATCCCTCCTGGTCCTGACCACAACAAACCCCACAGAGTTACTGACTCACCTCCGTGCATCAGCTTGGCCATTTCTGCATCTCCACCTGAAACCACCGCTGTGTCCCTCATCTCCTCCTCCTCCTCCTCTCCTGTGGCCCCTCCCTCCGACCCAGAGCTCAGCATCGACTCCTCTAGTTTCTGGAGAAGCTGCAACGCGGCAGGATGTACACAGGCCATCTTTAATGATTTCATTAATGACATGAATGATATCTCCCACAGAATTCAGTCAGACCAGGCCAGCCAGGAGGGTAAGAGATGATTCAAGATACTCACAAGGTCCTGTTTCACACTTATTCATGTTGTCTCTTCATGTTGTCTCTCTCTTCTTTCCACAGATTATGATTTTGCACTAACGGTGATGGCAGCTTCTGGGAAGCTGGCAGACCTCGTGGCCAAGCAGCAGAACGGTGAAGTAGACTCAGTGTAGCTCTATGGATGGCAATGTGGGTCGGTATTTTTGTATAATTCTAGGTATAATTTATAAATGACAATTTATTGTATTTACAGAATTACAACGGAAACAAATGGAGCTGAAAAAGGCAGCAGCAGCTATGACGGAGGTCATCTCAGCACTGAGGAGATGAGTCCATCAGTAGCGACTGTAAGAACATGGACATCAAGGTTTACACAGGTTTAAGCTTTCTCTTATTTTTTTTCTATGATTCTCACTGTTGTTTTGTATTTCATATCATTCATATTGGTATTTTAAAATTTTTATACAAACTATATATTTCTGTTGACTGTCTCAGTATCTAAGATGGTGGAAACGGCTGGATATGGAAATATTAAACTGTACCAATATTTGGCACTAATAATTCAAAAGCACTTAAAGATTTAAAATAATGAATTTTTCAGTGTTGTTAAATTCCAGCTCGTGTTTCACTTCCACTTAGAAAACATATAAAAAATATATATGAAATAAGACTGGAATATCTGATTCCAAAACCTATACTGCACATGAAGAACTGGAAAGAAGATTTGTCTTGAAAATGTTCCATATCCAGGTTTATAAACTAAATTAGAATATACTTCAGATTTTTTAAAAATATGTTTGTATTGAACTAGTAAACAAAGAACAGACAAGCTAAAATAATGTTGCAGTTACAGTGGTTGAGTATTTGCAGGCAAATATCTGCATCCTGTAGAATACAAAAGTCAGTTTTAATTACATTATTAGAAGGATTTGTGTTTAGTCTTCTTCGTTTGGTTTACTTTTTTAACTGTTATAGATTAAAACTGATAAATGCTAATTTGAAGCTGAAATAATGTTGGTTTATGTTTCTTGTTCTTAAGATTTTCTTTATCAAGTTGTTACATATCTTCTGTTATAATAACTGACATTGTCTGACATTGACTGCTGTTAAAAGCATACTGTGGTGGTGGTATCCTGGAGATAATTTAGCTCGATACATGGTGAAACAAAACACCCTGTGGTGGCGGACTTGCTTTACAAATTGTGAATGCTGCATTGTGTATTTTTGAAGATTGTTTAGATCTTGGCTGTTCCATTGTGTTAATCACCTGTCAAACTTATACTCTTGCTAATATTATCATGGTACATGAAAATCTTATTGTATTTTTTCCAATTTGGTTAACTGCATTATGTTTTTTTTTTTAAACTGAAAAACCTCTGCTTACAGAAAATACAAGCGGATCAGAGTCTTTTTATTCATTTGCTTGCAGAGGTCAAAACAATGGAACTGGCACTTCAAAATACTCATCAATCAACATAATTATTGATTTTAAATTAGAAATATACATAGAAATGAGCAAACATATTCTTCAAAAAGTGCAGATGTCACTGAACAACTTTATAAATGTTAAAACCATAAAATATTGCATACAATAGATCATTCGTATGCAAAAGTGTCCTTAAAAGTCTAATTTCAGGCTCACTCAGCCAAAGCTTCTGCAAGGCCCCATGCCTTGTGTACATTTGTTACAGCTGGCAACCAGGCAGGTTTAACTGCCAGTGAACTATTTTGTGCAACAGAAACAGACAAACTAAAAATGTTATGGATCTATAGCTGCACAAATTAAAACTTGCCAACCTGTGCATTCGACAAATGTAAAGTGGAATCCACGGTTTAAGACTGGATCACTTTGTTCTGAACCTCTTGCAACCTGAGTTCCCATCTTTGGGTCAACTTATAACCTACACAAAAGATCACACCTCAGCAGCTGTGGAAGCCACTGGGACTAATAATCAATGACCGGAGTTTGACCTAAACAGACTTTATCAAGCATTCGATGCCTGTGTCCTTGATATGTCAGGGTCCAGTCTTCAGATTACAAGTTCTATCCTGACATCTATAAGTGCAAAGAGCCTCATACCTCAAACTGAAAACAACAAATCCAGATACCACATCCAAACTATGATGCGGTTCTCAGCTAAAGTGGAACGAAGTCATAATAAAAATGCAAGTGCAAACACTAAGGAAGTAACTTGGTCAATTAAACAGAAAAATAGAAAAAGTGAAGTGATATTGGGCGACTGGCAAAAATCTTTCAAGTCAATAAGAAACAGCTTGATGAAGCGATACTATCCTCCTCTACACAATGTGCAAATGAATAGGCAGTCAGGCACTGAGGCAAACATCTACCATAACTGTACTCTGTAATGATGCTGCTACCTGTCAGCTCTGTCGTCTAATCTCAGTACATACAGCTCCTAATGGACAAACTGGTTCTAGCCTGGAATGAGATAAATAACAGATTTGACAGTGATGGTGATAATCAAACATACCCACTGTGTAACCAGCCCCTAATGGGTGTGATGACATCCTTTGGGAATTTACTCCCAGAGTTCCACAGCATCCTTTGCATCTGTTGCTATCATGACCTCGGGTTGAGGTCAATTTTTGAAGGCTCCACAGCGACTGGCTCGACATATGAAATCTTTGAGCAAGTTGCCGTCAATCTGCCAGAAAGCAGCAGTCTGGGTCACCTCTGTCAGGTGATTCACGCAGAACTTAAAGCAGAACTCTTCAAGGTCCTGAGTGACAAAGGGAAGAGCACAAAAAACCAAAGGGTTCCTCACATTGGTCAAATGTTCTCCAAGGCATTAATGAGATTCTTTTGATAACTCAAGTCATGACCCAAGTTCCTGTATCCTGTAGTAGTTTCTCTCGATTCTTCCAAGCATCACTTGCTTAGAATTTTTTTGCTAGATGATGCATATACTGTATATGGAACAAATACATTTTGGAATACATGCTGAAGAGCTTAGGCTTTTTCAGCTATTTCAATTTTACAAAGTATGTCTTACCTACATAAGAGACTTTACAAAAACTGTTAAAAATAATAAAAAAATAAAAAATAAAATAAAAATAAATTTCAAGGTAAAGCTTTCTACACTATCTACATAAAAACAGATGATAGTTTATTGATTGGTGTTGAAGACTGACCTCGGCATCATAACGCACCGCTGCTGACAGCAGGGAGAAAGCGTTTTCAACAGTGATTCCCCTCTTGATAATGTGTTGACAAAGCCGTTTCAGGCGGTTCTCACAATACGATGTTGCCAGATCCAGCAGCCCTGAGAGAGAGGCACAGACAGTAACACTGTAAGTAGATGCAACTGACAGATAAACGTCAGGATATTAAACATTTATTTATAGGCAGTGACACGTGTGTGGGGGTCTGACCAATAGCATCCTCAGGAGGCAACTCCACGTTGTCTGTGTAGAGGAACTCCAGGAAGGAACGGTAGACTGGATAAGAGAACTGGTCTATTTCAATCACTTCCTTCATGTCTTCATTCCAGTGGGACTGGAACATGGATCTGAAGTGTTCACACCTGCATAATATGTTGTTTCAGGATGGATGCAGATGTTATTTATTTGCAAATTATTTATATTTTACAGTTTCATGACTCAAATGGGCGGCTGTGAGATGAAAATCCTGACCTGATTTTGAGAACTGCTTTGTGGACATAGATATATTTGCCATCGACGCAGAACTTGAGGTCAGCTGTCTCTGGGTTGTCAAACTCTTTCTTCAGAGACTGAGCCACGGTCAAGAAGTCGTCATGCTCTGGAGTGAGAAAACACACCCACACATACACCCACGCACACAACTTCTGCCATGAGAAAAATAAAAACTGTAAAAGGATCTTTAACCACTTGTATTTTTTAATGTAAAATACAGCCTTTGTGTCGTACAGTGTAGTAATTAGAGAATCAATATTGTATATAAGATTCTTGTCTTACCCATGGAAAGAAGCCTCCACATAACTGAGGGGGTGGCGAAGCATGCAAAGACATCGTCGGTGCAGGTAAAGTGCGTGAGGTGAGGCAGCACTATGGACTGGCTCCTGCATTGGCCCCACATGTACACCTGACCGCTCTGGGTCTTTGCAGCTGACGTATGTGTGGAGTGACAAGCAGCAATCTCTACAATTCTGCCAAAGACCCCAGAAAAGAGAAATCAGTCAATGGCAGTGTGGGACACAGTGAAGAGAAGACCCATTTCATCTGTGGCGATGTCACGGTCTTGCTCACCTCTCTTTTTCAGTCATGATCTGAACTGGGCTCAGCTGGTTGCTCTTGTTGCCGGTGCCCAGCTGTCCATATGTGTTGGCGCCCCATGCGTAGAGCAACCCCTCATCTGTTAGTGCCAGGGAATGGGCATAGCCTGAGACAATCTAGAGAGGAAAAAAAAAAAAAGAAGAAAATTTTAGATGTGAGGCCCGCCATTTTAACATGACAAATGTAACGCACAAGAGATTTTTAACATCAACAAAGCTTTACACTGAATAAAAACAATAATACAGAGTTGTCCACTTTAAGGTTACAGTACTCTTTTAACTGGTTGATAAATGGATAAGTGTATACTGATGTACTGAAGTCAAATAATCATTTTGATTATTTGAGTGATTTATCATGAATACTTGTTCTGTTTCATATCGTAAGCTGTTTTTTTTTTTTTTTGATTAGACAAGAAAACCCGTCACTGTAGGCTGTGGTTACTTTGACTAATCTCACCGTGATTCAATACTGAGTGAGCACTTTATGCAAAGATTTACAGCAAAAGCACAGCACAGAAAAAGGCGAAGAAAAGCAGTAGGAAGACTTTGGTTTACGATACACTAATACAGTGAACTTAAAAGTGATCTGAAATGCCAACTATAGTCAAGGTTTGAGGTTCTGAAACTGAAAAGGGTGTGAGTTTGCAGTGTAAGCAACTCAAGCTGACCTAGAAACAACCCTTGCCTTTGCAGTTACTTAAAACTGTATTCATAAAACTGAATTTGTGTGAACATCAGGGGTGTGATGAAACACCAAATAAAAACCTTTGTGTGTGACTTAAGGTTAAATCTTAATTCAGGTTAAAGGTTAAATCAATTTAGCAGTCAATTTCTCAATACACAAAAACATAGATGCAGGCTTCAGTACATCACCAAACCACATTATGACACCTTTATTTTCAATATTTAACATGTGGTAAGAGAGTTTGTTGACAATATTCAGATGCATCTATCAATGAATTTGAAGTTACAGGAGCTGAACTAATGCAACAACTATTTTGGTATTTAAATTAAATCTTCTGAAATCTTTCACTGCTGTATCTCAAATAATAAACAAATTTAAATTCTAAATTAATTATAAATTAACAAATTATTTCCTTCTTATAACCATTCAGAGAAAAATAATATTGAAAGAGTTGCAACTGAAGTAACAGGGCAGAATCAAACTGAAATACTAGATGCTTAAAAAGCTTAAACATACATTTGGATGTACTGAATTCTTCACTGCATATTGATATGATTTTGTACGATCTGAGATCAGATCTCACCCTTAGAATCCACGAGTACTGAGAGTTTAAGTTTTTGTGAGTGTGTCATTTCAAACCTGTTGCACACATAAACCCTGCAGAGCCACAAGTCGACAGGGAGTGAGCTGGTTCCCATTATTTCCAAGTCCAAGTTGTCCATTCCCATTATAGCCCCAACCGTACACCTGCAGAGACAGGAAGAAAACATAAGTCATTATTTTGGCACTGGATAACACCTTTTATACTTCCACTATGAATGAGACACTCACTTCTCCATTGTCCACTACAGCCAGAGATGAGGTCTGACCACAGACGATACTGACAGCCACCTTGTTCTGCAGGCAACTGGACACTCTGCGAGGTGTAGGCTGGTTTGCTGTGGAGCCTGAGCCCACCTGACCACAGTTGTTGTAGCCCCATGCATACACCTGGCAGGCAAGAAGGTGAGACAATACATTAAAAGGATGGAGAGAGAAAGCAGTTCCAGTTTCATGATAGCTTTTGATTTTTCTGAAAGATGGAGAGTTAAATATCCTCCATTTCTTCTATTAATATGAGAGCAGACTGTTTTATATTACAGATTATAAAGTCACAGAAAATATTGCATGTCCTCACGTGTATCCTCTGCTCCAAATTCCAGCTTTTAGGTCCCCTTAGTGGAAGCTAAACTGCTACAAACATTCCTTAATGTGTATGCAAACTACTTAATGATAAGAAGTAAGTAAGTTGTTGGCTGCAGTGTTTACACAATGTGACACCAGTTAATTTAGTTCATAAAGATGTTTCTAACTGTAACCACAGTCAATCAGCTGTGCAGTGTCCTTCACTAGAAGTGGTTTGAGGCATAATAGATTCCTTATGGCTAAGCTTAGTTCACTAAGTTTTCAGCTCAGGGGGATCAACTCCTGCTGTGATTGGACTTAGGGTCCCATTATGGTCTCTGTGACAAAGCACTTCCTTCGACCAAAGCTGAGTCATTACAAAGGTTTTAAACAGGCTTCCACTCTGCTCTGTGCACAGTTTTTTTCTGTGAAAGTAATTTGTTTTACCCTAGACACTTACTTCTCCTGAGTCAGTCAGAGCCATTGAGTGGTGAGAGCCACAGGACACCTCTGTGACCTTCTTATTGAGCAGGTTGGCAGACACGAGCACCGGAGCTACTCCTTGGTTGGTTGTCCCGTTTCCCAGTTGACTGTAGCCATTATGTCCCCAGGCAAATAGCTCTCCGTCTGAAACACAAAGAGATTAGTCATCCTGCAGCACTTTTTAATCCTACTGTGAAGAGGAGGATTACATATTTTGTGCAGCTACCCTCTGTGGCCAGCAGGATGTGGGGTCCACTGCCGTAGCTCAGGCTGACCACCTTCCGCCCACTCAGGAAGTCCAGCTTCTTGGGTACAATGGTGCTCTGACTGTCCCCTGTTCCCAGGCAGTTGCTGCAGTTTAACCCAAACACATACACCTGAGTGTGGTGAGAGGACGGGGTGGGGGGGGGGACAAAAGACATAACATGTAATGTGGATCAGTGATAAGCAGGGCTAAGCAAAGACATTCAGAGTCAGCCGAGTAGGTAACAGGTCACATACAGGCACACAAACATCAACACCAGCATGCAGCGCTGATAAGAGCTGCAGGTGTAGGTCTCGTGCCATCAGCCCTCCATACCTTCACACACGACTTAGTGCAGCACACAACAGCACTAATACAGAGTTGACAAGCAAGGACAGGAGCACTGGACTAGAGTTTATTTTTGACATTTATTAAAAGACTAACATGGAACACCTATGGAGCCCCAGAGTGTTCAATATTTAATAAATAATTATGAAATAAACAATCACATGAATAAATTATGTAAATATAATAATAGATTTACAGAATAATTTACAGAAATAATTTAAGAAATTATTAAAACTCATTACACTAAAATGATAAATTAAAGAATAAACATCCAAGGTTTGATGGTTGGCGGCCAACAACCTTTTCAGTGCCATAATGAGTTCATATTTTTTCAATACGCTTGTCTTCCTCTGTAACACAGCATCTGAATGAAAATCTTTTTAGATCTGTTTTTATCTCTGGAGCTGCTAAATGCTCCACTATGTTCACCAGCTGGTTGATAACTTTGTGTGTCTGCTCTTTGGTGCTGTGCTTTTCTTTTGTGCTTTTTTCTTTTTTTTTTGCTGAAAACAGCTGCCTGTGCTGGAAACAAGGTTAATGAGAGGGGTGACACAAAACTGTAACACTGACAGGATAATAATAAAGCAGAATAAATGTCCCCTGAGGTGGATTACCTATTGTAAGCCTGTTTTACTGCTGGCTTAATGTGGCATGAACTGAAACCAGTAGCTGCTTAAAAGGTAGAAAACCACTCTAAGCACCCACAGAATGCTGAAGAAAATGACAGTAATATAAGGTAGACATGATTTGTAGGTTAACAGCTAAGCATACTATCAGCTACGTAGCAGTTAACTTCTTCAGAGCAATCCCGGAAGCCTTACATCATCACCCAGAAGGATCAGCAATGACTTTTCCTTGAATGATTAAAACACAACTGCAACCCTGCTTTCCTCTACCTCATCTCACCTCTTCATCACTGGTGATGTAGATGGCCTCATTAGCAGACGTTCCAAACACGCATGCTTTCCGTATCGCAGCGAGCTCCTGAGGCCCCATCAGGCTGAAAAGGGGCCATTTGGTTACATCCACCATGATGTGCTCGCTGTGAATCTGTGGCGAGGGCAGTGGGGTGGAGGGATGAACCTCAATTCAAAGGCAGGACAGAGAACAGGGAACAGGGGCAGGGGGAGGGTCTGGGTGGGCAAGGCTGCCAGTGCTGCAGTTGCTGTTGTGAGTGGATGTGAAAATACACACAGTCAGGGAGAATCAGAAATCTGTCAACCTATATGAACATTAATTCAGTCAAAACATTTAAACACACTGATCTGGGAAAAGAAGTACTACATATTGACACATTACATATTTACTACATATTTAATCTCTAGGAACTACAGATGAAAATTAGCTGGTAGCTAATTCTGGTGTGGCTGAGAGCTTTGCACTCTCTGTTAAATAAACAAATAAATATAAATATATATAAAAAGCAATTTACAGCAAAATCTAAGAATTCTGACTTTTTAAAGGTGTTTAATGTTTAATTGCTTTGGAACAAACAAAGGTTCCACACACATACAATGATTTTCAGGTTAGTAAGAATGATGTTAAACCCTTGCATGATCTCTCTGAGGAGATTAGAGAGCAGCTGAGTCATGTGGTATAACATTAGGCCCAAGCGATCAGTGCTGGTGTGTATAAAGCTGCTCAAAGTAAATTTTGGTCTCAAGTGCTTTAAAATTCTAAGACTGATATATTTTTTTCTCAGCCTCAAAATTAACTATATGAGCTTTTGAATACAGAGTCCTAAGAGTTAAGATTTGGTGTCACGTCCCAAATTATTTAAGAGAGCTCTAGAGGTTTCCTAACCCAGTTAGGAGTCACTAGCAAATGCCTGAGTTACATGCACAGAGGCAGAGGATTTACACTTTACGAAAAGATATTTTGGAAACTATTTTCATTAAAATCACAGCACAGTGTTTAGGACTATTCTTAAGATCATGACTAAGCAGTGAAGCAGGCAGGACTCTCCAACTGCCAACTCTAACCTTATTCTTAAAATAGAATATATCATGTGTTATTTTTGTAATACTGCGCTACTTAGTAGTAGTTTGTGAATGTGAATCAGGCTCATCTTTAGCTGGACAGCAGAGACAAATCTAGTGATGAGACAAATCCTGGAGCTGCTACACAGACACACTCACCTTTAAACCCTACATTACAGCCGGGCTGAATGTACACTGTATACTTCTGTACACTGTGGCATTTGTATTTAGGTACTTGTACTTGAGTATTTCATATTTGGCATTTGTGCTTGGAAAACAACGTCAACAATTATTCAGTTACCAGAATAGCTGCCACTTAATTATCTGTTTACTGACTAATCAGTTAACTGACTAATTCTTTCATCTCTAATAGATATTACAGCACCTTTATCTGTCAGATGTAAACAGGGTGGACTTTCTACTTTCTCACCAAACCATAGACATACTGTTTTGTCTGTGTCAAACTGTTTTTGGTGAAAACAGCTTATGAAAGGACTTAAAGGGGGAGTGTGGTTGGCTAAAGGGTGAGAGGGCCATGACAACTGCCATGGCGTTATGAAATTAAAGAAAAAAAGAGGCATTAAATAAAGGTGGTATGGAAAAAAATACCATTATGAAATAGAAAATGAACTTTAAAACTCTATGAAAATGACATATTATGATTTATATTATATAATAGTTAATATAATTTATTAAATTATTTAATGTCTGGGAAGCCACGTCAGGGAGGTTTCTTGTTTTGTTTTGTTTTGTTTTGTTTTGTTTTGTTTTGTTTTAACGTACGTTGCTAAACTAAGCAATTCGTCATACTTCTCATACCTCCACCTGTTTAATGAGTTACATTACACACCGAGCAGACACGGACCACTTCCCTGTCAAATGAAAACAGTTAGCTGGCCGGCTAATGTTGGCCATTGTTACAAAGGCATTATTCAGCAAACTATCCAGCTGACACAACACAGCAAAGTGAGCGGAGTTGGTACCAGACTGATCCGTTTGGAAAGTCTCCCTAATCTGAGCTAACTTCTTTTTCCACCGGGCTACGGTTAGCAAACTAGCCCCGGGGAAAGCCAGGGCTAGTCTAACAGCTCAAGCATAAAGAAACACGAGAGTTGAACCCGCCTGTTCGTTGGCTCCGCGGTCTGGCGTCGTTAACGGCCGCTGCTGACGGTTCCACCATTGGCACGCGAGTGGGTGGCGGGGCTGTCCGTTTGTTTTCACTTTCAGCTCGAGCCGCCACACTCCTCTCCTCTGACGTTTATTTGCGGAAATGGGGAGGAAAAAATAATGTCACGTGCCCAAAAGACCAAAACAATCGTTTGCAGACGTCGCTCGGACCGGATAGATTAGGACGAATCCCGTTCATTCTAGTAAAGGGTTTCACCTATTTTCCACATAAACATCTAACTGTATGCCGAGCGGGCAGCTGCCCCTAAAGCCCTTAAAGCCCCAGCGCCGATAAAGAGCTGCATGATTTGATTTTGATTTATTTTGTGGTGTGATGGGATAATCCTACCTTGCCCAAAGAGTTTTCGTTTGGTCTACACCAAACGAAAACTCTTTGGGCAAGGTAGGATTATACCATCAGAAAAATACCGTACGGCTGCTGCAAACAATTACTTTCCTTAATAACCAAATTATTGTTCAGTGCATACAATGTCAATAAAATAGTTACAAAACGCTCATTATAATCCACATTATTCCCCGAAACACACGTTAAAATATTCAGAATGCTGTTTTCGTCTTAACAGCAGCCAAAAACCCCAAACTGCTGAGTTCACTATGACAGAAAACTCAGAGAACTAGGACAGTCACATTTTAGAGGCTTGTGAATTTTTGCCATATCTGCTTAAAAAAAAAAAAAAGTAAAATAAAATAAAAACTTAAGTTATCAGTTATCAGTGGTCAGTTATTTTTCTCTCAAACTACTAAACATTAAACTCATCCTTTCCCTCGTCTTTTCCCTGATTTATTTTTCAATGAGGGAAAAGGAATCAGTGTAAAAAATAGTTTTTATATAATAATTTCTTCTGGGTAGATGTTTCGGAGCTCTCTATGATATTACATGATCTTCCAGTGAATCTCCCTGTGCAGAGGAAGATTGTGTAATATGATGAAAATCTCCAGAACAGCTACTAAGTCGACCTTGTGGTGTGATTGTTTTGTCAATCTCAACTCAGAGAATTTCTCCAATGGAATATTCTCCTGCCACAGGTTTGCTGCATGTCAGTTTGTGGATATTACACTTAAGAAATAAGGGAATTTAAATTGGGTTTTGACATAGGCCTACAAGACACGACCTAATGATTAGGCAAAAATGCAAGACCTGCCTTAAGACTCTTAAGACCATTTCAGTTTACATCTCCCTGTGCATGTGCATACACCCACAAATTGCAATCATATTAACACAAAGTGACTGCCACACAGTAAACATGGGGCCTGTGGAATCTGGGTTGAGCGGTGTTAATATTCTACTTGTAGGTCTGTTATCTTACTTTGCACTTTTTTGGTTTACACACTCCATCCAAAACCCAAATTCAGTGTTGGCAGGCCCCAGGTTAATCATTACCCTCCAGTGTTCACCAACACACATGCGTGGATTCAGTAAAAGGAAACTATGCCACTTACAAAACAAACATGTTCAATACACAAAGTGATTCCAAGTGTTCACTGCAACCTAATTATCAGCAGAGAAATTGTGCAGGACAGATCAACCAGCCTGGTGGACCCTCTGCAGTAAATGGGTCTGATATTTCAGAGTGATTAGGTCAACTGACAAACATAAAATTTTCTGTTTGATAAGATTTGATGGCCAGTTTGCCCTTACCCACAGAGAGGAAGTGATAGCAAATCAAAGAGCACAAAAAGACATGAGCTCAGGAGGAAAAATGGTTCTGTCTCTCTGAAAAAGCCAGAATCCATCTTAGTTAAAAGCTAGTCACATTCATGCGCATACATCTTAAATTTAACTAACAGCTAGTGTATGTGTGAATCACAACACTTGAAAGCACGGAGGATCCAGCGGCTAAACAGCAAGTTTATTTTGGTTAGGATCAGAAACACAGATCATGTCCTGAGGGCGAGATGAGAGGAGATGATATCAAAATCCCCTGACTGAAATATGGCAACGATGGATTGTGGTGATTGGTAAGGGCGGGGAGGATGAGTGGGAGAAATGGTGCGTTACAATGTTCAGTGGATAAGATTGGAGAGGAGCAGTTACTCTCAACAGCAGAGAGCAGCATTGACCATTCCCATGGCAAACTCCAACAACAGGGAGGCCGCATATTAATGTAGATACATCTCCCATTTCAAAATTCTCCAGTTGCTCAGATAATCTTTTCTATTCAATAAAACCTAGTTTTAGTTGAAATGAAAAAACAAAAGGCACAATGATTTTCAACTCATTCTTGTCTTTAATATGCACAAGAGTTGAAAGCATCAATGAGCCACCTTAAAGAGAAGAATTCAATCTAAAATTTATAAAAAGATATAAACAATCAGAGGCCAAAACGCTGTCTGTTGCTTTTCTCCTATTATTTTATTTAAAACAACTTTTCATTAGCAAGTAAAAATCTTGCAACAAACATAAGCTTGTATCCAATTCAGATACAAGGCAACGTAATTGTAAATCTTTAAAGTGGCTCGGTCTAGTCTGCTAGTTCATGACTGTACACCCTCTCTATTGTTTTGTTCAGTAATAAACAGCTAGTCCCAAAAACAAGCCTGGGCTGCCCATAACAACCCCACCCAATATTTAAAACCCCAGTGTGACCCCCCCACCCCTGCTTTGACCCCCTCTCAGTAGTTAGCAGCCATCCAGAGGATCATAAAGTCTTCGAGACCAGGGCTTGGGACGGGCTGAGAGTTTGACACCTCAAACCCGAACCCAGACACCAACTGGGACATGGGGACGGTACATTTTAAACAGCCCGTCACCACTACGAAGAGAAGAAAAACACAGCCTGTTCCAATTTATCAGCATGTCATCACAATACATATGCAAGTCAAAAATAAAAACAATGAAACAAAGAAATATTGCTTCAACAAAAAAAACCCTCCCCAGCCATCTTTGACAGTAAGGTTATCGTCCATCCAATGACTGTCAGCTGCAGCAGCTTTGTACAGGCTTTATGTAAATATATTCATATATTCATTAGACGGCAAGGAGAGATACACATCACATTTTTGTACAATTATTCAAATTGAGTGATGACATGTGACCTCTTCATCAAAAGTAGTTAAGTATTGTAAAGGTCAGGACCTGTACTCCTTATACAAGTTTAGTCTTCAGTGAGTATAGGTCCCTTCTGCAGGCAGACATCAATATGCCTCTCAGACGTGTGCATAAGACTGAAGAAAAGGAAAACGAAAAAAACAAAGACATATGGAAGCTCCACAGACTCAACCAGGAGAAGCTGAAACATGAACCTAAAATATCTGATTGAAGAGAGAATTTAAAATGATTAAAATAAGCTTAAGGTCAGATACGCAATTCAGGTTGATTTTAGCTCAATGTTTTTTTTTCTTCCTTTTTTCGTTTTTTTTTTTTTTTTTTTGTTAAACCCCCCTTCTGAGTTTCACATTAATGGGGAGTCCCAAGCAAACAGTTCACTGGATCACAGGGCGTGACCAAGGTCATGCTGCAGAAATGGATGTCCTGTGGGTGGGTGAAGGGGATAAACGCTACAGCTGACATGTTCCTTTTTGCTTAAGTCTCTGCGCCTTCACCTAAAGGTGCTTCCTCTTGTGACAGGTATTCACATCCATTTGAAAAAAAAAAAAAAAAAAATGTTGTCGCTCTGCTGAATCAGGAGCAGGCAGTTAGCAGGTCTTACAGTTGTATGTATTGGAAAAAAAAGAATTATGGCATTTTCTTCACATTTTTTATGATTTTTTTTTAAACAAACATTAAGTTTGATATTTCAACAGAGGTCACATTAAAAAAGTGACGTCATTGAATCAGAAGTCCCGTCAGTCAGTTTGCCACGGAGTCCTCTTTTTGCCTTAGAGCCCTTTCACCCCTCCACCTGCCTCAGGACTCTCCTGGGAGGGCAGTGGGGGTCCGTGGTTAATCATGGCTTAGCTCTGGGATTAACTCTTTAAACTGGGTGAGAGGGGGGTTATTGGGGTGCCTGGCCTTCAGGTATCAGTGTGACTAAGTGTGTTGAAGTGTGTACTTGAATGTCAGTGTGAGTGCGCGTGGGTGAAGTAACACCAGAGGACAATCCAGGGGAGGGAAAGCACAAAAATAAACCACAAACAAACAGCAGTATTTCTTCCCCATATGTGATATGATGGCTTCTAACAGAAGTATGCACACAAATTCTATGTGTCGAAAAGTGTGTAAATGTGTGGTGTGTTTGTGTGTGTGTGTGTTTTGAAATGTGCTTGCGTTTTTGTCTTTGTGAGGACTTGACATTTGGCAATTAAATCTTGCCACGAAGGCTTTTTCTTCCTTCTGGTTTTATTTTTGTGTGATATTTAGAAGCACTTGCAGAGAATACTGACAATCCTCCTGATGCACGTTACCAGATGGTGATGGTGCCTGTTGAGTGACCAGGGCTCCTATAAGGGTTGCCGTGTTCTGTGAAGGATGACCATTTAAAAAGAAAAACACCCCGCAGTGCAGAGGTGGAGGTGGGTAAATCCTTCAGTGGTGAATTTCCATGTTGAAGTGATGCTGAGTAGATCCTTCGGTACCAGGTTGCCAGGTTGGAGGAGAGATGGATGAATGCCTGGGGTGATTACAGAGTACCCGTGCAGCTGGTTGAACCAAACATCCTGGCTTTTAGAAATTAAACTCCTTTGTTTGCATGTTGGAAGCCGGATCAAAATTGAAGGTTCCTCCTTGAGTGGTTTCAGGGATCAAGCTGGGATCTTCATCAATCTGAAAAGGACAGGCAACATGAGACCACAGCAGAAAAGGCTCTGGACTGTGCAGGAAATATAAATGAAAAATTTGAGGTGTAAATCACTGGTGGTAGACTCACATCGTCTCCTGAAAAGTACTGATCAATAATCTCAAAGGCTAGTTTGTAAATATCCTCATTCTCATGCTGCTGCAGATTTTCTATCTTCTCCAAACCTGTGAGGAAAAAAAACCCAAAACAGACAAATATAACTTTTCCCTTTGCCATTTTTAATCACTGAGAACTCACTACTGCAGACAAATTAACAAGGCTGTCAAAACAAGCACTTATTTGCCAGATAAGAAGAAATGGAAAAATTATATACCAAAAATCTTAAAACTCTAGTCCTTGACAAAAAAGCACTGCAACAACTACCTCAACAAAAAAACTGTTTAAATTTACAAGAGGATTAAAACAAATGAAGAGAGCAGACAGAGGCGTAATGCAAGGAACAGACCTCCACACTCCTCAATGATCTCAGCAATAGTGCTGGCTTCGTCTCCTGCCATGATGAGGATATTCTTGAGGCCGTCCAGGACAACCTGCACCACCTGGGAGTCTTTCACTGACAGCAAGCTACAGAATGGAGGGATGACATTCTGCTCCACCAGGAACTCCACCTACACAAACCCACACATACACACCACATCCATACTTGATTACAACATAGGTACATGGTTACAAGTGTGGAACATGTCCTTAAAATTCACTCACAATGACCTTCATAACTTAAAATGGTAATTTTCTACTGAAATTACAGAATATTAAATGACTGACTCACATGCTAGGTTTGGTTTCTGCAGTCAAAATAAACACACTTATTGAATAACTGAAAAAATACACCCCTCAAACCAGCAAAAGCATTTAAACACAAGCACCAGATTTCTACATTGCTGGTCCCAAAGCCCAGCTCACCTGGTCTTTCCTCCCACTGATGGTGAGATTGCTGATGGCCCATGCTGCCTCCTTCTGAGTGCCAAAGTCACCCTGTAGAGAGACGGGCTGTCACTAAGATGTGCACATAGCAGGTCTTTTCTACAACAGCATGAATGCAAGGCACACAGAAAATCAAGGCTACGTTTGCATTCAGTGCCCATTTCATCAATCAAAAGTTGTATTGCTTCTCCGCCTAGAAAACATGGAATGTGTCGATGCAAATGAATACATATAATCTCTGCCAACATTATGCTTTTCCAAGTGTGGAGTCTGGTACCATATTTTAACAAAATGAATATAAAGAGTTTAGGAAGCTTAAGGAATTTCTTTTCTTCATTTCTGCTCTTCCACCGCGAACAAACCTTAGCCAGTTGGTGAATGATCATAGGAATCAGTCCAGCATCGATCACAGCTTGGACCTGCTGCTGGTTCCCAGCTGTAATGTTGGACAGGAACCAGACTGCTTCCTGCAAACAGGCCAGTCACAAATTCAAGATCAGCTCTATATCTTCCACACATAAATATCCTTTCACATGTTAGTAATTTCTGGGTTTGTTGTCAGAACTCTGGTGCTGGCTCCTATTTCTAAGTCTTTTACAGTGGATTCCACATATCATATTTGGCTGTATTCCGTTAACATGGGTATATACTGAACAAGTCTGTAACAATAAAGGCTAAGGAGATTTAGGTGTTTGAGTTTTGTTTTCAGAGAATATAAAGTCACCACAAATGTGAAAATGACCAGTCAAACTGCCTCTAAAAATGATTTGATATTAGTATATGATTTACAAATAATTCCCTCTAGTGAAAACAGGGTGATGAACATCCTTTCCGTAATGACAACATGAAGAGTTTCAGGTTGTGGCAATGATACCTTGTTGATCTTTTCTTTAGGGTGTGTGAGCAGGTTGGGGAAATGTGAGAGGACATCACAGTTGAGCACAACCTGTGTCTGCTCATCTGTCCCTGTCACAATATTTCCCACTGCCCTCAGAGCTGCCGTCTGCAGTTTTTAAAACAAAGGAGAAAAAAAAAACATTAATTAATGGAGACGGAAACTGAAAATAGTCATCTCACTGTAGACGAGCAAAAACAAATGAATTCACCTGAACTTTCACCTCCTGGTGGCTGAGGAGAGGCACAAGAAATGGAACAACTCCAGAATCAATGACCATCTGGATCTGCTCGTTGCCTCCGTCCGTCAGATAGGACAGAGCCCACACTGTGTCTACTAGGATCTAAACACAGACACATAAAACTTATCACATACTGAAGAAGTATGTTGTTAACATTTATACAAATGGCATTTGGACAAGACAAAGGAAAGGACCTTTCTTTACAAACTATAAGAACCAGCAAACAGTAAATGACTGGGATAATCATACTTACATTTATATCGGTGTGATATATTAGCACACAGAGGGCGGGCAAAATCTGTGGGGAAAGAAAAGTAGGTTGTGAGTGGGCTGGGTGTAGGCAGAGGATCAGATGAAGGCAAAAACAGGGCAGAGTGAAAAGACAAAAGAAAAAAAAAATCACAAAGAGGAATTGCTGTCAAACCAGACTTCAAATGGTATTCAAATGGCGCCAGAAGAGCTTTATAGTTACAAAGTCCCTAGGGTGATGAGGCTGATTTGGCTACTGAAAAGCTCTCTGTGACTCAGTCTGCAGTGACACAGTCAACTGCAAAGCAACACATCCATCTGTCTGGCACATGAAAGCCTGCACACATGCACACCCACCCACCTCCTGCACAGTCTCCATTGGTGGTGGTGGATCCTTGTTGCGGCAGAGGTTAACAATGACCCAGGTAACATTGCGGAGGAAGGTAATAGGGATTGATGGGTTGATGAAAGAAAGCAGGGGCTTGACCACGCCCAGGGAGATGACATAATCCCTGCACTGTGGCCCATCACCTGGGCAAACAAGGATCAGAAGTCAACATAACTCTGAAGAGTTGCTTCCACACACAAATATAGAAACACTTCTGTCTGACGATACTTACCTATAATGTTTCCTAAAGCCCATACAGCTTGTTCACAAACGTTTTGGTGGGGGGAGTGTAGCAGTCGCAGGAACAGGGGCACTGCATCTGGACACACAAACATCAATGTATCAAACATTTTCCCAAGGTGAAAGATTGTGCAACTCCAGTGATAAGCTCTGCTGCCTGTTCACATTCAAAGCCAACTGAAACAAACAGAAATCCATGACTGTGTCACAGTTCCTGTCCAGTTTATCTAAACCTAAAACTAAATGCAATGACTTATTAATTAGTACTAAGTTTCCTTTTCTTGATGGTCAAAGTATTACAGACGGAAAATGTCTGATGCCTTTCTAGTAGCCAAACTGCACTTGCCAATTTAAAGTCACACAACCAATGTATACTCTTAGAGATGTTTTTTAAAAGTGCCTTTATAACTATCTTCTCAGGATTGTGGGACATGTACAGACAGAGACTGAACACATGACTTTTATCCAGAAACGTTTGAGGGAGATTTTGCATTTTGATGCAAAAATGTATGAAATGTTTAAGTATTATTTACATATACTTAGATTTAAGCAAACAAATTCTGCTTCTGTAACAGCCAGCTAATCACTGACCATGAATCCTGATCATAGTTCCCAATTCCAGTCATGTTTTTATTAGATAACAGAGCACTTATTCTGAAACAAAGTCATCATCCAAAAAAAACTTCTGTGCTTCACTGAGTGAATAAACATATAAACGCACTTGCTTGGCAGATTGCAGACAGTACACAAACACAGACGGATGGGGCAACATTGGGGAAGACTGAATGTGGGGTCAACTTACTGGATTTAACCACAGCCTGAGTCTGTGCTGAAGTCCCAGACGCAATGTTGGTCAGAGCCCAGGCTGCCTCAAACTGAAGGGAGGGGCTGTAGGACAAAGAATACAAAAACAGGTAATGACATAAAAAAAAAGCTTCTTTAGTTTTAGTTTGAACTGTTTAGTGTTTTCCATAATTGGCTTCTTTAGAAAGAGATTAATAATCAGTTTCCCAATATCTGTGAACTCCTGGTAAAAACAGATTCTGTGCGGTGCATGATGCACCCGACACTGGATTGAAAGATGCAAAACAAAATATTAGAAATCACATAGAAGCAAGTGATCCTCATGCCACACACCAGCCAAATGCTGGTAAATCATGGCAAAAAGTGGTAAGTCTGTTTACCCCACTAAATATTTCAACACACAACCAGCCATGACATGGAGAAAAAAATGCCTGGAGAATGACCTGGAGAAAAATGCCTACTCATTTCTAAAAGATGCCTTTCTAGTAACCAAACTGTACTTGCCCATTTAAAGCCACACAGCAAAGACACACTCTCAGAGATGTTTTTTTTTTTTTATTTATACTGCCTTTACAGAGTCTTCTCAGGACATGTACAGGCAACGCTTGATTGGCACATCCATGACACTCCTTTGGGCAGGACAAATC
This sequence comes from Toxotes jaculatrix, assembly GCF_017976425.1. Lineage (NCBI taxonomy): Eukaryota > Metazoa > Chordata > Actinopteri > Toxotidae > Toxotes > Toxotes jaculatrix. Next base: position 8,250,418 of record NC_054408.1, on the reverse strand, counting down.
TTAGTTGTTGGTAAAGTTATGGTGACCTAGCTCAGTTCCCAGAATCTCTACACCACTTGAGTCAAAGCAAAGTTCTTACTGGTTCCTGGAGTTTTAGATGGAATACAAAACAGTAAGCATGGTTCGGTGCTTTTTGTGATGTAACCAGTCACTGTTATTATCTGCAGACAGATTGGTTTTATTGTCTACCCCATCATCATTCAGAGATTTAATTTGAAGACCTCAGAAAACATATTTTGTCTGTTCTTGTTCATGTCAAGTGGTGCTGGTTTTCATGCTGTACATTTCATTGTAATTCTATACCTCATTACGTCAAGCTGAGCGGGCTTGGCTTTCTGCCATAATGCTATGGCAACATAGCAGACAATTATTTTCTCTTGATGGATGAACATGGGTTTCTCTGCATTGCTGCATTCTGCACAAACTTAAAAATAACACACTATTCAACATAAGTTTGTGTTCCATGTTAACATGATGCCATCTGTTGTGGGTTGTCATGACAAAATCCTTACAACTTCTTCCTTAAATGTTTTTCAGCCCCAACTATTCATTCTCCTCCCTCAGTGAACACAAGGTCCTGGGAATTGGGGAACTCCAAGAGACAGGAATGCTGTTATATTTGGCTTGGCCTGGACTGAGAGGACCAGCCAGCCACCCTGCATGCCTCCACACACTCTCACGTGTGGACACAGTAGGATGGATACACACACACACGCACACTCACAGAGCCTCTGTTGCAGCGAAGACTTGGTGGAGCAGCATCAGTAATCCATCACAAACTGCACAGGAGTCTGCAGTCTTATCAACTAGAACACCCAGTGCATCGCGTGAGACATAAATAACACTACAGGCAAACACAAATTGTTCTGGAAGCAAACTTACTTGTCATCCCTTTCCAGGCATTTGACTAAAATGGGCAGGATGCCAGACTTTATCAAGTCATCAATGGGAGGGTTTCTGTCACTCGAAAGCAGTTTTCTGACAAGAAGAAGGGAAAAAAAAAAATCTCAAGAACTTCATGTATAAAAACAGGCTGTGTCTGTAAGTGTGTATTCTGTCAGTCACTCACCTGGCTGCTTGTACAGCACTGAGCTGTATCACTGCATTATCACTGGTAGCATTCTATAGAGACAAGAAGCGAAGGCCATAATGAATGTTAGAATAATAAGCCAACAATTAAGAGGCTGCTGCTAGTACATTTGAAAAAGGCTAATACACTTGTTTAGATTCTTATCCATCACACAACCCCATCAGGGAGTCATCTGATTGGTCCCAAACTGATTGTGCAGCGTGACAAATACCCCAAACATAAAGCCAGTCATGACGAGCTAACTGCAACAATAAGAAAAACTTGTACACTAACACTTGTGCACAGTACCGTATAAGGGAAGGATTGAAAGATGTGAACTCTTACCTGTAAGATGGCATCAAGTGTAACATTTTGCTGCACAAAGAGAAATGAAGAGGAATATTAGCACTGTCATAATTTGAAAAGCAAAGCATCCATCATCAACAGTAACAACATCAAGAGGTATGACTGAAGACACACAACTGCCAACCAGCACAAAACTGAGTATTTTCTTTATATAATCAGGATTAATAGTTAATATTGATTTGAGGTGGACTTATGGATATTTTTTGAACAATTTATTTTATCTTAAATACTTTTGCAGCATAAGAAACTAAAAAGATGCGTAAGCAATCATACCAAACTTAACTGTCCACTCATTAGTACTTTACACATTTGTTAATATAAAGGTGATAAAATTGTTTACAACTCTATACGGAGATCGCCCACTGCATCTTGGTATCTGACATGAAAATTAGCAATGAAGAATATGCAAAATGCTTCCTGGCTTTTCAGCTTTCAGCTGACACAGGTGAAGGAAATTACAATGAGCTGCACCTTCTCTGTTTTCCCTGTAACTATGAACATCCGATAGGACTGAAAGTAATTAGTATCCACTTCCAGGCTAGCTTTGGTCAGCATAAACATCAAGTGATATTTAGGTCAATATTTTATGTTACATTAAAGTTTCTCTACTACTGCACTGGCACAAAAAACTGAATACCTCATAATTTTAACAATGATGGTATTAGCTTTCAATCACAGCTCCCATGAGACTCTGACAGTGCTTCTGTGCCTGAGACAGAGAACTAACACAACAGAGGTAACAGAAACGTTGGATGAAATGGACTGGACATGTGGTGTCACACACTCACTCAGTCCAGTTTTTGATCAGTACTCTTCTTTTCCTCTCTCACTAAGGTTTCTGTGGGCTACCGAGAATGCAGTTTCAACTTGAAATTAAAATGCACATAGTAGCATATTCTGCTGGCAATTCCTCATCATGTCATTAATCTACTCAAAGCCCTTCATAAGAAATCAGTGGCTTTGAAGAGAAATCTATTTCTCTGCCCACACACAGCATATTACATTATATAGAAAAACTAGTAGCACGACAGAATGCCACAGATTGCTCTTTGCAGTCTTAACAATCATGTTCTGGATCTACACACCACAAACTTGATTAACCAAGGTACATCTGTATATGCTCTACAGTGGAAGTACAGGATAACCTTTACATGAGTGAAAAAAGAAACAGTTAAAAGGGTTAATTCACACAAATAAACAATACTGCTTCGGTTTTGACTTTACTAGCTTTGGATTTGAGATATCTGCATCAAATTTGACTTGATTTGAGATCTCTGGTGCCAAGGCAGTTCAATAGAGGTCCACAGCATTTCACCTGTGCTGCTCAAAGCAAGGAAAACTCTAGATCAAAACATTTTCCTAGAAACATTATTCTCATTTCTCAGGATGTTCCACAGAACACGCTATCAACAGTTTAATACATTTTTTTTCAGTAGATATACTATCAGCCAAGTACGTGGATATGCAATTGCTTTGAGGAGCACAAACAAAATTCCATTCACCTTAATTGTACTGTGGCTGTGGCAGAAGTTTTAACAGCAGATGTTACAAAACTGAAATCTCAATGGACAGACATAACTAAATAAAAAAAAATTACACTCAAACCAGCCATCTAGTAGCTGTTGAGGAGCCCCTAAATATATCCCAGAGTCTTCCTGAGCAGATGGCGTTTACCCAGTTGTCATGGAAATGTAGATGTTCAAATTTTTATTCCTCTAAGCTCTTTAAGAACACTTTTTAGCGAGTAAATGGAACAATTACAAATTTCAACATTTACAATTTCACAACAACAGGGAAAACTCCATCTGCCAAGGAAGATCATGTGTTATGATTTAAAGCTCCTGAATAGCCACTAAATAAATCTTTTTGTGTCACGTGCTCTTTCCAAGATCAAGAACGAACTCTCAACCTCAACTAAGGAGAAAATGTTTTTTTTGTAATTTGGGTGAATTGGCCCTTTGAAGCTTGGAATAATAAATATTACTGACTGAGAACAAGCAAAACATGAAAAGTGATATTTAATTTTCACTGTAAATGGTTTGACTTGGCAGGAAATCCCACTAAAAATATAACTCAAGAACATATTTTATTCTTACTGAAGCTGCTCACATACTGTTTCCATTGTGTATCACACAGTTTAAGAATCACATTAAATACACTGCCTACTTGATTTTAACCCTTCTGACCTGTTCTCCAGACAGTCCAGTATCACTACATCTCTCCCGCTCAAGCACATGCCCCAACACCCACACTTACTCCTTTGAAGTCTGAGTCGACATCAGAGTCCTCCAGACTCTCCTCCTGCGGGACATTTCTCTTCTTCAGTAGATGCTCATCTCGTTTGTTCTGACAAGAAGACAGAAAAGCAATGAGGGGAGGAGATGAAAGTGTTCATTAATGAATTCATGAATTCTTAAAGTAACGGACCACCTCAAGAACATTTTTTCTATTTTCCAAACTTTTACTTTCTGGAGTACAGCCCTACATGTTTGAAATCTCATTCAAAGATGGCAAATCAGAGAAATCTGCCTGCAGGGTTATCTACAAAGCAAACACACACTCAGGACACTGAACCTTAACACACTCTGTAACCCCCCCACCACCCAGCACACATTCATTCAGTGTCAAAATACATAGACAGACATGTACACAGAGACCAGCAGAAATACCCACACATCCCATAAATTTACAGGGCATGTGAGTCAGTGGTAGGAGGAGATTCCCTTGCCCTACATTCCTGTGCATCATACTGATGTGCGTCACTGATGACTAATCAGCTAGTGCAGTGCTTCTTGCTGCTCTGATCCAGCTAAATGGAATGTGCTAGACTTGAGACCACCTCAGGACTCCACAGCAGTGACGCTCTGTGTTTTAATACCCCTGGCTGTGACACTGCTCTCCAAATGTCTGCTGATGGCTGTGCTGCTCTACATGCTTGTTTACCGGCACTTTCAAAATTTCCCTGAAATCGCAATGCTAAAAAAGCGTGCCTTGAGTTTTGTGCACTATTGAATGAATTACCAGCTCAGTTGGCACAATAAGTCATGCCTCTACATGTCATCTAAATTTCCAAGTATGATGTTTAGATGCTGTGATTTTCTCGGTGGTGTCAATTCTATGCCATGCTGAGCTGTGAAAAACACTTTTGTAGAGAGCAGTGACTTGGCAAAGATTCATTTCAATTCCTACCATTTTGTCTGACACCCAGTTCCCAGAACCAGAGGGCACCTTCATCTCCCACTACCTACATACTGCTTTCCTATTCCAGGAGAGGTAGGAGTAGGAACAACTTTGTCTGATATCACAAAACTCAAAATATGGACCCCACTAAAATGATAAGTAAATATGCTGTAGACATTCATGCTCTCTAGAGGAATACCACTTCTTAATTAGGATATTTGTAGTGGATATTAACCCCCGAGGATAAGTCATACTGACTGAGTTAGCACTTTACTTCTCAAAGTCATCAGGTACAATCTATACAGAAAATTCTTCATTAAGAAAGAGACTGATTTAGATCGGCCTTCCTGTTGTCAGATAATCACATTTAAACAGAAACAAAGAACTATAAACCCAGCTAGGATGTGGCTGATCTATTCATGTGTTACGAACCCAAAACAGCCTCCAACGGCATGTGAAAGTGAAAACAACTGCAGACCCATCAGCAAGTTTACAAGGTGCATGACAGAACTTGTGTCTCAGCACAAAAACAGAAAACAAAGACAAAGCAACACTTTAAAGCTATTAAAAGTCAACTTCTACTACACTGTATTAAAATATTTAAGACCCATAATTTCAGTTAGAAATATTTTTTGGAGAGTGAAGACACTCCAGGTGCTGAGTCTGATCTTACCAGTCCAATCTTACCAGGCATCTTCTTGAGGATCTGCGTCACATCTATGACAACAATCTATGGCTGGTTTCTGTACATTTCTTTTTAGTTTGTATACACAAATCATGATTATATTGACCAAATTATAGTGATAAACAACATGACTTGCATTTTCTGGATGAGGTTTTGTTTGAAATATATGAGCACTGGTAGAAAACTGTGCAGTTTTAAACACCCCCTGCTATGAAAACAGTGTTTATATTCTAAAATGTTATAGCTCAGTAACTGTAAATGACCTGACAGAAAAATTGTAAAGGTGAAAAAGGAATAATCAACAGATTTAGAGCTCTCTGCAGGATGTAGGACATGGTTCTATCAAGAAGAAAAGACACCAACATGACCTCAGACGATTCATCACAAGATGCAAAACCCCTTGAAGGCCTCACGCGTTGAAAAGCCAGTTGGTTGTGACTCACAGTGTACCACAGCTTCTGTCAAACGTGGTGGTGGCATGTATGGCTGCCGGTGGAACCAGCTCCCTTGTGATCACTAATGAAGTCATGGTTGATGGCAGCGGCATGAATGCATACGTCATGTCGGATCAGATCAAAGCGAATGCATCAAATCTCTTTGGACAATGCCCTCATAAACCTGCAGCAGTACAATGATCCAGAACATGCATCCAACACAACCTCCAAGAATGAGTTTCACTCAGTCAAGATCAGAATCGAGGCAAATAACAAGCAACAAGTGAAGACGTCTGCATTCTGCGATGCTTTTGGGTCATAGACATAGGTGATAAGTGACTGCAAACAGCGTGCACTCATAACTGAACGTGACAAAACTTCTTACACTGTTCAGCTGATGAAGAACACCCTCAAAAAAAGCTGAAAGTTGACATTTTAATTTCATAGTTGTTGTTCCCTTATTAGTCCATGATGCAGAGCGAAGGGCCCAGACAGAAGTAAAAGAAAAAGTACATTATTTGAACAAACTACACATTGTACAATGCCAATTAAAAATATGCCACCCCGCACGTTTTAGGCCAAGAATCAAGACAGACAATAGTGCTTCAATAGTACTTTGCCAAAAAAAAAAAAGAAAAGGAAATTCCTCTTTCTTTTCAAAACCATCACTGTATTGGTATGTTAACAGTGGAAGTGCAGCAAATAAAAAACTAACACAATAGTCTGGTATAAAGAATAACTGATCCTAGCCCAACTTCTGCTGCAGTGCAACATCATTCAGCAACACACTGAAAAACTGAATACATTATGGATAGAATATCTCAACAAATACCCCATTTTTCTGCAGAATACACAGATTGACTGAAAATTTCTAAGATCTTGGTGGAATTGCCAGGAACAGACCTTCAGCATACAAACCATTGGGTAGAACCAGCATTGGATTTGGTTTGTTCTCTAACAAATACAATCGTACGGGCTATGACTTTATGTAGGCTGCAATTTAAAAAAATGTAATTTGCTGTAATTTTACTTCTTTCAGTTTACCAAGGGACAAAAAGAAACCAGCCAATGATGGTTTCCTCAGGAAAGAAACATCTTTCAGTATCAGATAGATATCCTACTTGAAACAGTAGAGAGTCAGGTGTGGCTGTAACATGTTTTTCTATCAAGTAAGACAGAAAAACATCACATCATTTGCAGGCAGCTAGTGTGCACATATGTAGTTGTCAGCTGTAAAAGACTGACAACTGGCAGGTAGTAAACAATAATGTGGATCTCCCAATGCAACCCTACCAATATTTTCAGTGCGTCAAGCTCCACTTGTCTGGAATCTGAGGCAGTTTTATAATAGTCTGACTGAGGCTTGGTGTATGTGTGTGTAAACAGATGGCGCATCTTTTCTCACCTTTCTCAACTCAACTGTCACCTCATTTCGATGTCTTCTCATAGTCTGTAACAAGGAAACAAAAAGAAAGACAGTAAATTAGAAAACTTTTGTTTTGACATTTTTGAGAAAATCAACCATTTCCTGCTGAACTGAACCTTTTAAATGGACAACAATATGGAACAATCGGTAAACTACAAAGAAAATATGAGAAAATGTTATCAAATTATATATCTTCCATTAGATTACACAAGCCCCATTGATAAACAATTTAATTTCAGGATCTTATAACCATTTAAAATGAGAAAACTTTAACAGTACTGGGCAATTACATTATTTTCTTTTTTTCAATGCAGGCATAAATCTTTGACTGAATCCTAAAACCTGAAACCACCACCACCACACTTGGTAAGAGTAAGAGATCTATAAAACAACTCAAAAGGAGCACAAGGGAGGAAAGGCAGTTTAACTAATTGCTGTTTTCATATGTCTGTTGGGTTTCCAGTTCATCCTGAACAGTTTGAGATGGTCTAACATCTTGTGACTGTTTGAAGAGGTTCATGTTGCCTTCCTAAATAGCCTCTTACGTAATCTGGGGCAGTCATAACTCAGGAGGCTGCGGAGCAGAGATGTGTCTCCCAACCACTGCAAAACAACAATGCCACTACATTGACCCAAACAAAAAATATCCTTTTACAGACACCAGAACATTAAAATACAACAGACCAACCTGACTGTCAAGAGAAAATACTGCAGCCAAATTCACTAATATTCACGTAATTTGCCTAATGCCACTTGGCTGATGTCTGTGAAGACAGTAGAAGCCTTTTGGGTTTGAGAGGTGAGACATAAAGTTATATACATCTGATGGTTGACGCATCCAACCTAAATACAAAGTTACAATAATATATGCTTACAATTAAAAGAGGCACCACAGTAGATAGTCAAAAACAGAAAACTAACTGATATGTGCAATTTTGCAAAACAAGAAAGATTTGATTTTGACTTGACAATCCAAACAATAACCATATGTTTTATGATATCCGGGAAAACAAAAGAGGAGCTTTTGACCTAGGGCGTATGAGACTTTACTGCTTTGCAATTCAAAGCTGTTCCTAATAATGTCAGAAATGAAGCCCAATCTGTTATGCCTGACCTAAATAAATAAAACCCAAACTGTCATTTTTTTTCCCTGCTGTAGTCTGAGTCATCCCTTTTGGAAAACTCAAATTCATACAGAGGCTCTCAAGACCCGGGTCAGACATCTAAGATGCCTGAAATAGCATCAGGAATGTACTTAGCAAAGTCTGTCTGTTATAGTAGCCATGTGCTTGTCGCACTGACTGAGTTTCAAAACAACTACCTATGGGTTCATCAATTTGTGCTTTCAGGCACGAAACTCCAATCAGCACCCTTTTCAGACATACCTTTGTTTGCGGATTACCTCAGGATTAGCAAAAGATCAGAACGACCCAGCCCAATTAGACAGAGTTGCATATATATAAATTATATGTAGAGTGTATATATATATATATATATATCATCTATACAAGTGTAGATATTTGTTACTTCCTTTTGACAGCTTCTTTTAGGCCATCACTTTTAGCTTCCCTTATCTTGGCTTGTCTGAACACAGCCTTAGCCAAATGGTTTGGTCTGCATGTCAGTGAGCACTACTGACAAATGCTGTCACAGAAATTTATATTTAGACCTCTTAATTGAATGATGCTGCAAAACCCAGCGTTTTAGGCTGTAGATCTGCCAGCAGGACACATACCGTTGGTGTTTTCTAGAATATGTGACTTGCTAGTAATGCAACAACACTTACCTTTTACATTTAAAACTCTATTCTATTCTCTCTATTCTACTGCAATGTGTATTTGGAAAAATGTCTAAGCATAACCATTATGAAATTTGAGAGCTAACCTCACAACGTTAGGCCAAGTTACATAGTACTGCTAGCTAAATGTAATCAATCTAGCATGCCTATTTCTCACTTATGAATTCGAAACGAATAATAACTTCATAGCATAAATTGTTTCCGCTAGCAATTTATTTGCTGTTTTTCATATCAAAATGAACCGTAAAATTCAACTCATCGCATCATTACCGTTCAGCTAACTGTTAGTGACTTAGCTAGCTCAATTTAGCTGGCTCACCTGGTATTACATGCTAGCTTTTTGCTTGACAGCGTTAGCAAGCTAACAAGGAGGGGCAATGTTTGGTTAAGGTGGATGTGGACCAACCGTGTAGCGTTAACTCACCATAATCCGACGATTTACAAATAATGACAAATATATATTACATTCTCAAGTTAACATTGGTGTTACTTACAGTCAGATGACTGTAAAAGACAGTAACAGTCATGACTAGGGTGCCGGCCAGGCCCAGCCTTGCTTGCGACCGGTGTCCATCCAACTAGCTTAGTTAACGTTAGCTGGCACTGACAGTTTCATCGCCTGCCCTTAATTCTCTCATTTCCAGCGGTCTAACTGTAATGTTGCTTACTCTTAACAAACATTAACTAGATAAGATTTGTAGGCCGCTGGTATTAATTTGACAACTATCATCACAATCGCCTAATTACTGGGGAGTTTTACCGATAACCAGATAGGCCAATAAGCACTTCTGATGGCGAACTCCTCACGATAGCTTAGGTTAGCTAGCTAGCTGGCACTCAACTGCAGCCGGGGCCAGGCTCCCCAACGAGGCCCACAGACTGTCGCTTTCTACGCAAAACTAATATTATTCGTGTTGTTTACAGTCGCATTTAAATGTCAGCTCACCTCGACATCACGTCCCTTATTTTTAAAACTCTTGATGCGGTGGTTTTCCAAGCCGGCGTTTTCTGCCATGGCTGTATGGGGGGCTTAGCTATTACTCCGGCTTTCGGGATCTCCTCAGTGAAAGACGAGGCACGGCAGCTCCTGTGCTGCTGCTGCTGGGTACGGTGAAGGGGGGAGGAGGAGGAGGACGTAACAGATCGCAGAGTGAGGGGAGGAGTTAATGCATACCTCCTTCACGGCCTGTCCTGGTTTCCACGGCTTCCTCGACGCAGTAATAATAAATTCATACCCACATTTTATTGGCCCCAGCAGAGATCTTCAGACGTGGAAGCTGTGCAGAGCAGACGTCGTTTTTTGCGCACAAAACACTATAGATGATACGCAACTTAACCACGACCTAAAGACATTACACGACTCAGAAAGGATGCCTCCAGACACAAAAGTTTAATGAATCCATATTTGATTTTTTTTTCTTGTACAATAACGTCATTAGTGCAAACAAAGACAAGCATTTGAAATATTTAACTTTCACACTTCAGCAGCGGATATGCAATGCCAATACAACACAACAGATTGACATTTTTCACGACATTATCTCTAATCAGAGACAACCAGCACCAACTCTGGTAATATTCTGATATTTAGAATAAATACTCCATAAAAAGATTTCAGGACAGAGAAGTGTGGGAAAACTAAAGGACTGTTCATAGAAGCGATTAGATAGGAATCGATTTTAATGGATATTACTCTCAGCCATTTAAGAAATGTTTCAATTTAGGAAACATTTTCCAGCACCATCACCTCAGCATACCTCAGTGAGAAGTGTCAACCTCAGACACTAGCTTTCCCCCCGGAATGTGCGCTGATTTGCTGGAGTTAGTATTTTAAACCATAGCTGTGTCAACTCACATTGAAACAGTGACATGAAGTGCTGCAATATCCCCACTTTTAATTATATTTTTAAACAAAGAAGGCAACATAAACATAAATTTGATATTGTTGAATGATGTGTAAGTACCCACAGCTGACCCTCAATCAGTCAACAAACTCTTGATGGCCAAAAACAATTACATCTGTCAAACCAAAGAAATATCGCTTTGATGTGTGATTCGAATAAATACAAATAAATATAGGGCGTATGCTGAGATGTCAGTTTGGCATTTAGGAGATTACATTATGAATAACATGACCATAAAGCAAAGACAATCAAACATGGCTTCTGATCCTGGCATCTAAACACAGACTTATCAGCAGTGTTTCAGTTAATACAGGATTATTACCACTGATACAAGGTCATTATCTGAGGTTTCGACCGGCATAGACTGTAACAGCCCATCACAGCAGACCAAGGATCAGAAATCCACACATCTTCAAGGATACTCCACCGTCAATCCAGAGCAGCAGTAGCGAGAATAGTCAGGGGAAACAAAACAACAAGCATCCAAGCCACACATTATGATCACATTCAATCAAGGTCAAACTGTAGTGCCACAGAGGTTGCTATGAGATATAGAGGGGGACGACAATGTAGAGAGGGGCTGGGGCTGAAGTGCTCCTTTAGAAGATTTGTTGTTCAAAGAGGATCTTCTCAAATCCTTGTGGAGGTGTGTGATAGAAGTCACTAAACTGGCAGTCTAAGATGGCACTGTCATCCACTGCAACAATAGAAGGGAGAGCACAAGTTTAGACATTGTTTACATGTTAAAATCTAAAACCCATCTTTTTCTTTAAAGCTAATAAACAAAAAACTTAAGCTAATCTGCTTCATTGTGGTTTGGTCAGGCTTCCATTGACAGTCGCCAGGCAACATTACCTGATAACATTAGGTGATATCATATTTTGATCGAAATATTGCTTCATGTCATCGCCTTTTTCAAATTGATGCTCATGAGAACAGACTAAAACATGCATGCAAACATTTTTCATGTGCAATAACCAAAACTGTTCTAAGTTATGCTTCCTTCAAGTGCCCCACTAAGCCATGACAGAGAGCCGGTATGCACAGTAACAGAAACCCTGGAAAGAACTCATGTAAATAAAAAAGCAGTTGTTTTTAATGTTATCAATTACACTTCTGTTTTTCATGCTTTGAAAAGCCATTAGCTGTGAGAAAGTCCTATGATTTGACCAGAAAGCCAGAATCAAAATTGTACAAATTTGGTAAGACTTAAAATCTTTGCGTGCCACAATGTTATCAACTCAAATTTGGCTTTGAATACCTGGTAGGCTTAGTAATTGACTCATTATGCAAATCGGTTCTCAGCTAGAGAAGCAGCACCACCCCCGAGGCCCACACACTCTGACCAACTGGCACACCGATTTACAGTACTGTGGCACTGTTATGTTTACCAGTTATCAACTGGAGGTGTGGTGAGGGAATGTTTGTAGATGTTAGTCAAAACTGTGTTACTGTGCCACTGCAGCTCATGGAACTTATTTGGTGAAAACTTTTTATTTTGGAAGCACATACCTCGCTATTTTAAGGTTTTCCAATTGCCAATTTACATATATTTTTTCATTTTTATGCAGTCTGTGGAGGTTGTCCTTGCTCCCATGGGGCAGTTCAGTTTATGTGAATGCTTATTAGAAAATAGTGTAGAAAAAGTGAGAATAGTAGAAAAGTGAGAACGCTAACAACCAAAAAAAGTTTGTCTTGCCCTTTGGAGAAGGAATGATATTATTGTACAAACGCAGCAAAACGGAAAATAAAGTGGGAGGGTTTGACACGATACTTATGAAAGCATAACTGACATAAACTTTCAAGTAGATTTCACTGGCTAGCTCAATATCAACCAATGAGAGAAAGACAGTCAAGAAATCACCTGCTATTGGCCAGAATAAAACCTGCTTGTCTTGATCCTTCGTGGTATGACTGCCCCTTACTGCTAAAGGCTTTGTTTTGATTAGTTCACATAACTCACCCTTGGGTAAGTAGAATCTGCTTGTGGTCAAATAAGGGGATTAAAAAAAAACCCTAATGACCTGGACTGACCAGTGTTATGTAAAAATGTACAAAGGCAGCCCTCTAGTGGAATTAAATTGTAACTGCTATAATGACATTTGTGATAAAGCAGCTCTGAAGTCAATAATATTCACATAAATTTGTTTCAATTATGAGAAACTTTGTCCAAAATTTCCCCAAGATGAACAAACATTGGTCAACTAGTCATCATGCCAAGCCAATACATAAACTTACCATAAACAACTGGGTATACAGTGCCTCGGATCCCTGAGGCAGGACAATGCATGTTCTTTCCATTCAGATATAAATTCAGCTCCACATGGTCATATGTGATGCCCTGAGGAACACAAACCAAAATGGAACTGAGCAATGAATTTTGCATGCAAATATGATTACTCATTTCAACCTGGTTAAATTATCAGAAAGAAAGATTCATATTTGTGATGCAAATATGAAGCTGAATCTATTAAGATAATACTATGCACATAAATGTTGCATAGTAAAGCCAATCCGTGACTCGTGAGAACTTGCATGAGGGTAACCCTGCTTAAGGTCTTATATGAAAGAAAGCAGATGTCTCATGATTGCACTACAGATAAGCACTGAGCTTCTTTCCTATTTTCAGTCCAAGGCAAGAGGAGCAGGAAAGGCTTGGTTTAGTCAAATAATATAGAAACAAAACCATGTATGCATATAGTTCATCCTACAGTATTCTTTGCTTTCCTCTTAAGACTTAAGCTTGAATTATAACTGTCAATGACGCTTCTGTGCAAGAAGAAAATGTGTGTCACACAAACTGGTCCATAAAAACAACACTAAACATTTTCTGGTGGATTTTAGGATGTTGCTGCCTGACAACATTTTTTTAATATACCATGGACTTTGTATGAGTTATCCACACATGTGTGCACATTTGTGCTGACTGAGCAAGTAAGTTAAAGAACTGTAGATGCTCTTAAAACTGAATAGAAATTCAGTGTAGCACGGGTCTTTATGGTGGCCTCTTTTGCTGGAGAGTTAAAATTACTCCAAAATGTGTGCAAATGGCCTGAATCAGTTAAAAACAATCAATAAAAGGCCTGTGTATTGAAAATATGTCAGTGCTGAACAAAGTCAGAGCGTGTTGATTCTGGTCACTGTTCCAGGAATAAATGATAAAGTGAATAGATGACAGTGCATGTGGGTTTTGCACACTGCTCCATGACCCTGAAGCCTATTGGTCATATACACTCCCTAACTGACTGTCAGCTCATGACCAGTCACAGCTCTCATACAATTAAAGTTTATGTTTGTCAAATTGCATATTTGCATGCAGGGATCACTAAGTGGTGTTAGCATCTTATGAAATCTTGTGCCATGCAAATCAGTTTCAAATGTCCAGCTAACCTCTTGGTTCAGCAATGTTATTACAGTAAAGCCTATACAAGTCAGAGGTATAACTTGTAGTTTGTGGTGGTAAAAAAAAAAAAAAGTTTTTATTCCATCTATTCATTGATTATCTATATAGCTTATCCGTTAACCAGTTACTAGGGAATTTAGTTATTTATCCTATATTATATTTCTTATTATACACCATACATTATCAGCCAAAAATGAACACATGAAACATCACAAATGTATTACATTTGATGAAGGGAATCACTAGGGAAGGCACAGAAGGCAATCCAGGCCACATAAGACCATGTATTACAATGTGACTGATGCTGTCAGCCAGCTGCTATGGGGAAAAAAAAGAAAAGAAAAAAACAAAATACCAATTTCTACAATGGGTCTCATGGGACCTGCAGGCCAGCCTGCTGCAGTAGGCCTCTAACAGATGATTAGTCTCTAGAGGTTAATTAAGGTTTTGTAAATACACGCAATCTAAGGTCACATGCTTGTTCACAGACCATGAGATAGCTCAATATGTCTACAGACTAAACTGATAAAAAGGAATCTAAGCAAGTGGTAGTACAGCACTTTTACTCTGCACGAAATCTTTTCAGCACCGCTTGGCCTGCTTATATGATTCCTATTCATTAATAATTTTAGTGTCGATATCTATTTATGCTTGCCAGTTCGGATATGTTAGACAAGAGCCACTGATAATAACCCATTCAAAGATTATGTCATCAAACTTAAATTCAGAAGCAAGTAAAATAAATTTTGGACTTACAACAATATCACCCTCCTGGGGAAGGCTGTTTGCAGGTAGGCGATTCTTCTCTTCATTATTATGGTACACAGACCCATCATGCCTCAGGACCAGGCTGTTAGTGTCTCTGCCCAAAGGCACTTGATTAAGATTCACTTTCTGTGTGGCCACACCTATTCCCCACACACCTAAAGACAAAATAAAATTTGCAAGTCACTAAAGTAGCTTTTACTTAAAAACTCTTTTAATACAAAGCCTAAAATGCATTTATATCTATGACAAAGACCAGCTGCAATAAAGAGTTAGTAGGTGAGATTTAAATGCATAGCATATTCGCACATAAATGTTGCATAGTAAAGCCAGTCTGTGACTCGTGAGAACTTGCATGAGGGTAACCCTGCTCAGCAGATGTCTTGTGGTTTCAGATTTTGTCCTTGTAAGTAAACAGAATCCCAACAGTTTTACTGCAGTCACAAGATAGTGCAGCTACTAAAAACTACAGTGTGTCAGAATTAATAAATGCCCCTAGGAATGCACCAGAAAATGGCAATCAGGAAGGGAAAGAAGGCAGGAGAAGTATAGAAACAGGGTTGTCATCAACTCAAAATCAAATGCATACCAGTGGACTGGATCTTAAACTCAAAGTAACTTTTGTTCTGGTGCAGAGGGGCATTGGCCAGACAGCCTCCAGTGCCACATATTCTCCGGCCACTCTTTACAATGACAACATCTGTGCCTGGAAGACAAAAAACAAAAAAACATTTGCAGAATACAATTTGCACCTCAAACACATACAATTCATAAAAGCAACTCTGAGATGAAACTAACAACTATACTCATTGTTAACTACTCTGTCAGCTATGTTTCAGATCAACTGGTGAAACGCAGGAAATCGTCACATCTGACAACCTGTAACCTGAGAATGTTCGGGATATGTACTGGATTCATGGCTGCCTTGAGTTTTTGGAAGAGTATTTGTAAAACCTTTCAGGGTCCTATCAATCCCTGTCTAAGCTTAAGAAAACCTCTTCAAAAAGGAAGATTAATTAAATACGGTTCAGGTAAATCATACCCCTCAACTCAAAAATGTGTTTTGATTATTGTTTCTTCTCTTGTATGTCTGACCTTCACTGTGCAGAATGAAAGTTTCTGTGTATGACTTTATCAAATGTAAGTAAAGGCATGGTTTTGTGACAGCACAACTGGTTTGAAGATCAACTGTGATACAATATGCAACTTGCACGAGTGTGATGTAAACACTTGAATCCTCCGGTGCACATTTTCAACATTCACAAAGTTGAGTATGAGACACTGTGTTTCTACAAATAAGTTAAAAAATGTTCAAAAAAATTGATTGCATATTATCGATAGCTTCTGGATTTCTCAATGAAGGCGAACAAGATGAACATTTTTAAGAACAACTTTTTTAATACGACTTTTTCTGGGAAAAGCATTTTTCAGAAATGTTAGACATGTCTGAAAACACAAATTGTGGGGATCTTTAAAGTTTAGTTACTGAAAAAAGGGGATGTAAATCCTGAGTTATCACGCGTGTCTTAGGTCTAACTGTAACAGGGAAACGCTCAGATTTCACGACCTCACCTCCATGCAAATTCAACCACCCTATGCCACAAGAAACAAACAAACAAAAACACAACGAACAGAACAGCTAGCTAGCTAGCTAGCTAGCCAGCTAATGGTAACGACGGAACTATCAAACCATCGTGACATAGACACAGCCAAGTAGACGTGTGTGGGCATAAACTGTCTGTACAGCAGCAGAAAATTAAAGATAACCCCACTTACCCATGTGGTGAGTATCTAACTGAACCGTGGGCATTTCTTTGAGGGGAATGTGCCCCGATCCGCCATCTCCGCAGCAGCCTAGACAACACGTAAACATCGCAGCCATTCTTACCCGATACTAAGCTAAACATCCGGAAACAAACTCAAACCGTCAAACCAAAGAGCGCTTGGTGTCATAAAGCCAAACTCCCCTCACACAACAGCGACACGTCGCGGCAAAGGTGGGAACTGCATAAGCCCCCACCACCCCACTGTATCCAATCACAGTAGCTAAGATAGGCAGTTGCTCCTGATGGCATGGAAACAAGGGAAGAAAATCAAGGTCAAAATTTCTACACGTGACTAAGTAACTATTGGATATCGAAGTTACATAATCGCAAGTGAACAGAAAGTGAGTTTTAGGGGGACATATATCAAATGTTTTTTTAATGGACAAATGCCGAATTGGTCATAGGAATTCATTACTGCAGAGCATCCTCAGAGGTTGATTTGGACTGGCTGAAGCATAAAGCCAAAACAGTGTCGCTGTTACTAGTCTAATCTCAGTTTCTATGCGCACACAGTGACCAGATAACCAGCCACTAGCCTGTTCAGTGCTGGGACGCAGCATTGAAGTTTACTTTTGATATCAGTTGATGCACTTAGGCGCCTTTATCGTGTTAACTGTTTACATGTGCACATATTGACAGGTCCCCACACGAGTGACTGAAGTGGGACAGCCTAAAAGCCTGCGATGCCAAGCTGGGACTAAAACCCAGTTGACAGTTTTTCACGCTGTAATGTTTTGCATAGCAACAGCCCCTCCCCCATCCGACTGGCAGGGATCCTCTGTAAGTTACCCAGCAGGGACAAAAACGTAAACAAGCCCCAGTGTTCAAAATTAGGCTCTCAAATAAGTCGGAATACCAGTAGGTTTCAAGCTGGTGGCATCATATTTCACCCCTGGATGTACGCATGGGCAAACACAGACGTATCAGTGTATTTTAAGTTTCTGTGCGGCACTGAAATGGTTAAGTGTATACCCGGAAAGGGCGAAGTCTGCACAGCAACAAGCGCCATGATTGCGTTGCACTGTGCGTCTCAGCAGCTGGTGAGTGATTCTTTTGGTCCAGTAGTTGCATGTTACTATGCGCTTGCAAAATCTGTCACAGCCCTCCTTCAGTACCTTGCCAACAGGAGCAACGCTAACGCGAACCCCGTTTGTCGCTAATTTGTCGCATTGGATTGGTTAGGCGGCGGTAATTTAGGTCTCAGCTCAGCTAACCACCGTCCTGCCATTCTGTAATACAAAACTAGGAGAGAATCGTTTGCTGTTATAGTTTATGTCTATAAAAGTTATCGGCTATTTTGACTAATAACTAGCCTGTTTTTGGCGACGCGGTGTTTTTTTTTTTAAGTTTCTCACAACGACAACTGGTCACAGAGGGACATCAAAGGCAGGATGTTACTTAACATTAGATTGGCAAACGGAGCCCTGGGCAGAGCCCGTGCCAACCTTTTGCGCGGGTACAGCGATGCCAGTCAGTTTCACTTTCAGGATGGGAATACTCCAGACACAGCTGGAACATGACTGCAAAAATCTGTATCCTTTGCGATGCTACAGCATTTTCGTGTGTAATTTATTGCCGCTGCTGCCTTACGTGGCAGCATCTCTCTGAGTGTGGGTGCGTATTATGTAGCTTATTTTATTAAGTGCTTATTTATTGGGCTTTTATTTAAATGAGGCACCGATTTGACGCCCGGATGATGTGTTTACAGGACACCATGGAGCAGCTAGAAGAGGAACTTACGTGCCCAATCTGCTGCGGTCTCTTCGAGGACCCACGGGTCTTGTTGTGCTCGCACAGCTTTTGCAAGAAATGCTTGGAGGGACTCCTGGAGGGGAACCGGGGTCCAGCTTTCAGAGCACCTTTCAAATGCCCCACATGCCGCAAAGAGACCCCTCACAACGGCGCAAACAGCCTGCAAATCAACTATTCTCTTCGCGGAATAGTGGAGAAGTACAGCAAAATAAGGGTTATGCCTAAGATGTCTGTTTGTAAACAACACTGCAGCCAGCCCCTTAACATATTTTGCGCCACGGACTTAAAACTCATTTGTGGGTTTTGCGCAACTACAGATGACCACAAAGGGCATAAATTCTGCTCCCTGGAGGAGGCATATGAGCGAGAGAAGGAGGCGTTTGAAGAGCTGCTTCACGGGGTGGAGAGCTGGCAGAGTGCAGATATTCTGTCCTGCCTGGAGACACTACAAACCAGTAAGAAAAAGGCTCTTAATTCGGTGACCAAGGATGCAGAAGAGGTAGCAGACTATTTCGACAGACTCATCAGTGCCCTTGAATGCAAAAAGAATGAGATCCTCTCCGATTTTGAAACACTGAAGCTGGTGGTGATGCAAGCGCACGACCCGGAGATCACCAAGCTCAGCGCAGCGCTGGAGGAGCAGAGACGGGCGCTCAGCATCGCGGAGTCTTTCAGGAGCGTCTCCGACCCCCTGTGCTTTCTGCAGCAGATGCAGGAGTTTCGGGAGAAGTTTGAGCTCCTTCAGGAGACACCCCTGCCCTCCCGGAAAGAGATGGACGTCGGTCCCCTTGTGCGCAATTTCGATGTGAAAAAGTGGGATTCACTGAGGCTCAGAGAAGTGGACAAGATTTCGGTCCCCCACGAGAGTGGATCATACCGAGTCGGGGGCTCCCGGATGGCAGCGCGCAGATGGATCGCCTTATTTATGAGTTTGTTACTGCCAGCTCTACTCCTGCTGCAGCCGCACAACCTTGCAGCCTACGTGACCTCGCAGCTTGAACCATTTCTCACTACAGTTTCCTCACACCTTACCCACACTGGTGTGTGCTTGCGGGAAATGACTGACATGTGCACAAGTTTAATGGGTGCAGGCCAGGAATGTATCGTGAACTTAATTGACTCCACTGTCAGTTTTATTGGCAGTTGTAAGTTGTTTTAATTACTAGCCTGTGGCATCTCATCCACTCATAGCTACAAATTGTTTTCCGAGTGACCCGTGAGATGCACAACACTAGCGACAGATATGCACCTGATTACATGGAAACACTTGTTTACTCAATTGATTACCACTACTACTTCTGTTTTCGCCTTTTTTTTGCACAACTTCTCTGAAGCCATAGAATCAAATAGAATTAATCTTTACTCCAGAGGCTGTAGCCTTCATTTACATCAGACAGACTCTAATTCATATTTCTTTCCACAAATTATTCTTTTTAATACAATGGCAATTTTATACTTCTCCGAGATTATCCTAAATAAAACTGAGAAATTTAAGACACCTCCATGTTTGTTTTTATTTAGTGTGACAGGCCACATCAGGCACGTATGTAGGGACAAAGGCGAGCCAGTGAACTACGCAAGTGAGCACTTAGAGTGATCCATGGCCTCCTCCCAGCAGAGCGAGTCTGCACCACGGTGATGCTGCAAGCTCTTCAAGGTTACAAACGTTGCATAACAGGGCCCGTGTGAAATATTCTGCAGGCGGCAAACAGTGCAGGAGGTAAAAAACAAACAAATAAAAAAACGCTGACCGGTGGCATCATGTTGTTTTCATGAAACCCAAAAAAATGACAGCTGTATTTTTTCTACCACTAATACTAAAACTTAGGCAAGGCTACATGATGACTTTATGCCTGTACAAAATTTATTTTCAAAGGTCCATGCCACTCATTCGTTGCACGACTTGTCCAGTTTATGAAGTCATGCATCTGCAGGCTGTAAGTTTAGGCCTATTTTCTGCTCAGCACCTGAATTTGAAGAAACCTCACTTGTCAGCCTAAAATCAAAATTCAATTGCGTGAGAAAAGGGGAAGTCATTAAAATTGTTTTTAATTCGGCTTAGCTCAGTGAGATCTTTGGCTTGTCCCCAACAGTGGTCTTTATTAAAATAGGTCAGGGCTAACGGACAATGAATTGTGCACTGATCGTTTAACACTGTGATTTATGAATTCCCCTGAGACGACAGAGATGCATAGTTGAATGAATGAATGAATGAATGAATGAATAAATAAATAAATAAAATACTAAGATCAGACCACAAAGTGAATCCGTGATGTCACCACTGACCATAATTCAGGATGTACGTCATGGCACGCTTGTACATATATATAGCCTCCTGTTGCCAGGCAAATATAGGATGAAAATAAAAGTACCACACTACATTAATATTTCAATTGTGAAGGCACGCAAGTTTAAACATAGCGTGACAAACGTTTAACTCAGTCCGAATTAAGAAAAACTGTTTTGAACAGCAAATGTATGTATCTAAGACTTTTATGGAAAATTACCATAAAGCCAGTGCGCACGGTCATTCACCTCAAACAAACGTGGGCCTGTGGTGAAGAAAAATATAAAGTCACCATCTACATAATCACCGTACGTGACTAAAAAAAACAAATAAATAATAATAAATAATAATAATAAGTGAACAGCCTATTTAGTTTATCCCGTGTCTAATAACATCCCAGTATAAGGTCCCGCACTCCTGCACCCTTTTACACTGTGGGTCTGAGTGTGTGATGGTAACTTAAGCGAAGATCAGTTTTATTATTCCTGTTATTAAAAATGATTTTCAATGTCAATCCCTATTGATATAACATTTATTTTATACAGAAATCCATTTTCAAGTCTTCTGGAAAATATGGTTGCAAATTATGTACAAGCGCAAACAAACAGGTGTATAATTCTACAGTTGTGCAGGTAGTTAAAATATGCACGACCTACATAAAAGCAGGTAAATATAGTAGGTAAATAGGTAAATAGTCACAACGGCAAAAAAAACCTGTGAACCTTAACAGGTGTAAGACAAAATTTGGAATTTCAGGCCACACATCACTATCAAGATTGCTTTCACATTTTCATGTGTGCGGAGTTTGCAGTTTTTTGGGTTTTTTTTCTAAATACACTACGTAACCCAACATACTTCAGATTTAAATCACTACACTTAGGAAAGGCTAAAACAATTTACTCATTTCCAAAATTACTTTAAGGTTATTGATCTACACGTACACGCGCATACACACACACACACACACTGTCCAATGCATTTTCAAAGTCCACCATGTAGCGTTATAAAATAATGCATATTATTATATTCAGGCCAATCTTCGTTTAAATTAAAATAAAACGCCTGAATGTTAAATAAATATACATCTGATCTAAATCTTTTTTCCATTTGCAAAACTGCAAGTCTTTCTGATTAGGGGAGAAAAAAAAAGCCTTTTATGCCAAATGCCAAAAAATTCTAGTTTATTTAGAACCGAATTATAGAACATAATTATTAACAGAATTATCAATAAAAAAAGGCCCACAAGGCCAAATACAAGAAAATTGATGCCACGTATATTTGTTCAGTGGACAGCAAAATATTACTGGGCCTTTAATTATGTTATCAGAAAAAAAAATCCATGGTCACTATGAAAAAAATAATCCCTGAAATAAAGCATGATGCCACGAGTTTATTTGTTTCTTACATTTTCATCAAAAAAACTGGTCCGTGCGACTTTGTAAACAGGTGTAACCACTCAGCCTGCCTCTTATCTGATTTTGAAGTTTTTTTTTTCTTTTTTCCGTATAAGTTCACCTGGAGCTTGCAGTCCAATGTTTTTTTAACGAAAGTCGGTGATTTACCAGCGGTTTCCACATTATCCAAAAGGCCCGCGAAACGACGTGATTTTAGTCATTTTTATTAAACACGTCAGATTTGGGATTATTGTCATCGGATGTCCTGGTATAACAGAGATACCTACACGGAGTTCGCATGCGCTTAAAATGGAGGCATTTAGCAGTTACGGGACACTGAACCATTCGTTACAGCAGCCGTGCACGGTTATTCTTCTGAACACATTAATATATGAAGTTTCTAAGCATGAGACAGACACAATATACGATAATCTAAAGCGACTGCGTCGTTCTGAGGAGCAAACAGATGCCAAAGACCGTCAGGCTAATCGGGCCTAGGCCAATTATAAATGGGTCTTACATCTTAAAAAGAAAAAATATCCTTGAAAATAAATGCATTTTGATATTTCAAAAACAACTCTGGTGTTTACTGTTTACAGTACGGCGACTGTAATTTTACTCCGCAGCAAATCTGTCAGTCAGGGCTTATGCTGAACAGGCCGGACATCCCAGTAGCGCTGCAGCAAGGCCACGCAGGCCGTGATGTACACGGTTTCTTCTTTGTGGGCCGCGATACTACTTAAAGCCAAGTTAAGAATTTTCAGTGTCAGCAAAATTAACACTTCAAGTACAGTTCAAATAGGAAACTAATATAGTAAATGCACGGCATTCTGTTAAACAGAAGGTTTAGCATGTCGTGTTCAAAACACAATACAGACAAAACCCAATTTAAATTTTTATTTTTGCAACTGCGCAGGCATAACAGTGAAACGTAAAATGATGGTGTAAACACATTTTAACTATCAAAACAAGACCGCCTTGAAGATTAACTTAAAATCTGTAAACAATGTGCGTGTGAGCATGGCTTAAGCAAAGCTACTGTCTGACAGCAGCAGGATTGTGTGAGTACATTCAGTGGTTAGTCGCACTGATTGAGAGTGGTCTGCTTTGCTTCAGCAGCACGATCAATACTGGAGGCTTCAGCTAGAGTCTTAACTCCAATATTTACGTGCTGCTACAGTAAAACGACCAGCAGATGAGAACTATAACTTTATTATCAGGAAAACAACCGTCTATGTGGCATTAATGTAGACAATGAGGACTACCACATATGCAAGAGTGATAGTAGGCAAGCCAGCTTCAGTCATCACTGAGGAAAGGCAACAGGTTGAAGAAGTGATAGGCGACAGCCAGGTTGTATATTCGGGCTTTACTGCTGCAGCACAGTATGGCCTGCATCTCTGTGTAACCCACAAACCATTCCGTGCTGCTACAGCATCGCCAGAACTAGTCTCGGTCCCTCCGTTTCCAGCTCCTCTCATCTTCTGAGTTATATGCACCCGCATCATCTTCCAGGCTTCAAGTGCTTACCACATTGTACACTGATCGGTATAGACTTATTACCTATCATTTATCTACCTAAAAGACGTTCAGACGATCATCAGCATCTTTTTCAGATCGAAGTCTCCTGTCCACGCTGAAAGCAGGCAGAGGCTCTCCATCTGAAACACACACACACACACAAAAAAAAAAGACAGAACTTTTTAATCCTGAGTTCAGTCTGTCAGAACTGCAGCGTTAAATGTTAAAGTGCACTATATGGCCAAAAGTATATGGACAACAGAATATCACCCTCGTATGGTTGTTGAAAGCCTTTTTAAACCATGTCCATTAATACGCTGATGCTGCTGTAACCGCCCCCACTCCTCTGGGAAAACTTTACACAACATTTTTGAACCTGGCTGTAGAGATCTGAACCAATTTAGGCACAATGTGAGGTTGGACATCAATGCTGTGAGATCAGGTCTGGCTCAATGTCAGCTTCCAGTGGGCTTGAGGTCAGGGCTCTCTGCAGGCCAGTCAAGTTCTTCCAAGATCAGAAAGTAATTTCTTTTAGATCTTGTTTAATGCACAGTGGCAGTGTCACGCTGAAACAGTAATGGGTCTTCCCACAACAACTGAAGCACACAGTTGTCTACACCGTCACCAATGCAGCTGAACATTACATGTGATTGCATTTTAGTATAAACAGTCAAGCTAATTCACATTTAAAATAAGCTTCTGTCTTTGCTAGGAGTAAAATCTGCACAACTTTATAACATGTAGGAGGAAAGACTGCATTTGCTAATCTGAAAAATGGTTTAGTAGCAAAGCTAATGTTCCAAATGATTTTACAACACTAATAAGGTGAAAAAATTCACACTGGTTTGTGTCAGCTAAGCATTGTGAAAACAAGGGGGGGGGGGGGGGGGGGAGGCAGAGCTGACAGGGAGAAAAATAGAAGTCTGTACTTTGCATGACTCAGAAGTAAATCAGCTTTTCTAAGGAGTCAGTGTACCACTATAATACAGTGGCATTTCATGTCCAGTAACACACACTGGTGCTACCGACAGATGTGACCCGAGTTACCAAGATGGTTACTTGTCAGAGGGAGAGTGCAGTTTCTCATTCACTGGTTGAGCACTTTTAAATTTAAAGATAATTACTACTCCAGTACACTCAGATAAGTGTTCACTCAACAGAAACCGCTGCACTATGTAAATTAGGCCGAACATATATGTATATGTTTAAAAATAAATAAATAAATAAAAATAAAAACATGATGTCACGTGGAAGAAAGCAATTGAGAAAAAAACCCACTTTGCACACCCACAGTTTGCTCATCAATACACCATGATAAAAAGTACCTCTTCCAAGTACAACAAGAATGGGTCAGTTTTTGATATTGATAGGTTTTAGACCATCCTGGGAAACATCAATTACATTTTAGATTCTTAAAACAAAATCTTCTTTCACAAAACCTTGTTAGGATGCGAAGGTGTTAAGAAACCTTATCCGGATAATAATCCTGTAGGGGATTGGGTCCAACGATTGTGTTGCCACTAGAGGTCTCAATGGACCTGTAATTATGACCTTGGTCTGAAATTCTGACAGGTACCAGATAGCCTGAATCTATTGACACCTTAACACATGTCCTTCACAAAAAGAAGCTGATGAAGAAAAAAAAAGTGCAGTTCTTCTGTCTCTCTCTCTCTCACACACACACACACAAATTGCAGCACAGCTCAGACTTCTTTAAAAAAGCCATTTCATTAATTTACTTAAAGAAAGGTAACACTAACAACTTGTAGCTTTTATTCTTCTATCCCAGTTACATTGATGTTGTGTAATGGAGTTGCAAACTAGGGATAATTTATATTATATATATAAACAAAACTTATTAGGATTATAGGGTTAGCTACACTAAGGCACTTCTCTCATTGTACACTGTCTGACATTAAAGTCAGAAGCTAAACACCTGGAAAAGAACTGTATTAATTCGGTTGTTTTCTTGTTTCCTCTAGAGGTCAGAGTCCCACAAACACCAAAAGGCAGTTTTCAAATTGGTCCCTGCTCTAAATTACATTACCATGCAACAACATCAAAACTTGTGCAAAGAAATTGTTCACTGATAGATTGCACAAGCAACAGATAAGATGTGTAAAGGTCAGAAGTCAATCTAGAAACCTGTGGCATAGTTTGGAAAATGGTAAGCAGTTACTATATACACTGTGTGATTAATTAAATAAAATTTAATATACTATGATGCCTAGAATTTTCATCAACGTCGCCTCCAGTGATAAATGTAATTCTTGGTGATGAACATTAATGATTACAACTGAAATCTGTTAGGTAAACAAAGGTAGAGAACACAAGTGTAACACTGCTGTCTACAGTCAGACACTTGACAGTAGCCGGAGGGTAGGAAGACACTGAGGACCAGTGAGTACCGTTTTTTTTTTTTTTTTCAATTGGTGAGATGGAGCCTGGGCCTTTAATTACGCATGACAGATATGCCACAACATAAAAAATGTCCTACAACACGGAAAAACATGGTACAAGCTAATTTACTATGAAGATTAAGCACTTCCTCAAGAAAATATAGTTTTCACTTAGGAACCAATTTTACAAATTATACTTAGCATCTCAAAAATTCATCTTTTTCACAAATCATGCATGGCCTTTGCAAACTTTGGTGTAACTTGTAAATGACAAATTATATTATTTAAAAAATATGTATGTTCCTTGACAGCTAATGCGGTTACATTGGTGCAGGGCCCTTTATGGTGGAGCATAGTTTAACACACAGCACAAGGTATCCAAAAAAGGTCAAATAATTATACTCAAGAAATTTGATATATCAGTCATCCCATGTTGTTCTGCGGTTAATTCACAACTTCACATCAGCGGGGTATTATTGTCAGATTTCTGGGGTATGGTATATATGGGTCCACATATCCTGGCAAAAAAAAGGGGAAGCAATGACAGCTATTGGAATCAGTGCCTAATAAAATTATGTGAGCAATAAAAAAAATTGTCAACTCAAAGATTTTAAAAATCAATAGTTTGTTACATAAAATGCAGAACATCTGCTTGGTTTAACTTCTAAAAACATAAGGATTTTCAGCTTTTGTCCTTGTAAACTGAATCACCTGTTTTAGCTGTTCAGACAAAATAAGAAATCTGAAGACATGAGTGGGATCTGGAAAAGGCACCTGCCATCTTTTCTAACATTTGAAAAACGAATTAATTAACAAATTAATATAAGAGAAAAGGATAAACTGATCTAAAATTTAAAAAAAATGTTAGTTAAGATAAAATTATAGACAGATATTTAGGCAGCTAATTTATTTTCCTGCAGAAAACAGCCTCTGTTGCCCATCCACTTGACATTTTACACATGTGGGAACACATGCTGTGTATTTATATGACACAAAGAAGAAACACACAGTAAACACACTGTATGCTAACTTGGACTCAGAAACAGAAAATCAGGCATATCATTTCCAGGTCTTATGTCATTTGTACATTCCTTCTTTTAGCTCATTTACTCAGAGGCCCAGACAGTATTGTATGAATTAAACCAAAGCTGTCATGAAACAACCATTTTACACTGTCCATGCTTATAAATTACTAAACAAGCATGCTCAAATGAACTAACCAGGTAAGGTGTCTAAGCTTCTTTTAACCTGATAATTTCTTTACAAGTCCTATTCGAATTGTTCACATCAATGACTCTAACCTCTCCCTATTTTTCTCGCTTTCCTTTAAGGAAGCATGCCCGGACATGTCACCTTCACTGCTCAGCCTTTTAACCCATTCCTACAACATTTGCTCCCCATACAATGGCCTCAAAGAGTCACCTGACCCTGAGGTTGGAGGTCAAGTAACCTCCTACACCCCATCGGGAACAGGGACGTGGACATGACAACCCATCACCTCCCTGGATCAAGTGTTCTGGGCTGGCCTCTTCTAGCCTGTGTTACACAGTCTTCTGCCTATATAAGCACACACACTACGGGAGATCTGCAATTACATCCTAAGCTGTCCCATCTATCAACATGAAAAGATCCATGCAAATTTGAGTTTCTCATTGTGTTCATAATGCTGTCTATCTTTAGTCACTGGAGCATGGAAGGAAACAACTCCAACTGCCTACTTTGACAGCCATAACAATTAAAAACATTACTGATGAATATTAGTTTAAGAATATATGTAGCCATCAGTCCAAGATACAGTGAATGTATAAGCAGTGCAAAACCATTTCCCTACAAGATTATAAGTCCATCACTTGTAAAAAATATAACGCAGATAAACACCAGGTGTCGGGCTAGCCAAATCACTGTTGTCCTGGGTTTGGTAAGACAACACACACAGTACAAATTCACTATTGTATACTGTTTCATCGGCTACTGGTGCACCATGTACACAGCATGCTACCTCTACAATAGTAACAGCTAATACAAAACAAGTTCTCCCATAATAACGAAGGAACTGATTGTAAATGATGGGAAAAAATAATATCACCTTTTAGCAATAATACTTTGAGAGGGTGTGTAAGCCTAAAAGCAACCCAGGAGGCACTGAATAGTTTTATTGTTCATTGTAGAACAGGGATGCTACCTATGAAGTACTGCTCTGTTGCACACAAACACCACTACTGTAATGGCATGTGTTAATCCTAGAAAAACCTGTTACATTTGCACACCCAGCAAAACATGTCCAGCAGAGCACAGGAAGAGCGAGTGGGATTCCCTGGAAGTTGCAGGCATTATCTTGTCAACTGAATTTTAGAAAACTCCAGAAACTTGCGAAAACGCATACCTGAGATCAACAACTGAATAACCCCATTTCACAGGACACTAGCAGATATGTGAGAGTGACCTCTGAGTCATTTTGGCACTCCACAGGTATACACCACCCCCTCCATTTACTGTCAGGTGTGACTGTGACAGAAGGACTCTTTGCACTTGAGGTACACAGTAAATGAAGAAAATTATTCTAAACACTGGATTAGAAATTATGTTTTAAATTTAATAAATGAAAAATGAGAAGCATCATATAAACAATGTCTACAACTGGCTGGTTAAAGAACAATAATCATCTAACCAGTAATGCAATGACTAATAAGACTATAAATACTATAATAAACTGTGCTGTTTTGAATTAGTTACTCAGGGCATGCCTTACAAAAGGGCAGTGAATGTCTTCAAAGATTTAATAATGACTGAAGTCTTTTTTTTTTTTTTTTTACTATTTCTAGTGTGGACAACATCATAAGGTTCCCCCAAGACCAACAGCAGTGTCTCTAAACACACCTCTCTAAACACACCAGTGTGTCCACAGTGTGTCTGATGAAATATTTAAAGCAAACACACAATTGCTGTTCCTGCTCCTACTGTAAACAATGCGTTTCAACTCAACACTACTATTCTTCAGCAAATCCATTTCTGATCTCTCCAGTTATTTACTACTTCATTTGAATCATCTCAAGCTTCCTCCTACTGCCACGAAAGACAGAGCAGCAATAAACAGGATGCAGACAAAGCAGTACACTGTGATGCAATTTCAAAAGTACGACATGAGGACCTGATTTACACTTGACCAATAGCATTAAACTATAAAAAGTATGGCTGCAACCACCTAAACAAATTAAGTTTTGATAACTCTCACAACCCTTAACATGTCTACCACAACTTTCTTTTCATTATAGTCAATCACCATTTACAGAATCATCAGTAAGACTGAAATTAAGATTCAATAAAGTGTGTACTGCATGCTGTATGTGCATGGACACATAAGCAAGAGGGGAAAAAGAGGAAGTAAAGTGTGAGAGTTATATGGCACACCCATACACTCATGCACCAATTACACAAACACAGACTATACTTGGTTTTTTTGTACATATTCCAATTCAATTGCCGAGACTGAATTCAGATGCCTACATTACTCTAGTTCACAGTTTTAAAATGCTTGGTAAACATGCATCACAACTAAAATCTCTCATACTAAAAATAATAAGGCTTTCAAAAGAACTTCAAGTTTTGTTGTTACACTGCTGACTGAGTTTACACATTGACACAAAAAACAAATAAAAAATATAAATAAATAAAACAAAGTGTACTATGACTCTTGCGTATGTAAAAAAAAATAATCACGAAGAAATTAAGTAATTAATAATATTTATGTTGATTTTACCACATTCCTTGCTAGGCTTGACCTAACCTAACCTACTTTCAACTGTATAGGCAGTGACAATTACACACCAGCAGATCGACATTAGTTACAGCAGTAAATCTAAAATAATGACTGTGAATATTACTCTTGGAAACACATCAAATTAGTTGTCTGAAGCAAACATTTGAAACTGACCAAATAAGACACTGCTGGTCACACTGTGGAGTGTCTGGTCTCTGTGCACCCAATCACACTGCCTGACTGTGGAGCAGGGGGTGAGGTGCGACCTGCTTACCAAGTTAAGGCTAATAAAATAAACACACAAACCAACCACCAATATTTTAAGATCATTATAAATCTTCTCAATCTAATTGCTTACACATTGATACTGTGGGCTAATCAAGCACCCTCAGGTGAAAAAAAGACTGGTGCAGCAGAAATGAAAACACCATGTGTGTCTAGTCAGAAGAGGCATAGTCTTGCTATGTCAGATCTTACTGCCAGTGCTGTTGCAGGTTATCATATTACTACCTAAAATTTAATTATCAAGCAGAGTATTCACCAGCACTCTAACAGCTGACGTATTCTTCCTAAACATGCTGTCCAAGTTCATAAGTTCTACTGTCACTACCAGGAAAAAATATACACATATAAAAATAAAATAAAATAAAATAAAAGAGACTAAGCACCTTTGTGAGTGCAACAGACAAAAAGATTTGGTTTTTAGAGAAGAGTGTTTGAGCTTTTGAAAATTTACAAACATTTTTAAAGCGGCTAATTGACCAGCCTAAGTACAAAAGTGTTCACAGCAGATGATCTTGCTTTAGCATGCCACAAAATCCCACTGACTTTTTCAACTTACCGGGTTTACTGAAAATGTGGAAAAGGATACACAAACCACAACAGCAGTTAACCGCATAGCTGACAATTATTTAAAAATGTTAATGCCATCTCTATAAACAGTTTTTACATCTTTTTACCATTTAATGAAACAGGTGTAAAGCTCTATGCACTACAGTGACGCAGCACATTCTGTATGCAAAAAATCAAAGCCAATGCAAAACATATGCTTGTAAGAAGCATGCAAGGACCTGGCACCCTCATTTGCTACACTGCTGCCACCAGTGTTATCAGCCTTAACTTACTGGTTAAATACGTCAGGAAAAAATAAACAGACACTCATTTTCACTTAAGATCGCATCTTAACCTAAGGTTTACCTAGAACAACTAGTATTTAGATTATTCCAGAACTAAAATTATGTCTGCAAGAGAACTGACTGATGCATATAAAACCGTTTGACAGTTTCTATTTAATGCTGCTGAGACATAGAACTGAAACCAGGGCCAACTTCTGGAAAATAACCAACAAGACCCATGAAAACCTGTTCCTATCACAGCAAATTTGAATACTATAAAGTTTGTGCTGAGTGGTGCAGAAAGAAGGAAGAGAAGGGTGGGGGTTCTCTGTAGCCTGGCTACAACACATGTGAGCAAGTACAAGAAGAGAGGCACAGTTTCACCAGGAAATGGGGGTGGGAGCCCATTTGCCGGAGGGGTCTGAGAAGACAGAATGATGAGTCACAGAATGTCATGCTAACAGTCTGAAACAGCACAACGGTGCTCTACAAAGAGAGTGAAAAGGCAAATACCAGAGAACGGAGGGGAGACACAGACCTGTAGCATTTAAAGGAGATTAACTGTAGGCACCACAGGAATAAAAACTGTTAAAATACACCAGTACTAATCTGACAATTGCATACAGAGACAGAGTCAACAATGCTGTAATCCCTCTTCAAAAGAATATGAGAAAAATATTTACACCCACTTCACCTGTATGAGCACAACAGATACACATTCTAAAACCAAGTAACCAGAGTAAAACTTTATATATTACTAAGACTCTTGATCTTCAATTTCCACTTTGACAAAATGCTAACACCTCCCTTCTAGAGATTAGTGTAGATCTACAAATTCAGATATGTAGTTTTTAATAAACTACAGTATCAGCAATAAGGAGACACTACAGTTGATATTGTAAAATTGAGTACAAAAGATGGCTTTCATCCACACAATTTGACAAAAATTTGTTTTTTTAATAATCACTAATGCTGCCCCAACTGAATTATTAAGTACCATGTATAACGTGTGTATTTTAGCCTTTTTCCATTTTAAAAAATAGTCTGACACTGTGAATCATACTTTTTTTTTTTTTTACATCATTTGTCATTTTTTTTAATCTACACTTTAACAGCCAAGACTTCAGTAATATTTTCTCCTTTTACATTATTAGAGCTATTTGACTTCCTGTCTTTAAAACTGCTAACAGCTATATGGCTAAAATCATATGACAGACTGACAGGCAGACAGTTTCAACTTGTAGCAAGAAATAAGCCAGCAGATGTACTTAGTTTGTGAATATCTTAGTGCATACACACATGCATACACCAGAGTAGTAATATCCGAAATGTTGTGAATCCATGCTATAAAAAAACATTAGATATTGGGCTCTGAATAATTACTTCTCAAAAGTACTAATTTACACCCATTCTATTTGGTAATACGAAAAACAATACTTCTAAATACACCCCAACTTGCGTTTAGACAGTTAACAAACCCACACTTAGAGTAAAATGAAAACTTGGGTTAAAATATAATTTGCCCATCCATTTTAAATACACCATGTGGTGTAGATTAAATATCAACAAATTTATTTATCCCTAAAGCAGATAATCACATGCCTGTCACATTTTTAAGTCACCATACTATTCATTGTGTTTCATACACCCACAAATTAAAGTTTTCTTGTCAGTGACACATCAGATCTCATAGTACAATAATTTCCTCCTCCACCTCTTTACTCTGGTATGTGGCTGTGAAAGATCTTTCCCTATCACATCAGCCAATTTCCCTCCAACCAAATGCCCTCAAAAAAATAAATAAACCAAATTTATTATATGGGGTGAGCAGTTTCAGTGTGAAAATGCTGTCCCACCTCTGCAACATTTTTTTTACACAAAGCCTGCAATCTGTGATTTTACTTAAGACAACTACACTTAAAATTATGGTATTTAGTTACATCTTCAGTCGGGTCATGCATAGCTAATCAAAGAAGAAGTCTTTTCCTTACTGCTGCAGAATACGTATGAAAATAAAAATCCTGGAAAAATGCTATTAGTAAGCACACTGTCAGATGTGACTGGCCAAGGAAACGTATTCCAGGCAAAATGAACAGAAGTGCCCACACTGTCTCACATTCTCAAGGTGGTTAATTTGAATAAGGAATTTTTTGCAATGTGAACATGATACTTGACAATGTAGACGCCTATTTGTTTAAATAAATGTAACACTGTAAAAGATAGGAAGGCCTCACATTATGTAACACATTAAACCGATCTCTACTTAGAAGGAAGTAGAAGGGGCGGGTTTAGACGCACAATTATATGGAGCCTCTCTTTTCCTCTTATGCTTTATTAGTCAAGTAGTCATGTTCATGATGAGAAGCATAACGCAGCATAAAATATCACACATACAACCTCAACCGTAATTACTGATTAGGTCCGTTTTGTCACTCCTTATTAAACCGATTAGACCACGAGAGGTTTTTTTTCAGTGTAGTTGCATTTAATCAGGGTCCAGGGCACACAGAAAGTGGAGCGAGGCTAGTAAGGGCAAAAAAGGCAAAAGGAGACAGAAGGCAATGACTGAAAAGCCTTCAACATGAAACTACGATAAACCCCAAAAAAAAAAAGAAAAAGAAAAAAGAAAGAGAAAGAAAAGAGAAAAAAAAGAAAAGCATTACAGTGAGCCACGAGCAGCACCACAACTAAAAATACAATGCTCGTTTTTATTAACTCACGTTGATTCAGCTTTACTGCATCGTTAGTGGTTATGACAGGCATTCGTCTAACGTTTAACACAGCTATTAAAGTTGAACCATCACAAGTTGCGACCTATGACTGTTGTCACTTGGCTGAGAGCCACGTTGATCACCTAACGTTAATTTAAGATATTCAAATGTTTTTACAGATGCAAACGCGAAGCACGTACTTAACACTGGACAAGATTAAGTTAATTATTAATCAGAGTTGCATTAATACAAGAGCTGTCAATTTTTACGTTACGTTAAGATTGCAAACACACCTCAACAACCACTATGCGACACCGATAGGGAAATAAAACAAACTCCGTCATTACTCGTGAAGGCATCACTAACTGTAAGGTCAAGCCTATATTATGCCAAACTTGCCAGGTGTTTTCTCTCTAACAGTCCAAAAACCGCTTGAAACAATATATACATAATGTTAATAATAACATAACGTTATGCAATTTACCAGCTCGGACCAAAAGTCTGCCTTAAGATAACAAGCTTGGTAAAATTAAGTTACCACAAAAGGCACTGTGTCAGACTCGGTCTCTCGTTTTGATTTTTTCCCTCCCAAGCCAGTCTAGGTGCCGTGTGCATTTGTTGACACTGCCGACCGTGCTTCTTCTCTGCTCGAGCCTGGCTGGTTTTGCACCTCCCGCTCAAAACTGGGCTCCAATGCGAAAAAAAAAAACAGTCCATTTTACTTCAACTTTGATTAATAACCCTCAAGTTAGGTGTCTCCTCCGCATAAAATAATATCCTATCTGATTGTTTTTTCTTAATATATCCCCCTTACCTCCTGGATAAAACGGACCGCTGAATGAGCGCATTTTTTTTTTTTTTTTGCCGTTACAGCGCAGCAAAGTCAGAAAACCCTCTCTCTGTGCTAGCACGCTAAGCTAGCAGGCTAGCTGCTAGGAGTAGTACAAGCTGACAAAGCTGGCCAAATGGCTAACGTCTCCCCGCCACGGTCGGTCTCTTCTCTTTTCCACGTATTCCACTCCTTCAGTCCGTTTATACTGTCCGATTAAAATCATTTTAAATCGTCTGTGGCTGCAATTACCTGTGTTTCCGACGAAATTACGTGATTTCCCTCTCTTAAAGCGCAGTTTTAATTTTGAGCGCTTGGTTTCTCCCCCGTCTCAGCGACAGCTTTATATATTCGCAGCATCCTCTCTCCGCAGCTGCTGAGGCAATCGCTGCTCACTCGAAAATGGCGCCGAAAGATACACTCCTCATTCAAATTCGATAGAACCTCCCATTCTCCCTATTGGCTAAATGCGGAGTGGACTCCGCGCAGCTGATTGGACGCTGAAAATGCACTCTCGAATGATCTCGCAGTCCACAACAGCGTTCAACAGAGAGAGAGAGAGACAAATTAACTCTTTACGTTCCTCGACGAGTTTTACAGCAATCACTCGAAAGCCTTTACGCTCAAACTTGTTCAAAACACGTTTTTTTTTTTTTTTTATATGAAATGAATGCCACGATTGTTAGTAACTACCATGCACTATTAATAACACCACGCAGCTTTCATAAGACATAAAATGAATGTACCACAAAACTCTGTGGTGACACAAAAGGAGACTGGGGGAATGCAAAAGTCCCAAAAAAGTCAATACCTCTGGCTTGATTAGGTACTATAGACACATTATATTCATAGACTAACAATATTGTATGCATATTAGAAATATTTTAGTTTCACCTACTTCCTTGGCCTGATGTTATACCAAACATTATCATTTGTCAAGTTTCTTACCACCCATGAATAAAACTGACGAAAACTGAAAGCTCCTCAGGCTGTGCCTGTTAGCATGATAAATATCCGTGGTACCAACTGAACTGAGCAAATTCAAAAGCTCGCTCCATAGTGATCCACAACAAAACAGCAATGACTGAGAGTTGCTGTTGGCCTTATGGTTAAAATACACTGTTCTTCACCCATATCACCTGGATTAAAATGGGTTAGCGGTTTGCTATTGCACTTTCACACACTGATTATTCCTTACCAGGGGCATCCTGTATAAAAATTTACGTCACTTTTTGAAATATACATACTTTAACACTTTTTCTTGTTTACACATAGCAAACATTCACAAAGCCTTTGTTACAGCACATTGTATGTAGACGGATGGTTGTTCATATAAAGCAAACATTAAGGCATGATCCCGTGGGTGCATAAGGATGCTATGTTGTAATACTTTTGTAACTATCCTTGAATACATCTCTATGAACGTCTATAAAAAAGTGTGTTCCTTATTTATAGAATGAGTGGTTATCTGCTGCTGTGCTTGTCTTGGAGTCAATGGCCTATCAAAAACAATCAAAGGATAGTGAAAGCTAAAGATGATAGAAGCGTAAAATATAGTATATGTGTATTATTAGGTCAACAAGTAAAGGCCCAAGGCCAATGAGATGAAAACTAAATCATGTCAGGGAACAAAAAGCAACAAAGGTTTAACTCTGCATCAGGGAGGTAAAGAGGGTGGTAAACATAAAGGCTCAGTCAGCAGTTATATTCTCCTTCCATCCTCTTCTCCATCATATTGCGGAATTCAGTTTGAAAGACATTCATTCTTAGTTTGTTTTCCACAGTTCGAATGAGGACATTGCTTTCTTATCTTAAACTGCTGTGACATCATATTGCCCTCTCTAATTTTAATTAAGTTTCTTTCTCAGTTGCCCCATTTTTTTTTTTTTTTTTGGCTTTTGACTGATTTGTTTTCCACACCTTTCAAATGGACTTGGTTATCTGACTTAAAAGAAACAAATTCCATAAGTAAATTCTGGGGCAAAACCACTTCTTCACAATTTAAGATTAGCTTGACATTACCACATGAACACACACACCATTGTGGTGTATATGCAATGGCCAAAGCACGGACGGGTTGGGCTCTGCCACAATAACCCTGCTGTTATCATATCTACTGTAGCATAGTGTACCTCGAGCAAGATAAACAGAGACAGCCATTTCATCCCAATGCACACTTAATAACAATACATAACATTCACCTGTTATGCCCGTAGTTAGCTCCACCAGAGTGCACTGGAAAAAGAATTAACTGCAACCTGCTATTAGTTGTGGGCTGTGCCTTAGTGAATAGAGACCAGTCTTCCGAAGACAACTTTAACTGAGTTAATATTTCTACTTGTCTTTGAAAAACCTCTACACAACTACAGAAGCAATTTACCTTGCTTTATTTATAGTAATGGCATTTTAAAACTTTATATTTCTTTAGCTCTCATCAAGAAGCGTATAATTTCTTTGCATTGTTGTGTATTGTAGTAAAAACATAATGTTTTCTACTTTGGAGTACAAAAGCCGACTGGGAGAGAGAGGGCGCCCATTGTGTATGCATTCTGGTGTAGTGTGGACAATGGGGCGGAGAGGAAAAAAAACACACTTGTTTACAGATAAACTGGTTTGGACAGGAAGCCAGTAAGGAGGAGCTCTGTGTTGTTAAACAGGCATGTGGAGAGGCAGGGATGAGCCAGCAAAAACACCACCGTGACCATAGGGAAGATCATGATGCAGTACTCAAAGACATTGCACACACATACACATGCACATACATGCGTTAATATCTACAGATCCACATACGCAGTACATGCAGATTTACAGATTAGCAGTAACACTCAAACCCGTTCAGTGACATGAAAAGAAATTTGTGGTTTGCTTAGTTTCACTATGATAGAAATTAACAAGATAAAAAGATACTCATGGGTCCCTATTAGCAGTGCCAAACAGTAGCCAAGCTGAGCTCTGGTGAATACTATACAGTTCATCCTGCATTGTGTCACCGTCACATGAGCACACACTGCCTTCCATTAGGCAGGAGATCCTTATGACTCACGAAAACACAAGTCACATGTCACTACACAAATGAACCATGCTACTCAGACTGCTCTGTTATCCACAGCAGCTTTTTTTTGCAGGCCCAAATGAAATCACATCATAATGCATCTCTTCATTAGGAGGGTTGAGACCGAGTGGGGCTCTCCCTTGTCTTCTGGTAGACGAGCTGAACAAGAGCCACAGTGTCATGTATCGTGGTGTGTTTGGCACAGCAGGCTAACCCGGCTGCAAAGTTGCCATGCTGGGGCAGTTTTAGTTCAATGTAATTTGATTTCATGTTACATGAATTGCATGCATAGTTGGCTGTTACACTCAGCTGCTTCTCATTCAAGGAGGAGTTTTACGATTTTTTTTCTTTCCCTCTTCCTTCATGCAACTCAAAAGATAGCCCTTCACGCCACCAGACATGGGACTGCATCACATCAAATGATGGGGAAACAGACAGTAGCAACAACTTAACTCTCAACATGCTTCAAGGATTTTAAAAGCATGGACTTTCAGAAAATCCTTCTATATTACTGGAACGAAGAAAATATCAATAGATGAAGACTAAATGATACCTTGAAAATACCCCCAAGGGTGAATTAAAGTCAAGGGTGAAATTAAACCATGAATAAGCACCCACGTACCACAGAAGACTAACAGAAAACTAACAGTTTGCAGCTTTCATGTCAACTTGAGGCACCAGCAGGTGATTTCACTTCAGCCTTATTGAATGTGTGCTTTACAGTGAAATCACCTTTTGTCATGGTGGCATTAGTTGCAGACTGAAATGAGTATCCAGTAATACTAAATCACTCTTACTTTCCTCGCTGTAGAGGTGAATTTAGGGTGATCAACATTTTAAATATAGTTTATTCCATTTACTTTTTAAATAAAAAATTTTTTTAGATCACATCCTATCAAACAAAACCTGAGACTTTTTTTCTTTCACCATTCAATCCACAAAGCAGAGTGAGGGTAAAAAAAAGTTATTCTTTGTAGTAAATATCAACCTGTGTAAAGTGACACTACTATTTAGGGGTGTTTGGCAGTGCACACCAAGAGACAATTTCTCATGAACACAGTACACTAATGAAACAAAGTGAGCAACAC
Organism: Toxotes jaculatrix; assembly: GCF_017976425.1. Lineage (NCBI taxonomy): Eukaryota > Metazoa > Chordata > Actinopteri > Toxotidae > Toxotes > Toxotes jaculatrix. The sequence continues at coordinate 8,211,657 of NC_054408.1, read as the reverse complement.
CCTGGTAGAAAGTATAAGAGACTATAAGCTTACTATATTAATGTGGCCTATTCCCTCGGCTTGGTCTTTAGAGAACACAATGAGCCCCACTGAGAACTCCATACTAGAGAGAGACTCTCCATTGATGTCTCCTTGGTTCCCCTCCCCCTCTCTCTATGAGACATCTGTAGCAGCTGCCCCCTTGTGCTCCTGTCAGCAGGGCAGAGTGTGTGTGTTTGTGTGTGTGTATGCACTAGTTGAGGTGGGGTTAGCTGGGAGGTTAGTGTGGGGCGTGTTATGACACCTCCCCCTTTGGAGGGGTCCGGCCCGCACACTTGTGGGACATCACATTTATCAATGGCTAATAGTCACTAGCAGGTCACCCTGAAAACACAACAGAGACCTCTGACCTCTTTTTAGCACAAAGCCTGCGAAGTGGTCACATTAGCCCCTAGGTGCTATAAAAAGTGTTCACACACGCAACTTCTTTACATTTAAAGTTGCTGTCAGAAAACACGTTAAAATATTTTTTACATTGCTTTCTAACAGACTTTCCCCTAACTTAATCCCAAAATAAATAAATTGTTTAGCTTAAAGTAAAAGCAAAAAACAGACTTTTATAGTCAGGGTTCTGCTAAACACTATCACATGCTTGGCCAGCAATTTTGGATGTTACAGCACAAGAAGCCCTTTTTATGTAGTCTCTCTATAATCTTACAGACATTCTCACACATAGCAATCAAATTAAGTGGGCATAATTCATAGAGCAGGCTGAAATTACATTACAAACTGGGGACAATTAAGGTGGAAAACTCAGCTAGCTGCAATGGTAACAAGAACAGAGGGAGGAAAAGTGTTTAGTAATAAAAAAGGAAAGCAAACTGAAGAGTAAAGAATATGTAAAGAAAATGTTCCACCTAGAAATTTTCTGGCTTTAGACATGTTCAATAGCAGATCAGGAGGCACTTCATTCTATACACTGCAAGAGATGTGTAGTCTGCTAATGCCAAACTCACACTGACAAGATTCTCAAGAGAAGCTTCATCTCACCCAAAATTCTGTTTTTGTACTCTGTCACTCAGTTAACACCAGTTATCTATGAGGCTTGCTGTTTTTATATAAATTAAATACTATTTTCCAGACTAAATGTGGAATCCAAAAAAAAAAAGTAAGATTCATAAAGAAATAAAATCTGATCAGTAACCTCAGAGACATGTATTTCTACATCGACAGTCAAACACGCCCTAGTTTGGGTGAGAGACATTTTCTGTTCAAAAGAGATGTTATCGTTATTTTTTGGGACAGGTTTAAATCACCCAACAAAACATTGTTCATGTTGCTTCCTGCTTTAGTAGTATTTTTTTTCTTGACTGGATTGTCCACACCCCTTAGTATTTTTTTTTCTTTATTGAGGCAGACTGCTGAGAGGGATTACAGAGAGGGCTAAACACAAGCAAGATCTAATCCTAGGCCAGTAGAGTCACAGAAAGGCCTTGAAGAATAAGTTTTTGAAGGCCAGTGTTAACAGCGCTATTTTTTGTTTGAAGCTGGTGATTGAGGATATTTCGTGTCTACATTCTTTATCTTTACATTTGCGGATGACTTTTATAAAAATATAAAGCCAAGTATTCCACGAACAGCAGCTTAACCACAGTTACTTAACCACTTAAGACTCTCCACTGAGACCTGGATGGAAATAATATAAACAAGTGATAACAATAACATTTTTAACATTAGTGTCCAAAAAAACAAAACAATAACTGAATTTTACAAATCAGGTCATAGTCAGAGACAAGTGCACGGTGTACTATGATCAATTACCATGACAGAAATCCATCAGTAAGTCACAGATGACTGATCGATATCTGCATCACCAAAAGACTATTTGCAAAGTAAAACACTGTATATTACTGTATATTCATTTTAACATTAGTCACTAGCTTTAATGACATTCAAAAGGCTAAAGAAGACTCACTGAACTGTCCTACAAGACTATTTGTTTTTTCACAGAATTATGCAAGTTCTATACTGTTTTTCGGTTGCTATCTCTTACATTCAGCTTTAACCATTTAACCACAGAGCATCTAAAAACCACCAAATCCTCCAACAGAGCTCATAAATTGCATTCATGAGTGTGGAACAGCATTCCTATGTTCATACTGTATAAATATTAGTGTTTAGATATCGTTTATATTATGTTTAGACTTAGTGCTTGTTCTCAGTCTTGCCCAAAGTCTGTGTCCACAAACAATTTACGAGGAACCATTACACACCAATTTCCAGTGTAAGCTGTACTCAATATTCTCAAATACACATTTAAAATTATAAGAAGAGTTCAGTTAGTTCTTGTATGGAGACTATGGATAAAACTCAAGTTGTCAGACAGCATGTAGAGTGAGCGTTGGAATAGCAAGATGCACATATGGTATATAAACCTCTTTTTTTTTCCCATTATACTCACAAGGTATCAACTCATTACATTAGGCTCCATTGTCACAATGAATTCTTGTTTTGATAACTGAGAAAACAGTTTCCTCTATGATCATGTTGAATAGGAAAAGTTACCCCCCTATTACAATTACACAATGCATACCTGACTTTTACGTGATGCTGGAAACTGGAATGTGTCTTTACACTGGCTTGTAGTTCTACAGCTGATATCACCCTCATGTCACTGCGCTGGACAGTGCTAGAAAAAAACAAAACACTGTTTTGTAGTGAGATGACAGTTTATATTTTTCACAAGAGCACTGAGCTACTCAAAGTCCAATATTCATTAAATATAAGGGTGATATACATTAAACGGATAGACTAACAACCGAAGCTCCTGGCTCCTTGTCTCAAGTGCACTGCTTGTATTTAATGATTTTATGCTCTGATGAAAAATAGTGTCCAGAATTTGTCCAGAGTTTGAATTTGAAGTAATATCAGAGCAGGTGCCACTGATACTAACACTGATGCTGCATACTTGAGTGTAATTTTATGGAGAACAGAGGATTTGAATCTAAAGTGTAATAAGAAACAATACTTATCCCGTCTAAACTGAGGAAAATACTCAACATAACGTTGCATTTAGACAAGGAGATTACTGCCTACAGTCTTACAATTATTATAATATTACAACCCAATACACCACTTCTACTACTACTAATAGTAATACTAATACTAATAATGATAATAATGATAACAAAGAAGTAATGCAGCTTGTCATAAGGCCCCTAGGATTTGATTGCAGTAGTTCCTGACAAAGATTCTGTGTTCAGCCCATCTCAAGACTCTTTCTGAAGAGCATCTCTCAGTGAAAATCCTTTGTTTCAGCTTTGTAGGCTCTTTCTCGTGATTAACACTGATACGGTTGCACAAAATTGTAGTGCTGAGGCCAAGAGCTTATGTGTAATTTTAAAAGCCCATATCATTTTTATGAACAAGTAAAGTAACTGACCAATTTTGCTGCTTTGTCACGCAGTCTCCGTAGGAGCTGAGGATGGGGGACTGTAGCTAACCTCTTCATTGACAATCGGTTGCTACCGTCGCATGCTGGATGTTGGCAAATGATGCACTAAATGGGACAAATCTGTATCATTAAAGCTAGTATCAATTTAAAAAATTGACACCTTACAAAAAAGATGTAGGCACCGCAGGATCAATAATTCTGGTATATAGCCACCAATCACTAGTTCCTAGACATCTTGGGGGATCAGTAAACATTTATGGAGTGGACTGCTGCTGATAAATTTTATGTACGTATGTAAATTAAACAGCAGCCTCATAAGTCTTCAACAGCCAAATATTTTTGGCATTGAAACTAGATGCATGCTAATGGCAGATACTTACATTTTCCATTAACACACTAGAGGTTTTTCAGTCTGTGTTACCTGACCATGACTGCATAGTAATGACACAATCATAAACAGTGATTAAGGCACACCTAACATCATTTTGGCTATATGAGAGTGGAAACGGGGCTCTGGAAATGGACGTGGATTCTATAAATATCAAACTTAAAGCTCCAAAAAACAAAACAGATCTATTCATTGTCCTGTTTCTGGACTACAAACTGAGAATTCCTGCGGAAGTCCCTCCCTCCGCAGGCCGCTGTTGTACCTCGATGATGTAACCACTTTCCAAATATAGCGTGTTGCTGATGGCTACGAGGCCTCCATATTGGCCGAGGCCGCTGTCGCTCACGCGACGTCACCGCGATCGTGTTATTATTGTAAACAGCCCGCCTGCTCTCCACCGACGCTCTGTGCCGAGCCGACTACTCCATCCAGTTCTTTGTTCATGCAGTAAAAACACCGACGCGACAAAGCCGAGTGATCGTCCGCCCAAACTGCGGATCAAACCTCAAAGCAAAGTTAGACACATCACCTACGAATGATGACACCACATCTTTTTGATAAAATGATCGCACTGCCGCTCTGTTGTGGACATGTTTGTTGATCACCGGGATCTTCATGCAACCGGCGACTGCTCAAGGCTGCTGCATGAATCACAATAATAAACTGGTAGCCAGTGTTGAAGTCCTGTCAGTGCACAACACATTTTTATCTTCTCGAACAGTGGTTGTTCACATTCACCTCGTATAAACTGATTTCTTGTTCACAAGAAGGTGGACTAAACCTTCAACCTTTTTTTTTTTTAGGTTGACAGCAGAATAGTTAAAACCTCGTTGTCAATGGCCACCAAATGTCAAATTGCCAAAAGAAGAGTACAAACTTGTCATTTTGAAAACAGCATGCACAATAAATATGATATGCAGGCCTATAACTTATATTCTACCTCGACAATTCGACAGCATTACCTCAAAGGGACTTTACTTTGTGCTCAATGTCGCAGAGAATCGACCAAAACGACTTTATTTTTTCCAGTGACTGACACCGTACGGCAAACTCAAGTTGTCGAGAGGTCACAGACCAAAAGTTGAAATTACTCCACTGAATGTTTAATGGCACTTACTCGATAGCCTGGATGCGTTTCGGAGTGAACGACTGCATCTCTCTCGCTGCCAGCCGGCCACTGGTGACACCCTCACCTCGACATTTCCATCCAGGCAAGTTGACAACAAGCTTCCATTCTCCGACTAAGTGCAGTTTCAGCAAAGCTTCAAGGAAGTTGTTTCTTTTGTTCCAGTATTTTTGGTTGCGTCAATGTTGCGAAAAGGGGGAGGCGGAGCGGTGGATACAGAGAGCGACCGAGAGAGAGAAAGAAAAAAAAAACACACACACACACACACGTCTGAGCGCACCATAGCCTAGTTCGCCCGCCTGGCCATTAACGCACAGAGAACCCCTCATCTAAATCCGCGATAAAGTCTTCTCATCAGCTCAGCTCACGTGTCTGGGACGACCAGCATCCCTTCAAAGTGAAATAGACTAGCAACACAGCACACGGTGCCCGGGTCCGATAGGCTATCCAAGATCAGGCTACTACAGATCGGTGCGCCCCGTGCGCGCCTAGAGGAACGGAGACATTTGCATAGCCCGGCTCGGTAACTTGGATTTCTAGACAGAACTACAGATTCCGAATGGCAGACGGGCTTCCTTTCTTGCTTTCAATGGCGCTCACGGGCTTTCACTCTGTTACTTCGCCGAGCTGGAGTCTTCAAAACGAGAACGCATGCAGCCTACACGCCTTTCCACTTCAAACTCTGCTAGTTCCCGGACAGTACAGGGCGGTAACGACGTGCTCAGTAACGCGTTACTATCGCTTCCCCAGCGAGAAGAAGGAGTAGGCTCTAGAGAATTAAGATTTCCTTCCACTTAAAAAAACTCTTCGCTATCACATGAATTCACCTTTCCTTCAGCCTGAACGCCGAAGGAAAGGACTTAAGTTGAGTGATTATCCCAACCACCCATTCTTTTTCTCGACAGGTTACTCTCTGTCATAGATTTGAGGCAGAAAAGTTCACTTTCCATGTGCGGAAGCAGGTTTCATCAAACACAAAAAAGGACAGACAATTTGGACAAAACTTACAGGACAGGTAACTTGATTTCCTGCTTTCTAATAACAAAGACATGGACCACAGAGCAATGCAACAAGTATAGTGTAACGAATGAAGCTTTTGCCCCCATGTTGTAAAAACTGAGGCATGAACAGACTCTTTGATATAGCCTAACGAGCCCGTCGCTGTTCTGGGAACAGAGGGGAGGGAGAGCTGAGGCGGCTTACTATGCAGAAATAGGATCATGTTGGTTCATCGGATAAAAAGGTGAGCTCCCTGTTTCCCCGCTGCTGTTACAGCAGCGTTGCGTCAGGAAGTTGTTGGTGTCAGTGAAGTCACCATCAAGACGCCCTTCTCTCCATCCAGCTTGACGACTAGCAGCATATGCTTAACAGAGCTTAGGTCATTTCTATATCAAATGAAAATCAGTCGGTGCGTTCAGCTCCTTAGCGTCCTTGAAAATATTTTGACCTCACAGCGCCTCTGGCTGTGACAAAATGTCTTGTACGATGGAAATAAAAGGCTGCAGGCTGCTGAATCGCTACAAATGACTTTTTAGAAAACGATCTCATAAGATACATTCCTGCTGCACATGCACCGTAGGCCTGTAGTTTCAGGCCTGCTGTAAAGTGCATTTCCTGGGCTTGCAAACTCTTTTGAAGCTATGAGAAACTTACTGGTTAACAGTAACACAAAAACAAGGCATGGGGAAGATCATTTGGGGATGTTTTGCATGAGGAACTCGAGAATAAACCCTTAACTTTACATGCTGAGAATGTATAGTGTAAGTGTGGCAAGGAGAAAAACATCATAACATAATATGCGTAAAGGACGCCGTACAAACCTGGTAAGTTCTGATTTGTCATCGTGTAAAAGTCTAATGAGAAACATTTTGTGGAGTTCTGATGGCATGTAGGAATTTGATTTTAACAGAGTTCCTATTTGTGGCATAAAAATATGACTGAGTTTGCACATTTGTCCACTAACTGTGCCATCACTTTTTAAAAACTGTACAAAGGGAAGGATTAAAGCAGCCATCCACGCTGCATGGGCCTGTGTGGTTGATGGGAAGAGAGTAAAATGTGCCGCCTGTTATCATGAGCAGTCAAAAGGTTAGTCTCTCACCAGTCGCCTACTGAGGAACCAGTTCACTGATAACGTCCATCCAGCACTGCGCCACCACGAACAGGTGAGCATATTTTTAACATCAAATTCATAACGTTCAGGAAAAGCTTTGCTTCGTGCTTCTTTCAAACTCTGTCCTTATAACAACAGGTGCGCAACAGCCATCGTACGTCTCATAGACTATGTACCACAGGTCATCTGTTGTAAGGACTGTTCCACAAACGTCTTTACTGCATGTGCTGTAAAGTTGTAACACAGTCAAACAATAAAACAATACATACAGCGAAAAATAAATTGGTTTTGGGACTCAACGACTGTTGACAGAGCTCATTTGCAGTTTTGCATTTTGCGAAAATTGCAATGAAATATATTCAGTATTTATTGTCCATGTGGACATGCACTGGATAAAATACTGAAACTGTGTCCAGTTTCAGGATGGCTAATTACAGGAAAATGCATGAGAGGACTCTTTTTTTGATGGGGGAGGGACAAAATCTTTCACTGAAAGAGGGACTTGATCATCCAATTAAATAGTCACCATTCGTTCTCGCCAACCTCAGGTAAAACTACAAATATTTAAATGTAATTAGCAGATTTTTAACATATTTTAATTGATGATTTTGACAGAACTAACGTACTCCTAAAAAAACCGAAATGAAGTTAAAACTGGAAGCTCTTGGGCTTAAAAAAAAAACAGAATGAAGTGCTAAAAACACACAATATGCAATTTTATGCCAATTGTATTTGGTATTATTTACACGTATTTACTGTGTATAACTGACAACCTCCATTCACTTTTGTGTAGTGTGTGCGCAAATTAAAGTGATCAGCTTGACAGAGCTGAGACAAAGTAACTAGAACAGTTAAGACACTTGATCTATGTCTGCGTGTGTGTGTGTTTTTGGGAGTGTCACGCTCACAGTTGTGCTGCAGTATTTGAATATTTGCCCGATGTGTGGGCTGATGCACAGTCAAAATGCAAAGAAGAAACAGTAGTAAAATTATCTGATGGGCTGCGGTTCCCCTTAAAGGTCATCGATGAAGAACAGGCTTGCAACGACGGCGCCAAAACAGTCGTGGAGACATTTTATAATTTCAACTTTTAAATGTGTCCACCATCCAGCTTCTTTTGGTTTTTTTTGCCCCCAAACACACTCCCATGTTGTTTCAGAAAGTTGGTGCTGGCTTGTGGGAGGGAAAACTCCGTCTGTCTTCTTTTTCTGGTTTAACACTTGAGTGCTGACTTTGTGAAAATGCAAGAACGATGTGCATAAAATGCATCTTTAAAACTTTTTGATTGACTCCAAGTTGCCCGTGCACCGGGGCTGACCTCTCATTTCTCACAGTCTGTCATGACAAAAGTATCACATACTTGCTTTTTGCAAAAAGCATTAAAATTTGAATTTGAAAGGATTAATAAGAGAGATATCTGGGACGTCAGATGTTGTACACACAGTCTGGAGTGTCGGTTAAAAAGAAGAGGAAAGGCAACCAAAGATAAAGCTCCAGGATCCGGTTCGTCCCTCTGCTCTGCCCCTGGTGACAGCTGTTCACAAAATGTTCCTGTTTTAACTTTGTAATCGATTATCTATCAGAAGCACTCTCAACACGCAAACAAGACCAAGAGCATAAAATAAGCGCATTCAATTGCGCAAGAGCAGGACAGTTAAAAAAACATCACACCTTTAGTTTTACTAAGATATTTAGAAAACGAGCAGCAACTCAAAGGTCAAATTGTGTGGGAGGAATCTATATGAGTCAAAACGAAAAACTCAGCAACCTGTGTCTCTGTTTGTGTGTGTTTTGTTTTGTTTGTGTGGTATAAGTGTAATCGCGCACATGACACTCTGGTAACAAATCATCTCCGCCTGTCAGACTGTAAAGAGGTTTTTAGGTTATTAGTACTGTGTCATGAATAGAAATATTGAACAGTCTGTTTACATAGAGTATGTGAACTAAAGAGAGAGAATCTTTGAGACAAAAAAGAGAAACAGATTAGCCTCAGCTCAAATTTTGGTCACCGGTTGGAGTCAAAGTAAACGTACTTCAATGCATCTAGTGGCTTCAGCGACCAGATGCAACTGATTTTCTTCTAAAGTAAATTAGACATTTAGATCTCAAAGATCCTGACAAGTGCAGAGCACACTTCACAGGGCAGCCATGCTTTTCACCCATGTTAATATAGACCGAAAATGCACTGCCAGCATGCAAACATAATCACTGCCACTCTGACAATGGTATCCTTGTCAGCCGGGGACGCATCCAAGATCAATGATGTTCACTCAATTAACCTGATGGATAAAATGTCAGGGAGGTTATGGATGGGAGAGAGTAAAGCTTTTCTTCGAGTGAATATGTTTACGTCCTGGACTGTCTGTCTACAGGCCCAGAGGAGACAGTGGGTGAGGCCTGTCCCTACTAAAGCACCCTGTGTCGAGAGCAGAACTAGGTCAACAGAGACCGCTGGTTGGTGAGTTGGAACGATGCTGCTCTCTCACACACAGGAAAGAAAAGGAGAAAAAAAGCAGGAGAAGAAAATCCTTGCCTTCGATTGAGGGATAATTGGAGACTGTTTGACCTATTTGTCCCCTTAAATAAACCGTTGGCCATTTAGTTGGGAGTGGGTTGAGAGCATGTTGAGCCCTTCACTGGACCCCTCCAATTATGCTTTTTAATGGCAAATTGCCTGCCTAGGTTCAAAGGTCTCTCTATTCTCTTTCCAGCTTTGTCTCTGTCACCAACTTACATTCAGAGATGTTCAGAGTGCAAATGCACTCAGTCAATTATACAGTCTTTGCTACAATATAAAGCTGTAGGGTGACGGCACAGCTTCAGTGAAGACATTATGACAAAATAGATTGAATTAGTATTTTTTGAAGCGCTTGGCTGAACAAAGAAAGTACAGTACATCAAGATGATAAAAAGAAAATTAAACCTGAGAATACAGGACATTCTTGAGCACAAACAGTGATATGGAAGGCCATAAAACAAGATTTGAAGATGCAGTATTTTTTGGTACAAGTGTGCGTTGAGAAGCGATTTGAAAGAGGAAATTCCTACAGTAAAGGCAGTGCTGCCAACTTTCATTAAAGAATATTTTTACATTTTTAAAAGTGTCTTAAAACAATACTGCACACGAGTGCGTAGGCCTAGATGTCACTGTACCTTAAAAGCATCAGCAAAATCTTAATAGCAAAGCTTACATGCACCTGTGCAGACCCGTGAAAACAAAGGTCAGTTTTCCTGATGACGATGGACCTGTCAGAAATGTACATCTGTCATACAGACAGAGATTTAATCCAACCACAGATGTAGTGTAATTGAGCTAGAATGGAACGAATCATTTACTGTAACATACACTAGAAAATGATCAATACTTGCTTCTTATATCTTGTCTACTCTATGGTTATGTAATGTAGACATATCTATCTGCCATAGAATAACCTGACACAACCTCACAGGAAGTCACACACAGGTAAACCCTCAATACAAAACAATGTGCACAAAAGGTGACCCATATTCACAGGGTGCTTATGGACTGATGTCCATGGGGACAAGTCCTCCAGTGGTAAGTTCCCTGACCTACCCTGCCCAGCCTGTCAGCACAATGGGAATCAACAGGTAACTTAGCGCCTGTGCCAAACACATTTTCCAGAGAAAACCTGAATACAATGGCTAATCACGACAGTATATGTTCCTTCTCTTTTGTCCTACAAAGGGTCATGATTGCTCAGGCGCATGCAAACCTAACTTACCTGAAGAACAGGATAAAACAAGGAGACCGCGCTTCAAATTGAACGCTGCTTCCTCTTCATTCTCCGCTGGGAGCTGAACACGGGCGCCATTTGCATGTGTACAGTATATGTGCGCAAGAGTGATAAAGGCACAGAGAGAAAACACACGGAAGTGACCAAACATATCAACTGTTGGAGGGCTTCAGCTGGTGCCTCATGAGTGAGGCCTATGACTAAGATCGGAAGAGAGTAGGAGTGTGCCAATGTTGCCATACCAATACTGCAGTGAAAAGAAAGAAGGTAGGAAAGAGTGGATGGTGATTGGACCGGGCACAGATACGCCAAAGAAGACCAAAAATAGGTAGTGTGTGTGGAGTGGGGTGGCTGTTCAATTCAGTAAACATTTACATTTTAGTGACCTCTTAGACCCAACAATCAGAATGTTGTTCTTGCATCGTTTGCAGTGTGTGAGTAATTGCATGTCTGTGGTTGTGAATTATTAATTTATGGTGTTTATCAGGGAGTCTGCATGAAATGTGTGCTGTGTGTTTTAAAGTCAGGGATACGATAGCACGTAAGCAGCGGTTTCAACAAAACAGTACACGAAGAGAAGGAACTTAAAGGGGAAATAATCACTAAAATTGTCCACTTCCTCTTCTCTGTTCAAAGTGGCTCCGAGGCCAATGTTTCAAGCTTTAAGGAGTGAATCTGATGAGGCTCTGAAAAAGTGCAGGGCACCTAAATCTGATGACTGTGAGTAATAACCCTGCCAAGAACAGATGCTGGTCAGGGCAAAAAGAAAATTTCTCTGCCTTGCTAGTTATTTTGTTTGATTATCCCTGACCAAATTTTTCCTTCATTTTGTGGACTCACACCCTCACATCACGACGAGCCCTCCCTCATTCCCTTCCTATCTCTCATCGCTGCTCCTTTCTGTCCCACACTACATGCCTCTCTATTTATACTGTTGAGTCAGTTTGCCACTGACAGCACTGACTGATAAGGAAGATTGAATCATCATGTATTAGAAACACCCGCTTTCATCTATCAATTCACTCCCTTAAAAGCAAACACTGACTGTTACTGGCAGTTCATCAGTGTTCAAAAGACATGACCAGCCACAAAGCAAAGTGGTCATAATCATAACCTTGTTACCAAATAAACAGAGCAAAGTAAGCTTTCTACGACAAACACATCAGTGTGTGCCAAGTGGAATGTCCTCAGCATCGGCAGAGGCTCCAGAGAAGGAGAGGTGTATCACTCCAGCAGGATGCTGGTCCATAGGTGTCTGGTTTCAGATGGTAGGCATGCTGGGAGCACAGTGTGGAGCACAGCACAGCCAAGTGGACAACAATGGAAACATGCAGAGACACAGGTGTCCCCACTAAGTGTGTGAGAGAGAGTGTTTATTTGTGAGCCTGTGTTTATGTGTAAACATTTTGTTGTACATGGAGCATGTATTCATGTACTATACATACAGTATAATACAGCAGTGCACACACTTGTCTGTGTGTCATGCCTGGAAGATACTATGGATGTGTGTATGTTGTGGGTATGTGTGAGTTTGCACTGGCTTGCTGGTATTGATTCACTTGCACTCTAGCTGCACTTTAGCTGCACTCATGCATACTTCCCTCAGGACGGTAACACCTGCAAATGGAAATAAAGCAAGTATTCCTAAAAGAGAGACGCGTGGCCCTGCGAAGCCTGAACAAGAATGAGGCGCAGTCATGTAGAAAACAAAGAACGGAAATTCAGATCAGTCATTGTCTCTCTTACAGTGTCTATTCCTTTTCTTTCTCTTTATTTACAAGTCTCTCTCTCTCTCTGTCTCCTTCTTGCTCTCTCGCTTTAACTCACTGGAGGATGCTAACCCATCAAGTCCCTTGGCTCCCCTCCATTGGATGATGTCATTTTAGATGACATCACCATGCAGTGTATGTGCGTTTGTGCTATGTGTGTGAGCGTGTGTGCTACCACCCCACCACCCCCCAACTCCTCCTCCTCCTCCTGCAGCCTTCCCTCTGCTTCTTTCCTCGGAGGGAAGGTGCTGTTTGACACACACCCGCTATACCCAGACCATCGGCCAAATTGCCATGCTAGCACAAATACTCACACAGACCAGGGCAAGGAGAATGAGGAAGATAGACACGGACTGCCAGGAAGGCAGAAACACACACACACACACACACACACACACACACACACACACACACACACACACACACACACACACACACACACACACACACACACACACACACACACACACACACACACACACACACACACACACACACACACACACACACACACTCAAAAGAAGGAGGTGAGGTATTCTTTAGAGCTGTAGTGGTGTGATTTGAGGGCAGACAAAGAAGAGTGGAGGTGTGGCGAGGGCTCAGGGAGGGAATGGGCTCTGAGGGGCAAGTTAGTTTAATTACACAATATTGCTGCAACCACAACACCACAAAGCCTAGGCATACACTGTCATTAAGATAAAAACTAGTAAATGGAGGAATGCCATAGGCTGTCTGAATTATTTTTGGCTCTATTGTCTGTTGTTAACACTGTTATATATAAGACTTCACAGACTGGTGTAAAATTCCGATAAACAAATGAGTTTAAGGAATAACTCGACATTTTGAGAAATACACTCATCCACTTTACTGTTGAGAGTTTGGCAAGAATATCGGTGTATCTATACTGTTTAGCTCAGCTTAGCACAAAGACTGTAAACAGAGGGAAACAGCTAGCCTGGTTCTGCCTAAATTTGTAACAAAATCTGCCTACCAGCACCTCTAAAACTCACAAATTAACAGATTGTATCTTGTTTGTTAAATCCATTCACATACTGAAGCATAAAAACAAGAAGCTGTGGTTATGTGCAGCACTGCTGGAGTCACTACTCCCAGCCAAGGAATAGTCCTGCAAAAAACTCCCTGTAAAACCCCAACTTGTCATTTTTACACTTGACCTTTTATATGGAATAAACAAATGTAACATATAATGTTAAGTAAAGAGCTTTGGAGGTACCGGTAGTCTAATTTTGTTATCAGTGGACAGAGCAAGGCTAGCTACTATCCCCGGTTTCCAGTCTGTAACTTTTATCCCAAAAGTGTGAAAGTGATATTGACAGTTTCCTCTAAGTCTCAGCAGAAATGCAAACTAGCCAAGAAGTCCTCCTCCTAAACAACAAAATAAGTTGGTGCAAGCAATGTAGAATCACACGTGGTAGTGTTTTCTGCTCTGATGCGCTTACCAGCAGCACAACAGGAATTATCCATGCCGTCCAAAACCATTACAAATGGACTGTTGAACAATAAATTTGAAAAAAATTAAGTTTTATGATGTGACAATGCTATGGTTAAGTTTTGGTTAGGTTTAGGGAAAGATCATAGCTTATGTTAAAATTTATACTCAGTCAAGGTTAGGGGACCTTCGTCGTGGTAGTTACAATAATAAATGTGGTTAAGGCTATGGAATGATCATGGTCACACTTTAAAAAAAGAAAACGTCAATTCTCAACTGTCTAACAGGAATCAAAAAGAGGTCTCCGTTAAAGTATGATCTTTCGTTGACACATCCATCCAAATGACCTCCTCCCATCTTGCTTCCTCTTTTGCCTCCACTATAATTCCTAAGGCTGATAGAAGAATTTGTCACTTATATGTAAACATGTGATGTTTTTGGGCACAGGCTGAACTGACTGGTGCCGACATTTTTCTTGGTGTAGGACAGCCTCAGACTACCTACCAGCATCCCTAAGACTCACTAATTAACACTTTATATTTCTTTAAATAGAGCCCACTGCAAACTGTTTTACAATAAAAAGGCATCACGGCTCAGCAGTTCACCTAACTGAGCTCAGCTTTGCACGCTAACGTCTACTGGAGGCAGGAAAGGATGTTGTTCTAATGATTCAATTTCTTTACAATTACTCGGTGCATACTGGTGTCAAGCAGTACTCTCAAATTTTTGCCATGACTAATTTAGTACAAAGATCTTCTCACTTGCGTCTTTCATACAAGTCTCAGTGCAGCAGAGGCACTCCCACACTGAAACACGCCTGGGCTTTATTGAGCACAGTTGGCACGGTCTGATCCAATGATGTCATCCTGGTGAATGGGCCAGCAATATGGGGATCAGCAAGTTTCTGAAATGAGAAACGGTGGGTACAGACATCATGCGTAGTAGCAGATATTGGAGTCATTATGGCGGAAAGGTAAAGTTTCAGCATTTTAGTGTGTGTGTCTATGTGTGTGTGTGTTTTTTTTTCTTTTTCTATAGAGGGGACAATGGTGAGCTTTGGAGACTTTGTGCCCACAAAAGCTGGTCTCAAATTACATGTTGCAAGTCTGAAAATATTGAGGCATGGTTGGAGGTTTTCATGTGGTGGTGCTGAAGAGTTTTGATAAGTGGTTTTAGACTCTGCCAGTGAAATCTGTTGTTTTCAGCTTGGGATTGTAACCTAGCATGACACTGATTAAACCTGTCAGTTTGAGGCAAAAACAGGCTCATATTTAGAGGTGTGTGTGTGTGTGTGTGTGTGCTGAGGTGGGAGATGTCATTCTCATTTCTATAACTAGATTGTGTGGTCCTGGGCTCTGGTCATGGCGTTCACCCTTCTGTCCCATGAGTACAGGCCAAGGCCCCCGTCACCTCCACCTGCTCCAGCCACCAGAGGGGACCAGGGCTAATTTTAGATCAACAAGGAAGCTTGTCTGTGGACACGAAGCAGGATAGAGATCCTCCAGATTGCTGGAAAACTGGGGTCCTCATCTCTGTGCCAAGCACAGAGGGAGAGTATTTACTGCAAAAAATATTCCATTTCAAGACCTTATGTGTGCATTTTAATATATTTTAAATATATATGAATTTAATTTATAGCTAGCAGAATTGCTCCAGAGATGGGCAATGTCAGTCTGTCTGTTGGTCCACCATTTTGAAACTAAGACTGAAATATTTCAACAAGTTTTAGATCAATTGACCAATTCACAGTCCCCAGAGGATGCATCTTAATAATTAATGGTGGTCACCTTTCATGCACTGCAATGAAAACTGATGCACACCCTAATGTCCCTCAGGATAAACTAAATACTGGAGTGATCCCTTAATTTTTTTTATAGCACCATCATCAGGCTAAAATTTTAAATTTATTTCAACACTTTGGTTGGTTTTGTTGGTTTAACACTAGCAAAAAGCTAATTTAGCAATTTGTTAATGTTATCATGCTAACACTATCCTAAGATGGCGAACATAGTAAATAATATACCTGCTAAACATTAACATATTAGCATTGTCATTTTGAATGTTTGCAGACTCTGTTTGTTATAATGTGGCCTATGATTTATATAACAAAAGACAATTTTTTCCACTGCCAAGTGCCCTGATCTGAAAAATACTATGAAGTCTGCTTAATGTGTCTTGAAACAATTGTCTTTTACACATATTTTAAGAAATGAGGAAATAATTTTAGCAAATAGTTTTAAGAAATATAATTGCCAAGAGCAAAATAGAACAGTGAGAAATACAGGACTGTATGATTGTGAGCCTCAGCCGATGACTAAGTTGGGTGGACATTTTTTGTAGCGTTGAAGGGGCTGGGCAAGGAGTCCTCCGAGGGTGAGATGTGGATCCGAGCCAAAAGCTCACACTCTCGCTCTGTTTCTCTGCACTTCTCGAAATAAAGAGTTGTAGTTTGAACACGTGCACAAACACACATACACACATGCACAAGTGCATGTGCACTCCTGCCTTGCGTGCACCTGTTGTCCTACATGAAACATGCAGCTCTCCCTTGAACAGGAGGTAGAGCACTAAGAATTTCCACCTGTGCGTGGGAGGTGTGTGTGTGAGAGAGAGTAAGTGACAGATAAAGAGGGAGACAGTAAAAGAGGGAGGAGAGCAGCAGTGGTGTTTTATTAAGGGATCACTTGAATGAATTTCCCGCTTTTAAACACAACCCCTTTACTCACTCCTCTGCCCTTCAGCTGCTCCTTGTCCACCCTTCGAACCCTCTTCTCCCCCACCCACCCCCCTTCGCCCTGTGGGCCCAAATGTTGCCCTAACATTGACATGTTTTGGGTCATTTCATCTGATGGGATCTCCTGGGAGGAATTAGCATTTGCAAAAGAAAAGTCCACAATTTTAAAAGCTCAGTGTTTCCAATTTGCCGCCACATGCTTCAAATTAGCCACGTATTTACTAAGGTCAGGCACTGGGCACAGAGCCCATGGGGGAGCCTGTGTACGGGTTTGAGAGAGAGGTGGAGAGCGAGAGAGAGATGGGGAGAGAGAAAGACAGAGAAGGAAGTTAGTTTAGTTGCAATCCACTGCTGCCATCACAAGACCACAAATTTTAGTCCAGCCTATCTAAATGAATGTACAGAAGCTTAACCGTCTCAACAAATTGGCGTCTGCTCTGTGTAGAAGTTCATTATAAATCCGGATAATATAGTCATTTCAATATTCAGATACCAGAGGCACACATGCATCCTGCTGGGAGAAGACACCAGGCTCTGTTAAGCGCCTCTTCCTAAACACACATGACTGTTTTTACACTTGGAGGGAAGGTCCCTTATTACCGTTTTTTTTTTTTTAACTTAGGAGGAACTCCTAAGCTACAGAAAATTAACACAGTGGCCTACAATACTATTTTTGGCCATTTTAAAATAAGCTCAATGTGATTACGTTTAGAGTCTGATTTAAAGTAGCTTTTTTTTTCCCTGGCAGAATATTAGGAGCTGCGGCCTGGCTTCTGTCAGAAACCTGAAGGTTTACAAGCTTATTATTAGGCATGTTTAGTTCTGCAGACTTGTTTTATTTGTTCTGAGGCCAAATGACATCCTTATCGCATCTGTTGTATGTTTGTCTTGTTTATATCACGACTCAGTCTTGGGCGAGGCTCCTTGAGTGGGTTTTATGTGTGTGTACGTGTGTGTTGCCTGCGTGTGTGTGTGTGTGTGAGATTGCCAGTCTTGTGTGTATGAGCACGAGTGTATAAACTTACACACACTCCAGTGTGGAGTGTGCACGTGTGTGAGAGAGTGAGAGTGTGTGTGTGTGTGTGTGTGTGTGTGTGTGCGCAGCCTAGCATAAAAGCATTTAAGCGGGAAAGGGAGAGGGTCTGGAATCCTGGGATGACATCATTATCCATGATGTCATTTCTGCAGGGTGACTTTGGCACATGTGATCGTTTGGGTGAGGTCACACTTTCACTTCTAACTCACTGTAATTGACAATGAAACAGCAGGTCACCGCTGCGGATTGAGCCATGTCAAATTTAGCAGCAAATTAGGTGGTCAGAACTAACAGTTTTAAAACGTGTTACCAATTTAACGAAAAACAAAGCGCTGGATTAATATTTGTAAGACTAATTGCACCTTTTAACTGTCAAATAATGACACAAGATCTGGATTTGATACTTGATATCCTACTGCTTGAGCAGTTACTGCATGCAAGTGTAACTCTGAGGCCAAAATTTTCTCCATATGTGCATTCATATAACATGGAATTAAGAAAAATCTTATACTAGCTTGCCAATATTTACTATGAGCTTTACAGAAAGGCAATAAATTTCACATCAAATGGTTCAGAACTAAAATAATTTGTCACCTGTATACCGTATAAGATTTAAAATAAAATTGTGCTCAACCAAAGACAAAACAGAGACAGCTGGAGTGCATACACACAAAGACACCAAAGAGTGCAAAGAGTGCAAAAAGGGTTTGCATGCCCACCTCGATTAGGACGTTTCTTCATCAATCAGGACATTTCCAAATTATGAAAATTTAGCGCATGGGATCAAAAACGTTTGATTTTAAGAGGGGACTTGCTTGACAACTTTTTACAATGTACAGCAGAATCACAAATTTGTCTCCAAGGGCTTAACAATCTTTATAGAATACAACACCCTCTGCCCTTTGATCCTAAGGATAGGATACAGAAAACCACCCCAAAAAACCCATTTAACAGGGTGGGACCTTGAGAAGAGCAACAGAGGAAGGATCCCTCCTACAGGACGGACAACCATGCATTAATGTTGTATGTACAGGGTAGACAAAAGTCAAAAATTACCCTAAGGCAAAACAGAAAGACAAGGTTATATAAACTGAATAATGATTTGAATGTGATTTATTCTCTTACAGTAGCTGCTTCTCTTCTTGAGAATGAGTTACAGTGAGTCCAGCAATAGAAGATACTTTGATGTCTTCGTTACCAAACTAACTATTAAGAAAAATGCAGGACAACAAATACATTTGATTTCGGGCATTAGTGGCAATGGAACAGATGTGAGAGGAAGTGGTGATTGCTCAGACCTCAGAATAAATTTGGAAATAGACTCAACCTTTGCTCATTCTGACTGACTGAGTTTACAGTGATACTCATCTGGTGAGTGGTTTTGTATTGTCTGTCTTGCCTCATGAGACATTGTCTAAGACCAGTACGTGTCAATGGAAAAATGAATCAGATTCATGTGAAACTTGGTGACTTCAAAACTCACATGCTTTCCTCATGTATCCTCCGCTTGTGTGTACCTGTAGGTCATTTGCATCAGCCATCTCTTGACTACATCATTCAGCCCATAACCATAAATTTATCATAGTATGAACATGTGCACTCTGCCTCTCACACACACAGACACACACACACAGGCACACATGGATAGCTTGAGGCAGGCCATCTATTCTCATTAGTACCCTGTTGCAGTCGGCTGACGGTAAACTGAGCGTGTGCCAAAGTCATAAACTTACACACCCCTCCCGCCATTACCTCACGATCATGATATCACACAAGTGTCTCATAGTGATGACATCACACCACCAGATTCATGGTTTTGCCTTTTTTGATTACATTAAACCTGGCTGGTTCATGCCAAGACCCTTATCCCTGAAAACCCAAGGACAAAATGCAGACTGTGAGACTGGGTCCAGTCAGGAGAGTAATTACCAGTTTTACTATTGAGATGAAAGCGTCTGGTTCAGCTATTGTTGTCCAGTCGGAAGAGCTTATTGGTGAAATTAAAGTTCTTGTTAACACTCTGAGATAATGGTGTTGGCAAGTAAAGTAGTCATTACCTATAGCATGGAAATTGGCCAAAACCCCTATGTTGCATGAATCACGTTTTTGTCTTTCTGGTCACGAATAATGAAGTCAGTGGTCTCACATGCTGTCTATCCATCCATGTCCCAATATAAATATTTGCTGACACACATTTCATGCATTACTGAAAAATGATTGTGTTTAAAATGCCAATGTGTTTATTGATTATGTGCATTGGGTCAAGAAATTCAGCCCAGCTTTAATGTGACGTCCTTCAGAGCACATGAAATCATGACAAGAGTCGTTTTAGTTTGGTGGAAAAATGACAGTTCTGACATAAAAGCATAGATCCATCATGGGAACAATTTCACTAAGAGACTGACTAGTTATTTTATGAAGCAGCTGGGTCAATCCATCTTCTGAGGTAAGTTAAAGGCTCTCAGCCACCCGGTACCTGTCACTGCTGTGTAGTCACTCTGCCTCCCTCAACGTGAACACCTTCATGTGTTTGCCTTTCTGTCTGCTTTCCGTTCTCATCCAGCATCTGCTTTTCTGTTCCAGGAATGATTCTCAGATTATGGAGTGTGAGAGAGCTGAAAAAGAAGGGGAAATGATTGAAATGCAAAGCTGCTTATAAACACTCCAAACCCTCATAGCTAAATCATTCAGCATCTTTGATAAGGGATGATGTGCAATACATGACGACAGTGGTTTGGTATCAAAATCAAAACCGTCTTCTACAAACAAAGAAAGGCATGAACATATGTATGTGGTTTCTGTAAATAGTGGAGAATTTACATGTCCTAGGGGGGAACGTGAAAGAACCACAGCCATGTCGCAGAACATCCTGCAACATACATATGCACACAAACACCCTGTGTAATAGGCTGTTCTTTCCCCACTGCGTCACCCTCCACCTTGTAGATTTATATGGTATGAACATAATGACATTGCTCCCAAATTATCCCAGTATGCCTGTGAAAAATCCAGATAATCTTTTAATGGCCTGAGTTGTCGACTGTCTCATTGCGCAGCTCATAAATCTGGGAGTGGAGAAAGCGCCCCTCGGCAGCGCTGAGTCCCCTTGACTATTTTGTGTCTGAAACTGGACCCTTTCAAAGTGAAATGGGAGACATGTTTCTGTCAGGAAAGAAAAGAAAACAGTGGGGTCTTTTTTTCTTTGGTGTAGTTTGGTGTAGAAAAAAATGGGATTTTCTCCAAATATTTTTTTATTTGTGAAAGATGGAATTTTGGAAAAGATATTTTGCGTAATTAGAATTGAATCTCTTCTGGTCCACCCTCTTCTTCTTGTACAAATAAACCACTTATTCTCCATGTTTTCCTCGTTGTCAAGTTTGTGTACAACATATAGTACAATCTGACATGAGTAGGTTGACTCTGATAATGAAAAGATATAATAAAATAAAAAAATCTCCAGTGAAAAATGGAAAAAGAGAGGAACATTACAAGAAGCATCAGAGGGGAATTCCTTCTTTGTGGACGTGTAATAGGTGTTGTAAGTACAAAGTCGAGAGAAGTAGTATTATAATGTAGAGCAACAGAGTGACAACATTAAGTAAATAAATTACACAACATATAACACTAAGTCAATGTTACTTCTTCTGAACTGCAGCCACAACAAAAGGATAATTGAGGATGTTTAAAGAAATCATTCACCACATTGGGACATTTGCTTATTCTCTTTCTTGTCGAGACTTAGACAAAAAGACTGATACCACCTTCATGTCTGTGTGGTAGATATGATGCTCTACTGGTTGCAGGATGACGAATGATGAAGACCCGACAAGACGTTACTGTCTCTGGCCAAGAAATAGTCCGACACATACTGTAAAACTATAATTAGACAAACGAGATACACCTTGTTAATTAGTGGGTTTAGAGATGCTGGTAAGATCAAACTCACATGCCTATATGCACATTGAAGGAATTACTGGACACTGTAATCATCCTCTTATATATACCGAGCATAAAGAAATCCCATCCTAAAGTGTGAAGGGGGACAAAATCAGTCCTCAGTCTGTTCTAATATGCATGCCAAAGCTCATACATCTGTGTTATAGTCAAATCAAGTAAGTATCTTCCAACATTACTAATACCAACAGCTAAGACCAGAAACACTGGGGGAAAAACACAAAGGGAATATTGAACTAAAAAGACAGTAACTTTGGAAGATACTCACTTGATATGATTAATAAAAATGCAGAAGCCCCATAACAGCTTCTGCAACAGGACATGCAGTTTATGAACTTCATTTTTGGAAAAATGTCAATCACACAAAAACATCAAACTGAGACACATGCTAAAACAGTAAACACTGTGAGAGAGAAACTATCACTACATCTGTGTTTTCTCATAACTCTCCAACAGGGGCTCTGGCGCACATCCCCTGACACGACCCAACCTTAGAGTGTAGAAGCAAAGAGAAGTGCCCTGGAATTCAGGGGTCTCATAAATAAACAAATAAACACATTTCATACACAGAGTACTTATTCTAATTGCAGCCCTGGACATGTGCTGAGCAGTCTCTAATTTCTCTCTGAGCAGAGAGACTTGCGGAGACGTCTGCGGCAGACCAGCAGTCGGCAGATGTAATTACCACATCATCTCTGGTCCCTGGTACACTGAGAGAGTGGGAGGGAGAGAGAGGGAGACAGCGAGAGGGAGAGAGAGAGAGAGATGGAGAGAGGGACAGGGAGAGAGAGATTGATCCTAGTAAACAATAATTAGGGTTGGGGATAGTGTATTGTGGGACGTCTACTCGGCGGGACGGAGTAAAGAGAGGGAAAGAAAAGGGAGAGAGGAGACAGGCAGGGATCATGGGCAGATGAAAGCTTCTGGGACAGACAACCCCCCCCCCCCCACAAAGGATGAAAGTTTACATTTTTATCAAACCCCACACAGCAGGGCCCCATGCAGCACATTCTTAGTGTCATTACTGATTTATCCATCAGTATTTTTTTTCAATTAACAAACTAATTCTTTTGTCTATACGCTGTCACAAAGTACTGTCCACTTTAATTTGCCAGAGCTAAAGATGGCATCTTCAGATTGTTTGTTTAGTCCTACAAACAATCCAAACCCCACATGTATTAAATCAACATTAATATAAAAGATAAAAAAAGCCACAAATGATCCCATTTGACAAACTGCAATTAGTGAATCTTTGGTGTTTTTGCTTGATAAATGACTTAAACATAAAATAACTGGTGATTGCACATTGACTAATCAGTTATGTTTCATGATTATTTCAGCCCTGTCTCCATGATTAATATACTTTGGGTAGTTCAAAAAACACGTGAAAAATACACAATGAGGGAACAGGCAACTTTCAGTCACCCCAAATTAGCGAACTCCAAACTGCAAACTGTCAATTTTTACCTAATATAAAATGTTTTGCTGGATATTTAGAAACTTAGAGAAGTCTCAGTTTTGCAATGTTCCTTTCAGTCATAAATTAAAACTTACACATTAAAGGCACCCTGTGGAGTTTTCCTCTTAACAAACAAAAGTCTTGTATATTAACAATGTTTTTTCTCACCAAAAAGGATTATATGCATTACTGAGGTCTGATAAACGGCTAAATGCATTTCCTTCCTCATAAGAATGTTGCAAAACTGATGTTTTTGAAAATTTTGAAACCTGCATTGTTTACTTCCATGTTTGTTAGTTTGTAGTCTTCTTCTTCTTCCCTACAATTTACTCACTCAGAGCTACGTTTCTTGGCACATTACCACCACCCGCAATCAGCGGAATAGTGTGAAACCATTGGCAGGAATGTGTGTCGTGTGATTCTTGTCCTCAGTGATCTGCACGAGATACAAACAAAATGGGAACCCACTCATCACAACGCTGCTTCATAGCGCTGCTTTTATTCATTCATTACATTTGACTCAACCATCAGAGTCACGCGACAGTAAACACATAAAACAATAGAATCACTGTGCTGTTGTTTCCTTATTTGTGAAAACAGAGTCTCAAAATCTGCTGTTGTTTAATCTGTCGCTGAAGAACTTCCTCTAATCCTCACGGTTTTTTTAATGTAGTAAAGGGACTTTTAGTTCCAAGTTTAGTTCCTAAGATTGTTTCCTATGTTTCCATAGTTCTTGTCATAAAGGGCTACTGGTGGTCAAAAATTCAAGAAGGTACCTTAAACTTGACAGGGTTGATGGTGAGATGCAAGGCCGTATTACTAACTAGGAAAAGTTAAGCAGGAAAGGTAAAGGCCATTTCATGGTTTCTGCTTGCCCTCAGATGGATGCAGACTGTGGACATGGATGCTTCTATTAATTTTATGTGGTATGTGTATGTGGACACCCTCCACACGTACTAGAAAACATGAAGGCAACCTCCTGACAGCAAGAAGAAGTGCTCTTTTGTTTGCTGAATTTGAAAAAAAAAAAAACATGAACAACCGCTTAACACGAATAGGACTGAGGATGGGAAATAAATGACAGGAAAGGTGTGCTCAGTTTACTCGTCTGGCACACGTATTGGTGTGGACAGTCTGCACAGGGTCTGTGCATACCCTTGCAGGAAAGTGAATGAGGAAACCATGGACTGGCCTTTATAGCGTGGCAGTTGTTCAAGGTAATCCAATTAATGGCAAACTTGTTTGACAAACCACTATTAAAGCATATGATCAACTAAAGTGTTAAGAACCTTAAGTGGCTGGTTAACTCTTAAGAACTGCCAGAACCCTTTAGGGCAAGGGGGGATATGGCCAACTGATTTTGGGACTTTCTGAAACTGACAATCCGACATTCACACCCACTTCATACCATGACTGGCCAGCTGTGCGGAAGTGGGAAAGGAGCCAGGGTTTGAACTTCTCTCTCTAGCTCTCTTTTTTCATTCTTATTTCTGTCACTTTTCATGAGAACAACCAAGTGCGACTACTTCCTGGAGAGACTGTCTGAAAATGTCTGCTGTTATCCCTATATTTAAATGTTATCACGTCTCCATGCTCTTTATGACAGCAGGCTTGTCACCACGCCTTCAAGTGTGGCTGTTCGGTACAACTACAAACGCTTTTAATTTCCAATGCGGGCGGACAGCGTGTTGTACAAACTAGTTCTGAACGAGAATAACCCAACGCTTAAAGCGAGACTATGAACTTTTAAATGCACAAAAAACTACATTTGTTCTCATAAAAAACAAAAGTTAGATTTCCAACAAATAAAAATTATGTTCAAAACCCACCGTTAGTTTCTTTTGGCTGCTAAATCTGACTTTTTCTCAAATGGTTGGGTACAGCCGCTTCAGAATTGCCCGCTGAGAGCTACCGTCACATGTATGTCCCCACGTTGTGAATAAAGGTTACCACACACGAACAAAGACGCCAATGACACACTCCAAAGCAGTGAGTGATGGTGGTGAGTCACTCCATAGTCTGCAAACATAAAACATAAAAAGAACGGAGAGGAAGGTGAGCACAACAAACGTGCTGGGGGAAATGGAAGAGCTGGAATGAGCAGAGGGCCAACATGCCCAAAAAAAGAGAGCGACAAATGGCAGAGCAAGAAAAGAATAGCCTGGCCAAGCAAACGCTCAGTAAACGTTAAATTAGAGCTAGCTGTTTGCATAAGGTTGGGCGAGTTCAAAGTTGTCTCAGAGTTGTCTGTCCCTCCCACTGCCAAAAATAATGGATTAATCCTAGAAGCCTGTAGATGTAGCTTTTTTCTCCTCCTGACAGCAACAGCAGCAATTGTTTGACCAATGAGAATGTGGTTGGATGAGAGCATTTCAACCAACCAACTGGCAAGTCAACCAGGAAACTACAGCCTTACGTGAAGCCCTGTTTTGTGTCAAAAGACCTTTAGCATTTGACTTCATACGTGATCCACATTTCTAAATACATCTGTGATCAAGCATGGGAGTTCTGGTTGGTAAATGACAATACCTGTTCTTAAAGACAACAGGTGTGTGAGTGGGAAGAGCAGGGGGGGCCAATAGGCCCCTGAGGCCTCCTAGCAGGTTAATCTAGACCTGGTTGGGTGGTTTAAACTTAAATCTTTCTAAGCTTAGTTTAAGTTTTGCATTTGATCTGCAAGATAACTCACCTTCAGACAAATGTAGTAGAGTAAAAAGTGAAGCTTTGTCTGAAATGTAGAGAAAAGCAAGCTTAAGTAACGTAGTGCAGTAAATGAATATTGTGATCATTACAAAAACGTAAAAATCTGTAAAAATCTGTACGGTTTCGAAACATGAAGGGCTACACCAAGCACAAGCCATCACATTATTCTCGTTCAGGGCGAAGGGAAATACCACACTGAACCAGAGGCCTCACACAGAGCATCTGATGCTGGGAATAAGGAGTCACCATCTTGTGGGGTGAGTGGGGGTGAAGAAGAATAAGACTTTACGGGAACAAATATCTCCCCAGTGAGAGGACTGGCGAAAAACATTGCGTGAGTGTGTGTGAGTGTGGGTGCACATGAGGCATGAGTGCTGCAACTCAGATTTTCACAAACGTGCATGAGAGCACAGCGTTTCGGAGATCCCTGCATTCCCGACATTCCTTCCTGTGAACTTCCAGTCAGTGTGAGGCTCGCTGTTCCACAGCTCTGACATCACGAGGGGGTTCCACTCTGCTTCCACACTCTCCCTCCCGCTCTCTCACAATCCCACCCATATTTGGAAGTGAGAGGAAGGGAATCCCAGATGATGACTCAAAGGCTTCTGCTGCCAAGGGGAATTCTCTCCACATCTGTTTTTATGTGTGTGTATGTGTGTGTCTGTTATGAGTGTATCGATGTGTACACTACCTCCCTGAGCTAAAGATGGAGTTTACATCTGTGGGGAATTCAAAATGGTAATGTGGCTTTAACAGCTGCGTGGAACCACAGCCAATGTCTGTATCTATACAGGAAAAAGTGGCACCCTGACTGAGTGATGCTGTCTTTCTATTTATAACCTGCTTCTCTTTGGCAGCCATGACAGCTAAAAATGCACTGTGAATATGCATGCTCTTGAAATCAACTCTTTTTTATTCCATAAATCCTGAAGACAGACTATGAAGAGGTTTAAAAAAAATACACCCTTGGTAATGCACGGCACATGGCGGTGACATGACAGCTCAGGGCTGAGTCAATATGTAAGCTGTAACCTGTCACCCTGCATTGGACCACCACAAATGAGGCCACAGAGATAGATAGGATCAAGGGCTGTTCAATGAGCTAAGCAGAGTGTGACCAACTGTCTACAGCCTGCTGGCTCCAATACACTCCCACCTCTACCTCTTTTAACAAGGAATAGCAAGCTCAAAAGTGAATCAGACAGAGAGAAGGAGGAAGTTGAGCTTCAGGGGGAATAAGAGAGAACAGACATGGCTTTGGTTGTGTTGAAATTCTCTTTGTTGGATGTATGATTGATGAGGATTTTGGAGTTAGGTTTGGGAGTGGACGGGGTGGGGGTCTCGGACCCCAGGTCCACAAAGCCACATCAGGGCCTAAATTTAGACCCACTTTGTTCTCGTCTGCATGCTGGTGACAGAGGACTGGGCTCTCTGCGGTTGTCTGCGGTCCAGTGTATCAGAAAGGCTGCTGTTGTTCTCCCGGGCAGTCAGAAATGCAGACGTTCCCTCAAGCAGCGCAAAAAGAAAGAAAGCTTTCATGGAATATTCTGTTTAGCTGCACAGACTGTTGTGTATGATCCTCCTGGGACACATAAAACAAGTAATTCACAGACAATATCGCACCCATGATCTCTTTGACACAGACTACAGCAACATAAAATGAACTGCTTTTAAGAAGTTTAGACCTTGTTCAAAGGGTTTAGAGCATGTGTTGCTCAAATCTGGGCAAATTGGCCTGCAAAGCAATATCATTTTTAAACAAACAAAAAGGAGTGGAAGACACAAAAGGAAAGGCACAAAAGGCAGAAAGAGTTTATGTTAAAAGTTGAGTGAACTACAGAAACATGAAGCTGCCATACGTCACCCTGTGCAGGCTCTAGTTTTCCTCTACATCATGCTGGTCCCCACAGGGACACTGTGTGGCAATGTTTGAATGATCAGTCACCCAGCACACAAATCCCTCCCTTCCTCATTACCAAAACAAGCTAATTAAAAACCTGTTAATGGGCTGTGCTGTGGTTCTCCCAGGCTGTCTTTAGAAGAGAGGGAAATCCAAAGCTCAAAAAAAGCTATATAAACATATCAGAGGGGCCCCTGAACAGTTAAACAAATTGATGACACAGCGGCAGTCATCTAACAGGGATGGAAACACACACAAGCGTCCTACACATCCCTACTTGAGCATGCACATAAACAGTGCAGGAGGAAAAAAAAACAAGTGACTCACTGAAAACCAACTGGGACTCACAGTGTCACATCCTGAGAGAGAGAGTGAGAGATGCCCTCCTCTTACTGAAGGACAGATGGATCCCCCAATCTGTTGTGTACCAGTGTGCCAAGGGACAACTGGTCACCAAACATCCTGCACCTGAGAGCAGAGGCCCTTTGGCTCTCTGAGAAGACCAAACCATGTTTCTGAAATATCAGCTAAATAACTAGGAGGTAAACTGCGCCGATCAAACCGAAATGTCCATGAATACTGTAAGTTTAATCACGGTTCTTGGGCGACCTCTAGCGGTCATTCTGGGAAACTGCGTGTTGACGGCATCACCACGGAACGTACCACTGCAGTGTGTACAGGGTGAATTAAAAGTCTGCAACGGCCTTTTTTCGCTTCTTTTGAGCACTTTTCTATGGTAGAAAATTCATTTGACTAAAAAAAAATTGTTTGTAGTGTTGCTTGTGTAAAAACAATTATGGCAGAGACCTCGCAGTGCAATAATAAATGTAGTGTTTTCTCCCTTTTTCCCCCTGTGGGACAAATGCAGGTAGACGCAGAGAGGCGCCTTTTCTGAGCTCATGCTGTTTGGTTTAAGTAGCATATACTTTCACAAGGCCGAGAGTGATTTTAGCCCGGAAAATAATTAAATTCATATCAGTAGGAAACCGCGTCAGCAGAAACTCATCCCGTTTAAGCAGATCTACACAAAATGGCTACTAAGAAGAAGCGAACGCCTAATGTACAAAATGACAGCTGGGTTGTCGTTGCTGCGGGTAGGTTAAACACAACATCCAGAATGAGCTAACTTAGCTAAGTTGCTACAAACATAAGAAATCTGAGCAAAGTTATTAGACGCTGGTGGCTAACGATGGTTAGCTACACGTTATAGGAAATAACGCGTTACTACAAAGTGAGCTGATGTTAGTTACTAGTTAGTAATTCGTTAGTGCATAATGTGCTGTTAGCTGTGATCTCAGTATGACATGCAGCCATACAGAGGTTATTTCCCACGGATCGAGCTGTGGTGTTTTGTCAGAGAGCTCACAGTGACCTACCATGAGCCTAATTTTTGTTTTCAATGTCCACAGACTCCGTCATCGACACACAGAAGCCAGACAGCGACCCAACTTTTGTGAGACTAAGGAATCCTGTTACAGGTTTAACCCCTTTTGTTGTTATCCATTTATCTAGGTCTGCAACTTACAATTCATTTATTTATTGAATGATAAATACACTTTCAGATAATAGTGATAAATGTTCATCACGGGTTTCCAGGGCCCTATGTGATGCCCTCAGATATCTTGTTTTGTCCAACTGGCAGCCAAGGGCCTAAAAATATTTAGTTTACTGTCATAGAAGATTATATAGATATGTGTGTGCTAAATTAGCAAGACAGTAAGATATATTTGGAGTTGTAAGAAGCCACATTTCATACCTTTATAACAGATAAGCATGACACCTCCCCATCTTCATGTATTTGGAGCAGCAGTTGGCAAGCTGGAAATTAATAATGAGAGTATTTGTTAGTGGCAGCTGTAACAATACTGTTAATAAAGGAAAACAGTGTGTTAACAGTAAGTTACAATATAGTAAAAGTCAACATGCAGATGTGTATAAAATGGAGAAACAGTCAACATTACATAAAGGACAAAGTGCCAGCATGTTTGCTTCCAGTTTTCACCACTGTCTAATTCTGTAGCATTGTACATGCAGATGTGGTTGTGAAAGTAACACAGTTCCCCATTGTTTTTATCCTGCAGACGCAGCATCTCTGTATATGCTGGGTGGTGGTGATGCACAGCTGTATGAGGTCAAAGCATTTGAAGAAGATTTCCACTCTTGGTTTGTTGGCCAGACTGTACAGAGAGGTTGGTTTCACTACTCATTAAAGTATAAACTTTGAAGAAACTTTATCATTATTACAAACAGTGCTACAAAGGTGGCTCATAGTACTTATGATCCACATTAACAGTATTTGTCAGCCTCAAAAGAGTTTGTCCAGTTAGCAACTTGTGGCAGCTAGGACAACTAACAGAGCTCAGATAAGCTAAATCATATATCCAGAAACCTCATTCATAAAATGAAAAAAATAATTGATGTATAAACATGTCCAGAACAAAAGTGTCCATATATCAGTAACTACACCAAGCACAGACAACAACATGAGAAGAAGAGATGCCAGCAATCAAATTAAAACTAACAGCTGACCAACAGGGATGACATACATGTTTACATACTGCACACTGCTATGAAGTCTAATATGAGCAGTGGGCTTTGTAACAGTGTTTGAAATTAATTAAATTATTTCAGAATGTATGTTGTTGATCATGAAGTTGATGAGATAGAGATGTACTTTCAACTGTTGCTGGGTCAGAATTTGACCATATGTTGATCAGGTTTGTGTGTTTTTACAGTTGTCTCTTTTATTAAACAGATGGGAGACTTCTCTTTATAACACCAATGGATCCTCTCTATCTCATTTTGCCCTATTTGATTAAAGCTGGAAAAGAGGTAAGAAACAGCAGTGTGTTTTCCATTTTTTTAAAACTAGACCTTGCACATGAAAGTCACAATATTTGTTTTATTTATTTACTTTTTTTTTTTTAAATCTGGTGCTCAGGGGAAGTTCCAGCCTGTGGATCAGGTTGTTATGGATGAGGAATTCCCAGGTTGCTCAAGGCTGCTGAGCTGCACACGTTCCCTGGCCTCCCTGCACCACATTTCAGAGGAAAAAGGTGAAGGTTATTTTTTAAGTTAATTTTACATAAGTGTAAAGTAATGCTAATTGCCATGTTTGAATGTAGTGTTTCTTTCTTCCAGAGGTGGGAAGCCTGAAGTTTCATCGATACAGCCAAGAGAAGACAATGAACTGGTTACAGAAAAAGGTACTGTAAAGTACTGCTTTAAGCTATTTTATATGAAATCTGTCATTTTTACGTGCTGGCTGATGGATAGTGCAAGACAGTTAAACTGCAATACAGTAGACAGAAATAAAAAAAAAAAAAAGAATTTTCAAGTGAAGTTCATTTTTTTTTTACTTCTTGTAATAGGTGGAAAGGACAGTTGCTTCCCTCAAGAAGAGAAATATCTCAGTGGGAGAAGGAGTCAAATCAACAACATATGTCAGAGTGAAGTCAGAGTCAGACTACAGTGAGGGTAAGACTCATCTTCAGGGTGCGTCAGTGTTTAAGACACTGTTTTACAAATGTCTGAAATTCCAGCCTCTCGTTCCTATGAAAAGACCACAAAAATTGGCTTCACTTCTTCAACATTCAACACTTCAACATATCCAGCATGTGTTTTTGCAGTAGATGTGATGTTGACCAATAGATGGCAGTACTGACATGCAGTTTTTGTCCATGAACAAACACTGAAACATTTCCCCACCTCTCAGTTTGATTTTTAAATCGCTCAACCTCAAATTATGTGAAATAATAAGCTGTATTATATAAGTAATCACTGTCATTCTCTTATCACTGTGATACAGAGGACTACCTACGCTATGCCCATGGCCTGATATCAGAGTACATCAGTGAAGACCTGAGCAAGGCTCTTCTCAGACACTTGCAGTATGTTCAGACATCTAACACTTTGACATTATGTTTGTTATTAGTACTAAGGTGTGGTCATAATGCTACCATGCATCTCGTCCTCCTTCACAGGTTACCAGAGCTCACAAGCCCAAAGGAGACTGAGCCTCCTTCCAAGGTATGCTATTTTTCTTAGACCAGAGTTAAGTCAATATAATACATCCTCCATTTTTTTGCATGCTGCTGAAATCATGTTGAATGTTTTCTGTAGTCCTCCGCCTCACTCTGCAATTTCTGCATGTGCACATTTCTGAGGAGAAATTATTCCACCATCCTAAGTCACTGCTTGTGCCTTTTTAAACTTTGGTTTTAAGGGTTTTTTTCATCTGCAGTGTGAGGTCATTAGAGCTAGAGGTGTGTGTGTCACTGTGGTAAAAATCTGTGGTGCTCTTTGTCATGAAAAGAATTTCTTACTTCCTCGTTTGGCAGAAGCGGAAACTTTCAGACAAACCGGTGGAGGCCGGGGAGGACTACACCAAATTCAACAGTGCAGACTTTGCTCGGAAAGTGAGTGTATATGGAGCAGTCTGTCTGAAAAGACCAAACAATTATTGCAGGAAACGGTGGCTTTGGTGATCGTTTGATTATAGGAGAATAGCTAAAGTGGTCGTTTGTTTGCTTTTAATCTCTAGAGCCGTTTTCTTGAAGACCTTGAGTGATTGTTAGTGTAGTCCGTGTTTGCTGACTGCTTTCTTTAAGCTTTGTCTGTACATAATTTGTGTATAGATAAGCTTTGTCTGTAAAATGTATTGTTTTTTCTCAGCTTGAATTGAAGTTCATGATATGTAATGAATTCCCCGCTGTGTCTGCACAAGGTTGTTGAGTTATCATATTGATTTTTCTTTTTTTCCTCCTTATTCCAGCCGCCCAAGAAGATGACGGCTGCTCAGAAAACTCTGGCTAAGGTGGACAAGACTGGCATGAAGCCTATGTCATCCTTCTTCAGCCCCAAGGTCAAAGCAGAAAAGAAATGAATGTTGTATAGTTTCTGACAAACCGTTTGTACACAACACATTTGTAATAAAGAAGAGAAAATGTACGTGGTGTACAAAAGTGTATATGGTTCTTCCACCGCTGTTGCTTACTAAAATTACACATACATTTGAAAGTGGTATCTAAGCATGCAGAAAGGTCAGGGCTTATTTATATTTTTCCGTATCATCAGCATCTAAAAAGAATCATATAAAATAAAACCAGAAATACCAACACTTCTGCATAGATTAGGGTTAACAGGCAATGTGCTCTGCTTGTGTTTTGTTTTTTAAACTTAGCCTTCATCTTTAACACCATTTTAACAGAATAACCTTTGCTAGTTTTGAACCTTTCAAGCCGCTCAGCCCTTGGACTTGCCTTGCAAATCTGAGCCTCTCTGTTGAATGAAGCAGGCATTCATGCAACACTTATAACCGCTGAGGCACCATTGTTGCATTTCACAGTCGGCTTTGATGCCTGGAAAACGGTGAACTGTACTCAACCTAAATTCCATACCCATGTCTGGTTGAATTAAGTTCAAATGCATTTCACACTAGAAATGCTATTGAAAGACGGGTTAGAATAATAGTGAGATGTTGGAAGTTTTATCTCAGACTATTCTGCCAAAACGATTCAAGTTAAATTTCCCCTTTAAAGTCACATTCTTTTGATATATATATTAATCATATAGTGATTGAGATTATTGATATTATTCTGCAACTGTTGATGAAATCCCTGAAATAAATGATAGTGGGTAGTCATTTTTCTCTGAGGACATTTTGGCATGCCAGTAGGAAAAGCACAGGTGAAAAGTAATCAAATTAACAATGGTTAAATCCATTTAATTGTTTCAGTTTCAAGGTCCTGGTATTGGTCACGCTGGCTCTCTGTAACACTTGACTAAAACAGCCATCATTAATGTTATTACTAACATCTTTGTCTTTCTAATTATGACAAGTCAAAATGTCTGACTAGAAAAAAATCCCATTTTGGACCAGGAGAAATTAAATTTATTACACTGGTTAGACATTTTCATTTGCTATATTAAAATTATGTTTAATTGTCTTTATGTGAGTATTAATTTCCTGGACAGATTTTTCTTTTTTTTGCAGAGCAAAAAAAGTCAGTCCGGTCCAAACAAACTAGACGAGCTCTGCGTCAGCAGCGTGGCAGTTCTGCTGGTTTCAAATGTCTATCAAGCATCACTGCTTTTTTAATTTGGGCTTGAAGCGCAGAGTCTGGAATGCGCTCTCCACCACTTTGGGCAGGTGGATCGGGTTCCTCTGAAGTCGCAGTCTGCTGCTTGTGGACCCGCTCTGGTTTTTCTTCTTCGGGGTGCTTTCATTGGCACAGTAATGAACCTCTTTCTGCTTGGAGTCATCGGCGACTCTAGGAACCCGCAAGACCCAATTTGAGTGGAGGTCGTGTTCAGCAGAGCTGGAGGCCACTGTGGGAGAGAAGGGCAGAGAGCCAGAACCTGAGCTGAGGCTGAAGGCTGTTGCTTCAATAGCTCTCAATCTTGGATCTTGAGACCCAAAATGCTTCTAGTTTTCATTTTAACTAAGCAGACACCACACAAATCAGATTAAAAAAAAAACCCACTGGTCACAATGTATAAATGAATATCTTCCAAATTATGTTTGGCTTTCCCAATCCTTAACCACACTTGACTTTTACCTGCCCTATCCAACTAATGATGGAAGAACAATGGGCTTTTTTCCGCAGGATACGTCTTGATATGTCATAGAGGGAAAAGCTCAGGTGTAATTATTAACACTAACAGTGACTGCATTCAGTCCTGGTGTGCCAGTTCAGCGCTGTGGCCTTGATGCATGCTAGCTCAGTTGGGCAACCAGAGCCTGAGTTAACATTATTCATTTCACATGGGCTTTCCATACACGGGCATGCCACAAACATCCTCTGTGAAAATATTCTTCACTAATGTAAAAGTATTAGTATTTTTATTATTATTAGCATTTAAGTGAAGGTTTGGACAACAACAGCCACCAAAGTATCAGTGGTATAAGGCGATGTGAAGAGTGGCCTCTTTCACCAAGCTATAAATTATTGATATTTTAACATGTAAGCAACAGGTCCAGGTGGTACAACATTTTACCACGATACTGCTACTTCAAACGACTACTAGTACCACTAGCTATATATTCAGTAATATTCAATAATATAGCAATGAAAAGTATAGTTTGAGCTTAAATGTTCCACATGTAAACACTGTAATCTGGAAGGTAATTATTACAGCTGTCAAACACATGGAATAAAACTTAGATCATTTCCTTTTCAAATTTAGTGAAGTGTGCAGCTGTACAAAACTGTACTTAACAGCCCCTGCATACCCAGTGTTTTATCTTATTCTGGTTGATTAGATCTGTGCTCTGGTTGATGTTGGGCGGAGCTATGCTGAAAATGACATGTTGTCATTAAGATCCAGATATTAATAAGAATGATATTCTTATTAATTTGCCCCATCCAAAACATAAGTGATAGTGGCTGAGAAGAAGAGGTCAGTGAAGCTCAGTCTGTACAGTGCTGAGAAGATGTCTAATCAGGCAAAGTAAGAGTGGGTGT
Source organism: Toxotes jaculatrix (assembly GCF_017976425.1). Classification (NCBI taxonomy): domain Eukaryota; kingdom Metazoa; phylum Chordata; class Actinopteri; family Toxotidae; genus Toxotes; species Toxotes jaculatrix. The sequence continues at coordinate 8,176,371 of NC_054408.1, read as the reverse complement.
ATGGATGAACGGGGGCTTTGAATACAGTATCTGTACTTAGATCCTTTCCACCTCTTACCTCAACCATTCAAGAAAATCTTTCACTGAAGTAAGTCAGAAATACAGGAATGAAAAACTGCGGTCATGTAGGGAAAGTCAGGAATTTGAAATTTAACTTAATTTAAAGTTAAAAAAAAAAAAAACTTTAATTAAGTACATAATTATCTCATACTGCAGAATGCCCCTTTCAGTGTAATATTATATACAGTATATATTACTCTATATAATTGGATTATAATTATTGATGCATTCATTTGTAAGCAGCATTTTAACTACAGCTTGGTAGTTTAATCTCTAACAATGCATCACATTTTATGCATTTATGATCTAAGTGCAGCATAATCTGAGGAGTATAAAGTGAAAGTGCTCCTGTTCTATTTTCAAACATTTACTTAGGTTAAAAAAAAAGCACTCTAAGTAAAATAAAGTAAAAATGAAATGAAAATATTTTTGTTTTCTTTTTATCATTGGATTATTATTAATAATATTGAATAGGGTGGCTGGCCCAGGTGGAGGTAATTGTATGTCCTTTATATAAAGTTGGGTTGTTTTATGAAAAGCAAAATGTGTTTACAGTCAAAGACCATCTTATATTTTGTAGATAAAATCCCACAATATTTGAGTGAATCTACTCTTCTTTCACCACTGTGTAACTCTAATGTAAACACAACCATTCTCAGCATTAAAATTGCACTTAGTAATTTCAGGGTTATGGGTCTATAAACTATTAAACACAGGGTGATCATTGTTAATCCTGCTGTGACTGGGACAAAGAACAGATTCAGACAAGCTGACAAAGACTTCATCTCCCAAAACTATGCTAGGATTTGTATATTCAGACTCACAGTGAGGCAGTGTTGGTTAATCACGCAAACTTCTAAGATCTTTACAATTATAGGAGAGATTTTAAAACTCACCTATGAAATCCACGTCTGCGTGTCCATCATCCATGTAAGGTTTGCGCAGGGGCTCGCTGTCGCAGCTGGCGATGACCGCATCAAAGAACTGCAAAGTGTCCTCCTCGCTGGACGCCGGAGGGGCAGAGGGTTTGGCTCTCGGTATCTGTGGTTCATAAAAAACGGGAGAACATTTGTCTTTGTTGTCGCCTGCCATAAGTTTGGCACGGAGAGATGATTTGAGCTTACCGGTTCTTCCTTGGTAGGTGGCGGAGGCGCAGGCTTCTTCTTGGAGGACACTGTGGCCTTGTTGTCGTTCCTTTTCAAGTCACTCACGCTCTTTGTGTACTGCCGCCTCAAAGCCACAAGTGCTTCCAGGTACTCGAGGCAATTCTGGTTCTGAGAGTAGAGCCATATCCTGTCCTCTTGTCTCTGATAATAGTACAAGGTCGACTCGATGCTCACTGTACTTTTGCTGCGTTTTAAAGTCGAGCCCGCGGCTGCCTGAGTTTTCTCTCCCACCACGAGCATGGAGGTGCTGCGGACCAGCCGGACGGTGCAGGCGCTGTGGTAGTCCTGCTCAGACCGAAACCCACGGCCGCCACCACCACCATCCCGCCCTCTGTGTCCATGATGGTTGGGACGGAACACATTATTGATTTTCCTGAACATTCCTCTAAACAGAGCCTTTCGGGGTTACAAACGTGTCCTTAGAGTTTGTGAGACATCCATCCGTAGTCATCTCTTCAAGATAAACTAACACAAACACAAACAAACAAAGAAGTCTTTAAACCTGAGTGGAGCTGTTCACCGGGACCAGGCGCTGTCCAGGGTGCTGAACTCGCCAAACGGCTGCCCTGTTGTAGATCCGAGACAGTTGTCTCACCTGATCTCAACCTGTCTTCAATGTTATCACATGTTGCTCAGCAACATTGCTGTAGCAACGGGTCGGTAACTCGACACTTTGAGCTACCATTACTACTCAGCAGCAGTCCTGTGTCAGATATCCTGACTCTCCTGACTCATACTAGGCCAGACTTAGTCGACAAAAAACTACAACAGTTAGCAAACTATCTAACTGCGGGCCTTTAGTTTTACTGCTTGAGACCGTGAATCCACCTGTTTATAAGCTATGTTTGAGACAGGGCGGAAGATTTCAGTTACTATTGCTACTATTAATATGATCAACTAAACTAAAACTATCTGTTCCAAGTTTTGAAACAAACATGAACACACAATGGAATTAAGATACCTGTATTAGTTTTATAACGACCCATGTATTCTAACGAAACCTGAGAATGGTTATGTGATGTTGATTTATGTCTAGGATTCCTCACCTTATTAATAATAGAACATGTTCTCTCGTGTTTCATGTGCTTCTATTGTTGGGCTTCCTTGGCGCAAGTGGCGGAAGTCTAAATAAAGGGGTCTTAACTGAAGCGACTCAAATGAACAGACAAGATACTTTCATCTCAAAAAAATCCCGGCTGCAAATATGGTCTGAAAATTTCCATCACTTTCACCAGATTGCTTATTTAGACCTGGGTTTGCTGTGGAGACTAAACGATTGAGATCAAGTGAGAAAAACAAAAAACAAAACAAACAAAAAACATCAGGTTAAGGTCTCAGGAAAAGCTACTGTGACAGTTCAGCATTTAGTTTAACGTGCTGAAGAATTTGTACAGTTTCAAAGAGGAAATGGTGAGTTGTGGTTAAACAACTGAGCATAAAGTCACACTTCTGCTTTGGCGCAGAGACAGATAACAGAGGGAGTAAAGTATACGCTCTAAAACATCAATCATTCGACCAAATACCTGCTCGATTAACTGTTCTCACAGAGAGAGAACTCTGAAGTTCCAGTGTGACCTGTCAGAAAACGAAAACAGGAGTCAGCATCTGCAGAACTTTCTATCTACTAATATTTCTGATCATATTGCATAGGACTTTCTTTTCTGCTTTTTTACGTTTACCTCAATCACACACCTGTTTCCTTTACAGAGAATCAAAACTCAAGCAGTCTCTTTTTATAGCTTGTGTAACCCTCCTAAGAACATAACATCTGCCATCTCACTTCTTTTGGCAAGACGATGCGCTGGAATACGTTCATGATTAGCAGCTGCAGCGTTAAGCATGCAGAAATGGGAAGAAAGAGAAAACAATGAGAGATTCCCACTTCCTCTTAGGGTGGTACAAAACAACCACTCTTTACACGCTGCTCTTCACACAGACTTTGAATCAAACACAGTTTGGTAGGCTGCATTGATAGACAATGAAATGATACTAAGAAGTACTTTTTTCTGCTGTGATAAAGACTGTCGAAGGACAATTGGTGCCCATAAACAAGTGATCAGCTGAGAGACTCTGATTTCGTTCCAAGGTAGGAAGAAGTTTGTTTCAGAGCAATATGATTTATCGTAATGATTTTAAGGTAAAGTACGATGTCCTTTTGTAATTTCTCTTTATCTGTTAGGGGGGGATGAATGTGTGGATCATAAACAGAAAGTTGAAACAGCTTTTAAAGAGGGGGTCAGCCATCTAGTCGTGAGTGATTGTATGACTGTCATTAAGTTTTATAGTAAATTTATTGTTTTGTTGTCAAGGCCCATCAAGGCACTGGTACTGCAACCTAGTTGAGACTATAAATGCTGTGGTATGTGGCACCGGTCTGTGCTGTATGTGCCTGTACAAATACATAAATCAATGGCATCATTACATTTTCATAATTACATTGCATTGTATCACGTTAAATACTAAGCTCTGATCACTCAGCTCACAGCCTCTGAGTATGTGCTTTTTGTTGCAGCATGCTTTGTGAAGGCAGATTGCTGCGCATGACCTTCTGTGAATTGGAGGAGCTGGACTCCTTCCCTCCTCAGAGGGCTCTCCAGAGTGCTTATGGGCTGCCAAGAGCAGCTGCCACCCTCATGCCAGACTCCACTAGACACACTCCACCCGTTCATCGCGGTTCCCCGGAGCAGACAGGTAGCGTGGATGACAGTGCTTCACTGGAGTTGTACATTTCTCCCCTGCAGTCCTTGGATTACCCAAGATCCCATCCAGGCAGACAGATCTCTCCAGAGATAGAGATCCCAGCTCAGGCTGGCTCAGGTGGTGATTCCCCTTTCTTGGTTCCCTCCTATTGTCAGAGCATCTGCCAAAACTACAGCGACCTCCATATTGGCGGTGACCAGGTGCTGCCTCTCTCAGCTAATGATGGTGAGCTGAGGGTCTGCACTGATGCCCAGCCTGCTGGCCCCTTTCTTCAGTCCTGTGATGTCCCCCCAGCTTCTCTCCCAGGACAGACATCTCAGAATGGGCTTCTGCATCCAGTGAGGGGAGGTTCCAATCGCTGGAGATTGGGGAGTGCCCGTGATCGGAGCGTGTTGTTCCAGGGGCGAGAGGGGCCATTCTCCAACTCCCTTCTAAATCACTACCTGGAGCAGAAACTCATGGATCTGTACCAGCAGTATATGATGGAAAACATGGCGAGAGAAGATACTGACACAGGCCCCATTTGCCCTCTGCTGGGGTCAGAGCTGGTCCTGACCAGCCTGGACCAGATTACTTTGAAGCTGAGTCGGGAGGGGAACCTGGAGGCCGGCCTGGCAAAGGACATGGTCCTGAGCTGCCTGCTGCGGGTAGCTGGTGACATGCAGTCAAGTGAGATCAGCACTCCCTTTCTCCAGATTTCAAATGAATCATCCCGGGAGCAGCTCACAGAAAATAAAGACGAGTAACCCCAATGTCAAGAATCACACTCATCTGATTCTCCCTTTCACTGTAGACACCAACAGCAAAAGATAAGATGAAACTGACGGCTGCATTTTGTTTCTTTTGTCTTTAATTAGCTGTTGAGAGGCTGTTGAAAACAAGTTCTTTACATTATTAATGCTACGCATTTTTCAATTTCCAAAGGACAATAAAAACAGAACTGAAAACTGAAACCAATCTTTCCCCTTTTTTTTTTCCAAATAACATTCACTTCTAACAGACCATGTCATCCACAACACGTCATACTGTAGTATTGCTGGTCAAATCAACACTTAACACACATGTAGATAATGATTATCATTGTTATCAATGTTCTAAATGTCACTTTGTGGTTAGGTCAAGGAAAACATGGCGTCCCTGTCATTTCAGTAACTGGTTCACAATAATATAAACGTTTATTTCAACAGAATAAACTCATGCTACAAGTTTCAAGTCCTAACTTCACTTGGATGTGACCTTCACTGAGTCTGACTGCAGAAAGCTGTTTTCACATTCATCTCTTCTCCATGCTCACCCGTAAATATTAATTTAAGATATGTACACATCACATTTAGCTTGGAAGGCAATCATGGTCCAATACTCAGCCTACACAGGTCTCACATGAGAGCAGAGTTTTCACTGAGGTAGGACACACCTTCATCCAGCAGTTAAACATCTGAAATGAGCCATGTTTGTATATTAATAGATTGTAGAGTTTTTAACTAAATTATTATTAATTATTATAATTACTAATCAGTTTTTTTTAAATCCCTCTTAAAACTTGATTCACACACACATCTACACACACACACACACACACTTTCAGTGTCTGCAGTTTAATAAACAGTCACAAGGGGGAAGCATTATCACCTAACTTATTAACCCTGATGACACACACCTTCTGCTCCTCGCTTTTCTTTCTTTCATGATACTTCCTATCACCCGTGTGCTGCTGCTCCTAATTAATAATGTCATTAGGATTGCGCTGTAAATCTGTAGCATGCAGGCAGTTGGGTACTAACACTAAATTTTACACTGTGCATACTGTTTCCACTACCTTGTAAACAAAATGCACACTCCGCAGGTCTGTAGACCAGTGGATTTGCACACTAACAGTGTCATGTTATTTTTCCCATTTCCCTCTATTTAAAGTGCTTTCAAAGACCCTCGACTGCATTCCAGCTCAATGCAGCCGTGGCCTTCTGAGCCAGTGTTTGATCAGCTTCCTTGTTTCCTGTCCAAACAGAGAGCCACAGGAGGAAACCGTGTTTACCGAGCTGAGCACTGAGTCGGAGCCCTGTGAAGTCTCAAGGCCACAGAGACACATGTTTGGTATTTCTGCCTCTATCCGGATTGAACATTCCAGGTACATGTTAAAGGCACCGAGTCCTTAAAGACCTAAACAAAAACACACACATATAAATATCATTCACCTGCCAGGCCTGGCAGTGTGAGTGTATTCAAACTGTTTTCCACAGACCTTGGAACAATGAAAAACAGGCCTCTTCTTCCAGCATAGGTTAAGAATTGCTGAAAGGACCAAAGGTAAAGCTACATACCGCAGTTTCTGACACACACAGGTTGTGAATATTTCTTCACAAACCTTCAGCTGCACATTATCCACCTCCAAATTATTCACCTATCTTTCAGATTGACAAATATTTCAATGTGTTTTACATATTTGGGGGTTTAAAAAAAAAAAAATAGGAAGGCAAATAGAATTTTTAAATTAAATTAGTAGTAGTTTTTGTCTGAGGAAGAGGGAGAGTAAAGTCAAAGGCTGAAGGAGAAGCCATGAAATAAGAGCAGGGTACAAATGGCAAACTGCAGTGATTTAAAAGAAAAAAAGGAAGAAACATGTCTCTCGTGGTCTAGCAATGAAACTAAGAGGGAGGTTCATAAAGTAATTTCCTTGTCACAAAGAGCTTTTAACATGGAGGGCGGTAGAGGCAAGGCCACGAGATTTCATACCAAAGCCAAGGTCCTAGATATACTCTCACTATTGTGGCTTTAATGCTACATAGCACTATGCTTGCCTTCATTTTAAAAGCTTTTTCTATGTAGCCTTGTTAATTGGAACAGTCATATAGTGTTTACCTATATATACTTTTTCTTGTTTTGTGACTATATGATTTAAAAAAAAAAATTCTATGACAGTTTGTCAAGGCCTATTGATGGTCAAGAACTTTGAGCTCTTTACAGGCTTGGTCACGGATACACACACACATGCACACAAACATGCAACATTTTTTCAGAAGCTGTGAATTTCCTTGTTTTTTTTTTTTTTTCCAGATTACATCTACTGGAATGACCTAAAGTCCAAGCGGCAGCATGTTGGAACATTTAATGACAGCCCTGCTCTGTATCTGGCTGACTGACACTGAGACACGCAGGTGGTGGAACGGGAGAACACACATTTCCCGGTCAGTTAGCTACTCAAGGTTGCAGGGAGCAGGCAGCGGAGCGGGTGACCTTGGCTAAGCTAGAGCAGACTGAGAAAGACCTTGAGAGACAGCGGGCCAGCAGGATCTGGTGCTCAAAGAGCTGGGGAGCATAATGTGGCAATGAATGACTATATATTACAGCACATAGTACCCATGTGAAGTGATGGCAGCTGGCTGGAAAAACAGATTTTTATTCATACCCATTTGTTCTTCTTTACTAGATAGTTTGGTGGTTTTAACAACATTTTGATTTGTGGATTACTTGCAATTTACCTTGTTGCCCATATGATTCAGCAAATTGGGAGATAAGACAAATATTAATTTATTCTGACATTTTTTTGAAGTTTCTAGAATAACTTCTTGTTGAAGTTCTACTTTTTTGAGAGAAAGCTGATGATGATGATGATATTTTACAGATCTATTTCCATTTCCATTTATTCATTTGACAGACGCTTTTGTGCAACATGACAAACAATGAGGTACAATCCAAACCACAAGAATCAGTCCTGACCTTCTCAGGGATTTGGTGGTATGATAAATGTGCACAACACAAATCAACTGAGCAGCACTGTCGAGACGGCAAGTAAAATCTGTGGAGAGCATCTGCCTCCTTTGACAGACATTTTTATCTTGCAAATCACATGGAAAACTACTTCCATCATTGCAACTCTGCACCATCCTCCCTCTAAAGAATTTGATATCCTCCCCTCTAGTTAGAGATACAGATTTCTGAAAATAGGTTTAACAGGTTGACGTTTTCTTTCGCAATAAACACATCATCTTATACCTGTTCTTATTATTGCAGTTTTTGGTCTCTCTCCTTTCTGCATTGCAAAAAGATTTTTATCTTGTGGAATGATAAACATCTGATTTGAACTGAACTAAACATCACATTGCCTCAGAGTTCAGGTGTGTTGAGCTCAAGTATACAATATTTACACACTCTTAAAAACTTGTCTTTCAAACACTGCCTTTCACCACTTCATGTAAAAGCTGTGGAAAAAATAAAAATTAACTAGCACGTTATGTCTCCACGGAAAGCTCAAGGTTAATGAGCTTGAATAAAATGGGAGAATGTACAGGATTTCTCCTTTTGATGCAGATGTTAAGCAGATGTCAAAAATAAAAAAAAAAGTTTGTGCATGTGCACCACACTGCAAGTTGGAAATAATAGCTCCCTCACATGCAACACAAGTTCACCATGCTGTCTAACACTAACATACTGTATGAAAAGAGACACATACAGAGACAAACAGCAAAGAGGAAGGGTTTTTAGCAAAAGTAAATCCTTGACTGCTTAATACAAAAACTATCTAAGGAGATGCAAAAGCTAAAGTGCAACCATTGTGAGGGCTTACCTATTGCTGACAGGGCCGGATTAAATGGTCATGGGGACCCAGGGCAAAGATGAGCTATGAGCCCCTATCGGCCTCCTTTTTCTCCCACTCTCCATGCACTGTGAAAGTTTCCATCAGTAATTAGTGTTTAGTTCATGGCAATTTTACTGGGTATTTCTTTATTCCGTAATATGTGAGCACAATATATACTGAAATAATACAGGCCTTAGAACTAGATTTGAGTCTCTCTAAAAACAAAACACTACACACAATGAATTCTGGATCCCCTGAGAGTTTGGGGACCCATGGCAGTCACCTGTCTTGACTGTTGGAAAACAGTTAAGTTTCAATTCATTATTTCCACTAGGAATATTTTTTTGTCCTGAAAATCTGGCAAATGTATAGGATGTTCGTTCCTGTTACTGTCTAACTTGACTGATCCAAATAAACTCACAAATTTTTAGCGGAAAGTCTGGAAAATCTAGAGAATAAAGACACATGTGAGACATATGGTGCTTGCCAAGGTAGCTCGGTAAAAGAGTGCCTTCTGTAAACAGGAAGTTCAACAAGCTCAACTGGCATTTAGTGGAGGCCTTGGCCTTGGCAAAAGCAAACATGTATATAAAGCAACACCCTGAAAAGAGAGGAAAATTATACTGGTACAAATAAATTGTGAAGAGGAGGCAGAATGGCATGCTAGAGCAATTTATCCAGTTAAGCAAGGCCAATGGATGAACTTGAAAGGTTAAAAAGGAAGAAAACAAGGAAACATAATAGGAAAGAACCTCGAGAGTCTAGAATTAGATTAAAATGAGTGAAATGTGACATGTCTCAAAACCTCCGTCAGTTGTCACAGGTGAAGACCCTGCAATGCTTTGTTAAGAAAAACAATGCTCACAACAGAACTTGTCAGTAGGGGTAAATACACACCGAAGTCAGTAAATAGTTGGTGTTAACCTGCATCCGACCTGTTTATTGACATGTGGTCCAACACTTCATTGTGTCATTCATATGTGAAGTTCACTACGCAAAGTAAGGACAGAAAATTCAGTTTAGCATCTACAAAAGGTAAGTTAGATTTTTATACTTTCAAATACAACAGCTCTACTGGCTTCACCCAGCTAGCCAACAAGCAAGAAGCCTGACAACTCATCGTGTTGTTCAACAAGGAAAGGAAAACTTTTGTGGCTGCTGAAAATTATAGAAGCCTGCAAGCAATATGTCCAATTTTCCACATCATTTTCTCCTTTGACTATAGCCACACTTGCTCACATTTCACTCAAACTACAAAGATAATGCTAATAAACATGAGTACGTACAGACATTATGTTGAACAAACTCTGGTAGACAGGATGGCAATGGATTCATTAAGGCAGGTCACCTTGTCCACACACTGCTTTCTTTGCTGACAACTTCCTGTCTAACAGGAAGAACTAAAAGAGCTATATCTAGACCTTCTGAGCTATATACAGTCCAGATCTACAATGTCTGACTGTTTTTGTCCTAATTTTGCCAAATCTTGTCACAACAATATTGAGGCCATGTTGTAAAATGAACTAGGTTGAAAACAGCCCAGACTGACTTCTTGCATGAAACTGTCACTGAAAGTTTTGACTTAAATTCACAGACAAAGTAAGGAGGTCAGAAAGTACTGAGAGATGGACTAATTCATTTTTCATGGGATTTATTGACAGCGAGGAAAACATATGTATAAAATATCTTCAGCTTTAATCTTTGAGCCCTCTTTTCTCCAATTTTCTCAAGTATTATTTATCCAAAACACTTGTAATCAAGGTTGGGCTTGTAGAATGTAGGAGTGAAACAAGTATTTAGAACATTCATTTAAATAAGCAGCCATATCATCTGTTGCAGTACTCCCTGCTCCTCTTGTTGCTGAGGATAGTTTCTTTATGACTCTGCCTATGTTTGGAGTTCTTGCCATGCTGCAGAATGAATGTGGGATGGATCAGACGCTTCCCTGATGGTACTGTGTGATGGATAAGAACCTCAATATCTAGAGCGCCTAAAGCCTTTTCACAGTATTGTTTCTTGTACGTAAAAGCTTTCTCTGCACGCTAACTCATAACTAAGTGTACCACTCTTAATGTGTGTTTCACTCACCACTGTGTCTTCACAAATGCGAGCCTTTTCCTGTTTTTCCACTCACCCCTTCACCCTCACCTCCTTCCACGTCTCTTCTTGGCATGCCAACATTGTTATTAGTGTCATAATTTATCTCCTTATGCAAACACGACCCTGTCCTCGATATGCTGTAAGGCAAAATATTCATACTGTAGTCACTGTGAGACCAATAAAGAATGAGATAAGAGGGACATAAATTATTTCTCTGTAGCCACAGTATTTCATATTTCACTCAGCAGCCTTACCACACATCACACACATCACACACACACACACACACACACACACACAAAGGCACAAGTGTCTTACATGTGTTTCAGTAATGGCTATACATATGAAAAAAGAACATTATTTTATACCGTGACATATATTTGGATAAAGATAAATAGATCAGTAAGCATGAGCAGAGATAGAAGGAACGGACAAGCAAGGAAAAGAGAGATGAAGGCACAGAAATGGGATATGCATATACTACACTGTAGGAGTCTGGTGAGGCAATCTGCATTTTAATCGCTGTTATGTCTAAATGTATTTTTATGACGCTGCTGTCCGGTAAATCCTTTGTGACTTACTGACATAGAGTGAGATAACCGGAATGAAGGTGTGTCCTGCCAAAGTAGTGTGGTAGTGAGTAGCGTAGGCAGTGAGGAGACTGAATGAAGTGTACCCATCAGTGTGGCATCAGGGGAGTATAGTGTTGTATGAATTCAGTAGCACATGCACCCTCGTGGTTTTGACCTTGGCAGCCTCTCCTTCCTCTCCTCCCTCCATGTTAACCCCCCCACACCCCACCAACACCCCCAGGGTCCCACTCAACCTTGGCTAATTAGTTCATGTCCCTGTGGCATATGTTCAACACACAATTTATCCACAACAAGGACATTACAACTGCAGTGTCCTGCCTCTGCGCTGCCTCTCTCTTGCTGCTTCATGTTATTGGCATTCTGTTTCAGCGTGTTTATGTGTATTTGTGTTTTTAAATCTGTTGTGTGTGCATTTGTTTTGTGCTTTTTGATACGCTTGATTTAACGCTGCTTCTATCAGTGTTTTTTATTTTTGATGTTTTTCTTTTTTTGAATGGTCAGGCTCATAATGATGAACCTACAGAGCATTATCACTCAACTCTACAGTTCTTAGCAGCTCATTGTTTACAGTCGACAACTTTACAATTTTTATTTATTTTTGAGCTAACTAAAGCTAGCTAACTAAAACTTTCTAAACCGCCACTCTAGTTTCTTCAGCTTAGTAGTTTACGCAGAAATGTTTTCATGATTATGTCTTTCTAGTGTACAATGCCCTATTTCTGAAATGTTCTTCTCTGTTATTATTGCACAAGTGAGTGTATTACTTGAGCATATTCAATGCCTTCAAAAACTTTCAAACTGAATGAAAGGCTTTCTAAAGCAACAGTGATGGTTGAAGCTTCGGGTGTCATCAGTCATATAGAATTCTTCATTTGACACAAGCTCCAACATGTCGTACAGAAACAAAGTGCTTCACAAGAGTGAAACAAGCTTCAATATCGTACACTCATCTCCACTTTGAAGACAAGAATTTCTAGGTATTCTATGTTCCTTAAAATGAACAGAAAATTCTATTGATGTCACTGTGTGAGAATACACGCGTAAAACATAGAGTTTCCATACAGAATAACAGTTTAAAAGCCTTGGCCTTGAGAGTTCATGCTAGTCCTCACAAGCAACTGATGACTGTGACTGCGTGACTGAACCACCACCATTGCCATTCTTATATCCTCAATATCTTGTGTGCCTCTAAAACCCATCCTATCTGAGTGTCTGACATCATGTGGGTTGTATTCACAAAACCTCCAAACCCCTCTGAATTCCTAACTTAACATTTACAAATCATTTCAGAGACGACCTTTAGATTTTCAGGACTTTAACATCTGAAAATCCTCTCAACTAATCCTTAATTTCAGAGTTTAGATCACTGAGCAGCAGTCTGCCTCATTACCGGGTCAATGTTCAAATGAGTCCTTTGATGATAGCTGAGCTGGTGTGTTGTCATCTAACCGATCTCAGCTACTTGTACAGTGGGAAAATGACCCACAAATGAACTCAGTCATCTGTGGGTACTATATGGTACAAACCATTAGTACTGTAGCTCTTACAGGTTTTCCCTATAGATTTTTTTAGTTAAATAAATGAATGAATAAATAAAAACGGAGGTCCTGGTTTAACTGGTGTTTATGTAACACATGTCCAAAACACTGCACAGTGAAAAGAGAAAATAGTTTCACACCCAGTGAAACACAGTGTTAACACACAGGTGGTTCTTGTTGGAAGCTGGTTGCCAAGAAGCGGTCCGGGAGAACACAAGACTCCCATTCTTGGCTGGAGAGTGGCCTGAGGCTGCAGTTTAAGGGGCATCATGCCCCAGATAGGTGTCACTGTGACTCATCCCTCCTTGTATTGAGTCCTGTCCTCTCTAAGTACCCAAGCTATGATGTCACAAAACTTCTAAGGAAGGAGACTGAAGCAGACAGTTGCCTCCGCCTCCGAACTCTGGGCCCTTCCAGAGGCTCGCAAGATAAATCTGAGGGGTCGAGTGGCCTCAAACAATGATTTAAATGAAACAATCATGAAAAAATCAGAGAATATGAATCTTCAAGTAAGGGGTCACAAGACCACAGAGAACATGTGGTTTAATATATATAGTAGGGGTGTACATCTCTCCAATATAAGACGATCCGATACGTATCTCGATACATGGGGTATGATACGATTCAGAAACTGTACATTTTAAAATTAATGATTCAGTTTGATTTGGTAGGATTTCATTACCATACGATACGCTTCGATTCGATGGGGTATGTCTCAATCTGACAGTTTCTTGTTTAAAGTAGACAATTTACAATTAGACATTTTACATTATAATTTAACATAAGTCAGAACTATAAATGTGAGTATAGAGAACAGAAAAGAACAGAGTCTTTAACAATGAACCGGGTTATTGAAGCCGTTATTACCTTGGCTCTGGCCGAGTTGTGGCTGAGTTTCGGCTGGAAGAAGTCTTGTATGCCTCTGTCCTGTCGTGTCTTTGTGCTAGCTATGCTAGCCTCCTCGTCGCCTGTTTCCCCATTTCCTCTCACCAAGGGAATGTTGAGATGTGTCGTGCTACCGGTGCGGTTTTACACTCTTTGCGGATCGCAGCGGTTTTATCCAGTGCTCCATTCCTCATATAAAATCCAAATTTCTTCCAGACCTTTGACTTTAAACTTGACGGTGCGCTGTTGATGGTGTCGGTATCGGACATTTTTATTTTTCCCTCGCAAACAGTGCTATCTGACGTCTCGCGAGAGTGTTACGGGAAGGTGCGCGAGAGTCAGAGAGGGAGATGCCGACAGGGAACATCGAACCAACTTTGCAATTGGGCCATCGGCCGGTTCATCCTACATTTAGACTGATTCAGGGCTCTGTGTACCGATGCACTCACATCTTTTAAATCAAAACCGATTTTCCAATTCAAATCGGTTATTTTTTACACCCCCAATATATAGTAACAATGGAAACAAAATTTATCCAATATTTTTAATGGAGTAACTACAACCACCAGAAAAAGTATGTAGGGTAAAAGCATTACCCTTTGAAATGTAGTGGAGTCAATGTATGGTAAAACTGCACTGAATGGAAATATGTAAGAAAAGTACAAGTACCTCAAAATAGTACGTAAGTAGTTGAGTAAATGTGTGTCCATGAGGGGGTTATTAAATTATTAATAAGATAAAATAAATTATTAAAATTTGTTTCTTTTCTAATACATTTTAATTACAAAAATAGTTTAAGATTTTTAGTGTCTGCACTTAAATGTATGATGTAGAAAGATTTGATTACAACTGAATAATGAAGATAAGTATAGAAGGGACTTTTCTCCAACATCTCGCTCTTGCTATTGTCACAATGCAAATTAGGACAAAACAGCAACACGACACAATACACATTTTTAAATCACATTAGAACACAACCCAGCAATATGCTGTAATGGCAAAAACATTTGTACCTGGCATTAAAGCTAGAATATCTGCTGCTTTGTTTGTTGTGCACTGGGTTACTTTGTGTTTATGTACCGACCTTGAACACTGTTACAAGAGGAGAGACAAACAGACTATGGACCATCATATCACAAGCGAGTGTTACGTGTGTGTTTGCTATTTACCCACATTCAGTGAGATGTTCACAGCTGAGGTAAACAATGAGCAAAAAACCTGTGTCCTTAAACTTAAAAGCTGGTTTTATTAACTGATGTTGTTACAACGCTAACTATAAAATTGTAAATCTGATGCCAAAGACCATCTTTGAACAGAGATAGGGGTTCCCCAACCCTCCACCATGAACAATCACCTGGTATAATCATAGTTCAGTATTTCAGTATCATGCCAAGGCCATGGAGTGATCTCCATGTAACCCTGTCTCCTAGAAATTAGATTATATACAGCTAATTTGCAACAGTAAATGTGATTTGAAGGAATCAGACTGGATTACATTTTTTGCTAACACAATGAAGAAATATTGTTAATTGACATTTCTGGTAAGATGCAAGAACGTTGATACGAACCATATCAGTAAAATGATAGTTGTGTTTAGGCACTGGCAGCTCTTGGTTAAGGTTAGGGAAAGATCATAGTCTTGGTTTAACAGAGTAATTTTTTTGCTAAACTTTATCCACAATCAGTACTCAGGGTGTTATCTTTGGTCTCTGGCTTTCTGTACTTTTTACATCTATCATCAACCTCGACCAGCTCCCTGCAACTTTGGTGCAGTTGATAAATATAGAATTTCCTTTACTCAAAAAAAAAAAAAAGAAAGTTGCCTCTGAACCAAATCCAGCCAGCAATGACGTTTTTCATCACAACATTATCAGAAAAGCAATTTGGTACGACACAAACAGAATTTCTAGGAGACAGGTTTGCTCCATGAGAACTGAGCAAACTCACACATTTGTCTTACAGGCTTAAAGGGTGTTTACACAAGATATGATTCAATCTGACATAACTGGCGTGCTTCAGTTTTAATCAATACAAATGTTTGCGCTGATTGTGCAATGGGTCTTGTCTCACTCAAGCTTCACATAACCGTGACCAGAGGAGTCCATTTGAGCTTTAAGATTTTCTTCTATCTTTTGCATGTAACAACAGTGATTGTGTTTTGGGCTGTGGGAGCTACCAAAAAGAAACCACTGTGGCAGAATACTTCCACACTGACGGAGACACTGACGGAGGACTGAAGCTGTTATGCTGGCTTTTCTATGAGGCCAGTGCAGACATGTTGTTATCATCTGTAAACCCAAACAACAACCATCCTTAGACAAGCTCCAATGAAAGTTTTCCTTTCCATAGTTTTCACCAGAACTTTTGCATAACTATCACAAATCTCCTGAAACACAAGGCTATTTGAGTTTATTTTGAGTCAGTCCAACATACACTGTGTGAGGTACACTCACATGAACAAAAAATGTGTTAATCCACGGCTGAAAATAGTCACCAATAAATGCCAAACATACAAGTGTGAGTAATGTTGGACAAAAACTAAAAAGCCCACCAGGTTTAGGAAGTTACTACACCTTAAATGAGCCATTTTTATGTCTTAGGGTGCATCAGTGGGTTTAGAGCTGACTAACTCAAACAGGGCAGAAAAGTCTAAATGTTTTGAGGGACAGACCAACACAGTGGTGGTTTTGATCTTACCAAGGGATTCATTTACATTATTAAAACTACAGGCCTTATCATCTGATGAGACATGATGTGATTCCTCAAACTCTAATTTTCAAGACTCAGTGATCACTTTAGACAGCAGTTCACTTCTTGTGATAAGAAGATGGAGTAGTGAGATTTCTAATATGACCATCATTCATAATCTTTGTTGTTCTTTGCTGAGTCTTTTTGCATTTTTCATTTTTTTATTAACTTCAGTGTTTTGCCCTGTTTCTATGACTGCATTCTTTTCTTTTTTTGTATTCTCTGATTCACAAAATACATCAAGACAAAAACAGTGCATTTTACCTCACTTTTATCAAGCACATCTAAAGCAAACTTGTCTTCTTTCTTCCGCTCCAACAGACAAACACACACGCACGCAGACACACACACACTTTCACTCTGCTGTAAGTTGGTGACATGAGTCCTTGGAAAGTGCAGTATTCAATTTGTAACTATTATGGAGACAAGGACACAGTCCTTTATGTGAGCAGCCACAGAGAGAAAATGGAGGCAGTCACTATAGCAACCGCCAGAAGAGCGCCCAACAAATCAACAAACAATGCAGTACAAGACTTTTCCAGGGGAGCCATTTAATGCAAAACCTTGAATCATACAAAGTTGTCCTCTTAAGTTTCTGAGACCTGTCTTGGAGTGTCTGTGGGTGTCTAAGCCCCAAGTGTTTGGTAAAAAACCTTGTGTTTTTCTCCACACTTGTGTTTCAAGGCCGGCTCGGCTGAATTTGCCAAAGAGCTGTCTTCTTGGGTCACGGCAACCTCTGAGTTTCATTTGTGTGATCAGCCTTCAGGAAATGCGCACCACTGCAAAAGTACATAACATAACAATACTCACTTTTGAAAACACTTCGCGTATTTATTTGAGCAATCTCCACATACTGAAAAAATTATTTAGTATTAGTTGTGGAGATAGATTATATATTTATATTCTTTATATCTGAGAAGTTTTGAGAAAGCCTAATATTATATTATATTGAGACAATTTCACCTTTTAATTAGGAGTTTAAGCAGTGGAATTTACTTTGTCCTTCCTTCCCGCTTTAATCCCTGCATGTTGCTCTCACAATCCCATGCCCCTCATCTGAGCAGCTTCTTTGGTTCTGACCTTGCTCTAAATCTCAGCACTAAACACAGAGCTGCAGCGTGGCAGATTCTGCGTGACTCGAGCTGTCTGGGTGTCACAGCAATTTGTTTAAGAAGTACAGATCTCAAACAGGTGTCTGGATGACAATGAACAATCAATCACAAGAACAATCAATTTGTTTTTACACTTCACTTTTATTTTGTATAAAAACTTGCAAACTCTGTATGTGAGCTGATATTTCAGAGCAGATCAGTCACTGGGAGAAAACACAATCTTGGGGCAGAATGATCTGGTAAGTTTAGACATGACCAAGCTGAGTCAGTAATGCTGGAATATGCCTGTGTACTAGTTACAGGCAAACACGTGTTAACAGGGTGCTGTGTTGTGTGAGACAAACTCTCATATCCTTAAAGTTTAGTGATAGGTCTGTGAAAGGGCCTCCTCATGCAGAACCATTTTAAACTGGGCTTGGACCCAGCAGGCACAGGGCCAGAGAAAGAGTCCTCCATATCAGTGTAGTGCTCCATGTACGAAAAAATTAAGACTGAACCTGACTTTTGAAGCTGATACTATTACTCTAACTATATTATTTGATGGTATTGCTTCCAGAAAACATACATCTTTTGGCAATGAATCCACGATACAGTAGGTGTATTTGATGTTAAAGCTGAACCTTCAACATGAAATTTCAATAAAGTACTATTAACCTCTTAACATCCTCCTGTTTATTTCAGCCAAGTTATGATCCTTACATGAGCTGAACCAATACCTGGAACTTTAGTCACATCAGTGTTCAGCTGCAGAAAGTTGGAGGCCATCCAGTCTTTGATGTTGGTGGAGAGAATCCAAATAGTGAGATAGGATTTTCAGAACTAAATGAAACATACAACTGCATGTCATGAGCGTAACAATGGGAAGACACAACACTGAAGAGACAGATTACATGGTCAAAGGGTAGCAGACACAAGCTGAATAAAACAGGTTAAAAAACAATGAGCAAACACTGGGTGGATTTTGTTGTGAGTCCTTCAACCTAAATGGCCGTAGGTCGCTTGGATATGACCCACAATAACAATAATAAACATATGCTTAACATTTGTTTAGGCTCAAAAACCGCTTGGAAACATTTAGGAGAAGATCATGGTTTGGGTTAAAATGAGTACTTTCTTATTTTGCTTGAGTCATCATTACTTGGGCCTCTGGTGGTCACCTAAGAGTAAAACGTAAACATGGGTCCTAATAAGAGATGACTTATTTGCTCATTTTTTTTACAGAAGGACAGACTTGCATCATCATGGTTGTAATTAGTTTTGACTGACTTTTTCATGAACACAACATGAATTTGTTTAGCTGAGCTGTAAACAAATAAACCAGCTGTTCATCTGTTGCATTTTTGACAAAGTAGCTGCTCAGTGAAAGTTTGTGGTAATAATACTACAGCCTTCTTCACCAAATCAGCCAGGACTGAAATCTTAAGGATTATAAAGGATTATAACATTAAGTAGCTTTCAGTCTGGAAAAAAAAAATCCTCTTATTCATATTGTTTTCATTTGATTTTCCCGATGTTGTTTAATTGTAATGCTGAAGTGTTTTAATCTGTTTTCCCTTGTAGAGAACTTTGTAACTTTGTTTTGAAAGGTGGTGCATGAACAACATTTATTAAAGTAATTATAATTACAAGGAATATTAATATCACATAAGGGGGTGGTAGGAGGAGATGAGTTATGCAGCTCTCATTACATGCATGTTTCAGGTAATTGAAAATTGCAAGTCAGTGTGAGAAAATGAACAACACTGGACTTTGTACAATCATCTGCTGCCTTAATCTCAAGGGCTTATGACCCATGGTGGCCCTTGTCCTGATTTGGCCCCTCAGACTACTAGCTCTTCTCCAAGATGAAGAATGAGCTCAATGGTGGCCATTTTAACAGTGATGATGAAGTCATCATTCCTGTGGACCTCTTTCTGGAGGTCCAAGACGCCCACTTCTACAAAGAAGGGATCTATATGCTCCACAACTGCTAGACTGAGTGTGTAAATGTAGGAGGAAACAATGCTAAAAAATTAATGAATGAATTAATAATTCCTTTTACCTTGGGGCACAAACTTATTAATCACCCCTCCTATATTCAATATCAGGTTTGTTGCAACTCTTAAAGCTCTAGGACATTTACAGCAAGTGAATTATTCATGTTATTTATTTTTGCTTCTCCATTCATTCATCCATTCTGATGTTTTGTGTAGTTTTTATAAACATTTCACCAAAATGTAGCTCACTTTTAGTATCTTTCGACCATTTTTGATCTTCACTAGAATTTAAAATAAAGTTCTGTTGGGCTGACCAGTGTGTTGCTGCACATTGTGAGCTGGATGTCAGTGAGGTTTAAGAGTCTGAAGTAATATTGCAAGACATATTGTATTTGCTCTGTCAGATGGCGGAGTGGCGAGCTACATAAGAACATCTTGTGCAGATTTGATAAATAACCAAAGAAAGAAAAGGAGGACCCATGAAGAAGACAAAGAGTGACAGAGCACTGTAGCTGTCTTTTCAACTCTGTGCTTTTGCAACAAGACATAATGTAATCTCTCCTTGAGACGGAAGGATTGTTATAACCTGCGCTGGCTGGGCCTTGAGCAGGAGAAGAGACAGGCTGAGTGAAGGCTGTTTATCCCGCGGTGTCCTTGATATAAACATGTGAAAAATCTCTCAGTTTTTTCTCTCAGCTAAATCAATACAAAGACATTTGGCCTCTGAACAATGTTGTAGCACTACTGCAAAAGTTTTTCATCCTGCCTTCATTCATAACCGTGTCCTTCAACGAAAAAGAGCAGGGGCCACTGATGTCCTGCTCACTGCTATTTCATTAATGTTCCCATGCACTCAGTGTCATCCTTTCTTTACACCAAAGGCAACCTTCTACGAAGACCTTCATGTGAGAGTGTGATGGTAGAAATTTCTCGGTGGCTACAGCAGAACCGCCTGAATCTTTGGACCTAAAGTCAGGACCTGTGCTCGAACCTTTTGCATTATTCCTACACAATTTTCCTCATTCTGACAGCGTCTTTGCCTGGTTTCCTTCTGGTTAAACTCCTCTGTAATCACTTCTGATTTTCCCACAGCCCCCTCCCTCCTCCTCCTCCTCTCTCTCTCCCAGGTAGCAGTCAACCCTAACCTGTGATCCCTCTTAGGAGCAATTAAGATAAACCTCTAATTCATCTGCTTTATCCCGACCTGTCTTTCTCAGTCTCTTATTCACTGACCTCCACTCCTCCCCTCCTTCAAACCACCCCCGCCCTCCTCTCTCTTCTGCTCCCCATCCTCCTTCAGTGACAGAGGCAAGGAGAGCATTGAGTCATGACATCATAATTCACCAGCTCCTGTTTTCACGGTTAAATCAATATCAGTGTGTCCGAGTCAAGGTTGGAGGCTGGCCTTCACAGCTCAGCTCTTCCTACTTCTTTCTCATAGAAAATCATATAAATTGTCCCTAAAATAATTAAGCCTTCAGATCTGTCGCTGGCCTATATTTTTACCAGCTCCTGCCTGATAAACAGCACTGCCAGAGAGTCAAGGTAATGCTGAGAATAGGACTGGGCTCTGAATCCTTGTCTGTCTGTGCCTCTCGCTTCCTTTTTTCCCCGTCTCTCTCACAACTAGTTGCAGAATTTGTTCTATCAACCAGGTCTATTACCAGCTGCTGTTAACCTTTAGTGTTGTAGGACGGACTATGTTGTGCCATCAGGCTGAAATGTCACATATTTAATGTTTTATTTGAGCCTTTCTCAACCTTTCACAGGTGAGCAAAAAAAAAGAGTTTTTTCATAGTATCGTCTGACCTGATTTCTGGCAAAATATCCTTTACAGTTCTGTGTATTTAATATGTGAGGGCACTGAAAGATGTGTTTGAAAGGTGTTTGAGTGTGTGTCAAAGAGAGAACAGGAGGGGAAGAGGTGGGGAAGGAGGAGGTGCCTGAGCTTGGGGAGGCGGAATATGCAGTGAGTGTGAACAAGCTCTCCAAGCGCAGGGACAGACGGGAGCTAATATAAACGTGCTGCCCTTCATTCGGGGCTATCAGGGGCTACGAAAACAGCGATACCTGTGTCACTGACCTCCGGCGCTTCAAAGAGACCGCGAGACGCGCCGAGCTCCGGCCCATGTAGAGCGGCCAGCGGCCATGGCCACGCTGGAGGGCTGCCGCTGTCGGGGTGCCAGCGGCCGAAACAACAACAGCATCCTCTACAGCATTTTGAAGAGTGACGGCTTTGCGACCGCCGAGGAACAGCAGCAGCAGCAGCAGCAGCAGCAGCAACAACAACAACAACAACATCAACATCCACAACAACAAACACTGCAACACTTGCTCCACAAGACATCCTCCTCCTCCTCGTCCGCCCCAGCCTCGCTGCAGGAGCTCCGGCAGCAGGCTTGCTCCTGCGGCTCGACGCGGCGCCGAGGCATCCTTCGCTCCCCGCAGGTGACGTGCAAAGCCGCGTCGGCGGTTCTGGTGAAGACGCTGCGGTTCGTGAAAAACGTCCCCTGTTTTCGTGAGTTGCCAGAGGACGACCAGCTGATGCTGATCCGGAGCGGCTGGGCACCCCTGCTCGTGCTGGGGCTCGCACAAGACCGGGTGGACTTTGAGACCACGGAGACTGTGGAGCCCAGCATGCTGCAGCGCATCCTCACAGGTTTACCGGACAGACAGGGAGAGGTTCTGGCCGGCCAGAGCAGAGGGGCAGTCGGGGTCTCTGTGGTAGATATCGACGCTATCAAAGCTTTCCTGAAGAAGTGCTGGAGTGTGGATATCAGTACGAAGGAGTATGCGTATTTGAAAGGAGCCGTGCTGTTCAACCCAGGTAGGTCAGGGTTTTCATGTCTGTGAATTAAACTTATTTGTGGCACACAGCTATCAGTTGGGTATATGTGTCAGAATTTTTGTTTGTTTGGAAATTATTGGCCTAATATTTATCGATTTAGTGCACGTAGCCTAAAGATAGGTATATTTTCTATCAGTATCCTGTGTAAAAAGGGATGGAAAGTGTCCATTTATAGGCTATACCTAAATTGTGTAGTTGCAGGTATTGTTTCAGATTTAGGAGTCTGGATAACAAACGGGTTTACTGTAGCCTCTTACTTAAATTTACAGAATTCTGTATAGAAACCATACTGAACATTTCTCTCCACTTTATTACTTTCGTCTCTCTTTCCATCGCACTCCTCCTCCTCTCTTGCCCTCCCTACTCTCTTCCCCCTGACCTCAGATCTGGAGGGTTTGCGCTGTCTCCACTACATCCAGTCGCTGCGTCGGGAGGCGCACCAGGCTCTGAACGAGCACGTCAGGCTGATCCATCGTGAAGACACGACGCGGTTCGCCAAGCTGCTCATAGCTCTGTCCATGCTGAGGGCCATCAGTCCGCCGGTGGTCGCTCAGCTCTTCTTCAGACCCGTCATAGGGACCGTCAAGATAGAAGAGGTGCTCATGGAGATGTTCTACGGGAAGTAGGTCACAGTTCATAGAGGTGAGCAGATTCAGCTGCCAGGTGGACTGAAATGCTCCAAGCTCTTATAGGGTAGGGGACCATCTGAACTGAGGGCAGATGAAGAGGATATTAGGAACTGAATTTACAACTGCTGTGTGTGGGAGATCTTCAAAGTCCATTACAGGTCAAGAGACTATGTGTGCGTGTGTGAGAGAGAGAATGAAAGAGTGTGCGCTGAGGGTAAGAGATGTTATAACAGAGGAAAAAAAATACAAAGCAGCTGCTGGAATTCATAATTTATTTGTTTTTATATATACTATTTTTCTATAATAAAAAGAATACTCTCTGAGCTGTGTTTTTACTCTACTTCTACCCTAATGTGTATGATACCAGCTCTGTCATTACACACACACTTTCCACACTGTTTACAGAACTTAGTGATAGAGTTTTATTGCGTCAGCTAAGATGGGAAGGCTGTGGTTTAGTTATTGGCACCAGCTGTTCACCGTCCAGTTTAGTAGTAAGGTAAGTCAGAGAATTCAGAGAGTGTTTGAGGTCTGTGACTAGTTCTTCTAAATACTGGTGAAATGCCAGGTTAGATCACCAGAGTGCAACAATATACCACATGCAGCAAACACACACACACACACACACACACACACACACACACACACACACACACACACACAGAGAAAGGTGCAGAGATAGTGTAGCAAAATTACCTTGGGTAATTTTCTTCCTGTCCCTCCAACTCTGGCCATTACAGTGTGGATACAGACAAAACTGCCCATAGCGTGAAGTATCCAGGGGAAGGATGGAGGACCTTCTCATAAGAAAAAAACATTATCTATAAACTGCAGAGGAAAAGCACGTTAAGGCAACAACAGTTACGTTAGGTTTATGGCATCATCATATAGTGTTAGGTTCCATTAGGTCTACAGAGACCCACAGTGTGTGATGAAACGTTGAACAACATGACAGTTCGCCTGGGACGATGGGGCAAAGACTCCCTGCTGTTCCAGTACAAACAGTCTGACCAAATGATTTTATGGAGGTGAGTCCCCGGACACCTGATTCCTGTCTTCAGCAGCTAAAATACTCTGTGGCTTTGTTTTGGCGCCTCTCAGACAAAATAACCTGGCTAGACGGTTGCTATTTTAGATTTTCATTATTAAACATACTGCTGGGCAGTTTGTATCATCTCTTAACTTATAATGACACACCATTTTCTGAACCTGCAAAGTGACTAAAAAAAAACATATTATCAAGTAACTAAAAGTAACAAAAGTGAATACGTTTTGTGGAGTAAAAATGACAATAACTGCCTCTGACGTAGTGGAGCACAAGTGGAAATACTCAAGTACAAGAAACACACAATTGTACTTAAGTACAGTACTTGAGTGCATAGCTTATACGGCATCAAAATAAAGAAGAGGAAGTGAAAATGAGACAGAAAGAAAGAAACAGAGACAGACATACATCTTCTCTGCTGAAAGTACACTCAGAGAAAAAATTCCCTCCTAGTCAGAGAATCACAGGACCATGAAATAACCTCTTGTTTCTGTGTAGACATTAAAACTGGGAGCACTGCCATCAGTGGCTGCGCATCTGCACATGGAAACTGACTGGTTGTGTGAGTCTCCAAGCTGAGAGTTGAGAGAAGAGGCAGACAGTGCAGGGCAGGAGGAGGCATATTGTTTAAAAAGCCACAGAGCAGGAGGGTTTCAGTAAGCAGAGGTCTTATTACTAAAAGCTTGCCAGGAATCTGTCCATTGATGAGTGCTATGTGTTTATTATGAACTCAGAAGTTCAGTAGCCTTATCTGCTAGAGTGCCCACTGTGTTTGGTAGTTCTGACAAATGCACAAAATTACACTAACTACATAACTGAATTGCCAGCAATTTTATCCAATTACAGTCTAGCTGTTCAACAAAAAACCCCAATGAAAAGATGTTTACAAGAGCAGCAGGGTTTTTGAGTGTACGTCAGAGTAGTAATGGTTTTACCTCTGTGCTATTTTTTATTCCAGTTCAGTACAGAATAACCACATGCGATGTAAATGGAATGCCACTGAAACAGGAAAGAGGTGCAGACAAATACAATTCTCACACACCTCCTGGTGGTCTGAGGAGACATTGCAGAAAAGACTAAAATGACACACACACACACGCACATATGGCACTGTGGACTTTGCTCTGAAGATATTCTTATTCCTGTCTGCCTCCTCTACATGTTCCCTTTTGATAGGGCCTATTTTCTCTCCAATTAAGTCCTTAATTGCTCTGGGTAATAAAGACTCTATTAATCCTGTGTCTGCTAATAAAACTCCAGCTGTCTGGTTGGAGGCTGCCAACACGCAACAGTCACCAGCTTTGCTTGTGGTTGACAACATGCGTGTGCTTGCATGTGTGCATGCCTCTAACTGTGGGCATCTTTTATTTAAAAAAACAAAACAAAACAAAAAAACAGTCAAAATGAATTTCAGTGGTTGTGGTTCAGTTATTGTCTTCATTGATACTGCTATAACGGCCTTTTTTTTATGTTTGCATAGTCTGAAACCATCTGAGCTTCACAGCCCCTTCTGTTCTCCCTAGCACAAACAAATTTGTCCATCATCTGTTTTTTTATGGTGATTTACTACTCACTTTATTCCTTCCTCTGCCTTTAACTCTGCCAGTGTGTCCCTGTCTTTTTCCTCTGCCCCAATTTTTCTCTGTTGTCTCCTGGGACTGACAGAGAATCAGTAAATCTGCTCTCTGTTTCTGTGTTTACCAGTGTTCAATCACAAACACCCCTTGTAGGTAGTGTTTATCCCCAGGAGATGGCACTGTTTGGCAGCACTCAAACACTGTTGTGTTTACGTTGCCAAGCAAAAGTCAGGCATCATATTAGGCTCCTTCACTTGAAGCCAAAATATATTTGGCTTATATCAGCACATAAAAAAAAAAACAAAAAAAACAAAACAAAAAAAACAAAGCAAAACAAAAAACCCCAATCTTTTTCTGCTCCTATCTGACAAGACAGATAGGTCAGGAAAATGAGGAGAGAGTAAGCGAGATGCCATGACAGTATCCAACCAAGGAAATGGCAGTTATATGATCTACATTCTAGAGAAGAACACAAACAGTCCAAACATACATCTGCACATCAGCTCCTTCACATCTGGACATTAGCTCTGGTTACAGCATTGTTTGCTCCCCATGTTTCATTGGTTGCAAAGGACATTTCAAGCTGTCTCTTGTAGATGCTTGTCTTTTGGTCTATGAATTGAGATTAATTCACCTTGTAGTTATTTGAGACAGCAATCAAATAGAAAAGACTGACTGAAAAAGGCTGTACATACAAGCACACACGCTGTTTTCAGGCTGTTCAGTGCTGATATAGAGTTATATATAGAGTTGGCAACCACAACAGCAATTGAGGGCACAGCTTTGTTCTGTAGTGTTTAAAGGAATTTCTGGAGTACTATCAGGAGACAGTGACGCTTGTTCATTTTCCCCGAGTCTTCTAGTGGGATCACTGACTCAACTGACAAACTCAGTTAACCCATTAGCTGATTGTCAAAGGGACCATAATGCAGCATTAGAGAGTGGTGAATTTGCCATTAATGTGACTATTAGAGAGTAATCGGACATGGGTGTTAGGAATTACTGATAACAAACAGTCAAACGTGGACACTAAAGAAAAACATCAAAAGGAAATCAATGTTTTTAATGTGCAGTGAGAAAGTAAGGGCAACTGATAATGATTGTGTTTCTATAAAGATAGACATTTCTTTCCAAGTGAAAATCGTGTTTATATATTTATATAAATATCTATATTATATATAGAATACATATCTATTTCCTATGCATACTCAAAAATCACACCTTCAAATATATTTAAAAAGTCTTTCAAAACACAAATGTTTTCTTTTCTTTCCTTAAACATGAACTATCCATATGAACCAAACTAATTATCAAGATGGGAATAATATTGTGTTTTAAAAACCAAAACATTGAAAATGCTTTACTTTTGAATCTAGAACAGTAGAGGACATATTTTTTCATGTGGGATTCAAAAGCCACCTTAATCTCTTAACAAACCAGGAATCACGTTGCAAGGATACAAAACCAGCATAACACTTATACACAAATCCCCTTTCTATGGTCGATGAAATGCAAATAAGTATGACTTCTCAAGCAAACTCTTTTCTGTTATAAAAATAGAATTCTTTTTAAAATAATCTACAGATTTCTTTTTAAGGTGAGGCATTTCACTATCACTCTAAAACAGCAAGGCTGTTTTTTTCAATAGAAAATATGAAGCTTTAGAGAGAGATCTGCCAGTCTATCGGTCTATCTGATTGGAGAGGACTAGCACTGCCCCCCAACCGCTCCTCCTTTTCGGTCTCACAGGACGGTGTATTTTCGCCAGCTCCTCCTTCTTTTTGCATATTCTATGATTTTTTAAAAGAGAGTTTCCTTTTAAACTAGATACACCTTGTACAGGTTAACAAAAAGAAGTTTCAGCTCCTCGAAGCTCCTGAAATGTCCAGGCAATTCCCGAAAGTGTTAAAAAAATGTTCTCTTAAACTACACAAAGATTTAAAAACAAACAAGAAAAAAAAAAACACAACAGCGCAGGAACATGGACATACTGGCTTTCCAAACAAGCGGGTTGAAATAAGAATAATAAAAAAAAAATAATAAAAAGAGAAAACAATAAAAAATATACAACTCTGTATAACAAGTTAAAGCAAAGTCCTACGGTAGAGAAGGCAACAAACATGATTGAATAAAACAAATAAAAGAACAAAACAGGAAAACACTGATGCTACAAATAAATCGAAATATATGTACAAGACCCTGTTTTCCTTGTGTTTGTATGTATGCACATTAGTGAGTGTATGTGTGTGCCTGTGTGTGTGTGCACAATTGCCATAGTGTGTTGGTTCTTCAGTGTGGAGTTCTTTGCGAGTCCATCTCTCGCTAGTCGATGAAACAGTGTTTTCATCACATCTCCTGCAGTTTCACATAGAAAACATCCCTTGTAACAGAGGCACTGTCCTCCAAGGGTAGCAGTGTCCAAAACCTGCTGGATCCAATACACTTTTCACCAAAATCACGAGCATGAACGTTGTTCCTTAGAGCTACCAAACTGAGCCATGCCACGTCTGACCCTGACTGATCTTCCTACAGCTGATGCCGAGCCTCTTCATCATTACCAGATGACGCTGGAGATGCTGGTTTCTCTTGGCAGCAGAGGGAGCATGGCGTTGTTAGCATGCGCCTCCTCCAGGCTGTGCTCTCGGCTCTTCCCGGGAGGCCTCTGTCCGTTCAGCAGTGTTAGTGGGATGTTGCAGTAGGTGTGCTGGTTCCCCAGAGAAGAGAGAGGTGGCAGGGTCCCTCCTGGGGGTATGTCATACTCGTAGCTGCGGTAGTAGTGTTTCTGCCTCATGGTGGTGTGGTAGGTGTTGTGGAAGGAGGAACGTAGCTCTGGGTGGGCGGTGGCCATGGCGGTGGAAGTGGCTGCCGCCATGGAGATGGCAGAGACGGTCTGCAGCTCTCCGAAGGGGCCCTGCTCGCTGACGTCCAGCGCTGGCTCGTGGGTGAGCATGGGCACTGTGCGCCTGAATGGCATCTCGTACTGCAGCTGCTTCCAGAACTTGGAGTTGAGCTTGTTGCTCTTGGGGCCGCGCCACTTGATGACCGTGAGGGTTTTAATGGTATGCTTAAGAGCCTCAACCTCCTGGTAGTTCATGATGCCGCGCAACTCGGCGCACTCGATCAGGATGACTTTGATCTCGCCAGTCACCAGCATGTTGCGCAGCCGCGTCTCCAGCTCAAAGATGCTCCAGCCTCGCCGCACCACATAGTTGGGTGTCATAACGATAATGAGGCGCTTGCTCTGATCGACACAGCGTGCCACATCCTCTATGTAGGCTGCAGGAAAAAAAAGAAAGAAAGAAAAGAAAAATGCAAAGACGTGAGAGCGGCAAAATAGCTGAGTAATGTAGCTGAGTAATGAGTAAAAGGCTGCAACACTGAACAATGATGGATGAACATACAGCATCCAACACAAAACACAAGACAATGACAGGTGGGTATTTCATATGATTACACTCATTTTAGTCTGTATGTGTGGACGGAAAGACATAGGGACTGTACATGCGTGTGTAGACACATATCTAAAAGCATGGTGTTTGTGAAGCTGAATGTGTCTTCAGTTCTAGAGCAGTGTAAAGTATTATTCTGTGTATTGTAATCAATACTCTGGGTGGAGGGCCAAAGACAAAGCTAAGCGCTGCATTAAATGGCTGCAGATGGGGGTGTGGGAGGGGGGGGGTAAATGATTGATAAAGCTACACAGTCGATAAGATTAGGCTGAGTTGCTGTCTATCGAAGCACCACTCTAAGTGTCTCTTTAAAATCTCCTAGGAGCAGGTAAATGACAGCAGTTGACAGGAGAGGAAAAGACTGAGGGTGAGTACCTCTAAAGAGTCGTGTGTCATCCTGGTAATGCTCATTGGTGAGACCTAAACATAAACATTTTAACATTCAGGTCACAGGCAGAACACAGTACAGACACAGAAACATACTCAACACGTAAAAGTGGCTGCCTCCCCTCTCACTTTTATTCTTTTTATTTCACATATGATTAATCACATTCCATGTTTCCCTGATTGGACATTCATCTACAACGATTTTGCTTGGCACTGATGCTGGCGGCAATTTTCTTTTGATTAAAGGAAAGAGGCAGCTCAGTCAGCAGGGCTCAGAGCCTTGCACATTTCCCACTGATGTTTAATTCTGTCTGGACCAACTAGGACGTGTTTGCATTTTATCAGTTTCACATGAAGCCTACAGTACAAACACACGGCATCACTACTAACTAGAGCACACTGTGTACCGCTGGCACAGACTGGCACTACTAAGCACAGTTAGCACGCATGAGAATATGTTCAGACAGAATTTGCATGGATTTGTTAATGCATGGCTGAAAACCAGGGCGGATGATAAATTTGTTCAATATATCAGCTCCTGGTAAAAACTGTATACTGTATTCCCATATTTGTAGTATGTAGCATGGAAACAGCCCGTGAGGAATACTGTAACCTTCTACATTTATCCAGAGAGGTGTGAGAGAATGCAAGAAAAAGGGTTCTTGGTTGACAGTTTTGGGCTGAATATGTCTTTTATCATTTTCCCTTAATTTGAAAATTTGGAATAATCATCTATTCATCTTTTTGAAGTGTGGATATACGCCTGCTTGAATCTGCCCTAAAAGCATAAAACACTGAAACACAGGACAGTGACACAAAGAAACAACACGGAAGACAAACACAGCAAACGCTTCAAACTATGAAAAAGTGCAAGAAATGCGCCAAACACTGCAGCAACCACAGTGGCTGTAAATGCCCTCACACCTCATTACTGTATGTTCTGTAAACATACAGCATGTGTGCCAGACTATATACACAACCAGTCCCAGTGCTTACTTCCTGTTGGAATGAGGTCTCGATCTGGGATGAAGAGTTTGTAGCCGTAATGTTTCTCCAGCACATCAGGGAGGATCTCCAGGGCAAAGTGTTCCTCCTCCCTGGTCTCCTGGCTCCACTGGTCAGGGTCCACTTTGGTGTAGGACAAGTACGCATCGTAGTCTTTGTTTTCTGAAAAACAGAGAGAAACAACAGGGATGGACTTGTGAAAAAGTTGCACTTGAATTCACTGACATCCAGTGCAAAAGGGAGAATGTCCCTTGAGTCGTCGTGACACAGTCAAAAACTGATATACACCAGATGGACATAAGTATGTGGACACCTGGCCTTTAAATACGTATTTAATTTATCTCAGTCTAAAATCATGCAGGCATTACAGTATTTTACAGCTGCTTTGACTCAACTTCGACAACTAAGTTTCAATTCTCAAAACACCTCATTCTAGATGATATACTACTAATTTTATAGCACACATGGTGAAAACATCTGTATGCACATCATGCAGTAAGTTCATTAGAGCATCACAGAATTGCATTATACTGTATACTGAATTTTAAAACACATTATTATCAAATAATCATTATATCCATAAATCATTATCAGATAATGTTGTCAAAAAATACTCCACTCATAGTACTATACAAATTAGTATGACAAAAATGAGCAGTTATGCAGAAGTCAGTATTTGAAATGATGCAGATTGAGAACTTCCATTTCATTTACTGAATATCCTTTATTACTGTAATGTATTCTAGAGTCAGACTTTACAGTACAGTTCGTACAAGACAAAAAGAAAATTTAGATGTAACTTCACTGCATTGGTTTACTTCTCCTGTTGTGACAAAGTTTGTTTCTCCATCAAGCCACCAAACCTTAGATATATTTTACATATTACTGTAACATGCCACTATAAAATCCTCCACAATCTTTCCATTCAGCCACAAGAGCAAGGCACTGATAAGGCCTGGCTCACAGTCTATGTTTCAGATCATCCCAAAGGTAGTGGATGGAGTTGAGGTCTGGCCTCTGTGCAGGCCAGTTAATTTCTTCAACATCCTTAATTGGAACAAAGTGGCCTAGTTCAAAAATAGGGCCAGAGCAAGAATAAAAAACTATGAATGTGTACAGAGGTGTCCGTATACTTTTGGCCATGCAGTGTTTATCAGAAACAATTTGGGGTAGATACAAAAATACCCAAATTATGATACAAGCAATACTATCTTTCCCACCTCGAAATGATTTCCCAGAAGATGGGAAAGAACTGAAAAGGCAGAAAATAGACTGTGAAAAAAGCAGTACTGGTGACATGTTCAGTAAGTCCTAGTCATTATGCTCTGCACTGAAACTGGAATGTGGGCCAGCCAAAAAGGGAAGAGGGGCTTTTTCACAAACTCTTTGACGAGCACATGCTGGTTTGAAATTCACTGGAAAGGCCACGGCTGCGCTCAATAAGAATCTAAACATCAAAGAATGCTTTCAAATTAGCAACCAACCTTGCAAATTAACCACCTAGCAAACTTGGAAAATCAAAAACAGCTTGTATCAGTGGTCCCTGACGGTATGACTTAATCATGTGGAAGTTTGAGTCAACAAAACAGTGTATGATAGATAATTCATGCTACTGTGGAAACAATCCAGTGATTTAAGAACAGAGAACAGAGTTCAGTCTTTCCAAAATTTTTGAAAAGCAAGCAGAAAGGCTCAAAATACAAAGCAAAAAAGAAAGATACTGGGACGCAAACAGTTGAATCCTTTGCTGATGTAAAAGTTAACTATGTTCCGTAGAGAAAACAAAAAGTTGTCATCCAATTTCAGGCTGTTTATGCTTCTATTTGTCGCACAGGGAAGGAGCTTCGAGCCTATATAGTCCCTACGCGCCACTATCTGGCCATCGATAGCAGAGGGTGGGCATCATTCCATGACATATTGAGACTGATCTCTTTTTAAATGGGCAACAAATTGAAAATCTGCCTCCTCTCTTTCCTATCCAGCCACTGCAGCAACGTATACACACACAATCGCGTGCAGCTCTACACCAACAGCAGAGAGAAAGAGAGAGAGGAAATGAGCTGCTAACACCAAGATAGAACCGGAAAAGACATCTGTATCTATCAAGGAATGCGTTATAGATAAAGGCTTTGACAGAACACACACACACACACACACACGCACGCATGCGCGCACGCACACACACACACGCACCGTATGTACATGGATAAACCAACAGAACACATTCACATTCATCAAAACAAACCCACAAAGGAACATGCGCAGTCATCAATGCTTGCTTGACATCGGGGTTTTGACAAGAAAGACTTGATGAAAAAAAAGGGCTTCGGGCAGGCAGAGAGGATTTCTCTGAGATGCTCTGTGTTTACCTCCATCCACGTCCTCGCTGCCAAAGTGTCTCCTATAGAAAAGCATCAGCTCGATCTTGTAGCATTTGTAGAGGGAGATGAGAAAGATGAGGAGCAGCAGGATCGCTCCCAGCCCTCCTGCCAGTTCCACCGTGTACATGAGCTCTGCTGAGGACAACACACACACAGAAGAGATTTAAAAATGCTGAGACAATCACGGTTCGAACTCCATTCACTGTCATGTCTGTTATGAATACACCAAAAGAGCTTCTTGATTCTGCAGCAGGTTGGACGCAAAGGTTGTCGTTTTTCATTGTTTCCTTTTCCTCTTAAGGAATGAGGCAGTTAAAAGACACATTTACATTTGCTGGAAGGCTGGACAATCAGCAGTATCTTCAGAGTTCAGCTCAAAGTGAAGCTGCATCAATCTTCAGTGGGAAGAGACACGAGGCTCATAATGAGTTTGGGAAAAATGAGAGGGCACAGTGCAGGGAGACACAGGGAAAAAAAAGGGAGATTATGAGAAATTGGATTCATTTCTGTGGAGTAGTGCAGCAATGACACAGCTCTGCACTTTGGCTGCTGTCCATAGTGGGACTTGTGACAATTTTGGTCATGGATGGAGGCACTTTCAAAACAAGAGGCTTCAGTTTATTCATCTCACTTACTCCCCTCTCCATCAAAACTCTTCTCCTCTCTATAGCATTTCCTCCCCCCTCTTTTCTGTCTCTGTCTTTCCATTCATTTCTCTTCTCCATTATCTTCTCTCCATCTCCCCAGAGACCTAGCTTGGGGAAGGATGAGTTATGGTGTGCATTAAAGCAGCGTTTACCTGGTTGGCACAGCTAGAACAGGTTAACCTTATATCTCTGTCACACTGTGAGCTGGAACATCGCTCGGCTGCCATAGCAACTGCAATGTACTCTCGATATTATCACTGATTATGTACCCTGTACAAGTACATATCTTTACAAGCCATAGTATGGCATCAGTATGAAATAAAACAAATATATTTCTATTAAAATAAGTTCAGGGCATTTTATTTTAGTAATTTTCTTTACCACAAGCAGAGTCATTGCATTGTTACTTTCAAGATGATAGCACTTATTTAAAGAAAACTGCTAAAAGATAAGGCTGCAGCAGGGAGAAGTTATGTAATCACACAGTAAGATTTATGTTGTTGAAATAAATGACGATAAAATACTTAGTGTTTATTTTACCCCAGACAGGTTTAATTTGCCTCATTTGTTTAACCAAAAGTCAAAGTGTAAAAATGATGTGTTGTGGTTTTACAGGGGGTTATGTGCCTGACTATTTCTTGGCCAGGGCCAGTAATGTCTGTTTCCAGTTTTTGTGTTATGCTAAGCTAACCAGCTGCTTATGTTAGCTTCATATTTACAGACATAACAGTGGAATTGATCTTCTTACATAACTCTGTGTAATAGTACCAACAAGGCTGTTTTGCAAAATGTTAAACTAGTCCTTTAACTTGTAAAGATAGATATCCTGTATCATATGGCATGCTATCCTTGACATTTCTTTCATAATCAGAAACTAACACTGTGTCTCAGAAAGACAGCACTGCTGTTTTGGCCCTCCAGTATGCATTTTATTGACCTTCCCTGTAACTTTAATGCTTCAAACCAATTAACA
Organism: Toxotes jaculatrix; assembly: GCF_017976425.1. NCBI lineage: Eukaryota > Metazoa > Chordata > Actinopteri > Toxotidae > Toxotes > Toxotes jaculatrix. Next base: position 8,141,979 of record NC_054408.1, on the reverse strand, counting down.
GCAATCATCCTCACTCTCTAAGCTGTTTATGTTTCACTGACCACCACTTCCCTTCTGCCTACTCTCTCTCCATTTCTCTTTCTTCTCAAATGGAAGGAAAGGCAGCCTTCAGGGACATTCACAAACCTGCTGCAGGGCTTATGAGTGATGCATTCTGGGAGGGGAAACATGAAATAAACATGAGAATAATGTGAATGAGAAAGACAGGCAGAGAGAGAGAGACAGAGAGAAAGAGAGAGAGCGAGAGCTTGACTTCAAGCCTTTCTTGAAGTCTTAGCATCCCTCTCCTTGGAAACGCTGCTTTGACAGACGAGAGTTAAATGAAGCTGTCTCCGGTCTACAAAGACCACTCAAAAGGAATTGGACCGTCTACAAAGGGCGGTCACAGAGACAGAGATTAAAGCGGGGAGACAGACAGATAAAGACTTAAAATGTAATTGTATGCTGAAGTTATTGGCCTGTTGGGAAAAGCTGAGGACCAATTTGCTGTTTAAACAGCCTCAAATTACCTCTCTTTGTAGGGTGACAACCAGTGCATGAAAAGAGCTTTAGACAAGTCATGCTAGAGAGCCAAAATAGCTGCACAGCTGCTGGGGCACATGTAGAGAGACACAACAAAAACCAAATGGAGCTCGAGCACAGACTGTTAACACGAGTGTGAATGGGAGAAGAAATAAAATCTGGATCAGAAAGACACAACAGAAGATACTGTTTTAAAGAGTACTGTAAGGTCTGGGCTGCCTCTCATACCTGTAAGGTAAGAAGGGGGGCACAAAGAAATGGATATTAGTAAAGTTATTTAATCACACAGTAAAACTTATGTTGTTGAATAAAAGGGTTAAAGACAGTTTTAATTTAACAATATTAGTATTGGTACATCCAATATATATAAGCATATATTAATATTGGACAAAATATTTTCTGTTGAAATACATAGTTTGACATTTTGCTACTTTCCTTTCTTTTTGATAGTTAAAATAGATGATCGACACCACTCTCATATCTATCTGCTACAACTGAACCTGGTTAGTTTAGCTTAGCTAACACAGTGGTACTGATCTCCTTACATAACTTGTTCAATAATGCCAATAAAAGTATATGGCAAAATGTGAAACTAGTCCTTTAACTTGTAACTACAGTTATTCTTTATCAGTTGCCGCACTATCTAACAAAAACTAACACTGTGTCTCTGACTAAAAACAGCTGCCTTGCTGTTGCCGAAAATGATGCTGATGAGAGCAGTGAGAGAGACGCAGAACAGCAGAGAGCTTTAAAATAAAAACTTCACAGAGCTGAGGCAAACTGCAGAGTCAGAATTCTCTGTAGCTCCATCACTACAACCAACTCCTTTCACATTACATATTCACTGTTAATATGAAAATATTGATTAGAGCAGCTTTAACCTTTGAGACTCACAAACAACAAACCTATGCTGTGCAGTGAAACTTTGCTCAATCTTATGGAAATCTCAAAGTTTTCACAAATACCAAATGTGTCAGGCTGAATTGTTGAAATGTGCATAAATTATGTACAAGACATCTAGAATATGTGTATTTGATGAGATGGTGCTGGTCCAGGCCTTTAATCTTTCATTCATTATAGCTTTAATGAAGAGTTGGAACGAGCTGATACAGAATATATATGAGGCTGTCAGACAGTGAGGGATAAGATGATTTTTCCAACCTTAAAGCCACTTACTGTAAAATAAAATGCAAAAATACTTCTCACTGTCACAGTGGGAAACGTCAAAGAGCTCTTACCCCGCCTGAAGAGCTGGATGGTAGCTTGGCGACGGCCGTTACCATTTTCAACATAACAGGAATAATTTCCCAGGTCCTCCTCCTCCAAAGAGTCAATTGTCAAGGAAATGGCCACTTCCTGTTCACCAAGATGCTCCCTGACCACTCTGAAAGACAAAAAAAAAAAAAACAACTTACTGAACAATGCTTCTCTGCAGCACCAGTTTTGGAAACAGTACATGGGATGTAGCTTGTTGAAGAAAGTTTCCTTGATCTGTAGTGATGTACAAGAACATGTTATCGGTGCAATTAAATGTGACGGCAAGCAGCGTGTATGTGATGGCGCTTCAAGAGTCATTATCTTGAGTGCAGCAATCACACAACATATTGTAGTACAACTAAATATGATATGTACAATAAAAATGCCCACAAGCAGCATCTTTCTGTATCCTGATGAGAGACCCTTTTGTGTTACTGTAAGTACTTCACAGTATGTTAATTTATTTCTCTGCACACAAAACATATGAAAAATGAAAATCAATAAGGAGTCTTCCTTGGCGTGTGCGGGGGGAAAATCAAATAATGCCAATGAGAGGAAAATCTTTTTATAGCGGCTGCCATGGTAACGGAGAGAAGGAGAGAAAGTAATATTCCATAAAGTAAATGAGTGTCCCCCGCTGGGCTGGTTGAGTCTGATGGAGGAGGAAATGGGGAGATAATGCTCCCTCGTACCTTAGACACACTACTTAGCCCACTTTTACAGCACCTTCAGCACAAATGACACTTTGGAGGAAACAAAGTATCAGTGAACGTATCATTTACAGTCTGTGTTAATAACGGCTGTGTGTTGAGAAGGAGGAGTGAGATGAGGAAAGAGGAAAGTGTGTGTGTGTATATGTGTGTATGAGAGAGTGTGTGTGTGTTCAAGTGTGTAGGGGTATAGTGACTCAAGCATCTCTCTTCTCTCTCGCCTTCAAGCCGATAAACTGCACATAAGGACAGCTTGTTGGGGAGATTTGGCATCAGTAATTGAAAGTGTATCATGGGCTTTGCATAGAGAGGCTGAGGCAGTGCTGATGATATTTGTAGTTGCAGCTGAGTTTGTTGTGCAGTGAGTCGGGGGCTGGGGCGCTGAGGAACAGGGGCACGGGAATAATTCATGTCTCTCCAGGGAGTGGTGGGTGCTTTGAAGCCTCCCATTTCAGATTATCACTGTAACATCCCATCAAGTTTCCTATTCCCATTTTCCTATTTTATTTTGTAATGCTTACCTGTCATTTCAGTACCTGTCCTTGTGTGTTTCCCACCCTTTGATCAACCACACCTGCATCCAATCAACTTACCTGCCCCTGGTGTTTCCTGTCAGTCCACCCCATATATGTACTCCCCACGTCTCCTCTGTTCTCTTCCAGACTGCCTTTGTTCCTCCTCACTTGTACATCACTTTCCACCATTTTCCTCATGTTTATTCCATGGTTAGTGACTTTGCCTTGTTTTTTGGTTCCTGGATTTTTGCCTACTCCCTGCCTGTCATTTTTTTTCCTGTTTCAGACTGACTACCTCTGACCACTTGGCTCCTCAGTAAAGATATCCGTAAATATCAGTAAAGTCTCTGTTAGATCCAGAACTGTTACAATTAAACTATATGAACTGCACAGCTCACTGCCATACAACCTGGATAATGACCACCGTTGTACAACCTAAGCCTCAAATGGAAATGATGAGGACCAGAAGTTAGAGTGGGTGGATAACAAGGTGCAGGTGAAGCACAGATGGGCTGAAAGAGTGAGCTTGAACTATACCAGACCTTGGCCATGGGTGCATCGACTGCAATGTTCCTGCCCGTGTGAATCAAATTAAGTGCCAGATTTGTAGAACTGCATCTAAATCTTTGTAAAACTCTGTGAAATCCTCTGCTTTTCTTTTGTGTGATTGGGTTTATTGATACAGAGTTAGCAGAATGAGTTAAATGTGAGCACTTTCTCAAATTATGGCTGCTGCAGGCACTATTTCTTTTCTATATTCTCATCCTGCCTCATTAGCAAAACCTCTGTGTTTGCTCATTTAGTGATCAATTTCCAACTTATTCATTCCTTTTATACATTCGCTTCAACGTGCACCTGCAAAACAGCAACTGAATTGGGTCAACAACATATTGATCACCTCCTTTATTATGCTGAACCAGGTTTGTTTTGCTAATTTATTAATCTCTGCATGCTATGCTAATGTCCAGTCATCCATGCAATGATAACAACAATAGCCCTTTCCCGCTGGCACAAATGAAAATTTATGGGCTTGGGTTACCATAGAAATGAACTCTTCCAAATCAATAGGCTCCGAGTTGGGTAAATAAATGCCTGCAGAAAGTCTGAGCCCAATGTATGAGTGCTCTTCTCTAAGCTCAAGTTTGGCTGCTGATGCATTAGTAATAAAAGCTAAAGCTGTGTGGGTGCCAGCCTGAAGAAGAGAGGTAACCCACTGTATCTGTCCACTCTATCTAAAAAGGAGGCTTGGCTGCAGGGTTTGTTCATGTTTAGTTTGTCCTAGCCTTGCTCTCCATTTCTCCCCATCTTTGCCTGATCTTCTGCCTTTATGAAGGTAAAACTAAAGCTCTGGCTGGTCCTGAACAAGGCTGAGGTAGCAGCATCAGCAACAGAGAGTGGATGATCAAATACATTATTGATCCGCTGCATAAAATATCAATATGAATTATTGAAAAACTAAGCCCTCAGCCAGTAAGTCGGGGAATCCTGGTGTCAGGGAGTAATGGGGGAAGAGATGGAGAAAGAAAGACAGGAGAGCAGCAGTGGTGGTGAAAATGAAATTTGTTTCTGTCGCCTGTTTATATCAGTGCCCAAGAAAACTCACTATCACAGATGTGTCTTCTTTACTTTCCTCCTCAGTGACTTCTCCTATATTTCTTTCTATTTCCACTTCTTTCCTGTCTGCTCCCCCTCTCTTTCTCCACCTCTCCATCGCTTCCCCTCCTCCTCAGCTCCCTGTGGACCATCTGCATGCTGGTATAGGTGGGTGCAGCAAGGGAGATAGCGATAGTGGCGGCGGTGTGAAAAATGGCTGTTGTTAACCATCTGACAGGGCTGTCTCTCCAGAGCTGCAGCCTCTCCAAACAGCCCTAATGGGAAACATGCACATGGACCAGGGAATGGACTTGTTTAAATGTGTTACACCACTAGGAGGGAGAGACATGGAAATGGGCTTGTTTTAAATGTCTTAAGTGAGGATTGCTGGGAAAATTTTAGAATGTTTCACTTTTTTTGAATAATGTGTTTAACATTTGGCACATGAATCTGTGGTGCAAAATTTTAGGAAAGATAAATGGGTATTTAGACAGAAAATAAAATAAAAGACAAAATAATATTCTAGAAAGAAAATATACAACAGAGAAAAACAAATTAGCCCTGTAGCACTTAAAGAAACAATGATCAGCTAAATTCACAGGAGAGTTTATAACTGAATGTCACACACCAAGGGATGTTTTTCTTTATGAGAGGTTAAAGTTTTTTGGCATTTAAAACACTTCAAATTGCTTGCATGAAAGAAAAAAGTGTGCAGTACAGGTTTTCTGTTTTTTTTGTCTTGTCTTGACTTGACTTTTCTGACAATGTAGCTGGAAAATGAAATGAGGCTTGGGACAAATAATCAATGCGGCTATGCAGCACAATATGATACACTGGAACCAATACTGTGTAATGATATGTTGTAACGCTACAGCAAGATATTGAAGTAACAATGTTCAGAACTCCAAGCTGTTTTGCCTCCTCGCAGTGCTGCCGTTTACCCCCCTATGGCTGTAGGGCCTTTAAAGGATGCTGATAAACAGTAAATGTTGATGTGCTAAAAAGAGCCTGCACACTTTGTTTATGTGAAAGTTAAAGCACTTTTTCCACTTTACAGTTATACGTTCATTTTTGGTTACACAGTAACTGTGATGTATAATACATAATTATCTTGATATCTATGAGATGTATGCAATCCACTCGTTCCCCTGCAGAATGTTGTGAGTCATCCCACTTCCACCTGCCTGCAGGTGCATTTTCACATGACAATAAAGTAATTAAAGAATTAAGGTTACAAAATGAACGAATAATGATGTAAAACAAGCTTCAAGTCTCTGCATGATGTTCATACCACTGCAAAAGAAATGGAAAGCAGCAGCTGCTTGGAAGGCAGTGAATAAATCTCTGGAAAATGGTTGGTTTAGTGTATGCAATTTGGAGTTAATGGGCTAAAACATGCAAAACCATTGGCATCGTCCTTTAGTATTTTACAGAAAATTTATCCACAGCTGCTATTAATTCCTCATTACAGCCAAGTCCAATGAAATTATTTCACCAGCAGTGTGTTTCTTACTTGATGTCGCTCTCCTGGACTCTCTCTTCGTCAAGGTCCTCTATGAACTTCTCTCCCTTCATCCAGTAGATGAGCGGGCTGACGTCACCGCTGTAGCCAAAAAACGCCCGGCAAGTCAGGTTCAAAGCGCTCCCTGCAAAGACAGAAGATGACATGCTGTCATGCTTAATTGTCCTGCTGGCTTTAAAAAAAAAAAAAAAAAAAAAGACATGTATTTCATGTGCACGTCCCCAAAATTCTATCATATCATACAAGCGCCTTCAAAGTCAGTCAGTGACATCAACAGAAACACTTTATGTTATTTTGTGGTGACATGTGCTTTCCCAATTCTTTGTAATTTTTGCATCATACACTTATATGCCAGAGCACACTTGTCAGCACTAATACATGTACACACACACACACAGACACACACACACAGATACTTGCAGAAAATTCATGTCAAAAAAGGTTGCATGAGAGAACATGTGCTTATGCACCCCCAACAAATCTTTGGAGGGTGTGCAGCTGTGATTAAAGCAAACAGTCTTCCCTTTTACACAGACTCAAGGGGAACATCTCTGGAAATGTTTTGGTTTGTTCACATCAATTGCACACACATACAGTGCACTGATCTCAGAGCAAGTAAACAATAATGAACACATGAGGGCACTCAAGAGCTTCCTAAAACCCCCCTCGAGACTGTACGTCCATGAGAGAGAAGGAGGCAAAGGGAAGTGAGAGGAGGCTGAGTGTAACGTTATTTTATTAAGAGCTGGAACTAGGTGTGAAGGAAGGTCAGGAGTCAACAACTGCAGTTTGCTGAGAGTTGATACATGGAAGACGAATTAATTGTTTCCAAAGAGCCAACAGGGTCTTTGTTCCGTGAATTGATGGATTATCTCCTTGGCTGAACAGAGAGGGCAAGTATTCAAAACGAGAAAAGAAAAAAGTGGTACTTTATGCAACAATTTAAAAAAGTTTCCCCCACCTCTATTTCAATAATGTAGGTTCTATTACTGTGCTATTTAAGGACGATTCAAAATCACCAAAGAGCTTGGGCTAAAAAGTAAAAAATGTAAATCTAATGTTACATGCAGCCCTGGTGTGAGCTGATGAGAGCTGGCATAAAGAGGTGCTTTTTAGCATTAATGCAAGACTGTCAGTGTCCATGAACGATGCCTGTATTAAGCTGGTGAACATTAAGATAGAGCATTGTTGTCATGTACTACGCACATGTTTATTTTGCATTCCTCTGAAGTGGCATTCTCATGGGCCTGGGGTGCAGCAATCACATGCCACTGCCTCTCAGTGAGCCACAAACAACACACAGATCAGGGAGGCTCACCGCATAGCACATACAGTAAACAGTATGGACGGCCCTCTCGGGGGAGCCAGTGCTGTGACTGGCTCCGAGGCATGTGATTTTGGGAAGCACGGTGGGGAACCCATGAAGGGGATGGAAGTGAAAGAGATGCTTGTCTCTGTCACCACAGGATTTATGAGCAGGAGGGAAAGGTAAACTGTACTGGTATGGGGCATGTATTCAGTAATGCCGCTTAACATGTTACAGCACCATGGACAGCTCCCCACAGTCTACTGTTGAGAGTAGAAGGAGAACTAAAGTACTTACAGTCTCAAAAATAAATGAGCCCGAGTCAAATCGGTTCTGACACAGTTGAAACTAAATGCTTAAGTATTTATAGCAAGACTGTTCTATTGGAATGCATTACATTTTACAGCGGTTTCCACTTTTTTTTTTTTTTTTTTTAGCATCTCAGTGTAATGATCTTTGAACCGTGCACCAGTAATAACTCTGCACCTTTTTCTCACATTTCCTGACCGTGAACAGTGACACACACGTCCTCAGAGCAAAACTGGCAAGGTTATTTTTGAAAGAGTGTTTGTGTTTGAACTAAGGGCATGTATCCGCTGTGCTCCCCCCAGCCCACAACCCAGACACAGCTTCAAAAGATTTCAGTAGGTCACTCTCAGCACAAGGAAAGTTTTATGGTGTGCAGGGAAGGAGGCTGGGAGGACACCCAGGAATGAACTGATAGTACAGTCTGTGAGGAGCAGGGGCTGACATTTCCAAAGTTCAACAGCTACTTTCAGCTTGGTATTTGTGTACAGCCGGGTCCTACAAAGGCTACACGCTGTACCTACAAAACATGAACCTTCTGTGTGTGATTACATGCACGTGCACACACACGTTTTGGTACAGTAGTACTTTACTGTATGGTCACACTTAATTATTTGTGTGGAAAATGGGCAAAGTAACCAAACTGTGCAAATTACATACTGTACAACTGTGTCTGTGTGTGTGTAAGACACAAATGCAACATTTCCCTCGTCTTTTGTTCAGAAATCTCTACCTATGATGTTTATCCCATTGATCAATTGCACACTAGGAATGTCATGCTGCCAGCAGCCACTGCCTGGAGAGGAAGTTTCCACTGAGCTCCCTGGAAAGCACAGGAAATTGTTGAAGGCTTCATGCTGTGTAGTTATAATTCAAGTGCAGCAGAAGTAACAAAGATGCTCGCACAGCCACCTTTGTTGTGTCTTCAACCCTTACAAACACCAGCAGGTAGTATCACATCACATCACAGCACCATCATCACGTTCCTGAATGCACTGTGAGAGCTGGACACTGTGTTCCAAGATGGCGGCCGTTCATTCTTATAAAATCCCGTACACTTTAAATTGAGGAGATGCCCCATGAATGCACATAGCTTTTTTACAGCTGTTATAAAGTGTTTCATCTGGCGAACACAACACCACAATGTGCATTATTACCTGCTTTGGAGCTCGCACACAATCTCACATAATCTTCTTGAGCACATGGAGTTTGCTCAGTTGTCATAGATTTGTGGATTCAATTTCCATTTCTCTGAGCACTCCACTAACGTCTCTCTAACTTCATATCAACATTATAATTTCTTTAAATATGATTTATAGTTCCATTAACTATTCACAAAATTAGGAGTATTGTGTGTCACTCAGAATGTTCTGTCCACAGTTTTACAGACGAGTCTTTTACAATGGTGGCTGAAGGAGAAAAGGATTTTTTTACTTACTCTTGCTTACTCTGCTACACTATATCTAGCTCTGGTAATACATCAATGATCACAAAATATCCTCTGCCTGCATTTAACATACCTATACTTCCTACAAGAGTCATTCCTTTGTTTCCAGAACATTCTAGTTTAGAGCTGAAATAACACCTAAATAATTTGAAATAACACCCATTTTCTCCTGGTATATGTCTGTGAATGTTCTCATTCATCCAGGTCATAGTTCTCTCTTTGAAAATTGAATCGAAGGCAACTGGACTTAAGTTTGTCTGGGAAGACGTTTCGCCTCTTATCCACTAGACTAGATAGACCGATGCGTACGAACTGATGAAGCCCCTTGGATAAGAGGCGAAACGTCTTCCCAGACAAACTTAAGTCCAGTTGCCTTCGATTCAATTTTCAAAGAGAGATTTTCTCCTGGTGTTACATGTGCAGTGTAACCAGAGCCACAGTAGAACACAGGAGTTTGCAAGGCTTTTGAAAAAAGACGTACAAATATTAACCAGGCATAGAGAAGACAGTTTTACATAGCACTGGCATGACTCTGTCATTAGCCTCTGAGCAAGCAAACTACTATGATGTCAAGCTGGTTGAAGTTCGAACAGATGGTAGGAAAACTATTAACCAAGACTGGAACAATGAGGTGAATCATTTGCACACTATCAAGTTACAGAGGAGGAGGAGCAGCTTTCAAAATCCTACTGTTCTCTCCTGCTGTCCAATCTCACAGCAGTGTCATTATAATTCTAATCTATTATTATTCTCAGAGCAGTCTGTAACCCTTGGTAACTCATAAGTATTTTGTGTGTGTGTGTGTGTGTGTGTGTGTGTGTGTGTGAGAAAGAGAGAGAGAGAGAGAGAGAGGGAGAGATCACCTTGGGCTTCGTAACAGAAGAAACACATCCGTGTAAAACCTAGATAATTAAAAGCCTACTGGTCCATGTAAAAGTGTAGAGTGTAGTACAGTCAGTTTCAGTTAAAAACACCACATAGTGAAGAAGGAACCAAAGAAATCTGAATTATGATATGAAAAAAAAAACATGAAAAACAAGAACAATCTCAATATATAATATTCTAGCAAAAGCAGTAGTCTGAACTTAGACTGAGCCCTTATCATAGGCTATATTTAGATAGACACTACCTGTCATAAGTTTTAGAACAACTGAGTTTTTCCAAGCTGTTTAAATTTACATGATTCAGTGTCTCAGTGTTTCTGAAATTAAAGCATAGAGCAAATAAAAAACTGGAGATTTAAAAAAAAAAAAAAAGAACAATAGAATCTTCTTGTTGAACTAAAGTTAGCCTAAATCTCAATCTCTGAATCATCCAGCAGCTGAACACAATCATGGTATTCTTTCCACAATGGGATGCAATATTGTTCAGGAAGTTTGTCCCAACACAGACCTTCTGTCCTTCAGCTTTGTATTTGTGTACAGCCGGACCCTACAAAGGCTACAATCTGTACCTACAAAACAGGAACCGCACATGTTTTGGTACAGTAGTGCTTTTCTGTATGGCCACAATTATTTGTGTGGCAAACATGCAAAGTAACCAAACTGTGCAAATTACATACTGTACAACTATTTACAGAGCCACCTTTGTTGCTTCTTCCTCTCTTACAAACACCAGCATGTAGCGTCACATCTGCAAAATCATCATCACATTCCCGAATGCACTATGAGAGCTGGACATTGTGTTCCAAGATGGTGGCCGTTCAGCAAACATTGTTCAGAAAGTTCATCTCAACTCTGTTTCAGAAGTTCCCCCAAATATGTTACACAGGCAGATTGCTTTGCTTTCCCCTTCTGTCCGCTTCATCCCAAACCAGCTCCATGGGGTTTAAGTCTGGATGTGCCTACAGAATGGGACTTCCAGCGAGTATTCCAGGTGTGGCAGAAGCAATGGGAAGTGGTGTATTGCTACAAAAGGTCACTACTTTGAAGGCAACAGAGGCCGATCTCCTCACACCTTACATACATGTATACACTATAAATATTGTACTGTATTTTTTTTGGGGGGGGGGTTTCTTTATTGACTCCCCTGCTCCTTCCATTTGTCAAAAAAAACCCCAATGTGACAGTGACTCAAACATTTATCAGTCTAATATATTTTCATGTTTGGAAGCACATCATAAGCAGTTTAATATTAAAAGCATTATGAACAAAGACGAATTGTAGTTGACTTTTCCTTAATTTTCTTGTGATTCTATTTTTATTATGTTTTCTTATCATCATAACCCTGCAGTGAAAACTGATATTGGAACCGCTCTAATAACAACAGAAAGCATAACAGCAGCTCAACAAATGCTGACACAACATGCCTTTAATATACTGTTAACAAAACAACCCTAAGCAAAATAAGACTTCACAGAGTGCCAGCAATATCAGTTTTCTGCATTCGCTTACATTTGATACCTCCTTGCCCCTTTGTCTGAGGATTAACATGTTACCTGCCTTTTTGGTAAAAACTCAAAAATTCAAACCAATGACTGTGTCATTTTTTGATGTTCACAAATAAGTGTGCCATTACAAGAGATTGGCAAAACTTGGTGTGAAAAATATCCCCCGCTGACTGAATGTGTGCCTTGTATAGCGCAGGAGCATGATTAAGAGTTTTCATGAGTGTGTGCTTCTTTAAATGTGCACGACGTTGTGTGTTGTTTCTGCCTTCACACATGCGTGGGTGTGGAACAAATCCATGTAATCTGAGTTATTGACATCCTCCTCCTGAGGATGAGAGCTGGTTATGGCGCCTGATGGAAAGGACACTTATGATCCACCCTTTTCTTATTTCGACTTGCTTTTGAAAGCTAAAAAAATAATAAGTCAGTAGGCATTTTGGGAAACATGCTTATTTGCTTTTTTTTGCAGAGGGTTCAATGAGATTAATGATATCACTCTGATATCTGTAAGATAAATGTGAAGGTACAGCAAGCCTGGCTCTGTCCAACAGTAACAAACCACCTACCAGCACCTCTAAAGCTCACTAATGAACACTTCCTATAAGTGCATTCACTCCAAATAACAATATGAACAGAACCACAAAAGTGGCCTTCTATTAGAAAACACATACAGCAACCACATGTATCAGAACTAAACCCTGAAATTAGGCAGGTCTTTGGTTTTTTCTATAGTGTGGATAGATGAATGAGTGAATAAATGGATGAACGAATGAATGGGTGAGTAAATGACTGAGTTAATATGCTACACAGGGTCGTGAATTCAATTTGTTTCAACTTCACTTGGTGCATGTTTAGCTGATTTCACAGTATTTGGGATAATTAGGCTTCACAGTGCTGACACTCAGTTTCAGTCAGAGGAATACTTTCCAAGCCAGAGGAGAGGAAAACAAACCTTGTGCAGAAAACACTCTGCAGATGTTGTCCAAATTCAGCACAGATGCACAGAACACACAGTGAGATTGACAGATATGCAGACAGAGGGGCAGATGAATGAGGAGACAAGCAGAAAAAAACAAAACAAAACAAAACAAAACAAAACAAAACAATAAAACCATGCACATACAAACATGATTATAAATGAACAGATGCACATGCATGTCAATGTCATTTCTGTCTTATTTCTTTCTCCTAGAATCCACTGAATAGGACCCTTGTCTTTCACATGTCACTGCTTAGAACAGAGTTGGTTTGTGCCTTTCTTTGTGTGTGACAACAACCGACATGTTTTATTTGTAGAATCAGAAACAATCTGATGTTCTTTTTAATAAGTCATATTCAGTGTGTTTGACGTTTGATAACACACTTTGGTCTTCAGCACAATCCAGTGCTCTCTTAGCACTCTTTTCAAGGAGGGCGCGAAGACTAACACAAGAAGAGATACCACATGTTAGTGGTTTCCTCACCCTGAAGTGAACTTGCTTGTTCATTTATTTGATTTTTTTTTTTTTGTTTTGCTTTTTTTTGCTCTGTGCAGATGGGTGGCAGGTCACAATGAGCTGGGAATTCCATGTAAACCAAGCAAATTGACGTTTTGGCATTTTTCATAAAAATGTGTCATCTTCAGTATCCATTCACTTTTCATTACGTCACCCATTTTGGAATTAAAAAAACGCAAAAAAAACACAAAAAAACTCCAAAACAACCAAATATGGAAAACACAACTATGCATTACAAACCTTTACTTTCATCTTATCAAAATCTCTGCAGCCATATGAACACATACAGTATGACACAGTATGTGTGTTATATCTGCGGCTACTCTGTACAATGATAAGCTACTTTGATGAAATCATGCACAAAAAACACCAGGTTTCCGCAGAATAACCGCACCACCCCAGTTTAACTCATCAATCTCCGAGTTCTACAAACCATCAAATGCAGGAGATATTTGGAGTCTGGGGATGCGTGAGATGTAAAAAGTTTGCACAGCTGACAGTGAAGAATATTATAATTAGAGAACCAGTCTCCTATTAACATCACATCACATCCTCAGGACTTCCTGTACCCAACAGTCTTCTCTCAGTGTACTCATCCAACAACATGAGGTTACCAAGGGAGTTGGCTGCAAGCTCCTTTTCTTCATCTTATCTGACTAAAGTACTCTTTCATTTTTATGAGCACTTGTAACTGCAATATGATGTGATACAGCAAAATAAAGATCATGTCCAGACATGTGGTGGCACTTTTCATTTTATCCAGAAGAGATTTTCCACAAAATGATGTTCACTTAAACAACAACATAAACAACAGCTACAAAAACTGGTCACTCAAGTCTGGTCTAAGAGTACAGTTTTTGCACTGGAGATTTCAAAAGCTTTCACTCGTCCTTGTGTAATTTGATTTCTGGGCCATGATGGCTGGCTTCCACCCTGGAAGGCTGGGATGTCAGAAAAATTTGCCCATATGTGCATGTCTCAAACTCACACCAGAGCAGGCAAATGTGAAAACAGTTTTCTAGAGACAAACTCTCAACATACTGTGCATCAATCTGTACAGTGAGGGTCAAAGAGCCAAAGGAAGAAACTATAATAAGTACTTTTTTCTTTTGGGAAAATGAGCAAATGAAATGAATGAATTCAGACTCTCTTTGGAGAGTGATATCAATAGATTATTATAGGAAATTGTCATTTCTCACTGTTACTGCAACCAAACTGAATTAAACTTTATGATGATTTATGATGAACTTGAATTAAACAATCATTTAAAACTTAACTAACATTAAGAGAAATTTTATTTTGGTGGTTGCCATTACCAAATGATTCATACACTGCCCCCAGAATGGGCCATATAACCCTTCATCTGAAGTGAGAAAAATCATCAGAAATTGAATTAGTGCACAAGGCTTTCATGCAACATGGTGATATTTTACAGCCTAGCTTTTGACAGAGACTTTCATTTCAGAGTTTGGGTATTTTAAGCATTTAATTAAAATAGCCAAGCAGAAAGTGCTTGTGTGTGCACATAATATGAATGTGTATCTGTGTGAGAGCGAGAGAGAAAGAGAGAGGCTGTCAGTCAGACAGAGAGAGAGAATGTTTGTGAAGATTTCCTGCAGATATCGCTGCAGGAGAATCTGATACAAGTCCTGTCAGTCATGATTCTTCCCCCACAAGGTGTGAAACAAGCATGAAAAAGTGCACATGGTACTGTGTAATCCTTTATCTTCACATAGGAAGGATAAGAGAGCGAACAAGACAACCAATAAATACACACTTGAGGCTTGGAACAACAAAATTACGATATATTTCAAACTGTCTGTAAATTGACCTGTGCTTCGTGGTATATTTGAGATTGCTTTCAGTAAAATACTACTGCGTGTGCATATGTGTGTTCAATGTAGAGTCGCTCCTTTGTCATGAGGAATTTTATTTCCATTCCCATGGTGAACAGCATCATTGCTATCAGGCTGTACAGCAACACCGAAGACCCCTGCCACTGCCTTTTTCCCTAGTTGTTTTATCCATAATTCTATATTGTATTTTTATCTATACTTCTCTGACTGTTTTTTCTGCTGCTGTTAACATCCAATTTTCCCCACCTGGGGATCAATAATCTGTTCTCTTATCTTATCTCTTATCTTGCCTAAATTCTTATCCCAGTCCCCACTGATAACAAATACCTGATCCTGCTTCTTCGTTCAGGTTCAGTGTAACATGGGGGAGAGGGGGTGGTAACTCCAGAGAACTGTAAAAGGACAGCTGTGTTTACTGTTTTCTGGTTTTATCAGGAGTGAGGTGTTGAGCTCAGAAAAGTCCAAATCTGTCATTCATTTCTTTTAGCCTCCTGCAGGTTACCATGACAACACCTACTGTGCTGGTTAGGAGCAACTCTGCAGGCTCCGTCAGGACTAAAAAAAATACGGTGAAGACAGGTATTGTGCCACACTAGGACCTCTGTGGATTTGTGCCAATGGCGAGAAATGATCAAAGTCAGCTTTAATTTGAAGAAGGGCCAAAGCAAAATTCTGGGTGCACACAACCAGAAAACAGTTTAAGCCTTTTAAAACTTTTTAGGACCACTATACCTGCAACAAAGCCCGATTGTAGGACGACAATGTGGCGTTTTTGTCTGTGGCACAGCAGTGAGCTGATGTGAAACACTGAGTATAGGCTGAACTTTTTACACTGCATTGCGGAAAAGTGCAGGTCGCTGAGAGATGGGGAACTGGAGGGGTTAGAAGTACAGTAAAAATGTGGATTGGAGGATTTGGGCAGAGTAAGTGGAGGAATGAGTAAGGGCAATGAGAACATGAAAGAGTTGGGGCCCACCCCTCCACCCCCCTCAGCCTCTCCTCTGTTCTAATATTGTCCCCTCTCCAGAGACAAGCCCTTAATTACCATTACAAGCCTGAGAGCTTTTAACAGAGGAGAATCCCGCTTCTTTTCATCTCTGTTGCTCCTTCTCCCCATTTGTTCTGTGGCCCCAGATGATCCGTCAGGGAAATGTAAGCCTTTAATTACCGGTAAAAATTACGGCCTTTGTGAACAGGTAGTTGGTGCCCTCGCTTTCATCTCCCCTTTCGTCTGCTAATCGTCTCTTTTTGATGACATAATAGGTGCTCTGTCCGAGGCAGTGGAAGACAGAGTCCCATTATACCGTGAAAGGCATTGTGGGGAATTATATGATGATGTGATGACTAAATAAATGCTCCTTTATCTTTCTAGCAATTTCATACTGACTGAAGGATCAATTTAGATCATACAACCTCTTGCTCAAAAATCAGCCTTGTCCATATTGCATGACAATATGACAGTGTCCACCATGAGAATGGAAATAAAATTCCTTAACACACCACAACTCACCCACATTGTGAAACCTTGCCTTTCTAACCCTTCTGTACTCTAAAGCACAGTAAATCAGACATTTAGAAACTGCTGTGGCTTGTTTTCTTACAAAGAGTCTTTGGCGTTCATGTCTTATTATAACTGTCTTATTATAACTGCAGGCTCAACATCTTCCCATTCCTTTATACTGCTACACCAGCTGGGTTGGGGACCACTTTTTTTCACTGCTGTGGGTTCATGTGAAATCTCCTTTTATGGTCAAAATGAGACCAAAGAGAATGTAATTTTCCTTCAATGACAATCGGTGCCATGCTTCTAAAAACTGATTTCCAAGCGGCTTGAGAAAGCCGAAACTCAAAAGGATTTGTCACTGACCAAAAAACTGTTTTTTGAAAATGAGAATTTATGCTGATACAAGTGGTTGTGAAAATGTAAAGGAGGATAAAAGAAAGAGAAGGAGAAAAACAGGATAGCAAGAATAGTGTAACTTCAGACAAACGCAGACATGAAGAGAATAAGAGCGAGGGAGCTGATTGGCTGCTGTCCAGGAGGCCAGAGGGCAATTAAATGGTGCGATTTGAACACTTGACAAGGAACATCACTTTATCAGATGACCCAAGAGAGGAGTGGCTGCAGGCACTGACCCACTGACCAGAATACCAACTGAGCACAGACTAACTCAATCAAAATCAGAGCTCACTAACCAAGACCCAGACCATCCACTATTAACCCAAGTATCACAGTAGCCTTTATCACACCCTGTTCACACACGCATCATTTTACTTAATAAAAGTAAAATGCAATAAGGGGCAATGGATACACACTTAGTTAATAAATCATGACATAAATGAAGAATGTGTTGGTTCCCCTCCACTAAAAAATAGCTAGCAGACAAAAATGATCAGATCTGTATGGAGTGATAAGGAGACTACAGTGTTCCTCAAATTAATACATGAAACATGCAAAAATATTTCCACCATGTTTTCTAAATTGTTTTTCACCTTTCTTTTTTTTTAGGTTTCACTGGAACTCTTTTAATGGCGTCATCCTTTTGGGCCCTCTTTTTCTGGAATGGTTTAATAGCACCTGACTGGAAAATTAGTGCCACCAGCTGTTTATCTCAATGATCCAACTGCAACTGCTAATTGTCCTGCTTAGCAAAAACCCTTGAGTTCCCTGTACACTCTCAACTGCAATAGGTTCTAGAAACGAAAAAACATATTGCAGCCTCAACAGTCAGGATTTAGTTGCCATGAGCACAACAGCTGCATTATGTGTACTAAATGATATTGTTAATACCCAGGACAATCATTAACACTGTTCTGCATATTTCATGGACCTATCTAAAGCATTTGACTTGGTTTATCGTATATCGATTTTATAAAAAAAAACTATCCCTGTTAGGACCAGACGAGCTGTCCATTAAATGGTTTTCTGACTGCTTCTCTGTGAAAAGTGCTGGTCTTGCATAAATGCAGTACTTCTCTTTTCAGGTCACAGGATGTTTTGAAATTAGCTGTACAACATGTTCAGTGCTTGGAAGAACTGGTTTCAGGTACTATGCTGCTCACAAATGAAATAAGGTGCAGCAAACTTTGATGTGAAATCTCTCATTTCACTTGAAGACTATACTTTGTTCTTAATGTAAAACTGTAGTAACTTCTGTGTGTAAATATTCTCTGTATGTTTTGTATATGGTCTTTCTTTTACGCATGTCTCTCTTGAAGAATCTCAATCTCAATAAGACTTTCTGCTTAAATATAGGATTAAATAAAGAAATATAAGTCACATAACAGTAGTGGAAATAAACAAGCATTAATTTACTTTTTCCTGATATTATGCAGGATAAATGCCTAAATTGTAAGGAAAATCTGGTTAAATGAAAGACAGGTCCCTTATTCTTAAGCACTATTATGGTGTTAATGAGGCAGGAAGGGCAAATAGAATACAAACACAAAGGACAGCAATAAAAAAAATAACATAAAGCACTTTACGTAAGACTTTGAGGCCAAAATAACAGAATATATGACATGAAACGAATAAATGGGAGATTATAATAAAATAAACAACCCAAGTCTTCAGTAAAAGCAATAACAAACAAGTGCATTTTAGCTTAGATTTAAAAGAAAAAAAAAGCTTCACCATTTTTGGATTTAATTCTGGGAACAATGAACAGCCCAGTGCGGACTGACCTCGAGGTCCACAGGGTTCATATTTCTGTCATCAGCAGCTGAGCATTCTGTTGCTAGCAGCAACCACTAAGGTCCTACAGCAGATTTACTGACACTGTCATGTCCACCATTTTTTCTGATCTCTGCCCAAACAAATATAGACAGACATCTTTTCGTCTGCTCTCCAAAAGTATACTTGTTGAGCCTATTTTCTATAGCTATATACTTAAACTTACTGAAGCTAGTTTGCCAGTGTTGTTCCTGCAGTTTGAGACATTAAATTAGTTTTTCTGTGATCAGTAATTTCATGCCCATCCAAGAAATGATTCAGTTCCAAGTTGAATCATGCTGATAAATTTTACCCTATTTGTTTAAAAAAGAAAAAAAAAAGTTTACTATAGGTATATGTTAACTAGAATTAATGACTGTGTTGTACTTCCTATGTGAACTTCTTTTTTGGACTACAGTTTTGTGAACCCACCTGTGTTGTTACCCTATGAACTGACTTTACTGTTTCTTCGGTCTTACTTACTTGTTTTTATCTGACCTGTAACCCCTATCGCTGAATTTATTACACAGTTTTCAAAATTTCACAGCTGCTTCCAGTAAAAACTTCAAAGGCCAGCTCCTGCCTTCAACCTCTACTGTTTGGCTCATTGCATAGCTGTGCACCTACATGCATGGTGAGGGCAGAAGAAATGATGTTGTAACAGAGGATTAGAGATGTATTTTTGTCCTGAGCCAGTTAGTGATTAATAAATGAGAAGAGGTATTGTAAAATCAATTCAGTAGTGCAACAAGGGAAGATTATGGTGGCAGTGGGAGCATTCAGTCAATGTGGATCCTTTAATTAAAGCATGTGCTGCTTGTTAATATAGTTTAAATAAAGTATACATAATTAATAACTGTAAGATTGAAATGATTAACAATCACACTTATTAACCATGTCATGGATGAGGTTTGTGTTTCTCGTGGCACACAGGTAACTACACCATCCATAATAGCAGAGAGACATTTAGACAGGAACATAGTACATTTGAACCGGTTTGGACTAAAAGACTTTCATGGCTAATTTAAAGACATGATAGAAAACAAGAGTTTTGCACCTAAATGTAATAATTTTATGCATAAATATTTTTTTCTATATTTTTCTCACGGCCTCTAGAGCTTTATACATACCCCTGGCTTACACTCATACCCTGTCTTGAGAATAGCAGATCTAAGGAATTAACTTACTCTTCCTCTTTTATCTCCTTTCCCCATGCAGGAGATCACATATCTTCACTTCCTGAAGAGAGAGAATGCATTTCTTCTTTATCCTCCAGAAACATCGCCCCTCCACTTTGTAGCTAACCTTTTTCTGGCTGTTCATATAGCTATTTTCCTCCAACCAAAGCTTTGGCTTATCTTCTGAACATCACCCAAACCCCCCCTTGTCCTATTTTTTCTCCTTTACTTGCCTTCTTTTTCTGTTCTCCACACAGTGACCCCCCTCCCCACCTCACTCAGCCCTTCTCCTTTCTGTAACACAAAGGGTTGCCCACCCATCTTCACCTCCCACACCTCAGCCTCTTATCGCACCTCTACCACTTTCCTCTGTGTCCTCACTCTCACCCTCTGGTTTTGTAACCAGACCCTGAAATCTCAACACACTACTTCAGCTACAGACAGACACATGCCTCCCCCTTTTTCTTTTTCTCTCACACTTCTCTCTCTTTTGCTCTCCCTCCTTTTCATCTATACCTCTCCCCTGTTGCAATTTCTGATTCTTGTTCCCCCTCCATCACATCACCTTCTCATTGCCTCCTTACCCAATTTTCACATAAACCCCAATTCCAAATCCACCAAGAGCATGTCCGGTAAATTCAGGGCTTTTGAGTGGGTGTGCAGATTGAGCTCCAGCCGCAGGAGGCCCATGTGTTGATAAATCTAAATCAAGGCTGACAAATGACTTGTGCCGAGTGGGCTGGAGACATTGGGACAGGGGCACCAGGGGAAAACAGGAATGTTTACACACTAACACAGGCTGATGATGTCCCCTGGTACTTGACAAGCGCTGGGATAATTTCACTCTGGCAAAATACCTGTGGGAGCTGAGCAGAGCTGCGTCTTAGGACGACTTTCAGCCAATCAGTGGCAACAAGGGAGCATGCCAGGATGTTAATTATGGCAATGATTTCCTGTGAGAAGCAGGCAGTGTTTGATTTGTGTGTGTATTTGCATGTGTGTATCTAACTACAGAATATATATGCTACATCATGCCAGAGGGAGCCAAAAGAGGTCAAATAAGCTGTGCTGAGCAAATCCTTACAAGCACAACACACCTCTCATTATTCCTCTGTTTCTGCCACTTTGACCATAACCTCACTGCCCTCTTATTGCAATAATATCACATGATCACTGGCATATTTCTAAGGGAGCATCCTCTTGATGATCCAAACTATGCCAGGACCCTATTCTGAAGACATCAAAACACATCACATCGTATCCTATTTTCACTTTTCGCCTTTTAGTCCCTGAGGATCATTACTTTAAAAGAATGCAATTGGGATCTGGTTACTATAGTAACAGAAAAGTTCACTTTGCCTTCACAGCTTATCCACAAACAGAGAGAAAAAGGCTTTTAATTATCAACTGAAAATGAAGACTGTGTGCATGTATGTCTTCATACACGTATTCACACAGACAACACGTTTGAAGTTAAGTCAGCTGGCTAAGCCAATTCTATTGTGTGTCTGTTTACACACATGCTTATAACAATTGTGTATTTTACACTGCATAAAATTTACATTATGTAAAATACATGGTGTGTGAAAATACACAAAGATTTCCTTTTGTGCAAGGCAGCCTGATGTCATGCCCTGTATCCCCAACCTTCATCAGTGGTTCAGAGACACCTTTTCATTAGAGATTCAAGACCAGTCTTGTATAGTTTCGCAAAGTGCAAATATATTGACACTACACATTACATTACATTTCACCACACCAGCCACCCTTCACAACTTCTACAAGGTCTTTGTTTAAAAAGCATTTAAAAAGCTTTTCCATTAGCTTTAACTGTCATGCATGAAATGATACAATGCTGGACTACTCAGAAATACTATCATTTGGCATGCCAGTGGCATATATTTGTGGACATTTTTAATGAAATAAAAGTTTTACCAAATATGGAATAGTTTGGATGTTTTGCCTGTATGACCACACCACAAATATCAGCATGAATTAACAGAGGTTGAGGAGCATTTTTGCAGGGATAAATGAACCATGTTGATGGGACATTCTTTGACTTATTCAAAAAATATAAAATTTTCATGTATGTCACTTTTATCGTATTCTCTGTCTTATTTCCATTTGAGATGAATATATTTAGTTTTTTTTTTTCCTATCATACAACTTGATTATGTAAAGAGGAAGTACAGTGACCATGGAGTCAGACAATTAGCACATTGGAAAGTAATACTGCAATAGCTACAATCTGTTTCAGTGTGCTCTGTAATCATGGATGTACAGATTTCCCTGATTAGTTTTGCCACAAAAAAAAAATCTCAAGTTATAAATAAAGTTTTACCCTCATTGGACACAGGAGAAACAAAAAAGAGCAAGTTTAACAAATTCCAGCGGTATGTGTATGATGTATGTGCGCTCCAATTTCACAGTTATGACTAAATTATGCCAGTCGAATTCAAAGGATCATATAAATGTGCCATTACAGCAAGCAACTATTCTGTTCTATTTTAATTTTAAAATCCTGCAAATGCAAAATCTGTGTTCCATCTTCAAAGAGCATAAAAACACAGTGCTGAACACATATACTCCGACACTCACTTATCACAGTAAGCAGTCTTTAAATGATAAATAAGGACCATTCCATCAATAAACTATACAATAGCCCAGATTTATCCACGGTCCACTGGGCTCAGAGAAAGAATGAGTGAATATTCTCTGTGAGACAACAGAAGCTGTGACTTGGACTCTAATTGATTCCATAAAGAGACAGGTATTACCAGTGAGGCAGCGTGGTAATTCATTTTAGAGACAAGTGGCCCTGAGATACACTCAGAAATGTACACAGCCAGCAATCAAGGGTATGTGCATTTGCTTATGTGTGTGCATCTGAAACTGTGCATGCATATACATTACATGCTCAGATCATATCTGAAGAATGATTTCCTTAAAACATTTCTCCTCCAGTGAGCCAGGTTCATTTGGGAAATCCTATACAAACAAAAAAGATGGTGTTGCTGCAAACTTGACTCATTATATCTTTGGATTCCTAAAAAAATGCTATTTAAATGTGTGGGTTCAAGTGTGTGCTTTCATATGCGTGGCACGTGCATGTGCATAAGTGGGTTGGGATTTTAAAGAGTCGCATATTTGACAACAATGACCTTCAAGCAGAAAATCTTAACTGCCTGTTAAACTCCCCATAAAGCTTTGTTCTGCTTTTACCTATCTCTGTTCATCCAAGGTAAACACATTCTATTAGCACTTTCTCATAATAATTGAGGCCTTGCACAGGTAAGCCCTAGTGAAGTCCTTTCTCCATACAGCCGGTCTTTGGAAGACTTTAGACACGAATATAATAATATCAAGACTATTAAATGTTAAAGTGGCTTGAGAGGAGAAAGACAGGCTCTAACGCTGTCAAATTTCAGATGTAAGGCTAGTTGGAGTTAAGACTCATTTATGAAACTTTATCAAAGCAGTTAGATAGTTACGTGATTTCACAACCAACAGGAACAATGGCCAAAAAAAGAATTTTCCCTTAATAGCTTTGAGTGGGCCAGTGGTTCAGCGTTTCCATTATTTCCAACAAACCATCTGCTGCAAGCTCACACCCACCACAAATGTTAATCTGAGTGAAAGATTCAAAGACAGAGGCCCACTAAAAAGCTGTTTGCTAAACTTTGTGATTACTACATTGTTGTTGCTATCAAATCTTCTATCACACACGACAACTGGAGGTGCTCCAGTGTTAGAAACCTGGAATTATATCAAAGGGTGGTCTTTAATTGAAAACAGAAATAGCTGGCTCTCCTGGTGTGCAGTGTAGAGAGCATAAAAACTCTGGTTGTTTGTCTGTATTTTGTGATTCTGTGATTGATCTTGCTCTGGCTAAAAAAAAAAAAACTCTTTGGTCCTCAAACTTGTGGCAAGGTCATCTGCATTTACATGCTAATGCCAATACAAAAGTAAAATAATAAATCAATGAAAATTTAAATAAAGTTCCTCTGAAGTTCCATATCAGCCATCCAATGTCATTGCGGTTCAACAGCTCTCTCATTCAATGCGGGAGTTAAGATGCAAATGAATCCATAGTGTTCAGCTCCGAACACAGGCTGGCAGAAGGGCTCATCTTAAAAAGCATGCCAGAAAACACACATACAACAAACACACAAGTCCTGACATGTGGTGAAAGTTGACTTTCTTTCCCATATTATTCAATCTTTTTTTTTTTTGCTTCTATCACTCACTCTGTCTCCCACTCTTATTTCCCTTCCTCTTCCCCATCCTATCAAACTGCAGGCATTTAGTCTGTATGGAATCTTGCTGCAGTACTCTCACAGAATGCTAATATGCTGGGCTGATGTGGGTCAGGACTTAATCCTGTAGAAATGATTATCACTGCACGACTGGAACTTCTCCTGTAGGATATCATTAGCATTCTGTACTTTTCCACTGCACTGCACTGCACTGTCATTCCTACCAAGACAACCACATCATTCCAGAGAAACTGGAACAATCAAAATGAAATTTATAGGTTGTTGCACCCAACTGGGAACTATTTTTTCCAACATTGGCACATTGTGTGTGTATGTCAATATGTGATTATGTGTATTCAATCATGTATAGTATGAAGAAAATATATATGTATGCGTGTGTGTGTGTTATTTTTGAAAACGAAAATCAGGAAGAATGTACTTGATTGCGTCCATTGATTAAAAATTGTGATGATGATACTAAATTACTGAATAGGGATGAGGAAGGATGGAGCTGTGTGAAACTTTGAAGGTGAGACTGTTGAGTAAGTATGATCAAGGTGAAAGTATATGGAAAGAAATCAGTATTAGAGCAATTTGCATTCTATATTGAGAAATCAAAATTTAATGTAAAATTGCTTTTAAAAAGCTTCCTGTCCATATAAATATCTAAAACATTTGTTAAGTTAGTTTGCTTTTATTTACAGAATGTTGAATATGTGTACACAGACCACCAGTCACATGTGGACTGGGTTAGACATGTGTGTGTGTGATGGAAAACTCAGACATCTGGCTTTTCAGTGCACACATAGAATAATCCAGTGTCATGTGGAATGTGCTTTAATTCTGGCAACTTCAAATTCACTGATTGTGCTGTTTTTGTCACATCAAGCATGTAGAGGCTGTATCTCTTTTCTTTCCCTATAAACATGTTTATCAACTGTCTCATCAATTTATATTGTCTTTTAACATTATGCTGTGGCTAATTACTACAACACAAGACTGTTTTTTTTACAAGAATATCACAGAAAGTCAGCTACAGTAAGGTGGTAGGTTTGGCCATGGCAGGACATCCAGATGGATCCTCCTCTGCAGCGAGTGCAAGCTGAGTGATCAATTTAATGAAAACATGCATGACATGACATATGCACCATAACCTTAATTTGCCAGGTAATGTTAAGTAGAGGTAGTATAAGTCTGTTTGTGTAGCTGCCCCTTGTTTTGCCTAGTCTCATTGTCATGCTTGAGATGTTACACACACATCAACACACAGTAGGGTCCAGGGCCAGTCCTAGAATACGCTGGAGTAAATACTGTATATATGTTATGTGGTATGGAAATGCATTAGGATCCTGTGGAGAAGGATGCGTGGGGAAAATGAATAGATGATCCATCAAACATTAACAACAATTCTCAAATTAGGCATGGCATTGTGTGCCTGTCTGTGTGTGTGTGTTATTGCTTTTATTTCACATAGGTGAAAAGACAAGCTACCTGCAGAGCATGGGGAATCTTGGTAATGGAAAAGTTATTTGTCTCAAATAAAGTTAAATAGAGTTTTTTTCTGCCAGAAATAACATGAGTAAATGCTTATACAGCCACACACGAAGGGGGAGGGAGCCTGATACAGGGAGAGACAGCATTACTCTGCACTGCTCTGATGCAGTACCCATATGTACTTTCACTAACCAACCACTGAACATTAACTATAGCCATAAAGCTAGGCCTAGCGTTTTAAAAATATGCTTACTCTCAAATTACTTTCAATATAAATATCATTCACCAGCAAGTAAGGTGTATGGAGGGAATGAAACACAATTTATTTTCAATACTCAAAGGAAAAGTAACAAAAGAAAACATGGAGGTAAATAAGTCTAAGTTAATTTCACTGCTGAACTTTGCAGCAGCAACACGGTGAATATCACTGTCGATACATTTGCCTCAGATGAGGGTTGTAAATAAAAGTATATAAATGACGACTACTTATTTGGCACTTTTGTTCCAGTGAAAATTTGATTTTACATCTTTACTCTGGGAATGGCATTCACAAGACAGAGAGAGAGCAATAAATTGAAAGGGTGATAGAGCTTGAGGGAGAAAATAGAGGCAGGAGTTCAAAACCAATGAGCAGCAAAGAATGTGATGAGGAAGAACACCATGAAAGAGTGAAAACCACAGATGACTTGTGAAACACGGTATGATCTGGAGGGCCTTTTCCACCGAAAAGAACAAGAGATAAGGTCGGAGGAGTCCTTGTAAGCTTGGCTACACTTGCACATACGTAAAGGTGACTCATTTTCTCATTTTCCAGTTGAGGACAAAGAGTTGTAACGGCTCTCTTCGGTTGAACTCCATGAATGAGTCCACTTTAGGCCCACATCAGGCTCCACTTGATCCACAGCTGTTCTCAGTTTGCCTCACTCAACTGCCAACTCACAAAAGGTCATGTTATCTCTAATAGGGGAACACGTGGTTAGAAAAGCCACTGAGCAGGAGAAAAATTCAGTGAGAAGAAGAAAGAAGTAGATTAATACAGGAGCAAGGCATTAGAGTAAAACTGCGTGCTTGCCAGGTATTGTCTGTCAAGCCAAACCTCATATGGAGAGTACGGATAAAGCTTTGAGGCAGAATGAAAAAAAGCAGAAATACTCAAATG
This sequence comes from Toxotes jaculatrix, assembly GCF_017976425.1. Lineage (NCBI taxonomy): Eukaryota > Metazoa > Chordata > Actinopteri > Toxotidae > Toxotes > Toxotes jaculatrix. The sequence goes on along the minus strand of NC_054408.1, from coordinate 8,115,261 downwards.
ATACTGATCTTCTCTAGATACAAGGGTCATAACTTTTGGTTTTACTGATTTACTAAAAAAAAAAAAAAAAAAAAAAAAAGACCAGATGAGTTTTTAAACATTTGCAAGAAGACACACAGGGTTCTAGAGGTTATAGGAAGAAAAAGGAACAATGGAAAGAAAATGAGTTGTAAACTACTCGTCTTTAAGTAAACAAAAAAGATAATTAAATAAAAAGAAATAACTACTGAGCTCCAGCATTGCAAAACAGTGTTTTTAAATTTAATGTTTTTCCTTTTTTTTTTTTTTTTAAAACCAAAACTGAAAATGATGAGCTCTATCTATAAAGCCATACATTGTGACCAGACAAACAAAGATGTGGAGGATTAAAGTGAAGAGTCAAATTCAAACAACACTGGCGGCTGTTGGACGTGCACAGACTAGCGAGTCCACACAACAGGCAGGTCCTGGTGCCAGCAGGCAGTACTGGACAGATGGTGAGAGCTCTACAGGAATTTAAAAAACACCTCCTCTGAGTCTTGAGATAGACAGTGACAGCAACCTGAGGTGAGAGTAAGAGAGGAGAGATGACAGGCAAGGTAGGTTCAAGTATGTGACAACGTCTCATGGTCACCATTAGACCGGGGGAAATGCTTTAAAATTACGGGAATAACATAACATAACTGGCAACAAGTCCTAATAATTAAACAGCAAAAGTTTAGTTATTACTGCTTTCCAATCTGATCCTTGTAGCTGTTCCAAAAATGTTTCTTACTAGGGCTTTCTGATCTGCCACCACCATGGTTAAAATCTGGTAACATTTAGGCAACTAAAACTACTTAGTTAAAATCCTGGACATATTCATTCATGGTCAGAAGCTGACTTTTGATAGGATATGAGTCTGCAGGTTCAAACATAAACGTACACTGTAAAAAAAAAAAAAAAAAAATCTGTACTTGTTCTGAACAGGACTGACTTTTTGAGCAGGTTTTTATGATATTTTAACCGTGAACAAACAAGCAAAGGTGGTATTTTTTCCCCCCACCCTTTCACCTAGAAATGTTCTTCATTTCCAACTAAACTGCTCTCCCACTTATATTGTGGTGGCAACGTATTAGTCGGCTGGATTACATTCAGAGGCAATGTTTCTTTTGTGAATGAATGAAGCACTAGATTTCTTAATGGCAGCTGAGTCACCAGAAGGTGGTTGAGAAGGTGGATGTCGGGTGTACAAAGCACACGACTGTCAAGACAGATAAGACTGCAGACATAACTGTTACAGAACAGTTCCCCGGTTGCATTATTAGCATGAGTGATGCACATGTAATACTCATTAGGTTTAGCCTAATATTAAGACTGAGTGCCAAACTGTGTCAGATTGTATATTTTAAAACGGTTTGACATATTTAATTGTGTCACTGCAGTCAGTGCTGCCAAGCACAGTGATCGGGTTCTGCTCCACAGTATACCCCATGTCATAAAAGGAATTAATTCTTTTTCCCTGAGTAACAATGATTCATTTCAGCTTAACAACAACAACAACAACAACTGGATAACGACTTGCAAAAGTCATCCTGAAAAGGGGCTGGTCCTTGATAATGTCACTATGGTGAACAGGCCAAACAAGCATGTGTGGACGGTAGTTGGCACTGCCATATAAATCTCATGTAACTGGGAGAAGGAAGACATGAAAGAGAGATGACAAATTTAATGGCACAGGACTGTGTTATTGGCAGAGCCAAAACTTATTAAAATGTGAAAGGTTTGGTAGATTTTGTGGATGTATCTCATTTAGTTGGAAAGTGGCAATAAAAATAAAAGAGATCTTGATTCAGAGACAGTTAGGGAGCTTGCCCCAGTTGTCACAGTCTGTAGCCTGAAACATAAAACTGGGATAAGGGCATATAAAGGAGGAAGCCAGGGCAGTGGGAAAGCTGGTTTTTATTAAAACCAATCCATACTTCTAACCTCGCATACACATCGAGTCACCAAGATCAATGTTGGCTCAGCATGAGCCAGTTAACAAGTTAAGTGGTTATTAATGACAGCAAGTGGGTGTTATTGTGACATGTGGCCAGTGGTATTAGCCCATAGGAATGGCAGGGACTGAAGGAGTTAAAGGATAGATTGTGATTTTAATATAGTAATATAGAGAAAAAGCTTGTTATGTTGCTGTAACTCTTCCTCTCCATACTGGCCATGAAGCGAAATGTTCCTAATGCTACTCCACGTTTGGAAAGATCCCAGCAATCACATGTAGGTTTGTTGTTCTACACACACCACCACCAATAAACCCACACACAACTGTCAAAATGAAAATACCTACTTGATTTGGAATTTGGCTTGATTTAGGATGCGTTTTTAGAATTGTGGATTTTGTACCCCATCTTGTTCATTGTAGTCTCACTATGAAAGGGCCACTTTATGGCCAGTATCAATGGGAGAAGTGATTACAGCGACTTGTAACCTTTTTAGTCTTTACAGCAAGTGAGTAATGTTTTAAGGTTGACCTGGAAAAATCTGAACATATCCATTTAGGATTAGACAGTGCCGTGTGGCAAACTGGCAACACACACAAATATCAACACATATTCTAACTATGATCAACTGTCAAACAGAAACTCCTATAAATATTAAAGAATGAAAAGAAACAGTGAAATGGGCTGTGAATGCACGATATGGTTTAGCTATGGTCATTTGCCTTGATAAAACAAATGCAAGCTGTCAGTAAAGTGGAAAACAAAAAAAAAACTGAGGAGAAAAAGGTCTAGAATCTGTAATGACGTGCTCAACTCTCTCTCTCTCTCTCTCTCTCTCTCTCTCTCTCTCTCTCTCTATATATATATATATATATATATATATATATATATATATATTTTTTTTTTTTTTTTTTATGCAACAGAGAGTGTGCACCCACGCACAAACACGTAAAACACACAATCCCAGCTGCACGCTTATTACCTAGTAACCCAAGAAGGATTTTTCCTTTTGTTTCAAAGGGAGTAATTATTACCATTGAGGGTAGTTATTAAGAAAAGTAAAGCTGGTACTTAAAATGCCTGTTCTTCCATTGTTTAATACTAATAATACATTTCAGGGGTTGAAGAGAGTGGTTAGGGGAGGAAGGAAAGAAGCAGGGAGGAGAAAAGAGCAGAAAAGCAGGAAGAAATTGCAAGGAGAGGCTAAAATAGCTAAAGGAAATGAGGGTTTTTCACATCCTTCCATTGGATAAATTACAGTTAAAAAAAAGGTTTATCTGTTGTTGTTTTTTTTTTATTTCAAATTTACCACAATTTCTTTTTCATCCTAAGCAGTTTCCTGAACAATATCGTAAATAACAACCAATGTCAAACAAAAAAACAACAAAACCCAGCTTATTTGAGCTGGCTACACTCTCCCTTAAGCATTCCCCAGGGCTGCACCAGTCCTGTTAACTTCTATTCTTTAGAACAGATTCAGCAGCAGCCATTCATAGTCAATTCAACAATGTTTATGGTAATGACAAAATTGAAGATAATTATCCGCCTAAAACAGTGTGTTTATTCATGAAATTATGCAAATTGTGTACAAACCACCTATATACTGATTCTGCTGTTACTCTGCTCTGCAGTCTATGTTTTCATGAACTGTGCATTGTGTGACTCCTATGCGAAGGCAGAGAGAGAGGGATAGTGTAAGGCTGACAGAAAAATGCAGTGGTGGAGAGAAAGAGAAACAAGACAGACAAAGATAGAGAAAGTCCATTAACACACTTGTAAATGAGTCTCAGCTATTTACCCCATGCTGGGCCTCTCGAATTACTGACTGTGTTCAGGATGCAGATTGCAGATGGCAATTAAAGATGAACAGTGTGCACAGACACACACTAGAAAGATGCACACACACAAACACATGCACTAATGTTAGCTTGCATACACTCCCCCTAAGGCAGCAGTTCGGTGCAGATCTACTGATCTCCATAGCAACATTCACTGCCGTGGGCGATGGTGACATCATGAAGAATGATTGTCATAAAAAATCAACACTACAGCAGAAAGAGGGCAACAGTAATATAAGTCTTAGCTAAAGTGCAACAGTGCTCCTCACTGCTGGATGAAGTCATGGCCCCCAGCAGGAGGTCTTCTTTGGTTAATGATGAACAGACATATGTGAAGGGCCTCAGCTGGTCCCCAAATACTTGTCAGCAGTGAGGATGGAGAGACTGGCTTATGTAACAGAGAGAAAGAGAAGGAGTAAGATAGAGAACTACTGTAGATAGCTCTCTGGGGTTCAAATGCTCAGTGTGGTCCCTTTCCTCTCCTTTCTGTTTATCCCCCCCCTCCTCTGTTTGGCTCCTCTGTCTCCTTATCTTTTCTCTCTTCACACCATTCACTGATCTCCCCCTCTCTCTGCTTGCTCTTTTACCCTTCACTCAGCACCGAAGCCCATTGCAGCATGGTGTCTAACTCCAGAGTCCAGATACAGCCACTCGCTTGCTGGAAACATCAGAGCCATGAAGTTTGGAAGTTCTGTTTTGCCTCCTTTTTTCCTTTCTCCACCCTGCCTAGTTTTTTTTTTACCACTTGTTTTTCTTCATTTTTCTGTTACGTAAGACAGACAGAAGTAGAGCAAGCTTCAAAGTGAATGGCAAAGCCATCTTTTTCCCTACTCGCTTTGCTGTTCATGCATGTCATTCCAGTTCCAGCTCCCTTGCCCCTTTCCCTTCCATCTCTCTCTAGCCTCATCTTTCTTTTCCCACTTCTCCATCCTTTCTTATTATTGTCCATCCATCTCTTTTTGCCAAATGGGTCATTTACTCAATTTTCCCTGCATTTTATGAATGCAGTCTTTATGTCAAGTTGTTCTTTTAGATGATATCCCCTGACCTGACCAAACACAGGCAGCAATGACTGAAGGAAGAGGATGAAAGGGCAGTTTCTGGAAGCAGAGATCCTCTGAAAAGGAGACGGGTCTCATTATGTCTACCCCTTGCTCCTGTCTGCCCTTATTGTATCAAATACAGAGTGATGCAGGGATGAGTGGGATGCACCTTCTCTTTGATTACCTGTCAGCGGGCCTGAGCATCAGAGGCAGAAGAGGTAAAAGCTACCATTACCTAAATCATCTCTCTTTGAAGACATCCCTTGGCTTAAAAGGTGGAGAAACTCTTATCAGTGTCTGATTTAACGCAAATGCTCGGGGGCCTCCTGAATAATGGTTGTGTTATTAATCCTGGCAAACACACAGAGACATGCATGCACAACCACTGACATAAATGACATAACTGAATACACACACTGACAGAAAGCATAAAGTTGAGCTCAGGACAGGGAGAGACAAAGCAGATCTGTTGCCCATGTTGAGGGCAGATCTCATGGACGTGACACACCAAACAGAAAGTGCTGATGAAAACGGACTGATGCGTCACCTCACGTCGCCTCACATCTCCTAAGTAGCACTTGAATATAGAGCAAAGGCTTCCGCAGACAATCAGCTGACAGCCAACGTGCATGCACATTCTGCATGTACGTGACAGGAAATAACAAGTTAGCAGTTGGTGTTTTCTATTTCAAAAAGCATTAAAGACATAAACACAACAATTCATCACCTTTCATGCCACTGCAATAAGACTTAAACAGTCTTGTAAAAGCAATTTATTGTTTTATTACTGAGATTTGTAAATCAGTTGAGATTTATATTTAAAGGTTAGATTCAGTGAATATTTTCTATTGTGACTGCATCTCTCTATCCCTCTCTCCTATTTACCTTTCTTGAGTTCTCTTCCAGGAGTACCAGTGTTAAGAGGTCCGTCAGAGTTGGTTGGCTGCACCTGGAGGAGTGGCCCAAGAATATAAAAAGGCTGCCATCCTAGGACTTGTGTTTTGCTGCCGGGCAGCCAGAACATCCTTCCACGTGGCCTTGACTTTAAATTAGCCTGCTTTTGTGTCATTTTCCTATACTTCTACCGCCTATACTTTAATCATCCACACACGCTTAAAACCATTGATGCCTGATATTTCCATCTTTCACTATAAGTTGTTATGTTTAATTTAATTAATACCTTTTTCACATTTCATTAGTGTGTGGACTCATTTCTTGCAAGTCTTTAAGTGCTAGAGTACAGGTAGAGGACTGGGCTGAGATGTAACTTTTGGAGAATCACCGACAGTCATGTTGTGATCTGAACCTTCCCTTATTAAATACTTTCCCTGCCTCCAGGACTTGTGAGTACACAAGAAAGTTGGATTAATTAAATGGAACAGGACTCAAATATAAGAAGAGACTAAATTGGACAGAAATTGGAATTTCTGATATGAAGTTCACTCTGTCACTGTAAAAGTTTTGCTTTGCTTTGTACTGCTGTTATGTGCCACCTGTGGAAGAAGAAGAAAAGGCAAAAACTAAGGAGAAGTCTCAGTAAATGGGTGAAATCACTGATTCACTGGGTTGAGTAGCTGGTCAGACAGCTTTTTCTCACTGGCTGCCTCTGCAACTGATTCAGCTGCTGATAAGGTCTAGTAAAAGCAACAGCGCTGGACATGCCTCCAAAACTACAGCCACTCAGAGACAGCGCCTGACAGTCAACTTGTGCCTCTGAGAAAAAAATAACCAACAACCTGGTACAGATGAAGACGGAGCTCACGCCTCTCTTGCATCTTCTTACCAGTTTCACTGGATGGTGGAGTAATGTCAAGGCAGAAATAAACAAGCTGTATGTGATGCACAGTGGGGTGTTGTGTCAGTCTTTATTGCCTGCTATGTGGTCCTGTTTCTGTGTCTCACTCTGTGTACTTTCTCAATCCCTGCTTTCCTCCCTCTCCCTTTCTTGTTAGGCATGTGTAGAGACCCTGTTAGTTCATTTATCATACTGCAGACTCCTGCTCTCAGCCCCAGACTCAGTGATTAATGACGACCGTTCACACACTTAAACATTTAGCTTTGTTTCGCTGACACACTAGTTACCATACTGGTCACCATGGGTTACTTAACGCTGGGTCACTGTGGGACTGCAAACAAATTGAATGACGACACACACACAAAAAAAAAGTTCCATGTATCTGCAGCGTGACCTTTAAGGGCTGGCTCTCCGTTTGATTTTTCCCTGTGTGTTAAACTGTAAGTATGTCATTTATCACAAAAAATTAACTACATAGACAGAGCCAACTGAGAAAGTCCTTTGTGGCCCTTCCCCTTAAAAGATATAGATACACGTACTTGCTCAGTTCTGTTCTCAATAGATTTCTTTGCATAGATGAGTAATGTGACCATCAAATCATCGAGTTGGACCACACAATCTTGTCTTTTTCATGGATTATCTGTCCAATCACCAACCCTGACACACAAACTCAAACATGTAAGTAAACCACTATGACCATGTTTCTACATATACTTTCATGCATGTCTGTGCTGACAGGAACTGAGGTGAGAGTGAGTGAGAGGAACTGTCAGAGACATAGTGTTCAAGTGAGGGAATGAAAGAGTGTCTGTGTTACAGACTGAAAAAGACCAAGAGAGAGGGAGACAGAGTAATTTAGTGGAGTGACTCTGTGTTGACCTTTAGTAACTCTCCAGAGCAATGTCAATTTCAATTTCACCCTTCTCCATGGAAAGGTGACGCGTTTGGTGTCACAGCTGCGTGTTCAAGATCAAGAATGTCTTCAGTGTTGCAGACGTGGAGAGAATAGAACAGAATAGAATAAGATAGAATAGAAAAGAATAGAATTGAATCAAATAAGAGGAGAGGTCAATAGAAGAGGCAATGAGGAGACAAGAAAGGTGGGGATAAAAGGATGTAGGTACAAACAGAAAAAAGACAGGGAGTTAGAAAGTACATGGATAAGGAGCAAAACAAAGACAAGGAGGAAAAGTGAGGTGGTATACAGTATATGTTAGGTAGGGTTCCTAGTACAGGCCTTTATATAGGGGGAATAAAGCTTGTGGATATTGCTGGTACACCTCACTGCTTCACTATTTCAGTTTTTAGGTAACAATATCACATAGGCGTCAGCCAAACAGTGTAGTGCCAATGAAAAAGCTAGATGCCTGGTCATTAACTGTATGACAGGTTAACACTGTTTATTCAAGAGACTTGCTTGTACCATCAACTCTTGTCTCATGACGCAAGCCATGCCACATCTCCACTGTGGGGCAGTTTATACTCCAGCGGAGACAAGTTATATAAAATCGGTTGGAGCATCATAGTTAATATTTCTTCTTAAATTTAGGATTGTCTGGGTCTCTGTTCCATCAGAGGTCAGATGGTTTGTGATCGGTCAGCGTACAAATTTGTGTGTCAAAGTTCATTACACTCTAGACGAAAGACCAGCACGGACTTACTTTGGACTCACATTAGTGAATTCACTAACTGCAGTGATTTAATTAAAGTTAAATCAGACCATGTTATTGTTTGGTCCAGCAGACGGATGTTTCCAAATTTTCCAGGAAGAAGATGGAGGTAACTGGTGAAGAAGGAAAGAGTGGGATCAGGGTAGGACATCCACACTGCCTGCCTATTTTCTGAGCTTGTCAAAAACATATTTCTAAAACACTGGGAAAATTGGGAACGTCAGCATCTTTCAGTTTCGGTCCATTACAGATGGCCACCATTGACTGTGTGCAGTGTGAGAATGTGTGTGTGTGTGCGTGCGCAGTGGCTGGGTTTGCGCTTCTACAGAGTCTATGTTGAAATGAAGTAGGTTTAAGAGTCAGCTCTCTCTTGCTGCCCATCCCATGCTGTTGGGTCCTGCTCTCTGAAATAATGGATTCTAATTCCTTTCCACTAGAGTGCACCCATCTGCTGGCTTTGGGGGACAGTAAAATCCTCTATCAGTTACAATTATCCTATGGTTACTGAGGACTGCTCTGCAAGCATGTGTGTGACCTACCCATCCCAAGTGTTGTGTGCGGAGGGGATATCTGTGTGCGTATGACGAACAGGGAGAGCTAGTGAGACAGAGAGATGCTCAAAGTGGAGTGCTGCGTAAGCGTGAGTTGAATCTCTCCCCCCTCTGGGACCGCGAATCATCCCCAGGGAATCAACACCAAGTCAGTGAGTCTGTGTGTGTTAAATTTGGCGCTATGTGTAATATGTCACATTATGTACGTGTGTGTGTTTCCCACTAACACATAGACACAAATTCAAACCCTGCAATATGAATCATCCCCCTGTTCTGGAAGAAGTTAAAGTGGACTGCACCAACTCACCACTGGGGGACAGAAGTAAATCTGGCAAAAGAAAAACTGGATGACTACTGACAAGATCCAAGCCATCCTACACAAGCTTGATTTTGTTTCCTTTGCAAACTACATAGAAAATGTCAAGTTGTCCTGAAGTAATATTTGCAGGCCTTCTTTTTGCATTCACACTAGCACACATCCCTAAGGACTCCTTAAGCCCTGATACCTTGTAGATCTGTGATGAGAACAACACACACACTTGCTACTATTTGGTGGTGGAATTGGGGTGCAGTGTGGATCTATAGCTGTGGGATTTTGGGTCTTCAGCAGAAAGGGACCACATGGGGGAGGGGATGACAAGACCCCCCTCCCCCATGATGCCGCTGCCCATTTTTCCCGTCTTTTCCCTGATATCCCTCCTGCTTCTCTGACCACCCTGATGCCATCAGTTTTTTGCTTTCAGTTTCATGGACTTCTGTGTCCTTCTCTCTGCATCATCCACATTGGCTTTCCATTACATCCTGACTGCATGTCCTCTGTGAGAGTTTATGTAACGTGTGTTTTATTTATGTCTGTGTGTGTGCCTGGTGCGTAAGGCTAGCTGTAATGGCGGCTGTCTGATACCTGCACTGGTCGCAGCAGCATAGGAGATAACGTGGCTCTGTGTTTCCCGGCAGTGTTGCAGATTTATCTCTCTGCTTACCGCTCTGATTTTACTGCCCATCCCTTGGCCTCCACTGGATCCCATCTCTTTCCCTCTCTTTCTCTCTCCCACTTGCCATAAGGGACCAGCCTCTCTCTGTGCACGTTCTGGCTACTATAAATCTGCCACGTTGCTCCATAAAGCTGCTTAGGGCATGACTCAACAAATATTAAGGAAGAGGAGAATAAATAAATAAAGCTAAATAAAAGAGAAACTCTCGTCTGGAGGGAGAGACAACTTTTCTGCACACAAAATGGAGCCTGCTGTAAAATATTTACCTCGGTGTCTCTGTGCTTTAGATATTCTGCTGGGAGTCTGTGGGGGTTCGCTGCATGACATCACACTTACTTTTTCTTCCTCCTCTTCTCTGAACTGCCTGAGACTCTTTTTACAATAGTGGTGCTAAGCCCTCATGTGTCATAATATTAAAGGGCAGCTCCACTGTTTTTACGCATCTTGATCAGCTGACAAGTCATTTGGGGTACTAACTAGGCTGTGGAAACAGTTGAATAATGCCTTCTGTGGCTCTGGAGCAAGTTTTGTTAAATCTAAAACACATAAACCTAGTGTTGTCACCTGGCTTATCTTGGCCTGGGCTTAGAGACAAACTGCATTACAAGAGACACATAGAAAGACACATAGATTTATCAGGCAAAAGGATGTTATTGAATTGCATCAAGGAAATTGTTCATACATGGGAAATGCATGTTTTGGGAGACTGATCAAAACCAGAGTCTAAAAGTCAGGACATTGCCTTTGCTGCACTGATTTTGTCCACCCTGAGAATACAGTAAAACAAGCCTGCATGCACACTCGCAAAGCAAACGTAAGACAGAACTAACAGTGAGGTTTCAAATAATTGCAAGACAGTTTCAAAGGACAAGCCAACACTTTCCTTAAAATCCAGCAACATCAAGATAAAGACAAACACAAACCAATAGCTGAAGGGCCTGGCAGCATTGTGCAACCTGTTCATGCATGGGTGTGAGTATGCTAACATGAGGCTGTGCTTGTCAGTTTATCAACAGCAGCAATTTTTCACTCTTGATCAGCCAACCGTGGAGGCATTTTAAATGAACTATACCTGGGTTCCAATAGCATCAGACAGACAAAAGATAACTGCTCTGAGAATCATTGCACCTTCTTTGTCTCTGTCCCCAACCCCCTCCCTTTCTGTCACATACTCATCCAGTCCTTCTCTGCCTTCCAGACTTCTCAGTCTTGTCCCATTGGCTTCACCATGACAGACACATTAGCCATTCACAGAGCGGCAAGCACCATGTGGACAGCGCACTGTGCCCAGAAATCAAGCAATATGCTGTCACAGAAAAAAAAAACATAACAAAACAAACACAACCACATGCATATAGTCACTCACGCACGTATGCACACGATAGACCCAGCGTGACCCCATGTCAAAGAAGACAAACAACTGCAACAGAAAGCGGCTGCCGCTCCATGTGGCGAGCCAGCGTATGGAACTCTGGCACCATATGGGCTCTCCATTGTTGACAAAACAGCCTTAGGGACATTAGCACCCACCATTTGCATATGTGGAAGACACTTCTACAATAGTTTTTTTTTTTTTTTTGTGGTCTTTTTCTGTTCCTCCGGCAAATAAAAGTGCCATCATCAATCTGTGCTCATCGCCTGCAGGTGTGTTCAGGAGGATTTGAAAAATCATCCATTTCCTGTCATTTGGAAATGACACAGATAGTACAGACTGCAGCTGGAGGAAATCCCATGATGCTCTTACCTAGCTGCAGCTCCATATTGCTAATCTTGTTTTCCGAGGGAAATAGGATCTTTGGAGGCTTGTCGGTCAAAGGAGCTGAAAAGGAGAAAAGACACAATTTAAATATGATACAAGACAAACCAACAATTCATGCAAACTATCACTGAATTTCCGACTCTGTTATTTTTTACTTATTTCACAATGTTCCTCTTTTCCATTTGTTCCACAGTACTTTCTGTATATCCCCTGTTGTACATAGGTTTGTTAGTACTTAAGCAGAAAGTATGGACAGACATTATCTATACCCTCCCTCCTATTCCAAATTAATAAATTCTCTACTTGCTCTTTGCATCTTTGCAGACACACTGCTCTCTAGTGTCCATACATCTTGGGTTCCATTAATTTGACCTACTTCAAATAATAAATAAATCACAGTGTTGCTGAGAACAAGTCACTATTTAATCTGCATGAGTGTTAGGTATTTGAAGAGCCATCATGGAGGGTGTGTGTGTGTGTGTGTGTGTGAGTGAGAGGGAGCAGCTGATGCTCTAATGATGCTAATCATCCATACGGTGGATGTCAGACCTGCTGCTGAAGTCCCACCTCTGGGGAATGCAGCAGTTTTATTGTTGTTAAAAGCGTTTGTGTGTTCTGCAAGAAACACTAAGCACTTTAGAGTTTAAGGGTTAAGAGAACAGAAAGAGGGTCTTGTATGAACATGTCTGAACAGGAACGCAAGGGGAAAGCCGTGTCTACATGGGGGATGAAATGGTTTGATCACATGGAACTCACATGTCTTTCAGAGAAAGAGTTTTTTTGATTTTTGAATGCTTTTCATGTTTAACCATGCCTGTCATCACACTTACATGGTCCAGTACAGCATAGCTTGATACCACTGGCCACTAAGCAGCTCCAATGGATCAGCTGGAGGTTTAATCTCTGCTCAAAAGCATCTCACTATAGTGAAGGACAAAAGAGAGTCCTTCACTATGTTGGCGAATGTTGGTGAGGAGATCAAAGAACAAACTGCATCAAAGTATTGCTGGGACTATTGTATATGCATAAACAAGAGTTCAAGGCTATCTTGATTTATCTTTAAAATCTATTTACTCGTATATGTGCATTTTTTTCTTGCAGATGTGCTCTTGAAGTAGATGTTTGACCAATGAGCACTCGGATCAGTGCCTCTCACCAGGATGCTACACCTTTTGTACGAGGGTGCAAGGCACTCGTTGTGCCACTTCTCACCCTATGTCAAGCCACCTTGCTGTCTTGCTGAATGCATATAGTTTTAGTTCAGCTAAAAGAAAGTATTGAGTTTTTGTTTCGTTAGAGAGAATTTTTTTGACTTGTATTCATGTTGGTGCGCTGTGTAGACCAGGACCTCCTACTTTATGACAAATATCAGCACAGCTGGAACCAATGAAGCAGTCAGACTGGCTCATATGTTTTAACTTATACTTCAACAGCTACAAAATTACAGTGATATTTGTGCTCCCTTTTATATAAAAGAAGCTGTGCACATGTTCTTTCTCTGATGGTTTTAACACTTTGAGTTTGACATATGCTGTGATACATTCAAACCTTTAACACATGCTTTTGTCGATGTGCAATTACATCATGAGCAAAAATCAGGGCATGTTAAACTCCTTATAACCCACATTCGACTTGACTTGACTTGACTTCTAATTACACTAGATATGTAGAGGAGTATGTAGGCCCCGCAGGTACATTTTTGTGTATAGTTAATGTATTTATTTACGGTAATAACTCCATGAATTACATTTTACATTAGGTCAGATAAGAAGGGTGTGACCTTTGACCATGTACACTGCAGCACACTACACAGAGACACACACAAGCAAGCACATATACCGCATACAATCATATGCACAGAGGGAGACAAACACTTATTCTGCACATCCTAAACCAGCCGTGAAAAAAAACCCTTTATTGAATAAAAACAGGGGCTACTCCCAACAGCAGACCTTTCAGGCACGTCTAATTATTTAGTGGTGAATTTGCAAAGGCGGCTTATACAGGCCAGTTTGTAGCCGGGTGCTTTCACTAAGATGTTTCTTTAGAGTGTTCTCACAAGCCCTTTTCTTTTGCTTTATTATAAGACCTTTCTAACTATCTGTTTGAAAGCCCTGCTCTGTTTTGGTGCCTGTATTTACAAGTATGCAATGCTGTTCTGAGTCAATCAGCACAAAGTGTGTGGTCTTCTCTGACGTAGAGTGCATGGTCTTGTAAAGCGGTTTAAGGCTGAATGATAACATGTTTAACAATTACTCAAGCTGTCAGAAAGAAGTTTTCATGTGAGGCGCTGCAGACCAAGGAGTAAATGTTAATTATGAGTAGATCTGAATAGAGTGCTTTTTGCTGAGCTGTAGGACCTGCTGTTATGTAAATACTGACAGAGAAGCACTGTGACATCTATGAGAGGGGCGGTCATGGGGTTTTAGGCACAACTGTTTGCACTGTTAATAGGTAATCACACAGCACAAATTACACTGGATACTGATACAATTTTAATTACATATCAAACTGCTATACATAATTACACAATGGGTGATCCTATAGCTAATTATGCACTAGGCAAACAAATGAGGACAAGCTGTGGATGGGAGTCGAGAGGGGAAGCAGATGTGGTAAGGAGGACACAGATAGGAGGCAGACATTAGTAGACACAAAATAAGCTTGTGAAATGAAGAGAATAAAACAGGAGAGAGGATGGAAAGGAAAATTTATAAAGCTAAAGTGAACCAGTCAAGAAACATGCTCCCCCTCATTTTGGCATGCAATGCTTGCTTCTGAAAATCTCATTATCTTAATTACCACTCCTTTATGGGAAATACATCAATTATCACAGTTTGGAAGGGTGGGGTGGTGGGGGGTGCGGGGCACCATTTAAAATGTGGAGTATTGGGAGCAACTCCTAACAAAGGAGAGAGTCTCTGCTTACCATTACCAGGCAAAGTCTAGAATTAAGCAACCATAGACAATCTTGGAAATGGAGGTTTTATGTGTCTTATTTCTAAAGGAAATGATTATATGCTATATTTTCAAGGTTAGAATCAAGTTTTATTTCCACCCATGTATGTCCATCTGCTACTTCAAAAGAAATGTCAGACAAAAAAAAAAGATGGTTTCAGGTTCTAAATGGTCTGTACCACCTCCAGGTTGCACACTGAATGATATTCATACCCAGCATTCTTGGGAAATTGGAAATGGACTCCACTTATATCTTGTCTAACATAACAGACAAAGTGCTTTATAATCTGCCTGTCATTCATCCATTCACACTCAAAAGTGCCATGTGAGGCACTGTCTTAACCATTAGGAGCAACTTGGCGTTCAATGTCTTGCTGAAGGAAAATGTACACGAGAAGACGAGGAGCTGGGGATCAAACCACCAACCATCAACCAACCAATTAATGGTCAACCCCCTCTGTCTCTGAAGACACAGCCACCAGGAGGACAAATGCCACCAGAATGGCTGAGCTGGTATGCTTGTACACACTAGGGATCATCGATTCAGCATAAAATATTGATTAAACTAGGCTTAATTAATTTCAGGAAGTGACACAAGGTATTACTGTACTCCTTTACCTTGGGGCGGATGCTGTATGTATAAAGTTACAGAACTCGTAACATATGGAGTGAAAAAATGTGAATGAAAAGAATGAGCTTCTGCTTATGCCTAATTGTGTGAAAAATGCAGTATGAAGTGTGGAACGTTTAAAAGTAATTGCAAGCATGGCTGGGCTTGTGTTTTCAAAGCCTAAAATTCTTTGACACATGACAGTCAGTTTGAAATTACTACACGGCTTCACTGTGAGTAGGTTTTAAGTGCTATTGAGGAGAGGCTAAGTCAAGCTTTGTGTGTACAGTATGTGTGTGCGCATGCAGGCATACATGTTGATACATTAACGCAGAGTGGGACTCTGTGGGTATAAGCTTTGTGATCAGTCATCCACAATCCCATTTCTGCTTGGTGGCGGTAAAGCTCACTGGACTTTCCAGATGGATTATTCTGGGTGACTGACCGTAGGGAAACAGCAAATTAATGAATTAAGGATGGAGCTGAGATACTTGGATCACTGGGCTTTTTCTGTTCGTCGTCTCATTTGTGGGGGTGCGGGATTTGCAAGAAAGAAATATGCTGTTGGCAAATTAGTGACAAAGGTGAAAGTAGGAATAAATCTAATGTATAAATTACTGCCACATGCAGCATATGGGTGCATAGGTAGCTACCTTTTTACCATATAGGAACTGTTATGGACATTCATGTATACATTCATGCGTGGACAGACAAGCACACACATGTGCGTGAAGCTGTGAGCAAAGGCCTAAATTGTCCTTTGGTCTCAGGAAATTGGCTCCCAAAGGTTTTCAGTATTTTACCAACAAAGGCAAGCAAGCTGGATAAGAGTCCTTGTGAGTCTCCCAAGACTAAGGCTAAGCTTGACTAAAGAAGTCTCAGGTCTCCTCTACGGCTGGTAAACTCTGATATTGTACTGCAGGAGATCATCATATATTAACAGTGACCTTCCTCTGTACTGTTGTCACCTTTGAGCCAGTTTCATTACATCCTTGATGGTGCAATAACCATCCTGTATGATTCCCTTATAAAGTCACCTCTGAATACACAGAATTCAATTCCAGACCTGACCATTTCCCACATGAGAGTGGCTGAGCTGGGAGCTGGACGGTGTCATCCAGCGTAAGGTAATAAAAGCAATTATATTCATCCTAAACCACATCACGCTTCCCCACTGTGAACCGCTGTTGTGCTCTCTAAGAGTTCTGCCTCTGGCAAAGCTGAAATACTTCAACATCAAAGCAACAGGAGTGTTGCATTCTATCCCACAAATATGGCTAGACAGAGTCCTGCATCATAGTCGCACGCACTGTTAAATGGCTATCATCACCAAAAGTGGGAACAATTGGCCTCCTTTGGCCGAGTGGTCAGTCAAGCTTTTCTGACTAAGCAGCTCTCCAATAGACTATCTGATAATGAAACATGGCAGTGATCACACAGTTCAAAGTAGGGTTCCTGCTGTGAGGCCTCAATAATCCATATCTTTGTGAAATAATATGAAAGAGGAAATGAAAAGCCGCTGCTTGCATTTCAGCTCCTTGCTCATTTGCAGAATACACGAGCTAGCCAATGGAAACTACATTTAACAATTCATTACCTAATAAGAGCTACGTGGGGACCACTTGAAGATGAATTTAACTAAAAGAGGAGAAAAGTGCTAAAGAAACTGAAAGATGAAGTGAGAGATTGATCCAGAGATAAAGACAGTGACAAAGACAGAGTGAACTGAAAGAATGTGTTATTGATTACTGCAGGTTTACTATGATCCTGCCCTCTCAGCGCATATGCGTGTATATGAGAGTGCACATGTGTATATTTATGCTTGTCTGTGTGTGTGTGTGTGTGTGTGTGTCCACAGATCTTTGCCTCTTATAAATGCTTGATCCAATAATCTTACTGGTGCCCTAGACTTCAGGCTTCCCTTCCTGACAAACTTTAACAGGCCTTTTACTATAACTCAACACATCAATTAACCAAAACGTCTTCTTGAGTCAGGTTTCAAGTGGTAGAAAAAAAAGGAATGCTCAGGAAGTAGACGCCTCCACACAATATAATATTGTATTCTTCTCTACTTAAAAAGCAACCTCATTAAGACAGTCTTAATTTATTTTTTCAGACTCTCAACAAGGATTACATTTTACGCAGGTTGATAGAATAACTTGCACCATATTCACAGAAAGAGAATCAATTAAGCAGTCAGGGAATGTGAGGAGTGTTTGAAATGAATGAGGAGCATTTTTATGGGGTCTATTGTTTACAGAACACAGAGAGAAACAGAGAGTCAGAATTGTCCTCAAGATTTAATGCTCTCCCCTGCGCATCAGAATCAAGGAGAAAAACGAAAACACTTGTACACATGCATGCATGTTCACAAACATGATAACATGTAACTCATTCTGAAATTCATGGACTGTATATCGAGAAAAACAGTGAGAATTTGGTGACTGACATTAGGTAGGATTTGCGTTGCCGTTGAAATAACAACAGTGCCTCTGCCTCTCGATTTAATGAAATGAAATGAAAGTAATTACACTGATAAAGCAGGTACAGTACCGGCAAAACCGGCAGTCTCTCTCTCTCTCTCTTCTGCTTCCCTCTTACATGTACACACAAATACTGTACAGCTGCACCACTCAACACACACACTCACACAAACAACCAATCATCCTCTCCTTGAAGTCCGTAGGGATCTGTACATATGGCGTGCTGCACTCTGTTACGTTACAGTATGAGATATGACTGTTCCAGCTATACTGTTGCCAGATGCTCTATGCCAAACAATTTGCACTTGGAACAAAGCCCAAGATTCAAAAGGCAGAGTTCAAACCATTTTTTAAATTAATCTTTAAAAACACCATATAGTTAGATAACAAAGACATCAGAAAATCCAGTGAAACCACTATAGTGGGAACTGTTCCTGTGTGCAAACTCTGCAGGTGAGAAAGCAGCAAATCTGAATGTTCAAAACCCATGCCAGCGTGTGTTTGAGCCAGTTTGCCCATTTATGTTTCTTTGAATGTACTGGGAGAAAAGACAGCCATCTACAGCATAAAGAAGAGAGAGAGGAACAAGGTGTGAGAGAGAAGACACACAGTGCATGATTATGATCTTCACAGGGTTATGTGCCTGTGAGGATACACAAAAATCAGAGCATGTGAGGATGTGTGCGCCTGTGATATAATTCAGTTCAAATGAGCATGAATAAAAGGGAGGGCAAACCACAAGTAGCGCGAGCATGTCAGTGTTTGTTTCAACATTCTGAGCTCTTGGCTATGAGGTGGAAAGAAAGACAGGTGAAGATGAAATACAGGTAAGGGGCAGAGATGAAAGAGGACAAAGATGGCTGAAAGAGGTAAGGACAGAGGAAGATGAAAATACAGAGGACAGAAAGGAGAACTTGATGGGGAGGAGATCCATGTGCTTTACAGTCACAGGCCGCTAGACTGTAGTCTCAACCTAAACTTCATCTACAGCAGCGCTTCTCAATTCTTTTCTGCCACCCCTAGGAAGAACAAAACATTTTGCGTCTCCCCACTCTCGAACGCGACTATAAATAGATATTAAACACACCAGTCTTTCCTCGTCTCCTAGTCACAGTGAAGCCAAGTGCTACATACGCATCGTCATATTTCCTTGTCTTAGCTTTCGGGTGACTTTCGTTTGTCTCATTATCTCCGTCTCAGGGGTGCGATGCCGGGGGGGCGTATGACCCCGGCACCGCCCCACTATTTGAGAGGGACTGATCTACAGTATCGACACATCAACAATCTGTGTGGGTGTAGCTTAGTAGTGTATACTTTTTGGCCCCTCTAAGCACAACAGCTCACCCTTTTCATCTGTCTCTGACTCTTAACCTCTCTCACTGTAGCACGGTGATATTTTCTTTCACTCTATCTCACTAAGAAGTGTGGCTCTTTCTCCGCCCTGTCATCTTTTCATCCTTTTGTCCCAGAATTGGCCCCGCCACCCTGTTTTTTTACCTTTCAGAAAATCTTGCCAGTTCTTTTCTTAGCTGCTTTTCCTCTTCACTCAACCTAACTTATGCACCCGCCTCTCCCTGGAAGCTTGTATGTGTGTGTTTGTGCAGTGTATCCTGGATAATATCACTGTGAACTTTAATGTTCCCCAATGGGTAGAGTGTACACTACACTGTTCTTCCATTAGGGCTCGGCGTGCAAACACCGTGTACACATTCAATAATGTAGGCCAGTGTTTGGTGTCTGCCAGTGTGCAAAATCAGCATACACCAGGTCTACCTCGTGTCTCACACACACACACACACACACACACACACACACACACGAAAACATTTACATGTGCGTCTTCTGCATTTGTCGGCTGCTGATCCTAACTGGCGTGCACACAGTACACACACTTTGCTGTCAGCCTCAGATAACAGTACCCAGCGGTAGAGTGGCGATAAAGAAGTAATTCCTGCTAAATAAAAGAGTAAAATGTACAAAAAATACACCTGTGTGGACCTTATGCAGATAGGCAGAGGAGGGACTCTATGAGGGAGATATGTTACACACGACAGAGAAACACAGGAAACATTTTATGACAAGGCAGACATTGACCATCAAAACATCCAGCAGCAAGTCCTGCAGTAGGCAATAATAGAGGATTAGCTCTTTAATCAGAGCCGATCTCTGTGGGATATTCAGAGGGAAGCCCTAGTGGCCTGGTGTCCATTCTGTTGCTCTGTCAGAGCAGGAGGACAAGGCTAACCGAATCAACTGCAGGGGAGAGCCAAAGCAGGTGGATACACACCTGAGGGATAGGATTAACGCAGTCCTGGCGCATTACAATCAGCATGCACAGCGTATAATCCCACTGGAAGGGTCTGTGTGTATGCGTGCGTCTCTTTTTTGCTATGCTGTATACCAGCCTCAGGTCTGTCCAGGTGTATAAACACACGGGTAATTCCAGTAGGATGTCTGAGGTGACACAAATAAGGCTGAGATTCGCATGGAGTAACTGAGGAACAGATAGGCAGCCTGCAGGGTCACCTCACTGCCATCTGCTCCATCAGCTCCTTTTGACCCATCTCTGCAGCAACCTCAGCAGCTCCCAGAATCCACTGTTCCTCCTCATCTGTGTATAATGACTCTGTGATAAATGTACACAGTTATACAAGACAAAAAAAACCCAAACTTGTCAATACAGTAATTTCACTGTACTCTGTGATATTTAGTGCATTTTGCCAACAGACAACACATCTAGATGACTGACAACAAGGAGAGAGAGAGGGGAGGCACAAAGTTTCCTACACTTTAAGTGGGCATGTCACGATTACACGTCTTGCTTCTGAACACCCGAACACTGTACTTCATGCGTTATCATAAAAAGCTGAATTCACTCAGCAAGATGGAATGTCAATGCCAACCTTGAATTAAAGTGCAGTAACTGAAGAAATGTAAAGAGCTCTAACTGACAGTCATTGCAATACAGCGCTCTCTTCATTTAGCCATATATCATTTGTATTGGATACAAATAATATGCTGAAGTTCTGACAGACAAAAAGAAAGTAAAGAACTTCAAAGATTTTTCTTTATTAGACAAATGACTCTGCTAAGTTTTAGTTTTATTAAGCTTTATTCATGTTCACTTGACTGGATAATTTGTTTACTCTTATTGCATATTAACTGGATATTATGTATACTAGTCTGTTTATGCTGTTCGCATTAATTGTTGTCTGAGATTTTAATCTCAATGGCACTTTGTTCTGGTTAAATAAATGTAAATTTCAAATTAAAATGAATGAAAGCATTCTGATATGTTTCACAATTTAATACAGTGTCCTACAGTATTTTCTATGCTGTCTTTATTGATCTGTTGTCTGGGGAAGGTTTGGGCAGGATTTAAACAATACAATTCTTTTGGAGGAATTGCACATTGTGGACTAATCATTTCAAGTATAACTAAGTAAACTTCAACAAGTGAATAAAGAGAATGTGTCACTGTTCAACAAGTGAGAACGGTTTGTCAGCAGAGCCAGTTCTCCCGGCAGACCAAATGAGTTTACATCTCCCACAGAGCGGCTTAACTGTTAATTGGTGCCATGTTGATTCTTTTCCGATAGGACAGAATATGGATTTTGCTCAGGTAAAACAGGTGGTGATGTTAGACTAGCTTCACTAACGGGAGGGTAGCTGGGGAGCAGCAAACAGATGACGTGAGATAACTTGCTGGCTCTCAGTTTCTTTTTATTCTGTCAATCAGCACAAAGCTTAGAAGAGTACACCTTCATCTGAAAAAGACACGGAAACGCTAGCGACACAGTACAGTAAAGGTGCAATATCACAAAACAAGCCAAAATAGTCATACAGAACACTTTTCTGATGGAATTTCTGGGCCTCTGTTTCCGACATAATAACGCAAATAACACATTTGTCTTCTTTCTGTTGTCCATTCCACTGCAGAGAAAGGTTTCAAACAGTAACTCCTACGTGATGAAAGATTCTGGTTGAAGTAAAATAACTTTAAGAGACTGTCTTCTCAAGTAGAATGACAGCATCAGTTGTTACACTAAGTACACTAAAAAAGGACATTTATGTTCAAGTGACAAAGCCTTCAAGTGGCCATAGTAGTTAAGACGAGGACAAAGGAGGAAGTCAGGTGACGTTACTACAGAGCAACAAAGTCTGTGTAGGGAAGAGGTCAGGGTGGACAGACGGGTCAGCAAAACATCAAAGTTTAATACAGTTTCCTGTTTCCAATTGACAGTTAATGCTGGGTTTTTAAAGCATGACCACAATCATTCCTTAACCATAACCACATTTTCATTACTGTCACCATGACAACAAGGCTGACATAACCTCAGCAAAGTACTTATTCTAATCCAAACCACAATTTTTGAGCCTAAACCTAACCAAAGCTTAACCTCTCTTCATTTAGCCATATATCATTTGTATTGGATACAAATAATATGCTGAAGTTCTGCACAGCTTCTGACACACAAAAAGAAAGTAAAGAACTTCAAAGATTTTTCTTTATTAGACAAATGACTGCTAAGTTTTAGTTTTATTAAGCTTTATTCATGTTCACTTGACTGGATAATTTGTTTACTCTTATTGCATATTAACTGGATATTATGTATACTAGTCTGTTTATGCTGTTTGCATTCATTGTCTGAGATTTTAATCTCAATGGCACTTTGTTCTGGTTAAATAAATGTAAATTTCAAATTAAAATGAATGAAAGCATTCTGATATGTTTTACAATTGAATTGGTCAGAATAAAGAAAATATAAGCTGCACTGCAGCTTTTCTTTAATGGCTTCCAACAACATTTAATACAGTGTCCTACAGTATTTTCTATGCTGTCTGTATTGATCTGTTGTCTGGGGAAGGTTTGGGCAGGATTTAAACAATACAATTCTTTTGGAGGAATTGCACATTGTGGACTAATCATTTCAAGTATAACTAAGTAAACTTCAACAAGTGAATAAAGAGAATGTGTCACTGTTCAACAAGTGAGAACGGTTTGTCAGCAGAGCCAGTTCTCCCGGCAGACCAAATGAGTTTACATCTCCCACAGAGCGGCTTAACTGTTAATTGGTGCCATGTTGGTTCTTTTCCGATAGGACAGAATATGGATTTTGCTCAGGTAAAACAGGTGGTGATGTTAGACTAGCTTCACTAATGAGAGGGTAGCTGGGGAGCAGCAAACAGATGAAGTGAGATAACTTGCTGGCTCTCAGTTTCTTTTTATTCTGCCAATCAGCACAAAGCTTAGAAGAGTACACCTTCTGAAAAAGACACGGAAACGCTAGCGACACAGTACAGTAAAGGTGCAATATCACAAAACAAGCCAAAATAGTCATACAGAACACTTTTCTGATGGAATTTCTGGGCCTCTGTTTCCGTCATAATAAAGCAAATAACACATTTGTCTTCTTCCTGTTGTCCATTCCACTGCAGAGAAAGGTTTCAAACAGTAACTCCTACGTGATGAAAGATTCTGGTTGAAGTAAAATAACTTTAAGAGACTGTCTTCTCAAGTAGAATGACAGCATCAGTTGTTACACTAAGTACACTAAAAAAGGACATTTATGTTCAAGTGACAAAGCCTTCAAGTGGCCATAGTAGTTAAGACGAGGACAAAGGAGGAAGTCAGGTGACGTTACTACAGAGCAACAAAGTCTGTGTAGGGAAGAGGTCAGGGTGGACAGACGGGTCAGCAAAACATCAAAGTTTAATACAGTTTTCTGTTTCCAACTGACAGTTAATGCTGGGTTTTTAAAGCCACGTTTTCATTACTGTCACCATGACAACAAGGCTGACATAACCTCAGCAAAGTACTTATTCTAATCCAAACCACAATTTTTGAGCCTAAACCTAACCAAAGCTTAACCATAGCATTGTCACATAATAAAACTACTTTATTATTCAGCACTTTCGGGCCGCACAGACAAATGATGTTGTTGTAGAGGACATGAGCAAACAGCATTTTGCTGTTGTTTAATATGGACGACTTATTGGACTTAAACAGCCTATTCAGTAAAACAAAAACTAACTAGATCAAGCAGAAGAGAAAGTATTTTCTTGGCCAGAACACATATTGCGTTCTAGCATGAGTGGACCCACTAATGCTACACACACACTCCTCCTCCTTGATGTTGGAGCCACTGTAGAGAGTGTCTAGTCCTCGCCAAATTCCTATTAGAGATTCAGTGGCCTCGCTTGTGATCATAAGCACAAGATGTGCGCATACATGCACATTCAATACACAAGCATACATTAACATAGACACAAATTCATGTGCATACAAAACCCTAAAACAGACACTGGCACACATACAGTAAACAAACATACTGTTACTGGAGTTACTGGAGAGCAGAGATCATCAGCATGACACAACCGATGGTCTAAACTGTCTCTAAGCTACGTTCTACCAGCTGACTCAAATGAAGCCAGTCACATAACACAGTGCCAGGGTGAGATCTGCAAATCATGTGTTTGTTTGCTTCCCCTTCTTCCAAAAGCCTAACGATGCTCTTCTCTCCCAGCCTCATAAGACAGATGGAGATCATTAGCTTCTCTCACTCCCCCCTCTCTTCTCCTCTCTGCCTCCCTCCCTCCCGCCCTCCCTCTCCACTCTCTTCGATCTGTCATGTCTAAAACATAGCCGCTCTTTGTCTCGCTTTTTCACTCATCTCCTGCTCTGTTTGGCCCTAACTCACCGTCTCTGTCCATCTTCCTCTACACAGATTTATATCTAAAGGTTTTAAACTCCAGCAGAATCTTACAACTTTAACAAGTGCTTCATCACTCTTGTCAGAAGTAGTTACAGGAGTCATGACACACACTTCCCTCGACAGGAGGAATTGATGAGAAGCCATTAGACTCTGCTGATCCTAGAGTGAACGGCAAGGCCTCCATCACTGCACTCCTCTTCTCCTTGACATAGAAGCATGGACAGACACAGGTCCTAAGACATGTGTCAGATGCACCATTTCTTTACAGACATAAACTATGGGAGACAAAAATGTTATTCTGATAAACTTCAGCACTGGGATTTCCAAAGCACCTCCAAAGCACTTCCAAATCTTCCACCCCCCCTCTATAATTTGTTAATGAATATCAGTCACTGATGGCATTATTAGGGGGCACGTGGCTAAATAAATACCCCACACTGTGGCGTGATGGGGTTTATTGTTGGCACTGGAATGGTTTTTGCTGTGTGATTGTTTGCTGTAGTGTTGAAAAGTGTTAACAGACCTTCTGCTGTGCTGACTGCACTGGTGACCATCTGGACTGAATCCATCACTTTGTTCTACGCTTCCTTCGGGGCCCCGACTCCTAATTTCTCATTATGACACCGTGGCTGTGGGACCAGCTATAGCAAGGGCCGCAAGACGATGAGCTGACTGTCAATGTCATGTTCTCTTAGCGATGTGTTTGTGATAACTAAAATGTTTTAAAAATGTTATTTTTCTGGTAAAACTAAAGTGACTGACAAAAAGTGATAAATGAATCCTTACATTGTTGCCGCACTAGGGCTGACTATGTCCTGTCTGTGGTAACATCTTTTAGCAGAACAACAATCCCTCTTAAAGGTACACGATCTTTGAGGTGGAAAAAACACTTTGTCAACCCTACAAAATCCCTTGATCAAACACTGGTCAAACTGATTTTTATATGCCCAAGTGGTTATATGGGAGCTGATGATAATTTTTATAGTGCTGACCTGAGGTTATTGCTGTGTGCTTTGGCAGGGAGGGAACATCTGTCACATGCAGCAACTCGATGTTTCGGTGGATTAAGGCACAGGTTCATTGTTCTTGGACTTTAATTAGTTGTAATATTAGGGCAATCTTCTACACTCTCTTTACCTACTGAATAGGTTTAGCACTTGGATTTGGGGACTTATTAGGCCACCTGTTAGGCTGCAGCAGTGTTAGGCAGTATGTGTTTTCATGTTCATATTTTGCAGTCTCTTTGTATATTTTGAGACACAGCTCAATCTGCCATTTTAGAATGAAAGGTTATTGGAAGCAACCACTGCAAAGTTGATCCAGTTATAAACTGTAACAGCAGCATTTCAAGGTCAGACTTTAGCATTTGGCTACAACAGTGACAGTTAATGAGATTTGGAGAGGGTATCTTTGTTTCACTTCATATGGTGATCTTCAGTAAGTGAACGTGGAATAAAAAGCCTAGCTTCCTGGAGGTACTGGTCCTGTGGAAATGTAGCAGATTTTGGTGATGATACCCATTAAGTACTGGGATCACAGTTTGTGGTATTCAGCCCTACAACCTCCCCAGTTCCTTTCCCGCTCTATTCTACACTGAAGTGTATATACAGTGTATACAGTATGTAATGCTAATGTCAGCCTCCATATGTATGCACAGGTGCATACAAGAAGCACAAAGATATACATGCGCTAGACCAACAGCTACCCACTTG
The DNA here is from genome assembly GCF_017976425.1 of Toxotes jaculatrix. Classification (NCBI taxonomy): domain Eukaryota; kingdom Metazoa; phylum Chordata; class Actinopteri; family Toxotidae; genus Toxotes; species Toxotes jaculatrix. Next base: position 8,089,173 of record NC_054408.1, on the reverse strand, counting down.
TCTGTATTTTACATTGGATCCTAAGCTAATAAAAGTAGTGGAACTGATTGAGTGCTTTGACCTCCCTGGGGGTGGTCGAGGTTAAACAGGTGCAAGGCTGGGCTCTCTTTCTCTGCTTTTAAAAGCCTGACATGATCCCTGCTGGATGTGTGACCCTCTCTGACCACAAATCAACCAGCAATTACAAGCCTACAGAAACACACTCACATACAGAGAGTATACACAAGCAAACGCACTACCATGGTACTCCTCGACAGTGCTACTGCGTTGACTACAAACAAAAAAAGGCAAGGCAACATGTTTGTGAAGGAGGCAAAGTGTAATATCAGGAAAACCAGCACAAGTCAGAAGGGCAAGTAAAAAGAAGAAATAGAGGAAAAAAAACACAAGGGAGATGAGAGCCACGAGAAAGAGATGTGAGCAACAGAGAGGCCAAGCAAGTACAAAGAGCTATTTATCTTGCCAAGTAGTATGTGCCACCTTGTTTCGACCTCAACTGTGATGGTAACATCTCTTTTGGGTCCATCAGTTTAATTCTGAAACCCACAAAATGTAGTGATTGCATGTGTCATTCCTCTAATGTTTCATTCAGTCCACCTAAGTGTGGGGTATTGTAAGTGAAAAAAACAAAACAAATGAATGGACTAAAAGTGATTTATAGTCCTCCACCCTGATACATTCATTGGCAAGAAAAAGCACTGGAGACTTAAAGTCTGAGTGGCAGTCGTGTTGGGCTGTTCTGTTCTGTGGCAGTGTTTTCACTGGTGTCTCATAAATAAGGTAAGCCCCAGAGGGCTGGAAAGCCCTCCTAAGTCACTGCTTTGTTTCAAGACAAAGCCCCTTTTTATTTCACTTGGAATAACTTGTCACAACACAGCTGAACCCAAGGTGCCATCCTATCAATTTCCATGGCAACAGGGATGGTGGCATTGGCAAATGTAAAAAAGAGTAGAGTGGGCAGTTCTTTAGGACAGTCTCTGTGGGGGTGGCTATTCACTTGAGATTCAGATGGAGCAAAATGAGCAGTTTTTTCCCATTACAGAAGCATAAATATATGACATTGTTAATATTTTTTTTCTAAAACATCACTTCACAACCAGTGTGGACAAAAAGAGTGAGTGCAGTGACCAATAACTCTTTCAATGTAAAACCAATACTTCTAAGTCTCCAAAAGACCCTTTCAACCTACCTTTTCAATCAGATTTTTACTATAAGTGAAGAGGCCCTGAACACACTGTGTTTGAACAGTTTGGAGCTTATTTGTCTATTTGTCTGTCCCTTTATCACTAATTTTCACATCACGTACCACCAATCAGAGTTTAACAGGACAGCAGAGAGCGGAGAGGAGAAATTAGTGAGCATACACGGGAGGAGAAAAACTGGTATGACATGCCCGACACCCACATCATTCTGCCATTTCAATCTAAATGCGATAACAGTGGTAATAGTCATCTTAGCATCCTTCACTGCATTTATAATTCACACAAAACCTTATATGAAATTAGTGTCACAGACAACAAATTCTTCAGCTTAAAAGAGAATAAACACTAGGAAGCCAGCCACTCAATACAGCTATGTCTCAGAGAGGAAGCCCCATCAGCACTGTGCTATCACATTCTCTAAGAGCTAAGAGACATGAAAGGATGTAACAATATATATGCTTTATTTGCATTTCGGATTCAACCACCTGTTAGCTTCAAAGCATAGCAGCCGAGGGAAACACAGAGGGTTTGACAGTAATGACTAATCATGGACCAGCGATACAAAGCGGGCCTCTTCATGGGGAGCCTTTGATGCAGGTGAATCACATCCTAAACATACTTATTAGCAGGAGTGGGGGAGGAGAGCAAGGGAGGAAGGGTGAAGAGAAGGGGGAGAGAAATTTGTTCCGCACGTTAGCTGGCATGCTTGGGTGCGCGAGAACAGAAGGCTGGCATAATGAATTCTGGCGTGCAAGCGGCTGTTAATGAAATAAAGAACCCCACCCCAACAGAGGTGTGAATGTGTGTGCGAGTGCTGGACTGTGCAAGCATGTGTGCAAAAGAGAGACGGAGGGGACAAGACAGAGGAAGTTATAGAAGTGAGAAGAGGGTAAGAGATGGGTGAGGGCTTTGTGAGTTTACAACAGAGAGGAAAAGGTGCTGAGAGAGGCTGTGAGAGTGAAGTTGAAATAAAGTTTGTTACTATACACAGTTTAAGCAGGTGTTGTGAATTGATGTGTTTTTAACAAAAGAAATCGTGGAACATATTTGTTTCCCTGAATTTAATCTACCGAGGCCTAACACACTTGTGGCATTCTTTCTAAAATCAACTGAATTGATTGCAAGCAAATTTTGTTCGGGAAGTTCGTGCAAACATTGTTATAGAAATTCCCACAAATGCGTTGGACTTGTACGTTGCTTTGCTGTGACCTTGTGTCAAACTTATCCCAAACTAGCTGGTCATTCCATGATTTGAAGCCAAAAGTCTGGTTCTTTTCTTTTGTATGACCAGTCTGTCTTCCTTTGTTTCTTGCCTTTTTCTCACCATTCTGATGGCAGTACTACTACTTCCTGCAGTACAATATTGTCCTAATAGTGTAATAGTAGTAGTAATGAAATAGTATTTTGTTGTGTTTTAGCACTAACCCATAACACAACTGGAATCTTGCATATGGCCACATTGCTGATTGTTCTGCAAAAGAACACTTTGAAGTTGAACATCAACAAAAAAAATTTTCTTTATCAGTTCCCTCTCAAGAGAAGTATCATAAGCTACCCAGCTTTGTAGTGGCTCAATTTATAAATCACTGCTTTTTGCTGAAACAACAGAAAGCAGATCTTACTGGAACACATCAACTCTGATCCTTCTTTCTATCGGGAATTGCTAAACATTGAAGCCAAGCAGACATTCTGTTTGAACGGTTTTAAGATATTGTAGATATCAGATATTGTTGACAAGTTTGCGAGGTATAAGTTTATATGGAAGTGGTATACAATATGTTCTCAGTAGGCCAGGTGGTGGATGAGGCTCTGATGTGATTTCTAAAGCCTCTGAAGACTGTCTGTCCCCACCCTCTCAACACGGGTTGCCTAATTGAGTGTTAATTTGGTGCTAATTATGTAACATGTTATCCCAGTGAGACGCCCCAGATGCCACGAGACGAAGGCGTGTGGAAGAGTGTGCAGAATCGCAAAGCAAAGCATTTAGGGAGACACTATGTGTCTGTGTCTCACAGTCTGCATCTGCTTCCTGACTTCACTGAGTCACAGTGCAGGAAAAAAACAAAAAAACACACACACACATCCCAAATTAAGAAGCATTCAATCAAGTCAAGATAAACACTGAAAAGTGTGCACTTTTCAGAAAATAAGGCCATCCTTACATGAACCACAGCTGATTGTTAAACAAATATTCATCTCTACAAGCAAGACTCGCTGAATTAATCATTCAACAACCATTTCCCAGTGAAAGTTCAGCCCCTACATTAAAAATTTAACAGATTTCTTTTACTGTGAAAGTATTAAAGACTGAAGCTGGGCTGTGTCATTGCAGGCAGTGAGTGGTTAGGCCAGCGAGAGTGCTGTGGCACTGATGCTCTCTTCTCTCCATGCTCTGTTCCTAAACATAAATATAGCATGATTATTAAGAATACCTCTCTGCTCTTTTATTTATTTAAGTCACAGAGGCTTATACAACATACACTGTAGAACACTCTTCATGGGCCCCGGGGCAGGGTATCAGAGCGCCAGCTTATTACATGCAATTGTGTGTGTGGGTATTTGTCTGCATACACCTGACTGTGTGTGTCATTTCAATCAAAAGGATAGGGCTGCAATTTTCTATATTTGTATTACTGTCAACAAAATCCATGAAAAGACCAAATGCAACAAAGCATCACTCAGTCTCTCAGTAGCTTCTGACTCCTCTACTGTGTTAGTGCCACTCAGCCCCAAGCCAATTTATTCCCAATGAAAACATAAATCTTGAAAATTGAGACAAATATATATATTCATTTAAAAAAAAAAGCTGAGTCATTTCTCAAACAGCTGGCCACTGCAACTATTAGCAAATGTTACTCAAACCACAGTGATGGTCCATTTGTCGATTACTGTTTTCAGCTATGGATAAATTCCCGTTTGGTGCGGACGTATTGTATTTTTGTCACCAGGATGTCATATGGGCACGCTCATGACAAAATACAGTGCCTGTGTTGATTTCATTCATCCACTGCAACAGTGCAGCCAATTTGTAGGGTTTTAACAGTTCAGCAACAACGGAGGTCAATAGAAAACAGGCAATACTTGTTATAAGGACAAATTCACAGTTGATTTCAGTGTTGAGAATGAGAATGGTTAAAGATAAGAAAAAAATATATAGTATATTCCTATCCTTTCCATTTAAGAGGGCTTCTTCTCTACACTCTGAGGAAGCAAGTTCATACCTGGAGCTAGCTCTGATCCAGTACTGTCAAAGTACAAATCATGTTTTTTAGTGCTTTGTGCATGTTTAAAAGAGAATGTCACAGCAGCAGGGACTATCGGGAGAAAAAAAAAAATCACAGATGAAGTGCAGTGTCGCCATAGGCCTTTTCCAAGACCTATACAAGACATTTTGACATGTCACAGTGAGAAAGCCCAGGTGTAAATTATAAAATTAACGATGGCTGAATTCCATTTAGCTGCTTCAGTTTCACGGTCCTGGTATTGTCCACACTACCACACTGTCATGGTTTACTGGAACACTTGAATAGAACAGAGCCATTGTTAATGTAATTAGTAACACCTGTGCTTTTCCTGCTCTGACACGTGAAAACTGTCAGTTGCAAAAAAAGGCATATTGACAGCTGAATGCAATATTATAACAAATGTTAACTGATGTAGGAGCATTTAAGTCTGTAATACAGGCACTGCAGCAGCTAGGAAATGGCTTGGAGTGACTGCTGGTTAACATGTAGTCTTAGGGGGTGGTGTTTCAGTCGCTATTTCACATTTGTTCCGTTGTGTGACAACAGAAGCAGAAAAACATGTAAATGGGACCAGCTTTACTGGATATTTGGCTGCACTAAATTGCTGTATATGTGAACACAGAGAGCAGGAGAGAGGCCAAGAGATAAACTAGGTTTTGACCTCCTGTTGTTATTACATTAAACCCATCTGATAGGTTTTTTTTTCTTCTGATAGGTGTGAGAGAGAGAGAGACAGAGAGCACATCTCTTGTTTTCTTGTGAATGCAGTAATGGCAGGGGAGATGACTGTAGTTAGTTCAACATGGAGAGAACTCAGCAATCCCTCATTCAGGCACAGAGCCTTCTCTGCATTCACTAATAGATTTCCTATTCTTGTCTAATTAAAAAGGGAAGCCTTTTTCCCCTGAAAGGCTCCCAGAGCTATATTGAGGGGTGGAGAGGTCGCTGGGAATCCATCAGATGTGATGCAGTTAATCAGCATAAAGCCTGCTCCACTGCACTGCTAAACAACAACTGCAGGAATGGACCCAACCCTCACACTGCACCACACTGGGATTCAAAGCTATACAGGCACAGTGGTGAAATCATTTCTTTTTTTAAATTGACGTACAGTATTTTCTAGATTTTGTCTTCAATATCTGGTAGTTTCACTATACTCTCTAAAACGGATAATTAGAGGAGATTTAAAAATAACTACAGAGACAGCTGGCGGGAGAGCACTATGGTGAGAGAGAAAAAGGTAATGGGGTTTGTGGGAGAGAATATAAAGAAAATGAGAGGACAGGGAAACAGCCCTCGCCCACGGTAATTACCTGTCTCTACCTCCTATCTTTTTGAGCGACAACAAAAGAAGTTAGGAGAGAGGAGCGGAGACAGGAGACAGGCAAGAATGAAGGAGACAAAACCTGAAGGACAGCAGAGAGGATAGGACAGGATAGGACAAGACAGGATAGGAGAGGATCGGAAAAAATTGTATGACATTCCTGACACCCACATCATTCTGCAGCAAACTGGGAAGTCTGTAACAAAGGCTGACTCAACCTCCTTCAGCTACGCACATTTTACCTTTCTCTTTGTTCCCCACACCTACAATTAACGCACAGTAGATATCTGATCTTTTGAGCGACCCACAGCAAGGAGCAGAGGTGGCCATGGAGACAATGGATGAGTTACGAAAGACATCTCCCGTTGGTGAGCATCTGAATAGCTAGATAGAAATTTGAGCATGTAATCTCCGTAAGGTGAATGCTGCAATCAGAGACATTCATCACAAATGATCTCACCCACACCAACAGCCTACATAATCTGCTCGCCACCTGTACTTTGGCCACCCATCACCTAATCACTGCTACAGCAAAGAAAACTGTTATATGGACGCTGCTGGCACCTCTTGCTATCATCTCATCCATCCTTTTGGTGCACTGCCTGCTTCAGAGAAACCAGCTCTTCTCTGGCTGAGAGAAGAGATGGGACTTACACCTGTGTGTGCAGAGTGGCAATTGGCTTCAGGGAGGAACAGGTGGAAGAGAAACTCTGCCATTCACTTGCACTTATCACAGCTGGGCAGACACACACACACACATACACACACACACGCACACGCACACACATTTAAGTATGTACGTACAGCAGATGTTCAGCTGCAGCGATGTACACAAACGTGCACAAAGCCAAACATGCCTCCCCACCACACTCACAAACATTTACACACAAACAGAGGAAGAGACAGAAAGCAAACTGTAGATGCTGACACTGGCTTCCTGGACAGCCTCTCTAACTGTGCAAGGATGCCAGAGGAGGAGAGAAAGAGAGAGCGAGAGAAGCAGCAATGATGCTGTAAAGACATCATTTCCATTGTGTACCAGGGAAAGTGGTGGCAACACAAAATGGTAATGACAGTTAAGGCGTTTAGTCACGGACTTACTGGAAGGAACGGAAAAAACCCCTCATTTTGACATAACTGACGTTCTGTGAGGCACCGCTACTGGGTCCAAAATAACTATGACGCAGAAAGACATAGACACTGTCTACTTTTCAGTGCAGCTGAAGAGAGTGGGCAGGATAACGCAAATACAAATGTGTGTGCACACAAACACATGCACATGCATGAACAGCACTACATGCACACAGTGAGGGCTCTTCCTCTGCTGACTGAGACATCTCTATGTGTCTCCACCCCAGGGCAGAGAGGCATTGACTGCACACTATATGTATGATTTAGAGACCTGAGTGACAAGGGAAGGGTGAGGGTTGCATCAACCTTATGAAGCTCCATAACTCTGGGGAGAAAAAGAGCTAGGGGTGGGGGTATACCAAGAGACAAAGAGACACAGAAAAAATGTGAGTTAAAGAGAGATGATGTCAGACATTTGACGTAATTAAACCTCATATGTAGCTGAATGGTTTATTTTGGGTGTGTGCATTGTTGACAGGAAAAGGAATTATCTCCTCACTGAAAACTGGCAAAACAGAAACTTTTAATTTTTCCATTTCTCCACACTTTCTGTATAACATATTTTATTCATATTCTGTAGGAACACGCATACATTTGAACACATGCCTAGGAGTGCATGCAAATATGCCCATGGATGCTCACGCACACCTATTGTAGTCCTTCATTAATTTGGACACTTCGGGGCTTGCTGAAGAGTGCGCCCATTGCTGCTGTGTGGCTAAGATCAAATGTATGACAATCTCTCTATTTTCTGTCACCATCCCTTGGGGCTGTTAATGGTCACCTTCTTATCTTTTAATTGGAGGGAGGGTTTTTGAGAGTCTTCTTTTCTTAAGGACACTGTATAATGAGAGGGTTAGTTAGGGGCCTCTAACTGACTTTCAGCCTTTTCAAATCCTGTCACAGATGTAGCTGGCACTGTTCTGATTAAAACAGAACTTCTTTCATCGAGACAGTACCTACAGACCCAAAGTTATGTGGGTCACGACCTGTTGGGGAGGAGAGGAGAGCAGAGGAGAGGAGAGGAGAAGGAAAGGAAAGGAGAGGGAAAGGAAAGGAAAGGCAAATGTCTGCAGGGAGAAGTGAGTCAGGACGTAAGGGGCCAATTACCACTGGACTGCTGGCAAGGAGAACAGGGACTGCAGAGAGATCAGAGTATCAAAGGCCATAACACGATCAGTGTCAAAATGGCCAACATTGCATTGTAACTTCATTAGTGAACACATAAGAGGGAGGGAGACGGGTAGAGAATGAGAGAAAAACTGCTAATGTAAGTACAAGGTGTTATACTGTAAGTAACATGCTCACCCATAAAAATTCCCTCCTAGCCGTTCAATTTAAACCTCATACTAAGGTCATCAGTGCTACTGCAGCTACTCTTGTGCTTAAAAATGAGACCACGGGAACCTACAAACACTGCAGTACAGTAATTCACAAGAAGGCTTTAAACTCTGTGTGCGCCATTATCCCAGTGAGCAGGTTAAAAGGACACAAAACGGAAGCAACATTACAGCTTTACAGAAGCTGCATGGAAATGCATGGTAAGGTAATAGACTGCATACAGTGAGGGAGAGAGAGAGAGAGAGACACAGAGGAAGAATAAATTACCTGCATTGTTTCAGCAGGCTTATATGAGCACCTGCTACTGTGTATAAAAACCAGACTCTAAGAGCAGCTCTAACCTTGCTTTGAGTTAAAAAAAAAAAAACAACAGCAAAACTGTACAGTAACTAAAATGTAGGCTTTGGACTTCATGTGTGCCATTATCTCAGTGCACAGTTCAAAAAGACCTTATCTTTTAGAGCAGGGAATGGACATGAAATTGAATGATTGAATTCAAAATTACATCTTCATGGAAGCTGACTGAACATCCATGTTAAGGTAATAAGCTACATACTTGGAGAGAGATTTGTCCTCTCCAGACAACAAAGCTTTGTTTTCCTGTTCACCACGTCAGATGTACTGCACCAATGAGGGGTAAGCTTACACCTGCAGTGTTTCAGCAGACTTACATGGGCAGCAGTCATGAAAATGTCTGTCATGGCAACTTGGCAGGCAGCATGCTTTTTGAAATGCTTTAATAATTAACTAAGCTATTTTTATTCATAATTGAACAAAATAAGGAAATATTAAAATAAATATTAGTGAAACCATTATGCTAGATATGTAAATGATTCATTTCATCATTTAAGTGCAAGTTCAAATTCAGTCTCAAGCATAATCTCAGTCACACTGAAGTGCTCTATAATTTGAATAAATTCTGCGTATTTCAAAGAGATGGCATTTTCATGCATCGCAAAAAAGAGTTATTAAAAATTACAAGCATGTCAGAAATAATGTACAATCTAGGGCCACACAATTAAAGGAAGATTTAAATATTTAGGGAAATAAGCTTATTCACCTTCTTGTCAAGAGTTAGATGAGAAGATTGCTACCACTTTCATATCTGTTTGTTAATATATGAAGCTGGAACCAGGAGACTGTGCAATGTAACTGGAAGGAAAGAAGAAACATGCTATCTGGCTCTGTTAGGTAAAAAAAAATCAGGAAAAGCCTATTAGCACTGCTAAAGCCCCTGTTTAATCTGTACAAAATTACAATGACTTCCTCAACTCATGTCGTCCACAGTAGAGAGGCCATTATGCTTAAAATTTACATCATCATTAAAGTTCAAAGGTCTAGTTGAAGTTAATTTGTTAAGACCAATGTCATACAAAAATAAAGTGCTGGATCCTTTGAGTGAACTTGTGAAGGAGACAGCAGTCCTGTGATCTGAGAAATATGTTGGGTTGAAAAGCTGCAAACATGACAGATATACAGTCTGGGGCCAGACCATTACAAGCTTTATAGACCATGAGCAGAGCCTCAAAGTCACTTCTTTAATGAACAGATAGCCAGTGGGGTTGTTTCAAAACTGGAGTGATATGATCCTAGTCAAGTTACAAATGTGCTGAAACCACTGAATAGTTCTTCCAGAAATACCAGTAAATAGGATGTAACGGTAATCTAGTCTGTGTTTTTATATCTGACCAGGATAGAAAGCATCGCAATTTTGAAATATGATGATGTGTGAACAAAAAATTCAGGTCAGCAGCATCAATTATTTCTTTGGTTTCATACTCTGCCAGTGTCCTTAAAAGGGAGCTGTCTCTAAACTTTTGCACCCAACACTAGAATTTCCATTTTTTTCGGTTAAGTGCAGGAAGTTTTGTGATATACAGACACTGATGTCTTTCAAGCAGTTACACAGGGAATCTAAAGTGCTCATGTCATCAGGAGATATTGAAATGCAGAGTTGTGTGTCATCTGCATAGCTATGGCAAGTAATGTCAGGTACTCATCAACATATTTCACTGCTACAATAAATACCTCAACTGTGCTGCAGGGTTTTACTGAGAGGACACCAATTCACTGGTCTCTAAAATATAAGCATAAAGCATGTCTTTTCAAGTGACAGAGAACCACTGTTTAATTATTGACCTACACTTCAAAAGGCATCATAAGACAGAATTATAATTTTAATTTCACTCCTGCCCTGGTACCAGCCCTATATGCCTAGATAATGATAATAACCAGAGACTGGGGCTGTGCGTGTGGGTAGAGTGGGGGTAGGTCAGGCAAGATTAATTGTGGAGGATGTAAATTTCATTCGTCACATGCAGATTGATGTCAATTTTAATTGAATTAAAACAATGTGAACCCTGGCCCGCTTAGAGTCTAGGAGGACAGCTGCTGAATAGAGATGAAGTGAGTTGGAGAACACTTGAGAGATGGGAGGAGAGGTTGGGGGTGGAGAGGTTAGGGGTGAGGAGGAGAGACATAGAAAGTAAAAGAGATTAGTTAATGATGAGAGTGGTAGTTGACCTTAAACTAATGAGTCATTCGGCTCCACCCTACAATGGTAATACTTGTTTCATGAGTAACTGAGCTCCTCATTAAATTTATAGGCTTTAAAAATGTGTGGATCCACATGTCATATATATATCCTCATGCTAGACTGTCTACACATTGAACGGATAGCAGTAGGTTGTGCTCTTACACTGTGTGCACTGGATTCTCATGGGTGTGACTGATGTACGTGTGTGCACACAGGTGCATACATGTGTGTAGGTGGAGTCATGAAAAGTCAACTGCTGGAGTAACACTTATCGCAGGTGTGATTTTATCATCTTCTCCCCAAGGACATGAAGCTGAGACTGAGTAGCGTGAACACGAAAGGCAGGAACATTGCAGGTGGCACAGGTGTGATGCATTCGCACAAGACTCAAGAATATAGTCTGAGAGATGGAGAGGGTTTCAGTCGAGAGCAAAGCCATCTCATTTTCTCACCCTGCACCTCTTATCTCGCCCCACTCATTCCTCTTCTCCCTGCTCTCTTGGATAATATCAGTGCTAATCGCTGCCTCTCCATCCATCTATCCACCTTCACACCGACAGACAGGAGAACAGACGGAGGAGGTGTGGATGCCACAGTCCTCTTCCCTTGTGTCTGACTGCTTCTGCCTCCGTCTTCTCCTGCAGTTTCAACATGCGCCGTGGTGAGATCACGCCCAGCTGGTCAGGTAGCTCAAGCTATCGCCATATTAAATAAACATATAAATAAATAAATAAATCACACAGTCCCACTCACACGTGCACACTGGCAGTAACATTTTATAAGGCTGTGAAGTGTTCATGCTTCTGAAGGTGACCCTACAGCAGAAGAACTGTAAGGAACCTTTTACTGCGATGAGACGATGTCCTGGATCACCTCCCCACACCTCGGCTCCTCATTACATACGCAAACAACGCTCTCTCTCTGACACACACGCGCACACACACACACACACACACACATCACACATACAGTATGCATGTTGTCCTGTCTCAAATGTGCGATCTAGCCCAGAGAGGCAAGGGCAATCAGGTTACTGCGAACCCTGATGGATGAATCCTAAATGTTCAGCGCCTGATGGAGAATACATTCCGATTTAGTGAGCAGGGAATAAAGCAAACACCACATATAAAAAAAACAAAACTAAACTAAAAAACCGAAATACCCACAACAGTCACATATTTTATTTTCTCACATATACAGTATATATTTATCCACAGTACATGAAGCGAGCTTCCAAAGCATCTCCCCATGCACTGTGGATATTCTACAAGGGGTAATGTAAGGTAGATGATTCCTCTCCTCCCCTCGATTTCCTCTTGCCCTCTGCACTTCCAATTCACTGTGCCAAATGGTACATTTACATTGGCCATAACCTCAATCACCATGCTTGCAGGCTATGCTGAATGTGCAGACAGACATTTCTACAATGAGTGGATGCAGACAGAGGTATAATGGGAGCAATAGATAGAAACCCACGCCCGAGGCATCCATCAAACCAAACGACTCCATTACAGTAAGTCCGACAGAGGCAAACGGTAATGTGCACTGTGATAAACACTGGGATAATAGTCTGTTTATAGTCGTGGACACACTGTTTCTGCCGCGAAACACTGGCGAAGAATACAGATAAGATACAGGAGAAGCAACTGCTCTATCTTTTCCATTCGTTCTATCTCTTTTCCTCTCTCTCCTTTGCTGTTATCAGTCACTTTCACTCCCTTGTTCTCTTTATCCTTTTCTGCTCTCTCTGTATAATATTTTCCTTTGTGGAGAGATGCAGAGGGAGCTGCATACATCAGCTGAACAGGGCTTTTATCTAGTGTTACAGTATTGTAGCATTACCATCACACTGTTGGAATGAGGCCTGGGAGAATCATAAAAATGTAATGGAAATGATTTAGATGTAGTATTAAAAAAACAGACATATCACACCACACAGTTCTAGGTATGCATACATAACTTTAAGAAGACAAACACACAAGCACGTACACAGAGTGGCCCATACAGTACATGCAGGTATCAATTAGTCATAGCCAGCTTGTGGTTTCAGCTGATGCGTTGCTTCTCGTGTCTCTGATAGTAGAAAGGGGTAAACACAAGAGTAGACTAATCTGACCACGCTCTATATTCCTCAGAGGAACTGGGAAATAGCAAACCTGCTGCTCCTATGAATCAATTATAAGAGTACACAAAAAGGCACTCTCTTTACAGATGGGAGGTTGAGGTGAAGGTCTATGGAGGGGGAAGAGAAAACAAAATCTTCCATCTGTTGACAATAGTGTTTTTATTCTCTATACACACCCCACAGCTGCACAGGCTCTACCCTCTTCGTGTCCACATGCTCAGACTGAGATAAGAACATTTAAATGCACCCTGACATAAACTGGAGAGAACATAAAACGAGGCAAGGGGTCGCTGTTACTTTTACATTTCTATTAACCTGAGGAGCATCATCACTTGATTAAGGTGCTCCTGGATCAACCTGATCTGGGCGAGTCTGTGTTTATGCCCATAGTTAACCTCTATTACAAGACTGACCTCAGTTCAGATAGCAGCTCCTCTACTGCTTCAAATGGAGGCTGTTACACAGTGGAACAGGGTCAGAGCAGAAAACACACACACACACGCATACAATTTGCAGCAAGGCAGGGTCAAAACAAAGGCCAGTTTCTATTGCGCTATATTTAAGATCAGTTAAACTTAATGACCTCTTTCATCCTCTTGGCCTATCAATAAACTCCATTATTAGCCCTCAGATCTCAGATGTAGTTTGGCCTTTTATGCTTGCCGTCCAGGCAATGCCGGTTTTAACAGGATGTGATAAAATGTGGATAATCTCACGCCCACTTGAGGGGATGATGGTGTAGGTTTATTAAAGGAAATGAGCCTATGGTGAGGATGAGCTAATCTAATTCTAACAGGATACTACAGCACTAAAAAGTAGGTACCCCACTGGTATGGTAATAAGGCAAAATGCTATGGTAGAGCAAGCTGTATTTTTATAGCAGAAGCAGCATAAATGATGACACAGAATTGGTGACTGAGACAGGAACATATTGTGATGATGTTACAAAAAAAAAAAAAAAAATTCTCTACACAGACATGGGCAGTTTTCTGCTGGTAGCAAGTTAACTAATAAATATGGGACAGTGGACCAGTCACATTCAGTCAGTTTAAAAAAGGTGCACTGAGCACTGTTGTCTTCATTTTGGAAATGTGAATTTCATGTAAATGATTTTATGTACTTCGAGAGGCGAAACAATTGTGAGGTCCCCACATCAACCTGCAGCATTAAAGCTATAGATCATTGCTCAGTGTGTCAAATGAAATGACTTCCTCCATTTTGATGACTTATAGGCATTTCATTATGCGAAACATGCATCAAGGTCCCTCAGACGGTGTGAGGGTGTTTCTCTATGGTTCTCTATGCACAAGTACATACAGCATACTATGTGTGTGCATGGAAGCATGAGTCAAAGGTATACAACAAACAAAGGGTTGTTTAGTTAGAGTGTTAAGAACATAGAACATTGAAAAAGAAGGTCAGAGTGAGAGAAAATCTAACATAAAATTCTTATTTGTTTTTCATCGTGCTCACTGACTCACTCTCCTTCACAGGGTTAATCTTACCCTAAAGCTTGTAGTTCTCAGTTATATATTTTCTCATGTTCTTGCTCCTATTGTTCAGCCAGGCTTATTGTATATTCATACTTCGCGTTGCGTACAGACAACGCGAGGTATGAATATACCTCTTTTAATTGACCAGTGTTCCTCTCTCTTTCTTTCTGCCTCTTCCTGTACCTGTATCTTCTGTATCCCTTTTCCACTCTCTCCTTCCTTTGCTCTGTATCAGTAATGTATATTTATAACCCAATAAAGTTTTTATGACCACTGTCATTAAAGAACCTTGAGGTCATGCTGACAAGCTATCAGACATGCAAGGATACAGCCAAAGTACATACAGCATGTAGTCAACATGGTATTCACTTGCCAAACATACAGAATGTTTAGCTCACACATCTTACACATATTAAATACACTGAATACGATTTCACGTCACAGAGAAAACTAACAATTAAAACATTGTTTTCCTAAATCACAGAAAAAGTGATTCTAGCCACGCTGAACTATTCTTCTACCAAAAGCTGAAAGGGATTTAGTTTGTCTCAAAAAATGAAAACACAACAGCAATGTGTCTTTTCAGACACAACACCCTGGTAAAGTAGCCCAGAGCAAGGCATGTGGAGTACCATGAGTAACTTACATGTTGCTACACAGTTATTTAAACATATTTTTTCAGTGCTAGGAGCATCCCAGGGTGTACTGAAAATCTATTATACTTAGTGTGAATTGGGTGAACTGACCCTTTAAATTGTGGCACAGAATCCCAAAATGGTTATGGACCAGATGGACATTCTCACTTGTTATATGGTAATATGAGCCTGATGCATGTCCCAAGGAATTTCAAATTTAGGCTCTTTACAGGGAATCCTGGAAATGCTGCGTACAGCAGTACTCTACTATGAGTGTTATGGTGATAAATTTCAATCTAGTGTATCTATCACACTTTAGCCTTATCCAATAGTAAGCCCTGCTCAGGTTCAGGTATGTATCTTCCTGTTTGATCTTTGCTAGATAGCAAATAGCCCGTGTACTTCACACTGCTATCGCCTTCATATCACGCAAGAGCAATGATCAGCCACACAAACACCACAAAAGATAATCAAATACTTTCACTTCTTCTAGGGACAATAACAAAGAAAGCACTTGAGATTTTTTGTATATATAGAGAGAGAGCTTATATACTTTTGTTTTTTTCCATAGTGGTGGTTGATTATCTCAAATTGGACGTGAAACTATTTACTACATTAATTTACTTCAGCATCACTAAAAACAATACAACCACAATTTTAGACTTCAATTTGTATGATGTGACCCTAGTGGGCACAGTACAATAGGTAGCATCAAACAGATGTACACACTAGAATACAGTGGGTGGAACTATCAAAGCTGGTTTGAGAAAAGAAAAGGAGAGGAAAAAAATGGATTTGACCCTTTCATCAACCCTAATCAGAGCAGTTGACCTGGCAGAACACTCACACTAATAAAGAACACATGAATGCACTTATTTGTGTGCTCACCTTGCAGCTGTGCAAGGCAAAGAGAGAGAGAGAGAGAGAGAGAGAGAGAGAGAGAGAGAGAGAGAGAGAGAGAGAGAGAGAGAGAGAGAGAGAGAGAGAGAGAGAGATGGATAGAAACAGAGAGAGCAGACTAAGTGTACTGTAAATCTCCTGACCTTGGTCTTGGCTCTTTAGCTCTCTGTGTGAAGGGGTTTAGCCTATAGCCTTAAATATTTCAACACTGCTTGGTTGGCGGGAAAGTGCTGAGTTAGAAGAAGGGATAGAGGCCAGGCCACAGCATTCTACCTCACCCAGCAATTAACACAGCAGCAGGACATCACTGCAGTGCTCAGTGGTGTGTGTGTGTATTTGTTACAATCTATTTCTTTTCTGCAGGTGCCTTTGACAGTTACAACTGCTACTCTGTTCATTCTCTCCATATAAACTGTATAATTTATAAAGTAGACACCTTTAGTCCATACACAGGTACAAAAACACTCTTTCTTTTTAATGTTTTTTTTTCTTCCTAAAACTTACCAGTTACTGTGAGTTCAGTTGTCCTCCTGACCACAAAACCACCAAACTGGATTTCGCAGGTATAATTGCCAATGTCATCTTCCTTTACTTCCTGGATAGCCAGAATATCTCTCTTCAGGATGATGCTGGCACGCCACTGCTTTGGACGGCACTCCTATGCGTTAAGAAGAAGAATGTGTGGGTCAAATTCAAAACATCTGCCCAAAAACTTCTTCTTCACAATGAATTACATCCACAAGACTTCAAATGGTTCAAGCTGGACACAAAAGCTTTCAAATGTCACTGAGCGTTAAGAAAGTGGATAAAGTGGTAGGTATGATTAGCTTGGCACTCTGACATAAAAACTCCATACAGTAAAATGATAAGGCTTAGCCATTATCCTACTTATCCAATCAAGATTTATTGCACTGAACTGAATATTCTCCGCTCAATACTCCAGTATAGCCACAGAGGATAGAGAGAATGTTATTTACAGTAGTCTCTGCTGGCAAAATAAGTGTGTTTGTGCTGCGTCTGTGTGTGTGAGAGTGCAGGCACAATGAATGACGACACGATCCTCTCTCCAGCTCCTCGGTGCTCTGGTAGGGACAACGATGGCTTGGCGGATTCTATTCCACCATTGCTCCTGGCAACCTTCGAATTCAATCACTGTGGCTCCACAGTCATCCAAATAACTCTAGGTTCCAGCACTCCCAGTCATTACCCAGACTGTAATTGAATTGTGGAAAAACCTAGAGGTCGAGCCCGGCCAGCTAATCTACTGCTGATCTGCCTGTGATTAGTTTGGCCTGAGCCCTTCTCGGGATGCACTTTGTTGTCCGCAGGCCGTGCCTGACCCTGGAAAGGCAAGAACCCAGGTGAGGGAGGAGAAGGTGCATGCTGAATAAAGATCAGGGACTAGGAGCATTTGGAGGACATCCACTCAGTCCGCAGGGCAGAGTGTGACAAGTTTTGTGTGCATTAGGAAATCCATCTCTGTGGCTGCCCTCTGCTCAGTCCTCCTCTTTGGATTACTCTCACAGTGGCACACAGCAAGCGTAGCCCATGCGATTCACTGTCATCATTTGCATCTATACATAATCTGCCTAAGTGAACTGAAACCATGTTTCCAACAAGGGTTTTAAACATAAACAGCCAAGAAATTAAATGAAAACAAACCAACGAACCATTCAAGAATATTTCTTGTTTGAAAAATCAGTGCCAGATGCCCTCCTTATTACTCTTCCCTAACACACAGCACAGGATTCAAACCACACAAAATCATCAGTCAACCTTCAGCAAATTATACAAATGTTGCACAAATGATGCAACAGATATAATCACACATTAACAAACGTGCTCAGCCAGAGAGCCAGCCCACCTTGTACCAGATGATGTCCGGCTCTTTGCCAGGTTCAACATAGTCATCTATGTCCGGACAGAGAATGTCTTTACTCTTGCTGAGCTCAGCCTTCTCAGTTCGTCTCATGTTGGAGTTGTAGCACAGATTTGTGTCATTTTCTGCCACGGTCAGAGACATGGACACCTTCATGCAGTACGTTGAGTTCCTGTAGGCAGAGAACAACAACACTTTACTTGTTTCATAATCAAAGTTCATTGAGTAAAGTACCCTTGTCATTTGCCACAGCACTACATTAACACTGCTGTTACATAATAGAAAGTAAGACCAAAAAAAAAAAAAGATTTTTGTTCATTCACACAAACAAAAGGCATGGGATTTTATGTTTACTCCCTTTGATACACTTTTAGTTATTTCTGTCCCTCCTCTGTCCCCCTCCTCCTCCTCCCATGTTTGTGGGGTTAGCAATAACGACGTGTTCAGCAGCTTTACCGAGTCAATGACTCACACTCACGACCATTATTGGATTTATGGGGGGAGTCAGCCGGGCCTGTGAATGCTAATCAGAGAAGAGACAAATGCTGAGAGAGCCTCACCACATGAAGGAAAGGAAAGCTGCTTGGTCATCACAAGGAGTTGGTCCCCACTGCACATCACCCCTCGTCTCCCAGCAACCATCAGCACACTTCACCTCTGATGCACACGGGCTGGCAGAGGTGAACGATATCTCTCTTTGTCTCTCTCTCTCGCTTTGTTATTAATGTTGTCGTAATCATCATCATTAACCACCATCAGCCAGCATCATTTAAGCCCCTGTCACCACTGACACAATGCAATCCAACTGCTCCCCCAAAAGTGACTGTGACAAGATGCTCCCTACAAAACTTACGCTTCATGGCCAAAAGTAGGACACCCACACAAAGTATGTTGACACCTTTGCTGCTAAAACAGCCTCCACTCTTTTGGGAGGTTTTTCTTTTTGGAGCCCGGCTGCTGGAATTTGCCAGCCTGAAGACAACTACTGACGCTGATATCCTGGCTTGCAATAGGTGTTCCAGTTTATTCCCCAGACTTTCACCTCAGTTGCGCTGAGGTCAGGGCTCTGTGCAAGCCAGCTAAGTTCTTCCACATCAAACTTGGAAAACCATTTCCTTATGCACCTCACTTAGTGCATGGGGACATTGTCATGTTGAATCAGGAAAGGGCTGTCTCCAAACTGTTGGAAGCAGTCAGCAATTTAAAATATCATTAGGTGTAGCATTAAGGTTTCCCTTAATTGGAAGCGAGTGGCCTGGCTCAAGCCATGAAAAACAGACCCAGACTAAGAGCCCCCATACTCTTATAATGCAAGTCTGTCTGCGTTTTTAACCTCTGCCGCCTGGCCCAGCCTGGCCGTGATCTGACTCGGTCAGTCCCTCTGTTGGTCGAAATGGGAGGTTGTGCGTACAGCCATATGGGCTTTCATTTCATTTCATTACATTACATTTATGGCTCACCAGATGCTCCCATTCACTGTAAATGACAGGGTTTCATATGATCTACTCAGGTTATGGAAGCAATAAGGGAGTCACCCTCTTTCGTATAAACACCTCTGACCCTCTGGGGCCATAAAACACAGATGCAGACACACACACGCACGCACGCACGCACATTAACTACATTAAGAGACAAATGTAGTTACGTGCAGCTGTGAAAGACTGTGTAAAGATAGCACTGAGAGGAGCAGAGGGAGAACAGCAACTGGGAATGAGGTAAAAAAAAAAAGATGCTGTATACTTCTACTACATAGAAGATGACTAAAAGGGCATCTGGAAAATGCTGCATGTAGGAAGCAAAAATAAGATGCACGATACTGCAACAGAGCCATGCCCTCTTGCTGCTGATATCTAACATTATCGAATCAATGCCTCCTTTCTGGAGGGAACAGAGTGGGAAGATGTTATGCTGTAGGCTTACAAAGTACACTTGGACAGTATATTTGTTTAAAGAAAAAAAACAACAACTCTGTAAGCACACACTCACCAATCAAATATTGCCACATACATGCACATGTAGGCAAATTCCCACACCGACAAAGTCAACCCCCGCAAAACCCCAAACTGCTTGTTAACATAATGGGGAGATGATCAGAAATGACCTCTCACAGTAGTGCACCTGAGCCATTAAAGTCCTCAGGGAGCAGATAGGACACATCTCTAATAGTTAAATATTCACAGCAGGCGCCCTGTGGCATTGTGGGAAGGTGTCAGTGGTGCTTCTTGATTGATGGGCAGCCAGGGGTCACTGCACAGTCCTGTGGTGTTTTTCACGTCTGTCACATTCTATTTGAGTGTAGCTGGATATTAGTTGCGGATATTAGTCAGCGGCTCACGTTAGCTGTAATTCTCCATACATTATAATCCCATGTTGGATAATGTGATCATGGGATGGAAATACACATGGTTTCACCCACTTCAGAACGCAGACTCATTACTAGAATTATTATAAAATAATTTATCAGGCAAAACATAGAGGGACTGCGGTGTGCGTGAAAGACAGAGCGAACAAGAGAGGAAGCTAAAGAAAGCATGCAGAGATTGACATGTAAATTAAGCCACCTTCACATGAAAACTGATGATTAGACTGAAATTTCCAGACACAAAAGGATAAAGAAAACCATTCACATGCATGCACACACTAATTGCACGCATTTTCAACACAGAAAGACACACATTTCAGTGAGTCGGTGTGCCTCCATATCTCTCCCTGAGAAAAGCATCTGGAGACCTTCAGTGGAAAGCTGAACTTAACACACAAGGATTTACCTACATTTATAGAGATAAAGCAACACACCCAGAGCTATTTGAAGCTATCCTGCCTTACATACTGTGCAGTCAGAAGGTATTACAACATTAGGACAGTGACACATTTTTGGTGTGTTCGCCTTTTGTACCTCACTGTGTGCACTGGACTTGAAATGAAACAATCACTGTGATTTAAAGTATTGAGTAAAGTAAGTATTGTATCTTTGAGGGTGTTTACATCTAGATTAGCTTTAACTGTGATACTATGAAATTATTTAAGCAAACACTGCGGCCATCATCATTTATGGATCACTGCCATCACTACCAACAAATTTCTGGTATGCACTCTTCATGTAACTCATACAGAAAAACACAAAACACAAGCATCACAATCTGATCGACCACACTGCGATAAAAATAATTATTGTATCACATAGCCTTGGTATGTAGTTATATTTTTAAGGCAGTTGGCATTAGGTCCTGCATCCCCTCTGGCACTTTAACAGTCAGATTTTCCTGAATGTGGTATTGATAACATGGATAACTTTTGTAAAGGAGAGCCAATTTCTAAATAAAGATAATGATATCATTTGGTAAAGTCTGGGCAGCTAAAGACTGTTAAATTGGCTATGACAGCGTGAAGCATACGGTAGTGGAGGTCATTGAAGCCACTGGATTAGGTCTCAAGATAAGTTTTTACTGAGATAAAATTTGTTAAATTTCTTGCATACTGTGCAGAGACTGTCCTCCCGAAAAACAACAACAACAAAAACCATATAGGTCGTCTGTGAAAGCAGCTCATACAGACTTTTACGTTTTATTGTTGACCTCTCAGGTGACCTCTTGAGGCCGTAGTAATTATGACATAAGCAAAGAAGGAGTGACAGTCTGCATTAGGAGAAAGCTGGGGTGGATGGATGGGGACGTCAAAACACAGGACTTTGATGCAGGAGACCTCTGTTAGTTTCCCCTTTCAAAATGACAGTCATCATTGTTTCTTTCATCCATGAGCGTTCCACAAACTGCATGTTTGTTATTGTAATCATGACAACGAAGGTCGTCTAACCTTAAGGAAGTTCTATTTTAACCCAAACCACTTGGGTTAAAATATTGCATGTATTGTTGACATTCTTACAACCAAGTAACTTGTTACGTTTTTGGACTGTTATACTCATTGACTGTTATACACAGTACAGTTTATTAGGTACATATTATGTAAATCAAACACCAAACCGATAAACCAGCCCTGTAATAGGTCATACTATTACAAATCTTATTTATTTCTGATGATATCTGAGATGTGCTGAGTCAGTTCTGTAGTCATATGGTTGTGCAATGTTTTTTTTTCATCCCCAGTGATGTCATTGGGGTTTTTGTAATATTAGGTGTAATCCAGAAGTCTAAGGCTCGGATAAATGAAGGTCTGCTGCATGTACTGCATGAAATCCAACTGGGGTGAAGAGAAGACAGAAGCATATTTTTCTTCTCTTTGCCTGCAGGGAGTTTCAGGGGAGAGCGTTTGGGTCATATATGCTAAAATGTGTGACTCAAAAGCTTACTCCCTAACAAAAAGAAAATTGATTTCAGCACAGAGGCAAATCTCTCACAGTGTTCTGATTAGGGTATCTGAGAAGTCTGAAATCCCCCAAGCTCAATACGAGCAGGCTGAGAAACACAGACCTGGGGGCACTTTCTACAACTGTAGTGCTTTACAGAATTACAGCATGCTCTGAATTTCAAACACAACACTTGAATAGGAACAAGGCCTTGTTAGAAGAAACTGTCAATAATCAAAGACGATATTCATTTACAGTGAGATAACATTAGAAAGTATTTTTGTCAGATCAGTTGTATGGAGAGCATTAATGAAATGCAGTATAGGCTTGGGTATCACTGCACACAAGCACGCTCCCCCCAGGCACACTCAATGTATCCTGCAAGCATCTCTGGGTCTTTAAGAGGCCTTTAACTGGGTTTATTAAAAACTCTCTGAAATGAAGAGCTGTAATGAGCCGTTTATTGAGGGATGTTTTCCACTGTAAAGGTTAATAAGTTACTGCCACATAATTATACATCTTGTATTAGGAAGAGTCTCTCTGTAACGGCCCACTAAAGTGTGTGTGTTTGTGTTTTTGCTTGAGTTTGTATTCAGCAGTCTCTCTTTGTCCTTACCCTTGCCATTTCACAATGGTGAATGGCATAGTTCACTGCACTTCATCAGTGATCACTACTACTCTCCTTTATACTCTCATGTCTGTGCGTCAAGTACAAAGCAAGAGTTCTGAACTTGATTTCCTATACTTAACACACACACACGGGAGCGGTATTAGTATTCTCATCTAAATCCCAGAAAAAAAATCTAACATCGGAGAAAATCAGGATTTAAAAAAAACAGTCAGAAAAAAATTACATAACTTGTTAAAACTGAATTTTAATGCATCATCCCCATAATTTTTTTCTTTTTCCTTCCTCCTACCGTAAGACACAGGAGTATAGTCCCACGTCTTGGAGGTCAGCAGGTCTGAACCAGATGGCATCCTCCTCCTTGCTCATGCGGACGCCATCGAAAGAGATGGGCTCCTCGAAGTCGCTGTGGCCAAGGCCAGAGCTGCGGTACCACATGAGGCTGAGGCCCACACTCTGCGCCTGGCTGTAGTTGGCCCGGATGTAACCATAGAACAGAGCGCACTTCAGCCGCACCGGCTCACCCTGAAGCACCCGGTACTTTAGGTAGTCCACTGACCAGTCTGTACAACCGTCCACTACAGAGAAACAGAAAGAGACACATTCACCAACACATTACAAGGGTGTGAGAAAAAAATACAAAGAAATCTTATATTTCTAGTAAAGCCGTACAGCAATATTATGCATATTCAAGTTACTTTACAAGTACATACAAGATTATCAGCTCATAAACCACCCACAATAATCGTTGTCTTATTTATTAGAAAACACACCCAATAGCTTAATTAGTAATGAGACACTAAGCTTTTTAGAGTATGCAAGTAGAACATTTCATGGAGGCACAATGTATGTATTTTAATGTATCAAAAGTCCTTTGCTCCATGTTGTTTGAGCTTTTGGAGTATTGCACTTTTACTGGGCAGTGCCAGTGGTAGATATATCTCCTCTCCTTTCCTTGGTATCTCAACGCCCCTCACACATTCATGCATGTGTGCCACCTTTGCCTCTGCAGAGACAACTTAGATGCTCTCCTGTAATATCCAAACATGCAATCAGTGTGACATTTGGAAATGAACTTTAAAATATCTCCATAAATGATGTCAGGCTCCTCCAAGTGCTGAGGATGCACCACAGCTCCAGTGCAAGTCCAGTTCATTAACTGGGAATACGCTTCAAGCTCTTCACACACAGCACGTTCCTTGCCAAACAGTTCTATGGACAGATATTTTTCCTTAGGCTCTTTGTCTCACTGTTTTTTTTTTTTTGTCCAGCACTAACAGGAAACTTAGCTATCATCCATTTTTTATGTACTACATGTTACGCTGCCCTGACTGGACTGAGATAGATTGGCCTACATGTCCAACTAGGTTAGTGTGCATACTACAGTGAAAGTAGAGTAGTTCATTTTGCAGATAAAATCACAAAATAACACATGTAATACATATGGAAACTGTATCTCCCAGCCTAATCTGTGAAACTGATACTTTAGTCACTACAGTACAACACAGGGCAGAGGAGAACAAATAAAACACAGTGGCTGAAAGGCCATTTGACAAAAATCAGAGGCTGGCACAGCCCCTCAGGCACACTTGTCCATTCTGGTTCTAGCAAGCAGATCTCTCACAATTCCCAAACTACCAGAAGTTAACCCATGGCCAGCTATCAGTCTCTGACTAATTAACTACTATTTGTTTATCCAGAAGGTGTATATTAGAGAGTACATGTGCATGCATGTGTAACCAGAGAGCTTGTGAGAGAGAGAGGTGGTGATGGTGTGGTGAGATAAAGTAATAAGAACCCTGCTGCGTGCCAGTCTGTGAGTGATACAGAGCCTCATGGGGACAGCTATGCTTGTAATTAATACTCTTAATTACCAGGGAAGTAATGTGTGTCTTTCTGTGTGTGTGTGTGTGTGTGTGTGTGTGTGCGTGTGTGTGCATGTGTGTTTGCATGAGTGTGCATTCCCTATATGAATGGCTGTCTGCCTAATTATGTCTGTTAATTACCAGTAGGCTTATCCACAGATGTGTGCACGCTTACATACGAATGTGAGAGAAACAGAAACTGTGCACGAGTGTGTGTGTGTGTGGGGGGGCTGGTGAAACTCGGTCTCATTATCACTCCTAATAATGAAAGCACTGCTTCTATAGATGCAAACAGCACACATGCACTCTCATATGTGTTCACATGCACTCATCACAACTTTAAACTTGATCATACAACTGTTAAGCATTTTACTAATGAATTAAAATCGAATAGCACTTTAGACAAGCCTTTTTTGTTAATATTGGTTTATTTCTACATATATATATATAAAAATTACACAAACATCCCCCCAAAATAAGAAATAAAATCCACACCTTCTACCATTATTTTTTCAGAAAAAAACCCAACACAATCACTTGTGTTTTGTGCATGTATCCTCTTTGAACCTTTGAATATGAAATAAGAAATAAACATCTGAGAAACACTAAACCACAACACAGACAACTATTCCTCCTCTAAAATTAGGGTGAATTTCCATTGAAGGCAGCAGGTAACTCCCCAGCTCTCTCTGCATATCAATCTGCTAATCAGCAGGGACAGCGGAGGCTTCATTCAGGCTTTTCTTTATTCACCCTCTACACCTCTAATGGATATGACCTCTGCCTCGCTCTCACACGCTCCATTTCTACCCTCTCTGCCATAACAAAAACTGTTTATTCTAACGAGCTTGTATCCTGATTCACAATAAAAAAAAAACATTTCATTCAGTGGGAGAGTGAATAAGCTCATAGGTCGTCTGTACAAGTAGCTTATTATGACCTTGGTGGGTGACCTCTCGTGGTTGGAGTCATTATGACGGAAGCAAAGGAGGAAGTTAAGCGATGGGGAATTAAGAGCGACAAAGTTTGTATCAGGAAGAGGTTGAGTTCAGAGAGCCAAACACAGGATTTTCAAACGGGGGACCACTGTTCATTTACTCCGACAGTCAGCATTGTTTCTTTTATCCATGGTTCAACAATGTTAACCATGTGTTTATTATTGTAACCATGATGATGAAGGTCTTCTAACCATAAGGAAGTACCCCTTTTAACCCAAACCACAATTCTTTACTAAGCTTAACCAAGCAGCATTTGTGCCTAAACCTAATCAAACTGTGACTGTAAAACAACTTTAACCATGCTTTTATTATTGTTACCGTGACGATAAAGGTCTGATACTAAAATGTCGTATCTAAGGGTAGGGAAAAGTGACCTATATCGTTGTTTAAGTTGGAGGACTTGTTGTCAGTGGCGGTGTGCCTGTCAATTTGCTTTCACAATGCAGCCTGGGAGATGTGTGCTGTCTGAGAAACAAACTCCACATGCATCAAGGTATGTACATGTAAGCACACACAACAAGGAGACCTTTCATTCCGAACAGACTTCCCAATGGGAGTTATTTAATACGGTGGCCTTTTGTGGGGGAAACCATATTTACGTCTGAAACTCAAAGCGGTTTTATCAGCTCAATTAGAGGCTGACATTTCCCTCATCCCCACGCTGGGTCGGAAAATCAATGCTTCCCGCTGGAGGAATACTGCAGTCCCCACTTCTCACTCTCTCTGCTGACAACACATTCACATCTATACACACACACACACACACACACACACACACACACACACACACACACACACACACACACACACACACACACACACACACACACACACAGGATCTGTTTCTTTTCCTCCCTGCACCTCTGGGACATCACACCTTTGTAGCGATTTTGTTCAGCCACTCTTAGACAAGCCAATATTGTAAAGGATGTTTCCATATGGATACATTCCCACATGGCTGTCAGACCACCCTCTGCTCCACTGAATCTTACTGCAGCACTGTAAGCTGCTGCACTCCTTTTAGTGGCCATTGCTCCTCTGCTGCTGATGCCCGAACGCTGCTACATCACATGATGTGTAGGGCATATGTACGGCTGGTGCAAGGAAGTAGCAAGGAGAGAATGTCAAGCTACAGGATCTGTGAACGTGTGTGTGCGTGTGTCTTATACTTTATTACTTCCTGCATCAAGGCAGACCTGTCCGTCTTCGTGTGACACTAAACCAAGGCAATAAATACAGACCCCTGAGCTAGAATAAATTTACTCACAATCATAAACACTCATGGAAACACACAAATGCACAATTGGAACACCCCCCCCAAACACACACATACACATAATCACAGAGTGGGCTACTGCTTTTGTTTTTCGCATAATCAAATTCCCATTATCCTTTCACAACAGTACACTCCAGTGTGCCTTGCTCTCCTACTTACATGTCTCTCACTTGCTCTCATGTCACTCTCATTGGTCTGCCTCTCCTCTCTCATCACTACCTGCTCTCCTAATGAAGTGTAATTATCAGATGTTGGGTGGGCGGCAGGGTTCTCGCAGGCCATGAAGACATTCAATGATCTATATGAGGATAAGGACTCTTAATAACTTTCTGTCTCTCATTCTCTTTCTCTCCTTAGTTTACACCCACTCCACATAAGTGACTCCGTCTTTATCTCCCTATCCAGCCGCTATCTTGGCTTGGTTTATAATTTTCCTCCTCCATTGCCTATTTCAACTTTTCTGACTTTTTTTTTTAGTAACAATACTGCTTACTATTCTGTAGAATTTACTTTCATATGGAACAAATTATTACCTTACAGAACAAAGATCTTGTATAACTAGTAACCCTAGTGGAAGAAATTACCAACTTTTTCCACTATGGAATTTCACCTATGTTGTCTAGGTAAAGGCTAATTATGCACTATAGATCTCCATGATTTTCTGGCACCTCAAGTGCAGGCAATGTGGCTACATGCTGTGCTGACCACTCAAAGGTAACTGTGCAGAATGTACAGTGTATGGTTCACTGCACTAAGTAAGCCCTGGGATATGAAAAAAAAAAAACCACCACCTACAATCTTTGGCAAATTACATATGATTCTCCAGAGCTGCAATCATTACTATTGTAAGTGCTCTGTAATGAGAATACTGGATATACAGAGTGGTAAATATGCAACAAAACATTCTTGCATTAGTCTTCAAAATGGGCTCAGGTACCTACAGAATCAGAATTTTCTCTTTAAAGCTCATTACCTTTTGTCAAATGGTCCCACTGTGTGTCCCTGTCTGTGCCCTGACTTGGAGTCCTTCTTTCAGCCTTGTTGGCCTGGCAATAGCAGTACGGTGTTTCAAGCATCTAACCTCCTGTGTAACTTTGAGTGTGTTTTCCTCTTTCTATATCCACTTTCAAGTTGCACAGAAAAACCTCAGTGAAAACGCAAGAAATTCTGAAAAAAAGGATAAGATATGGAAAAAAGCTTAAGTATAAGGTACATTGATAAAAACCAAAATGTGATAAAGTGCAATGGAAATAGACAAAATCACGGCATATGATAACAAAACAAGATCTGGTTTATCTTTGCAACCCTTTAAGAACATTTTACTAAGCATACATACTGTACTTGTTTACTGAGGTACAGTATTTGCATTTAATGCTCTTGCTCTCTTCTCCCCTGTCTTTCTCACTGTCTTTGTAACTACTCTAAGTAACTTGATATCTGTCTTTTTAATCTCTCCCTCTGTGCTGTGCCACTCCATATTTCTCTCAACATCATTCTCTTTCACTGACAGTTCACCATTGTTCATTTATATGCAAATGTGGACCAATACAGATAATTCCTCTCTGATGATGGTGGTGAACTACCTTTGCTGTCTAACCAAAAAAAAAAACAGTCAGACTGGGAAAAGCACTTTAGTTTGTAAAAATCAACCTTCCTCTATGTCTTTTTCTTTCGGTTGTGACTGAATGACAAATATAGTAATAAAGATTTAGATTTAACTTTAAATAAATGATCATTCCCATATATGATACTATCAACATGTTATTATTGGTAAATATTTATATTTAAAATATACATGTCCAGCAAATAAACATCTGTGAATCTGTTAGAGATCATAGAGTCTTATTTCAGTGATAGCTGTCTGTAGCCTGTGAGTAGACAGCAGACACAAACTGCTAATACACCATACTTTCAATGGTGTCAATTTGTTAGAATTTGAACAAATATAGGCAAAACAATGAGACTCAGGCTGAAGCCCATAGCACAACTATCCTATCATTCATGGCAACATTATACATCCTGTTTACACCCCTCTAACGCCCCCAAATTGCTGTACCTGTAATTTCAACAGAGAATTTTAATTCCCTACATAGATGTAAAACAAGGAATTATAAGACAAGTTGGGGAGGGAGCTATAAAATCAATTTGACCCATCTTTGCTCTGTTAATGTCCCGGGAACATTGTTGTGCTTGTTTTGGAAGTATCCTCTTATCTCAACTTTTGGAAATGTGCTAATTCCACTCTGACTGATTTACCAGCACTACAATTTAATTATGTTCCAGACTCTGCCTTCTCTCTGTAACAACAAATTGTTCACTTAATCAGCAAAGGATGCTATCTTCTGGGTTTACCCCTACTGTCAAATCTACAGTGATCAGCCACAACATCGAAAACACTGACAAGTGAAGTGAATAACACTGATTATCTTGTTACAACGGCACCTGTCAAGGGATGGGATATATTTGGAAGCAGGTGAACAGTCAGTTCTTGAAGTTGAACTGAGCAACTTTGACAAGGGCCCAATTGTGATGGTAGACGACTGGGTCAGAGCATCGCCGAAAAGCCAGGTCTTCTGAGATGTTACTGGTATGCAGCCGGGAGTACCTTCAAAATGGGGTTCAAGGAAGGGCAATTATTGAACTGGCAACAGAGTCATGGGAACCCAAGGTTCAGTGATGCATGTGGGGAGCGAAGGCTGGCCCATGTCATCCAATCCCAGTAAAGGGTTACTGCTGAATTGCTGAAAGAGTATATGTTGGCTATTATAGACAGGTGCCAGAAAACACAGGGCATTGCAGCTTGCTGCATATGGGGCTGCGCAGCCACAGACCGGTCAGAGTGCCCATCCTGACCCTCAGTCAAGTGCCTACAATGGGCATGTAAGGCAGGAGCATGAGGAAAATGAAAGAGTCAGAGATGTTGACTTGGCCCTCAAATTCCCTAGATGTCAATCCGATCAATCTGTGAGATGTGCTGGAAAAACAAGTCTGATCCATGGAGGCACCACCACACAACTTAAAGCACTTAAAGTGCCAGATAAGACAAGACAAAAAGGTCTTGTGGAGTCCATGCTTTGAGGGGTCAGAGCTGTGCTCGTGGCACAAGGGAAACATACACAATATCAGGGGGCAAGTGGTTTTAATGGTGTGGCTGATTTAGTCTTATTCTTGATTTTAACACAGAGAAATAGTCAGTGTATGTGTGACTGCAAGGTTAAAAAAGACTCACTATAACACTGTGCAAGGACTAGCAAATGTATGAGATAATTTTCTCAGAAAACATCCTGGCCATACCTGTGTGTGTGTGTGTGTGTCTCCACATTGGCACGATACACTCATCATACCCTATTGTATGCGTATTAAATCAAGGTTTCCACTTCTCTGCATCTTGCTTTATTATTTTTCCTCCTGAAATTATTTCTAGTGCATGCACTGTAAATTGCGCTCTAATGCACAACAGTGTTACATTAAACTACTGAACCTGCATCTCAGGACCACAGAAGGAACTATAGGGAAATGAAGTAAATCTAATTTCTGGCAGTAGATGTTGACATTTACATACATATTGGCAGAGTAATTTCAAAGGCAAGATGAAGCTTTGAGAGATAAACCAAAAACCATACCTAAAACTTGAGCAAATCCTCAACAATGAGATTTAAACCACAGAATCTAAGCAGGTGTTCAGAAGGAAACTGCGGGCAAATGTATTTGTGGACACAATAACTACAAAAAGTAAAATGGGACAGAAATTGTAATTCTACATATACAGTACAGTATTAAAAGTAGTTTACAAGCAAATCCAACTTTCAAGTTTGCCTGAAGGTGATTGTCCTTTGTCTATTGCTTCATATGAAAACCAGGGTGGGTTTGTTGCCCTTGACCAAGTTCAGCACAGCTCACTCAGATCCTTTTAATAACTCTCCAATTGACTTCAAATTAACCAGAACCCGTTATAGAACAGAAATTTCCCCTGTTGTGTGAGAAAGGGTGTCACTGAGACATTAGCTTTTTGACTTTCCTCTCTCTCTCTCCGTCTCTTTTTTCCCTTGCTCATCCTTTCTTCCTTTCTCTTGATGATAAAGGGCTCTTTTTAAGGAGAACAGAAAGCTTGTCAGGAATTGGCCAGCTGGAGAAAGTCATTTGAGGCCCAAATTGATGCACTCGGGACTCTCAATAGTATCTCTCCAATAGTGGGGGCAGCATAGAGGGAGATGTGGTGGCTGGGACATTGTTCCTCGTAAATGGCTCTTTATTTCATAGGCGAAGTTGGGAAATGAGCAGCACCGTTCATGGCTGCTGCTGTACAGGGGAGGATGGCCATGCGTTAAATAGAACACCAAGAAACAGGAGCCCTTAATATCTTTACAACTAAAAAGTCTACGGCTCACCTACATCATGTGCAGTTTTACTGGCAATAGGAACACATGCAAATAAAATCCCTATAAGTTATAAAGTCAAGACTGCATGTGAACACCATCCATCATGCTGACGGGGTGTGGGCAGGCTACATGGACATGAATCTATACACAGGCTGACTGGCCGAGCCAGGCCCCCTGGACCATGACAAGGAAGAAAGGCCTGAAAGAGGAGAAGTATTTCAAATCACAAATCCTAAATGCAAAGTGTGTGTGTGCATATGTTTTTCTGTGGTAAAAAATCTCACTGTTTATCCAGGTGTCAGTCTGCTATGTAGTATTAAAATGCCAGCAATTTCTTCTCTCCCTATGTGTGTATGAGTGTGTGTGTGCGTGCGCTCTCCATTGTGCAGCTGTGATCCATGAGATTCAGGCTGAGCTGTCACTCCGCTAATCTCCCCCAGTAGAAATACAGCTTGGAAAATGTCATCCGAACATTCCGAATTGTGTTTACACTCGCTGCAAGTCATTATCACCCGTGCTCCTCTCCCTCTTCCCTATCCTTGCCAGAGAGACAGAAATAAGGAGGAGAAAGGATGAAGGAGACAAAACAAGGGCATCAAATTCCACTCACAGACACACAATTGGGTTCTCAATAATTAGGTAATCCAGACACCTCGACTAGAATTTTCATTTACTTAAAAAACTCCACATCTTTCAAAAAACTAATTCCCTAAGGCGTGTTTATATTCAGAATTGGAGAAAAAATATGGTGGATGCCTCGCTCACACAACAAGTCCTCCAAATTAAACAACAAAATACATTGTTGGTCTATGAATTCCAGAAAAACACAGCTTTTTCTTATCCGAAAACACCACCAATATGATGACACTGTTTCAAAAATATAACTATAGACTCAGGGATAAGGACAACTTGGTAAGTATTAGATGAAGATGATGGTTTTGGTTAAAACTTGAATCAGGTTTGGGAACAACCATGGTCATGGTTAAAAGAGTACAGTATTGCTGACTGTCAGCAGTAGCCCTCTGCGGACTTTTCCTTTGCTCCTGGTGGACAAGAATCATAGTTACTTTGCTTTGTCACTTTAATGTAAACATTTATCATTTTGGGGCATTTACATTAATGACATGCTTTTGCTTTTCTTCCCTCTCCTCACATTATGTGTGACTGTACACACATATGACTGTAACATTGTTAGGATGTTGCACAATATTCTGTTGACATCTGGTAGTCATGTCTTCTCTTGATCTGCTCTGTTAAAACTTTAGTCACATAAACCCACTCAGTAAACAGAGTGCAGCAGCAGCAAAAAAAAAAAAAAAAACATGCTGAAAAAAACTTCCTGAAACTGTGCAATCTCTTCAAAAGTTTAGTGGGCCACTGGATTTGGTATCCTCAGGGTTTGGGAACGAACATTTCTCATGACCTCTATTACCAGGCGTACAACTTACAGCCTGGGGGAAACTCCAAAATACGCAATCTAACTGTAGACAAGAACACACAGAGGAAATGGGGTCCTAAGTAGACACTACCACCGCTAATGGTTGAGACTAGGGTTCTGGCTGACTGTCGGCCCCTATAGAACAGCCCTTTAATTCAGATTTGTACTCTGTGACTGGATCCAGTGGAGCTATCAATGATGCTTAACAGTCATGTATGTAAGAATACTTACATACAAACAGAATACTGTATTCATGGTTATATGCACTGGTCTCACTTGGCTGTCAGGTCAATTGGTTTGTTACTTTGGTCATCAGTCTGCATGTTTTCATAATTTACCATGTTTCATAATACATTAGGATGATTTATTCATATGAGACATTAAGTATCTCAGTGATAGTGTATGTATGTTCTCTGTCACTATATGTTTTTCTGCTTAGGAGTTGAATGCTTATGTCTTATGTATGCATTTGATTCTTTAGTCTCTGCCATCTGTTTGTTTAGAGAGGATATGTTTGTATGATTGCATGCTAGTTAAGTTGGAGTCTTTTTATGATTAAAACATGGCATAATGGATATGGAGACTTACTGGGAAATTGGTGACAAGGTGGAAAACAAAAATCCATATTTTTTTTTATGTATATTTTACATTTTTCTTGTTGATAACGGTTTGGTATTTCTCTATATGTTGACATCTAAAACAAACACACCCCAGAATAAGAGGGAATCTGTATCTCAAAAAACAAAACAAAAACAAAAACAAAAAACACACCACTGAAAGAAATTAAATAGTGGTTATGGTCGAATAAGAAATGTAATGTTAAATCAAGGTGATGGCAGGAGAACTGTCAGTGAGAGAGAGGGTGGGAGAGTGGTGGAAGCAATGACCCATCCATCCATCCAGTCAGTAAAGAGACATTTCCAGTGAGAGCCAGCACTCGGGGCCAGAGGAGTTAATGACACAGTGCTCTAGGCCTAGACCCGGGCACAATGCGCATGATCATAAAAAACACACACACATACATACATACACGCTCACACACGTAAAGCTCAAGTGATTTCTATTCAAATTTGCATTTTTTAATAAACATGCCCCCATAGAAAGCAAGCTGCCACGAAGGACTAACACAACGTGAGAGAGAGGTCTATCCATCACCCTGCACTGACATCCTCTGATGCTGGTCATTGACTGATGACACAAAGTTGAACAGGTCAATAAAAACCTGCTTTTCATATCATTCACTCTGCTAAAGTGTTTCTGGTCCTCCACACGCCCTTAAATGATTTCGCCCATTTCACCGAATCCTCTATCTGCCCTTTTGTTCTTTCTCTCCATCCATTCTTACTGTTCCTTTTTTTAAATCTCTTTAACCTCTCAGTTTTCTCCAGTGTCTTCTACTCTCTTCTGTTATTGGTGTTTGAGGTGCTATCAGTGCTTTAAAAAGGTCAGAGGTCTGCAGAGAGTGACCACTTCAGTAACAAGACAAGGCACAGAGAAGCTCCTCTCACAGACAACTACAAGGACTAGTGGCACACACATCCAAACGTGCATATAGCACACACTGTTGATAACAGGCTTTTTTACTTACATTGCCCCCTCTGAACTGCCCCTTCCTCACCTCTCTCCTGTTACAGGAAAACGCACAAGGGATGATGACGCTATGGTGCCTCCTGGACATGTGGCCTCCACCATGAGTTTCAATCCTCTTTCTTGCCATGACACTTTGAAGCTTATACCTATCATTGATCATCACTCAACCCTTTCTTCATTACCTTGGACTCAGTCCCTCATTTAATCCCAACACTCGGGTCTCAACCCCTCTCATTCCAAAATCCCCAACTCTTATTCATCTGCTCACCTAATTTGAATACATAAGCGGAATTGCAGTTAGAGTTTAAGATCAGGCACAACCAGACCATCAAGAAATAATAAAATCCAAGTGAAAACTCTTGAGAGATAGAAAAGCTGAACTGGGAGTTGAAAAGTAGAAGAATGAAGACACACTGAGCATTGTGTGTGCATATGTACATGTTTAATGTGTGCAGGCCGTGTGTATGAGTACTATGAGTACTATGAGTACATACATGCTATCTGCAGTATATGTATGACACCATTTATATTAAGGGAGAGGATAAATGAGCAAGTGCTGAAGATGAAAGAACATTTTCAATTAAGATGAGTATGAAGCCTGGTTCATTAATAATGCAAAAATCATTACCCCTATTACGATAGCGCCCCAGTTTAAAGACACTGTGTGCATGTGTTTGCTTGCCAGCTTTTGCATGCAAGTGTGGGTCTTGTGTGTAAGTACAATGGATTCCTCAAGTGATTTGATGCCAATAATTTATCTCCCTTAATGGCCAAAGGAAAAAGCCATGCAGCTTCTCAGAAACCTGCACAGCTATGTATGCTTGTGCATACAAAACATGAAGCATGTTCTGGGTGCATGTTTTGGTATACCTTCATGCAAGCATGGGAACAGGAGGGAGCAAGTAACAGAGAGAAGAGAAACAAAAGAGATAAAAAAGATGGAGAACAGTCAGATAGGCAGACTTGTCCGATGTGCTCCTCTAAAATATTTATGTAGCTGGAGATTTCTGTCCCTGATTCTGAGTCCAATTAAAGCTCTTCTCTAAATGAATGTGCTTGTCCAGGAGCCAGGAAAGGAAACAGCAGCAGTCTGCATAAGCAGCAAACACAACACTGCAATTCTGCTAGTCAATCTTACTGTCCATGTTTTATAAAACAACACACTCTAACAACACAACATCATGAGCTTATTTGCTATGCTTGCACTGACATTATAAATTACTGCCTGTGTTTAATGCAACAGCAAACTCCTGACATTAACTTGCTATCCTGGAATTAAAGCAATCTCCTTTATGTCTGAAACTGCTGAATTATTCAGCAGCTCGCCAATAAGGAGCAGTGCTAGAGAGGATAGGGCCTTTGGGTGGGCATTTCTAAGACAAATGACGCAGATGCTAACGTGCACTGCTCTCCAGTGGCACACACATTAGTGTCATGAAGCTACCTCATAAACATCCAGGAAAGAATAGAAGAGGAGTGATTTATGTAGACTTAAAAGACGAACTCAGCGACAGGAATTAACAGAAATTATACTAACATAACATGGATTCCTTCTTGTGCTGTCTCTGAGCTTCATGCTCTCCCTCGGCCTGGGGAGCAGGGAGGGCAGTGTCTGTGTGGCAGCTTTAAATAGGAATTAGCAGCATTTCATTGTGATAGTGATTGAGTATGGGTCCCAGGGGTGGGTCTGGTCATTGTTACGAGGCTTTGTAAATCTACAATAATCCTCCCAGTGCAGGCCAGAAGCACACACATACACACACATGAATACTGCACATACAATCATGCATATAAATATCCTATATTCTTCATGAATGCTTGTTATTTACGACCAGTGAGCTGTAACAAAAAAAAAAAAAATCATAAAAATTATTCTCTAAACACCTCTATTCAACCCACATAAATGCCTGGCATGGGCAGGGCAGCTAATGATTTTTAACTTCTGTACATCAATCACAAATCATATTCAGAGTTCTGTGTCCAAGGTTGTCTCCTGTGGTCAGAACATGATTAGAATACTTATGTTATCCAAAATCCTTATACTGACTATTGACCATGCTACTTTTCCTTAACATGTGGCCCTCACCCACTCAAATCCACCCACACAAGCACACAGTCACATAGTTGGCGAGAAAGTGAGAGTGCAGAACTAGCTCACCAGCTTGCTGACTCCTTGATGATCGCTAGCAAGCTTCCCACGGTCAGGGTTAACCTGTGTCTGCGCTTTACATATTTCCCAAATCAAGCACCAATTTGTGAACTTCAGTGAGCTCTGCACCAAAGATCACTGCTGAAGCCTGGTTGGTAAGCACTTCAGCCTTAACTGGAGAGGTGAGAGGAGGCAGCTGTATGATCCTTGTTCAGTACACACCAAAGAGGACATGCATTTCATTAGCAAACTCTACAAACAAATAGCACAAGGAAATAGACAGAAATGTAGAAGAATATAAAATGCAGTGTTTCCCTCTGAAATGTAATGAAGAAATGTGAAGCAGCAAAAAATGAATGGAAATACTCATCACAGAAGCTCCTCAATATTGAACTTGAAAAAGTACCGTTAAAGTAAATGTAGTTAGTTAGTTACATATCAGCGCTGATTAAAAAAATGCAACAATTATTTAAATATGTAAAGGACATAGTTTGTTAATCCAACATTTGACCTGTTATTTTGTTAGAATAGACCACAACAATTAATTCTAAAAAAAAAAAAAAAAAAAAAAAAAATTATTGCATTATAACTGAAAGTGAAATCAATTTCAAACATACATAAAAATGTATTGCATTACAGAGTCCTGTGTAATTTGACCCCAGTCATTTAAAGCACTATATAATGCATTTGATACAAATATATAAGAAAGGAATAAATCCAGTAGACATCTATTAGCATGCCGTGCTCTGAGACACACAGAGCCAGCACACGAGCCACCACTGAGAAATTGTATCTGCTGCTCTCTCAGGCATGCACTTTATATACTATTTTCATATTTAAGTGCACAGTGGGTAAAGGATTCTCTCTGGTGCACAGTAGGTGTTGTGGAAATAAATATTTTATACTAGAATCTAATTGCATTTTGTGGCCCTGAGCGCCCTACCAGACAATCTGCAATACTGCTCTAATGGCTATGCTCCTCAGTGTGTGTTGGAGGGCACGCACGCACACACACACACACACACAAATTGTACTTCTATCTTTGTGAGGACACCCATTGACATAATGTACTGCCTAGCCTCTTACTCTAACCTTAAATATCACAACTAAACTAACTGTTAGCTAAGCCCAATTCTAACCTGAACCCTAAAACCAAGTCTTGATCCTCAAATAGCCTTTTGACGATGTGTTGGAAAGTGACGGCGTCACAGTGTCCTCACTTTCCCAAAATGTCCTCACTCTGTAAGTGTAACTGGTCCTCGCACACACACCTTACAATCTGGTTTATGGACTCAGCATCTCTAACTCTCAAATATCTGTGTCTGCACATCATATAGGTTTATAGTTCATAGAGCAGTATGTGATTACATGCATGTATGCGGGTCTGTTTACATATTCAACAGAGGCAGAACATACTGAATCTCTGACAGAGTCTGTGAAGCATAGAATCATGTCACAGAGGACCGAGTGCACCCTTTCTGTTTCTGCTTATTGACCGGAATGGCCTTGTACATCCCACATGAGAAGGTTGTGAGGTTAAGCATATGCACATACAAAGACATACATACACAGGCGTGCTCTAATAACCTTACATAAGATCTATGGTTGATACAAAATGAGATTAGTGTGTTTGTATATACCATTCAGTTTCAAGAGTTACCACAAGCAAACAGACAAACACAGAGATAACTAAATCCTGTTTGGGCTACAGGCCACAGAGATTAAATATTGTCCTCCAATGATGGCCATATTGACAATTGACAGAGCCAGACCTGTATAATCTGAGAGAAAGGCCAAATCAATACCCACTACAGGATCCAGCACACTCAGATGAGGGTTTAACCCACTCAAACAGGAGCCTGGAAAAGCTCTGTCAACTCCAGAGGCCAGCTCCCAGACAAATCGCAAGCCCTTGGTTTTAATAAGGGAATCAAAATAATCGTCAGGGTACAGGCTGGCACTGACTTTGTTTTTTGTGTCTTTCAATATGGGCTGATGGATAGTGTAAAGAGTGGAGGCTGGACCAGCATCTCACTCAATACACAGAGAGACAGCAAACAAACAGATGATCACATAGTCAAACATCATTTTCTAAAGGTCGAGCTGTTAAAACAAAAGAACTCAAAACGTAAAAAAAAAAACCAAAAATGCAGCCCATAATGAGTCCATAGCTACTAAAGTGTGCTGTATCCCAACCTGTGTCCAAGCCTGCTGCAGGACTGCAGATGTCCACAGAAAACCCTTTAGGATTACCCAGGATGGCTGTATGTGTATCGGTGATTCACAGTCACAGGGTGGGCTCAGTGCAGTGCAGAACTCCGATATGATTTTCTGCTGGCACACAGCCAGCATTTACATATGAATAAATATCAGAAAAAAAATCAAATAAATAAAAGGACAGCAGGGAAAAATAATCCTGTTAAAGATCAAACAGCAGGCTCACTTTCCCCTCCTCCTGCTGTTCTCTCCTGCCTCAATTTTTCTCCCATTTATACTTCTATTCCTCAGCTCATCTGTGCTCTCACCTTTCTTTTTCCTCACTTTCCTCACCCATCTGTTAGCCTGCTTTACCCTCACTCTCAATATTAATTTCTAGTTCTCCTCATCCTCTTTCTCTCCATCTTTTCTCCCTCTTCCCCCATCCTCCATCTCCTTTTCCATGTCACAGGCAGCCATATCTTTAATCTTGCTCGTTCCCCTTTTTCCCCTGTCCAATGCTCCCTCAGCGCTCCCCCCTCCCTTCCACCCTCCCTCTCTCCTCTCCAGTGCAGAACTAAATGGAGATTAATGAAGGGAGGAAGATGTGTCTGTCATCCCGACAGTCTGATGCAGCCACAACCAGTAAAGTACTGGAGCTATTCAAAACACACCAGGGAAAGCTCTGCACTAATACTGCTCCAGCTGAGAAGAACTACAGATTAGCCCTCCACTTCTATTTAGATGATTTGTAAATACTAACCATTCCACTGAAGCACACATTCCTTTCCACAGTGATATGAAATATTTGGTATGTGGGCTTTCTCCTCTCTCACTCATTTTTATCCTATCATTGTAGGATATTCAGAGCACACCCCAGTGTCTCATTTCCTCCCTAAGTTTAAATCCTGACAACTGACGACCGCTCGCTGCTCACACGCCAGTCAGACAGCTCTGATAAGCCCCGCGGGAAATTGACTCGTATTTTAGAGATTCATCTCCCACATCACATCCTTCCACCACCCATCATGCCCTTGGTTAGAGGTCAAGCAGCTTTCACTAATCTCATATGCAAATTTGTGCATGGTACAGTGTGAACATGAGGGTGATGTATGAACCATGTCCATAATTCATGAACCATTACCAGCGACAAGTTACACTTACGTCTGAACACAAGTTTATACGCTTTCCTTCTAATTTAGCACGGACGGCTCAAATGCTCTGGACATTCCTGGTCATCCTCCCAACATGTGCTAACCTTTCTTGCTTTTCCATTTCTAAGACATCACCAAGCTGTCTTATTGAGATGATGTGGCACAGTGCATGTGTGTGCTTGAATGAAAGAGGGACAGCGCTCATCTCAAGACACTACACAAAAGGTTTCAATTAAAAGCAAACATTATGATGAAGATGAAACATTTACTCGCAAGGTAATTACAAACAATTAAAACCCATCCACAAACAGGCCTGTGTATGCCGCGCTTAACGCTACAATCAGCTGCTTATACCCACACATTTATCAAGGCTCACCTATCCAGTGTGGATTAGCAGCTGTTTATGTGTGCAAAATATTCATCTATCTATTGTGCTTCCTTCTCTCAGTCTGGCTGGATGGCGCTTTCAAGGCGCAGACATCTCCTCTGGAGTTTTTCTGTGGCAGTGTGCAAGGCAGTCAGGGGAACACAGCAGGGGAACCGGGCTCATGTGACTCTGCTGCTGGTGAGAAAGAGGCAGAAAACTGACAGGCTGGCTTACACCACTGGGACTGCAGTTAAGTCGACAGGAAGACTCCTGTGAAGCTACTGGAGACATGGTTTGAGGAACAGCAGCTCAATTACATGAAAGCATGTGCCCAGTTAAAACACATTCAAATTTCAGCATCTGTTTCTAAATTCACAACAAAACAAGAGCTTTATGAGGTGGACTGATATGACCTGAAATCAAAGACACAGATTCACTTAACAGTGCTATAATGCTCGGATACATAAGGCTGTGACCTGAGAAGCTACAGGAGGAGGTGATGCGATGAAGGGAAGACATTCATGGCAGAAAATGTTTTCCTGATCTTCCATCTGTAATTTAAAAATAAATGCTGGCATTCATGTGCTTTTAAACAGCTGTTCTCTCATTTCTAAGCTTTTTCCAACACTACTGTGTTTTCCCCAAGCTCCCTTTTCTTACTTGTCACATCAATAAATATGTAAATAATCCATGAAGTTTAAACCTTTGAAAGCCAGGTTCATGGAGGGACTGTGACTTTTATTTGCACCATTTCCTTATCTTCTCCTTATAACCTAATTACAACACGTAAGAATGTGCACTTATTTCATAATTTCCTCATAACTCTCCTATTCCTTTTTCTTCAAAATGTCAGAGCAAGACTTGACATCATTAATTGTCATGGAGTGATCTCTTCACGCTACATCCACCACCTCCTGTTCTTCTTTTCTCTACATGCCTTCATCCCTCATCCTAATCAGCCTGGGGGTAATGCCTGTGTCAGGTTTGCTCATCTGTGACACTTAACATGGCAACTGCTGGGACCCTGAATCCAACTCACATACACTACGCTCACATAAACTCATACAACCATATAACCGTTTGGTTGTCTGGAAATATGAGTATCTCAGGTTATTCAGCAATACCTTATATAACTGACAGTTCTTTTCATAACTCTCCTGACTGCAGTCGACCACAATAAGATGAGAAATTCAAGTCAATGGAAGTGATGAAATGTGGGAGTAATGAAGCAAAGGGCAGAACATCACACTCATAACATGGCAATGAACAAGTCTTGTGAATAGTTAAGGAAGCTTTGTTACAGCATACAGTAGTTTTACACATTATTCCTGTGAATTATTTTTAACACTTTACTCTTAACTTCATTACGATATCACTAGACAGCATAACTAGACATGTGCTTGGTGTAGGTTTACAGGAGTCTAGCAGAGTAAGCAACATTCTTACTTTTAGCTCTATGTGTTGGTATCCCCACTGCCCCAATGGGCTGGTGGAAAGGCCGCATTGAAGTGAATGTTTTTTTTTTTTTTTAAAACACAGGGCTGAAGTCAGCCTAAACCCTAAACCAACTCTGAGCACAGCCTTGCTATGTGCACACAGTCTCAGCTCTCAGTGGACGACTCTAATGGATACAGGTGCATTCTCTAATAAAATTGCTCAGATAAGGTGGCTAGACTGTGGATTACTTCAAAACCAGTCGGATCATTTAATTTCTCATGCTGCTTGCCCTGCTGGACTCCTCATATCTCAGCAATAAAGTTGATGAATACGCTGATAAGAATGACAGACAAAACTACAGAAGCGACATCACGTTGAAAAATAAAATTTATAGATTAAAATCTGGTCTCCTCACACAAATCATTGCTTCCTCAGAGAGAGCAGGTGGGAGGTTCAACGACAGTAGA
Source organism: Toxotes jaculatrix (assembly GCF_017976425.1). Classification (NCBI taxonomy): domain Eukaryota; kingdom Metazoa; phylum Chordata; class Actinopteri; family Toxotidae; genus Toxotes; species Toxotes jaculatrix. Next base: position 8,047,115 of record NC_054408.1, on the reverse strand, counting down.
GTGAAATTCATGCCTCCTGTAGCCTCGGTAACACTCTTATCACCACTGTCTGATTCCTAATCGAAGGATTAAACAAGGTAAGGCCTGATAGCATCACAGTCCAGATCTCAGTCTTCTGCATGGAAGAATAGGGATGGGAACTGATAAGATATTATTGATACCACTATTATCGATTCTGTCCGATTCTTTATCAGTACCCTTTATGATTCCTGATCAATTTTCTGAGTGGAAAAAAGTAGGTCTACACAGCATTTCAACGTCAACGCAACTGTTTAATTATCTCTGAGTCTCTGGGATAATGTTTCTACAGCATTTTTGACATTTTTGGCATACCTGGAACTAAGTACATGTTGCGTAGAAAGGTGTTTTAGCATATTGCTGGTGTTTCTGCCCTAAATTAAAATGACCATTTTACAGACATTACAACGAGCAGTGTGGTCATCTTTCTTGTAAGATTTACCAGACTGTCATGCTTTCGACCATGCAAGTAGAGGTAGTAGTAAGTAAGAATGCTGAGAGGAAGGCAGAGATGGCAGAAATGTTGCTCATTATGTCATTACTAAAGAAGAACTGTAACTCTGAGATAAACTAAGAGTCTGAGTGCTTTGGTGTACTAAATCATGAAGAGGCAGGGACAGCAAGTAAACACAGTCAAGGGGATGTTTTGTGATCACCAAAAATGCAAAATGTGTCCTACCATAAATTATGTGAAGCCTACAAACCTATCTTCCCATTCATCTTCACTTTAGTATTTACCTCAGCCTCTCCCTCTGTGTATAGTCATATTGCTCCCCCTCTACCATTTTTATGTATCATAATGTTGTAATATTCTTGCTCTATTTTCTCTTGGCATACACTTCCACGTCATTCATATGGTAATATTCTTATTTTCATTCCTTTTTGCCCTCCTCTTTACTTGCAGTGCTCACTTTCTCATCCACTGTTACTATGCCCCCCACTTCACCCCGCCAGCTCCCAACCCCCATCCTCTTTCTCTCGTCATCCCCTCCCCTTTTGATCTGTGAGGTGAATTATTCAATCTTACCCTGGCTTTTAATTCTCTTGATTGAGCCAATTACCTTCTGGCTGGATCAATGTGGGAAAGGTAATGATTTAAATGGCTGCCGCATAAAGCCACACAACCACTTCAACTGGTGCAAAAGGAAAAGGAAGATAGAGGGGGAAGAGGAGGAGGAGCAGGAACGAGCAAAGGAAGGTGATTTAACAGAGGGAGGAAAATGAATATCCTCTCTTTAACACAACCGTGCATGATTCAGCATGTACGTTTAAGTGCTTCATTTTGTGTCCCTGCCTCTACCTGCTGTATGCTACAATGTAAAACCATGCAGGAGAGGCACACTGTGTAAACCCAGTTTCCTCAGGGATTATCTAAAATGTATGGGCTCTGTTGAAACTGGGTCAGTCTGATCCTAAATGGTGCCATCGTAGCAGAAACACACTAAGTCAATATCCCTCAGTATACTACAGTCCCTCACCCGCTTGTCATCCTAACTCTCACATGCAACTCTAGTTCATGTAACATGTACAACCGCGAGTACACATACTTACATACTGTACATGTGCGCACACACACACACTTTTCCCCATCTTTGCAACTTGTCATCTACTGTTGAGTGAGCTGTCCCATCCTATTTGGCCTTCCTCCTTCATTCGCCTATCTATTATTGATGTAATGGAGCATTGTATCTAAATGCAGCTCAGCCTGTGACAAGCACTTCAGCCTGGAGGGAACCGGGGAAGCAGGCCAACGGTTCTGACCTCCTGCTGGGTTAGCTCTGGGGGCAAGTCAGTGAGGAGATGGATGAATGATTGGGCAGGTGGCTATCTTGGGCTTGGACTTGGCCTGACACACGTACCTGTGGCAAGATAATTGTCCTTGTTTGTATAATCTATGACCATTTTCAGACATGGAATATGTTAACACAATTGAAGTAATGTTTTTTTTAATAATTCAACAAAGGTGTTCATTATGTTGATTATAACATCTACAGACAAACACAACACCAGAGGGAGAAGTGTTGAAAAGTTACGACAAGAAGAAAGACTAGTGTTCTCAATTCTCTCAGAGGCTGCTTCAGTGATGGATTTTATAACTTATTTTGCCATTGAACCACATAGGACACAACCTGACTCTCACAGTGAACCCCCTGATAAACTTTATTATCAATATTATCATGTATTATAGAATTCCACTGCCTATTTAATAGTCTCAAGTCACTGCTCAAGCATAAAATGATAAAACTTATATTTGGTAACATGCTGTATGTATTATGATGGATATTCATAATTTCTACCACACCACCACATTTTTAACTTGCATGAATGCAAGTTAAAAATGCAGGAACGAAGACAGATGGTCTGATTACTGTAGTATACGTAATACAAAGCCTTTTTTTAAACCCCTTTTTTTCTGCACCGTGAGGGAGAAAAAAAAACTGTTCTATAGTCTGATCAAACACCAGAAGAATCTCTTCAACAACTCACTGCAATAAGTGACTGATACATTTATAGATTGCTCTAAATATGGAAAATGAGATGTTTAATTGCTCTCTGTGCATGTTTTACCTTGTGCTGTTGCAGCCTTTAAATTTTTGTGATGATTCAATTCAGAACTGCTGTCGCAGAAATGTGACTTTCTGACCTAACCTCGTGGCCATGGTGCTTATGTACACATGAGACAGAGATGTTATGTAAAGTTCAGTATTTTGGGAAATATACTGTAAAATGACTGTAAACTGTTTAGACTTTTGGTTTGGATTAAATAAACAAGATATAATACATTAATTAGCGAGCTTTAGAGGTGGTTGAAGATGGATTTTGTTGCCATTGGACAGAACCAGCCTAGCTGTTTACCCATTTGCGGACTCCAGTTCCATTATTTGCTATACAGACTTGAGAAAGGTATCTGATCAAAAATTCAGTTATCAGCTCTCCCATTGCTGCAGTTAAAAATCAACCATTACAGTAAAATACACATATGGACAGAAGATAGCAGGTCACTGTTCTTGTGAAGAGGCTGTCTGTAGTTTGAGTGCAGTAATAGCGTTACAAGTGTTTGAAAGAATTAGCAGTTAAGGCAAGAGAACTGTTATTAATTTCACAATGCAAATGGAAAGTGATTGACAGCAGTACTTAGTTAAGTGCTCCATGTCGTGTGTGTGCCCTGTCTTTCTGACACCTTTTTTGTATAGTGTTTCCTTCTCACTGGTAACTTATGAGGGCCGAAGTAAATCAAGTTTATTCAATATGTTTGCAGCTATAGGTTTGGGATTTGTTCCATCTCCAATTACTATTTTATTACTACTTTATCTCTCTTTTACTATCCAAAAGAGACAGAAGTAAACAGCACTATTATATACATATTATGTATGGAATGGCTTATAAAGCTCCTCATCTCTTCTACATAAGGTATGTTGGAAACTCCAACTGGAATCCTGTCCGTGTCCTGATCACACACTGACTAAAGTGCAGCACGTTCATGGGCCATTTGAAGTCCACAGTCCATCAGAGCCACTTAACTGAGGACGAGGAGGCCAACAGTAGATTTGGTTACCACAGCAACTAGAGACCAGTTCTGTCAGAGGGGTCAGCAGTGATCGGTTCCCTTTAAGAGAGATGATGTTGAAGAGGTAGTGGAGGCTCAGGATCAGCCAGAGTATAACTGCCTCTCTAAAGCCTTCATTCTCTATCTCTGTTGAAGAGGACTCCCATTTTTCTATCCAGGTATAAAATGGAATCTAGTTCACCTCTGCACCGTCTCTCCCTTATTTTTTCCCCCTCTCTTAGCGCAACTCTCTGTTTCTCATTGTCATAACTTAATTTCTTTACTTGAAATTTGAAATGCAAACCTTCACAAACAACAAAGTTTAGCTTTCACATCCAAACCATACTGAGGTTATCTGACCTGACAATAAATACTTCACTCTTCTGCATATGCTGTGCATTCTTGCTTCATGTCTCTCTCTCCTGCTAACATGAAAATAAATACTAACCTTGATTTTTCATGTGCTCATTCAATATCTGCATGGATATAACTAAGTAATGAAATATCTTCAGGATATGTATAGCATGTACAGATAAGCTGACCTTTTAATTAGTCCTGAACCAAGACTAAGATGTGTATGGGCGCAGCTTTCAGTATGTATGCTATGGAACAGCATGCCAGAAGAATTTTTAAGCTCAGCATTTGAATAATTACATAAACCATACCAAGTTAAAGTAGTTCTTATTTCCTTGCTAAGCACATTGCTCCACACTGAATCATAAATAGCTCCCATGCTGTTATTTTACTTCATTGGATTACCAGTGTTTGGTGATTAACAATGTTTTAAATGTTTTATTAGTTTGTTTCTTTTAAACATCATAATTTTTGTGTTTTATGTGTATCACCACTTGTTTCTGTGTTTTGTTTGTGTTCACAAATAATTACTTTTTGAAAATGCTTGGATCAAGTAATCTATGTCTCTGTTTTATTGCTTCACCTGTAATTACTTTAATTTGTTTTCTAATGTTGCAACTGGCTGCATTTCTTGTATGAAAGATGCTATATAAACAAAGGCTTGAAAGAGAGATTTTTTTTTGCATTACCAATTTGCTTTTCAAAATCCACTTAGCTAAGATGAACTGAATGGATGGAACAAATAACAAAGAATTAAACCAATTTCTCTGCAGCGATCATGAACAGGCACATCTGTGCCAAAGACCCCACCAGGTCCAGATGTAAAACTGCAAAGGGTGGTGTTTGAGAAGGACAGAGCTAAGATCGTTTGGAAGCTTTAAATACAGACAGATGTACAATTACTGGTAAATTCACAGGCAACGTACAAGGAACAGAGTGTGGCAGCCGAGGTAAAATGTAATGGTTCCAACTGACTGACCCTCCAAGAAAAAGAAATGCAACATTTTCAAGAAATATTAAGGACAGAATAAACTATAAAAATGTGTAAATAATCAGACAAGCGTTAGCAGAAGCACATGGTAATGTGCTGCAGTCCAGAGCTCCGAAATAATATCGAAGATCACTTTCCTACTGTCTTTAAATGCAGCACAGAGCACGGGATAACAGTGGAAGCAGCCATGAAGAACTTGAGATGGTAGCAGTAGGAGAGACACAGACTCCCCAGAAAACATGGCAGTGTTTCATTGTCTATGTTACACAAGAAACCCAGAATAACTAGAAGATGAAAGTCCCCTGTCAGGTTTATGTAAACGTTTATAGAGGAGCAATAGGAAGCATTCTGACTGGTCACACCTCTAAATGGTACGGCTCACAGAAAATATATATAAACTGCATATAAATGCATTCCATTATATAATCCTGTATTGTGTAACTGCAATGACGCTGAACCTTGAGCACCAGAAACACACAAACACACTTTCAAAGACCTCCTAAGCAGACCGACCTCTGTGACAAAAAGCTCTATCAACCCACACTTTCAACTGCATTTATTTCTTAACAACAAGCCAACTACAGTCACAGATGTATTCAGAGCATTCACTGCTAAGAAAACCGTTCACCGGAAGTGGACACAAGATGTAAAACACAACAGCAGGTGTTGTAGAACCAAGATATGAGAGGCCAGGATGAGGTGTACGTGTTTTTACACTTTAAACAACTTGTTCTTTGTATCCAAAGAGACTGTTGCCACTGTTCAGCTCAGCTCATCTAATTTTTTAATCAAAACTGTGCAGTGTAAACCTATTGTACATTTCAACCACAGTAATTAAATGACCTCGAATTCAAAATTCTTATCTAATCAGAAGTAGAGTGATTGGCTGATTAAACATTTAGTTGGTCAACGGAAAATAAATCAGCATTTGTCTTTATAATCAATTTATTTTTTTCTCATTTAAGCAAAAATGCCAAAAATGTGACTGTTCCAGCTTCTGAAATAAACAATTTGCCACTTTTTCTTGTCTTAACATTATAGTAAACTGAATACCTTTTTAAGTTCTGGCCAATTGGCTGATAAAATTCACACCAAACAATTAATGGAGGAAATAAATTGCAGATTAATAAATTATGAAAATAATCATTATTTGCAGTCCTAATTTGAATGTGTGTATTGTTGTACACTTATTAACATATTTATAATATAGTGCTACATTTATGGACCTGCCTGTAAGGTATCTAAAGTTTGAGAGTACATCACCCTAAAATACCTTTTCTTCCTTCATGTGCACAAATTCAATTGTTTTCTTTCATTAATTCAGGATCCTTCTCTCTTATGCATAATCCTGCTTTGTCTCCCACCCAATCTCTCATTTTTCTGTCCACTCTGCAACTTCAGGCAGTTCGCTCTTTTAGCATCCCTTTTCTCTACTCAGCATCCAATAATCCTGCAGCACGCATACCTTCCTACCTGCTTGCTTCCTATTTCCGCAATTTACCCCATTTCCCAGCTTGCCCCTTTCTGCCTCTCAGCTCCTGCCATTTGCCCTCAGATGGCATAATCCCTGTCATACTGTCACATTACAGGAGTTCAGGTGCTAATGGCTGCACTGCTAATCCAGCTGCCGGCAAGCCTGGACCAATGCCCATACCCGCTCTGCCCGGCTCCGAAACAGCTGTGCCTTGCCCAGTCATGCCAATGATGCACGGGGGATCACAGACACAAAGCAGGCAGGCTGGTTGTGGGAGGACTGGATGCTAAAATGGATATTACAGAGAAGGCAAGGGGCCTTGAGATATGGTAAGGACTGCAAGAAAAGAGATGTCCTGGACAGGAGAGAAGAGACACTGCATGTACTGACAAAGCTGAAGATACTGGCCAGAGGCGACAGGTCAGGAAAACAAACTTGAATGTCATTGTGCAAAGGCTTCCTAGGGTGTGATAAAATAGAAGTTGTGGGTGTGCCCTGAAATGACATTTGGAAGTTTAAACAAAGAAAACATGCTGAATGAGAGACAGAAAGAACAAGCCAAGGTCAGGATTCACTAGAGGGAAGCAGATACAAGCAGTACCTTATTGAGCTGTGGATGTGAATGAGCCTTGGCAGGCAATTATGGTCATTACTGTCTCTTACAATATTTGTGAAACAGAAATGTCCCATTCTGTGGGAGAGGCAGAGAATAGAATGTACTTAAGCTCCAGACCATTTGGTGTTTGCTGTGAAGCTGTCCCAACAGCAAGCCCATCCATCAGAGAAGGAAAATCAGTTTTCCTATAATCTAAGTATAACACTTATCAAAAATTTAAAATGAATTAAGACCCGCTTTTCTATAAAACATCTGCCCGAAAGCACCATCCCATTGGTGAAAAGCAGGCATTCAGCTACTTCACAATAATTCAGCTAATTTGGTTGAAACCATGGGTTCAATTATTTAAATCTATAGCACAAGAGCAGGGGATGGAGAGGGACACAGAAGTGGACAATACAGGGACCAGGGACATGAGGGCTCTTCTGGAAGGGGAGGTGTGCACCTGTGGAGAGGAGGTGTCCTTCACCCTTTCACCTTCAACATTACACTCCACTTTTCCACATATTCTCTCTCCCTCTCTTTCTCTCTCTCTCTCTCACACACACACACTCAATAATTAAGAGCTTTGGATGAGACTGACAAAAGCATCTACTCTGATAGTAACACATTTTGTGTGTGTGTTGTTTACTATTATACAGCTTCAGCTGTATGATAGATGGCAACAGCAGGAAAATATCTTGTTAATAGATGAGTATAGTACATCAAGATCAATTCAGGATGGCAGTGAGCTATGATACAAGCTGAACTGCTCTGTTAATTTGATTGGTGTGTGTTGGGGGAAAATCAAACCTAAAACAGGGATGGGCAAATCAAATTCTGAGATTGAATCATAATTATCAGATATCATTAGGAATAAAATCAGGAAGCAGAGGCTCGTAATCTCTTATTTTAAACATGGCCTGAGAGAAAACACCCAGACAACAGCCCCTGCATAAACACACAAACCCTCATTTCAATCTTTCTGTATGTACAGAGCGAGACCTTTGACCCCTATTCTCAAACAGAGCAGGGTTTGGAGAGTGGATGCACAGCCTGTGTACTCAGCTCTTATGCACACAATGGTTGTCTCCTGTGTGTGTGTTCATGCTGTTTACCTTTCATTAGACTAGGAGATGTGTCTATTACAGTGAATGCTCTCGAGTAGAGATATTCGTTTTCCATTGTAATTTACTCCTGACTGCCAAGATTAAAAATAAATAAATAAATATAAATATAAATATATATATACACACACACACACACACACACACACACACACATATACATATATATGTGTGTGTATGTATATATATATGTATATAACAGGATTCAAAAAGATGTCAGAATGAGAATGAGAAAAAGAATGTCAGTCCAGATTTACAGAAACAGTAGGATCATTTATTGCATGTCTAGAGGCGGGAACATATCACATATATTCCTGGCAAAGGAAAATTGTTTTAAGGGTAAACTATGTGGCAATTTGTTATAAAAGCTTGCATAAGACTGTATGTTTGTATTGTAAAAGAGGAAAAAAAAGCGAATCTTACAACAACCAGTAACTGAGCACATTATGTCCACTCTACATTCACCATTACACTAACAGCTCTTCATTACATCACTACACTACATACATTGCAAGGAGACAGCTGTATGTAGAAGCTGGCTAAAAGGAACAGTCTTTGATAAAACTAGCTTTGTGAAGTGCTCACTGAATCTCTGTTCCTTTTGAACATTTTTCTCCTTCTGTTGCTCCAAGTTCTCTCTGGACTGCTGAGAGGGGCCTGGGCTCATGGGTTACGAGTTCACCCAGCAAACAACAGCAACAGGAGTGAGAGAGAGATCGAGAGGGTTTCAAATAGAAAATTCCTGAGAACATTTAAATGAAAAGAACACTGAGGGAAGAAAAGGGGAAACTTGAGTTCTTTCCTGTTATTGTTCCGTCTTTATTCCTGGTTTGAAGAGAGTGTCTCAGGGTCACGAGTGGCTGGGAATGTGTGTTGAGAGGGTTGAAAGGGAGAAATGCTGTCCATGATTGGCTGAGATTCCCAGAGGAAAATCGGTGAGGCTTGAGGAAGCCTCTGAGGCTAATCTATCATTAGCATTCTAAAGGAACTATTGGGGCTTGTACAGAGAGACACACACACACACACACACACACATACATATGAACTCATACCAACATCAGCCTTATTGCCGCATTATGAATATTTTGCACAAAAACAAGCACAAACAAATGTGAATAAACATTATTCTAAAACAATGTTCACAAAAACAGGCATTTATATATGTCTCCCATTTAAACCCTGGGTGTAAGTACAGAAGCAGTACAGGTCAAGAACTTAAAATTCATTCAATCTAAAGCTGGAACTATTTTGATAATCGACTAAATTGTCATTTTATGAGATATTATGTCAAACTTTTGGTGGCTCCATCTTCTCAAATGTGAATGTTTGAAGCTTTTCCCTGTTTTACATTATAGCAAATTAAACATCTGAGTTGGTTGGGCAAAACAACACATCTGAACTGTGTTACATTGGACTGTGAGACTTGGATGGACATATTTCGCCATTTTTTGATCTTTAACAAACTAAACAATTGAGAAAAATAAAAGTTTGTAATACTGAAATGACATCATAAACTCTCTTAACAGAATATGTAAACAGAAAAAATAATATGTAGGAGGCAAGAGAAAAGGGCCAAAACGGAGATACCTTATTATGCACAAACACACAGGCTGACAAATACAAATAAACTAGTTCCCACTAGTCCATTGTATGGTAAACACAATGAGGTCTGTTCAAGTAATGAGGGAACCCAGAACTGTATTGATCACATGCAGTGGATCAGAGGACCTCTGTCAGTCCCTCGGAGCCCACTTTATACAGCCAAAGCACCCGACACAATCCCCTCTCATTTACCACTTTAGATCCCCCCCCCCCCCCTCCCTTCCCCTACCCCACCCCTCCTCTACCCCACCCCTCCTCTCTCACCCTTCCTGCCTCTGCATCACAACTTGTCCTTCTTGATCCATTTCAGAGATTCTCCATCCTTTTGCACTCTCACTTTTTCCCCATCTTTTGTTGCCTCATCTCCTCTTCTCTTTGCTTTCTCTTTCTCTCCGTTTCCATGTATCAACCTCCTTATTTATGTAAATCCATTTGCTGTGAGAATGAAGCTTGTCTAATGTCCTGAACACTGCTGGATTTTATGCCATTTCTTCCCGGTAACGGTAGAATAATGAAAATGTAAATAGCGTTAAGCTGGGTAGCTTAAGACAACCTCTTAATGAAGGCAGAGAGAGAGAGAAAGGGGAGAGAGCGACAGAGAGGGAGAGCATAGGCATTTTTAGCTTCAAAAGAGTCCCAACGTCACAGACAACAACATCACATACAGCAAGCCACTGAAGCATGTGTATGGGAACCAGTTAGGGAAGGGACATTATAGGAATACAAGATGTGTGGTAAGAACTGCCTTTGAATAAAGCCCGAAAGAAAATCCTTTCAAGTGACATTTAAACTGGTATGGTCCAAACACCATTCATGTTGTCTGTCTTTCTTGTTTGTTTCTTCAGGCTTTTCCTATGGTTGCCAGTCAATCTCCAGGGAACAATCCTGGGCTGTAATCTGAGGAGATGTTAATCAGGCTTTCGTTTTACCCCACTCTGACACGGCGGTCCATTAGAGGGATAACCCTAATATTTAGTAAGCAGCGATAATATCAATATTCCCTCTGCCTTGAACACTCACGTTGCTTTTTACACATGCACTTATCCAGGAGAGTGAGGGGGAGGTGGTTATGTAAGAGGGGATCCAGGATGGCTTCCCTTAAGCTCTGGATAGAAATTGAAAGAAAAGAGCAAAGGACATGAACGTGGAGTATGTGAACGGAGAAAAAGACACGAAATGGGGCAGAGGTGCGCAAAGGTGACCTCTCATGTGCTGCTGATGAAAAGATTGAGTCAGGCAAGGAAGAAGGGGAGGGGGGAGGGGAAAGGAAACAAGAATAAAACCAGAATAATTAGTGATTTGAAACAGTGATTAAAACAGGGAGAGTCAGGCAAAGGGAAACAATAGAGGCAGAGTAAAGAATTAAAATGCAAAATGCATTGAAGTGGAAGCAAGGTTTTGCTTTTGTTCCAGGAGTACTTTCTCAACATAGATAAGTGTTTGCCGTCACCTTTCTAAATGTCCCGTGCCTCTTTATAGATTGCGGATCTACACAGACCGCAAAACAGCATGTGTGTCCTTGCTACGCTGCTCAACCTTGGGATAACTCTGCATTAGCACATCAGGCTGTTAAGTCAATCCCAGAGCTACTCAGCCAACAGACCATTGGCTTGATCTTTGATTGTGAAAGCCTGGCAAGTTAATCCTGGAGCGTAGTAGGCCAATCAAGTTGTCAGGCCAGGCTCACCGTCAATAACACATTTAGGTCAAACACAAAGGAATGGAGGAGACTTTATCTTCTAAAGATACAGCTTCATCAAATAGGATATAAATAAACAGTCAAAGTATATATCTATACATATGAACAGAGTATAGTATGAGTAAAGTATGCCTTTAAATAGCTCCCTTTATTAAAAAAAAAAAAAGAAAAAACCAATATAGGATCTGGAATTTTGCTGGATAACTTGTTACAGATGCCTTTTTTATTGATCGCCATCTGAGCTCAGGCACTTGACAACCTGAAGCAGTAGAAAGGTTATTGTGCAGTCACCAGAACCACCCACATCTGCAGTGGCACAGAAAAATGAACTCCAAACAGAACAACTAGACAGGAGTAGAAGAAACGGCAGCGGCAGTGAAGGACAAGGAGGGTGCTGTGGCAACAAGGGGGGTGGAGAGAAAGCGAGAAATGCAGAAAAGGTAGAAAGAAATAAAGAGTGATGGAGAAAAACAGAGAAAGAGAGAGACTGAGAGGCAAACAGGGAAACAGCACTATTTACGGTAGATTAGTTGTTATGGTGATAAGCAGAAGGGAAAGGAAGGGATGTAGTTGTCAGGGTGATGGGGCTGCACTGGGCTACTAATGATATGTAAAAATAACTGTGCTTAGAATTCGCCCTACCTTTGGAAAAAAAAAAGCTAACACACATACACACACAAACATGCTCAGATGAATACACACAAAGACAAAGCAGTCTGTTGAAACAGGCTCCTCTCATTAGCATTTGGAGATGTACTCAGATTCCTCCCCCACAGTCTCAGCATGGAGCTCACTTTTTGTAAGTTTTTGCTTAATGAGGGATGGTAGCTAGATACACACAAACACTGGGGATGCATGTGTGAGTGTTAATTGCTATGTGTAACACTTGTACGTCTGCGCTTCTGAAGGTCTAACAACAGCAACTGAGAGCACATCACATCGACAGAAGGAGATGACAGCGGACTGCAGGTAATTGTAGTTTAAATGGCCTGAAGGGCTTTCTAGGTTGCTGGTCTTTGTAGTTTTTCTGCCTGTGGCATAACCTCTGGGTTTTCCAAAGACATCTGATGTAATCACTGTCAAAGAACAATCAAACACACCTCCATATGCCAAGTGCCAAAAATTAATAACTCTCATTCATGTCAATAAGCACACACACCGCATGCTGTGGTGGAATGTACCTAAGTACATTTACTCAAGAATTGTACAATTCGGAGGAGTCTGTACTTAAGATTTCACGCTACTGTGAATCTGAGCTGGGTGGCACAGTGGTGCAGTGGCTAGCACTGTTGCTTCACAGCAAGCGGGTTCAAGGTTCAAACCCTGGTCTGGGCTCTTCTGTGTGGATTTTCTCTGGCTTCTTCCCACAGTCCCAAAATCTCTGTGTGTTGGCCCTGTGATTGACTGGCGACCAGTCCAGGGTGTACCCTGCATCTTGCCCGTAGTCAGCTGGGATAGGCTGCAGGTCTCCCATGACCCTGACTGATCAAGTGGTATAGGAGATGAATGAATGAATCTGCACTTCACATTTTGAAGTCAAATGAAATTATTTTTTACTCTCACAGATAGAGTTACTAGTTACCTTACATTTACTCAAGTAAATTTTGGTGATGATACTTTAGTAGTCTTTAAAATGCAGGACTTGTAAAACAGTCTTTCCATGCTGTAGTCTTTGTCCTTTTATTTGAATAAAGACTCTGAATACTTCTTCCATGGCTGATTTGAGTCTGATTGACTGAGAAAAATACAAATAGGGAATTTAGGAAACTTGAAACCTGGCAGGAAAAACTCCACAGGAGTCACCACAGGAATCACATGTTCAGGCTAATCATTAAGCCTAAACACAACAGTCCCTTCTGGGTAATCAGATATCACAACACATCCTGTCGCTGTATCACAGCCATTTAATGTGGGCTAAATTGCCTTGATGTCTATAAAACCATCTAGTGGCACTTCTCCTCATTTACCAACATTTAATTACCTGACACTCTATTTCTGTAGTATATATAAACCCACTCACTTAAACGTACTCTCACACCATTACGACAGTGCACACGCAGAATATTACACAAGCATGAATGTTTCCTCAGCATAATTGCTTCATTATCAGTGAGGACCAGCAAATGTATTTCACACCACGTCCCTCTAATAATCTTTTCACTTTAGCCTCCTTCCTCCACACACCACACCCATGACACACAAACACACATGCAACATTACACATTCATTCATGTAATCTCCCTGAACATACATTAACTGGAGGGAGCAATATGCCAAGCTGTGATGGTCTTTAAATGGAAACAGTAAGAGGAAATTGAAGAGAAAGACTTGACGCATAAAATATACTCACTGTCGTGTGGTTTTCGCAAGTGTAAAGCTCCACTTGGTCCTTCACAAAATCATGTGTAAACATTTACACATATTTCATATTGTTTTGAAGAACCCTTGACTTCACTACACACGCACCGATGGCTTACAACGGAGGCACAAACCAGTAATATCACAATTCCAATCTTTGACAGATGATATAATCAACAATTTCTTTGTCCTTTACTTTAGGAAGAAAAATAATGAGGCAGTCAAATGTAATCCTATAAATCTGTGCATTATGGCTTGATTGCCTCTGTATGCTGGCCTATCCCAGAGCTCTGCAGCTGTTGTGAACCCGAGCAAAGAATTCAGGTTTCTTACGTATCTACACAATGCACCATCCAGGGGCAGTCTGGCTCTCCACAAGAAAGCCATTTAATCTCCAGTAGTCTGCATGTGATCAATCTCCCAGCACAGTGTTACTGCTGCACAGGCCATTCCTCATCATTTAGAGAGAGAGATATTGACCAAGCTAGGACAGCCTCTGTAGTACATTTGTGTGTTGTGAGCCAACTGCAAAGAATGAACAAAATAGTCCAGTGTGTAAAATATATCCTCTGTGTTTTTTCCCTCCTTTGTGTATTTATATATGTATCTGTATGTATGCATGTTTACTAAACGTGAACCTGTTTATATCAGAGGGGCAAAAACAGCAGTCTAAAAAAAATGTGTATACAGTTATACATGTTCACATGTATAACTGTATGTATGTTATACATGTGAATACTGTATGTCTCATCTTCCTGTGAGTTGGCTTGTTTCCCTATTGATGTCTTGTGGGCTGATGCGGGGAAACATAATCTCTACTTATTATCAATACATCCTTAGTTAGACATCCCTGCTTAGTGGCTCACATCAAGAAAACAGACACCAAGGACAAGCACAGCAATGTTAATGGGCTTCAAATGCAATTGGCCTAGCAAAAAGAGACACGAGACAGAGGCTGATGCTGATGCTACGCCTCAATGCATGGCATCATTTTAGATCTATCAAGTTAAAGGTTCAAGGTGATCAATCGTTTAACTTGAGACTAGCTGCCATCGTACATCAATGTGTACAGATGTCAATGTGGACAGCTGATCTGTCAATAAACTATTACACTCTTTTCCTCCACTAGAAATGGGAGGAATGAATGTTCAATACAAGAATCTAGGAAGCCTTGGGGGTATGAGACAGGCATGACAAGTAGAGACAAGGTCTCACTACATCTTATTTGTGTGTGTCATTTAGCCTATCTGCTTGACAGAGGAAATGTATAGACAGGCACATTTCAGTTTTCAAGTGTCAGATAAACTGCTGCAGTATGATTTGTGAAATGAAAAGAGAGCGCCTCGACAAATAAATTAACTGACTGACTGGCTGGATTTTGTGTTCCCGTCCTCACACTTATCGTGAGGTTATTCAGGCGTCAGCTCCACGGACTTCATCCCCCACACTGTCTTGGGGCCATGTCAGATTTACAGTTGTCCATGACAGGCTCTAATCAGGAATTTGGAGTGGGGACTTTGCAGAGTCATCTAGAATATGGGTTGTATCATTTTTTTATCCCTGCTCAGAGAAACAGCAAGAGGCCATGGCTAGGACATCACAAGTCACACAAGGAGAAAGTTTCAGTAAATAGACACACACACACACATCTCCTGCTAGGATCATTGGGTAGCTATGCTTTGCCAAATCAGAGTATGTAGACAGCAAGCTGACTCCAGAGGCTTTTGGGACATCACGCCACATTACACCAGCAGGCGCAGCTGGTAACATTCTGCAGCTCCAGAGTTTGTTTTTGGTTTTTTTAGTTGTTTTTTTTGAGCATGTGCATTAGAGGTTAATTTACATATATGTATATTTCTGCTGAATTATTTATTTATACAAATGCTCTTGATGTTAACAAACCTTGAAAACACTCCTAGGTAATACAGCTGTGCTAGTCCTATATGTATATAACAGTGTTAGTCTTTGTATCAAAAGACATGGAAACCAATTTCAGCTTTAAACAAGTTACCTGAACCTGTTAGCAGGTTCAGATTTTGTCTTTGGATTTTTTGCAGTAAGGGGATCCTTTTATTTACATTCTACCTTTAATGTACAGTCAGGAAGAACATTAAAGGAAGCTAATTCCTCTCAAGGGCTCTACATATTTACTGTAAGGTAGTGTCTCTACTGGGTTAAGTGTAAGACAGTGAGGCTCTCATTCTTGCATTTGAACTGAGTGCAGAATGTTGTTTTCCACTGCACCATGTTCACTCATCCCTGTAGGCTGTGTTTAAAAGCCATTATTCCAGCTAACAGACCAGTCAGCAGGCTTTGGATGTGTTTAGTGATGTGTATTGTCTGGCTCTCTCATGACATTTGGAGTGCATAAACGGACAAAGTGTTCATGCAGCATTTTATATTTTGTCTCTGTATGGGACAGTGGAGGCAGCAGAGGCTATGATGCTGCAGAGTCGCAGCTGTGAGCAATTCATAATCAGGGCTATTGTTTGTTTATGCCCTGGCAGTGAGTCTGGGGCAGAAGACAACACACAACACACACACACCCACACACACACACACACACGTTGGGCCCTGTGAACCATTCGCATCATGATACACTGAACTCAACCTTTGACCACGGGACACTGATTGATGGATGGGTCGTGCATGTCGCTACACAGTGCTCAACCTCTGCACATGGTGAGCCATCAAAAAAACCTGTGGAGCCTAAAACTGCATTACTGCATCACAGCTCCAATTTTACACAATTCTGAGGTGAGATGTCAGAAATGTGGGTGGTATAACTCTGTTAAAACTGTTCATAAGTGTGTAAGAATTTAGTTGGTGAGTTACCTGGTGTGCTTGCTAGTTGCGACTGCTGAGTTAATGTAGCTTGCTGGGTGGATTAGCTTTTCTACCTCCTATAATAACAAAATCTCAGCAATCTCATTCTGCCACTTTCTGATCTGACCAGGTCTATTAAGGAACGCAATGCTCCCTACATTCGGCTCAAAATTACACAAGTGACCCTTTTGGGTCACATGCAATTCTGTTGACAATGAAATTGCACACAGTGACAGAAACACTGGAGCTTATGGTGGGAATAAAGAGAGTGAGTTAGGGTCAAGCCTCCAGAAACAGCACTGGTTGTGTGCAAGTTGTAAAACTGGCCAGAATTGTTGGTCACTTAATGACTGGGGCTCAGAATGATCAATTGAAAAGAAACACTTGTGAAACAAATATCAAATATCTAAATATCTAATTAACAAATATCTTTTATGAGTGTCCAAACAATTATTGTATTGTATTGTCACAATTTATGCCATTAGTGTCATTAAAAAAATCTCAAAAAAGATTTTTTTCATGTCATTTAAATGAGCAAGGAGTCAGAGATGAGTTAGCTTTTTGCCGTACACATGTAGTGAACAGTTTTTACTGGAATACACGCATCCAGTGCTCTTAATACATCCATCGTTAAGGTTAAAGTTTACAGCACAGCTTATCCAGTCCCTCTGCCTTTTTACCTTTTTACCACCAAACCAGAGGCATGCCAAGGCCTGTGATTCTCGTATCTTTCTACCATAACAGTCTTTGGTGCGGTCATGCGCAAAAAGCCATATGGCCTGAGCACAAATCCATCAAGGCTGAATTAAAGGCTTTTACTGAAACAGTATCAGTTCCACAGTGCCTAGTGAAGCCCCATTCTTATGATACATCACAGTCCAACGAACGGCGTGTCATATTTTGATATCCCTGTTTAATGACCATCTGAATCGATCAGGATATCAGGATTTTTTGCCATTAGATATGAGCAAATGATACTCGAAAATTCTCTGTGTCACTAGTCTCCAAGAATGTACTTCTTTATCCTGCAAAGCTGAAAATATCCTTTCAGGTTATTCAAGTTCCCACTTCTCAAAGCCTGGTGGACCAGGTCCTGAGTCCCCTTTCAAGCAAATGTTGTGCTCTCTCTGGATAAGACAGTCAGAACCCAACACAAAACGTGTGCAGTTGGGCAGGGGGTATTGCTTAAGATGAAAGTATGTGTGTTTGAGAAGACTGAGGGGAAGGTTTTCTGCTCAAGGCCTGGATCTAAAGAGGAGATGTGGTTTATTCGGTTGACCGGCTGCTGTTGCCACTTCATCTCAAACTTCCCACAGTGATGATTTCTCAACTGATCTCTGCTGAAACTCTGATCCAGTCCAATGGACAGAGCAGTGCCAACAGATGTTTGAAAAAAATCTGCAGAGAAACATGTCTAATTTTGCTTTTTATTCCTGTTTCCAGTCATGCCCAAGACATATACACTCAACAGGGAGCTGGACATTATTCCAAGGACAGAATAGGAAAATAGCAATAACAAATCAACAGCATTTTCAGCAGTTCTGGGTGTACAAGATGTAAAACTATGTTTGTCATCTGTCAATCCATAGTTTGTTTTTCACTCAGTAGATTAACTGTTTAGATAATAACATTACTGATGTACATGTGAAGAAATCTAATCAAGCAAAGAAGTCACTGACTGATTAGAGCTGTCAGATTGACTTTCTCTCGATCTAACCCATTTACTCTTTCAGCACTACATATAATACTTTTGACAATCTATATTATTTCTTGATCCCCCCCATCTCTTGTTCTAAACAATATTTGACACTGCAATGTGTCTGTTGTGGTGTGCAGATCACCTTTTTTTTTTTTTTTGCCTGAACCCATATGTAACGTTTCTCACTGGGGCTTACAGTCTACTGCAAACTGGTACTTGGGTTTGCAAGCAGACTGAGAAACCAGTTAAAGAGTCCCTGTCCTGTCTGATTAAAGGCTGGGTCTTTATGGGTTGATCTCCAACAGAGAGGTTGGAATGGGCCTGCTCAGGCTTGATTGGGCCGAGCTGGACCAAGAAGGAGACAATTGGAATCTGATGGATGGACCTTGACAGCTTGTCTCTGTCAGAGACCAGCTAAGAGTCCCTGGGAGTGAATCTCACGCAGTGTCAGTATGGCCTTGGTCAGTCCAGTGCACAATCACACAGAGGTGAGAAGACATATTGAGAAAAGCGCCTAGAGTTAAAACCATCATTTGCAGCAGCAGAGCACACACACTCCAAGATGTGGGTCAAACTTGACCTGTAAATGAACAGAGTGCACACACAACAACAATGACAAACAAACAACAACAATCTACCACAACTGATACCCAATTCTGCAGAGCTTGACTGGTCATTAAAACCGTGAGTAGTGCGAAGTGTGGTGCAAAGAATGAGGGAATAAGAGACACATGCAGCCTCCACACCTCTGGGAAACTCATTAGTCCGGGTAATACAGGCCCAAGCAGGCTCCACATTGAATAATTATAGGATTTCGGAGTGCTACAAACTCTGGGAATGCCGTCTGGACACTGGGAGGGAAAATCAATTGAATAGCTGCTTTATCCAGTGTCTCCTGGGGGCTAATCAAGCCCTCATAGCTGATCCCTCAACCATAACTATTCAAGGTTGTGGATTCAAATTCCCAGCCCTTCCTGCAATCCAACAGAAAGAATAGAGAATTCTCATCTGATACCAAATGCCCCACAAACAATGCATTACAGCAGTGATCCAAACAAAGGTCTCTTTCTTTCTCTCAAACTTTCTCTTCCTCCCACTTCATTGTATTCAAATATCTGGTTCAGACTCAACAATAATAACAACCTCCTATCAATGACTTTGACACAGGTCAATGTTAGACGCCAGAGGTGGTCATTTGAAGTTAATTTAATAGCAGCCATGAGAGTCCAGCTGCTCCATCTCTTTTATCTCTAGCACATGAAGACAAACGTCCCAAACCTTTGAACCAGAAAACAATCACGCACCAGGGACTTTATCAGCCAATCAATCTTCTTTACTACTACATTTCATGTTTAACTCAGACACCTTACCTTCATCCTGTTTAATTTGCCAGAAGCTAGTACAGGGGAGAAGAGTAAAGTGGGCAGAAAAAATCTTTTAAATTATTATTTTGTGAATGTGTTTGGGCAACATCATTTATTGAAGTTAAAAAAAAAAAAGTATAAGTAAAAATACTGAAATCACAACACCTGCAGTGTCCACACTGACAGATGGCTGTGTACATTTAGAGAAACAGATGTGACAAATACAGTATTTTACTCAAGGTATTTAAAAACTAATTGAAACTTCAAGTTCAAGCAAACAACTTAATTGAAATTAGAATTTCAAGATGCCACATATTGCTCAATTTTTCCATGGTTTTGTTTTTTCAAACACACATTAAAAATGAAAAATGAGAAAAAAAACACCATTTATATATTTAGTTTGCTTGGCACTGTTCACTGCTTTAATTAGTTGGTGTGTTGAATATGTGTAAATTTGGCCCGATATGTACAACAGCACTGTATAAACACATGCAAGAGAGTGAGAGAGAGAGAGAAAGAGAAAGTGACAGTATCCATGTCCCAGATTACAAGCTCATCTGATTTTGCACGTGCCTCCATTTATAATCTTTCAGGTAGACAGAAGACAGAGGAGCCTTTCAAAGTGGTATTAAACAGCCAAACTGCCCAGTGACACTGCATCACCTCTGACCCCACAGTTGGGGGGTAATATTGACTTTACTGCTATCGATATTTGACTGAAAGACCCAGAGGACCCACTTGATTGGTCTGATGTGCTGTTCTAGCTCTGATCTATATGGAAATCCTCCACAGACCAAGCGTATAACCACTCAGGCACTCACTTACATACATTTGCACACACATTCAAAGTCCTGCTTAAACCATGACACATTTCTGATTATACAAATACCTACTGACTGAGACACACATATGCAGTCATATGCATTAGGTATGAAGACAGCACAATAGCTGAACAGAAATCAGATTAGTCTCTCCTTGTGTTATTGTATTCTATTACCAAAAGGAAGAAAGCTAAAGATAGATAAATGACCAACATCATATACAGTAATTTAGTTGACAATAATGGATATTGTATATTTCATTGATTTTTAAAATGGTGTGGATCTGATCAAAGGATCTGATGAAAACACATACAAAGCTGATTTCAATGACGTGAGTTCAGCCTTGTATCTAACCTTTTAGTTTAACCAGTCATTGTTATTATTACCACTTAAGTAGTACTGTTGTCTTAAACAATTTATTATAGTGTATCATGTGCCAATGTCCATAAAATCGCCTATGTTTTCTATGGTCTTTTAAGGACACAGCAACTTTAAATGTTGTGCATGCCCAGACACCTGGGAGATTTAAAGTCATAGCTGTAAAGTACAACAAATCCTCTTACCCAGTCTTATTAGCAGTTGGACACTGAATGAATCGAGCTCTGACCTGGACTAGTAACGCAGTACGTTTCTGTCCACTGAACATTTCTGTGTTAAACTAAAGAAACTGTGGCAACAGTACTTAAAGGGGATGAGAGATGCAAAAGGCAAAAGTTAGGGAGAAGAGAAAGAAAAGGTCCCACGTTTGAAGAGCTGGACCTAATCCTTGGGACAAGACCAACAGTTTCTCCAGTGGACCTTGTCCAATCCTATGACAATAACATTTCCTCAGAGACTACATCCTTGAATCCTGCTAGTGTTACCAGTTACTCTGGAGATTTGTAGCTAGATGGTGAGTGTACATTTCGAGTACAGAGGTTGACGTCCACAATTTGAATTAGCCATGCACAAGTGCTTCATTATCTCAGTAAATGCAGCAGTAAGGGTGGTTATGGCATGACTGCAGCTAACCTGTAAGGGAATAATAAACTGTTTTAGTGCCACAGTACTATAGTTATGACCACAGGTTAGGGACAACACTCAGTACAAATGTTCCATGTTTATATAACACTATTTTAATTTATTTGATAGTGCTAAACATTTTCTAATTATATATGTTTTATACATTCACACAATAAGATTATTTTCATCGATTACTGAATTCTTTGCTACATTTTGTAAGCTCTTACTTACCATAGGCCTGAACATTTACTTGTACTGAAGGTTTGGTTTTGTAATAGGCAATTAATATATTTATTAACGGTGCCATTTTATTGTTCAGAGAACTGTTACCAATTATCTGTACAGGGGAACTTCCAACAACACACCTAATTATAAAGAAGCAAACAAGCCAACCACTACAGCTCAGAGCACATCCCCTGATAAAGAGGCCATTGATGCTCCACAGAATACAAACAGTAAGGGTCATTAAAGGGCAGAATGAAGGAGTCAGTGAAAGGCTGGCCATTCCTGGGGCTCAAGCAAAGAAGCACAAGCCCAAAACTAGTTTAGTGGCTTGTGGGCTACAGGCTTACAAAGCTCAGCAGAAAAGGCAGCTAGAGGAAATGTATGAAGCCGAGCAGAAACATCAAAAACAGCAAAGTGAAGCCTTTGACAGACTGTTGAGGGCACAGTAGGAGGCAGAGGAAAGAAGACTCCAGTCTATGCCCAGCAACAAGCAAACCATCAGATGTTTCCCCATGTTATGGGCGCAGTTCTCACTGCTTTGTGTCCTGGTCAACAACAGCACACACAATTACCACACTGGATTCATGCAGCTCCACTGTGGTCAACCACTACGAGTGCAAGGTCTATGGATCATTCACCTGTACCATAGCGGACCATGTCCCCTATGGCCCATGGAATGATTTCTGCAACAACTAAGCAGCTAAGCCATCCACCCACACCAAAGGTGAAGTGGCTTCGAAACCAGCTAATGGCTTGAGTGGCAACCCATCACTGTCATCTATATTACACACTAACACAAACCAATAAGTGTTTGTAAAGAACTGGACACTTGTGAATAATTGGACCAGTACAACCAGTGGTAAGGCTGCATCTGTAAAACCAAACATGGAATTGCCATTCAGTGGATGTGTGACACAGTTTTTTTTCTGTTAACTGTACATCCACTAAACAATGATCTTAATGTTACTAATAGCAGTTTTTGATCAAATTTAATAGGTGCACGTTTACTGTTGGTACATGTGCACTCAAATATGGATTTGTATCACTGTAGTAAATGAAAGACTGTGCCATTGTTTCACTGTATTATGTTTTGCATGGCAAGCTATATCCCTGAAAATTAGGCACACAGTGCATTTCTGATTTCTCCCAACAGCAAACAATTTTCTCTGCTGTCCAGTTCATCAGCTTCCTCTTCATCATCATCTCCCTTGTTGAACTGTTCAATTTGATCCTCAGAAAAGTCATGCGATGCACAGCAGGTAGAGATAATACATCAGACAAGGGTAATGTCTGCCTCATTTTGTTTAAGAACTCCATCGCCTTCTGAGGTGCCCAAAGCCCCTCTCCACAGTCAGCCAATAATTAAAGTTGAGCTCTGCAAGCATTGCCCGTCTGGGTTCTGAAAATGGCTTCATAAGCCAGAGGAGTAATGGACATGCTAAATCACCATGAATGACCAGCAGCACATTTACTCCCTCAGTACATAATTGTTGTCCTGGTCTCAATCATGTCAAGATAAAAGAGCAAAAACATGAGCATCACAGAATTTGCCAGTTTGTCCAACATTTATATCCGAAAACATAAACGTTACTGTCGACCACACACCTTGTAAAATGACTGAATTCTGTCCCCTTATGATTGTAATTGTCTGCTGGGGCATTGGATGGAGCTTTGATGTTAATGTGTGTCTCATCAATGGCACAAGCAATTTGTGGGAATCTCCACTTGTCACGAAACCTACTGCCATTGTTCTCAGCTCAGCCGCAGAGGATCCTTTGATGTCGCAGGGTTTCATGATTTCATTTATTGCTTTATAACAACTTCCTCCGTCAATGTGACGCATAATCCACACACGATGACCAGCTATTCAGTTACCAACTAGCCCTCAAGTGGATTCAAAAGGGACATCCAAAAACAACAAAAAGAATCAGCTAATCCTGTCTCATAAATTATACCCCGTATTAGCACTCAGTCATCTGAAGGCTGCACCTCTTTGCAAAGTGTGAAACGGTCTAGTATTTTTGAGATGTTTCCTCTAAGTGCATTCAAATTTGACATGTAACTGGCATAGATTTTCTTTATATGTTCTCCAGATGATACCATAGTTATGAACAGATGCCATTTGTGCTGCTGCCCTCATTAGCATTTTTTCTTTTACAGAAATATGCATTAACCTAGAACACAGAGATGCAATGCCAATTTTTAGTGTGACCAGGTTCCTCCTTAACCTCCTAACCTCCTTAACCTCTTAAAGCTGTGTTAGTATATTTTCAAGTTGCTGGTGTTGTATGTTTTTTCCCCCACTTTAGTAGGTGTATGGGTAAGTGTGTCTGTATTCTGCGTCAGTGACCATCTTTGCTGTCTGAAGCACATTATTCATTTGATAAGTTGCCCCTCTGCTCTTTGCGTGTCTGTGTCCGTCTAGTAAGTTTGCATTCTTCAATGTAAAACCTTTAGCTAAAGGTCAGTCTTTAAATCTTGAGACATGTCCATTCACGTCTCTAGTACAAAAACACCCAGACACACTGAAAGACAAACATCCCAGCATGTAAGGAGCACATACAAACACGCACACATAAATACGCATGTGCACACAAGCACACAGAAATGCACATTACTGTTTGCAAACAATGAATTTTCAAAAGAATTCGTCTTATGATCCAAAGACCAAAATTATTTTACTTGCCAAGTGAGATTTTTTAAATAGTCTCTGTACATTTCATGTACCTGTGAATACTGACTGTATAAAATAGCAATATATATGACCTATTTATTCCCTGTAATGGCAGTTTGTCTTCACACTGTTTGAACTGCCTGCTTGAATCCTTCTGTATTCCTGTCATGAAAAGTTTCTACCTTCAATCTTTTTGCTCTCCATTTTCTCTTTTGACCTTTGCATTTGTTCACAATTGATGTTCAATTTGCTGGCATTTAGAGCCAAAATGAGTTTCACATTAACCCTTGGTGACCCAGTCACTGAGAAACTGGATCATTTAGTAGCTGTCACTCTCTCTAGATTGAGGTAGGTCTAGCTAATTCTAAGAAGTACACTGTTTATCTTTTCATTAATTGAAATTCTCTTCACCTAAGATGCAGACAGTGCATTGCACTTACAGCTAAATTGCTCAACAGTGCTCCTATTTTCTGTGTGAGTCATTTCCACACAGAAGTGAGGAGGGCACCATTTTTTGCAATTACCTGTCCATCATCTTTTTCAAATGAAGTTTTTAAAGCACGTACTGTAATACCAGTGTCTTCCAGTAGCACCTGAGGCCTTCAGAATCTCAGAGTGAAGCTGTACAATGTAGGCAATAAACAATAATTACAGATTTTTCACCAGATAAACACAATCCACTGGTAACAATAACAACAACATAAGTTCTGGGCTATTAACATTTAGTACCAACAGAAGTCCACAAAACAAACGCACAAAAACAATTACAGTGCGTCAGTAAAATTCACCAGAAGTCAACAAATGACATCAACAATGGCGCCAGCCATTAATGGTTGGCCACTACCAAAGTCTGAAGAGGAAACACTAAAACACACAGACACATGCGTGAAAAAGAGCCACTGACATACATTAACATAGAGGGGATACATGTACTGGCTTCAGACTGGAAGCCACACAAGAGGTGGGAGGATGCAGTGCATTAAATACCTGAGCCCCTCTTCGAGACCACCTTCACACTCTTGCACAGCGTGATGTACAGCAGGATCAGCAGAGGGCTGGGAGGTCTCATCTTCCCCCCGTCCTCACAGCCTGAAAAGATAAAAAGAGAAGGAAGGAGAGGAACAATGGTGGGAGAGAAAGAGGAAAAGAGTCATCAGTCACTGCTTGTACATGAGCTCAAAAGCCTCCTTGTTTCTACTAGACATGAGTAAGTGTAAAGCCCAAACACTACAGCAAGCAAGCACGCACACTACTGTACAAACATTTGCAAGCCAACATACACACACACACATACTTGGACAATCACATCAACATGCCCAGTTTCCACATTCCCCTGGGGGGTCTTTCTTGTAATGATTTTCTCTCATGATTGCAATTGAGACGAGTTATCATAGCAGGGATATATTTCATGAGAAACCATTCCCTAAGATGCTGACAAATCAATAAAGAAATAATTACATGTGTAAGAAACACCACTTTTAATCGCTAGCTTCATTAAAAAAAGGGGAGACCTTGAAGGGAATTTCAAATTATCACCTTGTGACTAGCAGAGATGTGGCAAATATCCCACCCATATCCCTTATCGACTCATATATCAAATTAATTGATGGAGGTGACTCATTCTCTACTCCTCATCTTCCCCAGTAAATGACATAATCTAACATGTAGTAATTACCCTCTAATACCCAGCTCCTGAAATAGAGCCAGTGCTGCTGTAAAAACTGTTAAAAAAATCAGTACTCAATAAAACAATTACAATCCTTGATCAAAATACTCAAAGGAACAGTTTACATCTAACTGTATTACATTTTACTTTACAGACAAAACAAGAAACAAATAAAAACAAGAGAAAGTGCATAAGTTTAATGTTTGTCATGTTAAAGGAAAAGTTCAGTATTTTGGGAAATATGCTTGTTAACTTGCCAAGGGTCGGATGAAAAGACCAGTTTCACCTCCAGGTAAGTATGATGCTACCGCCAGCAGCTATGTAAGCTTAGCTTAAAGTGGCATTGTGGAAGAACTGTCAAAACTCACGCTCCAAGCAAATAGGGTATAGAAAGTTTGGGTAGACAGACCTTAAAGAGCCAAGGAAATGCACTCTTTGATATAACAGTAAAACTGTTGTCTGATGTCTTCACGTTCTGTTAATTTTTAAATGTTTTAAACTAAAATATTTACCTATTCCACCTTAAAATAAGACTGGAAATGGGGGCTAGCCTGGCTCTCTCCAAATGTAACTTAATCCACCTAACAGCACCTCTAAAGCTCACAAACTGATATCACTATTTCTTGGTCAGTACCAGTAATTTCTTGTAGTCTCCACTGGTTGGTCAGTTGTAGCAGAGATCCACTGCCTTGAAATAAAGGAGATACAACCAAACTCTCAGTCTACTAAAGCTGCCAGTTTGGGTAGTTGTATGTCTCAGAGGTACCAGGCAAACAAAAGCAAAAGGTAACGGGGGGGAGACAAGCAGATTCACCAGTCAGATCTATGTTTCTGTCAGTCTAACTATACAAAAAACAGAGGAACACAACACAGGGCAAATTAACCCAATGAACCAGAAAGAAGAAGACAGGACCCTGGCCTTCGGAGGCAGAAACTAAGAGAGCCAGAGCCAAGAGGGACCCTGGAGTCTGCGGCAAGTCACGTGCACTCCAGATTAGCATAGCTAATGAAAGGAGCCTCTCTCAGTGTGTTTACACGACACTCGCGAGGCCTGCTCTGAAAAGAAGCCTTTCTCTCCTCTTCGATCACATTTTACTAGGGAACAGCATCCAGTCGATAAACACTGCTCTGCCAATAACATTCTGGCAAATGCCACAGCTGAAGGATTGGCGCCTCTTTGTTTGGCTAAAAGGCATTTTAAAACACTTGCCGATAATCTGGTCGGTTCTAAATGTGCGTTTTTAGCTGCAGCTGTAACCTCACGGTCAGTTTATGGCATTGTGCACACACAAATCACCAACCAGAAACACTCTCAACAGTCCAAATCCTTTAGAGGTCAAGACAGACTTTTGGAGTCCTCAATCTTAATGTCCATATCCCTCTTTAAGCATAAACACATCCCACGACTTGCTGCAATGCTGTCCCAGAAATTTAACAAGACAAGCGTAATGGGGGGGGGGCTCGCAGCTACCAAATACACAGTGACAGGAGGAAAAAATTGAAAAGTAAAAAAATAGAGGAATTTCACTGAAACCACACACACACACAACCAAAAGAAAGTGAAAGATAAAGAGAAACAGAAAGATATCACATTTTTGGCAGCATGATACTTAGTTTTCCATAGAAACTCACTAAAAAACAGTTGTGGGCAACATTATTTCCTGCTTTTTCTTGCAATTCCTGAACCATCATACAGCCCTCCTTCTGCACCTGTCTAACTGGCTAACAATTTTCTAGTTATCTCTATTTCTCTTGGTTCAAGATAGCGATGTGCAAAATTATGCTCAATCATGCCACTTAAATAAAATGTACTAAAGTACAGTATTAAACCAGTATTAAAGCAAATTAAAACACTAAAAATACTACTAAAAGCAAATGAAAATAATCTGTCAGTGGAGACAGCCTTTCAAAGATGTGTTGGTTTTACGTGTGAAACTAATGGCAATAATATATTACAGATCACTCAATGAGGATACATTTTTCACTTTGGTAGTTTAGGACACGTAGCGCACTGTGTAACCACAACATCCCTGGTTCGATTCTGTCCAGGGACCTTTGTTCCATGTTTCCCCACTCTGTATTTCCTGACACTGAGAGCTGAGCCCCCCAACAATCCCCCCCCCCCCCCCCCCCCCCAAAGCCTGTCCCCAACCACCCCCTGTCACAGCCTGATTCCGTACAACAATGTCAGCGACCCTCCTCTGTGTCCCGATCATGTCACACCTTCACAAGCTCAGTGGGCTTTGGGTCCTGCCAGCCATGACATCACCAGCCTGCCATCCACACTCACAGAGCGGCATTGTGCGTCTCACACGGCCCCCACAAACACCCAACACACCTCGCTCGTCTCCCCTCACCTCACCTCCCCCTCCACTCCCCCTCCATTCCCTGCATTCTAACCACAAAGAAGCTACAACTGCGACACAAAAGAGCACAAAAAAAGCAACTTCTAAGAGTTAAAACCAGAATGGCGAACAGGTCAGACTGACTTCTAAGTATGCTCTTCGGAACATACTGCTAATGGACAGATTGGACAAACGTCTAGACTCAGTAATGCAGGCTTTTAAATTGCTTTGGTTTAGTTTCTGTAAAACACGTAGCTAAGAACTGAGACTGCAGTGAGTAAGTAGAGAGTCAAGCCTTTTTATTTATTTACTTTAATAAAAAAACAAACAAAAAAACACTACATCACTCCACTTTCTCCACGTTTAGGTTCTTTCATCTGTCATGCTCAGAGAGCGCACACACTGTGTTTGAATAATATACCAGTCACCTTTAAGGTTCATTCCCCCAAAAGACCAGAAAGCCAAAGTCTAGTAAGTTTATTTAAACTACACAAGATAAATTTCCATTGGTATAATTAACTTATCTGACACTTGTACTGCCTTGTCTGAAGGTATCTGAACACAACCAAGAACTTTTATTGTTTCCAGGGCAACGTGGAAAAAAAAACTGTGATGCTGAGCAGCCGCGGCACAATGAAATTATCTTCCCACAATTTCTAAAAGCAAATTCAAACTGACTGACCTGAAAAAAAGATGGGTGACGTTAAGAAATTTAAAGAGTACTATACAGAAGGAAAAAGTAGTGTATACATTCTAACTGTAATATTGCATTTTAGCTTTGCTCGTGTGATTAACTACTGCCAAGCTTTTTCTCTGAGGCGCCAGGAGCAGGTGTGTCTGAGGAGGCGCACACAGAGGCATGGCATGATATCCACGCTTCAGCGATGCATGAAGCATACACACATCATCACACACAGTAGCAGACATGCCATTTGCCTGCTGCTTTTTACCAGAAAATGAGGGGCATGGCCCAGAACTTCCTGCTGACTCGCACTGACAAAGGAGCAGAGGAATTCACTGTCTGTTGCCATTGTTATGGGACTGTGTCTCCCAGGATAGCTGTATCTCTTCCCATCTTCCCCTAATGTTTCCCAAATTCAATTACCACCTCACACTATTTGTTTGCTAGAAACACTCCCTCTGCTGTGTACATGTGGTGTATGTACATGTGTGTGTGCGCGCATTGGTCTCTAGGTTCGTTATTTATATTCCAATTTTTTTATCTCTTGAAACTGCACAGGACACACAGATTCACAAATAACAAGTAGAACCTAAAACCGAAAACAATGGTGTGCCGGCTCTGATGCTGTTGCTATAGTATGCAGTTGTGCCACCTTAAAACTGAGAAAGAAAGCTCCGCCATCTTGGCATATCAAGCTGTGGTTGATTGATCGTGTTATTTAGGGATTTAATCCACTTTGAAGGCTGCCTATGCTGTGGTCTTAGGTAAAGCATATTTTCATAGCATTTTTTAGAAATGGCGCTGTGCCCAACAGGACCAGAGATGCCGAATTCATCTGAAACATCTCACAGTTTCCTTGGAATCATGATACTTGTTGACTTCCTTTTGTTTCAAAGTAAACACGATGCCAGTAAGTGTTTTTACAGCATTACATGTGTAATTCTATTTTTCTAATCTAGACTAATTTAAAAAATAAAACTGCCTCATTTATTCACACGCTGTCGAGCAGATTAAAAAAAAAAGCATATTTAAATGTCTTTGCAGGGACAAATAAACGTCTGGGCTGTTCATTTATCAAAGGATAAGGTTTGTTAAGACAAGAGCTTAATGAGAGGACATGAGGGACTGTATCTAAGCTGTCTCTGCTGAGTGCAAGGAGGATGATATAGTTATAGTAAGGTCACAGAGCTAGGCGAGAGTATACCACCCTATTTACATAGAAGGAATTTAACTCACACATGCACATTACAAGACCAGTAGTGGTTTTTGATCAATATTGCATGAGTAATAACTGCTGAATATTAAATGAGAATTCGGCAGGTGGAAATCTCTTCAGCTAAATTCAGATTATAGCCCTAGTGTCATGAGATCAGAATATTTATATACGATGTGTGTATACCATCCTCCACCCGATGAAATAATACATTATTTATATGCCCGAGAAGCCAGTGAATGTAAAGAGTAACCTTTGAAGCCATCCTCTGAGAGCCAGAAACTGACTTGTGCAGAGTCAAACACTGTAATTAGAGAGACAGAATTGTTCAAAAGTGAAAGTTTGTCTGTAATTGCACCTCTCTCTTTCACCGTCATTTCTCCATCTGTAATTTTAACTATGCCAACATCAAATGTGACACCAATGGGCAGGGAGGCCAGAGAGACAAAGATTTAAAAAAAAAAAAACAACAAAAATAAATAACAAGAGAGAAGTACAAGCACCCAAAGCACAGACACATACACACAGACAAACACGTACAAGTGAGTGAGTCATAGGTGTTTCTGTGTGTCACTGTGTCAAAGAGATTCATGCTGGGATTGCTAGTAAATGGCACAACACACTGAAACTATGCTTACTTACTGTCTACCTGTTCCTGCATCTGTGCCATGTGGCTTGTGTGTGTGTGTGTGTGTGTGTGTGTGTGTGTGTGTGTGTGTGTGCACTCTGCTGTTTGCCAGATGTGTCACAGTGTGAGTCAGGTCTCATGAATATTATTCTACAACAGTACTGCTGTGAATCACTGTCTCAGAGTAAAGAACACCTAAGCTTGGTGGTGAGTGCTGAGTGAGTCTTCGTTAAAACACATTTGACCGCTTTTGACCGTGGGTAGCCCTCGTTAATCTCTCCAGAGGCTGGCCATAGGTGGTTAGAGTTAACGAGCAAGGTGTGGTGAGCTATGCCCTGCCTCAGTCCCAACATGCACTTCTTCACTGAGTGAGATTAATTACCACAGGATTCTGAACCAATCCAGACTCCCGTCGTTCTCTTACCTTCGAACATAGACGCACAGAAACTGTATGTGCACTTAAAGAGCATGTTCGAGTACATGAAATGCAACACTGTGTACATAATTAATTAGAGGAGCTTCAAGGCAAACTAAAACCATTTGCACATGATTGCTCAAGAGTGGAGCTGTGGGTTGTTGTGAGTGAGGTCTGAGTTCAGACACATTCCACCAGCAGTGAAGCATTTTCCTCCAGTAGTTGTTGATTGCTCTCAGCTATGTCCCCCGTGCCCAGGCCCACTGTCAGCCGTCCAAGGATGACTGGCTGCAGAGACGCTCTCATGCTTCCAGTCAATGCTGCCTTTGATGGAGAGCAGGGGCCAACACTCTCCTCACCCATTTAGTGTACACACCCCACTGGGGGAAACCAGACCACTACTAACACACAGACTAAAAACACTGTCAAACACAAGCACACACCCACACACACAAATTTCACATATGAATATATGTGTGTGCAGGCTGCCCCTAATTTTACATGTTTTATTCTGATATCATTCAAGTCTGGTATTATGTATAATTTGAATAGTGTATTATAGGTAAACTCTGCCAAGGTTATGCTATTCCTTGCATGATTTTTCCTTGTGTATATTTTAGTGTCAAGCAGTTATCCTGTAAAAGATAATTATAATATAATAATTATATTTTAAAACACAAATACAGTAAATAAATGATACTTAAATCGCCATTACATTAATGCTGTTTTACTCTAAATCACACTTACGGTATGGCTTTTCTACAGTAAAACATGGTTACAGCAAAATTAATGTAAAGGGGTAATTGCATCATTACTGTAAAAGTACAATGAATTGTCTAACAGTGTAGCATGTAATACAAAACAGTTCAGGTTGGTAATCAACTAGTATGAGATGTAGCTTTGGTTTGGATAAGATGCACCTGCGCTACCTATAATCTACCAATTTCAGTAGTCAAACGTCTACTCAACATTTTCCCTGTCTTCTGAATTTGTAAACTGGTACCACTACTGCAAACCAAGTTTCACCACCACATGCAATAGGAGCATACAATCTTATGTATAATGTATGTATTAATCTCTCTCTCCCCATCTATTCTTTTTCAGTCTTTACGCAGCCTAAAACACACTCCTACAACACATATGAGGGAGAACTGAGATCAGTCTTTACGATGTAATAAATTGCCCTGTCGTAGCGAATAATGTATCCAAGCAACAGAACAGGAACAGGGTAGTTCAGATGTGCTAAATTGTGTCCTCCCATAAACTTCAGTAAACAAAAAAAATAGCACCAAATGCTTATTGATTCGTTTGAATTGATTCTTATTTTATCAGGCATAGAATATAATGTCCCTCATTTGCCAAATTACAGTCTGATATTGACAGCTGCTGTTAGAGGGCATCCAAGTATTCAGTGTAATGCCAGCATACTTCTCTTAATGTGTAACTGCTGTTTTCTGCAGGCAGTGACAACATGTCTCTGTGTGTACATGTTAAATATTTAGGACATATTCATTCTCAGAAACAGTCACTCTTGATTCAAATCTGACCATTTTGTGAGACCAAATATGACCAACTGATGAAACCTTTACAAATGTCTTAATTTCTGCCCCCCAAAAATATGTTTTTGCACCTCTGTGCTCCTAATGCATACTCGGGTGCATTGCATTGCTTTCCCTCTTGCAGAACAACACACTTGGCTCTGAGATTTGTTTCAGGGTAATATCAGTGTAACAGACATTTCCAAATTGGAGTTTTTGTTTCTTCGTCAGCACATGATTACAAACAAATTGTAAGCTTGAGGGGAAGAGTATTTCTTGGGACTCTTTAACACAGTCAAAAAGTTTTATCAGTACAGTTTGGTTGCCACATAATATGCCCATAAAGCTGGAATTGTAGAAGCTTTCCTGAAACTTCTTTCAATCCTACATAGAGAAATAGGGCTGTGATTGGCTGTGCATGCTGCTTCAGCACCCTAACAGACATACAGCTAATATAGAGGAGCACAGTCCCCTGATGAGAAATCAGCAGCCAGCGTTTACAGTAGAAACAAACTGCCATATGGTGCAGAATGCACAAAAACTATGGCAGTGATGAAAAAGTGGAAGTTGGCATGCATTAAATAGCATGAAAAAAAGCCCATAAATTTTCTATATTCCCCTCATCTCTAGCCTGTGGCTGTGAAATGTGCTGGATGTGCCTAGATTACTGGTTTATGGAAAGGCACTGCGGTCCATCCTCTCAAACCGGCAGGGTTTCTTTTTTAAACAAAGCTCCCTCAAGACAGGAAATGCTGGCCTGAGCGGTTTTCAGCTGGAATGTGCATTTACGCTTTGGTATCCATGACAGAGTCTATCCTATTGTCTAGAGGAACCATCATGGTCGCAATGGAGCCTAAATGAGGCCAATAATAGTGCTCTGCTCGGTCCCCAGAGTCTTGCCTGTTTAAAAATCGATTCTCTGGTTGACTAGGGACAGGGCTAGGAGTAGAGAGAACTGAAAGAAATGGAGAGGAAAGTAGCAGAAGGAAGCGGGGGATGAGCAAAGGTTACAAAACATAAGATACCACAAAAGAAAAATCCAGGCACGTGTTCGATTATCAATTTGTTATTATATCACTGTATCATAAATGAAAACAAATGCATTATTGTGAAAAGCAGATTAAAAAGAAAACCTAAACTTGATGGTTTTACAGCTCTGGAGACTGTTTTACAGTATTTTTATCATGTAAGAGGTAAACTGTAATTTTTCCTTGTGTGAAAAGTAAATAATCAAATCAAGCACTCTTGATTGTGGAGATCATTAAAACAAATGTAAATACATCTGTATGTACATATGCTTGATACATCATTAGATGAACATATAGCCATTTTTGTATTCATATACCAAACAGTACATTTTTGTATTACTGTATTAGAAAAGGCTGACTATTTGTTGAAGGTTTAATTTTGTAGAGAAGACACTGAAATCAATAAAGCAGAGATCAGAAGTTGGACTCGGCCTCATGTCTCATCTCAGCTCTCACAATGTTTCTGAGGGTGCACATTAATATGAAACAGCGACTGGAACTTCATGTACCAAAACTTTACAATCATTCTGATGAAACTTGGCAATAATTTACTCCTATTGATGGATAGCTTCTACCAAGTCTATTAAACTTCTAAAAATGTTTTCACAGATTTGGAGAAAATGAGTCCAGGAGTTTCATAAAACTACAGTAATTACAAAACTATCTGAAGCCGTGCACTGAACAGTGTGGAAATGTAAAAAGCAAAAAAATAAAAATAAAATGCATAAACTCAAATAATTTTGAAATGATCTACTAAGATATCATCCATGACAACTTCTGCTGGACCAAAAAAAGTAGCAACAACTCAGTTTGTTCATGCCAGACAAAAGAAACTCAAGCCTAACAAACACAGCACAGCAACTTACCGAAGCGAAGTTACACCTGACAGTAGATCACAGACTTGCACTGAGGTGGAAAAGTATTCTCTCCTATATTTTGGTACGTAAGAGCCTAAGCTGCTGTCAGTTTTGGCAGAGAAAGATATATGGGCTCCATCAGTGCCTGAACCAATGAGAGCAACTTAAGGGTGTTGCAGAACAATAGCTACAGCCAACCAAACGTCCCAAACACACACACACACACACACAGCAACGGAAGGTATATAATACCCCTATTACACAGTTGAGGACTTACTGAGTGGATGGTACACACTCACTGGGGATGAGGGGATGGATGGGGGTTGGATAGAAGGAGGACAGGGATTCAGAATGTTTAATTCAAACATGTGCTCCCCTCATTATCTGTTGCTCTTATTTACACAATTCCTCCATCTCACTCCTGCTCTCCTGTGCCCATGAACACATCTCAATGACCTTCAACCATCTCCTGAGTTTCAACCTGACAAGCTCACCTGTTTGTCTCATCCCGACTCCTCGTGTACACTCCACTGTGTGACACAATGGGACTCAAAAACCGATATCTCAGAATAAAGCACCACTGAGGACACAATACAATAACAAGCTCGAGTACAATACACAATACACTCCTATAGATTTCTTCTTCTTTTGTCCAAATGATGTCAGAGGTGCACCAGGGCAGGTAGCCAGGGCAGGTGGTGTGATGTGTATGCTGAACGGACACTTTGTTGAGACAGTGAATATCCAGTTGCCATGTTTTTCATGTGTAATGATGCATAGTGTTATTTTCAAATACTGATCCATACATGTATATCTCCAGTCACACACTATGTAGTATTCTATAAGGATACAGTATTTTTGTTTTCCTTAAATACTTCAGTTGTTAATGTACATGCAAAAACAATAATACACTATAAAAATAATGCAAAATATATAAGATGGATAATATCTGTTCTCTCTCTCTTACTGTGACTGTCTCAAGTTTATTTAGTGCATAGACTTACTGGCACCAGTGAAATTACATATTATAGGTTTTTAATACATGTTTAGCTTTGTTGTTTTTAAAAATGATAAAAACAAATTAAGTCCAAGAAATCTGGCTTGTTTCAAATACACTATTCTGAGCAATAGAAATTAGAGAGGAAACCAGAGAGGCTGTTAAAGTTTAATATCTACTGTCCACTTTGGCTGGTGATCTTGAAATTTTATTTAAAATCCTGGGTGCGCAGACATACACTCACACACACACACTGTATCATTGATTGTTCTCAAACCACTGCTGCATCCATTCTACAGTGCAGCTGCTGTGGGTCTCAGAGACTGGAAAATGCCCTGCAGGGAGCAGTCCAGTTATCTCAGATGGAATCTTATTACAGGATTTATGTGAACAGAAACAGAACTGTAAGACTGAATCAGTTTATGTGTGCATACGTGTGTGTGTGTCTCTGCTGTGAGAGTAAGGTTTTGTCTAAGGAATGCGGAAAGGGCTTTATCGACTGCTATACTGGCCTGTGAAAAGCCACGGCTCCTCACAGAACATGCGTTCAGCATCTTTTGTGTGGCATATTATAACGGGGTACATAATACTACCATATTACTGTCATATGATAGCAAAGAGTTGCAAAGAGAGCCAGAAATGAGGAGGCATACCGAGAGAGCCAGGGTGAAAGTCCAGTCAGCTCTCCTCCTCTTTTTTTTTTTTTTCCCTCTGACTCCCTGCAAGGCCTGGACAGGCTGATCCGCACTGGTGTGTGGATGAAGGGAGAAAAGAAGAATAGGAGGAGGGAGGAGGTAGAGAGGCAGCAGGAGAGAGAGGGAGAGAAAGAGGGAGATAGAGAGAGAGACAGAGAGAGGGGGGGGGGGGGTGGCGGCATGGCAGGGGCTGCAGGACTAGGAGAAGTGCCAGATCACTGCTGGAGCCAAGAACAGGACTGACCGGGACTGTGTGTCAGATCAGTGTGCACAGGCACACACACACACACAAGCATATGCAAGATGAACAGACACATAGATGTCACTGACCTTCGACAAACACCCTGCAATGTCACAGCTCTAACAAACTGAGACAGTAACACTTCATGGTCCTCTTGTAAAGATCCACCATAATACACACTTAAAAAGCAGTTTACCATGTTTGTGCTTGTTCATTATCATCATGAGTTCCCTATGTCCATGGATTTCAGGCTGTAGCTTATCCTCTAACAAGGAAGCTGTCTGCTGTGCTTCAGTTACTGCTATGCATGTGCCTCTCCCCAAACTAGATTGGGTGAGTGTTTAAAGACTAAACATTTGGCTGGGATTTGTACCCACTCATTACTGACCAATGGCACTGATAAACACAATGTGAGCCGACATCAGAGACGGCCGTTCCACACTGTACAATATTAATCGCAGTCCCTACTCCCTGGAGACTCCTTGCACCATAACACAGGCCACTGCAGCTGACAAAATAACAGGGCAGATTGTTTTAGCTTTAAGAAAAATTAGAAATATCTCTCATTCTCTCTTTTCCTATTGCTGCTTCGCGATGTCTTTCTCTCTCTTCCTCTATCTTTCCCCCTTGCAAGTTTTCGCATGACCTCGTCTGTGTTTTTGTCTTTCCCTCTTTATAGCTCAGAGCTGGGGTCATCAGAGTGGATTTCAAAGACAAGTTGCCGAGCCAAGCAACAGAAAACTGAGATACAGTCACTCCTTCTCTCTCTCTCTCTCTCTCTCTCTCTCTCTCTCTCTCTCTCTCTCTCTCTCTCTTGTTTTTGTGGTCCAGTCCACCGAGAGATCACGGCTTACAGTTTCACTGTTGTGAGCAAATCTGATCTTGAAAATTCTGACAACTTTCTTACAAGTAACTGCCAGCTCCGAGCTTTTCAACATCTATGTCTCCAAGGAATCTTACAACGGTGATTCACTTTCTGCACCAATTCTACAAAAAAAAAGGCCCGATTAAATTACACCTTTAAATGCAATTTCATCCTGTAAGACAGGGCAATTACCCAAGACTAATCTTGTGTGTAAGTGTTTGTGTGTCACAGGGAAAGACAGAATAGAAAGGCTGCGTTTCTCTATTTTTTACATGCTTGCACTCTTTCCATTTGAGTGTACTGAATGGGCACATGTGTTGGAACTGTTCATAACTCATTTCTTACACACTCACCCATGGGACACTGGCAAGATTTTCACAGAACCAATGCAAAGTGACAGCTGAGACAATGATTCTAATACTGCTGGTGTGGTCTAGCCTCCCTGTTTTATGACAAGGCCGCTGGCAGCATGCGAACAGTAAGAGAGAAACCTAATAAGAAAAAAGTTCCAGAAATAATATAGATTGAAACTTGTTGCTCTACCAGACACGATCACGTGAGAGAGAATGAAAATTGTCCCGAATATTTTCTCTCCTGATGGTCTTGGAAGTCATTTTCACAGCAGCTGAGACGGCCTGAAAGCCCTTGGAAACTTAATGACAAAATAAGTCATTTGTCATTGTCGTTCAGAACGACCTGTTTGAACGTTTTCTAATCCAGCACCCATTTCAGCACATCATCAACAAATATCAGTGTTTTCCAAAACCTTAACAAAATGAGTTAACACTCACACGCTTTGGTTACCCAAGAATCCGCCCCGACATCTTCCATCAAAGATTGTACTAAACTGTGACAAAATCATGCTACTTCCACTTTGATCCTGATAAAAAACAGTCGTCATTCACATTACCACAAGAAGCCCTCATCTGGAAAAGGTAAAGAATGGTCTCTTCAAAGCCCCTGAAAACTCAGACTCATATTTTAATTATTTTTCTTTAATTCATTGCTAAACAAGCTGCAACCAAAAGATAAGCAGAAGGGAAAAAAATATGCTATGGTGTTATTTATTAAGAGTTTAAGGCTCAAAAACTCAAACTTATCTGCTTCATCAGCACAATGTTATTACAACAGAGGCTAAAGATGAAGCTATTAGTAACGTTCAAGATATTGTTGCTTAATATTGGCTGTTTGGATCGACAAGTCCTCCACATCAAACAAT
The DNA here is from genome assembly GCF_017976425.1 of Toxotes jaculatrix. NCBI lineage: Eukaryota > Metazoa > Chordata > Actinopteri > Toxotidae > Toxotes > Toxotes jaculatrix. The sequence continues at coordinate 8,008,350 of NC_054408.1, read as the reverse complement.
GAACCAGCAGCAACAGAACGTCATCACCATTTCACAAAAACAGTTTCCTGATATGACATCTCTATGGTGAACATTTGAATAGCTTCAAGCACAAAAACTAAGTAATGGCTAGAGCAAAACTGGAGAGATCATAGTTTGGGTCATAATGAGTGACAATTACCGTGGCCACCAAAGGGCTTCGTCACTTGAACGTAAACATATGTCGTATTTGGCAGTTTGCTGAAACGACTGCTGCTCGTTTTTCTTGGGACAGTTCACTTGGGTAGAATGATTTGTGATTGAAAACTGCGGTGATAGAAAGCTTCCTGTTATTGTAGACGTGTACTTACAAGTACTTACATGCATGTATACATATGATCAATTTTCAGTTTTTGCAACACAAGTGTAATGGAGGATTCCCCTCAAACATATGTGCTCTTTCCAGTCTCTTTGTGTTATCATCCATCGAAGTCTCTCTCTCTGTTTTGTTTTGAAAAGACTGATTTAAAGCCAGTGGAGCAAATAAGAGCTCCAGCTGTGCAGCAAATGAAAACAAACTTGAGCACCTTTTTTCAGTTTATTAAATTTCCTAATGCCCTCCTCACCACCTCTCCCTCACCTCCCTCTGCCCAACCTGCCTCCTTTCTATGCCACTTTTTTCACCTGTCTTTAACCTCTATCTGCTTTCCTCTCTTTTTTCATTCCTTGTCCGTCCCCTTCCTGCATTAATTTCGATGCACTGCCTCCCTTGAATGAAAGCTCTGCATAAATGTCTACTCATAAAGAAGAGTTTCACCTCCCGAGTAAAGTGATTTCAAGCTAAAAAAAAACAAGAAAAACATTCAACACCACTTTAGTCTAACTGCTGTAACTGCCTACAGGTTACTATTTCAAGTGGCTGAATTAAATTGCCAGGCTCATGAAAGTGACTCTGACAGATCTGACTTTGTTTACAACATCAACAGCTGTCAAGGTACGGTTAAAGAGAGGAGTGAAGTTTTCTGAGAAAGTGCTCCAGGTAAGAACTTCTGGGCAGAGAGAGACACAAGTTAGAGTACGGAAGGAAGACTGAGAATAGTATCAGTGGAGTGGGAGAGAGCAGTTGTGTCAGAGAGGTTATCAGTGAGGAGAATCAGTGGAGCAGAGTTCAAACACCCATTGTCAAGTATCCCATGGTCTCCTGTCTTCACCTTCTAAGTCTAACACATCATTGTGTCCCCAGATTTCAGTTATTTTCGACATTTTGATACCATTGTCCTCCTTTGAGATAAAAAGCAACTTATCTAGCTGATATTTCAGCTCAGTAGTAAGCTCAAATTAATGTCAATGTATAAAAATCTTAGCTCACACACATACGTGAGGAGATCTGGTCTGTTTTCATGTTTCACTTTAAAGATTAAATGTTATTACCCAGCAGTTAAATTATATTATACAGCAGTTAAATTAGTCAAGAAGTCCTCATTCTAATAGAAATCCTTCCAGTTAATAATTTCTCTACATTATGACTGGGTCAAAACTAATCTAAAATACAGTATGTTTAAATGTTTCACCAGTGGTTGCCAGCCATGGAGCTGAAGGCCTGTACTGGGCCACAAGAAAAAGCAGAATATTACATAACTTTCTGGGCAATTTCGGCTGCTCTATGGACGGTGCTGCATCTTTCTTCATCCCTCCCTGTCATGCCAACAAGAACAGGATACAAATTTTAAACTGAAGTAAGCCATTAGTACTTGAGGTCATTATCTCATCATCACCCAACTGATACTCTGATACTTGATCTGCGTGTGCTGTGGAGCTAATACCATTGTAATTAGCCACCTAACATCAGTAAACAATCATTTTACAAAGGAAGTAGGGGAAATTAGAAACCTAATATGTGCTTCACCTCCCACTTAGCCATTCTGCAAAAACAGTGTTAATGAAATGGAACACAGTGCAAAAAATGTTGGGTTCCCCTGCCCTTAACCACTGCACCAGAGAGATTAACCATCATTTAGAACCACTATATAAGTACAAATGCCTTAAGAGTTCAAGCTTGAATGTCTTCAAACTTGCATCTAAATGCCATCGCCCTAATTTGTGAGATGGAAACCTGATTTATTGCATATGTTTGGTTCTTTTGAAAGGCACTTAATCATATAGTATTTCTCTCTGCGCTGTTTATTGTTCCTTTATTGTCAATCAATGTGACAAGGAGGAGATGGTCTCTTAAAAAATGACCCTCTTCCAAATATCAATTCCAGTAGTTCAGTGATGAAAACAATGTGCCTGTGTGTGTGTGTGCGTCCGCGCGCATGTGTGCGTACATCGGTGGGTGAATTAATGAATTAGCTCTAAACCACAACCTATCCTCAACCTTTTCTGCTACAGGGACACAAATCACTAACCTGCATGTGTTCTGAGAGGCCTCATCGAATTACAGACAGGCTAAAAGCTTCTATTCCCCGACACCACTCTGTTATCTACATCTGCATGTTATTATTATGTGATTGTATGCGTCTGTGCGTAATTGAACATTTTGAACCTTTGAGCCAATACGCCTCAAATGAATCCTCAGCTTCCACATCAAAATGATTATTTCTAAACAAACCGTGTTTAATCGACTGCGTGCCACTCTCCATCTGGAGGATGCTGTGTGACAGCTTCCCTTAAATTACAAATATCAATCTGCCACAGTGGGAGCTCAGCTGCCAGTGGCCTCATGGGGGTCCACGTCAAAGCAACCAGCCTTCAAAACAAAGCCATCAAAAGTATTGTTATAAGCTCGCTAGATGCTTTGTTCTGAAACAACCACATCTGTCACCTGATCACAGTTTTACTGAAATCACCAAATAACTGAACAGCAAGGGCTCATGGTACACAGACCCCAGGTGATGTGAAAAGCTCCTGACTACACAAAGAAAATAACAGCTAAACTGAGCTGGATTCAGGAATGAAGCTGAGCTGAAGTTGGCCCTGCGTGTGGTTCTGGGTCAGCTCTGTGTGGCTCCACCCTTCTCTCCCCCCGCTGCAGGGACCGACAGACGCTAGCACCGAGGGCTCCCAATCTGCTGTGTGATCAGCGGGACTCTCCCTAAGCGAGTTCCCCCTCCTCATCACCGGCTGTCTGCCCGCGGCAACACTACCGCTTACACTCCATCCACCCGCTTATTGATACACTTCACCGCAGGATCGCCTTCGAGTGCTCCTTGGGTAAGCAATGGGTCTGCAGGGTGGCCTAATTCAATCAGCGTTAGGGGAAAACACACACACATCACTCATCACCAACACAGGACCAGTCCGGGAAGGATCACGAAGACTCTACTAGCTCTTCATTCTTACTAGATGACCATTAACACACAAACAAATCACCTTGCTGTGGTCCCACAGGGCACTGAGCTGCTTAGAGAACGTGCTACAGGCTACATATTCAATGTTACCATGTGAATATACTTTCATACACACTCATGCACACACAAGTTACTGGGCAGTAGTAATTACAAAAACAATGCAGTCAATTATTAAAAGGTATGCAGTGGATGTCATGGCTTCCCAAGAGTTAATTTGATTTTCACTTGGGCTGTATATGGTTTTCCCCAACTGTGTTTATAACAGGCATGATGTGCACACTGTGCATTATAAAAGCTCAAGGGTTAGGGTTAGGGTTAACCCTAACCCTTTTATAATGGTGCAGTGTGCATTAACAAAAGAAGGAGAAATGATTTTAGTCTGTGTAATCATCAGTGTATCAGATGTGTCTCAATGTCCCTTTACTCAAATGTGTATTTATAAAATGCTACAGCGAGTATGATGTGTGGCATGATATGAGAGAGAGAGACAGAGAGAGAGAGAGAAAGAGAGAGAGAGAGACCCTGAATGCAGCATTTGAAATACTGAAAGGAAAATGTACAGTATATTATGACTGACATTAGCATTAATGATTAGCATGACGGACTGAGAAGAAATGGTTTCTTTCACTTAAATATTATATAAGTGAGTACCATGTGCAAACATAACAGGTCCTCAATTTATTACGGCTGTTTGTAATAGTACCTTTCGTATAGTGTTGATATGCGCCAGTTTCACAAAACTGTCTCTTACGCCGCCAAGCCGAGCACCACTTCATGTTGCTCAGCTAATGGATTTTAATGCCACTCAGTACACATGATAATGACATTTAAAGTATACACTGTCGCAAAAGGTCAAAACTGAGAAGAAAAAAAAACACATGGCACAGTACATATGACACATCTGTCAGTATACCATGAGCAGAGCAACAATGTGACTTATTACCCATTTTAATTGACACATCATGTAATATGCAGGAGGCATATTATATTAGCATAATACACGTGTTGGTAGAATGAGTGCTATTTTCAGACTATCATTACAAGACAACACAGTTGGTCTCTCTTCTCAAAGTCCTCTCCCAATTTATTTTAAATAGAGCTCATTTCAAAGACTCACCGCTTTCTTATGAATCCCATGTGTTTACGTGTGATTCAGAATGGCATACATGCATGTGGCTCAGTAGTTTCTCAAACAATTAGGCATAAAATGTAAGTCAGACAGACTTATTGCAGCCACCGAACATTTCAACTTACAAAATCATCCCAGAGTTGAACAAAGGAGCTGTCTGTTTCAGCACCACAGACAGTTCCTGTCATCTTCCCTATGAGGAGGTGCTGCTGGCAGCAGCCACGGATTGCCACTTTTATCTGCTGCACGTTGTAACATCAGAAAGAAGTGACTTTACGAATTCATTAACGCGTGGCTCTATGCTCATAAAATGTACACCAAAAAAAATCCAGACTGACGTGGATACATTTTCCTCTAGGACTTTCTATTGGTTAACAACGTGAATTGAAGATGTGGCTCACCTCCAAATGGCCTCTGGCACGTTGTCTCTGCCAGCACAAATAGATATAGGTCACCTGAAACTAAAAAACACTGTCTGCTCTGATTAACAGTATACAGGCCCAGGCTAGGTGTTTTTTCAAACTGTTGCCCAGGAGGCAACCAGAGAGACAGCACTGGTTAAGTTTAATTGAGTTTTAAGCGACCTAAACAGCCTCTACTGTTTATGTGTGTGTGTGTAAAAGAGAGAGAGAGAAGGAGAGAGAAGGAGAGAGAGGGAGCCTACCTTGACATAAGAATGCACTCACACACAGGATATGCTCAAGATGAGCCCAACAACCACTGAGAGATGGACCACCAACGGTCTCTCTTTAAAACGACTTTTTCCTAGCCGGGTCGAGCAAACGCAAGTTAACAAAAACAAACAAAAAAAAAAAACATCAGGTCGACAATTCCTGGGGGTTTCCACTAAAGCTCAAAGTGCTGTGGCATTTCTGATCCACGCACACTTCCAGAAATAGGATCAATATCAATCATCACTCAGATACCTGCGTCATGCGTCGGTATTCGCACGGTTCCACCCAAGGGACCGCGCTGTTTGTCCCCATGGGAAACTCGTACAGTAGGTCGAAATGGCAAGACACCCGAGCCTGTTAGAATGCACGCTAAAGAAGCACAGAGCTGTCCGTAATATGACCGTAATACCACGGATAAGCTTTGTTGGGGTCATTAAATATATATATATTTTAAAAAGAATGACGGCGTGTGCGCGAGTTTTGGCATCTCATGTCTGTGTCTCCAGTTTGGACTCTGTAACTACAGTGACGCACTCTCTCACACGCAATCATTTCAGACTCAGTCACCGTGAGTGTGTGCGTGCACGTAAGACAGACACACACACACACACTTACGGACAGAGAAAGCGAGCGACTACGATAAGTTATTTTTGTGGCGCAACCATAAAAAAAAAAAACTATTTTATTGTTATCGCTGCCTCAGTCGTTACCGCCAGCAGCCTATATCCACCGTATAAAGCCAGGATTGTGAACATAATAAGGCTTACTGGTAGACTGTCTTCAGGCAAAGCTGCCGCTTCGTTTACACCTTTATCTAAATCCTCTCCTTAGCGAGCTCCAGTGAGCCCGGCGGGCCGGTGTGTGAGACTGCACTGCAGAGGGCTTCTCCGGCATCTCCATGATTGAGCTCATGAGCAAACGTATCGCGAGCCAAATATTCAAAATAGGGACAGTCGGTCCTAAAAAAAAGACAGACGCAGAGATGCCCTCTCACACTGCCACACATATGATTTATTCTAATTATTTAACAATTGTTTTTTAAATGTTTGATTCGTATTCGACCTCATCTCGTTGCTGCAACAGTAGCAGGTGCTGAACTTCTCCTCCTTAAAGCATTAAACTGGTTCAGAGCCTTTTTAAACTGATGAGTATTATTTCTTCACCGCCGTCTTTTTTCTTTTTTCTAGAAAAAGTGCTGCAACTGTCCGACAGGAGCCCAGAGTCACAGGCGATCAATTCATTACGGCAATAATCGAAGAACCAGTTAAACTGAGGTCTGCGAACTTTATCAGATGATGAAAAACCGTGTTAGGTCGGCAAGCCAAGAGGAAAACTGGCCTACCTTCAACTCGATTCCAAAATTGTCCAACGCCGTTTATCACTCAGTGGCGAAGGCTTTGGACATCACAACTCCAAGTCAATAGAGAAAACACGTTTCCATAAAATGGGTGCAAGCCAGAGATAGTCTGTGTCTCAGCGAGGTCACCCATTCGGCCAATGGTCCAGTTTAAATCCAAACAGAATAATGGAGATCTTGTCTCAGTCTTTTGGGGAAGAAGTGCGCCAAGCGCTCTCCTACGCAGATGTGACTTTGCGCGCCTGAAATAAAACGATGATGGGTCGAAATGGGAAAAAAAGGAAAACACTAGTACAACCAATAAAAAAATGTATATATCAAAACGAATGAAGGCGAAGCTGCGAAATGATTACCTCCCCCCCTCCACAAAAAAAAAAAGAAAAAAATCTGACAGCTGACTTTTGCGTAAATCGGGCTTAATTACTTATCCTCTCCTGGGGGCTTGACCATCCCAGGCGCACTGGTTGGCGCTATCCTCTGCACTCAGCCGCGTCGCGGTGGAGATGGGAAAAAGAAATGTATGGATATAATGGCCAGATCCGATGGGGGGTTTCCTCCACAGCTCCGCTCTGTAGTTGCAATGCACACGACGAGAAGGATCTCTCCCCGGTCCTAGTGCACCTCACACCGTCCCCTGCTGGCTTTAACACACGCCGCGGCTGCACCTGCACTCTGTCTTTTACAGAGACTAAACAGTGAAATAGATGAGGAGGGTAAAAAAAAAAATACAGCAGAGACATATAACTTAACTCAAAGCTACATTGATCAACAGAAGGAGATGAGCAAAAGGGGTCGTCGATTGTTGGAAGAGGGAGAAAAGCGTTGGGGGGGGGGGGGGGGGGGGGGGGGCAGGTGGGTAACAGAGGAAGAGAGAGGGAAGAGAGAGAAGGAGGGGAATGAGGGAGCAGGCTTAAAACTGAGTATAGTTAGTCCCGCATACTGCTGATGTCCCAACCTCATGAGATAAGAGCTTGAAATAAAGTCTGAATTCAAAGATCAATTCTTGTCAAATACTCCGTGCAAATTAAATGATTCACTGCAAGGCAAGTTCAAACAGTGCTCTGTTTTTTCCCCAGTTCAAATTGTTTCACTGCTGCAAAAAAAAAAAAAAAAAAAAAAAGAAAGCCTAAAAGGCAGGGCAGGATACTGAAGTCAGACCTAGGCTGTAGTTGTGGCATAAAGCTGTGTGGTTCTGGTATAAAGCAAAACACAGGTGACTACTGTAATAAGCATTATGGAAATCAAGCCAGGGTGCCATGTTATCATGCAGTTAGCCAGTCATCAAAGGATCCTTAGCAACAACTGTTTGTGGTGTTCATATAAAATGGTTCAGATTCTTCAAACAAGTCAAAATGTGACCACCTCTGACATGAACTGCTACACTGTGTGAATTATAAGAAAACACAGGAGAACAGCTCTTTCAACACATCTGAAGCTATTTTACTGTAGCAGTGGTCATATTATAATCCTGCTACAATGCCCATAATATGACTAAGAATTTCAGAGATTGTATAGTTAATAAAGGATCGGGTCCTATAGGCATAGCAACCTATTAGGTTACCTGCTGCTCCACGGCTGGATTAACCTGTTATCGGGTCCCTACTGACTCCACACATTATTTCCCCTGGCACCAAGAAACCAACAAATGCACTAAAGCTCAAATGATCAGTTAATCAGTTGATTAGTCAAGTTGTGAAAATTAATTGGCAACTGACTTTTTTTTTTTAATGAAAAATGCTAAAAACCTCACAGGTACGAGTTACTCAAAAGTGAATATGCTAGTTTTATACGAGAGAAAACTCAATATCTTTGGGTTTTTAACTGTTGGTCAAACAACAATATCAATCTGAATATGTTCATGTGGGCTACTTGGAATAATGATGGTGCTTTTTCCACTGTTTTCTAACATTTTATACAAGAACAATCAATCAACTATAACAGAGAATGATCTTAAGACATACTGATAATAAAAATTACTGTTGATTGCAGCCTCACAGTTGTCCTATGACTGAGCTCTAGTTCCTTCCTGTAGGTTTTGTGAGCGTTAGTTACTAAAAAAAAAACTTGGAAGCACTTTGATAATTTGATAAAACACTCTGCAGCAAATATGTGAACAATATGAACCAAAACAGTGACAGTCTTAAAACTATAATTTCACACAACGTCTCTCTAAGGCTACAAATTAGAGGATGGAGAACCCGTCACAGTTGATATTCTATTTCACTGGTGCAAATGTCTAACAAATTTGTGATTAGTCAAATTATACAGACTCAAATGATTTTTCAATTACAATTTAATCAGGCTTAGAATCCAAACTACTTGGGTAAGTTGCCAAAAGCCCACAGGATCTATCCTGAGATTGTCACAGGCAAAAGAAATAGGAATCTACCATGTGTACAAGTAACCCTAACCCTAAGTAATCCAACCAAAATTAAATTGCATTGTTTTATCTGCTACAGTCCACATATTTTCTTTTTTCACAAAAAAGAGAAACAAATACACACACATATTTTTTGCTTTCATGATGATGCTCCCTAGTATTGCAGTAATTTGACAGAATACCTTAACACTTTCTCCGAAAAGCATTTGGGTCACAGTTCAGTCACAGGCAAATATCACATTGTCGAACATCCAGACAAAACCCTGACAACACCGCACAAGAGCCACAACCCACATTAGCTTCCCTCTTATCTGACTAACATGAACACACGTCTTGTCCCGCACCTGAGCTTGTTGAACAAGCCACCAAACAAACAAACAAACACTGAGGCGAAAAGAGCAATGCTAACGCCAGTTTGCAGGGTATAGCTAATTAGATTGTCAGGCTGCAGCACAGCAAACAGCATGAAAACTTACCTGGAAATGTCACATAGGTGTGGTTAGTGGCCGGTGTGGTCCTTGTTCTTCGATATGCCTGCTAACAGCACACTGTCTGTTTGTTTACTCGCACTGCAAGTTTGTTTACTTTGCATCATTCAGGTTCTTTTCCTTCTTCTTGACAGTTCACTGCCGCCTTTTTCCTCTGGATTTAGTCTCCTTCAGTGTCCAATTCTTTTGACGTCGAAGTTGTCAAAGTGGTGGTAGTAGTGACAGTGTCTCCGACACAACACGGTGCGGGCCTAAGTCCACCAGCTGCTGCCAATCAAACGCAGACTCACAAACACGTCGCTCCTGCTGCCTGAGATAAAGGAGCATTTCTGATATTTCAAAGACCCATTTTCTTCCTTTCAGCTGACTCAGACTATTAATAGTCGATTTAAAACATGTTGACATTATTTTTTGGCTGTAAAAAGACCCTTTTTATAATCTGTGATAATGTTATCCTGACTTTCCTTTTTTTTTTTTTTTTTTTTTAGTCTGTTCAGTACACTCCACATGTAGCTGACTGAAGGGGATTACATTTGGATCTCCAAGGCACTGCATACACATGCTAAAGCCACACAGATAATTTAAATATTTGATTTGATTTTGATTTGATCTGATTTGTCCTCCCCTCGGGACTGTGTAGACATCGTTTCACTCCTGGATGTCGTTCATTTGTTTCTATCTGTAAATGAGAAAACTGTCTTCTACATGTAGATGACCGGGTTATTTTTCCCTCTTCTAACCTTCATCGTCTACATTATTTGCAATGAAAGCACCACCCGTCACAAGAAATGTATATAAATACAGGTCTATGCAATTCTCAACAACAAATTCTCTTTTCAGACATTCACATGAACAGTTTTATTCACTCTGTAAGAGCGGATAATAGTCATAACTCATTCATTTAAAGACAGCTACTCCACCCACATGACCCACTGTAACCTTTTTTCTTTTGGTGTTTTTTCCCTCCTTAATTCTCTGATGGCAATTTGTTAAATATATTGCATGGGCTTGTTGCATTAATTATGATCTCTTGACATGCTGCAATGCAGGAAAGCTGAGTAAAACCAGTTTTAACACAGTCAAGCTGGTACCCTGTGAAATTCCCTTATAAAATGAACATGACAGCTGAGAGAGAATATCCATTTTGCCATCCAAGGACTTTTGTTTTGGTTGTCAATCACTTAAGAAGACATCAACCCTTTTCAAATGGTAGTCATCTCAATTGTAGGGATTATCAGTAGGTTTACATGTTATGCATAATAAGTAAATTACCACCAGACAGTAGCCATGGTGGCAATGATGTTGCAAAAAAAAGAAAAGGAATACAAAATAAATGAATGTTTTCATGAGTCTAACAGCACAAGAACATACTGTGCGAGTGCACACCAGGCACATCTGTGTGTTTGTGTGTCAATATGGAGAATAAATACCCCCTTTTATCATATCCCATGAGGATCTGTGGCATCTATAAACTAGATGGGAAAGAAGAGGGTTATCTTGTATAACTGCACTTGCCCAGGGCTCAGGAAGCTCGTCACAGACGTATCTGCCTCCACAGTTTTTCCTTTCGGAGTATGAGTAGGTACCTGACCATCATCCGTCATGCAGAAAATATAGAGGCTGACTGATATGACATAAATCCTCCTCTTCATTCTCCTTAAAAAACTCACTCGCTCACTCACTCGCTGGCTCACTCGTTCACTCACTCACTCGCTGGCTCACTCTTTCACTCACTCACTCACTCACTCACTCACTCACTCGCTCACTCTCACTCACATATTGCGGCCTTCTGAATATTCAGTAGATAAATGGTGCATGAGTGATGCCATAGAAACTGCTGGGAGATCACAGGACCCCATCACATCTTACTCCCACACTTCTTTTTTCCCTGCTGCTGCATTGTCCAGTTTCCTTCTGCTAAATTTCTCTGCACAGCAGCTTCTTTGGCAGTACAGTTACAGCTCCATATAAAAGCTCTCAATAAGTTCAAAAAGGGACCAACTTTGCTTTAAAAAGCAATATCTTGAATTAGCATCATGTCCCACTTTCCCACACAGATGAAAATAGACTTTGCATTAGAATGCAATCAGATAAAGAAACAATTAATTCCTTGGTTAAAATTGAAAATAAGAAAAGTAATGTAAATTCTCACTGGAACACAGGCTACACTAGGACAGATGTAGCCATGGCTGCTGGTAACACAATGTTAGACCTCACACAGACAAACTGATCCTAAGATAAAAGTCCTCAATCTCTTTATTTCCTCTTGAATACAATCAAACTGGGTAAAGATGTTTTTTTTTTTTTTTGGTTTTTTTTTTTTTGCACACAATGGGTGCAATTCAAAACATTCAAATCCACCACTGAATACTAATGAAAAGCAGATGAATGCATATGTGGGGATACTCATGCTGAGACATTACAGTTTATCTATTTACAACTGTTAATCTTGATTCAGACATGAACACTTGTATTAATTTCTTATTTTCCCACTTGGGGGGAAGCACAACTAATTGTAAACACAACACTGACATATTTTCCACTTTACAAAGTTGTCATGGTGAACATGTTAGCAAACAGTTGCCTATTCACTCACCCAGCAAACAGGAGTCCAAGTTCACTCCAGCTCCTGAGGGTAATATGTTGCTCTTTAGGTGAAAAATTCTCCACTTTGTTCAACTTCTAGCAACTAACTGTGTCTGTCGGCCTTTTGTTGCTGGCCAGTAGTGTTCAGTGGGTTTATTACAGCCCTTTTGCTGAAAACATCTGCCTGCTGTGCCTGGAAACAAAGCTGATGGGAGCAATGAGACATAACCAAAACAGTAAAGTTCAGGCCGTAAAAAGAAATCAATGAGCTGAGAGATGCTAAAACTTTCTCTTGAGCTGAGAGGAACTGCAGGGTGGGGTAATAATTCTCTGTGCATTTGTCACATTACACAGTAATTTCATCCATTATTAATTTAAAAATACAGATTACAGTTTAAAAGATTCATTACAACAATAAATGATTGATTACAGTTTATACAGTATGATTTCAGATGGGAAGCCAGTGAGGGATCTTGCCCTTTTTGCTGCATAGGCGACTGCCATTGGTTGCTTTGGGGTACATGTACAGAGGAGGGTGGGATCTAAATGTAACTCACGTAACATCACAGCGTCAGTGTGAAGCTCCTCACAGGCTCCTCACAAGCCTGATTCTCTGTGGGCCAGGTAAAGGATCACAGTACAGCGGAAAAGGGTTAAAATTGACAAACTAGACAAAGTTAAAGATAAAAAGATTTTGTCAAAACAGTGCTTTCACATTAAAATAAAACAGTCCATCAGTTTTGTGCTATTTTCTGTCAAACTGGATGTAGCTAATTATTTTGTCTCAGCTTAACAAAATAATTCTCCATCATCAGTCTGTTTCCTTTCTGTCTGTCATGTACTGTACATCTATCTTACTGTGATACACACACCAAAAATGGACAAACACACACACACACACAGGCACATGGACAAGCAGATGTTTCACATAGGGTGCTTACTGATACATGCCCACTGCCTAATTGCAGGTTTATGAAATCTGCAGGTTGCGGGTGCCAAGCAGTTTCCAAACGGATGCCAAGCGGTTGCTGTGACAGCAGGTCGTGACCTTCCTGTAATTGTAGAGATGATGCCATTTCCTCCGCTCATCTGGTAAGCACATCTGTGCCAACACAAAACCACTGACAGCCATAGCACACGAGTGAAACAAAACCATTACATCAGATTGACAATTGGTTTATTGTCATCAATTCCTCAGGGCTTTACTTGAAAAATTTTAATTTCTTTTTCAAAACCTTGTACTTATGCCTGATGTGCTCTTCCAAATACTGGTACTGACACTGCCAACATTACTATCTCTGAAAAACTTAAATACTAACCCTTACAAGAAATCTGATGGTTCTGGGATATTTGGAGAGATTTTCTGGTTCATTGTTTTGGCCGATTCATCTCCTTGACACTGTGATCACCTCCCTTGGCAACTGGCATTCAGTTTTCCTGATCAGAGTGGCATCTACCTTCCAGTGCAGCTGTCTGATGTTGTAGTGTGAGAAGATCAGCTGCTCAGTCGGAGAGAAGGCTGACTCTTGTTTTAAAATACAGAACAAGAAAGGAGAGGGTTAAGGGGAGGTAGAAGAGTAGGACACACAGGGGTGGTAGATTTAGAACAACTTGTCTGTCTGGGCTTTTACAAGAATGCACCACCCACTGCTGGAGGTTCGCAGTCTAAAAACACTCATCATGGAACAGCTATTGTGGCACCGTGGTATGATTTAGTAATGACAGAATACCTTGGAACACAGCCTACATGTTTGATATTTTAATGTAACCCTTTTTAATGTTTAGCCAAAAAAAATCCATGAATTTTTCCGTCCTCATAATGGGTCCATTATACTTGAACATTAAATTACATTTTCCTCTCTGACAATAGCCATGCACTCTGTTTCTTTTCGATGCTTTTTTTTTTTTTTTACAATAAGAAATTACAGGAATAATCAGTGTATTGCGGCAACCTCTTTCACTGCCTTGTTATTTTACTTTGTGCTGAGAGTTTGTGAGCAGCCAGAGTAGCATTCATACCATTGTACAGCTTACAGTAGCTTCTTTCCGCTTGCTGAGTACTGCTAAATATTTCAACAGGGAACTAGATTTTCTCCCTCTGCTGCTCACCAACAAACCATCTCCAACCCACAGAAATTATCACAAGAAATAAAAACCAGTGAAAGCAGAATCTCTTCAAAAGCAGTGAGAAAGAGAGGAGGAAAGAGTGCATTGAGTAGCACTCTGAAAGCACTGCAATGAAAATGCATTCGTGAGAGCCTGTGGTGGGAATGCTGAGACAATCAGAAGGATCGCAGCTGAATGCACATCACATGTAGGTGCAAGGCTATTTAAAAAACAGCACTGATGAAAACAGTAATGCATGAACACAAACTTCAAACCACAAATTCATTTAGATAAACAACATTGTGATTGCAGTTGGATCATCATCAAAATAAAATGTTTAAAAGAGGTTACCAATAAGCTGACAGGCTCTGTGGTGACAATAGCAATTAAAACATGGAACTTGCCCAGGGTAATAAACATGTCAAAGCAAACAACAATTCAAACAGAATACAATGAAAAACAGAACAAAATAAAGTGTCAGTACTTAATCAAATATACAGTTGAAGACTACATGAAAGAGAGACATCACAATATTTAACATTTTTATAAATAAATAAAAATACATACAAATATTCTCAAAAAAAAATTATACCCGAATATGTGTTTCATTTCATATTCTTGATTCAGATGTTTTGGTGTTAGAATCTGAAGAATTGAGTATGTGAGTGAACATTTATGAACTTGACCAAATGCTATCAAATGTTGTTTATCTAAATAAATTTGTGGCATGAATGAGTGAGTGTGCCTGCGTTGCTCTTTTTCATGAACCCTGAAACACTTGTCAACATCATTAGCCAGTCTCATTAAGGTCTCCCATCTAACCTGAATTATACATCAAGCAGCCAATCAAAAGCCTGCATCCGGAACCATCGTGGGAGCATTCCTGATGATTTCCAGTTGAGGATTTTCCTTTTAATCAGAAGACTGGAGCGGGATCAGCATTTTCCATCCAAGGGAATACAGTGAAAGGTAGAAAAGAGACAGAGGAGGACAGAAAGGCAGTGTGAAGGAAAGAGAAAGGGAGACGTGGGGTTCTGGAATCCCACAGGTGCAGCAATGTAAAGCTTCATACATATATACTACGTGATCTATCCGCACACTCCCTATGTATCATGCGGAGTGTTTGGTGTGTGCATGCATGTGGCGCTGGGTTTTAGAAAAGAAAATTTAAAACACGGTTTATATAATGATGTAAGAGTGCGAAGTTCCTTTCATATTAGCTGAATTCATTGTGGTTGTAGTATTGGATTTTATGTGCAGATGCTGGCAATTGTTACCAGCAGGTTGTTACAAATCCTGTAACTCTTTACACCAAGTGGAAGGTATCATCACTGACACAAATTCCTGATATCTCTGACTCGGAAATAAAATGAGTGGTTTAGACTCATAATTACAGTCTGAATGATATCACTGAACACGGAATAAGCAGCGATGCTTGCCAAAGCTGCAAAATGTTTCCAGAGATACAGTCCATGATTTCAATTTTGTAAAATCATGAGAAAACTTAGCAATAAAAGTAAACCATTTGAGGACATTCATATTCCTATGTCTTTTATTTCTCTGTCTCTTAATACAAGGTTACTTAACAGTCTTTTAATCACTTAACTCCTCTTCGGAACATCAACTTTGTCTGAAAACAATCGTCCCCTCCCTGTCCCTAACTATTGCCTCTAGTGTTCATTAACATAGAAATTGATGAGCCACAATTGATGCTCTAAAGCAAAGTTCAGACAGCAAGGTCAGCCAAGAATCAGTAATTAAGCCAGTCCTTAAAGTGTGGCGGATCTGCTTATTAGTGGTGCAGGCCAGGATTCATCCACATAGAACTGAAAATGGAAATAAAATCCATCTCATTCCCAGAGAAGCCCGCAGGACGTCAGCACTTGTAAAACAATTATAGACTATTACGTGGGGCAAAGAGGGATGAAAGTGGACTCTGTCTCCTTGCTTCTAACTCCCTCACACCCCGTCTTTTGAGAGACACAAAGGCTCTCTCATATACACATTTTGAATATATATGCTGGATATGCTTATATGTCTGAATCTGTCTGTCTAAAGTTTTCACACAGAGACTGTTCCATCATTTATATGAGAGAAATGTCCAATCTAATGATGTATTTATGTCCTAAGATGTGAAGTAACTTATCTGCTGCAGCCACAAGAAAACAGGAAATCCTCAGCCCTGAGCCCCAGTCAAAAAAGTTCTTTTCTAATTACTTTACTAAAGATGTGAAGGAGAATTTGTGAGGACACATGAAAAGAGAATCCGATTGAGCATTTACAAGGCTATGCGATTACGTGCTGGTGAATGTTATTGACATGAAATGGTGTGGCGCTTTAAATGTAGGATGGTATTATTTCCTTACCTTCTGTAAAGGATTGTCCACTGTACTCCATGCTAAAGGAGATAAGAAACGAAGCACTGACGTACCTTTCCTTAGCATTTAGAGAATTCAACCAGCTCTTATCATGCCTACCACTTAGATTTACTTCTGGGTCATTTCACTCAGGTAGGAACCCTCCTGAGCAGAAACGACTTTTTGACCCCAACTATGATCTCCTCTGATAACTTTCTCCTTCTACTGAGTCTCCCTACTCTCTGCTTTCTTACATTAAACAGTGATAACAACAAATGGTTGAATGGTTTGAAGGACAAAAAGGGTGCTTTTAAGTGCAGCAGAGATGATTTATTCATTGTTTTAAGCTCCATTGTATCAGAGGCCCTACAGCAGGAGGTAGAGGCATGCTAGATCTGCACTTAAATTGTCTGACAGAGGCGTAGGCAGGGGTACAACACTGACTCTCTGTGTATCTTTTCCTCTTTTTATGTTGTGGCAGTGTTTTTCAATGGTGCAGTATGGGTATGAACGTTGATGCTGATGTAAGGACACGAGCACGTAACTGGAGATTCCATACCATATCTTTATTAATTTAGCTTTTAGGCCCAGGGGCTCTCACTTTCCTGGCTCTCCTATTGAAATATGCTGCTGCTATTACTGATTTAATCCACCCTGACCCTTTGCATACTACAAGAAGGATAAACATGGAGACTGTGAATTATTTATCGACACTACGGAAATCTTATATAATACTCTATCTATCTATCTATCTATCTATCTGCTGTTGTTTGTTGTTATAGTATTAGGTCTTGTACAAAGACAACAAAAATGCTTAAGTAGTCCTTATTCAGGCAGGTGAAAGATGTACTTCTCCAGATAGACAGGCAGACAGACAAGTGAGTTTTGCTGAGTGACAAGGGGTTTTAGACAAACTTGTCATATATGGTACGCTCCCTTTGGGAGTGAAGGGTTGCTGTAACAGCAGAAAACAGCTGAAAAACATGAAGAATTCAGTGACAAAGCAAAAGAACCCACGCAGCTATGGGCTGGACTGTCATATCCACCCACTTTATATCTTAACAGCTAAACACTCAGTTCATGACATGATGCCACTGTTGTTATATAAATAACAAAGGGAATGTGATCTCTTTTTCCAGGAGACTTGGGATCTGGTTACAGCCTCTAATAGTGAGTACAAATATGCTTCAAATACCCGTGAGAATATGAAATATTATCCAGGAAGTCCAGTTTGAGTAACAGATTCACATGTTTGAAGGCTCATCAGAAACCAAAACAAAGCACAATGGTTTGTAATACTATGAAGAACAACTTCACTGCTGTGTGAGGTGACAATTATCTCATCTTTTGTCACAATGATCACAAGGTAAAGAGTAGAGTTACTGTTAAAAAGTAATCCACCAGGATTGTGTGCTTGCAAAAGCAGCCAAAGGTTCAACCAGGTTCAGCTTTTCTGCCAGATGCCTCTGCTGTCACTGCTGGTGCAAGCAGGATTACAAAAACACAGGGGAAAGGACCCAAATGCAGACACTGAGGCAGAGCTAATGCAGTTCTGTGCTTCTGTGCAAAGAGAAACAAAGACTTACGGGATGATGAGGCTGGCAAGGGTCGAAACAGGAAAGAGCGGTCCAAAAAGGCCAACCAGTCCAGGCCAACCAGGGCAAAGACAAGAATCCAAAATCCAGTAAACAGGCAAAAGGGTCAGCATTCAAGCAAAACACAAGGCACCAGGGCAAGAACAGGCCAGAAACTAAACATGACATTCTGACAAATGAATAGCGGGAAGACAAGGCCAGAAATACTTACATATACAGACTAATTAACTGATGAGCAACAGGTGACAAAATAAACTGATGGAAAAACACAAAGGCAAAGAAGGAAAACAACAACTCATAAGGTAAGTGATTTCAAAATATTAAAACATGAAAAAAAACAAACCTGTTGACTGCACTCATGTGCATGAAACAAACAGTCCTGTGGAGACACACCGTTTTTCTCTGTGCAAGTGGCAGAGCATCTGAAGACAGCTGTTGGAACATCTGCTTGAACTCTGCCACTCATGCATCAAGTGTTTCCAGTTCATTCTGGGCTAATGGTTGGGAGAGACAGGCTAAGACACAATGTCAGTGCACCCAGGCTGCCAACTACAATTTCAGTAATTACAGTGGAAAGCAGTCGTTGACACTCCTCTTTGTCAGCTACATCATCGTGACACATTTGATGTGTTACAGTCATTGCCCTGTTGGTCTGGAATGACAAAGGTTGCAGATGTGGTTGAGACAACAAACATCCAGATTTTTGTCACCTGATGTAAGTGTGACCAGTCCAATCAGGAGCCAGCTGTGCTAGACAAAACCCAATCAGGCTCAGCTGAGTGGCACCCACTGATACTCACAGTGAGCAAATTCTGCACTGCAGCACTATAATGCCGTACATCATTTGTTTTTAAGCATACTAAATTACAGCATTTATCTGAAATACATGCAGCTCTGAATCAAATCGGTTACTGTGGCTTATTTTTCTCTCCCTCTCCCTCTAAAACAGTTAAGAACAACCGAGGCTCAGACTGAGGCTGCGTACTGGAAGGGAATGAGGGAATGAGAGCGTCAGCGTGGTGGAGAGGCGAGAAGAAAGCTCTAATCAGCCAACTGTAACAACACACACAGAGGACAAATGCTAAACGTGGTGTGGTAGTAGAAGGCAGCAAGTTACTGAAGGTCACAGCAGAGAGAGAAGGACAGAGGGAGAGGACTATTAGCCTAGAGTGACAGAAGGAGGAGTGTTAGATGCTTGCCACTTTATCATTTTGCTGTGAATGATTTAGCATGAATTTGTGTGATGACTCATGATACGCTGTGATTGATTTTCTCTGCAGCCAAAAGCTTGTAATTAGTTAGTGAACTTGAAAAAAAATGTCCTGAAAAAAACTTAAAAACCTATAATGTGAATGACTTTCTTATAAAGGTCAAAGTAGTTTGTTGTTTGTGGCACTCTATCTTCCCTATTCCCCTATCTTCTCTTCCAAAGTATTTATCCTCACCTTCCTCCTGAGGAAAGCTCTTCTATTCACAGTTATAACAAATCTATCCTTAATAGACCAATGTATTAGTTACATACTCAATATTAATGCACGCCTGGCCAGTCATGCTGTTATTGTTGTGTTCATTATGGTGGCTGGAAAGCTGGAGTGGGTCTTTCATTAGTAGTAAGCTGATCTGGAATGAGGGAGCAGTAGTCTCCCCTGCCTTGCCTCGTGCCTGACAGCCGGAAGATTAGTATGAAGGATGTTCTTCATTTGTTAAGTGCTGATACTAATCCCATCTATCCACGTTATGAAGTGACACGCTGTCTTCATACGGCCTGGACAGCGTCTTCAAGATCAACACTGACGGAAATTAAAACCAGAACCTGCTGCCCTCATGCAACCATTAGTTATTCTCGTGTGTGTGGGGTCTGCTGCTTGTTTTGTTTTGGGATGCATGCACATAACACAGGGTTTAAAGGGAGACTGTGTAACTTTTGAAGGAAGAAAAAGGACATTTTGCTCTCTTGAAAGGGTGTATTTTAAAAGTGTCCTCACTCAGTTCAATGCACACAGGGGTTATAGCCTTTCTTGGTCTTGTATGACCAGTAGCTTATGGTGGTTAATGCTAGCAACTTTCAGGCCACTGGCCACTGAAAACTTTACATGAGTTACATTGCTGAGTCAGTTTGCTGATCCAGTGATTCATCTCTTCTTGTGTTAGTGTTAACATATACTTTGGTTTAAAATTAACTATTAGTCTGTAATGTCACTTGTGACCACAGTTGAGCAAAAGTTGCGAAGGCTTTTCCTTTTTGGTTTTTCCTGTTTTGGCACAATGGATAGGCCATTAATGTATCATGTATTGTAGCTCTGAAACAGTAAGTCAGCAGAAAATCACAGTCTCCCCAGTGTGAGAATTATTATCATTGTGAACTGAATACATTTGGCCTTTTAACTGTTGCTCAAACACCATATAAATATAAATTTTAAAGACATCAATTTGGGCTCTCGTAATAGAACACTTACGTTTATCATAAGATTAATTGATAATAAAAACAGATCAAACCAAAGTCATACAATGACAAAAACAGAGAAATACAGCAACTAAACAATGCTGCCACAACGCAAGACAAAACAGCAGAGCATCCATTACTTCAAAATGTGCATATTATAGTTCCAGAGGGACCATTAAGCAACAGAGGGTGTTGGGATGTTAATGTGCTGAGCGATGGAGGTGGGTTCATAAATAGTCTTGTACTCTGACACACTGAGCTGGCTGAGGAGGTTTGCAAGGCTGCTGAACTTGGAAGCTCCTTAGTGAATGAAAGTTCAGGAAGTGGTGAGGTCCTCCTCCACTCTGCAGCCCACACAGCCAGGCCTTCACGCCACTTTATGTAACTATAGTTGGAGAAGAAGAGAGACAACAAGAGGCAGAGAAATAGAGCTGGCAAAGAGAGGTAGGAAGAGAAAAAGATGGAGTCATAGAGAAGAGAGACAAAAGTATATATAGAAAACAATGAATAAGATGCACTCTCACTTTTCTTAACCACACAAGGTATGACATATTTATTTATTTATTTATTTATTAAAATAAAACCTTAATCAATTTCTAAAACAACTGAGTGCTGTTGTTTTTAGCAAACTTACTCAAAACTACATAAAAATTGGTTTGTGGGGAATAGGATGTAATCAAAGCAGAATGGTCCATGTGGGATTGGCTCAAAATAAACTGTTATAAACGAATATCACAGAATAAAAAGCTAAATCCAGAATGCTTTCAAGGGATTTGTCAACAAAAACAAAATATAGAATCTCTTTGAGTTTGTCTACGGTGGCCTTGAGGGTCAAAACAACTCATTTGTAGCATTTCAGATTATGGAAAAGGTGGGACAGCACTTCTTGTTTGTGATTGGACAGAACCCAAGTCCCTGGCATCAGTTCAATGTCATTTCCTGTTTCTGTTATGTACTACTCTCAGCAGTGTCCTTGCACAAACTTTAAACTACGTTTGAAAGGATGGAAGAGGAGAGAAGAAGCTGGAGGATGAAATTGAATTGTCAAGGTGTAGCTTTTTCAATAAAGATTGAACAATTGGCCAGTTAGCTATCATCATTATTCGCCTGACAGCGAAACAACCAATCGCAGCATGGCACTCTAGAGTTTAGAGCACTGTTGTGTTTTGACCCTCAAGGCCACCATACATGCTGATGAATTGGATGAAAAATAATGACAAATTTTAATCCTGATAAGTAAGACACACTGATATGGGTTTAAGTGTTAGATGTTACCTACGGTATTGTGTACATCAACTCCACAAACACAAGCAGAACGTGTGAGCTGTGAAGAGATGAGCTGAGGATTTATGAAGTCAACTGTCTGGTCATTTCCAGAGACAAAAAACAGTATTTGGAAAACTGGCTGGCACACACACACACACACACACACACACACACACACACACACACACACACACACACACACACACACACACACACACACACACACACGCGCACACACACACACACAAACACACACACACACACACACACTCAGCCTAAGTGGTGATAGGGGTGTTGGGATTGGGCTAAATGCCAGGCAGCTATCTGCCTGAAGAGATAAACTTTTCTGCTCATGGTCTCTCCACTTACTCATCAAACAATCCTAATGATCCCACTGTGGTGAAGTGAGGTCGTGTCTCTGTGTTCGTGTGTGCGTGTGTGTGTGTGTGTGTGTGTGTGTGTGTGTGTGTGTGTGTGTGTGTGTGTGTGTGTGTGTGTGTGTGTGTGTGCGTGTGTGTGTGTGTATTGGGGATTGCCTGCAGTAGCAGTGGTGTACGTGGCTTCTGAGAGGTCCACTCTAACACGTGAAGCTGAAAACACAGCTCTCAAACCAAAGGCAAACGTTCCTATATAATAACAGTTTCATACAGAGAATGCTGGATTTGCTGGCAGGTTGACTGCACATCCAGGAGTAAATTTAATAGCAGCTTCCACTATCTGTAAGAGTGGTGAGTTGTCATTCCTCCACGGCTCAACCTTCTAATGCACCGTAAGCTTTGTAAAGTGGTTATGAAGAGCAGGAGTCATGGTTTCCAGTGCATGGAACAGAAACATTGTCTCCACAGAGCCCTAAAAATAGGTCATGCTCTGCTCTCTGATGTACTCCGCACTGTTACATAAAATACACTCTGCTTTGTACCAAATCACAGTTTCTTTCCCTCACTCTTACTCAAACATACAGTACACAAACAGAATCCACACATAGCAATTCCAAAACATGCAGTATGCTATTACTAAGACCTCACAAATGTGAGGAATTTAAGGCAGGCCCTGACAGTAAAAGGCACCATTATGCTTTTAATATTTACTTTTGGCTCAAGATGAGTGTCATTGTCTAGATTCCAAAAAAACAAAAAACAAAAAAAAAACCCAAAACAGCAGGTATGTTTTATCAGAGGTACAGTGTGTTACATGCATCAAAATCCCCCATCCATTTGTACAAGGTTGCACAACAAATGTTCTATTTGAGTTAATCGGATGATATCAAACATGGCTAGCCAGTGATGATGACTCATGCTGATAGCTAACAGGATCATGATGTGAAGGGTTTCTATGGACTTTTGAAGGACAACAACAAAGGCAATGTTGTCATCAATACACAACTACTCTTTATAATTTGCTACCTCTCACACTGTCATCTGTTTCCTGTGCCTCACTGTCTTTTTTAGTCCTATTTTCCGTCCGTCAAACCAGGCTTATACACTAATCACAGCCATAATTGGTGATAATGCCGTTGTTTGTTTTCAGATGAAAGCCGTAGAGATGAGAGGCCAGCTTGATGCCACTGAGAAAAGATCATCTGAACCCTTCAACCTTTTCTATTGATCCCTGAGCAACATGATGCCCATTGACTATCAACATGTGATAAATAAACGCAGTTTGATACCCCGGAACACAAACTCAAAGGAATTTCTTTACCCATCGAGACCAAAGTTAAAATGCTATTGTTATTTTGTAATCTTAACTACTTGATGTTGAGTATACTTGAACTTGAGACTTTTGTGGGCCAGATCCATGCTTGTAAGATGATGTTTTCTCAAATAATTGTGTTTATTTTTTGCTCTTAAAACATCCACTGATATTCGACTTCAGAAACTAGAGATGAATGTTTTGAAAATGTTTTTGAAAAAAAAAAAAAAAGCTAGCTAGAACTGGGAACCTGTAAAGTTTGAAACATGAACTTAAAGTAAAACTGTAAAAAGTAAAAAATATGCTGAGCATTCATGGGGAGCCATCTCAACTGTGACAAGAAGATTAGATTAAGGCTGGTGAAGACTCCCAAATGAATGTCTAAACTAAAATACAGAGAATCTAATACATTTTATATATTAGATGGTGAATCTAATATACAAAGTACCTGTATAAATGCATTGTTTATTAGGTTCATTGTGAATGACGTACCCTAGGTAAAACTAATTAACATAACAGAGCACAAACTAAACTGAGACATGTCTGCCATGTTTGAGAAATGTCTTCACCACAGATTTAAAAGCTCCAGTTGATGAATACTAATAGATAATGTATGTTAACATGTGGCATATTTGAAAATAATGAAGTGGTATCAGTAATGCAAAACACATCCTCTGTGACAGTTACCTGATCAGTTTCCTATTGGCTATGCTCCACTAGGCCATGTAATATGACAAATTTTCACCTGTTCTGCAAAATGCTAGAAACCATCAGATACTGTTAGGAGCATGTAGAACAATGTGTCTAATGCTGTTTAGACATAAACAATAATATCTGTAATTTCCAATCACGTTAAAGGATTCACAAGTAATGTCCTGACACTAAATATCCAGTTAGTTTTATCCCCAAATACTGCTGCCAAAGACAGAGAATACATTTGGAAACAAACCTTTGTGGGCTAGACAATGTCTGCACAAAGACTTACTATGTTGTTGACACAATGCTCATACTTGCATAACCTGTTGTTTGATTCTGGGATCTTGAATGAGAGGTATGAGGAAACCTAAAAACAAAGAAAGACATGGCATTCAACATTATTTATGTGTAAGAAGATGCGATTTGTAATGAATGTTGACAACAAATGCTGTATGTTTTGTCTGTTAATAACTGCATGTTTTAGCCTTTGTACACAAGTAGCATTTTAGCCTTTAACCTACAATAACACTCCATTTGAAAAGCGTGTTTGCATGCATTAAAATGTAATTTGCACAAATGTGTGTGCATGTGTGAGGGTGTGCTAATTTCCCAAGTCTTAGTTGTTTTTGTTTCTTTTAAGCCTAGCAAAGCTTTGTACCAGGTCTGTGCTGCTTTTATTTTGACAACAATGCGTTGGAGAAGATCTGTGGCCTAAATTGTGCATTAAAATGGCACAGCACCGTGTGTGTGGTATACTTCTTTTTCAATCCTTTAATGTGTGCAGAGTTGAACATATTTGGCCCTAATCTCAGAACAAAAGCTTGAGTATTTTCTCTACTCTCATATATGCATTGAGAGGATTTAACACACACACAGAAGAAAATAACCAAGGCTGATAGATTTTTGAGAGCTGACAATGGTGAAAACTCATCCCTAAATGGAGTATCTCCACTTTTTTACATGATGTCCTGTTGATCCAGAAGCAGCAGAATGCAGCAATTGAACTGAAGCAGCAATTGAATGGTACCCTCCCCCCCCACGCCACACACAAAACCCTCCACATTCACCCCAGGCAACCCCTCCCCGCACCACTTCTCTCCCTCACTTCTCACTGCAGGTTCGATTAACAGCATCTGCTTTGTTCTGACTCCCTGGAGCTGGTCC
Source organism: Toxotes jaculatrix (assembly GCF_017976425.1). Classification (NCBI taxonomy): domain Eukaryota; kingdom Metazoa; phylum Chordata; class Actinopteri; family Toxotidae; genus Toxotes; species Toxotes jaculatrix. The sequence goes on along the minus strand of NC_054408.1, from coordinate 7,983,112 downwards.
TGTTGCAGGGTACCTGTGCGTGTGCACATGTTTGTGCGTGTGTGTGTGAAAGAGGGTGAGAGAAGCGCGACGCATAGAATAGAGAGTCTTTGAAGGGAGAGAGAGAGAGAGAGAGAGAGAGAGAGAGAGAGAGAGAGAGAAGGAGGGGCGCCAGAAACGGATAAACACAAGAATACCAAGGGACAAAATAAACCTGTGCTGCTGAAGTTATTTTACTCAGAATAGGGACGGTGGTGAACAGTTTTGAAAGAATAAGAGCATTGCGCTGAGATGAGGGTGTAAGGATGAAAGGATGTTAGGAGGGCGACACAGATACTTTCATCACAACCAGTCACCTCTTTACATGTCATCTGTGTGTGATGTATGCCTTTCTTATACGTTAGGGAATGCCACATGCACAATAACACATCTAGCATTAATGCATGTGTAGTATTTTTCTGAGGTTCTGAAGAATTGATACGAAATGATGTTTGGAGTGAAACAACTGACATGTGATCACATATCTCGTACCAGAGTGTGTGCGTGTGTGGCTGATGTAATAACTTGTAAGACTAAGTGTTGTTTACTGGTAATATTCCTCACACACTATCTGCATAGGGGGTTTCATAGCTCCGATATGTTTATAGAGTATTTTTTTTTACTTACTATTGCAGAGATTTTACCGTCCTGAGATGCCTGCAACAAATGGCAAGTGATCGATACAGCTGCATGCATGTGTGCCTAAATATGTAATTGTGTGTGTGTGGGTGTGATGCACGTGTGTAATGCAGCACAGCTGAGGCAGACATTAGAGTAAATCGTGCTGTGTTTGACTGCCTGCAGAGACATTGCTGTTTGCTCCACAGAGGCACTGAAGGCCTTCTGCTTACTGGCACAGTGGGAGAAAATACAGAAATCACAAAAATGTAGAGAATCACAAAGACTTCACTGTAAACAAGTGTTATCTTTAATGCAGCTTCAAGAAGCATTAGTAACATCGGCACCAGTTGTCATTGTCTATTGCTGTATTTTCTCTTGTTAAAGAGAAGTGAAAAAGACATTTAAAAGACAAAGAAATACTTCAGCATGAACGCTGAAGTACTGATGGTGTGTGGACACACTGGTGTGTGCTCATGTCTATATTAATTTCAAATCATTTCTTATTTATTGTTTTTATCTCTATTCTGACTGCAACTGACAGAGGAATAATCAACCACTGGTAATAGCACACACAAACACACACACACACACACACACACGCACATGCACACGCACAGGGACACATGATTAATGACCTGTGTTCACCATAGCCTCCTCATGCTAGTCAATATGTCCTATATTAGAATAAATGGGTGTCAGGGCACATACAGTATCAAGACCATTCCTCAGGCCAAATCTCATTAATCGGCGCCCCATTCATATTACATAGAGACACATGGCCCACCACACGCAGACCGAGGCAAAAGCATTTTCAAATACAACTGTTTATTTCTGTGGATAGTCGCACAGATCGCAGAGACATGCGCAGACGCACACGCAAAGGCAGACATCCACACACATCCACATTCACAGCATCATCACTCGTGACAAATCATGTTTCTCTGTTTTGTGCCCTTAGTAACTACCACGTTGAAACCCAAGGAGAACAAGTTTACCAACACAATATATGGTGTTTACATGCAGACTGACCCCAGTGACAAAACCTTACAACATACTATATACATACAATATATACCATATGGCAACATTATCATTTTTGTTTACATTTAGCATTTTACTACCTGCAGCAAAACAATTTATCTATTGGCTTTTAAGGGTTTTTATGAGCACAAGAGCTGCATAGTGCACAGAAGAACATGTAATTCCTCACTTAAGGGAAAAATGACAAAAATCCAAAATACGGAGTAACATTTGAAGCACATGTCATCAGGATTATATAATTTCCAGTCCTGGCAGAAGCTGGTGAATGGTGAGTTGGAGGTTATGGGGAGCAGGAGGGGGAACATCACCTGTGATAACCCTGTTAAACAAACAACCAAACATTTCTTTCAGACAACGCAACGTGACTCTCAGTCGGAGCACTTCTGTGGCTTGGATCAGCATGAAACTCTTCTGGTTGAATCATCAGTCCAAATGATTAACAACTGTGTTACAAAATATCTGGCTCTTTGATTAAAAATAAATAAATGAATAAATAAAAATTAAAAGTACAAGCTTGTGTACATAAAAATTGCAGTGAATTATGACTTCCGGAGTGCATTTTGGCGAGAAATATCCGATCACCAAGTTTAAAATTCTATCATGTGAGCCGCTAACAGCCGACAAGAGCTAATGATTCATCACTTTTTCTAATTTGTGCCTCTCACTGGCTTCTTGTCCACAGAAACAGCACAATAATTAAAGCTGTTGGCAATGACATAAACCTATAGAGTCATTACATTATCCAGGAGGGGTATTGTTTTTTTATGTTCAGTAACATGAAAGACACATTAAAAAAAAAAACTGGAGAGGAAATAAAGAATGAGGAAAAACATTTCCAGAACCAGCAGACCCTACCACTTCACAACACTTCACTAAACTGCTCCAGTTAAATAAGTCTGTGCAGCTCTTACTTGCCACAAAATGATGTTGAAACATGTTTTGATTTTTGAAAAGAAGACTTAGCTCTCACCTCTGAAAACTGTGGCTGTTCCTTGTCTGAAACTACTGGAGACTGAAAGGTTGAAGTCCACGCAGAAGACGTGACAGAGTATAGGGATTTTGCTGTCGCCTGCCCACTATACTGAGCTAACAAAAGATTATACATCTGTTGCCTACCCTGTATTCTCACTTAAAAGGATTCAATGTAAGAGGAAGATCTGAGTCCAAATCTCTCAGAGTATAAAACAAAGAAGTAAACAGAAATCTTCTGGACTTAAGCCACAATTTGAAAAAGCAACATTTCAGACCTATGTACAGTGTGCAATACTGTACATATATCCTACAGGAAGTCATTGTTCAGAATGCAGTGTTAATGTAAAAGCAACAAAAATATTTTCCAGCGTAGGAGACCAACAGAATCAAAATTATTCTCACATTTAGCTCTACTGTCTGCCTGAATTCAATATTATTAACAGATCAAGCATAGGTCATTTAAAACGAGGAATTTTTGTCTATGTCTGTGTTCAAAAAATCATTACCGTCCATTTTGTTAGGCCATGGCACAACACAACGAGCTCTCTCAGTCACCCCTAAAGCAGAGAGATACACACCACGGTGTAGCCTCTTCTCTTAGAGCGTGGCCTTTATATAACTTAATGCACAGCCTACATTTGGATCGGCTGATTCATTCAACTCATTTACATTTTCCCAGTGACCTTTCCTGCTCTCTCCAGTCCCACGCATTCCTAAATGCAGGGTGCTGTGTCCACACATACGTAGGACAACAGCAGAGGAGAGATAAGGGGAGGCGCTGAAGTCTCACTCAAAAGTATGCACGCACACAGGCCACAGACTGATATGTACAGGAAAATGACTGTGCACACGTATGCTGCTGCTGTTGTACATCAAAACAGCCATTTTCTGCTCATTTGTCAAAGCAGCACTAATCACTTTCACAGAGCTTACAGCGTCTCATCTAACGGCATACTTAAGATGATGTACATACATCGGTGTGTCTGCACATCATTCCTATGCACAGCCAGATGCGCTGTATGTTCTATATGTACGTTATCATTGCTGGGCCAGCCTGCCAGAGCCTTGTCATAGTCTGACATTTTGTACGGATAGACGGAGTAATCCCTGATTGTGTAGGTGCGGATAAGTTCCAAAAAGTGTTTTTCTCTTCAGCTTTAAGTGTGGGGTGAAATGAGACTGGTAAGCCATTTGTGGTGACATACTTTTCTTTTCTTGTCTTTTCTTTTTTTTTTCTGTGTTCTGCGTTTCCCCCTTCCTTTTGACTTTGGATTCTCCCTCTCATGCCTGTATGATCTTTTGACATACAAACTAATTTCTTTATTCTTTCTTTTGTGTCCTTGCTCTCTGAATATACCGTCTTCCCCCTCGCTTTGCTCTCACACTTCGCTTTCCACTCTTTTTTTCTCCGCAGCTACTCAGCTGAATCCTTTCCATTAGAGACTGTGAGAGGGAGATTAGTGTTGTATGTGTGTGTCTTCGGGGGTGCAGGCCCAGGAGAAAGGATTTCCAAGGCTTTCTTAGTAACAGTAAGATGACAACCAGGAAAACCATCATTGTCTAGAGGGGTTTGAGGGGGATGTGGAGAAGCAGGGAGATGCTTTATTTGTATCTAATGTGGCTGCACCCATTTCATATCAGCTCTATCATACAGTGTAATGTTTCTCATATATACAGTATGATTATGTTCTGTAGTCATCAGGCTTGACTGCTCTCCTCCTGCCCAGTTGAGTAAACCAGTATATTTTCTGTGTGCAAAGGAAAGCAGACACCAAAGCACATGCACACAGATACACACACACACACACACACACACACACACACACACACACACACACACACACACACACACACACACACACACACACACACACACACACACACACACACACACACACACACATGCTCTGCAGGGGCCATCAGCCATGAGACAAGCGTGTTGCTTAGAGACCAAGAGGTCACCCCAACAACAGAGATCACACAAACCAGGTGTGACATCTGTTCCAGTGCAGTTGCCACAACCAACACTGGAGCCCTGCCTGCTCGGAGCATGCAAATGTAGAACACCCTGTGGCTGCTCAGGAAAAGACACTTTGACAGTGAATACATTTGGAGGGACCACAGAGCCTTTTTCATGCTTTGCTGGTAGTGTCACCAAATCACAAATCACTGGCAAATCATTGAACAAAATAAAATAGATCTCTGTCTACCTACGAATGATTCTTTGATCAAATTTTATCACATACTGGAGATTGGTGTAAAATCTCCTACGGCAACCAAAGGCTGAATGGCGATGCATTTATCTGTGGACGAAAAAGGTTTGTTTCCTTTAATATTTTGCAAAAGGAAATCTCAGAAATGTTTGCAAAATAAAGCATAAATCAATGTGTTTCCGTCTTCTACCTTTATACAAATACATTCAAAAGAACATGACAGGATTGCACAATAAATAGAACACTTTGATACTGTGCATCACTGCATTTAATTTCTGCTTCCCATTTTCATCTTCTGATTCTCTTGTACTGAGGCTGCTGCAACATCCCTTTGAGTGGTAGCATGACGTAAATGTTTTGTCTACAGTAGAAAAGCAGAAGGTACCACAAAGTCGAGGCATTTTTGAAAAGTCTGTTTCTGAAAGCCTTTATTGCACTACTGTCTCTTTTCAATAAGGCAACTTTTTCACCTCAGGTAAATACAAAAAAACAATTCGCTACATTCCATTTTCACACAAAGTGTTTTGTGCACAAACTGATAAAGTGCACAAAATTAGGTACATGCAAACATTCTAGTGTCCCTATGGATAAAATAGGATGAAGATACTTTTTTCCTACTATTGGTAAAATGTTAGGAGCCAATGTTATGTTGGTACTAAAACCAAATGGGTTTCTCTGTGTGATTTTTTAAGACATCTCATTTTGTAAGGCTGAGTTCTACAGCATTGGACTCTCCTCAGCTCTACTTTGCACACTGCAAATTAAGTGAATAAGAAGAATTAAGAAATTAAGTGTTGCACAGGTAGAAATTTTGAATGTATGTTGATGCTGCAGAATCAGCAGATCCGTACAAAATATAATGGCAATCAGCCCAATACATGTTGAGATATTTCACTCTGGACAAAAGTGTCGGACCCACAGCCCGATGCTGCCATCCTTTGAGCCATGCTGCTAGCGTAACCCTTGTCTTTTGCTTATGAGAGTCTTTCCTATGAGAATGCTTGAAGGAGCGGCTCCTCGATCACTAAAGTTTGGCAAATATCAGTTACAGCTTATATCTGCATTTAGCATCTGTTTGAGCTGGTGAATTGGCATGCTCACTGAAGCGTTTGAGAGACATCCATCTGCAGTGCCACTCCAGAGCAGTGGAGTGCGACTGCAGTGACAAACGTGCTGTCATCCAATTTCCCACACACAAACATACACAAGTTACACACACACACACACAGATGTGCCTTCTCGTAATACATACCTCCTCTCACTCTTCCTTTTCTGTTCCATCATTCTCTCAGTTTTAATTTCTGACATAATTCTTAACAGCAATGCAGTGAAGCAGACTGAATATTCAGATAAAGACATCTTTTTCAGCAGCGTTCATGGAACTGTGAGTGCAACTCATGTTAAACAGTCAATACAATATATGAACGGTAGGTATACAATAAAACTGTGGACATAACAGGAATAAACACATTGTAAATATATTGTTTCAAGGGGGGTTCAAAATCCTCTTCTAACTTGTGCTGCAAATATTCACTTCAAACTAATGTAATGCTGAAAATACAAATTCTCTGGCACTTGCTGCAGAAACTTGGTGATTGTGACTCATTGATTCAGCAGAGACCTCTAATTTCTGAGGCGTCAGTGAGAAGTTCATCTCAACACTCAGCTTTCCAGCTTAAACAACTCAGCATATATTTAAGCAGATGGCTGCTGCTCCTCTTCTCTATCCATCCACCTATTTCCAAAATACTTCCCTTGTATTCATCTGTTTTACTTTCTGTGAAATGTTACATGTGCTCTGAAAAGTTGAGTCTCGTTTTTGTAACCAAACATGTCAGCAGTGGATGTTTTGACCTCCCTCCCTCCTCTTTCTCTTTCACAGTTTCTTTCACTCTTGTTCCCTCTAGCCCACCCCCACCCCCTTTGCATGTTTCTGTCCAACACTCGCCATGACATCAGACCAGGGCCACCAGGTGACCCCACAGATGGCACTTTGACACTCAGATGTGAAATCAGGTGTTGTGCTGTACAGATCTGCATATTTAGTGTCACATTATACGCTATATTAACACACAATGTTTGCAATTCAAGGTAATTTCTAAGTCAACAGAGGCAGGGTAAGGAGGGAGAGGGGAATTAGGAATAACAACTTTGTGAATAAATTGCTTTATTCCTCCTGTTCACTTTTCAAGGGTAAGGCTGGGTTTGGTGTCAGGAAAACAGGAAGTCTCACTGCTTCTTGAGGGATTGTTTATAGATTTCTAATCTAGGCCAGCAAGTTGTAATTCTATCTGTCTTACTCCTGCTGTGCATTTTCTCATTAACTGCATCAATGCTATGCTCAGCAAGCCACAGCAGGAATACAAGAAGCCAGGAGACAATTTATTTTTTTTATTTTTTTTTGGAAAGTAAAAGACTGAGTAGCCCAGACATTAAGGTCACAGTGTGTATACTGACACATGAATTAACAGCAGGGAGTCTGTGTGTCACCCACTGATCAAAACAAATGGCGAGACTTGGCAAGTATCCCTCAAATAAAGATCAAGCAAAGAGACAGAGGCAGAAGGCAGAGATGGTGATGAAGGGAAAGGTTGTGATTTGTACAACTGTCTATTTTGTGAGCGCGACATATTTCAGGCTCTTCCATCCAGCCCCTCTCAGGCTAAGGCTCAGCTACAAACAGCTATAGTTCTGATTACATACAACAAGTTGTGTAAAGCTCTGTTGTTGCCTCTTGAATTTATATGAAAATGTCCACATTATACAACTTTAACACGGGGGGTGAGGGTTTATTGAACATCTACTGAACCCATGTTTGATCTGTTGATGTGAGACTTCTTCCAAACAGATTGTGTATTCCTTCTCGCTCATGGGCTTATGTGCTCCATGTGTCTCATTCTTTCTTACTGTCTTTTTTTAGACAAGTCAAACAGTGTGGTTTAAAGACATTCATACATCATTAACATTCAGTTAAATTTCACCCTCAACAGAAACTCTTTGTTTTGATCTTGGTCAGTGTTAAGAGGTTCACAGAACCAGGTCAGAAAATGTGGAGTGACCCATTTACTTTGAGGAGGATTTACTTTACATTACTGTGTTAGTCTGAAAATGGGTATCACTGTAGTCTTTGAACAGGGTCAGGACTCAGAGATATGGATGACTCATTTCCTGATGGCTAAATGATCACAAAGAGCTAAATTTTGATTAATTTTTTAAAAATAAATCTGACATAGTAATGTGGCAAAAATTAAAACCTAATTCAGTTCTGTGAGGCTGTTTTCAGGCATAGCAGCGCTTAGAGTTGAATGTTAACACCAGCATGCTCAAAGTAATAATATAAATATTAGAATAACATTATTTGAATTTCTTTTTCCTGGCAATCCAATTGCTGAATGAAATGTTGCTGAGGCATTTCAACAAAAACCAAAATGTCAGCCTCGTGGTGGTGTTACATGAAAACTCAGGGGAACACCAAGTCATTGGGTTTCACATCCACATCACATAGAGCAACATTAGGTTTCATTTAGAGTCATGTTTCCAGTAAATTCATAACTTTAAGGTCACTGCTCACTGTGCTGTTAGCTGGTCTTCACCAAATATCTGAGATTTTTGCTTCTACCTGTTTGAACTTCTTCACTTGTTAGTTTCTAAGTGTATCTGTCAGCTGTTGGGTCGTCCGCAGGTACAGTAGGTTTATCAGAGATATTTAGCTGAAATCTGCCGCTGCAGGATTTAATGAGATTGAACCAAAACAATTAGATAAAAGAGATTTGAAACTTCTGCTGAGGTGCAGAGTTATGATTTTAGTTTGCAACGAGCCACCTTTCATTTCACACAGAATAATATGAATTAATGATGGCGAAAATAATTTAGTATGATATATTTTATGTAGGTTTTGGTTTGTGTCTGAGCTGGTTTCATCCAGAATATGTTGAAACATGTTTGTAAAAGCTCCCAATACATATTGTAAGCCTCTGAAAATAAAGCCTAATGATAACCAGTGGAGCCAGATAACTCCATGATTTAGAGAGCGAAAAGAATATGTTTCTGCTTCAGAAACAGTAAAGTGAGCCAAGGATTGATGAGATGATACTCTTCTGGCCATTCTCTATTGTCTTCTTCTGGCAGGCTGTATATCCCTGTCTCCCTTTGGGCATGTAGGAGGTTTCAGAAGATTTAGATGAGAAGGCAAGCTGTTGGAAACACCTCACAATCACACTCCCACTGGGTGCTCCATCAACAGCAGCATTATTCTATATGCATCTCATCAAATTACCTGTGGTGGTTCTTTCAATAGGACATAGATGCCACAGTCAGACATCGAAAGAATACAAATACTTTGACATTGGATCTGAAATTGACAGCTGTTCACTTATTTCATGGACAAGAACATTGAGCCTGGGAACAATTTGCAAACAGATTTCACACTTAAACTTACCTACAGTGAATAAAAATAAAGTAAGATGAGTGTTGATCCTCCCACAGATATTTAATTGGATGTTCTGACAACCAACCCATAAGACAAAGCCATATATACTTCATACCCTGTGGATAGCACTCTCCAATAAAACCCATCTGAGTCATTGTCTTCCTAATCCTGTTCTAGGTTTGCAATTGCTTTGCAGCTGGTTTAAGAAAACAATGAAACTACTATACCAGCAAATAGTCGTTAATTCCCTCGTTTCTCCATAGATCCTGCTGTGCCAGTCACCAACCACACTGAAGGTTAGGTGTTGGTTTGATTGGAATCTGTCCCGGCCATACTGAACGCAACAATCCTGTCATACTCTGATTCATGGGTTTGTGCCTGCTGTCGCTTAAGTTTTATGGCCAGTATTGGCAGGGTACTTTTTCACACATTCAGAGCCATTTTAGGGCCTCCTCTCTTTCTGTCTCTCCCTCCCTTTAGCCTGGTCCATTTCTGCCAGCATGAATCAGCATCCCACTCTCTTTACCAACATAAACAGTGATGCACGATGGGGTGAGGACAAGGGAGATGAAGAGGTAACCTGCTGTCTACACCTTGCTCTCCACCATCCACAATCCCTACTCAGCCTCCACAGTCTCAGTGTTTGACCTTTTCTTGCCTGTAAAGCACGTGTATGGCTGTGTAAAGCAAGCTGAAACTGCTATGCCACTGTGTGCGCCTGTGCTTGCACATGTACTCCAAAAGCCCACTCCGCTCTGACCTGCGGTTTGGGCTTTAACTGCAGCGTAAATCTGAGCAGCACTTTAATGGTTTGCACACCCCTGATGCTCCTGAGACACATCCCCTCAAGGGACAGCGCCAGTCCGTGTGCTGCTGGCACACAGCGTCATCCAACAGGTCCAATAGTAATCACATCATTCAGCCTGTGCCAAACCTGTGTGATGGCAGAATATCTCAGCTCCTTTCGCCCTGTGTTTTACTTTTGTGAGAAAACTGCCCCGGTAAGTGAAGCAGAAGTGGGAAAATCTGGGGAAATTACACATGCGCTGCAGAGATTTAATACTGGGCCTAGCACCTCTCTAAGCCATTTTTAATAAAACTAAAATAAAGATCAGACTTACCCTACTAACTGAGAATAATAAAAGGACTCCATACGACAATGCCTGCCCGGGCTTTCACACAGATATATAAAAGCTGTAATTTAACATTCGTTCCAGAGAGCTGTGCATCACACAGACACACAACACTAAGGCTTAATGTTTCTTTTTTCTGTGTGTGCACCTGCATGTGTAGGATATATTATCATGCTGCATTTTGACACTACTTTGTTTATACATGTTTCGTTATTTCCGTTGTGACAATCAATTACTCTGGAACTTTGGAAACAGTTATCTCACTATGAAAACACGATCCTCCAAATTAATGTAATAGCTGGGTTATGATAATAATAATAATACATTTTTTCCAGTTCTTGGTGCTGGATAGTGGGGACCAGAGGTTTGTGTCAAATGAACATGGAGTGGAGGTGTAGAAGGTCGGTGAGGTAGGAGGGGGCCTGGTTGTGAAGGGCTTAGTAAGTTAAGAGAAGGACCTTGAAATAAATCCATATGCTAGAAAAGAACTGGTAAAAGCAAAAAGTGTTTTTAGCTGTTTTGAATGTCCACACTCAAAAAAGGGGTGAAAAGTCGGCTGCCATGAAAAGCGGCGAGATGCAAAATCGTTTAAATACCGGGATGATGGCTCAAATTTCTCTCCTTGAAGGCATTCACTGCGTTGCACTCGGTTGTTCATATACAAAGTCACAGTTTGAATAAAAGCATACGAAAAGTTCAGAAGTTCAAACCCTGTTTACTTTCTCACCTCTGCACAGAAGTGAATTGTCAGTTTCAGTAAGTTAAAGAAATTGTCAGGCACAGCTCTGGAAAGGTGCTGGGGGGGTGGTGCCTCTGATGGAGACTGGGCCCCTCAAGGCTCAGTGTTCTTATAGATTATCATCAAAAACATCCTCACTTTTACAAAGTTGTCTTAAATCAATTTTCATGTTTGCACTGCCAATGTAATTTTCTTAAATCTGATCGACTGTTTAATATTCAAATTAAATATAGAAAAATTGCCAGATTTTTAAAAATCTACTAAAGAGCCCCAACTATAGGTTGCACACACTTTGAGTTTTGATTTAAAATGGGTACAACTTAATGAACGAGAGTGCTGGAGTCATTACTGAGTTACTGATAATACACAAATCATGACATTACAATGACATATGCATCAGAGGTTTAAAATAATTTAACAGAGAGACAATTGCTGGGCTGTGAAATCAATGAGGAACACTGGGAAAAGCTGAGGCTGAAGAAAAGAAGCAGCAAGAAAAACAAGGAGACGAAAAAAAGAGAGAATTTATTTTTTCTCCAAAAAACTAAATTGCTACATTTGGATAAACAGCTCTTATACAAGCACCTTATTCAAGAAGCCAACACCACACACAGACTGATGTGATGATGTTTTTAGCATAGCTATATTTAGCAATAACGATAGACAAACAATAGATTATGTTTTTGTAATACACAACATAAAGATGAGGAGGTAAAAATTCAGCCGGTGTATAATGGTCAGCCAGTTGTTACTACCCATCAAGCTTGAGTATTGTGCAGCAGCCTCCACTCCTACCTTTGTTTAGCAGAGCAGCAATCATCACCGATGCAGGCCAAAGAGAGAGGTTTGAAATGCTAAATCTACACAGCATCACAGTGATGTAAAACCTAGTGCACTGGAATGTGCACGGATCATTCTGTGACAGAAAGACAGAAAGTCAATTTTTACCGTCACTAATCAGAAAAGGCATGGCGGGAGGGGGTGGGGGTGGATACAGGGACCCTGCTTGTCTCTGCACACTCTCTGCACCACCACAGATCAATAGAGCTCCCCCTCTTCAGTTGTAAGCCCCTCTAGCACCATAACTTGTCTTGAGATCACATGCTGATTCCATAACTCTGACCCCGTGTCACGCAAAGGTTCATTTCTTATGTATTACAGAGTGTTTAAAAATTTGCATGAGTATACGCGAGTATACTCACATACACAAGTGCTTTATAACCAGACGGCAGTAAGTTTAAATCCTCAAACCATCAGATAGTAAAACAAGTTCTTCCTCAACCAACAGCAACTCATCAGTGAGTACTTTTGTGTGAGGCAACAAACCCCAGTACCTCCAGTGTAGCTGCTGAGCATAAACACAAGAAGACACCCCACCTAAATCCCTAATCCTCAACGATTCCTGCTGGTATGAAAAAGTCTCCATCCATTGCATAGTGAAGTAGATTTTTTTTAATCCAAGATGAAGCGACGCTACATCCATAGTCACATATCAACTGAAACAAAATGAAAAAAAAAAAACAAAATGCAGATGGAAAAAAGGGAGGATGAAAAAAGTCTTTGGGGAATCTGGACATGTGTTCTGAAAGAACCAGGTGGATTTTCCTATAACTGCTTTTATTCCCTATGAAATGGCAGAACATCTTTACCGTGTGTAATGTGACATATTTCCAAGTGAAATGCAGAAAGCAGGAAACGTAGAATTTTGCCCAGTCATTCAGGGATTTGATTTCTGAAAGTGAGCATGACTTAGAGCAGTCTCTGGAAAATCACAGTGATTTACAGCAGCGGGTGGACTGCCTCTATAAACATCCAATTCATCTGAATTGTTACATCAGGAGTCAGAGGACGACCACAAACACACTCTTTTGGAAATTTAAAAGTTCTTGCTAACTACCTAAAATGTATGTATCCTCATGGTTCATAAATAAATTGATAAATCTATGAATATTGAGGCACAACATTTATTATCTTTTTGCAAGATGTAATGGAGATGTTAAATATCTGGTATGTGCTATGCAATGATTGGTGCAGATAGATGTAAAACCAAATTATTTTCCTCATTTATCTGCTTCCTAACACCTGTGGCCTGTAGAGCCTTAGAAGCAGCATCTATAGTGGATGTAACTGAATAGAGGAGCAGTCCCTGTCTTTTTAAACAAATAACAATGGGCAGAAAAATGTCTATTGAAAGATGAGCAGGTATAATTCAGACTTAACTGCTCAGAATTAATGAATGGCATTAAAGAGGGAATGATTTTACTTTTATCAAAGGTGACTGCCTTACAGAATCTAACAAGATCTGTGTGTGGCTTCAAGAGACGTTAACTGATAAAGAATGACTTCAATGTTGACGGCTAGAGGGAAGACTAAGTGGTCTAAAGTGCAACGCTACACACATTGGCAAACAACTCACACACACAGGTGACAGGCACGTTGTGCATAGCTAACTTCAACAGGCACGTTAAGAAATGGATCGGCAGCATTCTCTGGGTTTGTATAATTAATATTCCAGTGGGACTCTTGGTCTAGTAATTAGGAGCTGAAACTCTACAGGACTCCATTAATGAAAAGTCAGTCCCAACGCTGATGAAAGATTGATAATCTCTTAGTTTGTGAAGCATATTATCCAGCTATTTTCCTCGGTTTGCCCTTTAAAATGTCCCCTGCTCAAAAAAAGTGTCTGTTGGGAGCACCTGTGTGTCCTTGATAGATCCCTACACAGGCCAGAAAAGAGTGTCTGGACCTTGAACAGTGGGACAGAAGGGAAGTAGAGGGAGCCATGAAAAATGCCCCTTGTCATGAGACACTCAATCGTGCCTCGTTTGTGGTGACATATTAAAGCAGGGACCTCTGGGAGGCCATAAATACAGTGGCCCATGGACTGACCCAACACTGCTAACCCCTGACCCCTTCTGAGTTCATGGACAGCGGGCAAAGAACAGCTAAAGGAGAAAGAACCAACTGTAAACCAAAGGAACGGGAAGTTGTGATAATACGTCTTATGAAGGTAAACAGGTGTGTTCGCACTTGGAGGAAAATATAACTCATTTCATTCAGAGCCATTCCTAAAGGTTGTTAATCAACAAGGAACAGGAAGGGGTTTTTTAAGACTTTATGACTGCTCAGGGTGCTTTATGACATAATGGGTGTTGAGTGTTGAAAATGTGAAGAGAGCTGGACATGGTACAGAAAGTACGCCTTGCTGGCAATTTGTCACAAGACTTTTTTGTTTTAGCCCATATTGAAGACAGACATTATAAAAGAGATGTCTTTAAACCCATAGACTAGAAATATCATACCCCAATATCTTACCCCAAAGACCAACTCATGATTTTTTTTAACACTTGAAGGTTTGATATTTATGTAAGTAAAACTTTCCTAGAGCCTAGAAAAGCTGAGATTATCTCATTGTAAAGTGTATAGGGCAGGCCAACAGGGAAAGAGACACTCTGGGTGGGCTTTGTGTCAGAAAAATGAGAAAATGTTGAAAATCAATGAGATTTTGTTTAGAATACTGTTTAGCCTCAGTATAGAATGACTTTCCTATTTACAAAAATCTAAGAATGTTATTGCCATCAGGAAGCAGAAAACACATTAATACCATCCCATAATGGCTTATGCATGGCCATTTCTTACATTTTGAAACAGCGAAACTTGCAGTGGAACCAGCAGACTACTTAATTTGGATGGGACACTTGATCTTGCCTTAACGTAACTTGTTTATAGCATGCCTCGTGACGCACTAAAGCTCAGCCAGCAGCGGCATGAACTCTAATCTGGATTACGCCAATAAGTTTCTTCTTGCAGGTGGTATGAAATTGTATGATTCCCACAAGTCCCAGACCACAGGATTAAGGGCCCCGACACACCAAGACAACTTTGTACAACTATCCCTGACAAAGACAAATTAAAGCACTGGCTCTCATTGCCTTACATCTTCTCCCACAAAAGCTATCACTGATGGACAGCTGACTGCTGACTGGCAAAAGCATTCTGAGCCTGCATATGAGGAAGCGACAAAATGCATTTGTCTGTACTTGTACCACTGCTTGGATTTAAACAGTTGCTGACAAGGGCTCAAACACAACATAGCTCAGGAAATTCCCACAATTTGCCAATATGCCAGATACTATACATCAACAAATTTGCAAAAACTACAACAAAACCCTCAAACAAAACTGAAAATTATAGTGTCACTTCATTGTACCCATACAGGTGAGACAGCATCAAAAGAGACTCAATTGGCACCTGGACACTCTGCAGTCTCTTCATGATTTCCTGCCTTTCAAAAAACAGTTTTTTAAAAAGATACATCTTCCACATCATGCAATTCGTTGACCACCTCTACCAAACGTGAATCAAAACTAAGTAGCAGCTGTCGAAAGGTGCACAATTAAAATCTGCACAGTGTGACATACACTTGTTGACAGCAAAACCAACAAACTGTTGCATGTCTCATTAAAGCAGCCAACTACACGCGGGAAGAGACTTATCATTACCGAAGTATTTTTACCTCATCGGTTTCTGGGAAAAATAATCCAACATGTTGAGTCATTGGTGTTTGTAGATCCGTTTTCACACATCCTAAATTGGAAAAGTAGAGTTGTCCCTCAAAATTGTTGACCAGATAGTGTTTACTTTAAAATCACTGGATTGGAGAAACAGTGGTGCACTTGTAAAACATGATTGGCCATCTGACTCCTTGAGTTGAGTTCAATACACTTCCCATGCATTTACAAGCATTTGAAAACTACTGTGTGTACAGCTGGAGCTCAACAGGGGCAGGCCCAATTGGTTTGGTTCAGTTTTGTAATGGTCGTGAATGTGTCTGAGATAGCCCAAGTGGCTTGTGGGTATGGTAAAAATGAGCCTGCCTCTTTATGAAAACAGCACAGGATACATATACTGAAAATATGTACTCTGTGCTGGAAGGGTCTCCCTGTTTGGATAGAGAATGTTTTCAAACCATCACTTTTGCAGTTTGTGTAGCTTACTTTTGCACATCTCCTCCTCAGCCTCTCTAACCACTAACCGTCTTCAATACACTTTTATTTTCTGCCTCCTGACACCATTTTCTTTGTCACCGCTCACACTCTCTCTATCTCCCTCATACTCTTTGGAATCATTTGCTTTCTTTCAGCCATATGGGTGTACTTGAGACCGATAAGGCTGACAACGACAGATGTTTGTGTGTTCAAAGGGTGAGGTATCTCTCTGCGAGGATCAGGAGATGGAGACAGGTTGGTGGAAATTAGGAAATTCACCACTGTCACTGGTAATCCCACAGCCTTTAACAGAGCTTTTCAGAGCTGGTCAGCTTTGAAAAGGGGAAAAGGATGTGGACAGCTGGAGGAGAAGAAAAGGGCCAGAACAGAGGGAGTTTGCCATCTATGAAAAACCTCTGCAGTTTATGCCCCCAAATCATTTTACAGCGACAGGTCTGTCTCCGTAATGAGGACAGGTTTGCTCAAAGAGAGCTGTTTCGAACCTGTAATCATCTCTTTGATATCTTATCACCCAGAGGATTCCTCAAAAACCACCACAAAACTGAGATCAAACATTGCCAATCTACGATAATCCCAAAAAGATTTACACTATTATTAGCAATATCTCTGATATTAACTGTCATAATGTTCTTTCACATCTGACCCATAATAATATGAATTTGAAAAGCATATCCTCACACCCAAAATTATGCCATTCACATCACAAATAGGGAGTCTTTTGGGAGAAAATAAGGGAAATGTGAAAGTGATGACTTGACAGCCTCAAAGGAGGAGTGAAAAAGCCTGCTGAGGAATGTTTCTAAAGCACCACTCTAGGTGAGTGGGTGTCCTTTGTTAGCATCCAGAGAGCGTCTTGTCTTGTCAGTGTTTTTCAGTTTTTATTACCTTACTCACTCTCTCTCTTTTATGCTGTATGCTCCCTCTGGTTTTTGCTGCCATGAACACAGCAGGCCCTCGGAAAGTGAATGTCCGCTAATGCTTATGTTTGACCATTTCAAGGCATCCTTAAAATCCTACGGGTCCTCTAACTTAATAGACCACAGAGGTGGTTTGTCCCGATCCATAGGAGTAAAATACAATTTGGAAGACATTATCCCAACTTTGTTACTGACAAAATACCACATATAAAATCAACTTTAAAATATTGGTTGTTCATTTTAGCATTTGGCTAACTTTGATCTCTGGACTTATATCATCATGGTAACAACAATAAACAAGCAGTAAATGCTGTGGAACAGTCAGGGTTCACTTCTTGATTGGGTTTAGCAAAAAAAAAATAAAGTTTGGGTTAAACTGAGTACTTCCTTAAGGTTAGAGGCCCTTTGTCATCATGGTTACAATAATAAACAATAATACAAATGTGAAACTGAAATGATATCCTACTAATCCTTTCACACACAAAAAAAGCGTGCTAGTACACAGTAATACTAAGTAAACTTGCTATTTTTCTGTTGTTGCATGAACTTTTAAATTTACGCTGAAGATAGACTGTGATATGACTCTGCTGGCCACAAATAGCTCCCACAGCATTTGTGATAAAGACAAGATTTGAAATAATAAATGCCCATTTACACCCACACACTTTCTGTTGCTAAGAAACTTGTGAACTACTGAGATACCTGGTAATCTTCACAATAACTAAGCAACCACTCAGCGTGATCTGTGACATTTCCACTTGTTTACAGCATTATAATTTATCATATTAGGATAAACCCCTTTCTAAATGTGAAACTAAAGATGAGTTAGGTTGCTCTCTTGTACTTTGCTTTGTGATCAATAAGTCATAACCAACAAAAACACCAAGGCACACTGCTTAGCAAAAATTGAAAAGCCTTTCTCTCCCTTTCTTCATGTGTTTAGACTTTAATCAAGCTATAATACTCTGATTAGAGTTTTATAAAACTGCACATGATTATTCTACTGTGGTACAATGAACTACTTTTGATGAACTAATGTGGGGTTTGAATAAAAAAAAAAAAGATTTCTGAGTGACCTTAGATGATTTATGTTGTGATATTTTATATTTTTACAACCACAAACCAGAATATGCTACGACAAATCTTCCTTTTCAGCCTCAAACGATAAAGCCTATAATCTGGGATCTGGGTGTAACAAAAAGTCAAATCCTCAGCTGACACCATTGAAACTGTGTCATTCTCTTTCTGACATTTTGACTTTATCGTCTTATCTGCTGAGTATTGCCAGAGCCTGATGTTTGCCTCAAACCTTTCGACTCTTGATCACACTGAGTCAGTTAAACTATGCAGCAAATGCAAGGTAAGATAGATGCCACTGATTGAGCCGTTCACCTTGGAGAAAGAATGAAGAGGAAGGATGCGCAGATACACGATTTTCCCCCGACTCTTCCCCCCAGAATCCATGCTTTATCATCTCTCCCAGGTAAGCCTGGTGATTTGTGACAGATGCAGTTAGCATTTGCAGTAAGGGACTCGGTTCAGCTGTCGAATTGATTGAAGTTTGTACAGGAGAGGGCCAACATAACGCTGGGCGGGCACACAGGTGTCACACTCTGGACCAGCTGTTCACTGTTGTCAGGACAATGTTTGCCCTTTTCTGGTGCGTCATCATCTCTCCAAACACCTGCTGTCCTGTCATAACCACAGATATTGCTATAAACACAGCTTTGATCTAATTAGGATACTAGAGTAGAGTGTCTGCAAAGATACAAAGATGAAAGTTTCGAAAAGAGGAATTCAATTGTTGTCTCCACTCAGAAAATTAACTTTTACAACTAATTTTTGTTTATCAATGTACAGTATTTGTCAACAATTATAACGTTTCCTATGATGAGTTTGTATTATTATAACTATGTTTTACTGTTCTCCACTTATGGGTGCAATCCTCCATCTCCTGATCAAGCAACATAAGTGAGGGAGGTGTGGGTGGAGTCCTCTATAGCTCTGTATTGCTCCATATTCACAAAACAATGCCCACGTTTGAGTGAGCCAATAAAATATGAAGGATTTCATTTAAATCCCTATCGAAAAATAACACTACCCACTTGTAAATACGTCACACTATGGAGGATAAAAAAATGCTTCATCCTCTGTTTCACTGTGAATTTAAACATCCACTATGACCTGATGCATCAGATCCATCAAATGCTCCCAAACTGTGGTTTCTATTTTTGTGAATCAACACTGCCCACCACAAAGTGCAGTCAGTCGCAGTAAATAACACAATTTTACCCCTGGCACAGTATTTGCATGTTTAGTTGTGCTCATTTCTAGTTCTACTTCTACTCCGCTCCCTCACAGCAGAGGACAATTGCTCTGACCCTGAACATTATTGTCCTGTGACGAGAGAGGGAGACCACACTCAACAGTGGCTTTACAGTAAACTGACTGGTTCAGTTTGTTTGGACATGCAGGCATCAAGAAAGCCTCACTGTCTTTTGACCCACTGTCATTTGCTCCGCTGTTGAAGCTTTAATGAAATGAGTTGCTAGTACAGTTAATTCAGTGTCTCTTACTGAAATCTACCCACCAACAAGCCACTGCAATGCTTTTATTATGAAGTAGCTTTAATGATTGTTGACTTAGTTGCCAAGGCTAGAGACTGGCTGATAAATCCTTGCTTTACAGAAACTGGTCTTTATCTAGCTTTGGACTTTCTTTGTTGCTTTCTTCGTTACGTTGCAAGGAATATCAGAAATGTACAGCTATAAGCAAAGTACTTGGATGAAAATTGCAGATGTAAGGCAGTTAATATACGTTAGACATATCTAAAGCTTATACATGTCATCAATGTATGCAATACTTTGTACCATGCTATTTTCTTTAAATGGACTGGCACTGTGCCATGCCAGCATCAAGGCTTAAATTAATCATTCTGAGATGTGTGCAGTCAAGAAAGAAGCCATTACAAATGATAATCCCACAAGGAAATTCTTTATGTAATATCCTTTGTAAAGGGTACAGAATCACCATTAGTGAAAAGGCAACCTAATGGGATACTAATAAGGACCTTAGACTAAATTAGCTTGGAGGAGGTGATACCTTTGGTTATTGTGGTCCTAAAATTTAATTACTAATTGTAAAACAAAATAGCTCAGGGTTATTTTCAAAGAGACGGAAACTGTAGAACTGACAGGAGGGAGTTTGTCTACAGGAAGAACCAACCAGCCATTCACTTACATGTGCAGTCACATATCAGTTCAGTAAGGACAATGTATGGCAATCACTCACACAACTGCTAAATGTATATTCTGCCTGATGGAGTTTTATCAAATTAATCAGGATCTACAAAAAAATCTCTGTAAGGCTTTGAATAAGATGTGTTCGAGAACAAACAAACACCTTTGCTCTTATGTGAGAATACAAAATCATGGTATTCCTTGACAACAGGAATATGTTGCACCACCTAATCATAACTGACACACTGCCTACAGAGCCTCTCCTCCCACTGTGATACCATACCAAACAGGCGAAGGCGGAGAAAACAGAAACTCTGTGCCAAACAAAAATGTGATGCAAAGCCTCATCATGAGCTACAATGAAAACACAGCCTTGGATGTTGGCCGGCTGAACAAAAGGTCATCTGGTTAACCTTTTATTAAACACAGGTGGATTTGTTTTTTCTTGTGTTGCAAAGAAATTCAGCAGATTAAAATCTCAAAAAAACAAAAACAAAAAAAAAAACGTCTAATTTTGGTCAGTTAAATGCATTATTTGATAGCATCCTACTTCTAGTCCGCCCAATATGTTTCTAACAGTGGTCGGTATGGTATGTATGTGGTGTGGGATTTATGACAACAGCAAATGGTTTTATCAATCCTGGTTGGTGGGTGCCTCACAGTTTTGACTACAAGCACAAACAACATACATTTTCAATAGTTATCCTGTAATATATGATATGTGCTGTGAAATGAAAAATAAGGTAGGTGCTTCCTGGTGTTTGTCTCCGTGTCTTTGTTTTTCTATTGCCGCCACATGTTTTAGACTATATATTTCTGCAAGGCTTCAAGGTCAGTTTAGTTAGTTTATTACTTAGTTTATTACAAAAGGATCAGATACTTTATTCTGATTCAGTACTTTCCCACCAGCACCTTTTTATGTTATTTTCATGTACTCTTGCTGAATTCTATAACACAATGATAATACATTTCACATTTGGGCTAGCTGATATTTTGTCTAAAAACGGAGATGGAATCTGTTAAAATAAGCTACTTTAGAAAGAAAATATTAATTTGATAATGACAGTGTATAGACTAATTATTTTTTAAGGTAATGGACAGAAGAGCCACACTACTAATAACAGAAGGTGCCGTGGCCGTCCTTGACGCTTTGTCACAACTTTGCATTGAAAAACAGATGGGTAAGTGCTTCTGACTTGGCACAAGCACTATCTTTGGAAGTTGGTGTTTCAGTGACTGAATGACAGTGCATGAAGTCAGCCTCTGCAGAGGGCATCCAAGAAGAAAACCATTACTCACAAAAAAACTGCACAAAAATTAAAAAAAAAAAAAAAAAAAGATTAAACTTTGCCAAAGAAATGAAAAGAAGCTTGATGAGTGTTGGCAGCACATTCTTTGGTCAGATGAAACCAAAATAAATTTCAGATGGGGTCCAGCATGTTTGGTGTGGACTTGGCCAGTGACTGCATTGTGCCAACTGTTAAACATGGAGGTGGGAGCGGGAAATGTGCAAACATGGAGCTGCACGAGTGCATAAGGTGAAGGGGAGATGAGATTTCATTAGGAGATGGCACTATGAGTGTAAGTTTTGATACCCAAATACTGAATGAAAAGATGACTACCAGTCTTAAGAAGCTCGGCAGGAGGGGAATTTTTCAACATGACAATGATTCCGAACAGACTACAAAAAAAAAAAAAAAAAAAAAAAAAAGGAGAAAGGAGAAAACTATGAAATGGCCAAGTGTATGATCTGACTTGAAACCAATTGAAAACCTCTGGAGTATTTTAAAATGGAAGGTAGAGCAACAACCCCCCCCCCCCCAGCAAAGAGCAAAATTCTTTGTGAAGAATGTTAGAATGTTTCTCCACAGACTTGTGAAAGACTGAGAGAACTGACTCTGCCATCAAAAACAAAGGGGGACATATGAAATATTAAATAATAAAAATAAAAGAATGAAATCTCACTAATGAACTGTGTACTGACTTTTGTTCCAGATGGTTCCTAAATATATAATAATAATAATAACAATTTAATTAGTGAGACATTTCTGTTTTTAAAATTACTTGGCTTCATTCTTCTAGAGCTTTAGCTAAAAACACATATAAACTGTAATAAATGTACAGGATCTGTAATTCCTTAACATGTAATGATACTGACCAGGGGTGTACTGAGTGTTGTTGTATGCTGTGTCTTGAACAGGGACAGAAGCTACTGATTATTTCTGATCGGCCATATAAGCAAATTAGTTGGTAAGAGACAATATGACAATCTGTGTTGATATCAGAAGTTCACTGTTTTCTGTTGCTGTGGCTGAAAAAGCTTGCGCTGGAAGCTGCTCTATATCAGCTAAGACATAAGAAGCTGAAGCTGACGCAGTGTGTTGACGTGTGAGGGAGAAGACGGGTCACACCACTACACAGAGGCAGGCAGATAAAGGGAGAGAGTGGGAACGCACAAGAAGCCCAGGGGAGCTGAGAACATACAGGCTTGAATATCAAGTTACTGACAGAGGCCTCAGAGCTTTGACAGAGAAGATAAAGTCAGCCCTACATTGGCTGGAGCACACAGCAGCCATCCACTAAAACCTCAGGCCTGCATCACAGGGACTTAGCTCAGCTGATAAGGCTGTCAGCGTTAGCCTCCGTTTGACATGAATCTGTAAGCTCATTCACTGGCTGTTATTCATCACACACTGCACATTTTGTCAAGATAACCAAAACTATGCTTGATACTATCGTGTATGGTATTTTCAGTGTTGTCCTTTTACCTATCCATCTGTCAGCCTGAATGTGGAAATGACTCTTATGGTTTGATTAGTTACAGC
Source organism: Toxotes jaculatrix (assembly GCF_017976425.1). Classification (NCBI taxonomy): domain Eukaryota; kingdom Metazoa; phylum Chordata; class Actinopteri; family Toxotidae; genus Toxotes; species Toxotes jaculatrix. The sequence continues at coordinate 7,959,956 of NC_054408.1, read as the reverse complement.
TAAACAAAGGTGATGACAGCCGAGTGGCTCTGAGACAGTTTATTGTCTGCTTTCACTTTCAAGGTCTCACTTTGCAAATCATCCTGGAAATAAAGGCTGTTCTTTGGTCATCAGTCTTTCTGTGTACCCTTTGGAAACCATCCATCATATAAAGCTGTCATGGCATCTACAATATTTGTCCAGATTTAAATGCATTATAAAAAGGTTCTGTGACTATCAGATAAGATGAACGAGGGACACACAGATCTGATCATGATCAAATGTCTTTTTTTTTTTGGTAATTATTAAAATATTGCCCTCAGGTTGGGCCGAATGTTCTCCTTGAGAGGATGAAAAGTAAATAGATTTGTGAATGGATTTATGTGGATCAATGGGAAACAGGTTGGCTTCTTGTCTTATTTTCACATTGCAGCTTGCTTTTAATGTTTTACTTCTTTCTTTATTTTGTGGGGCAAAATCAAAGGTTATCACTGGCCCTTTGGCACTTTTCAATCTGATAAACAAAACAATGAGTTGAAAAAAGCCTGTGGCGCTGGTTCTCAGTGGGATTGTCAGAGTCAGGATTCCATTCACAAAACCAAACTTTAATTCGGTCCTTTAATTCAGTGTTATTGGATGGATGGATTTTTTCTTGTTCACATTAAACATTTTTGACTGTGATAGTTTTTATTTTGAAAGTAACACTGTGAACATAAAATTTTAAAGATGGATCTTTAGTAGAAGATATTGTTTATAGTGTGTGACCAAAAACAAATGTCAATGCAAGCTGCATGTGACCATGTTTCTGAAGACAATTTGCCCAATTAAAATAGGATCAATTCTGCTTGTGGAGTAGTTCCTTTCAAGCACCCCAACGTGTTTAAAGTCACTTCACATCTCCTCTGTGACTGCTGTTCATTAAAATAACAACCAAAAACTCAAACAGCCTGTTTATCAGAGACTACGGTGGATGGCAATATGGACAAATTGAGGTGTAATTATAGCGTTGGGCTGCAAGAGACTTTTCATCACTGCAGAAAGCACTCCTCGCAAATTATTCAGGGTAGAGAGGTGAGAGAGAGGTTTCATTTGCTGATGCCAGGAAAACAAGCACTGAGCTTTTCAGCTTCAAAAAGTCTGAAGAGTGGGAGCCATTTGTAAACAGGATCCCTTGAGAGGGTCATATTTGGAAAGAGAGATCAGATAAGCTCTTTGCATTATCACACTGGAGACATCTTTCTTAGAAAAACACTCTTAGCTTGCAAAGACTATGAAACATCCTCATAACAAATCAGAATTTAGTTAAATTATCAAGAGGGTTGAAAATTATAAAAAGCAGAGTTTTCATCCTGATTCAATGTGAGGCAAAAGCATGGATAGATTATGAGACAATGGGAAGGAAAATCTTAATCTGTCCATGGGCAAATGTGGTGCCTACTCTGCCTATAGATATCATTCAACTCTTTCTTTTGGTTTTACGACCCACAGCTTTGTTTTGGTTCACTTTCACCATTCTTATAGCATCGCTTCCCAAGAAACAGTCTGATAATCTCACTCTAAGCATCCTGCTCAGTACCAAACATTAGGCAAACAGCTATTAACTAGCTGGTGAACATAGTGGAGTATTTCTGTCAGGATTCAATCAATCAATCAATTATGGCTCCTTTACCTTTTACCCTGAAGTGGAGGAAAACTATGGAGTCATTTTTCATATGAGCAAAAAAAATCTATTTTGTGTTCAATTAATTTATTAAATTTTACAGAAGTGCACAGTGATAACTTCTTTCACTTCATTTTACCCATTTTCCTTCTCTCAGTGTCTCTGCTGTGTGCTTACAAACCCTTGGACAATCACTCATAGTGTTTCTTTTGTTCTCTCAACGTCTCTCCTGTGCGCTCTCACTGGGGAAAAAAAAAAAAACTTTCTGTGCTCAAAATGTCCCATCACGCAGCCAGGGATGAGGTACAAATTTAACTCCATAGAAAGCACTAGTATCATGTAATGTTATCTAATGCAACAGCCCTGCAATACATCCCACCTTTATGAAGTTCATCGTATTCTGTTTTGTGGACTGTGTCTGAGAAGTATTGATTAAACTCTACTGGCATTTTTGGAGGCTGTAGTGTGTGTTGGTATTGCATTAGATTGCATTATACTGAAAAGAGTTTTCAGCATTTTGTCCATGGTAAGCACAATATTAGAAAAAAACAAGTGGATAATTACTAAAAAGCTATAAAATAGTAGTTGCATGTGTATGTATAGAGTGGTCATTATTTGATTTTCTTTATCATTATTCACAAAAGAGAAGTGGCTTAGTAATTATTACCTTGACCAGTAGTGTTAATTATTTTGTATTTTTACACTTACTGCATCCTTATGGCAATTTGGCTTTTCTGAAGTATAACAAAAGTGGGATACCGTAGAAACAGGGACCAACATTTTCTGGGATCTCCATATAGGCTGCAGCTATTCTCTGAAGGGAAGGGAGATGTGAAAGGAGAACACGTTAAGAAAAGAAAGACAAACCAGGAGTTGACTGAGTGTGAGCATGCACGCGTGCTGGTACATATACATGTTGTGTGGGTTTGCCTTTGTGTTAGCATGCCTGTGTTACATTTGGTGAGAGAATCTTGAGAACTAGAGCTTATGTTGCGAGCAAAGATAGGGATACAAATAGAAACTCAGGGTGGAGGATTGAGGATGAAGGGAGAGAGAGAGAGAGAGAGAGAGAGAGAGAGAGAGAGAGAGAGAGAGAGAGAGAGAGAGAGAGAGACTTTGTTTCCCTGAGGATCGCAGAAGATACAGACCTGAATATTAACTCACAGAGACCCTATAGAGCTTTAATTATTGATTACCGATGAGTAGCCTGTTCATTGCCAAAGCCAACACGTGCTCCATTGACAATAAGATGAAAGGATATTATAAAGCAAGGGATCTGAAGTATACAGTACCTAAAAATTCAAAGAGCAAAACCGTTCCTGAAAAGTTTTACATAGCAGCAAGACCCGGGAGACTGAAATCTTAAAGATAAACTTCATGTAATGCGCAAAGGGAAGCTCTGAGAGAGATGGAGGCTGGAAGACAGCACAGTAGCATCGCTGATGGTTGATTGTGATGTGATGAGCATTTCCCAGAGAGATGGATTACAGCCTACAGTAGAGTGGAAGGTGAACTGATGGAGTGGTCAGATTTCAAGACTCTACTACTTCTGGGGGCAAAATACAGGAATACAAAGATTTTCTGACACTGGTTTATGTGCTGTTGACAGATCTCAGTGACTGTTTCCATCTCTCAGTTCTGCCTCTCATTAGCCTACTGGTACTGTCACACTGCATCCTGGTGAGCGATTACTAACACTTAATTTCATTTGTCTAATTGGAAGCTAATTCTCACACACTGCAGATGGAGGCTAAAAGGCACTGCAGTGGCCCCGAGGTAACTCAGTGGTAACCTCTTCGTTTTATTCCGTGCTCAAGTTCAACTTAGCTCCAGTGACTTCATTTCACACTTCATCTCCCTCCAAGTCACATCCACTCACACACACAAACAAACACACAAGTACAAACGCTTCACACAGATGCTCACAGGCTTAATGTTCACACACACAGACACACACACGCGCGCACACACAGATGCACACACGTAGCGACATGGACTCAAACGCACAGGCGAGTCCAGTTGCAATTTAAGACATTTCCAGAGAATGTCTGAGTCACAAACAATCAACCTACACAAATTAGGCTGCCACGCTTGGCAGAGAAGAGCTTGATGCGTGCGTTATTACATTAAACAGCTGCGAGTGTATTTTCCTTGCTTATATTTTCTTCTTAGACAATGATTGCTTGATTGCTTCTGCATTTTTTTTTGCTGCTAAAATGAAATACTAACAGCACAGTAAGTGATATTTCTGCTTCAGTTCATGGTCTACAAGGGAAAAAACATGACACAGTGTCAAACTTCCATCAATTTGGCATGGTATTCTGTTTAAAATGAGTGAAATCTACAAACTGGGGGACCCACAATGCTCTGTAGTCCCATTCCATCTGTTAGAGAGCTCAGGGTAGCAGACACTTGGACTCTGTCTCTGTGTCCTAATGATGCTGAGAGGCCTCACAACACAGCGCTCATGTTCAGCCTGACCTCAGCGTGGTCAGATCAGAGTAAATGGCACTTTACAGCATGGAGTATGGAGCATGGTCAGAACCCTGATGGCCCAGTACATAAAAAACTCTGGGTGGGAGTAGTGGAAATGAGTGTGTGGCCATAAGGAACACAAGCAAGGAACACAATCATAACATGTGTCTTGTTTGAAATGTCTTTTCACCTCGTCCTGCTCAATGTGCCTTAAATTGTCCCCCGGGGACAAATGAAGTTCTCTGAATCTGAATCTGAATGTAATGATGCTGCAATGACATGTTATCATTTTACAGACTGAAATACAACACTGAAACAAAAAGTTCATAACTAACTTTAAAGATACTTTTTCTTAGTCTAATCATGTTTATATATCTTATTAAATAAAATAAGTCCAAGCCCAAAGTTCATACTTAAATTAAAAAACACAAATAAGTTAAAAACTTGTCTAGGCTTGTAGCCTTCAGGTACTCATTAACCCCTCTGACCTCACCGAGGCCCAGTGCGGCAGTCAGTACAAACTCGTGTTGCGTACCATAACACTTTTCATAACAGTAAAACTTTATTTTAAAGTCCACAAATAAAGCACATTATGGGAAAAAGTGGCAACTGGCCTAAGTGTGACTGAGTTTTCTCACTTCTTAAGAAAATTGTGTGATGAAAAATACTGATAGTTAAAAAACAAAAAACAAAAAAAAAAACAACAAAAAACATGTTCTTCCATCCTGCATAAAGATTGACAGTTGGTGGGTAATGCACTCTGTGGCCAGATAATTCCCTATGACTGTTTCCTACTGTTTTGAACCTTGGACCTAAGATTTACAAGTATTGATCTTCTTCTCCTGCTCCATTTCCCAAAAAATATAAACTATTCCTTTGAGGGGAAATAAGAGGTAGAAAAGATTTGTTAAATTAACTTGTCCTGTATTTTCCAAATGCTATGATCCAGCAAATAATGTGAACCATGAAAAATGGGCTCTCAGAGGTGATAGCTAATTACTAAAAGCTCACTCAAGACTAACCAGGTGAAATGATGATGTGTTTGAGGTATAAAGTTTAGCACAAAGGCTCATACTGTTGTCCTTTCAGTCTCTCTGTGATTTAAGGGTGGTGGAGTGAGCTTAATGTGCCTGCAATGTGTGTCCTTTAGGCAGTGCGTGTGCGTGTGTGTCTGTGTGTGTGTATTCACATCACCATCTGTGGCCTGGTCACCCTCCCAGAGTTTTTTCTGCCAATGGTTCCCTTAAAGAAGAATGTTGAGAATCATTGCTGGTCCCTCCTCAACACACGCAAGCAGGCGCACAGATCATATAAATATGTTTTAGTGGACTTCTGCATCTATGCTTTTGAAACCAGTGTGTACGATGAGCTTCTGTGATACAAATATTCAGGACTGATGCTGTTTAAGAGGCTTGTTTTTCCGTCCTATTGTCCTATCTCCTCCTTTCTTCCCCCTTTTCTCCTCTCTCTCTGTCATATTCCGTCAAATCCCAAAGCAAGACGAAAGTGTCAGAGTTTCACCCAACTGTTCCTATCAGATCAAAGAGATGAATATGAGCTTTTAAAAGGGCTCAGTCCCTTCAATCCCATTTCAGCGATACATTTTTTTCTGACAGCTTTGAGGCTGAGGAAATGTTTAGCTGAGGAACAGGCCCTGAAATCGCTCTAATGCTGTGTCGGCTCATAAATAGTGGAGTGCTATAAATCTTTTTACTGTTAAGGGGCGAACGTTTACGGTGTTTCATTATGGATGTTAGGGAGAGCTCAGATATCATAGTGTTGTGATGTGGCTCAGGTTTGCTGCTGAAAATAAGAGAGGTCCCTGCCTTGTGTTGAGTTTGCTACAGTATGGTAATGGCCATCTGTTGGTGGTGCAGCAGTGCAGTAAACTACCTCTGATAGTCAGACAAGATGAGACACACACACACACAAACCTAACACTTCACACACACAAATCTAAACCTTCAAACACGCACAATGTACAACAATGACCTCTCTTGAGTCAAAGCAGTGCATGTGTGTGACTGTGTGTGTGTTTCCATTGCCTGTCTACAATGCTCTGGGGTCAGTCAGACAGGGGACAGAGCAGGATTGAGGTTCTGCATGAGCGTGAAGAGGGTTATGAATTTTCACTGTTGAGACCATGAAATGTTTAGAGGACACACATACTCCATGTGTGGCCTGCACAAAAAACAGGGTGCGTTTCCTTTAAGTGTACTTTTTTAAGTACACTTGAAGGAAACACAATGTCACCACTTTGGTCCAAACTGATCACATGACCACGTTAAAAGGTGATGTACTTATTATACTTATCCAAAGTCATATGGACTGAGAAGTAACTCCTTCAGTTACAGTGACATGTCATCCTGTTCTCTAAAGTGATTTTTTTTTTTTGCGAATAATAAGTTTTGCTGCACTTCAGTGTGCTTGAACACCTTGTTCATCTTCTCTGATAGTCTCATAGTCTCAAAGAGCTCAAGGCTGCAGCAGGCACCTAAAACCTGAGCTCAACAAGTACACAGGAGTACAATTAAACACAAAACTAAAAGGACCTGAAATTTGAATCTAAAGTCCACAGATTTATGAATTATTTTCTTCTGTAGGTAATCTAGTGAAAGCTGAATTTGAGCAGTTTTAATGACCACTAATGATAAATGCTAGAGGTCTATCAGTATTGATAATATCTGTTAAGGCTATGTCCAAGCTTAAAATGCAATTATCATACTCTTTATGTTGTAACATATAAATTTGAAATGCTCTTTCCCTTTGAACTTAATGAAAAAACTACAAAACTCTCATCTCATGTCCAAATGGATAAAAGTGTCAATTATACTTTTATTACAATGTTATTTTATTTTATTTGTATTTTACACAAAATAAAATAGAACGCTCAGTATCAACAGCTGCAGTAATATCATTCCTGAAATACTGCAAATTGTCACTTTCCTGCACCTTGTGGTATAGAAAAAGCAGCTGCAGTATTTGGCCCTACAGTAATAAAATCTTCCAGCAGTTTGTTTAGCTTATCATTTGAAGGCCCCAAACTAGTGACAAAGCTCTTAAGCTACAATGTGTTATTTTCACTGAGGTAGAAAATGATTATTGGCATGAGCACAGCAGTGTTAGCAAGTATAAAGGTGAATTGTGAAGATGGATGCACTAAGCAAGATCTTTTTGTGTTTGCACCAATAGCAAAAAGATTAAGGGCGTCAGCTGCATATCCATATTAATTCTGTGGTTACTGTGTTTTTATATCGCACAAAAACAATTCATCTTTTTCCGGATGAGCGCAAATCTTGGTTGGAGCTTTACTGTGTCAATAAATGCTATGGATTTCTTTAAAGATGTTTTTCTTCAGCTACTACAAACACATTTCTACATGATGACAAAAACGTATTCACTGCGCCATTTGAATTCTGCGTCACCAATGTGTAGGGAACAGTGCATTACAAACTGTTTCATCAGATGCTGTCATGCAGCCTCCATTTATGTGCTGTGCAGTATGTATGAGGGTGCATGCATATACAGTATATCTGATCATAAGAGAGAGAGAGAGAGAGAGAGAGAGAGAGAGAGAGAGAGAGAGAGAGAGAGAGAGAGAGAGAGAGAGAGAGAGAGAAAGAAGGATAAACCCGTGCCACATGTGCTATTTGATCTAAAACACTCAAGGTCAACTGAAATCATCTCACATCTTTATCTGTAGCCTTCAGATGGGAGGGAGAAGCACAGATTCACTCCCTCAGCTAATATACTGTGAACTCTGTGTAGACAAATCCCTATCGTTACACCTTTGACAAAGCTTGGCACTTGCCAGAATATTGTGAACCATTTGCCTCACAGACAGATGTGACATGCATGTGGTGGGATGAGATGATGGGACACACACACACACACACACACACACACACACACACACACACACACACACACACACACACACACACAAACACACACACACACACACTTGTTCCCACTTGCCCATGTAGCCAAGCAACAAGCACACACACAACTAGTGAACAAGTGCATGTGATATATGATGATCTTATGATATAGGCTATATACATACGTACATATGTTTTAGGCTTGTAATGATTCACTGGCAGCTGCAGTAGGTAGTAAAAAGTGTTCTTGTTGTTTTAGACCTCCAAATTTATTTGGTAACAATAAACAACTGGTTAAGGTCCGGGGATGATACTTTAAAAAAAAATGAGATATTGATTCTTGGTTGAAACAGGAAAAGACCAGTAGTCTACAACATTTTGCTGACCCATCCGTCCAACCTTATGTGGACTTTGTCACTCAGTAATGACATCACAACTTCCTCCTTTGGTCCCCTCACAGTTTCTACAGGCATTAGAGAGCTTTGTCACCTAAAAGGACACATTTTGTTTTGGGGCACTGCCTGTAATGACCAATGCCATTATTCTTTTCGACAGAACAGTCTCCTTTTGGTTTGTTTCATGCTTATAATGCCATCCTAAAAACCTGAAGCAGTAAAGTAGTTGTCCGAGGACTCCAGCAGGGGGAGTGTAGAACTTTGGAGCTGTATTTTGGCACAAACTAATCGCTAACTTTGTCTGTCAGACGTTCTGTGGAGAGAAGATAATGTGTAGAGGATTTTGGCACAACATTATGAGAATGCTAAGAATGAACCAGAACAGTTAAGTTGCAGGCCAGGCATCTGAACAATGACCAGATATTCGGCTTCATAAAGGCAAGGGGTGATAATTCTCTGTAGGTTCATCACTATGACTGACAGCTTTCACACCACATTATGATCTAACAAACACATACTGTTTTCACATTTCCAAGGAGGACAATTTATTTTTAAGGCTGATGTTATTCTGTATATTCGGAGTATTTTTAAATTTCACTTTAGGCAGTTCCCTGAGGATGACTGATACTTTTCATATTAAATGTCACAAGACGAACATTTCCACAGGCTAAAAACCTCTTGGTGAACTTAAGTTGTTACACTCTGTTCCCCATACAGTACTGTTTACCTCATTCACAAAGGGTCTACAACAACAACAAGCTCAGTCAACTCCTTCTGGTTCAGGGGTATCTGAACACATTCATAATGAACAACAGAGACAGAAATAGGAAATGTGGGGTAGAAGTAGAAAGGAAAACTCCACCAGGGGCAGCAGAAGAAATGGAGGCAAGTGTGAGTCTAATTTCCCATGGTGGACTACTTCCGTGCGCTGTGCAGCTTGTGGTGGTGTTGACTGATGAAGCCTGACTCTGGCTCACCTGTGATGGCCCTCTCACAAAGGTCCTGAGCACTCCTTCCCTCAGCTCTGCCTATAACTCATACACACACTACAGCCTTCATTATAACTACTTTACATCCCAGTTTCCAGTGTCCCTCTGTCTGCACTACAGTTCCCAGCCTCTCTCCTTACCTGTACAAGAGGATACTCAATTTCCCACCAGCTATTCCCATTATCATTACGAGCTCCTCTTCTCCACTCCACCAACTCCCATTTTAACCCTGCCAATTTATCACATCCTTCCCTACTGTCCACTTCAACATCTACAAAGAATGTACTTCTACATCTCAGGTGATTAGCTCACTGGTAAATTTACCCAAGTGACAAGAACATAAACACCAAATTCCCCCAAGTGTATTACAAATAAGTTTTTAGTAATATTAAATAGTAAGTAGACTTAAACATTATTGTCTGCAGATAATTACAAAATTAAAAAGCATTAACCCATCAGACTTGAATTTGTTAGGTTTATTTTTTTGTGAGCATTTGATGAACAGTGATTAAAGTTGCATACATTTAAGAATCAGAACAAAACTGTAGGTTATCTTATACTGTATTTAATGTATATCTTGTATTCTTTATAAAAAAATTATACCACATATAACAACATATATATTCCAGGTATATTCAAATGTATTTTTAGATAGTCTCTGTGGTTAATTTCTGTGTACATTATGTGCTTTCAGTGAGGTGCTGTGCTGTCTCCTTGGTTGGAGGAAAAAAAAAACAAAAAAAAAAACTTTTCAAAGTTTTGAAAGCAGGACGATGTGGATGTCGTCTTCCTATATGTATCATTAAAAACTATTTAATCTGCATATTTCCTCAATTGACATAACAAACTTGAAGAGAAAGCACACTACGCATACTACGTAGCCCACAAGATGACGCCCCCTACAATCATCGCTCACTCACTGCTTATTTGCGTTTTTGAAATACGCTGGGAGAGAAGCTTCTAGCAGAATTTGAGAGTGTAGTTGCTCTTTAAAAACTGCTCTAAGCTACTACTACTACTGCAGCTTCTGTGCTGACTCAAATTGCCATAGAAGAGACAAATACATCCATTACTGCTGATTGATTATTATTAATGCTAGACCTCAACGATTAATTCTAAAGAGTTTAAATTCATATCGCTTACGTAACTGGCCCAACAGTTGGCTCAGTTCTCCTCAAACTTATATTCTTCAATGTATCTTCTCCTGATCAGAGTCTCCTGCCTATAAAATAATGAACCAAGAGGATGCTTGACTGAGTATGAGGGAATAACCAGTCAAAAGGAGACTGGGAATGAATTGAAGGTGTCCTTTCACCCAGCACCAGTCCTCTCACAGTAAATATTCCCAACTTCTCTCAGCTCTGACAAGCGCAATTATGCATACATAATCGCTGGTGTTACACAACGAAATGGGTTACTGGTACATGAATAATTAGTATTTGATACTCAGCCTTCACCCTCTGTGTTTTTACCAGCCGTGACAGCGTGGATGTATTGTTTTCACCTTGTGAGTCTGTGGCATCATTGCAAAATGTGGTCCTGGAGACACCTACTGCAGCAGGAACTACCACAGAGGTGTTGTGTCTGTCTGTCTGTCTCTTTTTGGATAAATTTGATTTTTACTGACTGATTTCTTAATTGAAATAATGTGGGTTTGTCTGGCAGCTCAGTAAAAGGAAACACCAGCTGCTCCTCTGTTGTATTTCTGACAAACTAGCTGCTCAAGAGGTGTTTGTAGTATTATTGAACTGCACTTGCCGTTACTACCAGTAACCAGAGGTGTCACCAAATCAACCAGGACTTAAACTTTACAAACTTTTTTTTCTTGACTCCACTTATCAGCTCCTGAAAGCAAACTTCGGAGCTACTGTACTTTATTCTCAATTGTCTGTCACTTATGTGTAACACACATGTAGAGTGCTATGCATGTAAACACCAAATGTCTACATGCCATTTCTGGACTCTAATGAGGTGTTCAACTGTGACATCCCACTTAAAAGAGGTTTCCTTTATCATGGAGATGCGAGGGAGACAATTTTAACAAGTAAACAGACACGTGCCAGCAAGACAGCTGAGAAACTGCATTAACCGACACTCACGGACAAATACACATCGCATCATGTAGATTTTGATTGTGCAGTGTGAGAAGGCAGGAGCTGCCCCTCTCCCTTTGCAGTATGTAATTAGCAGTGCCATCTGTATGCTGTGGGCTGTCAGAGACTCAAGGGTGAGGACAGCGCAGGAGGAGCACGGCTGTCCATCCTCATTTACACTCAAATCATTACTTTGGCCTATTCATCCTCTTTTTCATTACTCCTCTGCTCTTTTCCCTGGAAAATGCTCTCCCAGATTAAGCCATCAAGTCCAAACTGCTCTATTTCCTCTGCAGTGCCGTGCCACCTCTCTGTCCCCTTTGTGTGGTATTTAACCTCTCAAATGTCAATTCACGGCTGCCATTTTTTCACCGTGCCACATTCGTCCCTCCTCAGCTTCTCAGTGCCATCTATCACATTTTCATGCATGCGCTGATTTCACATCTTTCTCTGTCTGTGTCCTGCTGGTTGTCATTCCGTCTCTCTTCTCTCTCTCTCTATCTGTCTTTAGGTGTCTCTGTTATTTGCGCTTTCACTCTCTCCCTCCCTCTCTTTGGGCTCCAGGCAGAAGTGTTGGACTCTCAGAGGAGAAGTACAGGTTTAAATGACGGGCTTGTTAACGGGGTCACTGATAATTCTGCTAATTAGCTGCGGTATCACCTTGAGCTGCGGTCCCAGCCGCTAGATAAGAGAGACAGCGAGTGAGGATAAGAGAAAGAAGATAGAAAAGAAACAAACCAACAGATTCTGGCAGCATCTAAAAACAAGCAACCATCATCCACTTTTGCCATAGCTTTTAAAAATCAGGATTAATAAAAACAAAATCAACAGTGTATTAAGTCTCATTATATCAGCATTTCATATTCTTCAAAAATTTAATTATGCCTGTAACAAGAAAATTGCATGCAATGTTTCCTCTTAAAATTGTGCCCAAGAAAATGAATTAAATTTAATCACCTGTCAAAAAGTGTAAAGAAAAGCCAAGTTAAAAGGTTAAATCTGTGTTGCTTTAAAAAGAAAACTGGAGCCATATTTCAGTTTGTGTAACAGATTCAATGATACACTGAATACTAAAACCCAGTCCCGCACTGAGGCTGTTAATAATATTGATATGGTTATTTGTGTGAGCATTAACAATTAGCATGGGTCGCTAAAAAAAATTGACAAAAGCTTGTCGTTATGCCGCAGGGCAAAATCATCATGTAATTAACCTGTTAAAAATCAATACACAGCAGACTGTATGCAACATGAGAGGCCATGTCCCTTATTAGCAGCATTTCAAAGTGGATCCTTTTGTTGTACTATTGGGTGCTCAGGGAGTCCCCAGACCTCCTATTGGTCTTGGCAACTTGTTAATGATCTTCAGATGTCCACTTCACTCCATGGGATTATCGTGGTGTTTAATATTGATATCAGCCATACTAATTTACTAATACTAATTACAGCCTATTAATTATGGAATAAATAATTGGAAGAAAAAACTATACTCCAGATAATGTAATTAAAGAAGACTAATTAATGCATTAATTGATTTTATGTTAATTTAATTTTCCATGAAATTACAAGAATCTTGGAAGAATGACACATAGTGAAGTACAGGCCTTTAGACAAGGTTGATATCTTTGGACATGATTAGGAATACTTTGTGAAACAGCAGTACTGTGCAACCTTGCACAAACAAAGCAGAAAAAAAGTTACAGGATGCAGTTTGATTAAAAAGTGATGGGGAAGTTCACGTCAACCGAGGCTGTTACAAAGACCCAACAAGCATACTATTTTTTTTTTTTTTTAGTTTTGCCTTGTACTTTTTCCTAATTGGGGAGCATGCTAAAACTGGATGGCACCCTTTCATCAATTAGACTCCAGAGATCATCCTCTCCAACCAGAGGGATTCTATCTCAAAAAACCCAAAAAACAGAAATAGTAGAAAACGGTGGAAATGCACAAACGAGTGGTATGGAGGCACATATCTGAGGGCTAGATGAGCCTTTGTTCTAAAAAGAGAGAGAGAGAGAAGATGAAAACCCTTCTTCGTCTGGGATCTGGGTCAGAGCTCTGTTTTGCAGCAGTGTTTTTCCGTTGCTCTGTGCTGCACAGTGTAATGACTGTATCTGTCTCTGGATATGGCTATGAGACGAATCTCCCTGGCAGAGCATCACTGAGTAGATCAAGCGCCCACATACTCACAGTCTACTGTAATACGCAAACAGCAATCAGAATTAAAATACTCCTTCACACACTCTGCATGCACACATCCTCAGCCCTGGTCATGATTTGCTGCAATACAGAGCCAATGAGGCGAGAAGCCTTCTCAGGTTATGAGACGGTGGGTAGGCCAGCTGAGGCAGACTGTTCCTGCCGTAAAAATCGGCTCCCCCTCTCTGCTCACATGATTTGTTTCCCCTGAAATACCACAAGAGGGATTCTCAGAGTTAGCATCAACACTGACTTCTCCTCTCCGTCAAGTTTCACCTCCCAACCAGAGCCAGCCTATTAGATTAGCAGCATGGTGAGCTATCTAAATCCTCTTCTCCAAACTGCATTATGAGGAATCATGTCTTCGTACGATTTTTGCCTTTACAGGTCACTGCACTCATATTTGCGGGCACGGGACTAAGAAGCATTACACGCTTAATTCATGAACATGCGCTGGCACACAAACACATGCAAACACTTGATACACTTACACAAAAAGCAGCCGCCGCGGAACAATAGGAGCAACATAGAGGTATTTGATTGACATTAGCACGACTGTAGATCTAATTTTCTCGGGTTAGTGGAGAGGAACAGCAACAGAGAATGCAGGAGATCAGCCTGTCAGTCAAAGTGGCCTGCCCCTGCTCGGGTGCCATTAGTGAACGCTCCTCTCAGCAGAGCTACAGTGGGAGAAACAGCAGCACAATGGGTACATCAGTTGTGCTTTTGCTGAAGCACAAAGGATTAATCCACAAGTTGTTATCGCTAATATATTGTTTAAATTCAACCAATCATTTGCGGCAATTATAATGACTTCAGGAAGACAGCAATATTCAGTGAACAGGAACAAACAAGAAGGCATTTAATCTTTCCACATCATTGTCAGTGCATTCATTATGATCTGGTTCTACTGTAAAAGTAGTCTACTGTTTAAATGAGGTATATCAGATCGATTTAGCTGCTTATAGAGAAGGACTGAGCAAGGAAGAGGTGGTGCTGTGGAGCCTGAGGCAGACAGAATAAGTTCTCAGTGCTAGGTATCTGCTAAATCTCTGCTTCGCTGGGGGGAAAGAGGTAGGTGTCATATATGCTGTTATCAGCAGAGTAGGTCTGCTTCCCATATCTCTGATATCTCTGTTTTATCATCAGTATAAACAAAAGGCCCTTTGAACAATTTAAAAAAAAAAAAAAAAAAAAGAAAATGGCCTGGGGGCGAGAGTGACCATCTAACTGGTTTCTTTCCCCCTCATTCTCTTTTTCCTTTCTTTCCTTTTGGACGTCACAGTGAAGAGACCTGACAGGAAATGTAGCCACTCCACACCGACAGCCCACACAGATTCTAATCTTTTCTCATTTATCCGTTCCTGTTTAAAGAGCCTTTGTCACAGGTGACCACAGGTGAAGGACATCAGCTTCTCTGTTCTATCTTGTCTCGTTTTTTTTTCTTTTTCACTTTTACCAACCCATGAAAAGTGAGGATGGATTTTGCAGTGGTCTTGGCCGCAGAAGAATAACATGCAGCGGTTTTAAAAATTTAATTTAAAATCTAATTTTGTATTGCCAACTTTGAGGATCCAAAATAACTCAGGACTATTCCAAATAAAAGCATGCAAGGACATCAAGGTTTGGACTATATGCAGAATTGAGGCCCCTATCGCAGGTACTGTTGGTACAGGTACAGGTGAACTGTACTGATTGAAGGTGAATGAATATCTGATGGGATTTGGATTAATGTAAATACTTTTAAACAATCCTTCATCTCCTTTATTTCTCTGCCTCTTTCATTCTCTTGTACAGTAGATTGTGTCTGAAAGTAGCACTTTCCTTTGCATGAACATCTCCTTGACTTCTGCTTTCATTAACCTCTCAGTGTGCTTCATCAAGAGAGGGGAATGTGCTACAATAATATCCTGGTGACGACACATGGGTCAGGACCCCTCTGATCCTGAGAGGGGAGAATATCTCATTAAGAGCGAAAGCCTCTGGGACACTAAAGCAATTTGGTTTGCCCTCTGTTCTCAGGAACCAATTAAAACATTAGCCTAAACTATCGCAGCACTCACAGATGTTGATGCAGCCATGACAGTTGTGTGCGTTACACTGAAAAGTAAGAGCCGTAGCAGTGACTCCCAAGGCTAAAATAGTAATCAGAGAAGATGACAAATACGCTTCATAATGTAGATTAAAACATTAAAGGAGAAAGTGAGAGATGAGATGTGCTGTGGTTATAATACATATGTGACTTTTTGTGTGACCAGACAGTATGTATATCTTTGTGGTAAGGCCCCAAAAGTTGAATTCATTCCTTTTAAAGACAAACAGGGGCAGGGTAAAATAAATCGAGTGACTAAACCTCTATTCAGACTCTAAAAACTGCTCCCTGACTGCTTTCTCCCACAGAGTTTTCACTCCATTTTCCAGCCCACAATTTGATTCCAGGCTATTAAACTGTGCTTTCAGGCCAGCTGAGAAAGTCTCAACAGCTTCATTCTGTGCTAATGAAGCACAGCCTGTCCTTAACCAAATCTCAGTCTATGAAATTTCTGGATAACGCTGGCTTGTGTGAAGACTGGTCTTCAATCTTTCCTCCGATCGCTAACACAGTTTAACAATTACATGCAAATAATCCACAGATTCCAGTCACTGGAGAGAAGAAAGAAAGTTCAAACCAGGATCATCCACATATCAACATCAACCAAATGATCAAAAAATAATTAAAAGGAGGACAAATGATTTTCTTTCACTTCTAGCTTCTCAATTTTTGCTTTGTCTTCTTTCATTTTTCACATTTTTGTCAAATGTAACATTCATGTAAAATCTAACATTCAATGTCCTTCATGTACAAAAGGTCTTTGCCATCATCTTTTCAGTCACAGCAAAGAAAGATCAGATGCTCTTCATTCCAAAATCTTTCAAAAAAATCTGATTACTCATGAATACTCCTCCAGGGGTGATCATGCTTCACTGCTGTGCCTTTCACAAGCTATAATCAGAGGTGAATCTTTCCCTGAAATATTATGAGAATGCAGAGTCCTTGAGTCAGCACGACCACCAAACCATCAGGACGTACTTTTCTTATGTCAAAACAATATTTACAGCCATTCAGGACATTGTGACAGAGTGTGGCAAAGAAAAAAACATTAGCATCACCTCTGACAGCGGGTTCCCTCCTAGTTGATATGATTGACAGGAGATGAGTGCAGATATGCTGAGTCCACTGGGCATCTCCCTGAGCGATGTCACTGTGGGGTCATGCGATGACAGTCCGGCGTAGTGGGTCATCACCCCGTAACCCCTAAGCTGAATAAACAGAGGAGATTCAGAATGAGTGCCGCAACTTACTGGAGTGAATGACAGACAGAGGCTGGAGTTACTGGGTTATCCCTGCACCCATGGCTGCCTATGAAAGCTAAAAAATAAGAGCACTCCACTGGTGCTGAACATTAAACACTTCATCAAACACATAAATCCAGCCAAGTGGCTTCAGAGCTGAGCTACTTTTGAGAGTTTTTATCAGCACAGTAACTATATTCACATTGTTTGCAAATAGATGATGTCCCATTATCTATGCAGTTAAATGGGCTGATCATCACTCTGGAGGTCAGTGGTCCAATCACCCTCGACCTCATGGGAGAGTGTTAGTTGGATGCAGGCCAGTGCTTAGAGACAGGCTGGCATTTCACCCATAGTGCCTCACATCACTGCCAAAAGCATGCCTTTGTGCAAGGCCCTTAACAGCTACAGATCAGTGCTCCAGACACAGTGGTTTTTGGCTGACCCAGTATACTGTGACCCTGCAGTGCAGGATACTGATATATGCACGTGTGTGGGTGTGTGTGTTTATTTGTCCACCGTCTTAGAGGTGCTGGTGACAATGAAAAAGAAGATTCTTACTTTAAAAGTAAAAGGGTTTTTCCACCAAAATTAATTTCATGTACAAAAATCAGCTGTGTGAAGGAGCAGAGGGGAAAAACAACATTTCATGACAATTACAGTACACTGGATAATTTGTCTTTATAATATTGATTTCTGCAGTGTAGTTCATATGCTGCACAATGTTTACAATGCTTACTACCTCAGTTTAGCAAGTTAGCCTTTGCTAACATTTGTGAATTAGCACTAAAACACAAAGTATAGCTGAGGTTGATGGGAGTGTGATTAGTTTTGCAGGTATTTTCCAGACTTCATAAACCATGGTATTGGACAAATTGAAATTTGGAGCAGCAGCAAATTTTAGTCAAAGTTACTAATATTCATCCTGAGGGGGCCATGAATGTTTGTTTTGTCACAATCCAGTGCAATGCAGTGTTTAGTGTATGTACGTGTGGTGTTGTGAAGGCTGAACAAAGATGAAAAAACAAACCAAAAGGATTGATGATAATGGTGTGAGAGAGAAGGAGACAGAATGAGGAGCCAGGCTAAATAATCTGGGCCTGGCCTGCACAGATGAAAGACATCAGTTTAGTTTTCTGTACCCATCTCTACCTGCAGGAAGCCTACAAACGGAAAAAAAAAAACATGAGACAGCAAAAAGAACAATTTAGGCCAAAGCAGTGGATTGACCGCTAACATGGCTAAAATACATGTATATTTTGAATGCATTTAGAAATTATATTATTTGACTTTTTAACTTTTTAGTAAGTTTGTTGTCAAATCAAATTACTTTTATTTCCTGCACACAGAATCACTCTCCAAATGAAAGACTCTATTAAATCCTTAATTGGTTTTAATCAGTAAATCAGTTGTGTAACTGATACAAGCACACGTGACAATTCGCGCATACAGACAAAAAAAATAACTATGCAAACATACAAATTCAGAGACACATGCACAAAGACACATAATACAATTCCTCTTGGCAATTTATGACCCAAATTCTCTATGAACCCCTCCCTCTTGGCTTCTCTACTTGTGTTTTCTTTCAGTCTGTCTTTCTGGCAAGGGATTGGGACCTCATACATACAGTTACATTTTTTTTTTCCCCACAGTCTGTTTCAATTTTACATGAACAGAGACACAAGCACCCACATTTCTCAACAAACAATGAACATTTTCTACATCTCTCCAAGCAGAAATCCCTGTTGTTGTAACTAAAATAGCATCTCAATTTCCACGTGTAAAGAAGATCTGTTCTCGTCTGTGCATAGAGGGGTGTGTGAGAGGAAGAAAAGACAGCAGCATCCTTCCTTGTGTGTCCCTGATTGATCTTAATGTGTGTTAGATAGAGACCTTTCTTATCCAGGCACTCCGTTCTCCAGTCAGTCAATGATGTGATTTCTCTCTGCCACTCTCTCCTCTTTCAGAAACATTGCAACCTTTGTACCATATCGTTGGCCTCACCTCTGAATCAACGGCTGCCCCCCCAACGTGAAAGAAGAACAGGTGCCCAGGAGGGAAAGAGGCTGCTGGGGCTACACAGGGTTAAACGCTATCTGTGACCTCAACTGATCACCCTGCTGAGTCTGTAATGCCACCCATGGACCAAGGGCTCGGGGAGACACACATGGCTCTTGCTGGGAATATAAACTAGGCAAGATTTCTGTGGGTTGCAGGGAAAAAAACGGAGAGAGGGGATTTCAAAGGAAGTCTTCTGAGAGTTGCCATATGCTCAATAAGCCTTTTAAGACCTGCGCTCTTTACCATAAGCCGTCACCAGGATGATATTCACAAAATGAACAGACAACTCCATCCTTAAGAACTTTCCTCTTTTTTGCCTGTTCTGAGTGCTTGCACAAGATGTATTTTTAAAAAGCATTCCCTAAGCACTTGAAAGCAAGATCTAAATGGAACTGTTGTTCAGGGAAGTGTGCACCAATGGCTCAGCTCCTTTACTTTAGTAAAAGTATCAGTACAGCCATGTAAGAATATTCCAATTCAGGTGAAGAAAGTACAGAAATATCATCAGCAAAATGTATCTGAAGTATAGCAAGACCAGGTCAAAACCTAATATATGGCTGTACTGCGTATGGTCAATCTGTGAAATTAAGAACATAGTAGAAAACTGGTGTGTCACGGTGGAGGCAAGGACTTGGACCCAAATGCAAAAAACCCCAAAGACGGGCAGAATGAGAGAACTAAAAGTCTTTTAATAAACCAAAAATCATCCACATGGGAGAAAAAACCCTCAGGAACAAAACTAAACAAAAAATACAAAAGTCCTTACTTGAAACGAAACCGAGGTAAGTCCATGAGGGGGATAACACAAGACACAGGAACATGAATAAACACAAGGACTTGACGTGCTGCAGACTCGAGCATGGACACTGACATGGAAACAGACGAACTGACAAGAACACAGGGAAACGACGAGACTTAAATCAGGGCGGGGCAGACAATCAGAAATGGAGGGAAACAAGACAAAGACAGGAAGTAGAACAAGACAAGATACACAAGGGCCATGATTTCAAAATAAAACAGAAACTATGAAAACTTAAACTAAACAAGGCTGAAAAGGTCCCAATGTCCACAAAAGAGTTCATAACATAAAAGTGTTCAGAAAACAGCACCCCTTGGGGGCTAGTCATGACATGGTGTGGAACTTCCCTCTCTAGATGTTTCTAGATGACGTAATTCACTAATTAGCACATTCATGATTTTACTTTGTCGTACTTGCATGGTGCCTAATTTCGGCAGGTTTCAGCCCTTTATCTGTTTACTTCTCTCCAAGTCCCTGTGCTCACATATACAGTAATTTAATACAGCAAAATTTCCAATAAAGCTTTTCTCACTTACGTGTTTTTCTGTTTCTGTTGTCAGACAACGGAACAAATATGAAATACGGACCGAAATGTGGCTCATCGCAACTACTTGGTAACCAGCAGTCGTTCAAAGCCATTTCCAAGCTGCTGGTCTGCTAAAATCTGGATTTTAAAAACTGTGACATCATCTGAACAAAATTGCCACACACGCAGATACAACATCTGTGCTGTGACTTTGGCTATATTTACATGTAAAATTACAACTCAGAGAGAAAGTCAGAAACTCATTCACATCTATGTCAGCTGTGGTGTGGTCAACTGAATGAGACACATGGAGAGGTGTGCCTGCAGAGGGAAAGGCTGATCTTGCATTCATGAGGCAATGCTGACGACCCTCTTCTATGGAAAGTAGCTAAGGTTCAATCAAAAAGTCTCTAGATTTGTCATTAGGTGCTTTTGTGGGGGAAAAAAAGGTGCTAAAAGTATAGGTAAATCAAGAAACAAAGGTACTAAGTTGGCAAAACTGTATAGTACAAAGTGCAATATTTCCCTCTAAAATGTATATCAGAAGTTTAAAGAAGACATAAGTAAAATTCTACTTAAGTAGAGTACTTAAGTAAATGTACTAGCTTATTTTCCACCACTGTTTTGACTATACAGCATACTGTATGTGTGCCAGCTCGTGACTTTAGTGACGGGACAAGATAATGCTCACACACAGTAGGTCATAGCAGATCTCAGTGTCCACAGAAACAATGGCAGAAAGGTCAGTGTGAATCAACACAATGACTCACAAGCAAACACAGCCGGACCAACAACAAAGCTTTGATCAGCTGCTCAGCCTTTCTGGAAATTACTCCATTACATGGGCAACTCTCTGATGAAGTAAGGAGACAAGCAGAGGGGAGATAATACACTCTTGCACACTGTTGTGGACTTACTAATATCCACTCTGGACTGGCAATGATGAATGAGATTCCTGGGCTGTCTGGAGTGGTGTATTGAGCACGAGGTAAGGGAGAAAAGGATGCAGAGAATGGGAAAAGGCAGTTAGGTGATTAACCAAAGGTTGCATAAATGGCCCTTCTGATAGTTATTTCAAACATGTATTGTTACACTGGTGCTCGACAGTGCTTGAATGTAGGGTCTTATTATTCTCATGGCAGCTATACAGACTTTCCAGGAGAGCGAGGGAATTCTTTGTTTCGCCAGGCAATCTTTTTATACTTGGCTTTACTATTAAATTTTCTTTGTGGTTACAACAAAGCTGTTGTTTTATATATTCACTCAGCAACAATCAATATTTTATCACTCATCTAAATTAAACTCACCCATGAAATTCTGCACAGGGTCTAGAGACTAATGCAGCGGCTGAGAGTTGAAACACCTACATTTTGTGTTATGTACAGGCCCTCTGAGTAATAAGGCAAAATATAAATAGTTAAAACATTTACACAACAAGCCAATAGTAAATTGTTTCAAAGATAATTTCAGAGGGAAATATTATCTGACAAACATAGTATTTACTTTTCGCACAAGATTTTACATGACAAAATGTATGATAAGCTTAGATGATAAAAATGCTTTTTAAAGATTAAACAACTCTTAATACTTTTAATTGTATTGTATTTTTAAAGCAGTGTCTTCTGGGGGTCCTTTGTCATGTTGTGACTTGTTAGCACTTCCACCAAAGAGGGATTTTACCCTTTAAAATTTAAATTGATTACATGCAGCATCTGGGAATTATTCTGAATCACTAATGTACAGTAGGGTTGCAACCACAGATTATTTTCATCATTGGTTAAAAATAAGATTATTAGTGTTGGTTGAGCGAGAAATCAGAAGTTCCTGGTGACGTCTTGACATTGATTATTTTGTCTGACCAACAGTTCAAAACTGAAATACACTGTATTTCATATGCAATAATATAAAGTGGGAAAAGTAGCTCACTTCACATTCTAGAATGTAATACTGAGGATTAATTAACATTTTTGCTTGATAAAGGGCTTAAATGATTAATCAATTCATAAAACTGTTGCTGATTAATTTCCTGTATATCGACTACTAGATTAATCGACTAATCTTTTCAGCTGTACAATTATACACCTCATTGTTTGTCTAATACAGCAACGGGCTGGTTTTCATAGCAGCCCTGGGAGACATAAAGAGAAGCATCTTCCAGATACCTTCAGCAAGTGAGTAAAACAGTGTACAGTAGGATGGTAAATTAAAGGAATTTGTCATTCAAAGCATAACTGTCTGGGCATTACAAGGAAGACAGAACATACTGCATGAAGTGCTGCATATTTCAGACTTGTGCCTGGCACACTTCTCTCTGTTTAAAGTAAAGCTCTTCTCAATTTGACCTCATGGCTATTCTAAGAATGTGAGAGCACCTTCTCAGATCTATAAATGGGTGTCTCATAATGAGTATGATGACACCAAGCAGAAATACTCCTCTGTTTCATCAGGGAACTCACACAATCTGATTTGTCCTATTCTTCTGTGGCTGATGCGCTGTAGGAATGTCCTTTGTGAAAAGGACTGTTAAATCACCTTTGGAAAAATTCAGAAAGTGATGTGGGAAATTCATCCTTTGAGCTTTCCATAGAAAAAACATATATGTCTAAAGCCATGCCACCTTTTTATGTTGCTGTAATGTTCTGACTGGATGCCACCCAGGTACACAGATGTATGTGAATCTGACCTCTCACAACTGACCTCAGTGAAACAAGGAGGGAAAAAAATCTCTCACCATGAGAGAAAAGAAACGGTTAGCTTGCTGTTATCGTGATTACATATGCTGAGGTGATGAGTTGAAGTTTCTGATGATGGCATTTAATGGCCATTAAATATTGGTGCAGATCCATTTTTTTATCACTCTCCTTAACATTGGAATAAGATGGTATTTTTGGACATTTTCTTTGACAGTTCAAGGAAACAATGTAAGGATATTGAGGTAAGAAGTCAGACATACAAACAAATTGAGAACATACATGTATGCACCTCCACTACACCTGGGAAATGTTTGCCCTGGCAAAGAGCAATGCTGAAAGAAACCTGGCCCATGATTGAAATTAATTGCTGAGCCCTGACATAAGACAGTCCCTACAGTCAGTGGCGGTTTTTGGCACGGGCTAACTGGACAGCCGCCCGGGGCGGCATCACATGGGGGGCGGCACAACCACGTGAAAAAAAAAAAAAATCATCTGTGCAGGTAAGCTGTTTTCTATTATCTATCATGTTACTGTGTGGGGAATTGGCAAATTGGCGCTGTCCCCATCTCCCAGCATGCATCACCAGCATATGCATGTAGAAACGGCACCCTGACTGAAGGTGGTGGTTAGGTTGGAAGAGTGTGGGAGTCGTGGGATGGTCCTCTAACACTCGAGGCTCCCACACATGCGCAGTAGCGCATGAGGCAGTTGTATTGAACCACTGTACCAAGGTGTGGTTTGGTCACTGACGTTTGAAGCACTTGAGTGACGTTCGCAGCAGGTGGGTGCTTCAAACGTCATACGAATCACCTGATTGGTTCGGTTTGTCATGTGAATCACGTGGCGGGATCGAGTGTGTTCAGAGATACGATAGCTCTGTATAGTGGAATAAACTGAGGCCAACCTATGAAGTCTCAAAACTGTAATTGCTACAAAGGGGGGGGGTTCTACAAAGTCCTGAATTAAGTCCTGATCTGAACACTCAAAACTGTAAATGAGAGCTCTCAGTTTTTGATTTTTTTTTATCCATTTGAAATTAATCTACAACACAGTAAAGTGTAATACAGGGTATTTCTACACTGTGGTATTGAAGAAATAATTCGGTGGAAATTCTGAGTACTACCGGTGACAGGAACAAAGGAGTGGTGTCTGTTCAGGCATAGAAAATGTTTTGATACACTGTGAACTATGGACAAATACATCAGTCTAGAAAAACATACGTCTTTGCCCACAACCGTCTTCGCTGAGATTAATCACTCTGGGGCAGGCTCCAAATAAAGCCATTTGCTCAGAATTCTGATGTTGAATCTTTTTCATCTACTAAATTACAAAACTAATTAACTGTAATTAATCATTGATTAATTATTAACTGCAAATGCTGCTGGCACTGGGCATTGCTACGCCATTCTACTGCATGCTAAGAAACTGCATGCTTCATGGCAGCACCAATTTTTTATGTTTTCTAATGTATGTACAACAAAGGTAGGAAATTACAGTAAATTGCATGCATTTGTGGGACTGTGTATTTTGTCTAAAAATAGACTGTGTTGTTTTTATGCACAACATAAATACAGGAGAGGGTTGTGTGAGGCACAGAAAAGACTACAAAAACTTCAGACTGCTGTACTGAAGGTTCATACAAGCACCATAATTCTTAATAGAAAGAAGTTTGGAGCAACCATGACTCTTCCTAGAGCTGGCTGCCTAGCCAAACAGAGCAATTGGGGAGAAGTGCTCAAGACCCCGATGGTCCCACTGGTTGAGCTTAGGGACAACTCTGTGAATATGCTTAAGTGGCCCAGTCAGAGCCCTGACTTGAACCCAATTGAACACCTCTGGAGAAACCTGAAAATGGCTTTCCACCAACAGTCCTCATCCGACCTGACAGAGCTTGAGAGGATCTGCAGAGAAGAATGGCAGAAAATCCCAAATCCAGGTGTGCAAAGCTTGTCACGTCATACGCAAGAAGACTTGAGGCTGTAATCGCTGCCAGAGGTGCTTCAACTAAGTACTGAGTAAAGAGTCTGAATACTTATGTCAATGTGATATTTTAGCTTTTTCTTTTTAATAACTTTAGGAAAATTTAAAGAAAGGAATATAAATATTTTAGCATAAGGATGCAACATAACAAAATGTGAAAGAAGTGAAGAGGTCTGAAGACTTTCTGCACTGTGTCATGTTATCTCTCACTGCACACATATGTATCCATCAGCCTGCTCTTACACGTTTTTCTTTCCCTAAATCCTTGCTTCTTAACACATCTTCTTCATTCGACACTCCTCCCTCAGTGTCTCTCCATCTCTCGCGCTGCAGTCATTTGTTTCTAGTTGTCTTTGATCATGAGCTGAGGAGGACAGTAATCTACTGGAAGAGGAGTGTTTATATCTAGGACAGCTGAGAATTGGGTCACACGTGATTTCTGCTGCCCTAGGCCCACATGGACGCTACCTCTAAGTTTCCTCATGACTGTCTTTCTCTACAGAGCCCAAGTTTGTCAACAATGACTCGGCAGAATGGATGCAAATGTCCAGCCAAGTGTCAAGGTGAGACCATTATAAAAGACAGCTGTCCTGCATAATACTCTGTACTTTCTCACTCATCAATAGCATGGCGACAGGCCAACCTCAAAAGTGATTACAGTGATTTAAAGAACCATTCAATTTACTACTGACTGCATCTGGTTTGTATAATATAAAAACTATAAATATATATGGTAAGTTCAGTGTTTTCCTCTGATTCATTTTTTGACAATTTTAGCAAAGCTCACCGCATGGCTGTGTGGAAGGCAATGTCAGTCTGTTGGCCAAGCACTTCAGACTGAAATGTCTCAACAACTATTAAACGGTCTGCCATTATATTTGGTACAGACATTCATGCCCCTCTCAGAATGAACTGCACTCACTTTCGTGATCCCCTTAACTTCCCCCTAATTCATTAAGCATGACCATCAGGTCAAAAAACTTTATTTTATTTTTTGTCTCTCATGAAGTTAACTGAAAATTTAAATAATTAAATAGCTTCCTGAAGTTTTATAAAGTAAATAAAACAAAGTTAAATTAAATTTGCCCAGAAATGTGACTCAGAGATGTTCAGTGTGCAAAGCCCGCTACTGGGTCCCGCCCAACGCCTCCCTCTGTGGTATACACGTCCGCAGCACGCGCAGAGCTCTGGGGGCTGTCAGTTGTGTGTTGAGTTGATCATTGTGTGACACTTTGCATTAGTAGTTACAACTTGTATGTGAGTCAATTGCTGCCTTCCCTTGTTTTGGGAAATTTACAAAGTCACAACTACAGCGCAGAGGAAAAGATGCAACAAATCTACAACATCTAAACATCACACTGTCAAAATAGTTTCTAACATTCATATTTTCTTTCTTTGATAGTATATTTTACATTAGGGCTTTAGAAATGTTCATTGTGTCCCTGAACGCAGCACCACTTTCAGCCAGCACAGGCAGCGACAGCAGAGACGACAGCAGAGACTATACCATAGACTGTATAAGACATGGACGTAGCACCCGTGACGTCACCCATTGGTTTCAGGGAGTCGGTTTTGTGACCAAACAATGGGCATTTGAGCTGCGCCATCTTGGATTTTAGTGGGAGTGTACTTTCCTAGCTAGCCTAAGGCTAATCAGCTAATCAGCTAGGCTAACAAGCTAAGCGGCAGCTACACTCAGCTGCATCCACCACACGACAGTCCCCGAGTCCGACCCGACTAGCTCGACCCCGTGTAACCGCGACACACAGCATACAACAGAGATCATAATGTTGCTGCTGTGTTTTAAACATGACTGTTTCAGATAGAGAGGTTTTATTTCATATTCATAAAATATATTAAGTTAAAAAGATTAATATTCTTGTTATTATTATTACTATTAATGACAACGATCAAAATAATAATAATATATTAAAATGTTTAATATTTAATATTTACCGAGTTTCACCGCTGCTTCCACCCACTATCCACTTACAGTTACAGCAGCACACAAACAACAGCAGCCGCTTACTGATGGAGCGGCTCTGTCCATGTACTGTCGGACTTTTTAAACAGAAAAATGAGCCAAAATAAAATTGTAGCCTAGAATTCCCGCAATAAACGGACTCTGAGAGCACGGAACACACTGCAACGGCGTTCCTAACATTATCCGCTCCGGTCTTCTATCTGTATCAGCAGCGACCATAAATCGGCAATTAAGTCATACGCCAGCGGCAAAATATGCGGTACATGCTAATTAGTGCAAACATCCAGGTAAAATAGTGAGAAATTTACTTACCAAAAAAACTGCAACACAGACTCCTTAGACGGTCGGTTAGTACAGTCCACACTACAACAAGCCATACTGTCACAAAAACCTATCCGAACATTGGCAAACAAACAAGGACACTGCAGCCCCTGTCAACGGCTGGAGGCCTCTGGATGTAGTCGCCTAGCCCAGCCGATGCTTTAGCAAAGAGCTAACTGCCTATGCCTTCACTTTTAGCTGTCGTGATAACTAGAGATGGGAATCAGTTCAGGTTGAGAATCGGTAGTAAAACCGCTCTAGCGAGCTAGCTGCTACATTTTCTGTCAATAACCCCGTTTTCATGTACAACTTTTTTTAAATTAGAATGATTAAAATTGTGTTGAAAAAAAGATGTCCATGTAAACGCAGTTAGTTATATGAATTGAGATATTGCAACCTGTTGACTTTCTATCAGGTCAGTAGGCGTCCTCCTGTCTGATTCTCACATAAATCAAGAATCGACAAGGGAATCATTAAAGAATCAGATCAATAAACAGTCTACATTAGAGAAGGAAATCATCCAGTACTGTACGTCTACGAATATAAACAGTGTTATGAAAAAAACAACAACTTTGGAACTATGAAAAGACATAATATTTCCCATAATGGATTATCCAATACAGCCTGTTTTTTAAGACTGGAAGCTTTTATTTGAAGTCTACATAAAATTAATAGGTTCCTGTGGCAGGACAGCAGAAAATGAGCAACAACATCAAGAATTATGAAAAGGATAATGGAAAACTATGCCAACTCTTCAGTTTACATTGTTTTATCTTGCTTAAAATGCAGACTTATGCATGTGATTGGTGATTGTACACATAGCACATGAAGCAATATAGCGATAACTTGATGTAGTGGCTGACAATTTGCCTTTTCAAAGTAACCCAAAACTCTAAAAAGCATCCAAAAAGCATACTGCTGTGTCTCATCAAAGACCACGCTGAAGCAGAGAAGTGTTGCCATTACCCTCCCTATATGTTAGGTCACATTTTATATAGCACTTTTAAATTTGCCTGCAGGCACAAAGCAGCAGGATGCCTTGCTGGGTTTTTTAAAAAGGTAAAACCACTGCTGATCAGTAATGTGGGAAGACAAAGGGAGGCCAGAAAGGAGCAAAATTTAGGGGCTTTTATAAAGCAAAGTTATGTCACAATAAAATGTTTCAGTCTTCACAGTTGCACACAATGCTGCTCTGTGCTTTCTTCGCTCCATCAGAGGCGCCACCATCAGATAGCAGCACACTGGCCAGGCAGACTGTGCAGTGATGTCAGAAAGCACAGAGGCACATGTGCTCCCGCAGATGTGCCGGTAATTATGGGGGAATGAATAGTGGTGTTTTAAGAGGAGATCAGGGGCAATTACAGTGATTTTAAGCAATGAGGCCAGGCCCTGAACACACACCTTCTAATTACCAGGCGCAATCTCAGATCTCACAGTGAGCACGACAGATTTGGCATGTTTGCATAGTCAAACAAAGGCTGCTGTATGATGTTTATCTTTCAATATTTAAAGGTCTTGATTCTGCTTGTGCGCGATAGTGCATTTGCTCTGTGATGTGTTTGCTTCTGCTGATGCTGTTGTCACTGTTAATGACTTTGAAAGAGTTTGGTGATATATTTAGCTGCTAATCACACAAAATTAATCTAAAGTCGTTTTAAATTTTGTTGCATTCGAATAGCTTGCGGGAATGCGTTAGATAGGCGTGTGTGTGTGAGCGGGTATCCACAAGAGGCCAAAACAGGGATATAATTTCATTTGATTGCCACACTCATCAAGTCTAAATGAAGATTAATGAACACATGATGGAGGATTGAAAATAATAATATTCCTGTTGTCTTTAGGGCTCTAATTTGTTTGAGAACATGCTGTCACGCTACAGAGGGCTTATTGGCATTTGCTAATGGACTTCTCATTGCAATGGAGATGGGTGAGGGGGGCACAAGCTATGAAGAGTAAGAATAGAAAGTGGTGTGGCAATGTATGTGTTTTATAAGTGCTATTTAAGGAGACTGTGATGAAACGAAACTTAAACATAAGAGTGTGTGAGCAGGATTGAGTATGAGGAGGGGGTGGCCAATTCCCTAAATAACTTGTTCATTGATCGCAGCAAGTAGATGCAGTATTGATAGTGTTGTTCGCCCAAAGGACCCAGATCCACTAATAATTAATTGCAATAGAATAAGAAGGCAGGGCGTCTATACTGCATTGCAGCTCTACACAGTACACTGAAGATACAGCATATAGCACTCCATGTTCAACCCTGTCACTGACATTATATCAATTTAAATCAGAAAATACATTTTGAGAGTAAAGTAATGAAATCACAATTCTTCTCACCAAAATTAGGAAATGTTTTGAATGATGATACCTGCCAAGTTTTGATGTGTTCTATATGTTTTTATTTGTATTCCTTCAATATCTGTAGTGGAGATTAACATTCTTGTATGGTTCTATTTAGGCACAGCACATGGTTACGGTTGCAGTATGACTGGGATCTTAGTTTAATATTAATAAAAATCAACAGTGACACAACATGACAAAACATGTTTCCATTATTCAATAACAAGAACTTATCCTAACTTTGTGTTTGGTTGTGCTTTTGTTGCCTGAAACTAACCACACACAGGACTCAGGATGCACATTCCGGTCTCTGGTGCAGTGTCAGAGTCCTGAACTTTGTACATCCACCCCCAGCTTCCTGCGTGTGGTACGGGATCGCTAACATTTTGTTCCCTCAAAGAAACATTTACACTGTTTGCAAGTCAGTTGACTGTTCTTCACTTGTTCTCTTGTGGCAAATGAGCGTGGCTGGACTGTCAGTAGTAAACAGGCAAAACAAAAGGCACGTCAGCAGAACAGAGTGCAAATTGGACTTTATGGCACTCAAGTGGTGTGAGCTGTTTCTGACTCACTGTGAATAGACACAGTTATTAAGGATACATGGGACATTCAGTGAACTTTTCACAGCACATTGGTTTATTTTACTAATGCTGTTAGCTTATGTGGCTTGCTTATGTTTTAGTAGTAGTTTAACTCCTGTCTAGTAAAATTGTTAGATTTAGACATTGTTGGTTCTGATATACAAGTTCAATTTGAAGGATGTCATTGCAAATTAAAGGAGTAAAATAGTGAAATAAAAGTAAAATATATAGTATACAACAAAACTGAGTACACTGCTGGTCAGTATTACTAAAATGTTAAGTAATGATAAGTCCAGTAAATTTAATACTGCCTCATTTGAATGAAGGCAGAATGAAGCCTCATTTGAAAAACAGAAATGTTGTTTGAATAATTAAACAGTAATGAAAGGTCTTTTCACTTTTTCTTTTGTGCAATTTTTTTCAGTGTGTTTGGGATCCTTGTCATGATAGAAAACCCCATATGATCCAAAAAAATTTATTTTGGTTTCATCTGACTGAACAACGTGCTGCCAACATTCATTAGGCTTCTTTTCGTGTTATTTGCCAAAGTTTAATCTTGCAGTTCTTCTTGGACACCGTCTGTAGAGGCTGCCTTCATACAATGTCCTTCACACTGTCTGAACAGTCAATGACACATCACCTTCCACAGATTATCCTTGTGCCAAGTCAAAAGCACTTGTTGGTCTGTTTTTCAGTACAAGGTTGTGTAAATTGCAAAAATGTGGCTTCATTTTTTTGAGAACGGCCACTGTCAGTGGTAGTATGGTTCTTCCTATCCCTCCAAACCACTGCTGCAGCTTTGCTTTTGTCTAACTGGTTTATTTTTAATTAGATATAAGATCAGATACATTTCACCTTATAAATGATACAATTATTGAAAGCTGGTACAATTTTAAATCTTATAGCATTTTAGTGATATTGCACGAGGTGCATGTTTTGATGGTATCATGAAATAATTTATTTTTAATTGTGCAATGAGCTTTTTAAGCTGTGTATGTTTAGTTTCTTGATATTCATTATATTTTGGCATTTTATATTTGTTCTTCCTATAGGCCAGACATCCTTCAATTCTACACCTGTGAGCCTAAATGGTTGTAATACTGTGCTATTGGAGAACAATGAGTAAGTTTTTTTTTTTTTTTTTTTAAGTTTAAGTTTTTTACGTTTTGGACAAGTTCTGTGCATCCTGTGTGTTCTCACAGGCACCCCAAGGTGAACACCACCTTAAGCTAACTAACCAACATCTAGAGTTTCCCTCAAAACATAAGTGGCAAAACAGTTTAGTAGTATTCATATCTAGGCAGCAGAGAAGCATGTAGGCTAACATTCAAACAGCCGTCCCTGGTATTCAAAATGTTCAACTTTAATGGC
This sequence comes from Toxotes jaculatrix, assembly GCF_017976425.1. Classification (NCBI taxonomy): domain Eukaryota; kingdom Metazoa; phylum Chordata; class Actinopteri; family Toxotidae; genus Toxotes; species Toxotes jaculatrix. The sequence goes on along the minus strand of NC_054408.1, from coordinate 7,928,296 downwards.
TACAAAAGGCCTATTGTGTTAAAACACAATGAAAAAGCTTTAGGTTAAGTTATATCTTAGATTCTTGGGTTATATTCACAATATGAGGATTCAGTTTCTATAGACTCAAGCCTCCAGACGTGTTGCACAGCAGAGTGTGTGAGTGCTTGTTCTCCACCCACACAAAACGTTATAAGTGATCTATACCATAGATGGAGAACACAGTGGAATGAGATGACACTCTGATTTTCTGGAGCAAGTACCTCACTGTACACTATCAAATATGCATGTGTATTCATCAAATGGAAATCTCCAGCATTTTACCAATGCAATCCCTCAGTACACAAAGTAATGCCCTATTTGAGAACACTTACCTGAAGCCTTACTCAGGGTCATTCACAGAGATAAGGTTCTGTATAATGGGCTACAATCATCGTCTCCTTCTTCTCATCTGTTTAGATCACGTGAAATTCAGCTTACGGTGCCTGTAAGCGGCACAGCTCAATAACACCATGCTTGTGCATGTGAGTTATTAATAACAGTGTGCTCTTGATGCTCATGCTCTCAGCTCTCACCGGCTGACACTGCAGCTGCACAATGTCTTATTCCAAGCAACACTGTCCAAATTGAAAGTACAAAGACGCCTGAGGTTTATGAGTTCTGTCACAGTCAGGGCTGGAGGATCACGTCCAACACGCGGCTCAGATGAAATGTGTGATTTGAAAGGAAGGAGATGACATCCCTATTATTTCCTGAGTCATCAAGTATCCACTCTAATACCTTCTGTCTGTCCTTCATCTCATCTCTCCTTTCACTCGCACTGCGTGTTTAAAAATGTAAGCCTAACTCAATTACTATTCTATTAGCTTTTCAGCATAAAATAATTTAGGAAATGGTAGAGAAAGAACATAGTGTGCAGAGCTTATATGCTCTGAGCTGAGTGCTGTGTAAAGTACAGCACAGTGTCTAGCACTGTTATTTTCATCCTGTCCCAGCCAAAGGTTCACACAGGTGGGCTTACGCATAAGCACATTCACATTTATGCACAAACAGCAAGATTTCTATTGCTACCTTACTGATCGCTGAGGGATAACGTGTGGGTGGACCCTCTGGGCAATTCCTGATCCCTCGCACAACCCGAGACAGAAAGAGAAGGTGAGAGAAAAAGAAACAAGAGCAAGATGAGAAAGAGTGTGTGTGCGTGCATGTGTGTGTGTGAGAGAGAGAGAAAAGAAGTAGAAGAATGTAAGGGGTGTGAGAAAAATGTCAGCTGTTGACATCTTGCATGACCTTAACATAAAGACCCATTGCCTATAGAACAGAATAACATTAATTAAACCATGTAGAAGTCTATTTTTGAGTTCAGTATTTTGGAGGTGATGGAGAGTAGGATCTTTAAGGAGACAGAGAAGATGTCAGTGCACCAGGCATTATGCTTAGCCATGAGTTTGCAGCAGGATTACGGCAACTTTAGATGTGTGAAAACATTTGTGTTTAAACACTTTGGTGTCACATTAATGGTTTAAAGTTTAAGAATTAATCTTTCTCATTTCCATTTGACATTTGGATTGACCTAATGTCAGTGTTATTTGTCGAGAGGCAGATTCCTCACACGCAGACACTTCATCACAGCGAAGGAGCTGCTCCTTATTTGAATCGTTGTAGTTCAGTCAGCCAGCTCCCATGATAACATTTAATATAAACTATGGTGGAAATGTGCTCTCTGGTGAATTAAAAATTTAAAACATCCACCTAATATATGAGCAGCAAGATGATACGCGTCAACTTTAGCATACTAAACACACAAAAATCTTATGGTTTGGAGCAGACAGTCAGACTTGCACTGATGTGCAGCAGATGACTATCAGAGCAAGGTTTCAAGCTTAGATGGGCAACGAGTGCAGCTAGATGACACTGATGAAAAATGATTATGAAATTATAAAATAAAGAGCAGGGAAGCTGCTGTCACATAAACCCTTTGTTTTAGCTTGAAACACTTCTTGAATACTGAGGTTAGTACTGCGTGTTTGAAGAATATCTGAAGGTGTCTCCTTATACTCTATGTGATAAAAGTCATAGTAATGTCATTACAGGGAAAATATTAAGTGAGTGCCTGTGTGCATGATGCCATAAATTAATACACTGTTGACTGTTTACAGTGACTAATCACTTGCTAATTACTTACTAATAAAAAGCAGTTATACTTCTCATTACATGACTTTCTATTCTCATTGGTGGGAAACATAATTATTGTAACATGAAAACAGTATTACCTTTCAGATTTTTGATCTAACATATTATTATTATAAAAATGCATGGACAAAAAATATTGGGACCCTTCACCTAATATTCTGTAACACACTCTTTTGACGCAATCACTTTTTGTACCTCTTGACGAGAGTTCTTCAGGACTCATAGCAGGCTGTTTTAGAATGGTCCAATGTTTTCTTCTCATCCATTTATGGGTGATTTTAGATGTATATTTTGGGTCATTGTCCTGTTGGAGGAGCCATGACCTGTGGCTGAGACAGAGTTCTGACACTGGTATGTTTCACTCCAGGATGCCTTGATAATCTTCGGATTTCACTGTGCACAGACTCCCAGCACTCTGTACCAGACACAGTAAAGTAAACCCCATGACATAACTGAGCCTCCGCCATGTTCCACAGTGGGGATGGTGCTCTTGTCTTTGAAAGCTTCATTTTTTTCTTCTGTGAACACAGAGCTGATGTGACTTAACAAAAAGCTCTAATTTTGTTTCATCTGTCCAAAGGGCATTCGACCAGAAGCAGTGTGACTTGTCAACATGCATTTCAGCAAAGTCCAGTCTGGTTTTTTTATGTTTCTCTTTCAAAAGTGGGGTCTTCCTAGGTCTTCTTCCACTTTCATTCAGAAAGTGACATGGTGCGACTTGACATTGTTATACCTTGATCTTGGAGATTGGCTTATATCTGTTGACGCTTTCCTTGGTTCTTTTTCCACCATTCGCTCTCGCCTTCTGTTTCAGTCTGAGGTCAATTTTCCCCTTGTGGCCACACCCAAGGAAGTTGTTACAGTCCCATGGACCTCTGAATAACATTGACAACAGGGACATCAAGCTGCTTGGAGATGGTTTTGTAGCCTTTACCTTTAACCATCCTGGGCAATTATTCTATATATCTGAGGACACCTAGACAAAAGTCTGTATGTATCTATATGTCTGAAATACCACTACATCCCACTTGCTGATTTCTGAGAAGTACCAGTAATTTTGTCCAGGTCATTTTAGAAGTCCTTTGAAGAATGAGCATGAATTCAGCTATTTATCCTATGGCAACCAGAGGAATTCAAGTATATGTGATAAAAGAGCTTTTCATTTCAACAGTTTCCAGGAAGGATGGCACATTGTTTGCATTCGTAATGCAGCCCTTGTTGTCTCTCGCCTTTACACCTCTGGTGCTGCATTGTCATTGTCTTTGTACAGTATGTGCACTCCAAGCCCACGGCACAAAAAAGAAATTGTTGCATGCCCTGATTTATAGTTAAAAGGTCTTTCATTTATCAGGAACAAAACTGAGTCAGACGTGAAAATGTGTGATGAGCCATCGTCAGTGAACCAACACGCTTTCTTAACTATGAGCTACTGCTTCACAAAATCACAGCTAATGTTTCTGTAGACACTCACGCCTCGGGACGGGCGATGTGTGATCAACCTGAGGAGAGCACAACAGCATACATCAAACCTACCAGCATGGTCAGTAACAAGATATTGATTTGGATCCTTGCCCAATAGAATGATGATATGTGTCTGCTTGGTTTGGCCGACTGACAAGAGTGATTTTTTTTTCTACTCCCCTCTTTCATTCCTTATTCAGTCCCATCCATGCCAGGCGTCCTTGTCTGTCGTCTCTCATCCATGTCAGAGTGTCTCTTCCGGTGTGAAGGGGGACCTGAGAGAGTGGCAGGTGCATCTGAGACATGGCATGAAGATAAGGGTTATAGAGCTCAACACAGAGTGTCTGTCTCTAAACCCCTCGGCCAGATGGCCACTGTCTGCCAGGGAGATGGCCAGTCCCTCAGGGTCACACGTGCAAATTCAAACACACATAAACACGCATCAAATAAATATACCACTATATTTCAGCATACTACTCTGTTGTCATTCCAAAAGAGGTGCTATAATAAAGAGGCAAAGCACACAACAATGGATATAAATAGTTAACATAATGGAGTGGCCATGTCAGTTTAGCCAAAGTTGAGGCCCAAGCTAATGAAAGCTCTGCAACAGTAAAAGGCATGAAGACATTTAAAGCATATGTGTTTTCTGTGGCCATATGTTTTTTGCTCTCCATCCCATCATTGGCAAACACTGTAACATGTAAAGTGCTGTAACATGACAGTCATGGAGCACAAGGCCAGGAAAAGGAGAGAGTCCGTGTTCAGTGTTAACTGCCCAAGACTCCCTACTTTTCTGGGGGGGGGGGGGGGGGGGGGGGGGGGGGGCTGTGACAGCCTGTGAGCCACCCCCCCAACCCCAGATCCACAGACAGATGGAGACGCTCATCTTTCCCTCCTCCTCCTCTCCCTATTCTCCCAGGCAGAGCCGTTCATCCTGCCGCAGGGAACATATGTGCTGCTTCTAGGAGGAAGAGCAAAATTTCATGTAAGGGCCAACATTGAGATCTGGCATATTTCCCAAGTGGCTTTTTATTGTTCTGTTGGACCTTCTGTTTTGATGGACAGGCTTGGATTCAACACTCATGTAAGGCAGGGCACAGTGCGACCGCTTCTGTGGTGCCAGACTTCAACAAAAGTACATGTGAGCACCCCGAACTGAAGAATTAATACAACACAGAAAAAAGCCTGTGAGCAGTTAAGATACTGTCTGTCAGCAGATGAGGCAACATTGTTCAACCCTGGTGAACATGATGCAAGCTGTTGGCCCTTTCACATTGCTGTTGAAAACCAATTACTTCATCAAATAATCATTTTGCTTTTATAATGGCTGAGGATGATTAAATACAGGTAGTGGGCTATTAAATGGCACCACCTCTGCCACTCCACAATCGGCTCTTCATTTAATTTTTCTGAAGAAGAATAAAGAAGATCCAGAAAGAAAAGGACTGAAAGTGCAAGATTACTGTCAGGTATTTGCAAAGGTAATAAGGAAGTTAACCTGGTGTCAACTTTTGGCTATTACAGCATTGCTGTCATTGTGTTTTATTCTTTCTTTCTTGCTAATGAAAAATTTCTAATGCAGCTAAAATAGACGGTGTTGTGAGGTAGATGCAGTTTTCGTAAGCACCAAACTATGATGGACTTTCTTCACTCCAGCAGCAGTAATAGTATATTCAATCATCAGTACGCAAACCAGTTGAGTAAGTGCTGATCAGGTTACCATAATAATTCCAAGGCATATTATTAAATTTACTTGGCAGAGGAGATACTGGCAGAGGACCAAGAAAATAAGTTGATAACAGAATCAGTTTTCGCAGTAAGCCTTTAGACCCTGAGGAGATCAAAAAGTTCAGTGTCCATCAATCAAAAGCAGAAAATCAGGGACACTTCAGCATGAATACTTGTATGTACCTACTTGTACATCTGTACATTTGCTAAATCAACACTGAATACTGAACCCTTAAATTTGATCATTTGCAAGCTTGTACAAAGAGTGCAAGTATTTTTGGATCCTGAGGCAACTTCATATCATTACTTATGACAGAGATGCCCTATAATATTCATTCTATATAGGTTATTCTGGCACCTGTGCCTGGGGTCCATGACAGGTTGCAAATTTGTTTTACTACCAGTGAAAATGTTAAAAATGTGTAATTCATGAACTGCAGAGACTTCCTCAGTAACACAGAGATCTTTAGAAGTCTGCAGCTGCCTTCTGTAGAAATTAAGCATAGCTTTCCGTTCCAACCAATCAGGGAAAAAGATGCCCTGGGAAATTTAAGACATCAGAACAACAATTCTTGCTGAACTTTGCTTTCACTTATTTCATGTAAAATGGGCTTGATTATGAGCTGAAGCATTGAAATTAGTTACTTGGCCAAATCCTCCATGGATAAATGTGAATCTTTGTTGCATTTTGTTGCAGCAGCAATAGCTTAGTCATCACTGTGGAATTCATGTTGCTATAGGGCTAATGCCTATTTCACAAACATGACACTGAAAAGCATTTTCAAACTCTGAAAGACCAGATGCCAACTGCTGACACTATCTTTTAAGTGTCTAGGTAAGGAGGTTCCTCGACATTAATGCATGTTGATGAACTTAGAGTATGAACAGATTCTGACATGTTTTTTTTTTCACAAGATAATAGCAGGCGTTAAGATGTATGTAATCATTTGTGTCCATGTAGTTGATAAATAGAGTTGCATTTATCACAGCTGTAGGTAACACATACACGTCAGAGCACAATATAATGTAATTACTACTGTGAAGCTCAGAATTTTGGGATCATTTCTAACTGGATAAAGCACCATCTATCAAATATTCAAGGCAAATGTGGACTCTTTATGTGTGTGTGTGTGTGTGTGTGTAATATGTATACAGTATGTATTTTGTGTATGCAGTGAGTCACACAAGTGTAAATGTGTCTCTCTATAGTGAATTTTAGGTCATGTTTAGGGGCATGAGGACCTACAGCATGAGTCAACAGCGATTTAAAAAGAGATGGAAGCAAAGCTGTTCAGAATATAGAGAAAAGCTTGTGACTGGAAATGAGCAGAAACAATGGTATGAGTATTATTATTTACAGCGGTTTGAAAGATGTGGCTGCTTTGGGAGCAAATAAATACAATTATACGTCCTATAAAAGCCTTAATGTAGTGGATACATCTTCATCAAGATAAATAAAAATAAAACAGAAAAGCAAAGCAACTATAAGCCACTTGGGACAAAGGTGTCTGCAAAATGAATGTAATGTAATGTAATTTAACAAGAACAGCCCAGAATTCTACTTAAGTGTATAAGATCACTATTGCCATGACAAAAAAATTATCAGTCACCAAAGGTAATTCATTTGCTTTCCTTGACCTACTGCAACGCTGTTTATCAGAGATGCATGAGGGAGAACTTTTATTTTGTTTATGAAGAAGGCAGAGGATTGGTGGATTGATAATAAGCGAAACACTGAGTGTGAACGAAGAGCCGACCTGGGGTGAGCACAGATCATACAAGTCATCATGGTTCATGACTGAGTGTGATGCTAAGAGGGAGCATGGAAAATTACCACACAGCAAATTAACTCGGCAGAGTGTGATTAAAAATAATTTTTGTGAAACTAATTTGCACTTACTGTAGCATAAAATTAAGGTTGCGTTGGAACAGTTGGTTCAATTTTCAGAGGACCATCAGGACTTTTGAAAATTTAATGAGGATCCAAATTGCCTCTTTCTCTCCCGTCCACATTATGTATTTGTGACAACCCAATGCTGTCTCTGTCTGTTAAAGACCAAAGAGCCATACAGCAGCGACACGTCAATACACACACAGGAGTCCAAGCAGATCTGACAGGCAGAATTTAGTAACAATCTTAGGCTTATACTTGCTGGTTGACCCTTATTCTGTTTTATAATTTTGACTACAGTGCACCAGAGGAGCACATCTGATGGAAATACTTGAAAAAAGTGATCAAAAACGATACCAAGTCAATCTGCTCATCGGTTTCTTGATGTCAGGAGAACAGCTCTATGTTAGAGGGCAGAGGTTATAGGTCAGTGAAGGGTTAAATGGATGACCTTTCAACTCTTGACTCCATTTACAACCACAGAGGGCAAGGATAATTTTTATCCTAGTAGCACTTTGTTTGGAAATCAAACCACTTCATCATCCATCCCACTCACTTAATCTTCCTAACTGCCCAGACTGCATTTAAGGGGAGAAGAGTAAAAATCCATATCGAACGTAATATAATCTTAATGAATATGCATGTAATCGGCCATGGAAAATGGCCCTTGGCTGTACAATTCTCAGTTATCACAGCTGAAGTTTTTTCGGGGGTGAAATACTCTGTCAGTGACATTCAGTTGTGGTGATTCACCACTGAGCCTCACACTTCGTATGTGTTAGCTGTACCTTTCCCTCATATGGCTGACACAGGGATTGGCCTACTTGAGAGAACGAAAGTGGATGTTTATGAGCTCCTCATGATAAGGCAGGGAGACATTAGGGTGACGGGTGTTCTAAACTGTCTCCTCATGGTCATTGTGTGGAAGAGAAATGTTAGGAGATGATAGCAGAGAGAGCGAGCAGAATATAATCATCCTTTACCTCAACATGGCTTCCATCCAGCCGAGCGGCTCCATGGTCTCCATGGACATCTATGATCTGTCTGAAATGACAGAATAAGAGGCCATGACTGACTTTGATTAGTTACAAGAGAAATGGTTGCCTGCCTGCTAGCCTCCGCACCATCTCAGTCTATATAAACAGGATTGCAGAGAATTCACCAGTGATTATGTCACTTAGAGGTGTTTATATAGCCTGGTTCTATGGGCTCAAATTAGGGTAAAAAAAGAAAAGATTTTGAGCTTGTGTAGTGATGTCCACAAATAATTACAAAGTGTTGGAACTCTGAGTGCTGAGTTTTACACACATTTTTCTAAACCGTATCTGTAAACAGATGTTCCTCTTCTTTTTTCACTGTGTCTTTTTGTGTATCCTCACCACTGATACCATTTGTTCATATTTTGTTCACACAAATACATATTCTTTTCTACACATGCACAAACTTTAATTTCTCATGTAGATTTATTTTTATTGGATTACAAAGGCTGACTTGCAACTACAAACTTTGGAATTATTCATCATTACACAAGCTGATTGTTTTTTTTTTTGTTTGTTTGTTTGTTTTTTATTTAAGCCCATACAGTTCAGGTCTCTGATTTACTAGGTCTCAGATTTGTTCAGTGATTCAGATAGGTCTGGTGATTGACAGCTGTTCTTACTGATTGGATTTAGGCACCTGTACCAACTGTTGTAAGTCCATCTACAGAATTAACAACACCTTTTAAGTCCAAAATTCACTCTTTTTTAGCTCTATTTTTGGTCTCCACTATATCACTTGAGGGAAATGTCTGTCTCTTTGGAATGTAACTGCTGAACATGTTCACCAGCTAGTGGGTAACTTTGTCTGTCCGCCTTTTAGTGCTGGACAAGGAGATTACAGTCAGCTTTTCCATTGAAAACAGCTGCATTCAGTGGCCGAAAAAAGACATCAATGAGAGCAGTGACAATGAACCAAAGCAGTAAGGTTGTGAGCCATAAAACCGCAATAATGAACTGAAAGTGGCTGAAACGCTCCACAGAGCTGAGGGGACCTGCAGAGTTAGGTCATAGTATCTGTTAGTTTGTTGCTACAAATGTTCCCTTTTACACAGTATTCACAAGATCCATTGTTTATATAACAGTATTGATTATAGTGGGTTTAACTACTCCTAGCAACAACATTGCATGTCTGTGCTGCAGTGACACTGGCAGCACAAACATGTCACTTGTTTCTGACTCGTTAGGGCAAAATCAAAATAACTACCCTACCAACAAGAAATCAATGTCAGGCTAAATGAATGAATTGAAACAAAGTGGCAATTCAGTCTGATTATCTGGTTGGTGTTAAGTGATAAAGAAGCACTCAGCTGAACCATAAATGTCACTGCATGATGATCACAAGTCATCCTCCCACATGAGAAGCAACGCTGCTGTTTTTCATTTATGTCATGTAATGTTTTTTTTTTTTTTTTTTAAACTAGATTTCTAGAAAATATAACCTACACGGTGGCTTTCTTTGGTGAAAGACATCAAATAGTTCAAGCCGAGAGCAGCGAAATTCTAAATTACAAAGCTGATCTAAGTTTAGGTCTTTGTCAAGTCGTCTCTTACACTGGCTGAAAGTCTTGCAGTAGGATCAAAAAGAGGTGATCCTAGATCTGTGGTTGTGGGTATCCTTGTACCTACAGTAAGTGAGTCACAGGAGGGCATGTTTCTGCCTCAGGGTGGACACCTGTAGTTGAAAGAGCTGTCTTAAAGTGATGGATATGAAAGGCCCGAGCTTCGATGAGAAAGTGTTAAAGCAAGTGTGTCAGAAGGAGCAGGCTGTACGTAGGGAAGGTGTCCTCTAAAACTTATTTTTCAAAATTTTTCAAAAGTTTTTTCAATTTTCAAGGATCATTATCATCATTTACATTTCTGCTTGTCTTTATCAGCTTTGTTTTGTTGTAAGTCATTTCTCCATGACTGGAAACACTATGTTGCAATAAATGGTAATAAGTCTAATTTTGTTTAGCTGCTCACAATTAAAAATTAGGCTGAATGAACACTGGGCAAAATCTGCTCAGATACATTATTCTCTAAGGCTGTTTAGAACGGCATCAGCACTGCATAAAAAAACACAGCCTCCTCATTCAATTTATTGAGACTACGGAGCACCCTGACAAAAATAGAACGTTGTTAACTTTTGCTGCAACCAGCATGCCCTCCAACATAAATGTCCAAATGGGTCGCTGAACCTTTGTTGTCATGGTAACAATAATATGACCAATAGGGGAGTACCAGTGGCAGGCATACTGGACCTTCATTGTCATGGTAACAATAATACAACCTGTAAGAGTGTACCAGCAGCAGGTGTACATGTACGTACAGGTAGACTACTTCGTAATGTGAACAGTGTAGTTCTAATGTTTACCATGTGATCATCAAGATGGAGCATAAAATGATTACTGCAATGATGACCGAATGAGCATTGAAACTCCTGAATGTGTTGCTGAAACTGGGTTTCCTGGATTGTTTTTCATCTGCAGCTATGTGCACATCAGTATAGGCGCTCATTCTCCTTTAAATAAAACATTTCAACTATTCATTAACTAAAAGTTTGTGCTTGATTTGCTCCTCAGATATTTTGCTCCTTGGCAACTACTCATGGGTGGGCGACCCGCTCTATTTCCTGTGCCACTGCGAAAAAAACAAAAACCAAACCAAACCAAACCAAACCAAACCAAACAATGCTCTGTGTTTCTTTTTGTTTAGTCCTAAACACCAGTGATAATGTTTATCATGTTCAGTCTGGTTTGGACAGCCACCACCTTTTGTTCTCAGCATCCAGGGCCATTGTGGCCACAAACAGTCCCATGAGAGCGTGGGCTTTCAGTGTACCATAAACCTAGAGCTTGGCCCCTGTCACACTGTGGTCACTCTCCAGGCCTCACAGCTACAGGCCTTGCTGCTCTCGGCCTATGCTATTTTTCTCCTCTGTGACTAAGTCTCTTCCACCCAAAGTTAATTTTTAATGACACACTTTGTTATGTGGGTCCACAGGGGGCCCTTAGTGGCTGTGCTTTAATAAAGAGAGTCTCACTGCCTGCTCCCTTCGGAGTAGGCTTCATTAAAACCGGTGACGGGAAAAAGGTCTTTGAAGTCCCAGATTTGAACCTATCCAAACTTTATATTTCTCTGTCCATCTGTCTGTCTGGTGTTTTATGAGTTTATTTTCATTTTTACGTCAGTGGATGCAATAAACAAACAAGATATTTGGAAGGACAGATGATGTGACCCCCTAAGGGCTACTTCATAACTGTAGTTATAGATGCACCATCAGTCTTCATCAATAATCATTCGTTGTCATCTAATAATATTCCACCTCCTCACAAAACCAAGAATGAGAGCAATGTTTTTGAAGCTGAATTCCTGCAGAAATGTTTGGATGTTTGGACAGGTATCTAAAAAGAAAAGTAATTCAAGAGACTACCAAATATATTTTTTTTAATTTGTCAAAATACTACATTTTTTATCACGTAACATTTTTATATATTAACATTTAATAATGGAACAAGAAGTTTGCTTAAGACACCAGCCTAGAGAACTCAGTTGTTTATTACCATAATACAATACCAGACACAATTACAATTATATGCAGAAGTGTAATATTTAACACAAGAGAATACCACTCTATGAAACAGCGGTCATTCTATATATCAGAGTTTGTGAAAAGTGAATGATTTCAGACACAGGCTAAGTAAATCCAGGACCTGCAAGAAGTTCATCATGTGCTGCCATGGAAACAAGTAGGCTTCAGATCGGTAGGCAGGGGATGAAGCATCCTTGCTGGTTAAAATGAAGTGAATGGGAAAAATGTCACCTGAAAGACAAACTAGCCTCAGCCTCGCAGACATTAACACCCAGTCTGACAGTGTTTATCTGCTAAGCATAAAACAAGGTTTGACATCCTTTTCCTCCAAATCAGCATCTTCTACTGTTAAACCACCAGGACTGAGTGTAGTTGGTTCATGTAATCTGTAGATAAAATAAGGTTAATCTTCAGCTCGGTAGCTCGCAATATTAGATGCAGGTCACAGTACCTGTTTTTAATGATGAAGAGAGAACTTTGAAGTAGAGTGGAGCTGCTAGTAATTGTTCTCTATTACTGCAAAGACATGTACTTGTGTTCCCTGCCAGAATGAACACCTGGCTCTTGGCTTGTTGCTATAATAATCAAGGGGGAAAAAAAGACTGCAGCTGTGCTATAGTTGTATTTAACCAGTAAATTAATAAATATCTTCTACAGGCTACAAGTGCCTTTAATTGCTGAAATTGATTAGACAGTTTATCGGATCTCCTTCCTCTTCTCCCATCTGTGAAAAGACGTAATTTTCTTTTCCCACACTTCCCTACCAAAAAAAGAATTACAGAACAGAGTGATGAGAAAACTAAATGAATGCTATCAGTAAGCTGGTGGAGAAAATTTCATTATTTAAGGATTGGACAACTGAGTGGTCTAAGTGAAGTACAGTTCATGTCATTCAAGTCATTGGTGGTAAGATGGTGACAATAATAGCAAGTTAGAGGAAAGTTAGTACATGATTCTTAATTAAAACCTGCCCTTTGGTAGTTTTTACAGAATACAGAGTCATGCAATATTTCTACCATGGTTTGGAGACATTCAAAGGAAAATTAGAAAAATACATTATCAGCACCCTAATGCTGAGATACAATTATTTCAACATACAACATTTACCTTTACTATTTTCTGTGCTCACAGGAAGTGAAAAATCCAAATCGTGTTTTTGGGTTCTTCTGGTATAAAGAGATCACAGACTCAAACACAGAATATCACTGGTGGAATCTTTAAAGCTGACATACTTAAGAGGGAAGACATCAAATATGGAAATCAAGCCAACGCAAGTAATGACATCTTTCTTCACATATTTACACTACACCATAGAGTGGGGATTCTACAGAAGGATATTTTCTTGATGCACATATTTCTTCCTTCTGTTCAGACATCCAAGAATAATTTTCGAGCCTCAGTGTAAGAGAGGAAGAATAAACTGGAAGAAAAGGGTAAGTTTCACTATGATTTTTTAGGTAGTAATTCTTCCAAGGATGAAATCCAATTAGTCATCTTCTAAGACGCTGCTAAAAATGGCAAAACATGGGCACATTTATGCCAATTATGCTAAAGAATTTCAATTGTGCTGCAAGTTTTGATCTTTTATACTGTCACCTTTTTGTACTGCTCATTGAATAAAATGTTTAAAATGAGTTTTTTATAGCAGATAAGATCAGAGGTAGGTAATGATTTAATAGAGGCACATTTGATACTCGTAAAAGGCATTATGCGCCGCATGCACGTTTTTGCGTGTGTTGCACAGGCAGCGTTGTACTCTCCATTTATTTCATGTGATTTTGTACTCCCTCCTCACAGGAGGAGAAGAGCTGATTGCAGTGTTCTCCCTGTCTTCTTCAATAAGCCCAGCACTGTCGCCTCCTCTTTCACTCAAACTCATGTGTGGAGTGACTGTCAACCCGCCAAGGCCCATTCACTCCAGCACACACCACATCCACTACAAGTCCCTGTGCTCTGTCTGCATCACACCTCCTCCACCCTCCTCCCCAGCTCACTCCCAGCTCACAGTCACATTATGCAGCTTTGAACTAGAATTTAGCTCACCTCCAGTCTCTACCCCCAGCCCCTTTCCACTTCCACCATGCATCCCCACTCTCCTCCCATATCTTACAACACCCCTTTCTCCCTCTAGCTCCACTTGGGGCGACATGATAACACACTTTGGAGGGAACTGCTTTCCCCCAGAGCAGCCCAAACTGTGAGCATATTCATTCCATCATAACAGCACTGTAGCAAAACTGCTGTCACGCCGCGTTTACCATGCTAATGTGGCTCTAGGCGCCACTACCCTGCCCCTAAAATACTGCGATGGAGGTACGCAGAGTGTTTTGTGGGTGCTGAAGAGGAGGGGTTGTTCTTTGGACAGGTTAAATAGCACAATGCAGGGGTTGAATGTATGGAAGATGGGGATGAGAGGGGCTACGAGGATAGTTCACGACAAGAGAGCAGTTCCTCTTATAACTAAAAGCAGTTTAAGTTCCAGTAAGGCAAACACTGTACGATGAATGACAAAATGTGAAACCACCCGAGCTAGCTCCTCCTATTCTCCCCCATGTACCCTTTGAGAGAGGTAAGGGAAGAGGCTTCAAAGGGCTTGACTGACACCTGGTATTGCTTTGAACCATGTCCTTGAACTGCCATAAAAGACAGACACTACCTTTAATCACCCACTTACAAACATCATGAATCAAGACATATGTACTCAGATAGTACCAACATCTCATTGCCTCATTCTTATCCCAGCACATGTCCACACACATACGCACACAGTAGTTCCTGCTGCTGCTGCTGCTGCTGTTGGTGCTGCAGCTACAGCGAGGAACTGATGGGAGTAACAGGGATCTTACCTTCCTCCAAATGAACATTTACTTCCTGCCGGCAACATGATGCAGTTGTCTGCAAATCATTGCGACACCAAGGAGGGCAATCAGCCAATTACCATTATCACAGTTTTCCAAGTTACAGGCTCCCGTTTACTCTAAAGCACATGTGGGATGCACAGAACTGATTCCTCCTGCATCTGTTTGCTTCACCTTTGATGTTTTATAAAACTCAGACATTCCAATGTACAGTGGGTACGGAAAGTATTCAGACCCCCTCAAATTTTTCACTCTTTGTTATATTGCAGCCATTTGCTAAAATCATTTAAGTTCATTTTTTTCCTCATTAATATACACACAGCACCCCATATTCACAGAGAAACACAAAATTGTAGAAATTTTTGCAGATTTATTAAAAAAAGAAAAACTGAAATATCACACAGCCATAAGCATTCAGACCCTTTGCTCAGTGTTTAGTAGAAACACCCTTTTGAGCTAATACAGCCATGAGTCTTTTTGGGAATGATGCAACAAGTTTTTCCACAGCTGGATTTGGTGATCCTCTGCCATTCCTCCTTGCAGATCCTCTCCAGTTCTGTCAGGTTGGATGGTGAATGTTGGTGAAAGTCTTATATAGACAGGTGTGTGACCTTCCTAATCAAGTCCAATCAGTATAATCAAACACAGCTGGGCTCCAATGAAGGTGTAGAACCATCTCAAGGATGATCAGAAGAAATGGACAGCACCTGAGTTAAATATATGAGGGTCATAGCAAAGGGTCTGAATACTCATGGCCGTGTGATATTTCAGTTTTTCTTTTTTTAATAAATCTGCAAAAATGTCTACAATTTTGTGTTTCTCTGTCAATATGGGGTGCTGTGTGTACATTAATGGGGAAAAAATGAACTTAAATGATTTTAACAAATGGCTGCAATATAAAAAAAAAAAAGAGTGAAAATTTTAAGGCGGTCTGAATAATTTCCGTACCCACTGTATGTGCCAAATGGATGGAAGCAACTTTGTTTCTCATTGTGGAGTTAGTGATGTATCTCTATGACTTAGAGCTCTCTTTTTTCATGCAAACAAGACTCCTTTTTTTTCCCCTCTCTTTCTATGGCAACTCCCAGTCCTTTTGATCCTACCACAGCATTGCCCTTTTTCCCTTCTTTATTGTTAATCTCAAATAATTTAACCATATAGGACCATTTACTTCTTTTCAAAGCCATATCCAAGCCAATCACATAATTTCTGTCAAAAATAGTTCTGTCAGGATCAACTGCTGGAAAAAAAGGGTTTTAAGTGTATTAAATTAATTTATACAGTGCTGTGCTAAACAGAAAAAAAACTGTGAGTAGCCCTTGGCAATTAAACTCCATTGTGATATTATATTTTTTGGGTGTAGTCACACCATATCTACCCAATGGAGTCCGAGCACCAGTGGTAGTGGTGGTGAAAGAGTGAAGAACAACAGCTGAAGATTTGAATGTATATAATGAGGAGCTGGATTTTTGTTGAGCTCACTAGAAGCACCCTGTGGTCAGCTGGTTCTGACTTTTGCTAAGCTTTATGCAAAAAACCCAAAACAAAACCTCTTTGCCAACACTAACAGCATGCAGGACATTGAATGGCTCAGCATCAGGTTTCTCAAAATATCTTCAACTTCATCTGCTCATCACATCAACTTTTATGCATCACCGCTCAGCTACTCAAACTTCTGAGTCAGTGCTAGGGCAAACAGTCTTTTTTACAGCAAATAATTTAATTTTAATCCTCAGTTTTCTCCCTTAGTTGAATTACAGGTGCAGTGCAACACCCTAAAGCAGAGGTGTCAAACCTGTTCCACAAAGGGCCATGTGGCTGCAGATTTTTGTTCCAACCAATCAAGAACACACAGTTTGACTCATCAACTGTCTGAAGACTGAGATCAGTTGATTAAATGAGTCAAGTCTGGTGTGCTGCTGCTTGGTTGGAACAAAAACCTGCAGCCACATGGCCTTTTGTGGAACAGGTTTGAAACCTATGCCCTAAAGACTGTGATCTTATATGTTCCAGTCTCTGTTGCAGAGGTCACTGTGTTGCCTGTTGACAATGCCGTTTTCAGACTGTATGTTCACATGTTGAGGTTCATGCACCGTCTGTGTGTTTGCGTGATGTACAAGCACAACCAGAAGCAGGTCAGGAGTGAAATCAGCCATCAGGTTGTTGGTGTGATGGAAAATAGATGATTGTTAATTCATGTTGCTGATGAATAAGTGATTGGCTCCAGCGTTGGGGGACAGGCTTAAAGGCACAGGGCATATGGGGAATGAGGAGGGGCACAGATGCTCCTTAGGGCCAGAGGGCTGATAGGCAAACTTAAGAGGGACACAGTGAGGGAAGAGGAGATACCAGGGCAAGCATGAGAGATGAAGACAAAATGTGAAAAGAGAGGCATGCTTACACTGCCTCAAAAGCAAACTCTGGTCCCACTGTGCAGAACTAACCCCCTAACCCAGCGTCTGAAGTGCCAGCTCAACACAGGGTCCTGAAGAAACGCTGGTTTAAGAAGTTTGCCTCTGAGCATTAGGTCCTGTCCTACTCTGACCTCCATCCAAAGTAAACAACTCAAAGAGGAAAACTTCTGCACCCAAGCGACAAGACCGACCTCACGGGAGAGAAACAGAGATATCTATACAAACATACTGTAAGAACAGCACACAGATACTGTTATCAACATGTCTATCTATTCCTCTAAAATCCCTTTAAAAATTATCAATCTTCACAATCACACATATGCAGCAGACACACACACACCCATGTACAAATGTACACACTCTGCAGAGCTACCCCCAGAGCACTGAGAGGATCTCAGCTCCATCTACTGGTAACGTTGTGAATAAGCTGTTACTCTGTAGCTGAGGGGAAATAAACACCAACACAGTTCCCTAAAATCATTTTCTCCACAGTCTTTGCCAAGCCTCCCTCTTTCCATTTACACCTCCTTCAAGCCAAGAAACTAATCTGACATGATTAGTCACAGTTTGCCAGTGCAGCACTACGGTATCTTTTATCATCCACAAAGACCTTCTATTATACCAAAGGAGGAAGAATGCAGTTTCAAATTTGATTTGATCCAAACTTGATATCAGGCATTGCACATGGTATCGTCTGTTGATAAAAGATGATTGAAAACAAAAAATCCCCCCAAAAAATGAATCATGCTTTTTGTGTAACAGAGTTGTAAACCTAAGTCCTTGGCTGACACAACTTTAATTTTGCAGAATTGCAAAATTACTTTATTTTAGAAATATTTTAAATGCTGAACTTCATGTTGCCTTCTTTGTGTTATTTGTATTTAGGGGGTGAAATTTCTTCACCCTAAAGAGAGTTTTGTCAGGATATGCTTAAAGGGGCATTCCAGTTAGTATTGCATTTCCATAATATTAGTGGCTTTATAAAAGACAGATTAAAAATAATGTTCAAAATTGAAGCAACAAAGTCTGAAATGTCCTGGTTTTTAGTAACAAGTATATAAGAGCTTTCATTAGAACCTCCCTGCCTGGTAAATAGAGAGCCAAAGTGGAACTGGAACTTCCAGAAGGTGTGTGTCCATGGGCAAGCTGAGTGGTCACGTTTTGCTCTGACATGTCTGTAGTAACATTTGGACATAGAGGACTGAACAGTGCAGAAGTTACTCAACAGCAAAGATAACAACTAAAAAAGTTGGAAAGATTATTTTAATATAGAGATTAGGTGAATTTTATCCAAGTTAGAGTGATTTAAGTGTCTGTACTGATCAATTTTCATAGTAGAGGTAGCTTTTTGTACTCTGACAGAGTAAGTGTTGTTAAGCTGTTAAAATCACAAAGGTTCCAGTTTCCAATCGTAAGTGCTGTAATGGAGGGACTGCCTTTGAGTACAAGGAGATTTCCAAATGAAACTTGAGGTTGTATAAAGTAGTTTCTGACTTGTACAAGGTTAATGTTGTAAATGCACATCAGACAAAACAATGTTTCTGAGCTGCAGCCTCTGGGAGAGGCTTGAAGCTGGAATCTCAATTATTTTGACTACACTATGTAGATGTAGCACTATTTCTGGTTAGATTCTGCTGGCAGTGTGCTTTTCCTATTCTTATCACCACTGACAGCAGAACAGCAGCATAATAAAATCTATTGTGTAGCTACTTGTAAAATTCTCCTCCCAACAGAAAGAGCTTGTGGGACGTTTCCTGAGATTAACTTTTTAGTTGACATGGAAAAATATAGCATGACACTTAACATTTCAATGTAAGGGTTTCAGATAACATTCACTGAATATTTACACAGGTAAAGTGGGGACTAGATAACTTCCCTTCGGAATCAGCATATAAGAGTTACGTGTCTGTATATGTGAGCATGTGTCTAGGTTCTCCCATCTTCCTAAAATTACAGACAAATACATCAGTTTGTTATCAATGGAAACAGCTGCTCAAGAACTGATTGTAAAATGGTAATAAGCTGCGAGGGCCAGGCAGAGAATGGTGACAAGACAAATCTTCCTCTTAAGAACATCCTTTTTAGAAACCACAAACTGGTCTCTCACAGACACTATCTCTACCTAGATCAGAAAATGAATTGCTGCTGTACGTAGAAAGGATTCCCTCCCTTTCACCAATAGTCCTTCACACTGAATTATTGAACAAAGCATACACCAACACACTGGTCTTATTTATTCTACATGAGTTCAGGGCAACAACGCAACAGGATCTAATAATGTTGTTGCCATGCCAGTATTTTGTGTGTGTCATGGACGTTAGTTAATATGTGTGCATATGTGAGTCAGTCTTTGCCTTTTCTGATGAGGAGAACATGATGTACTGGTGGAGCAGAGATTTCCTTGATAATATCACACTCTGGCATCACACACACACACACACACACACACACACACATAGATACAGAGGGTGGTAGTGAGGGGCTAATAGCTTCTCTAAGGATGAGATCCAACCTAATTTGCACCATGCAAATTCCCTGTGGTGACTGCACCTACAAGACAACCGTACTAATGTTCAATGTGCATCTGTGGCCTCAAGGAAAAATTTACAGTATCCGGGGACAGAAAAAGACCACAGTATGTATGTCAAGAAAGAAAGAGGAGAGAGAAATAAAAACAAAAAGGAAATAGGAAGAAAGATGTGATTCAATGCTACTAATCTCTTTGATATCCACACTGTGACGATCTGTTCCAGGCTGAGAAACGCCCAAATTATTCTTTTTCGTCTTTTATTCATGACCTGTGGGACATCCTGACTTACCCTCTTACCGCTTTGCTCCTAGTCAAACTCGATCTACCTCCCTCTCTCTCTCTGGTCCTCGCTTGCATTCTCCTCATTCTTTTAATTTCTCATCTTATCATTCCCACATGTGATACCTCACCAAGCTTGCGCATTCATGAGTGATTGCATATTTACATAAAGCATATATAATGCAATACTTGGGGTGGGGTAAAAGAGGCAGCCCTAAGAGCATTAGCATGTATGTTTTCTCATAATTATGATTACCAGTCATTATGCATTGATGGTAGTCATGTCCCTTTGAGAACTTAATTATGACTTTAATTTGTGACTAGTAAATGGATTACTGCTGTTACATTAAGTTTTTAGTTACTTTGTGTTAGCAATATTAATCAGATTATGGTAAAATGTTGGTTGGAAATATTTCACGTACAAGAGAAACATTTGATTGATTTTCCTGTCATAATCTGGTGCTGTTGAAAGTTTAATGTCATCATGCTGTCTTCAGGTCAGGCTATTAGGTAAAAGCAGGTATAAAGCCACAATGCAAATGCAGCTCCTGGAATAATAAATCATCTTGAACCACAAGAACTAAGGCACATCATGATGTAGATGGTTTATCTTGAAGAATATCTTCTAGCTATGTTGCTGTTGACTTGAAAAAGTTATCAAGTGGACCCATTCAATGTTTAATATCTGAATTTTTGTGTACATTGACAGCTATGTGAATATTGCAAGCTTTTTTGTTTGAGGTCCAATAACTCACTCTGTGGTCAAGAGTACACAAGAGAAAACAAAAATTTAGAAACAATTATTTCCTCAGATGTAATTACAGAAAGATTTAATAGAGTCAATGAAATGTACATGCACATGTTTTTTGTCAGTTAATTATGGCCATCTATGCTTGTCTTCAGTTACAGTGGTGCAAGAAGGACTCACAACTTTTACTTAATCTTAATCCGAAAGTAACTAGTAACTAGTAACTATACTGCAGATAAATAGATAAATGTAGTGGAGTAAAAGTAGAAAGTGTAGCGTAACATGAAAATACTCAAGTGAGGTGCAAGTACTTCAAAACTGTACTTAAGTAAAATGTCATGCCATGTCATGATCTGCCGCTTATCTGCGTTCAGGCCCAGGTCGCAGGGGTGACTGCCGCCCAGTCCACAATGCACCAAAGTCCTACAGGACCTCCCACGGGTGGTGGGCCCATGGGAGGTGGTGCCGCACAGGGTGGGGTTCAAACCCACGCTCCTGAGAGAGTGAGTCTTGTGCTCTACCAACTGAGCTAACTGGGAAGCTTACTTGAGTAAATGTATTTCCACAACTGCCCGGTTCTTGTGGAGGTGTAGAATTTTCCACTTGCACAGAATTTGAGAAAACGGCCTCATCAGAAGGTCCTCTGTGTGGACAAACAATTTTAATATTTAAGAAGAAAACCTATGTTGAAATCATATACATTGTGATCACCCAGTCTTTCGTGTATTCTTTCCGTTTAAATAACATCAGGTTACCATTAGCAGATACAGTTTGTCCCATCTATCCTGCTGCAATTCATGGCTGAATAGTTTAACAACAGTGAACATAAATACAGAGGTCTGTAACAATGGAGTGAATCAAATTTGTGCAAATGTCAACTCTCTATTGTTGACTAACAATCGATAGAGGCAGACATATGAGGCATTTGGTCTTTTCGAGGCCTAAG
Organism: Toxotes jaculatrix; assembly: GCF_017976425.1. Taxonomy (NCBI): domain Eukaryota; kingdom Metazoa; phylum Chordata; class Actinopteri; family Toxotidae; genus Toxotes; species Toxotes jaculatrix. Next base: position 7,906,655 of record NC_054408.1, on the reverse strand, counting down.
TTTAATTCAATAATGTTCACACTGAGTTCCTGAGCAATTGCTATTGATGGCTACTAAGAGCCTGACAATGAGCTTGCACAGACTGTTCAGTAGATTTGTTGCTTCTGAAGTGCATCAAGTGAAACTGTTAGTATTTAAGGTTGTTTTCACTTTCAGGCAAACAATTCTTCAATACAGTCTGATACAGTATTTCATCTGAATGTGGAGGCGACTGGATTGTTGGTTTGTTTATCAGGTTCTCTTACTGTAGTATGTTTTTACACAATTTCCACAACAGAAAAAATACACAAAACCTTCCTACTTCTCAAAATAATAATAAACTGTGACTGAAACCAAATTAATCTGAAGCTTTATTAAGGTTACACTGAGAAAAACACTCTTATGGTACAAATTACTTCGAGATTGTATAAACGCCATTTCATGGTCTGCACAGTCATTTTTGATAAATTTAGAAACAGTGATTAATAACAAAGATTACAAGGTTACTCTTTGTTTTGTTATTGTGTGGGAGGCAGGGATTACCCTGCCTCCCACACAAAAGGGGGTCTTCTTGAAGCATTATACTGTAGTCATTATTTGTATTTGCCACTCAGGGTCTTTGTGGACTGGTAACAGGAGTCTAAATGTCATTATAAAAGGCGCAGGTCTGTTTGTTTTCAGATATGTAGATGAGGATAGAGGATAAATTTTGTTTCGAAAAATGAGATTCAAATAACACTGCACCAACCCTTTCTACTGTTACAGAAGCAGGAGCCAATTCATAAGCAATCTGTATCCCAGAAGCCTCATCTCATTTAGCCAACAACACAGGAGAGAATAAGGGTACACCCTTATGTAAAAAAAAGGGTGATTTATGACCCCTAATTTATGAGATCCTTACTCTGCAGAATGTCTGAAGGTCCGGATCTGCAGAAAGTTTCGCAGAAAGTTTCACACAGAGTTTCATATCAAAGGGTCAGTATGCAATGTTGTAGATTCTTGGGCGTCTCATGCCAAAGCATTTGTTGTTTAGTGTGCATCAAAGAAAAATAAAAACAGAGAAAGGTATAAATGTGCAAGTGAGAAAGTAACGTCGGTACATAGGGATCGGACTACACCGGAAAGATGACTCGTGGTAGGAATACGAATTTATCAGCTTCATCCTACGGCTTTTAAAAAATACAAAAAAAGCAAATGAAACATTTTGTTTTTTCTTAGAGGTTACCATTTGTGCCGAAATACACTCTCCTTCGCGTGAAAACTTGTTTACCGGTCTCCTCAGAACAGATATTCATTTAAACCTTTTCTCTTGTTAAAAGTGACTCCAGAGGAGCTGGAAGGCCTCAACTTAACGCAGTCAGACTACGGTAAGAGAATATCTGAATGAGAAACACAGCTGTTGACAAAGAGTTGTACGCAGGTCACTCACTATTACAGATTTAGTAGAACGCGCTGAGCGGTGTTGTGAGAGATCGGATACGTCTGTCGGAGTGTGCGGACGAGACAGCGGGGACGAGGATTTTGTGCCGACCGTCCGTCGGTCTAGAAACCGTCTGAGACTCCGCCTTGTTAAGCGTCAACATCAGTAACGGTTTTTGGCACGGGCGAACCGGACAGCCGCCCGGGGCGGCATCACATGGGGGGCGGCACAACCACGTGAAAAGAAAATCATCTGCGCCGCTAAGCTGTTTTCTATTATCTATCATATTACTGTGTGGGAAATTGGCCAATTCGCGCCGTCCCCATCTCCCGGCATGCACCACCAGCATATGCATGTAGAAACGGCACCCTGACTGAAGGTGGTGGTTAGGTTGGAAGAGTGTGGGAGTCCTCTAACACTCGAGGCTCTCACACATGTGCGGCAGCTGTATTGAACCACTGTACCAACGTGTGGTTTGGTCACTGATGTTTGAAGCAGGTGAGTGCTTCAGACGTCATACGAATCACCTGATTGGTTCGGTTTGTCATGTGGATCACGTGGCGGGATCGAGTGTGTTCAGAGACAGAATAGCTCTGTATAGTGGCCGTCATTTGAATTTTTCTTTGCAGAGTATGTCGGTTTGTTGCGTTTGTTAGGTGTTTTGAGAGTTAGTTGTGTTGATAGTGTATTTTTGGAGAATCTATATATATATATATATAGATATATATAGATAAAGAGTTTTATAGATATAGATAAGACATATAGATTCATATAAACACACACACACCCCAGCCTCATCTGTGCCGTCTGAACATAACACAAAAATACTGAACACAAAATATAAGTGAAGATTATGTAGGGTTACAATCAGCCATGCATATTATTAATCCACTTGACACCACATTATCATCTGGTGCAGTCAAACAGAAAAGTACTATTTATCTAGCTCCATGACAATCAGACTCCCCATCTCCCAGCATATGCATGTATAGACGACACCTTAACTCAGGGTGGGCGCTGGCTTTATGGAGAGTGTGGGAGCATCTCACACTCTCTCCCGTTCAGAGTGAACACGCTCCTTGCTCAGGGGGCTCGACTCAGGGACACGCATTCACAGCCCTCTGGCCTGTGTGCTCTTTTTTCAAAAAAAATTTCCTTTAAAAATTATGTTCATTTTACAATTCATGAACCAATGAATGACACAGCTTGATTGCACTTAACTTTATTGACCACTACATGTTCTACTCGAGTACTGTGTCAGTGAAGCCTCGGGTAATGAACCATTTTTTTGAATCAGGTGTCGAAGCTTCAATAAAGCCTCCATCAGCCATCACTACTCCAGTCATTGATGGAGTTTTTGGAAAGGACTGGCCTTCGGTCGCGGTGCTGCTGTGTGCCCCACAATACAACAGCAGCACCGTGGCCGACCTTTTTATGTTTTTTATGTGGGGTGGGGGGCGGATTGGGAAGTGACGTCACAAAGGCGCGGGGCTTGTGCCACGTGGTGGGGGTTGGGGGGGTCATAAATTAGGGGTCATAAATCACCCTTTTTGACATAAGGGTGTACCCTTATTCTCTGACAGGTGTTTGTTCATTTTCCTGACAGGTGCATTACCCAGACGTCCCTTCTCACCTTGTTTTGTGCCTCTGCCCCCCCTCGGTGATGTATGCGCTGAGGCAAAAATATGTATGTGTCGCTAAGATCCCAGCTATGTGGATGGCCCCCAGCCCTTTAATGCTGTGACTTCTGCAACTAACAACAATCACTCTTTTCACGTACCATAATTAGAGGGGATACAAGATGTCACATCACTCTGCCCACACTGGAAAGTCTCGGCTGTCTGCAGCATCAACAAGCTCTGTCCATACACTCAGAGGTCTCACACATGGCAGCTGATATTCTGTTCCATCTGCTGGAAACAAAAGGTGTGAATAAGAAGACACATTTTGCATTAAAATGTATGATCTCTTAAGAACAAAGGTCAATTGTTTTAACAACAACTGTACTAGACTGTTGAAAGTTCTGACAGCACCATTATTCCTCTTCTTCCTTTCATTGTCAAGAAAAGCTATGTGCCAAATGAATTAACACTCAACAATTTGCAATTACAATTTGGCACTGTGCAATCACTCATATCAACTCACATAATGCTTGTAAATGTTACTGTGGCAGTTGGAACAGTGTTGGAGGTCGCGTCCTTTGTAATAATTCTGAAAATTCACGAGTGGGGGTTGGGGGGGGGGGGGGTTAGGAGTTTCCTTTGTACAGTTACACACATATTTCAGACATTGGTCCTTTTAAGGCTGATTTGGGACTAAATGGATTAAAAGAGGTCTCTTCACCAAAATTACACACCTGAAAATGTTCTCACAGCACCATTATTCATCAAAACAACACTTTGATCAAAATTTGGGAAAACAACATTAACAAAAAAATTAACTGAACAGCAAAACTAATAAATAAATGTTAACTCTGGTGTTTTCTTTCAAAAACTGAATTTGGTAAGTGGCTCATTAAAAGTTTCTTCCGGGGAACGTCTTCCCCAGTCTTTAATTACATTTATTTGTCAAGGACCCGGAACGGAGATTCTCTTGGAAATAGAAATATTCTCTTGTATTCCACCCATTCTTTTTGCCATTATCTGGTGCCTACATTACCCACAATACAATGCCGACAGTTAAGTCAAAGTGTGTCTGGTAAGCTCACTTCTTTCTAACTCCACACCTGCAGATTTTCTTCATTTTCAAACTTGGAGTATTCAGACCCAACCGATGCTGACTTAACTGTCATCATTTGAAGCAATTTATCGCACCCTCTGAAGCCACAAAAAAACAAAAAACAAATATGTAATAGTACTCCTCAAGATCTGTAAATGGAATTTGATGTTTAAAATCAGTGGAGTTCTCCTTTAATCTCAAATAAACAGAGCGAGCTGCTTGCTACTTAACGTACAGAGTCAGTGAGCAGATGAACATGACCTCAGCGTTTCCAGAGTCCTGGTTATATCCCTGCTTGCCCTGGATCACCAACATTTCAGCAACGGAAACATATGACAACATCTCATCACATCTGAAAAGGAATGGAGCTTGTTTTCAAAGGTAACAGCACTAACCCCATGGTGTTTTGAAATGCCAGCACATAGTTTGAAGATTCAGCAAGACAGCATGTCATGATGTAACCTCTAAGCTGTCGTTTCCTCTCCAGCACACTGTTCAGCGTGTGGCCTTAAAACTTCCATCAGGTGCAGCCTGACCCATGTGGTTAGACAGTTGGCGAGGCTGACAGTAACTGGGACCTATGCCACAATGATCCCTGCTCTCAGATAACTTCTGTCTTCCCTCTAACCCCCTGACTCATCTACAGCAAGGCATTCACTTGCTAATCCCATCTGTGGCCACAGGAACATGTACATATGACCAAACACTGATGCTTACAGATAGAACTCTTCTACCATGTAGGAATATATTAGAGGAATTCCTATATAAGCATATACTGCATGCCCACGTGTACTGAACATATCTAGTTTTAGCTATATTTCTAACCAGTATGTGTTTTTAACATCGTTCATCTTTCACTATTACCTCATAACACACACACACACACACACACACACACACACACACACACACACACACACACACACACACACACACACAAGCCTTGAAAAGCAACAAACATGGCAGAAAGCAACAGCAACAAATGAATATTTGCCAAGTGTTTAGAATGCAGCACATCTCCATGCAGGTCAGGCTCAGCCAGATGCTCATGAATACAGTTGTAACTTGGAGACCTGGATGGGAAGTTATGTGTGGTGAAGTTTTGGAAAGCTCAAGGTCACTTCCTGTTTATCTGCACTTTCTCACATACTGGCTGTCAAGCCCTTGGCTACCTTGCTGACCCCTCTGTTCTGGCTGTGGCATGCTAACACGACAGTTACTGTATTTCATTTTATATTCATTCGAATCATCATTTTGTTCTTCAACTCTCCAGGCTGCTGTAGATAACCTAATACTTAAATCTCCTTGGTTTGCTTTCCAAAATAGACAAGGTTACTGCACAATTAGGCAAGTCATAAAATCATTTAATGGCAACTAACTAATAATTTAACTGTTGCAGACTATCAAAAACAGTCATACATTACCTCCTCAGTCCCTCAAACAACTGTAATCTGTAGGCTGTTTTGGAAAACAGAAAGGCAGACAATCTCAGTGCTACTCTAGCTGGCAAAAACAAATTAACACAAAATAAAATGTATGTTCCTCTGTGGCTAAAAGGAGAGGAATTCAGGAGAGGGAGGAATTCAAAAGAGGCACTGCAAAGATCTTACTCAAAGAAGATAGGGTCTACTATTATCACACAAATGCAAAGCTAGAGAATAGGTAGGAAACAGACGCCTTTGTGGATGTGTAGTCATTAGCACGGATTTTTTTCAAAGCCATAATTAGTCTGTGTCTATTCTCACTTGCGTATCTTCCCTCTTTTTCTTCATGTTCAGCAAAAAAAAAACACTCAGTAAAATAGAGGACGATGGCAACCAAAAATAACACAACTTCTTGTGATCATTAAAATGAGGAAGTAGAGGAACAGCTGCTTACAACAAAATAAACACATTAACACCAATGCTCTGCAATGTGCAATCACAGAAGCCTGAAGAGACAGCTGTCTGCCTTTAATTACAATGACGTTCATGTCCTCTTACACTCTTTTCAGGATTCTCACAAGTTTCGAGACTTTTACTGTCATTATTTAGATCTCTTTGCACCTTTTTTCCCCGTACTTCTACATTATTACTCAAACATAAATGTGACATGTCACTCCATATTAGAGGGATTTTAACATAATGCATGCAGAGCAAGCTCAGTAGGTCAGTTCAGGTAACTTAAATTAATTTAAGTTATACCCCATATGTCCAGATATGATGTTAGTAGAGAACAGTTTAACATTTTGGCAAATACACTAACTCATTTTCTTGCAAAGAGTTCAATGAGATGATCGATACCATTCTCACAGCTGTGACATTTGAAACTACAGCCAGCAGCCAGTTAGCTTAGCTTAAAATAAAAACTGGAAACAAGTAGAAACAGACAGTTAGTCTCTGTCCAAAGGAAAGAAAATCCACCTACCAGCAGCTTTAAAGATCAGTAATTTATTGTTTTTATCTTGGTTGTTTGGTCCATACAAAAACTAAAGTACAAAAATAACAAGCTAAGGCTTTACAGGGGGTTTTGTGCATAACTATTTCTTGGCCACGTGTAGAGACCACGTGAGTGGTATCAATCTTCTCATCAAACTTTCAGCAGGAAAACAAATATGAGCGTTTTCCAAACTGTAGAACTATTCCTTTAAAGTATAACCAGGGATGAAATAAAACAGCATGATCTTTTGTTTTTGAAATTTGAAAACACACAGTTGTAGATCTCTTCATGTAGTCTTCAACAGGGGGTCCGTGACCCCTAGGGTGTCCGTGGAGGTACTGCAGGGGGATCGTGAAAGTTTTGGTTGATTAGACAATTTTTCTATTTTTTTCCCCCATGTTTCCCCACAAATTTAAATGTCTTTAAAAACACGTTAACATGAATTGAACATATTAGGGGGGTGTATGGGTGTGGTAGGGGGTCCCTGCTCCATCTCTCCATCAGTTTCAGGGTCCTTGGCCTGAAAAACATTGAAGATCCCTGGGCTCTTTTTTTTTTTTTTTTTGATATTTTTTATATTGTGAACTCATTTTACTCTTTCACAATGCACTTTCTCTGTCACACATAAGTTGGCTGATAAACATAGGAAAAGCAGATTTTACAAGTTTCCCCGGGGTCTAGAGAAAAAGAATTGTTCTTTTGTACAGCACATTGTTCCTAGGGAAAATGCAGCCAAAAGATGAACAGAGAGAATGACAAATGAGGAAGAGGCCTGTGTTTTACAGGAATGGTGCTTAATTACATTCAAAACTGCCATTTAGAGTCCATTGTCCTGCCTGAATGTTGGCAGACCTCAGCACAATGTGTTGACTGCATCCTTCCTTTCTTACCTGATTTGTCTTTCTTTCCTCATTTTAGGGTTACACAGCACAACCATTCTGAACCCTTTATAATTTCCCCAGTAATCAGTCTGTTCTTTTTTGTGGCAAAGCTTTAATCAAACATCTCATAGCCTCTACCAGCCAGAAATGTCTTATTCCAACTGAAACACAAAAAAGCATGCAATTACTCCCAGAGGACCTGTCCCTCCTCTCCGCTACAGCTGCAGAAAACGGGGGACTATTCCAAACACGTCCTCCTCTTTTCTTTTCTCTTCTCTCTTTCCTTTCCTCGGTGTGTTGGAAAATAAGATCACTGAGCTCAAATCATAATGACAGAGGACGTAAAGATGTGTTTTGTAATGTACACTCTGTAGAAACACTCAATAGAACAGTAGGTTACTGCTCTCCTCTTCTTTGGAAGAGGAGGATAATGGCATAATTGCATATGCCCTTTGTCAAAAGGTTTACATTTGAAGTTTATAACCTGTAGGGGGGAGAAAGAGAACTGTATGCATGGAAAACCATTTTGTAAATTGAGTAGTCATGTTTATTGCTCTGCCACCCCAACAGTACTAATGCAACAAGCTCTATTGAAACTGTAGTCATCTGGTGACATTATAAATTGAATGGATAACTGTTACCACCTACAGTATATGTAACACAACATGTGAAAAGCTGCTTCAGGGTACATGTACTGGCAAAACAGTCTCTAACCTACATTGCTCTGCTATTTCGTTGGACGTTGTTCAATGACAATAAAGGCTATGATGAAAACCTCCTTGCTTGCAAAAAGTGTCAAATTTAAACTTCTTTTGTGCACTCACAGAGTCAATGACAAACTTATACGAAGGCAATCAAGGCATTTAGCATATATCATTGCTTTCAGGGCAAGACAGAGAGCACTAAGCTCAGACTTTGTCTGCCTATCTGTTGATTATTTTGCAGTCACTCTACAGTGTATATTTATCTTGTGCTTTGTGCAAACTACTGTTGATTTGTGCGCTTTGAGTGACAGATTATCATTATTAATCAAGTTCTGTCTGTGCAAAATACACATTTTGCCAAAGCATATTTAGAAAGGTTGCTGCCTAGGCACACCATTTTTGCTATTAAAAAATAGTTATAACTGAGCTTTTTTCCAAGAAACCTTGCAACAGTGTTGACATTGCAAGTCCAGTTTGGGGATATTTTTGTTTGCTTGTCTCCAGATGAAGACAAAAAGAGACTTGCTGCTTTAGCAGCATTGTATGTGTGTGAGTCAGAGTCATATCACACAGTAGTGTGCAACCATCCTTTGCCTTTAAATCGGCACCACTGTACCTCTCCTAGATACACTTGCACACAGTTTTTCAAGGTACTTGGCGGGTAGGTTACACAGAAATTCAGTGTATTTAGGCTGTCAGTGTTTTTTCTCTCTTCACACGACTCCAGACTGACACCACGATGCTGAGATCAGTGCTCAGTGGGGGCCAGACCATCTGCTGAAGAACTCCTCGTTCTTCTTGCTGCTGAAGACAGTGAGGGCTGTATGTTTGGGGTTGCTGTCATGCTGCAGAATGACAGCGACTGATCATCATCTGAGGGTACTGCATGATGGATATGAATCAAAACATTTAAAGAGCCAAAAACCTTTGTACAGTACTGTGTATATACATTTCTTTAAAGATTCATACTAAATCGATGCCTTGAGTGTAATCACGGCAAAAGTGAAATTATATAATTAAGTGTATACAGTAAATTAAATTAATCCCATGACTATTTACCGTGTTTATTGTGTTTAGATTACACTGTGTGGATAACATGGTTTATGGTGTCTCGGTAGTGTTCTCAGCTATAGCCTGTATGTTTTCAACGTGCTGCCTGTGAACACACCCCTCCTGCTCGCTCAGCGGTAGATTTGGATTGGACCGACGGCTGAGGAAAATGGGAGACGACTTGGGTGACGAGTGGTGGCAACACGAGGGTAATTCATTTGTCTCATTTGGCTCCATTATCTTTAATAATTTAGTGTTCCTGGGGCGTCTGGTCGGGGAGGTTTTGCTGCAGCCCGATGAGTGGATTCTTAACGTTAGCTTGTAGCTGTCACGAGGAATGACGATTGGTTTTTAGCTAACAGTGAGCTAACGTGTGCTAGCCGGCAATGGCTAATGAGTGCGCTAAGTTTACTTTTTGTGAGCTCTTAGCGGCGAGTGTAAAACTACGGGTAAATGTGTCCATAGATTTCGTCTGAGTTGCTAAGAAAGGAAAAGTTAGCGTTTGTAACACACGTTGTTACGAGCAGAGAGTATCTAAACACGTGTGTGTGTGTGTGTGTTTATGTGTGTTTGTGGGTGCGTGGGTCACCGGGAAATAACTACGTTAGCTCTTCTCTGCTCTTCTACAACGAACCTTCCACTGAATCTCACAGTTAACTAGCCCTCTGTCACACACAACTTTCTGCATTTATTCTGCTGTTCCCACTCTCATCTCTGTACGTCAACAAACGAAATGCCCTGCGGCAGAGCATTGTGCACTCAACCTACCAATAGAGGGCGCTCATGTACTTTAAGGATTGTTAACCTGATCGTGTTGGACAGCAAAGTTTAAACAAGTGTAATTTCAGGAGGTATTAAAATAAAACTTTTCTGTTAAGCTTATTCTCATAGACATAATGTTTCTCCCTCCTCTTTTTTTCTGCCTGTCACTGTCACACATGCTTAAACAATACACTAATAGCTCAGTATTGGTGCCCATACACCCAGTTGGCACCTAGACAAAATGAATGCAGTTTAATACAACAGTCCTGCAATAAATCCTCATCATAGTTATAATATTCAGTTTGCATTGAAACTTTGTTGGGGTTGATTCACCTTTGGAGGGTTCGCTAGGTAACAGAAACACCTTTCTGTATAATGCAGTACAGTTCACTGCAACACCACAAACTGCATTCTCCAAAATGATCATACAGTTGACTCAACACCGCCAGGTGTACAATTTCAATAAAAACTGAACATTATAACCGTTGTGATGGTAGGATTTTTTTTGCAAGACTATTTTTTTTTTTTAGTTAACCTGATTTTGGAAATGCATGTAGTCACTTGATTTATCACATCAAATGTGCACAGGACAATGATCATTTATTCATTAGCTGCATTAAAAACTTGAAATTCTTCTTTCATTTTTTCATCATGAAAATTTATTTTGTAACATCTGGCTGCAGTGCTAAACATGATGTAGCTGCAGGCATGTCGGGCCTTCACAGGTCAGTGTTGTCCCAGAGGTTTTCAGTTTTTCTGTCCTGTATTGAGAGCTGGGCTGCTTCCTCTGTTAGTGCCATATCCTTTGGTCTTGGGAATTCTTGTTGGACCGGGCCTCTTTAGCGACCCCAGAGGAATCTGATGAGAGAGAAGAAACATAACTATCTGTTAGGCAGCAGTCACCGGATGTGCAAATTTATTTTTATTTTCTTTTGGTGAAGCATTTGTTGTTTGTGTAAAGATGTAGTGGTGTTGCACTTTTGAAAGTGGAACATGTGGCTTATTTGCACTGGCCGGCTATGGCGTGCTTTAACCATGCCACAGTGCAATGAGCCATGATCACGTGCATCATCATTGTTGATATTGTGGTCCATCTTGGGAGCAGGCTTGACTTGTAACAGTTGGTCTCTGCATGGTTCAGTATATCTATTCCACTATTATGGAAAATGGCAATAGATTGGGGATTAGGACTGGGGAAAAAAAAACAGTTTTCCCGTTTGCTATGTAAATTGTCTAGTTTTGTGGAAATGAAGTTACTAAAACATGCACAAAAAGGTTAAGTTAAAGAGTAACATAGATTGTAGCTGGCTAAATGAGCCGCCTTGAGTCATGACAGTCTTGTAGACTGCTAGGTGAGTAGTTACAGTGTAGATGGACCTGCCGCAGTTTACTGGACTGTGTTGACTCAGGACAGTTATCTGATTGCAGCTATCTCGTAGTGAATCTAGAGATCACATCCATGAGAAGGACGGACTGAAAGAAGACTCCACATACGGATCTGAGCTCTGTTTGTGTTTGTTGTAGAGATGTTATGTCTGGCTACGAAATGTGAGACCATGGAGGTTGAGTGAACGGTGTGTCCCTGCTGGGGAGCTAACACTAGCTAACAGCTGTCTGCAGATATCAGGCTGATGTCTTGTTAATGCAAACAGGGCAGATGAATTCATGAGAAGACTCAGTTTCTGCCCTGTCTGTGATAATTAAAGTGGATATGCTTGAAGCATCTGCTACTGACGGTCAGTGTATATCTGTGTGGGATAGCATTTCATTTTTAAAATATCCATAATGATGACACCCCTGTAACTGTTGCAATTTTTTTTTTATCTTTCTTGCTCAACTGTTTTGCACATGTAGGCATTAAAAATAATGATGTATCATGTCTTAGTTATTTTGCATTTGGCAAAGAATATAAATCCTTTGTCCACAGTGTTATAACTGGGTAGTGTGTTTACAATTAGTCTATGATGTGCACTTAACGCAATTTTATATTAAAGGAAACAACAGTGTTTCTCACTTGCTGAATGTTGAAGAAATTTAATTTCCCAGGATAAATTCTGATAAATTAGATTCTGGACTTTGTGAATCAAAATCAAATCAGGAAATCAGTGCCAATATCCAGCCGTGTTGGGGAGGCACACAGATGTACACAAACATAATTGATGCATGCATGTTCTGAATTGCTGAGGTTGGCCCCATCGTTAAAAAAAAAAAAAAAAACTAACTAAAACCAGAATACATCCATACCAAGCTCTAACTGGATATGCTGCGTGTCTCACTGTGTAGAAGGAGTATATTCGCTGCACCATGTTATTCTCAAACCTTTAAGAGATTACTTATGTAAACCCATGTATTTTTTTATGTCAAGAGATTTGCACAGCTGTTTCTTTTTCCAGGTTGGCCCCTGTACCCTGACTGACATCCCATCCTTACTTGCATTTGTATCACAGAAAATCTTGACAGAAAAGGCCGTGAGTCTGACTGGAAATTGACATGACAGAAAAGCAGAGCTGAAGTCTGTTAGATAGAGCGTGGGATTGACTTTGAAGTTTTAAGAGTAAAGCAGAGATTTGTGAGAAGCATTTTGACATTTATGATGATGTGTCTTGTGGCTAAATGCTCCACACTAATGATAAAGATTCTCTTGGGAGCCTCTGTTATGCTACTATCTGCCCCAGACTGTCATCAAATGCATCCTCTGGTTTCCATCTTGCCAGCCATTGATGTTGGGACGGTTTATGTTCCTCCATGTTTGCCATCATACACCTGCTATGTCGGCCAGCCTTTCCTACCACAGGAGGCCTTATTGCATCCCCCAATACTTTCAGCTCCTTACTTATTTAGCTTGCAACTCGTCACAGCTTTGGAAGCAAGATACAATTTACTAAAGCTGTTTACCAGCCAATTGTCATTGGCAATTTATTTCCGTCACACTATGTAAGCATATATTTTGTAGTGGTGACCTTTAAAAGTTGATGTGATGCTTGTTGTGTTGACCTAAAATTACACATACTCTGATGCTAGCCTTTAATTTATTGAAACAAATTGGCTGGCCTAAATTCAGACAATAAATTGGTTCATTTTTTTTTCATCTTATTTTCAAGAAGTTATGAGAGTTAGCAAGTTGGACACACTGAGACTATATATTTGTCCAAAATAAATTCTCTATACTGCTTCCTCATTTGTTTGCTCGCCTTCTCTGATGCACACTCATATTCTTGTTCCAAAAAAGAACTTGCTATATCTATTTATTTTCTATTATACTTGTATCATGCTTACTTTTAATATTCTGCATAGGTCTCCTTCCCCTGCATGCCTTACCGAGCAGTTTGAGCAAGTGAAGGTTAAACTGATTTTTGTTTTCCAGCAAGTCATAAAAATGGTTTATGTGTGTTGTGGATTTATATTAGATTATCATTTAAGTGACAGACCGCTGAACAGTTTCACATGTATTTTAGAAAAAAGAAAATCCGATAAAGAAAACAGGAACTGTTCATAAAGTAAGCAAATCAATGCAACTGTGTGTGACATTTACCTGTGAAAATGATGCTGCAACAAACTGTAGTTTGGCTGGCAGGAGATGACGTGCTGAATGCTTTGCCCACTGTGGCAACATAAGCGGCTAACAAAAGACTGACCAGCTTGACTTTAAAAGTTTTTTTTTTTTTACAGTAAATGTAGAATAGCTGAGAAAATGTATTAACCGATTTAGATAAATGTTGAAAAAGAATTTAATCGTAGTTGCCAATCAGTTGTCAATCCATTTCAGATGAGACTCAGATCATAACAATTTAATTATATAATTTGTTCATTAGTCCATTCACTATAAATCATGAACAGACTTAACACCACTAGTCGTGTCCCAGGTTTTAATGTGGCAGCAAGGCATGAGCTGAGTTTTCCAGTACATATTTGAAGGTGATTTCACTCTTATCTGTGCGTGCACACACACACCTGCTGTTCAAGGTGAATAAGTAAAAACAACACACACGCTTTTAATGAACAGAAAAAAACATTAATGAAACAGAAAATTATGAAATGCACATCACACAATGGGTTGCAATGATATCTCACATAGCTTTCATACAGGCACTAGACATATTTAAACAATAAGGGGTTGTTAAAGCCTGTAAGTCTAGGTACACACTAATTAGAAATATTAGGTTTTACAAATGTTCTTATAGGAGAAACATCACAAAGCATTTTATAGGGCAGTTTTTACCTAAAACAACAAATATTGAGTTATCATTAGAGGAAGTGTGTTGTTATTGTTGTCTATCCCAGGAATCTGATTTAAAACATAACACTGTTTGTGCAGAATATAAACATTTTCACCTAATCACAAAGGCCACTTACTGTAATATTTGAGGAGTGTGAGGCTGGAGAGATAGCAGGGGATATAGTGATGCTGCTTGTGATCTTGCCAGCACCTTTGACATGACAGCCATTGGTGAGCACTTGAGTCCTTTGCTCATGTCGAAGATAGTATGGTCCAACAGGCTGTGGGAGGCTGTGGGTCATACCATTCAGAGACTGGATATATGGGCTCCCCAGATGGATATGAATCTTGTTATCCTCTGTGGTGATGATACTGGGACTTGTCTCGGTACTGTTGGACTTCTGATGTTGCCAGCTGTTCTGCCATTCTGGAGTCTTGCAGAAGACAACCTGATTTGCAGCCTCTGTTGGCTCTGGAGAACAGGTCCTCACTGTTACAATCTGAATGGGGGCGTTGTTGTGGTCGGGTGTCACAGAGCGTGATGAATTTGGACTTACCACCTGAGCGACGGTTGTGCCTTGAAGTGGAGAGATGGTGCGGTCAGGACTCGAAGGTGGGGTCTTAGTATGAACTGCAGGCAGACCTGAGTTCTGGATGATGGTGATTCTTTGCTTGGGCGAGGCTCCGCTTTTTGGGATGACGGCTGTGCTCGTGTAGGATGTGGCACTGTCTCCAGTGGGGCTGCTGATTTCGAGCGTGGCTGTGTTGAGTATATGATGTGGTGTTACCTTGATGTGCAAGGGCTGCCCCGGTGTGTGTGTTAACATCATCACCTCTCCATTAACCGTTTGGTGCATATCTATGCCATTGCCTGAATGGTTGCCATATTGGTTTATGTTGTTATTTGCGCTGTTCAAGCTGTTGTGGTTGCTGACAAGAGATCTTCTTCTGTTTATGACTTGAACATTGTGGTTTGGGTCCTTGTCATCATTTTCCTCATCTGGCTTCTCATTATGCTCGTTGTAGTCAGGAGGCAGGCTGTCTGCTGGTTCAGTTTGTACCTCTTTGGTGGTCTGATGAAGGTCTGAGAAGTGTTGTCTGTTAGCACCAGGTGTTAGATTCTTGATTTGTCTATATCTGTCTAGCTCACTACTCAGTTCCTTCATCTCTCTGGCCAGCTCTCTGTTCCTGGCTTCTTGTTGGGTCAGCTTCCCCTGCAGTGAGGAGTGATCCATCTGCACCCTGCAGATGGACTCCTCAGTCCCCATCAGCTTCTGGAGTTTCTCCTTCAGGGTATCTACTTCTCTGGCTAAGAGTCTGGACTTAACCTGCTCCTTCTGAAGACGACAAAGGAGAAGGTGTTCCTGGTTGACCTCCTGCTTCTCTGCCTGCTCGTACCTGGAAAGCTCCCTCTTTGCCACCTCCAGTTCCTCTGTTAGAGTGCGGGACCTCCTCTGTTCCTCTTTGAACCTTTTTTCTAGGGACTCAAAGTCCTCTTCCACCTTCAACAGTTCTCCCTCCAACACCTCCTTGTCCCCCAGTCTCTTTCGCAGCCTGTCTAGCTCCTGGGTCAGCTCTTTAACTTTGTTGTCCTCTGTTTGGCAGTGATGGTTAGTGTTGCTTGGAATAGAGTTATGTGTGTACTTCTCTTCTTTTTCTTTCCTGTTTTCCAAGACCTGTATCCTTTTCTTCATTACAGTTATTTTATTCTGTAGCTCCCCGTTCCTCCCCTCCTCTGTTTTTAGTCTGTCTCGGAGCTCATCTTTTTCCTTTGCTATGCCCCTAAGCCTCTCCTCTAAATCTGCTTGAGACCTTAGCGCCTGCTGCTTCTCCTCTCTCAGCCTTTCTGTCATTGTTGCCAGATTGCTTTGCTCATTTCTTTTGCCTTCCTTCCTGTTGAGTTTTTCCTCAGCCTGACGTAGCCTCTCAGCCATGGTCTTTCTGTCCTCCACCAAAGCTACAGTCAGTGACCTGAGCTTGGCCAGGTCCTGTCTAATCGTTGCTTCACTCTTTTCCATTTGGCCCTCAGCGGCCTCCAGCTCTCTCACTCTGACTTTCACCCTGTCGAGCTCACCCGACAGCATCCTGCTAACCTCTCGCTCTCGTTCCAAGCTGCCCCTCAGAATACTACAGTCCTGTTTGCTTTTAACTAAAGCCTCCTCTATCCTGTCCAATTCACTGATTCTGCCACTGAGGTTATCCACCTCAACCTTCAGGCTACGGCAGCGGCTCATCTCCCTCGCCAGTCTACAGTCCAGGTCTCGACACTGGTCCCCTATGCGAATCAGCTCCTCGTCCTTCCCCTCCATTTCCACCACCCTCCTCCTCAGTACTTCCACCTCTGACAGCAGACTTGGGGCTGTCATGGTGTGACTTTGGTTGAAGATGGAGACTTGGTTGTGGTGGTCCACCCCCCGATGCAGGGATTTGAGCTCCTCCTGCTTTGCGCTGGAGGAAGCAGCACCTACGTTCTCTTTGATGTGGTCAGTGATGGCAGTCAGTTCTTTGACACAACGCCTCTGTTCCTCCAGCAGCTCATTCAGGCACTGTTGCTCCTCTACGACCAGTACTGCAAAAGCCTTCAACTTGGTTAGCTCCTCTTTTAGAGCTGAGAGTTCTCTTTCATTTTTCTTCTCCTTTATTTCCTGATACTCTCTTTCCTTTACAATCAGGAGCTTGAGTCTGTGAAGAAACACAAATGACGTTAATGTCAAACAGAATTTTGGTAGCCTGGTTTTATTCTGTCATTTACTCTTATTTCAGCCTCTAAGGACTCTTTTGTGGTGTTTATGCTTAACCTCTAGGTCACAACTTTTAAACACAAATAATTTCCTGAGTTGTGTATTTCCAGCATAAACATTTATTTTCATTTTCAGTAGAATTTAACTCATAATGTCCACACTACTCGAAGCAGAGCAAGGAATGCTTTTTTTTTTTTTCTCGTTGTTCTGCACTTCTCTCTAGGCAGCGTTCTGTAGGATGTTTTGACTAACATGGCAGATGGTCCCTTGGCAGGGAGTGTTTGTTAATTAAGAAGTTCCTCTACTCTTGACTACCCTCGACACTTCACCCAATCACCCTCCCTCTGTGCACCTTGAACGCTTCTCCATTCTCAGCTACGAGAGGCAAGAATTCCCCCCTGTTCCATTAGTAATTACAGACTGGCTACATTTACCAAGTGCTGTCACTCCTCGCATTCCCACAGATTCATACCAGCAATGCACAAATTCATTCAATACACATTTTACACACGTGTCGTGTGACCTCTCACTTTCTCACACAGAATCCATGTCCTCATAATTTTTTTGCTGCGAGTATTGTGTACTAGACATATCCAGAGTTCTGACATTTAGGTCTACTTGCATTTATGTTCACAGTCCACTTATGATGTTGCCTTGTAGGTGCATGCTTAAACACTCTTGTATGTGTTGAAAATGTTCCCAAGGCCTTTTCTCTTACATTTGATAAGTGGTATGTGGAGAGTTGCTCTTGATTTGTGGATAAAATCTTTAGGGCAGCCAATGTTAAGTGTAAAATATGAACCTGCACATTGTAGTTAAAAGTTTTTAAGTGAACAGGATCTTGAAATTTAACATTTACAGCATCCGTACTTCTATAATAAAATACATGTCAACCTTTCCTATAGCGTGTGTATGTGGAGGGGGTTAAATCAGCAAAGATTTGAATGGAATGGAATAGATGACAGGCCTGGAAAATGATAATATATTGCTCTAATGCATAGGTTAGTAGCTTGCACTGCTTAACCTCAAGATTTGTTTGTATGGCCTCACTTTTATTTGTAAGTATTGTCTTTGTCAATACTGTTTCCTTAAAAAGAAAGAATTGCAAAAAGTTAGAAGTTAGAAATGAAAAGCCCTAGATTTTCAGCATAAACGTTCCAGTAACACTTAAATTAATGAATTTAAATATACAACTTACTTTTTTGAACTATTCTTTGGTTATGTATTGCAAACTTGGCATTTGCAACACTATCTATCTAATCTATGCAGAATTGCCCAGTGCTTACTTTATCTGTAAAAGCTCATTCTGCAGTTACAAAGCAAATTTTCGTAGTGACAGATGTTTCTAAATGCACACTTGTACACATGTTTTATGTCCAGAAGTTTTTTGATTGTTCCTACCTGTGCTGTGATGTTGGCTTCTGTCCTTTAAAATCCTCAGAGAATAAATTGTCTCTACTCTTTCACCTCTCCCTTTCCCGGAGATCCCAGTGATGTGGACATTCCATCCGAATAACCAAACATTATGAGAAGTGCTCTGCACACTGAGTCTCACTTGCAGGCAGTGGCGCCCATTACATCATCAGCAAGTCCTTATATGGGACTGTACAGGCTCTACTTCTGTGTGTGTGTGTGTCTGTGTGTGTGTGTGTTTCACTGGAGTTGAGCCCATTCCAGATGAGGTCATGGTGTAGCCGTGCCAAAGAGGCTAATGGGAAGGACAGTGTGTGTGTGTGTGTGTGTGTGTGTGTGTGTGTGTGTGTGTGTGTGTGTGTGTGTGTGTGTGTGTGTGTGTGTGCGCGCAAAGAAAACCTTCAATCACAATTCATACTCACAAGGCTAACACTCTTCGTTTGTAGGATTAGCCTGAGCAAACATGTTAGCCTTGTGTTCCCCATCCTAGCATGCAAACTGTATTATATGTTGTATGCTGTATTGTGTGTGTGTGTGTGTGTGTGTGTGTGTGTGATGGTCACATATGTTTTAAGAAGAGACATGTTTTGTGAGTTGTAGCTGCTTTGCCTGGGGCCTGATAACCTGACTGGGAGATGACATCATAAGTTCATCGGCCCTCAATCACATCCATATGTCTCTCTCTCTCTCTCTCTCTCTCTCTCTCTCTCTCTCACTCTCTCTTACTCATTTAGTTCCTCACCCTGCCTTTTTGCTTTAAAGTACAGACTGCAAATGATTTTGTGTTTGTTTTCTTGTGTTTTTTTTTTCAAGTGCATTTTTTTTTTACCTTCCTCATGGCATCATCAATATCTTTTGTATCCTTGTGTACTTTTGTGCCATTACTCATGTTGAATCTGTGTGTTCAGTGGAGTAGGGAGGGATGACTCTCGGTATTCTCACCGATAGTCTTAATAAGGATATCAAAAATCATAATGGAAAAATAAATGGTGTTTGCTAGATGATTGCACTACCAGTGCTCCAGGACAAAACAAACATACAGGTCCGCGCGTGCTGCATGTTCCCCTCTGGGAGCACTTACTAGCACTATGGCTCCTAGTTCCAGCTTTTACTGTGAAATATACCACTGGTGGTATTTCTTTCTGTCAAGCAGATCCATAAAGTCATCAGTTAAAGGAGAGCCATTTCCCCTGTGTCAGGTCGTCATCACACAAGAATTTGCAAAACAGGCTTAAAGACTCACTTAAACAACATAAAAGGTTACTGTCTGTGCATGTTAATGATGCAAGGCCTGTGTTCTGTGCCTTTTTGGCATTTTCTTTAATCCATTAATTAATTCAGTACAGCTTTGGCTGCCTGTTTCAAAATAGTGCTATGCAATATGGCAATCTATATCGTGTGACGGTTTCAAATTGTTCTATTCGCTATTGTTTATTTAGTTTTACAGTGTTTATGGCAGTATTTTTCATCCTTTGAATGACGCTTTGTGCTCTTCCAAACAGCACGGATGCAGACAGGAAATCTGCATGAAGGCAACACAAACAAGCATGCACCCGAGTGGCTGTGACACAGAACAGAGTAATTCCGAATAGGAGAAGGACACTGACCAGCCAAGACAAAACGAGGAGCTCATACCTAAAAGAGGGGCAAGCTCTCCTTTATTACATGTTTGGTTTTGATCATTTCGATGATATTAAGGTTTTAGGCCTATATTTATTTTGTTTGCAGATAGACTTGAAAAGTGTTTTCTATTTACATTTTTTTTAAATGACCTAAATCAGGATATAAGGTCATATTGCACAGCCCTGTTTCAGTGTCAGAGACCTCTGTTTGATAACAGCTTGACTTTTTTTTCCCTTTGGTTTGTGATGGTGATTTCTAAATGTTGAATGTTGCTGGGTAAAGTTACGTTTTGTTGAAATTTTTTTCTTGATAGTTACTTTGATTAAACTTTTGCAGGCTGTAATTTGTGGTACTAAATTTAAATAAATTTTATTACATTATACTGAGCGATGTTTCTAGTATTTAGTCCCCCCCGCCCGATATAAATTCTAACCTTTATGAATGCAGGAGTTATGGAGGCATGTTGCATGAGGCTGTATTAGTTTTATTTAGGTGTACCCAATAAAATGGCAACTGCCTGTGTACTCTGCAGCATACAACCATCTGGACTTATTTTACTGTTCCTCTTCTATTAAGGAAAGAAGTTGAACTTCATCTGGTGTCTCGGTAGTCTGCAGAGGTAAACAATGCAACACAAACAATAATTTAATTAAAACAAATGAAAATGGCCACCCCAGGCTCACAGCCAGATGTTGCTGAAGATGTCTTTATTGCCTAATTCTTGGAGACACAGTTTCTTATACTTTATTTTTTGGTTTCTTTTCCGATGTTTTAGTATGAAATGGAAGTGGAACTAAATACAGACAGTAACTCAGTTCCATTACAGTTCTAAACACAACTTATAGTCATAACTGAAGCTGTCCCAAGCTGTTTCACAGGACTCAGTCCAAACCAATCCAACTATGTAAAACCCATTTGGTTATTCTTGTTACTCTAGCTATCAAAAGCACCCTATAGTTACCTTGACTGGATAGCCGACCTAATTGTGTTGAAACAAATAATGAAATGAACAAGGTCCAGGCAGAGTTACATTGGTCTTGTTTTGAATTTATTGCCGATAAATGTTGCAGTCAGAGTTCTGAAGTGCTGCTGTGGATTGTGAACTGCTCTTTAACTTAAGCTGGGAAAATTGGTCATGCTGGAGATGAAAACAGCCTTCTTGCTGCAGCAGATAAACAGTGATGCTCCTCTCTTGGTGAATATTAATTAAATACTATGGAACACTATGCAAACTATAATAGGAAAGTTTACTGCAAATTGGTGGAGGGTGTGATTAATAAAGTTTTAATAAATCAAACTGCTCCATTATTCTGCCTTCGCCCTGAAGAGCCTCACTAAGATGAGATATTTCTCATGTTGTGGAATGTGAGAGAAAAATCCTCTTCATTCCTTGTAATTCCCATCCACAGACCGACTCCCAAACCAGAGTTCACGAGGTCCCTTAGAGGAGGGGCTGGCATCTGCACCACTTGTCCTCAATTACAAGCATAATCCAATCCCTCAAAGGCATTTCCAAGAAAACCCTCAAACATTGCCGATATGTAATATTCCCCTTATATGAGAGAAGCGATCTCTCTTCTGTTGTCATAGCTCCTATTTTCAACCAGGGGTATAATTTAAAGATATTGAGTGTTTTTTTTTAGCTGCTGCCTTTGACAAATCCTCCAGTTGTACTAAACATTGCTGTGTAGGGTCAAAGAAAAGGCATTCTGAAGGTACAAAAAGAAAAGCAGCTGCTCAGGCAGTCTGTGCTGGCTTTCTGCTCTTCATTTATCAGTACGTTTAATAAAATTGAAGCAATGACAAAACTGACCTCATATGTTCAGTATAGCTAATAAATGGGCCCAACAGCTTGCAATCAGCAAAGCAGTTCTGCTCTGAAGCGATGCACTGCCAGACTCCTATGGTAATTTATGGAGATCTTCCTCTGACACATTATTGGCTGAGAGGGCAGATGGCGGATATGTTTGAGCGTGAGGGAGGGACAGAACAGCTGTGGGTTTTCGCTACAGCACAGCCAAATTTACTTTATCTTTTTTCTTTGAGCAAAGTCTTCAAAATGTTTCCTCCACCATGTTTAACCAAGCCAGCCAGAGTTTTATTGTATTATTTTTTATTTGACTGCTTGTTAGCCATGCTGGCAGCATGGCTCTAAGGGGTGGTGATGTCAGTCTCTGTCTGTCTGTCTGGCTGGTCAGTTAGATATTAACTTTTGTACAGACGTTCAAGAGAAAGCCTCCTAACTTTGAAGATCTGCTGACGTTTCCTCTAGCACCACCAGAAGGTTGGCCTCTTAGTGAGGTGTCTCCACCACTATCAGATCCAGTTATGCACACACATTCATGACCTGCAGAGGATGAACTCCAACTATGTTGGTGATCCCTTGATTGGCACAAAATCCAAGGAAGACATTGTACATGCTTATTAGAATGTTAGCATTGTCAGTGTGTGCATGTTAGCGTTCTGACTTAAGCATTTAGCTCAACCTGCTAGCATGGCAGAAGTTTGGTAGCGTAGTCTTGTAAAATAATCTTTTGTAGATCTTGTGCTTTCCTTTTTTTTTTTTTTTTTTTTCAACATCTGTAACACTTATTGGTGATGTATTGATGAGATGGCCACATCAGTTGGGGAGCGAAAACAGGATGGCGATTAAAAGCGGTTTGCGGGCATAACGCAGAGTCTGTGAAGTGTTTGTGATTTGGAACTCAAGTGGACAGATGAGAGCGTGGATGTCTTTTGTGTGTTGAACATGTGTGTGCGGTTAATGCTGAGATGCTGTCAGCCCAGTGGCAGACCATAGCAAACACATGCAGGCATAGAGCATGTTCAGATAGCTGAGGTTGGAACAACCAGATTGCCGCATTGTGATGTGCAGATGTAATCATCCTCTGACACGCAACGGGGATCATGCTATGGCAGAAAGTGATTATATGCCGTGAATGGAATTTACCATATAGTTCACAGCTAAAACAGGTCATCTGCTCTGCACATGGCACCTTGTAGAGCTTCTTTTTCAAAAAGTGAAAAAGAGAGAGTGGTGTTGATTTTAAGTGGCTCTCTTGACTCAGAGCATACGCTTTGAAAAGAAGCAGGAAGGGAGATTGAAAGATAGTTGAAGAGGATTTGGAACAGCAGTGGAAATTTTTTTTCAGTTAAATATTTAGGCTGCTGCAGAGCAAGATGTAAGAAGGAGAGGATGCCGAGGGAGATGAAAGGGACAGGCGTATCACCATGTGCCTTGTGTTGTTTACCCTGTGGATAAATGCAAGCATTGACTCAGCTCAAGCCTATTTGCACCAAGCTCAAGGAAGTGTTGTTGGGAATGCAAAGAAAGGGAATATAAAGTATTTCTGAAGTGTGCCTCAGAGCAAATATAAATATAGACAGGCAAGGGTGCATTGCAGTGTGGATTGATTGTGCATATGCAGTGAAGATTAGGTCATCTATTTAGTTTTGAGGGATAAGAGCAGAGCAGGAGCTAACAATTATTTTCATTATCAGCTGCTCTGCTGATTAGTTTCCTGAGTAACTGATTAATAATTTGACCTATGTCAGAATATAACATAGTAATGGAAAAAAGGGCCCATAAAAACAGGTGACATGTTCAGGTTGATTGATTTGGCTGACCAACAGTCCTAAATCCACATCAGACAACAAAAAGCAGCAAATCCCTTAAAATTTAGAAACAGATCTGACATATGTTTGACATTTTTGCTTGAAAAATAAGCTGTTGGCCAATTTTTTGTCGACCCCTTAAATAATAAATGAATACACTAATTACTGAAATCTAGAGTTTCAGCCCTGTTAGTCCATGCTTTAGTTAATGTGATTTTTCAGATGCATGTTTTTAAAGGGATTTCATAAAGGAGAGCAAGCATGGAGTTGAAAATCCTCCGTGTTCGAGCAGTCAGGAATGTATGAGCCACACAGGGTTCACACCACACCACAGACATGCTGTCTACTTATGTATTAATCATCATTAGACCAAGATGAACCACAAAGCCTTCATGTGTGCATGTTTAGGGTTTCCACATTATATTTCAATAGGCAGAATTTTAGTAAACTTATTCACTCTGCTGGCATGACTATTTTTGGTCTTTAATTGTGTGTGTGCCTGTGGTGGATCAGTAAAACGTTTTCACTTTGGCACACAGATGCAGACAACTAGTCTCCTCCCAGGGCTGCGAGCCCAGTGTGGGTCCACTCTCTGTACTGCTAGATTACAGAGTGGACTTTGGCGGTACATGAGCCGAGACAACCGGGGACTTCGACACAACAGCCCTCTTGTAGGCCTCAAATTGCATAGGAGAACCGGTGGCCACCTTCATGTTAGACCTAGCTTTACCCACAGCCCACATCTAAATGTGCTCTCTATTTGGGAACCACCAGCTAACCCTCAGCCCATTTGCTTAGTTTAGAAGAAAGCTTCATCTTTAGCTGTGTGGTATTGTTGAATTGGGCAGGAGGGTGCCAATTTCGTCTGTACATGTAATTGCATGTGAGTGCATGTTTATGTGTTTACAAGGGAGAGTGAACAGAGCCAGGCTGGCCGCAAGGTCTAACCAAGTCCAGGATGTAATGGACTGTGTCTGAGTGGAGTAAGTCTAAGTACAGTCTTGAGGTCATATACACTGTCTGGTAGAAATGCAGCAGCCAACAGTTCCTTTGCTCTGTCATTCAGCCATGGAGCGCATTATAGACCAACACAGACTAAAAGAATCTAAGCCTGCACAAGTGTACGTCACAGAGCTCAGATCTGGCTTGTTCCAGCGCTGAAGTACTTTAATCCCTTAGCCTCTTCAACGCTATCTGTAAATCCTCATCTCTTTTACATCAGGAGGGATTCTGAAAGGCATGGGTGGATATTTCTACAAGTCTCGCCTCAATGCAGGCTACCAATTTAGTGGGTAACTATAAAATATCAATGTTGTCTTAAGCATTCATGAGAGCCTCTAGGGTTTGGTGCACCAACCTTTCTCTGTCCTGCTCCAGTAGAGTGGTAAGGCAGTTGCTCTTAATAATAAAAGCCCTGTGGCTCCTCTCTTGCTCCTCTATCCTGCGTAGCGTGCCACTGTGAGAGCGGGACACCTCCACAAGCTGTCCCAGCATCCGTTTGGATGAGCGCCTCTGGGCCTCCACCAAGTGGTTGAGCTGAAAGAAAAAGAAACAGCTAGCTGTGAAGAAAATGCTCATGTAGCTTGACTAGTGAAAGTTTTTTTTTTTGTTTTAGATTTAAGACCTGCAGATCAATACAGTTTGCAGAGATGATATTTCTTCGAAAGAAGGTTGTGGTTACTCAGTTGTGGCTTCATCGGAATTACATTCTCCTTAAGAAATAGTTAGTACAAAAACTGTTGACAGTGGGGTCTGTAGATTAGTGCAAAACAAGCAAAAACAATGCTTCAGTTGACAGATGCATTATCATTGCAGAAGAATAGATCTTGCGCATGTAACACCTGTCGTGCAAAATAACAAATTTGTGCAATGATGCAGGAGTAATGGAAGCTCTTTTGTCAGACAGTAATGCATTCATCTCATTAAATTTGATTATCCGCTCCATATGGTGTCTGGTTACTGCTTACTATTGGCTAGTTGGTACCTTAGCAATTGGTTTTTCATACACATCCTGCCGGTGGTCCTGCTGTGCCTGGAGGGAGTCTCTCTGCAGGGCACAGAGCACCTTCTCCGGTCCCCTGAAACCATAGTGGGCCCCCAGTAGAGCCGAATCTGTCTTCTCTGATTTCAGCACAGTGATTACCTCATCTCTGGCCTAGGTACGACAAACATTGCAGCAGAACAGTTGCTTTACCTTAAATATATTATGGCAGCTGCTGTTACAGTCACAGTCTCAATTTGTGTAGTTTATCAACAGGTTCAACGATAGAATGAATGTGTGCGTGGGATGTGAACAAACCATCCTACCTGTAATTCTCCTTCCAGGATACTGAGCAGAAACAACAAGTCATCACGAGACAGGTCGTCTCGTGTGTGCCTGCTCTCCCGCCTGTCCCTCTTGTCTCGCATATTGTCTCTCTGGATAGTGATTTTGGGGGGCTGGGCGTGGTGGCAGAGAGGCTCTGAGTTGTAGTTCTTTGGAGCACTTTTATTCCAAGAAGCCATATTGGGTTACTTTTACCAAAGGGCGGTGGATGTCTTAGAGTCCACCTAGAAGGAACTGGAGAATGAGAAATGATTGGAGGTGGCAGCTGGACAGTGAGGACAAAGAGAAAAGTGTGCTTCTGATGAAAGAGGTTAAGCAAGGTCGTGTACCGTATCCTTACTGTACAAGTGGATATGTTGTGGCTTTAATAAGCGACCTGGTTGATGTGGATTATATAAGCCTTCCTGGGCTAATTTAGTCAAAAGGCCCCTTGTCATAACACTCGGTGTTCCTGAAACGGATAAGAGTGCTCCTGGCATTACTCTGTGTGAGGCTTATGTCATCTCATAGTCTTAGCAGTTACAGCAATCACTGTCAGCTTGGCAGACAAAAGGACTAAAGGTTGCCAAAATGTAGGATGTTGATTACTGACCACATAAGGACTAAATATGTGTGTGCGGCCTGTGTATGTGTGTGCGTATATGTGTATTATTGAAGCAAATCACATCGGCTACATTCAATTTTATTTATAAAAAGCGCTTTACAGAGACCCAGAGCCTGACCCCAGAGCAAGCACTTAAGGTGACAGTGGCAAGGAAAAACTCCCTTTTAACAGGAAGAAACCTTGAGCAGAACCTGGCTCATATGGGGGACCCTCCTGCCGATGGCCGGGCTGGGTGAAAGGAGGAAGATAGGACAGCTGGGAATGGAGCAGAGGAGGAGAAGGACATGCAGGATAATACAAACAGGGTTGGCAATGGACAGTGTTAGAGGGCCAGCATTTAGATTACAGTTAGTGAACAGTTAGCGGATACTGTGTGCTCAGCAAATTATAGTTATTGTAATAGGCTTGGTGTTAGCAAGCCAGTTTTCTCTGATTTGATGTTTGCAACCAAGATTTAGAGAGAGAGAAAGAAAGCAGGTTCATATTAGTGAAAAATGAGGTCATCTCTCTGTTCTTCAGCTCTGTTTCTCTAGTCCAAGCGCTCACGGAAGCCAGGAACGCCTCTTATTCCCTCGTTGTTGGTCAAGTTTCTTTAGATAAGTAACTCAAGGCCCTTGTGTTTTCCTGTCTTGTGGAAATGAGAAAAGCAATTAGGTGAAAATCCTTTCAAACTTCCAGAGGCTGTGTTTTTAGTGCAGTTGTTTTAAGACTGTGATTTAGATCTCAGAGCTTTTTTTTTTTTTTTTTTTTTTTGGTGCTTATTAGAACTTTGGTTTCTGAACAGGAGAGAAGTGACTCTTTCTCTTTGTCATTAAGGACTGAGAGCAACCTTGTGAGACTCTAAACAAGATGAACACTGGTACACAGGCTAATGGACAAACACTGTGCAAGAAAAAACAGCCCAAGCAGAAAGCAAGCTCTTTAGCTGTTTCAGATCGTAGCCAGTAACATCCCTCGGATATTGAATCCTTGTGAGAGTGTTGGCTTACTTAATAGATGTGTTGGCCTCTGTGTGGAAAGAAAAAGTGTGACGTTCTCAAACTCCCTCCCTTCCTCTTAATACCCTCTTGGTATCAATCAGGAAGACAGATGAAGCTGTCTTGGCTGTCCCTGTGTTCCTTTGACCCACTTGTTTGCAGAGGCAGGACAGGATGATGGAAGCTCTTAACGCAATTTCTAAGGAATTTTCATGAGGTCCCTTTTAAGCTATCAGGACTCATATTCACAAAACTGTCCCCACAACATACAGGACCCTATTGCACTTGAGCTCAGGTTGATCACATGTTCTGTTCATTCCGTATTCTTTGACGAGAGGCCCAGATTTACAGAAAGGAAATGGTTGAGGATGTAGACTAAAGAGAACCTTCAGCAGTCAGCTTGAATAGGTTTAGGTTTGTCAGGGTTGTGTACAGATCAAGATGAATACATTCAGTAAAGCTGTGAGTCAGTGATCTTTGGCACATATTTTCAGTGGTGGCCTGGGGTCTGTTTTCCTTGGACACCAGTGTGTATATATTTCTTTTCTCTGCCCATTCGACTGTGCTGTTAATGTGAGCAGTCAAGCTGAGACACGTGCTGTTGTTTCGTTGCCCTTGGCCTTCAATTGACTAACGTTGATGGGCTCTGACCCCCTCACAATTCTAATTCAAACACACATGCACACTGAAAATGACTCACACTGTGTTCTTTCTTTGGTGCACTCACAGTGTCTAGACAAGCACATGCATATTGATGTCTAAGCACACTCCCACACAATGCCAGGCATGTGAAAATACCTCTTAAGTTCTGGCTCTGAGCCAGAGTCAGCCTTAATAATGGTTGCCACTCGCCAGGGTTGCTCCACATACGACTGTCCACTGGCAGGCAATCTGGCCGCCACACATGTGGCCTGCCGCCTCTGTTTATTTGTCTGATCACCACCCAGGGCAGCATGCCTGCTTCCGTCCTGTCTACTCGAAAGGGCATCGGCTGCCCTCCGAATAAACCATTATCACTTCCAAAGCATAATCTCACTCAGTGCACTAACTGAGTGAGATGCTCTATCGATCCAAAACATAGCCTACGCATACATGCAGGTGGCATCTTAACAGTAAAGTAAATATGGTCATGGGAGTAGTTTCACCTGTTCTTTCACATTATTAAATCAGCTTTATAATCAGCCTCTAAGCCAAGCTGAGGTTTGTCACCTTTATATGCAGTTTTTATTAAAGCACTGATTGGGCCTGTCCGTGCTTTTTTCCGATTGTATCTAGCTCAAGGGTTTAAAAAAAGACATTTGGTTCCTCATATGGCTCCCCACATTAGATTTTATTGCTTATGTTTATTGCACAAGTAAATCTTTTTACATTTGATTTTTTTTTCCCCTGGTCTTTTATTTTAATCATTTAAAGGTATGCTGTTTACCACCAGTATTACTGTAGAACGGTGTTTTGAGAGTGGAGTTTTGTTTGTTAGTATCCCACATGTACACAGGTGTGCAAGCAGGTGTCGTGATATACACTCTTGCTTCTGGTTTTATGCTGTTGCACTGACAGACAGTTTGTAGTGGTAGCATGCCAAGAGCCCCAACACACACACACACACACACACATACAATACACACCATGGGAGCAACCAACCTGGCCCGTGGCCCCCAGGTAATTTAAGTTTGAGACCCCTGCTCTAAGTATTCATTCCCAGCAGGCAGCTCATACCCACTTTGTATCCACCTGTCATGAGAGGCTGGTTCAGTCTGTGCCCCGGAGTCGTCTTTGGCCTCCAGTTTCCAGGGTCAAGTTGCCAGAGCACTCTGTAATTCACATTCTGTATGGCTGATGTATGTTTTGGCAGGAGCACATTACTTCAGGCGTGGCTGGAAAGAGTGTTATAACAGAGAAATTATACAGTTAGCAAGCCAGCTAAAGAGAGCGGGAGATGTTGAATAGCCTATAAATTTGTTT
Source organism: Toxotes jaculatrix (assembly GCF_017976425.1). Lineage (NCBI taxonomy): Eukaryota > Metazoa > Chordata > Actinopteri > Toxotidae > Toxotes > Toxotes jaculatrix. The sequence goes on along the minus strand of NC_054408.1, from coordinate 7,877,246 downwards.
TGTCACCAGCAGTGACATTGTTGTACTTTATGATTGAGTGCGGTTAAAGTGCACAGTGCTAAATGCTTCATACACTGATGACTTTAGCACAAAAAGGGGTAACATTAGACTAACCACCTTCACTGAAAGTGTTGTAAACACCCTCCCTAATGACTCTCTATGCTTTGTTTTAAGTTGTTGTTAGACAATTGGCAATTTGTCACCTTGACTCAGTTTTGACTTGTGTCTTGACTTAGTGGAGATATCAGAATTGGTACTGGGAGAGAAAAGTTGGCATGATTATTTAATTCTTGTACATGGGCTCAAAAGATAAGTTTGATATGATAGTTGATTCCATGTGCCTAATCTTGGACTCTTATTTATTTTTTATATCAAGAATTTTTTTGATTCATATTACCAGAGAACCAGTGGATTAAGAAACTCCAGAATTCTCTTGGAAATATTTCAGCTTTTTTGCAACCATGCATGTTGTACAGATAGCAAGTACAAAACTGTTTTTGTCTGCCTTAAAAATCATTGCTTGGGTGTGCTTTTTGTTTGATGTGCCTGACAGAAGTTGTTAAATATTTGAGTTTGGCTCCCATTCCCCTTTTATCGCCATTGATAAGTTTAAAGCACCAGATGTGACAGCGTTGCCATCGTCGCTGCTGCTTTAAGTGCCCAAAGGCTTTCAAGACTTCTGAATGTTGGGTTTGGGGGTTGATGAAAGAGTTCCGACATTTTTTTATGATATAGAGACCTTTGAAGGCCTCGTTTATAATCTGAACCTTTGGCCCCACTTGGAATCAAATATTTGAAGTGAAGAAGAAAATAAAATAGGAAGGGTGAGCCAAAAAGTTTTAATAGTTTAAGGTAATTCAGTACTGTGCTGTGATTTTTATATAACTGACATATATATACATTACACATTGGCTCTTCTCTGAAAATTAAGTAAAATATTTAAGTTTGATTTATGACTACACAGCTGAAATTAGATTTACAATATTAATCTTTTTTTTGTAGTTCACTTTGCAAATCAGTGTTATTTGTATTGAATAGCTTAATTCTAGTAGGTGGTCTTTTCTAAAGTAGTTCATACATAAATCAAACGGTAACCATAGTTATGGAAAGCAAAACAACAACCATTTGGCAGTCTGTGATGTAGTGAAGTACGGTCTACATTGTTGTGCTCTGATGTAAACTTTGTCCTTAAGGAGTTTTTCTTTTTTTTTTTATTTGACTCTGTGGGAGCAGAGTGCTCATTGAATAATGAAGATGTGAAATTCTACCGTTTAATGTTGGTTTTGTGTGCAACCGGTGTCAGTGGATGCGCTTGTATGTACACACTCACTTTTCACACAAACACATTTAAGCCCTCCCCTAACTCTGGTGTCAGATGCTAGATTCCACGTGCATTCCATCAGAGTCTTGCATTGATGATTGATAGAGAATGAAGGATGAGCACAGTCTTACTAACATCATCCATGTGATACTTGCCACTGGGGGATTTAGAAAAGAGCAAGAGAGGAATAGATGCAAAGATTAGGATTAGGTCTGTGCATAAAAAGAAAAAGGGCCAGGAGACAAAGCTGTAGTGTTGATAGGACATGTGGCGCCAAAACCTAATTATTTAAGCTAAAGTCTGGCAGCCTTAATTAGTCTTGGCCATCACCAATACCCACATTACATAAGTTGCAAAAGACTTTCAAGGTGAAAAAGGGGTTTCCTTGTTTGGTCCTCGTGAAAGCTTAAGAGCTTGGAGTTATTTACATAACCGGGTATCTCTGTTAAGCATTGCACAACATCATCAGGAGCTCTATCGCACTCTGCCAGACAGGCTTGGCTTCACTGAAACACATGAATGTCAGAGTATCCCGGTATAAATTGGAGGATTATACCACACGGATCAATCAATCAAAAGATCAGAAAATGAAGGCAGTCACTGAGACAAGGAAACAGAAGTTGACCAGGGACTGCACTGTCCTTGAACATTAAACTAGGTTTTACTCAGGTGAACACAGAGTCAACTAGAGCTGCCTGGCTCACAACCAAAAGCTGCATACTGTTGAACACCTGTTCCTGGTGAAGGTAATTAATATCAGATGTGCTATCAGAGGTGTATAGCTGTTCCTGTTTCTGTTAAAACACACTACATAAAGTGAGTACTTTTTTGTTTTTGTGTGCATTGTTTTAGAGCAGGAAAAGCATTAGTCATGGTTTAGTTATTCAGATTTCAAAGAGTCTGTGCGTGTGTGTGTGTGTGTCTCACAGGGGTTTTACAGCATGTCCTGCTTTGTGTATTCAAAATATGGTTGTAAGAATCTTCAACCGGTAATCAGTGTCAGTCTTAGTATGCATCCAGTACTCCTCCTGCTGGTAGTACTCCATCGCTGCATTTTGGCATGTCTAATCTGTGAGCTTTATTGACAAAATGTTAAATGTCCTAACAAACACTAACAAGAGCAAGAAGTGCCAAACAACAGCCACCAAAAGTAAAAATGTTAAGACAAAGGGACTGTATGGGTTGAACATACATTGCTGGAAGCCAGAAATCGAATTTGTGACCAGAAACTGGTATTCTGTACTGCTTTTCGGCTTCATCATTCAATTAATTTTGAGCGTGCAGCCTAAAGTGCCCATTGATTTAACAATAACATATGGTCAAATTGTGGCTTAAAGGCAGAAGCTGCAGGCTTTCAAAATCCATAACTTCTGCATCCACACACCCACCCACACCGCTCCCAAGATCAGGCAGTAGTACATGTCTTGAGATGAGTTATTGATTGTTGAAACAAACACTGAATTGATTTCGTGGAAAGTATCATATTGTTTTTTTTTTATAGAAGCACCAGTATAACAACAAAAATACCACAGTATATAATGGGACATTTCAGGTTTGCCGGAGGATAAAAGGTGTAATTGGTTTGTGTTATCCTCCTGTACAGGCCAAAGTGGTACCTTTAATCAGACTAATAGAGTAAACTGCTGCAGTGATTAAACTCTCTTCTGAGGTCATGGCCAGCAATGTTTTAAGCAGTTGTGTGGGTACGGCACCAGTTTACACAAGGGAGCACATCACCCTTCAAAATAAAAGAATCAAATTTGAGGGCCTTTTGTGTGAAATTGAAACGTTCAGCCGTTTTCTGGAACCAGTCAGTAGATTCTTGTTACATCCAGTCATTGCCATTGACCATCCATTAAAAGCAGTCACGTCTATTGATCATCCATTGAAAATGACCAGTCAGCCCCATTTCCCTTCATGTGGTTCCTCTCCACAGCCTTTGACTTTCATTGATCTCTGGTTATCTGAGCTGGAAGCATTGAAAGGATACACTTTTCCTCCTCCAGCCTCCACCATCTGGATCAGCTGTGGGATTGAGGATATTGGGGATGAGGGTTAGGGGACGCTGAAGATATTGACTTTCTCATGGGTCAGTGTCTGCTCTGTCCAGGCAGCACTTTAGACTTAACTCGGTTTCCTCACTGCTGTTTTATTTATCTGGTAAGCACTGAGCTAGTGTCTGTCATCTTTGTCACAAGCTTCATTCGTTGGCCAATATGCTTTTCTTTTCTATTTTACTCCAGCTGTGATGTACAGGCACTCTGAGCCACGAGCCCTTTAACACTTATTGATCAGACAGGCGCATCTTTCTCAGCTCGATTCGCTTGTCATTAGATGTTCATGATGTGTGCCTCCCGCCATGCTTTTTTTGAGGCTTAAATAAGGCTAATTACAAATAGATTGCTTTTTCCGATTTGGATGACATAAATCAGGCCCTCAGGTCACTGTAAATTTTCAAGCTTCCCTAACAAATGTTTTGTTTTGACAGCCTTTGCAAAGATGGAAGGAAATCACAGCTAATTATTAGCCTATTACTCCTAATCTCCAAATGACCTCATTGTAGCTGCTATTTTCACTTATCTTGCTTTTAGTAAAGGTAAACTGCCCTCAAACAAATAGCACTTTATATAATCCAGTATCAGTCAAAGAAAAATATCTAGTCAGATACATAATAACTGGATTGTTGGATTGGTTGCATTGTTAGAGTGACCAGTATAGATAGAAGTGCACCAACCTTTGTGCTGCTTTCACCTTATCTGCACTTAGTGATTTTACCCAGCCTATAATATCTGTCTGTTTTAAATTATGTTTTCTCTCAAATTCTATTGTGCCATAGGAGAAATCACCTCTGATGCCTTACAGCCTTTGTGATTATAAATTGTTAGCACATATCTGTGCAAATATACCTTCATCCATTGATGAATTGTCCAGAAAGCCCGTCCCCTACATAAAACCAAATCAAATAATTGCTGAGTCAGCAACTCCACACCCTCTGAGTGCTGCTGAGTGGCTCCTTGACCAGTGTGTTAGGCTTTTCTTTTTGCTGTCGGTGATTTTAGAATTGTGGTTTAAGTCTAACATCAGTCTGGGTGCACCTTTGTAGTCATCTGACACTTTGGTTACCCTCTTAGTTTCTCACAGCTCATTGAACACAGAACAGCAACAGCAGGTGATTGCATTTTGTGTTGTCAACTCAAGCACATAAATTGTACCTGTAGATGATGCGAGTCACATTAGAAAGGTGAATTGATTGTAAGATTTGTTCTCACAAGCTAAAACATTTTAGCTAAATTAATCCATCCTGTAATACTAAGGGACATTTACCATCTATACCATCTTTATCCCTTTCATACTTAAATACATAAAGATCAATACCACGCTATTCTAAAGCTCCTGTGTTCATTATTAAACACAGCTAAACTGACGTCAGATTCAGATGACCAATACCAGCACCAACAGGGGGGAAAAGATGCTTACCTGGTGCAGGACAGGTGGACTCCTCACTGGTCATATATAGGCCTGGACTTTTCTTTGATTACGGTCCATTCATTTTCAACATCTTCGTTTTAAGTTCTCCTCTCTTCCTTGGTCTTTGGCACCTGTTTATTTTCACTCCCCTTCCAACAGACGAGAATGGGGGGAAAAAAAACAAGCGAGGGATGAGGAGCAGAGGAAAGAGAGGGTGGTGAACGGTTGGCTTTGTCCATCAATATTAGGTGTGGTCTTTCAGCAGAGGGAGTGTATGCCTGGACAGATGACTGTAACAAATAAGGATGAAGGTCTTCGAGTGAGGGATGAAGTGGAAAAGGGGAGTGGTTATGGTATAATAGAAAAAGACCAGTGAGGGAGAATGAGAGAGCGCGACTGGACTGGAAGATTCCCCATCCCCATCTTTCATGTTGTCTTTTCTTTTATATGGTTGTTGACTATGATGGCCTGAAGGAAGAAAAGGCAACGGTAGAGGAGTGAGATGATAAGAATTGGGCGAATCAGTTGTGAGATGGGAAATAAGAGGACAAGGCAGAAAATCTGAGGTCAGGTTTTGGTCAGCGTGTGATGTGCCTTTTTGGGAGTGCTCTTGGCCTGGAGCAAGTTTCAAGTGTTCTTCACTGTTATTCAGAGCTCTCATAGACTTAATAGCTTCATTTTTGTTGTTTGTTTTGAGCGTGTGGGAGAGTGGGAAAAACTGTTGCATTGTTACATGCATGCAAGCATGGTTACCCCCACTGTTAGCCTTGTATTCACAGCATTTACCTAGCCAAAAAGCTACTTTTGCAGTATTTGGAGCCGTTCTCATTCTCTCAACAGCTTAACACTTACGTACTTCTTCTCACCAAATAGCAGATGTCATCGCTAGAGCTGCGACACTTGATTTACAGTGGCAGAAAACAGAGAAAAGGTGTAAATTCTCACAGTGGAGAAGGTCCAACCAGAAGGTTTTGGCATTTTGCTTAAAAAAAATTACTGATTAAAAAAATTAACTGACTATCAAAGTAGTCATGTCATCATTTGCTGCTTATCTGAGTCCCGGCCTAGGTTGCGGGGGGTAACTGCCTCCTAGTCCACAATGCACTGAGGCCCTACGGTGCATACGGTGGGCCCAGAGTGGGGCTCAAACCCACAACCCCAAGAGATTGAGTCTCGTGCTCTACCAACTGAGCTAATTGGGCGGCACTGTCAAAGTAGTTGTCAATTAATTTTCTGTGGATTGACTAATCGATTATTTAACTGATCCTTGCATTGCTGTCAGAAATTTTCCAGTGTCTCCAACTCTGTAGCCCTGACATATGGACCTAACATTACCATGCTTCTTGGGTGATCTGATCAGAGGTGGACAGCTCTAAAATACATCTCCACGAACGTCTCAAGTGCCCACTTGTGATCATATCTCACTTCCCCGCTCTGAATGCAAATACAGGTGCACATCAGTTCTGTTTGCAAAGACCAAATGCATTGTTGCCTCCCACTGGAAAGTAAAAATAAAAGAAGAAGAAATCAAAACAGCACAGACTGGGTCTAGTCCTTGGTGTGTTGCTGGCAAACCAAGGCACTCATAATAAATCTCTGTGGGTTTTCTGGAATTTATGTGGACAAAACCAGTTTACACTATTTGTGCAACTTATATTTGTTTATGAATGAGTACATACATCCACTTGCGTTCACTCTTCTAAAATATTGTGGCCGTATGCCGCCAAGACCACCTCCAAATGTGGTCTGAGTGATTGGATCTCAAGCTCAAGCTTTTTGCACCTCTGGCCACACCCCAATCAGTGATATCACAGCAGTTGTTTTCCCTTAATAGTTACTGATATTATACCTGTTGGGATGTGAAAATAACCCCGACAACTAGACATAAGCTTTTTTTCTCTTAAATCTGATCACCACAGTCAGATGTGGGCTCTCACAGATGAATTTTAGCCTTTTTAAAAGAGGCAAAATCAGCCTCTCTGTTCTTTGTTATTGAAGATCTACGGGAAGCACGACTAAGTAAAAGTACCGGTATTTTAAAAGTCCATATCCAGCAAGGACACTGCAATAAAATCCACATATTTATTGCAGAGCTCATTCTGACATCTGTTTTTAAAGCTGAAGTATTTTGCACAAGCATGTGTGTATATCAAAGAGTCGGGGCATGACATCATGGCATGAGACAAGAGGTATGCACCGAGAAGTGGTAGCAACAGGGAGGCTAAATATAACCAGATGCTTTGTTTGAGGTCTGCTGCATTGTTGTTATCTCAGGTAACATTTGTGTATTTCTGCTTTTCTGTAGTGACCAAAATGTGTACTGGAGAAACAGCCTGAGACATAATGTACAAATGCCAAATCTCCGTTCAGGGGCCAAACTATGGATTCTAGCTCTATAATTTAATGTATTTTTATGAGGACTCTGTTTCAAAGATGGCATGGTTGTCAGGCACATCTGTTAATAGCAACACCTGATTTTGGCAGATCTGAAGCAACCAAATATGTATAAAGGACATTTCTCCCTCTTATTTCCCCTGTTTTTTTTTTTCAGGTGCATCTGAAGAAGAGGAGGAGACAGAACAAGAGAAACAGCCAACAGAAAAAACAAAAGCAAAACCAGAGAAGAGGAAGAGGATTACAGAGAAAACAGTTAAATCCAAGAAGAAGAAAAAGAGTGAACAGGTATTTTCATTGTATATTTATGTTATCTCCACAACAGCTGCAGCAATAGAAGCATGAATGAACAACAGACTCGGAGACTGATTTACTAAGTCTCAACCATATATTTATTCAGAAAACACGTTTTTTCAAACCACTACTAAAATAATCAGGTGTTATGTTATTTGGTTGAATAGATTTCAGATTTAATTATAGGTAGTATAAAAACTACCTATAATGATGTGCAACATGAGCAGAAGTAAAATTAACCAGTGTTAAACAGACTTTTTTAGAATGGGCTTTTTGTGGTGTGTCATCTTGATGGATTTTACTCGCTGTATATTGCAATATATGTTAGCACGACTTGAGTTTTGAACTGCATCTAATTTCTGATATGGAACTGTACTTTTTACCTCTGAGAATTAAAATACATTCAAACACTCAAATTTATATATGTATTAAATAAGTACTTTGCCTGAAATGTGTGTTCTGCATGTACTCTTTTCACAGGCTGAGTGTATAATTCCTCAAAAGAAAGAGACTGAGGATGAAAAGTCAACTAAACCCAAAAAGAAAAGGAAGGTGAGTGTGGCGACACCTGCTGTTGCAAAGAGGGACGACAGTTACAGCTTACATATATAGATGTTTCTCAATGCAGTGGCAGTCACTGGGCTTTGTGTGTGAATATTTCATCAATATATTTTGTTTTCCAGAAGAAGAAGACGATTACAGATGTCTTGGCCACCTCTGAACCAAAACCAGGCTGCCCGGCTGACCTGCAGAACCTGATCACGCAGCACTTCTCAGATAAGCGCTCTGTGATCGAACAGGAGGAGCTCAAATTGCAGGGTGAGTCAGGACAAGTCCCCTTTAACTTGGAAGTTAAGTCAATATCTGCTGATCTGTTGATTCACCAAGGTCACCGTCTGCCCTCCCTTCATCTTCCAGACTCCAGTTTTCTGTCCAGTAATGACTTGACACACAGCCTCTCCTCTTATCTGAAACAAGGTGAGTGATGATTCTAAACTTAGGTTAGAATCTTCCGTTATCTGTTAGTTCTAAACACACATTTCACTTTTGATTCTTCTTTGTCCTGTTTCCTTTAGTTTGTCCCAAGTGGGCAAAAATTCAAAAGCAGCACACAGAAAAGAGTTCGGTGGTTCTTCTCATCATCTGTAGCTCCGCTCTCCGAACCATTGAGCTCATCAAGTAAGAGACACACTGGTGATGTTTGTAAAATTTTGTACATTAAAACTTATTAATTAGACTTGCATAAGTGCTATTTATTTTTGTTATTCTCAGGCAGCTGACTACCTTCAAGGGCGAAGCCAAAATAGCAAAGCTTTTTGCAAAACATATCAAGGTATTACAGATGACAGTTACTCATTATGATGCTTGTGGATTGTGTGCAGCAGCTGGTTTTACCACAACAGTTCTCTTTGTGTGTGTCTTTCACTTGTACAGATAGAGGAGCAGGTGAAGCTGCTGCAGAAGGGCGTCACCCACATTGGAGTGGGGACGCCAGGCAGGATCAGTGCTCTTATTGAGAAAGGTAGGTGTGGACACAATAGTCTCACTGTTTAAATTCAAATGTTTTAAAGCCTTCCTAATCTGTGGGAATACTGTTTTATTTTTCCTAGAGGGTTTGAACTTGCAGGCATTGAGATACCTGGTTCTGGACTGGAACTGGAGGGACCAGAAGCTCAGAAGGATGGTAGACATTCCTGAGGTGAGCTACTGCCCCCTGCTGGACTGAAAAGATATTTAGCTTGTTTTGACTAAACACACCACACGACTTTATTAAGTATGTATGTCTTAAAATATGCCTGGAATGAATGTTTAAGTAGGGGGGGTTGTTTGTTTTGTTTTGTTTTGTTTTTTTTCCTTTAGTGACTTTACATTTCAAATTATATACGCCTCTTTCAGATCAAACTGGACTTTATTAAGCTGCTGGAGAGTGGTATCCTTAATGGCTGCAAAGAAGACAAAGTCAAAATTGGACTTTTTTAACTGCACGTTGTTCACTTGCTGATAGTCCACGACTTGATGACGACTTGATGTTCAAAGCGTTGAACTGATGGTCCTGACTACCCGCCGAGAAGCCTCTTCCTGTTTTTTTTTCCTTTGTGTCGGTGTGAAACCTGTGCTCTGCTTTTACTATTTTCAGAGGTCGTGTCAAATGTGTGGTGCTGTTTGTTCGCTCATGTAGTCCAACACAGTGTCCCAGTGTGATGGATTGAATAAACGGACTCAGAATGAAACCAGCATCCTTCTGTTTGTTTACTCTGACCTTGGGAAGTCCCTCCTACTGACAATGTGAGGTCATGAGTTTACTTACCCACTAGGAAGCCCCATTTATCATAACATCCTTTGATAAAGCATTTTAAAGCAGCACAACGGGGGCCCAGAATCAACAGATTATCTCCCATAGCAAAGTAGAATACAGATATAAAATACTTTCCTGTGTCATTTTGATGTCAATAAACAGAAATCTGTGTGTTTGTAAAAAGGAAGTTGTAAAAAAGAATGAAACATAATCACTAAAAAATATGGAAGCAACTGAAAACAGAAAGCGGTAGTTAGTAAAGGATTGTGGTTAATATGTAACAGGCCACAACCGTCTCCCTCGCCCTGCAAGGCCTGCTGGGAAAATCTCTTGGCATGCAGAGTTGTGTGTGTGTGTGTGTGTGCATGCGCACGCAGGGAGATATCGCTGAAATAAAGAACAGGAAGAGAAGATAGTGTGGCTTTCTCTTACACAATTTTTGGCTCTCCCGCTGCGCAGCAAGTTTCTCTCCTGTCCCCAGTCAAAGTTCCCGCTCATGGGCGAAGTGAAGGGCAAGTCTGGGCCCTTTGGTCGGAGGCCAGACAACTCAGCTTTCAAACAGCAGAGGCTACCTGCTTGGTCTCCTATGCTGACAGCTAACACTGTGCTGCCTTTCTTCTACTTTATGGCTCTGATATGTATGCTGCTGGGAGTATGGCTGCTTCTTACGGTACAGAGCATACAGGAACTGAAGGTGAGTGTTTGTGAAAAATTGCTCTTGCTTATTTAGTAGTTGTTTTTGTTTTTTTTTCATTTGTGGAAGTATTGCATTAAAATACCCATACTTTCTGTGTGTAAGAGGCAGACAGACGAAGAGGCTGAATGTCCTTGTGTGCCATAAAAAAAGGGAGTGACAGAGAGGAAAGATCGAGGGTTAGGTTTTGAATGAGGTAAACATGAACACGATTTAACACAAATAACACTGTCCTGTCTTTTCAGCTGGACTACACTGAGGCCGGGACATGTAATAAATGTTTTGAAATGCGCGGAAATGCGAGCAACGCTTTAAAGAGCTGCACCTGCACAGTGGTATTTTCAATTCAGAAACCATTCAAGGTAAATAACCTTTGAGTTTTACAGACATATGCTGTTAGTTGCTTGTCAGTTGACCCCTTGTTAAGATTATATGCCATGGTTGAGAGTTAACAATGTATGATATACATAGTAAACCAAAGATAGAATTCATTTCTGTTAGCACGCCTATGCTGCTGTTCCAGGGAGATGTCTTTTTCTACTACGGCCTCCAAAACTTTCATCAGAACCTCCGTAGATACATGGACTCCAGAGATGATGGACAGATGGTTGGCCGGAAGAAAAACTTAAAGGTATCTCCACAATATTGTGTATTAATTCATCAAAATAACATGGTCAGAACACTTCACTCACTGTTAGATTTTATGTTCACATAAATTAATACTACAAAAATCCTGTTTGTCTCCAGATAGAAAGCTTTTCTGAAACTGAAAGTTTTTATGCACTGCTTTGTTTGCTTTTGATGCATTGGTGAAAGAGACGTATTCATATCATTTACTTCAGCTAAAGCAGAACTGCTGTGTTGTAAAAAAAAGTCAAAGTCTGTTATTCAAAATCTTCCTAAAAGTGCATGAACATTAACAGAAAAATTTACGTAACGTATCTAAACTAAAAATGTTCATCAACTAGTAGAATCTGTGCTTATTATAGCATTATATTTTTACTCTTGTTACTACTGATTGATTACTGTGCAAGCAGCATTTCCATGTCTGACTTTGCGTACTTTATATACTGTTGGGTTGTTTAATTTATAATATTTTTTTTTAAAAATCACATTTTGTAAACTGATCACGTTTTACATGTAAAAAAAAAAAGTAGCTGCAGCTGTAAAAGAAATGTAGTGCAAATGCACCATTTGCCTTAAATGAAGTGGAAGTAAGAAGTAGCATATCATTGAAATACTCAAGTGAAAAACCTGTTCTTAAATATGATAGTTGATTAAATACACTTAGTTACATTCCACCACTGCTTTGTTGCTTATTTTACATTGTTAAATAATCTCCCTGGGTTCCTTGTTCCTTCACTAGAACCCCAGCTCATATTGCAAGCCGTTCGCAGCAGACGAGAATGGACTCCCCATTGCCCCCTGCGGCGCCGTGGCCAACAGTATGTTCAATGGTAAACGCCACTGCTAACACACACCATCACTCATCACGTCCTTCCTCTACTTTTCCTCTGTTAACTCGCATCCGTTCTCCCAGACTCCTTCACTCTGACCTATCATGGATCCAGTGGTCATTCAGACAAGGTTCCTCTGTTACGGAGAGGCATCACCTGGTACACCGACAAAAATGTCAAGTTCCGCAACCCTAAGATAGACAACTTGACACTGCCTCAAGTGTTTGAAGGTAAATAGAGATGTAACCTTGGTCAAAGACAGAATCAGTGTTCCAGTTTCTAGTCAGCACTCCAGTGTTTCACATATCCTTAATCATTATTATCCCTCAGGCACAGCAAAGCCACTATACTGGCAGAAGCCAGCGTACGAGCTTGATCCCAGCGAACCGACCAACAACGGCTTCATCAATGATGACCTGATTGTATGGATGAGGGAGGCAGCCTTCCCCAACTTCAAGAAGCTCTATGGGATTTTATACCGAGCCAAAAAGCCCTTCACTCAGGGGCTTCCTGCAGGGAGTTACAGCATCGACATATCTTACAGTATCCTTTCACCGCTGTTGGGGATGGGTTCATGTGGAAAATTTGGCGCAAGTTATACAAGATCCATTGTGTGCTTTTGTCTTAGGGACTATTTTAAGACTACAAGCTATTTTCCATTGAGCTTCTTCTTGCAATCACCTATTTTTGGCCTTGACCTGTGCCTCTCCAGACTTCCCTGTGCAGTATTTCCAGGGCAGGAAGGAAGTGGTGCTGACCACGCTGACCTGGTTTGGAGGTCAGAACCATTTCCTGCCCATTGCTTACCTAGTAACAAGCAGCCTGATCCTACTGATAGCTGTCATCCTCACGGTGGTCTGGTGGAAGTTCGGAAAGAACGGAAAGAACATGGAGGAATGAAGGGTAAGAGGTGTGCTGGGATGCTGAGGAGTAAAATGGTGAATAGAACTCAGCTGAGAATAGATCATTGTTTTGCTGCTTGAGTGGCAAGAACATTGATGTGAGCAAATAAAGGATAAGGAGAGTGGTTATATATAAAAAAAAAAAAAAAAAAAAAAGAATGTTAATTTGGTACAACACCATAGCAGCATTTGCAGGAAAACCAATGAAGAATTTAGTCTGACATCTGGAAATGACTTTCCCTATCAGCTAAATGATCCACATGTGTGAGGGCATGATGTTGTTCTGAGCAACCACTTGTGAAAGCTGGATGCGTTAGCACAGCATTCAAGCTTTCTTTACTTGCCGCACTTTTGCATTTTTTTTTTTTTTAAATACACACCATTTTGTTCATGTACCGTTACTATTTAAAATGATTATATTTATTTTAATTATTACATTAACAATTACTAAAATTCAGTAACTATGTTATTGAGGCTGCAAAGTGGACAAACTTCAACAAGTGTGATGTAGGATACAGGACACCAGCTATCAGACAAACCATGTAAAGCTACTGCTTAAAACTGAATGAGTTTTTAATCACAGCAGCAGTAAGGTTACCCAGAGCTGCTAGTATTGTTTCTATGTCAGTGTTATATGGGACCATAGGTGCTTAAAATGCTATTTAAAAAAACAAAAAAACCTAAAGCTATGCTAGCAGCTCTGTGAGGGCACTGGGGAGCTTTAAGCAAAATGCTCAAAGTGGCAGTTCTAACATGCTGTTCTGCAGTCATGAAGGAAATAATCACAGAACAATGCTTTCATTAAACAAAAACAAAAACAATAATTTAATTTAGATTCCTTTTCCCCTGAAGTGTGAGTATGGCCATCGTTGAAGGAAAAAAAATGCTTTATCATCTAACTGTATTTAATGTAAAGTCGGTACATGTCAGAAACATGTATATGTAGAAACATACAAACTGCAACCATATGTAAGGTGTCTATTTTGGCGACAGCTGAAAATTGTAATAAAACATTTTCTTTTAAAAACTCTTTATTTCTCTATATACAATCAGTGAGAGCCACATAAACAGAACCCCTCTGTGACCAGGGAGCACCAAAACTCTGTATATTGACTGCCTTGGTTATTGAGCATAATCAAAGCAGGACTGGTGGCACGGCTGTGTGAACAACACCTTCCCTTAGGGGAGCTTGCTGCTCTGGAAAGTCATAGAGGAGCTTGTTCCGTTTTTTTTCATATCTACACTCCCGCCACGTTGTGTTTGGTCGGGTCAGTACCGCAGGTGGACAAGAGAGGAATGCAGTCTACTGGTGCTACGGACAATGACTGGCTGAACACGTTCTACTACAGCTAAAAGCCACATCAGCACCAGTCCATAAAACAAAAAAAAAACACACAGGACTGAAATATGGACACAGCTAACCACACATACAGATGTTGATGCACATAGTTATAGTTACATAGGAAGGAACAAGTCACACCCAAATACATTAGGACAGATCAAACACCCATTTCAGACAATCACCATGATGCAGAAATAAACACACACACACACACAGGAAACTCTATGGATTATCAGCTGTAACAGATTTACCCATCTACCTCTTCTCTCTGTACCTTTTTAAGAGAAATTCCCCTAAAAAGGTCTTTAAAACAGTTTTTTTTCCCCCTACGTTAAGACTGCTTTAATGTTTATTTGGCTAAATTTGTGATGTTGGCACGAATGTCAAAGCTGAATCTGTTGTGAATCAACATTGCATAAACACAGAAAAGGCAACATTTGGTCTCCAATACTACAAAAAGTATTTTCTTTTTGGGAAGTTCGTTGGATCGATTCTCCCAATCAGCCTCTTCAAGTTAACACGCATCTCTGACAGGGTTTTAAAAAAAAAACAAAAAAACTGACACTCATTGTCAGTAAGGTGTCTACAACAGTGCAACCACATTTTTCTTAATCTGTAGTCAGTGAGGGTAGTGGTGGGGTGTTTTTTTAATAAGAGTCTCTCCTTATCAGCAGGATGTGAAATAAAAATAAATATCAGTAAATCACTTGAGAGTTTTAAAAGGTTTGCATTAATGGAATTATCAGAACTATACACAATTTCAAGTCATGCTTTTAAACAAAGTAAGACAAAACGTACCATGAAAACTAGAGTTTCTCTAGACAAGAATTCTTTGATGTCAAATGTGGGCTACTTAATGCAACATGCAAGTAATTCACTAAGAGAACCTTTAGATTTGATTAAAGTAAATCATGAGGCACATTTCAGTTGAACCTGGTTTAGTGTATAACAGAACAATAATGTAATAATGGAAATCACAGTTTCACAGAACGCAAGAACTACGAAGAATCACAAAACAGGGACAAAGGCTTTATCAAATAGTAGTCAGCTTTCTCCTTTTCATCCCTTTGACTCTCACACCTGGCACAAGCACATTCGTCTTTGTGGTTTCAGTGATAGGACTGTAATGGCACTACACAAGCAGACTGTGGCCATGCAGAAACAATTAGGCAATACAGACATCTCCAGATGAATCTAAAGCTAAGGTAGTGTTCATTCAAGACTCGAGCCCGGGCTCCAGGGCTTGCAGGTTCACACCTCCTCACCCTTTAACAACCCTCCATCTTTGTCCAGTTGGTTGTGCTGAGCAGTGAGGGGCAGATCAAGACCATGTGCATCCCTAACTCTTCAGCTCTGTCCCGTTGGCTTCTGAGTGCAACTCTGAGGGACCTGGTAAGTCAGATCCTCAGTGGGTGTGACCTGTCCAGTGGCATTCTTCGGTGTATCGTACGCCGACCTCCCCGACTGGCCACTGTCTGTCTGTGTGAGCAGGGAGGCGGGCCCGGCACCCATGAAACTACACACAGTGGTGGCCTGGTTCAAAGAGGAGCCCCCTGATGGGTGGCAACCCATATCAACCACAATGGGCGTAGCATATTCAGATCCCGAAGCTGGCAGGGGTTCCGCGTAGGCGTGGTATACGTCTGGTGAGATGGGAGCATCATACAGGTCTGGATCTGAGTATCCTGGGTCCGGCCCCTCGTCTGGTTTAAAGGTAGAACGTGCGCCTAATGTCGTAACACCACTCACCAGCGGCTGGGCATACTCTGAAAAGGCAGCAAGTTATAGTATATTAATAACCAGGGATATCTTACAGTTTATAGGTAACCTGGTGTCAACACAGTCAGCAGTGTTCTCCAGGAGACATGTTTCTGAAAAGCTGAGCAAATGAGGAAGCTACGTTGTGGACAACAATCAAATTACAGTGCCTAAAACTGTCAAGTGTAGAGTTTTTAAACACTTTTGTTAGATCTCAAAGATACACACTGCGTTTTGGTAAGAAATGCTGAATGTAAACATAAGTTTGTTTACAAGAAAACTCCACTGCGCACAATTCATCTGATGTCTTGGGCAATATTACTGGTGTTTACCTCACAGCCTAGCCATGTCAAACAAGACCAGTTGTAGGATGTTCTTTATTTCCACACAATTCTGTATACAACAGTTGGTGGCTGTAATGTCCTTTTAAAGATAGGATTGCTGAAAAAGAGGTTTCACAACATTCAAAAATAAAGGTTTTGCAATGTTTTACGAGAAATGCAGTGCACTCAGCCTTCTTTGTTGTGCTGTAAGGATACACATATTGTATTTCAGTGACAATTAACACTCCAAAGGGTACCATTAATAGCTGCCAAGTACCCTACTCAGACACAATGAAAGCATCTCTCAAGAAACACATAAACAAGCTGCTTGCAGTAAGAACAGTTGGTTACTTCAGGAGTCGCCATGTTGAACAGCGTTTACCTGCAGGTTCAGCATGTAGTCTTGGTACAGCGCCTCTCCCCGTTAGCCGGCCCACCTCACTGCTGCTGTACCGAACTGAATCCTCAGTCTCCACCATCTTGGATGGCAGCAGCTGCTTCATGCTCTTCCACCAGTCTGCAGCAGAAGCACAATGAGATGCACAGAGCTGCAGCAGCAAAGTCTCACGAAACACATTCAGAGCTAAGAGCCCGTGGTGCAGAGTGATGACATACCTGTGCGATCCCAGTGAGGAAGATCATATGTTCCCTCAGAGCTCTTTTTCCTGTGAAAAGGGAAAACATAAAATAATGGAGGCAAAAATTGAAATTTTCAGAAGCAATGTTGTTGTTTTTTTTCTTACACGTGATAATGAGGAAAAAATATATACCTGCTCCTCCAGTGCCAAGCACAAACCACAGTCAAGATGAGAGCAGTCAGAACCATGACCAACACGGGAACCAGAACAGCTGCTAGCGCCGCATCTAAGAGCAAAGATACTACAATAAACACCAGATGACAAGTGTCTCTATCAGGGATCAAACAAGCTTTTTTTTTTTCTTCTTTTTCTTGAAAATCTGACGCACCTTTGCTGGTGTGGGGAGGCATAGTGGTGTTTCTTATGTCTGGGGTGTGTGTGGTTTGGCCAACGTAAGGTGGGCGTCTTGTACCCGCAGGAGGTGGAGTATGACGGGAGGGGGGTAACATCCTCGGCCCTGGCTTTGGGTCTGTCCTCGGCCTCACTGTTCAAAAACAACCCAAAAAAAAAAAAAAAATTACATCCTTCATACTTGAAATGTACAGCTTTCTTTTTTATGGGAAATCTGCTATTGAAATTCTGTAATCAACCAACGTTCTTTACCTGTAGTAATCTGGCAGCCAACCAGCTCCAACTTGAGAGCGATTCTCTGGTGCCATGAGGTGGGATTTATCCTCACAAACCGGGCCTCGATTGGAGGAATGAAGTTATTCCTCACCTCATGAAGGTAGTTGGTATTGCCTTGGAAAATCTACCATAAAATGAGAACAAACCGACTTGTTTGAGCTAGAGATTAAAACCCAACTGTAGGCCAATAATAGTACTTTGGAATTAAAAAAAGTTATCGGAGCAATTCTAGTTCCAGACTGTGAACAAATGCACAATAAGCCATAAGCTGATTATTTTCCAACTTGGCAAGCTAATAGCTACTTTCCTCCGCACAATAAGAGCCTGTGAGAATCCCAGCAGAGAGCAGCTCGTAGACAGGAGTTCCAGCCTAACAACCCGGCCACTAAATCCATATCCATTCATTATTAATGCCCAAGTGCCCTGACTTGTCTACCACAGCACTTAACTCAAACCACTGACTGCTCTCATTTCCTGCCATAAACATCTCTTAGTCAATACCAGTTGCTATGGTGACAATCCAAGTATGTGTCCCTGCAGCCTTCTAAAGTGACATTTTTGTCCATTTGCACTAATTTGAAGAAAAAAACAACATAAAAGCCAATGACGTAATTGTTGAGTAAGCAGGATTTATTGATTTTGTGATTGTATTACCTTGTCTTGTGTAGAATTTGCTTCCCTGTAGATGTACCACTGCTGGCCATCATTACTGTACAGGACCCGGTATGCTGAAACATAGTACTGATACTCTCTCAGGGTAGTGCCTGTGGTGGTGATGCCTGGTTAGACAGACAACAAAAACAAAATGATGTACAGCTGGTTTGAATGTAAGCTTAACCAAGACTGAGGCTATGCCCAATATTACTCCCTGTTTACTGTATAGAGCTCTATATTTACAGTTCTTTATTTGAACTGAGATGAGACTGGGTGTGTAAATCTTCAGGAAATTCTGCCTTCACATACGACATCCTCAAACACTGCATTTAAAAAATGTTTCATGAGGAAAGTAATTGTTTTACGTACCCAAGCTTTATCTCCCATGTGTCTCAGGTCCTATTTGGTTGTGCTATATGTGATTGTTGTAAATTAGTGATGGGTTTTCTTAAGCAACTATGTAATGGCCATCTCATCCCATCCCACAGTGTAATGTGTTGAATTTTATAGAAGTGAAAATTCCCTGACTGGCAAAGTGTCCGAAATCTAAATTTGCTGCTCGCTGCTGAGTAAATTAGAAAAAAACTCAGGGGATCACCAAAGTCAGTAAAAGTTTTCCTCAGGGTTTAATTTAGGATAATGGCTGAAATGTACAGTAATATCAGTGAATGTGTATTTTTATATGAAGGTATCTTTGTGATCATCTACATGTCGTTGTGTACCTGTGATTCTCTTCTCCCTCTTGAGGTCGACCTGCAGCCACTGATGGTGGTCACTCTGAGAAGGCGACCAGGGCAGCCCCGCCTTTTTCAAGCGTGCCCCTGATGGCACCCACTCGCTGTGCTGACCCATGTTGTTCCACTCCCACAAAGATGAAGCAGAGAGCTGAGTGTCTGCGACGCCACCAGACTCTAATCCCAGCGTCCCATAGCAGCCTGCAAACACAGAGACCATCACAATCTTTAATGACAATATAAAATGTCTGGGAAACTACCTGAGATTTAGGAGGTTTCTAAGTGTTTGCATGCAATTCCACAACTCACCATTGGTCTTGAAGGTGAAGAGGCTGTTTGACAAAGTTCCTCTGCGGAGAGAAGTGTAGTTTAGAGGACCAGACATACAGTACATAAAAATGTATTGTTTTAAGTTTACGTTTTTAACAAATTTCACCAAGAAAAATGCAGATATTTTGACTCAAAGGACGTTCTGCAACATGATTCTGACGTTTTTGTATTGTTGATGAACAATCCAATTCACATTCTGTTAAACTGAAAATAAGCTCAGATAAATTCAGAGTTGTTTGTTTAACACAGAAACAATATGATTAAATAGCAGGAGAAAAGTAAAAGTAAATGAAGAAGGGAGAGAGGCGGGTGTTGTGAGCTGCAGCGCCTGAAGTCCTTACCCAGTGGAAGTGACATTGTTTGCCAGTGTGCCCTCGTAATGAGGAATGCCTTTGCTGCTGACCACGTTGATTCTCCCTCCCACAGCATTGGACACCACACCTGCATGGATGGCTGCCACACACAGAGGAGAGGACTGCAGAACGAAAGACGAGGAAAGAAAGATCACATATTCTGCGTATGTACATTCCTAGTTAACATAACATTGTTTTCCACTGCATCTGATGGCCTGTGAAAATTAGGCACATTAAACTGATAACAGATTAAAAGCTAAGGCTTTTAATTCATTTTTTCATGAGACAAAACAACGCAATCACTGTGTTGCTCTTTGTAATCTACTTCTGTGTGAGTGTGTGATGTTTGATTAGATGTTGGAAAGACCATGTACAAAGGTGGAAAGGGAGGTCTCCAAAAAAAACCACGACAGCTGTCGCACAGAAGTTCACTGTTCAGTGGTTTCTGGTTATTTGTCTACTTCGTTACGTGCTGTAGCCGCTTTGAAACTGAAGGTTTCTTCTGCGTTAGCCCACACACTTTCTCTTATCAGACTCGTCAGGAAGTCGGCTGCATTACTTTGTTTTAAAAATCAGCAACACTACAAGAAAAACTACAGGAATGCTCAACACATGTTGTAGCAGACTCCAGGTTTGTGGCTTGAGGTGATATTTAAAAGATATGTTGGCAATTTTTGAAGCCTGTCCTAAAACAACAGTGCCCATAGGAAGACTGAAACGGGTTTGGGTTGCTGTAGTCATTCTCTTCTTAAACCATTTCAAAGTAAGTGACAAAATCCATAGTCTGAATTGCAGATGTGAGCTTGAAGAGTGATTACGCCAAGCGAAAAACAGTTTCAGTGTGGCAAGTGACTGTTGCTCAATACTGACTGAACCTGTCCTCAAATTAAATTTTTTGGCACTGCTACAAACTGGGACTGTCTGCAGGTGAATGAGGGGAAACAGGCAGAACTGTCAGCTCTTCAGACTGAGGCAGATAAAGGCCAATGAGTCAGCATGAAGTCACTCCTCTGTAGAGAGAACACAGAGTGGCATCAGTAATGATTCACTGCCGGCTGCATTCCTGTCCAAACCTGCTGCCACATCACTGGAGAAAAAGGACAAAACCTGAATCCTCTCTGGCCACAAGCTCCTTCCCATGAACAGCTGCTCAAGTGAGGTGGAATTTTATTACTGGAAAAGGCCCACACTGGAATTCACAGCCGGCAGGATTGTGGGAAAGCTCTAGTGACCCAGAGAGTGACAAGCACATGTACACGTTTATTCGCAGACACTCTCACACACATGCACACCAGTCAAATGCTGCCACAAGCAATCAACGCTTGCCCTGTGACTCTTAAACTTCCCAAAAACACACACCACATCCTAAAGCACGCCATACCAAACCACTAACACAAACACAAAGCAGTGCTCCAAACCGCCGCACCCAGCCTCCAACTGAGGAAGCCACACTAACACACACACACACAGACACACACACGATAAGTGGGATGTGGAAATATGAAAACCAGCACATGGATCACAGCAAAAGATACGGAGGCAGAATTAAAGAGAAAGAGAGCTGCAGATTCTGGTCTGGGTGGGGCAGCTGATCCCTGTGTGATACAGACTCAAGTATGCATAAGACTGTATCAGGCCTCCACAACCACCATATTACAGTGTAGACACACACGCACAAACACAAGCATGAATGAATCACATGTATACATACAAAAAAAAAAAAACAGGAATGCACACGGGTTTTCTCCAACTTCTTAATCACACTGACTCACTGTCCAGCTTTTTGCCTTTACATAACACACACACACACACACTCAACACACAGCTCTGCTCAGCACCCTATTGCAGCTGGACTGGATTAGAGGGTTATTATTTTCGGCCAAACTATTATCTCACCTCCCTTTCACCCGCTGACCCTGCCCCTCCTCTGTTCCTGTGGGGCGCCTCACTCCCTGAAGCGCACACCCCCCGACACTCCTCCCCTGTCCTCCCACCAGCCAGCAACACCCCTCCCTTCTCCGACAAAAACCTCAAGCTCTGAACATGAGGTCATCAGCCAGAGACTCGGCACCCATGACCTCACGCACAGCGGGGGTGCTGTGAGGTCATCAGTCCAGGACTCGCATACCGCGGAGCAGAGATAAAAAGAGGGGCTTGGTGAATCAAAGTGAAAGATGTACAAATTTGCAGCAAGGTAACAGGATGAAATGTGATGCTGAAGACAGTGACTACCACAAAACGAAAACACCTGAGGTCCATGTGCATATATACTGTATGGACTCACCTCTCTGTATCCATTTGGCATAGTTCCAGAAATCTCCTCCGTAGATGTCAAGCAGCCTGCTGGACAGTATTTACTGAGAAGACAGAGAAAACACACACAATGAAGATCTGCCAGCTTGATCACTGAACAAATATCTGCACAAATCAAACGTTATTTACCTGAATTCTGCCTCTGGGAAATCAGATCCTTTGTCCAGGCAGGTGATTAGATCTGCAAAGGCAAACAAACAATGTCAGAACTGGTTTCTCTGCATGTTCCTGCTACACCATTACCCGTCACTGTGCTTTCTTCCTGTTTCTCTCTCTCTGGTAAAATAACAACGGTCAGAAAGCAGTGGGGGGAAGAAAAAAACCCAACGCAACATGCCAAAGCCAAAGGTGACATCTTCAGAATATCCCAAACAGCCCAAAACCCTGTCAAAAAAGAAATTCAGATTATATATAAAAACAGGGGAAAACAGAAAATTGTCACATCTGAGAGGCAGGAACCAGAATATATGGAGCATTTTTTCACCATTTTTCAATAAGCAAAATAGTGGCATATTATTTTTCTGTCAACTGACTTAACCAGTTCAAACCCCAAAGATATTCAGTTAAATATCATCAACAACTAAGAAAAACAGAAAATCTGGAGCAAGTTGTTGTTTTTGCATTACAAAACATTACATGTCATTAACTCTGTGTCCTCTCTGTCCCGTAGTCCTGTGTTTGTTTCTCTCTGTTCTCTCTTTCTCTGTACCTTTCTGCAGGTATCTCTGGCTCTAGAGCTGCATGTTCTATGGTCCTGGCTCCACCCACCTCCTGCTGTTTATCGTTTACAATGATCCATTTCTAACACGTTTAATGTTCCATTCTGCTACAGATAAATATTGGATTAATATTCTTTGCAGATTGTAATGTAAATAATTACCAGTCATGACAGCTTTTTGCCTCTGTGCTCTGTTTCCTATCATAACTGTAATCTGCTGAGCACACATTATCCACTAACTGTAATGTAAATGCTGACCCTCTAACATTGTCCATTGTCTGTATTATGCTGCATGTCCTTCTCCTCCTCTCCTCCATTCCCAGCTGTCCTATCTTCCTCCTTTTCTTCCTTTCACCCAGCCCGGCCATCGGCAGGAGGGTCCCCCATCTGAGCCAGGTTCTGCTCAAGGTTTCTTCCTGTTAAAAGGGAGTTTTTCCTTGCCACTGTCGCCTTAAGTGCTTGCTCTGGGGTCAGGCTCTGGGTCTCTATAAAGCGCTTTGAGACAATTTTGATTGTGGAAGGCGCTATATAAATAAAATTGAATTGAATTGGATTGAACAAACTATTAGACAAAATCTTTGACAATTTAATTTCGGTCAACTACTCAATCATTTCAGCTCAACTCCAAACACATCAAAAGTTGCACTGTGTTAAAATGTGAGCCTGTGTTGGGGTTTCCTAATTACACGAGTGTTTCAGTGATGAGACACACCATATTTATCCAACAGGATGGTGTGGGCGGCTGGGAATTCTGTGTAAACCCCTGTGGTGGTGGTGGTCATTGTCTGTGGCTCTTGACCACATTGTCAAAAAAGAACATATCTGATAAACTAACCTGTGAGTCAAACAGACAAATACCCCCAACCACCCGAAGTCGCCATGACGACTGATTTACTTAGCTGCACTAACTGCCTGCCCATCAGTTACATGACCAAAAAAACACATGCATGACTACTTTGGTGGAAAAATTAGATGGACTCTTGTTTGCCTCCCAGCATGATTCAGTCACACCGAGATGACCACTAAGACGGGATTATTTTCCTCCTGCACACACGTCACTGCTTTCCTCTTCTCGAGTCTTCAGTTTATCTGAAGTCACTTTTCGTTTTCCACATAACAAAACACGACCTTCACAAGCCATCAAAGTCTGCTTCAGTGCCTTATGGACTACCACATACAATACAATAGCTAAGGGTGGGTATTCTTGTAACAGATGAATTATATCTATACTGAGATATATTATCAATTATCAGACTGTCATGTGCAAATTTTGCACTTGACAGTGCACATAAACCATAAACAGGCTGATGAATTTGAGGGTTTACTTTGTTTTAGATTTTTTAAAATATATATCAGCATCAAAACTCTGATGACATATGGGCATTTTTATTGTGTTTTTTATTTAAGTTTTTTTTGCCTCAGATTGTGTCACTACTGTTTTTGATGAATCATAAAAGTCTAAGTGTTCTGTGGTTGCAGAGACATCTGTGGAAAGTCTGCATTAAGCATGCAAATTACACAATGAGCGCTAAAATAACTTTCAGAATCTATTATGTAGTCCAGTGATTTATCAAGACAAAGATGCCCAAATTCTCCCTCGAGAATTTCCAGTTTTTCCAATGTGAGGATCTGCTGCTTTTCTCCGGTTTATAGGTTTGTAAATTAAACATCTTCGTGCTTTCAGCTGTTGGTCAGACAAAACAAGCATCATCTTGCCCTCGGGGAAACTGTGACGGCCATTTTTCACCTTTTTTTGACATTTCACAGACTTGCAGATTAATCAAAAAATAAATCAACGGATTAAACTATAATGAAACTAATTAGTTACAGCCTGAATTAAACTGTCTTCTTGATCGTGGAGCAGCTGGCACACTGAAAGATGAGCCACAACAAGACCCACCAGAAAATACGATGCAGTCTGTTTGTGAATAAACACACTTGTTCATCATCATCATCATGTGTTTTGGCTGAAGTCTGTTCTCTCTCTTTCTATCAGTAATGTTTGTAAACACAGCAGAGAAACATTTATTTCCAATTACAATCAGTTGAGCAATACAACATGTTTTTAAATCTGTAACTCAAACTCTGTAACTGTGAATGTGAATATTTACTACATTTTGAATATTGGGAAATTATGAATTAAGCATTTGAGTAATTCAAGAGTTTTATTTTTATATACTATCCTACATAGACTGTGCAGTGTTGTCAATGTAATTTGTTCACCATCATGTGTAAACATATCACTCAGCTCTCTTCCATTTTGTCACTGAAATAAATAATAAATAAATCCCTTCCTAAACATTTTATTACACAAAAAACAGCCAATGTGCTCCACTTCCTTGTTGACGGGTAGAAGTAAACACTCCTTCAGAGAATATGGTTGGGTTGCACCACTGCATGTACGGATCAGATTTCAGTTTTAGCATTGAGGTTATAGCTTGTTCTGGTGTTGTACTAGACTGCATTTCTCTGTGAGGTGTTTCTATTATTCTGCCCCCCTCGCGTGTGTAAATAGGGAGGAAAAAAAGATTAGAAACATGTCTCAATATTATACAGTCCCGGGCAACATCAATGTCACCAAAAACTGAACATTAGAAACTTGAAGGTAAATATTACGACAGGGGTGTGGTATTGGGCTGCCTCAGATTGTGCAGGTAGACCTGAGTGTAAATACAAACCACATTGCTGGTGAACTTAATATCTTACAGCAATGATGAGTCACTTCTGTTTTTGATGAATCATAAAAGTCTATGTAAGGAAATCCTTGACATCCATGAATTATTTTCATCTACAAAGGAGTTTTCTCACGTGGAAAAAAATCTATCACTTACACGTTAATTATCACACTTCCACAGTAATGTGATATCACATTGTTGAATGGTTGGCAGCTTCTCACAGAGGGGAAAGCTTATTATAAAACCGCAAAATATCACCACTTCCCATTCTCAATAACTCTCACTTCCTCTCACCCCTGTACTCATTCTTCTTTACTGGCCTCATGTTGTCACTGACTCTTCTCACTTCCTGAGAGCTTCATGTCTGTCTCCCTCTATGGTGTCTTTTACCAGCCTCACTTCAGAGAAAACCAACCAACAATCAATAAACGGCAAATGAAGTAACAACAAATTGGATCAACGTTCACATTTGTAGATATGTGAGGCTGTTAAATTGCAATGTGACAAAAGAAAACTTTTTCAGTGGCTACCAACACATCTGCTGGTCAGAACCGTCTATTCTCTCATTTACAGAAAAAAAAAAGTTTTAGACAATGCCCATAAGCATGATGGCCCTGCACGCAGCAGCTGGAATTCCAGACATGTGGCTGATCCGCATATACCATTAAAAACAGTGCAGCTCCATATCAGCTCTGTGTGTTTGAATACACACTCACTGGTGAGCAAACACCACCACGTCGTAAATGCTCTGCTCATTTGTCCACGAGCATCACAACCACAAAACTACAGACACAGTCCTCCATTCAACTGAAACCATTTGGAACTGTGGACACTGCGGACACTGTTGGCTCACAGGATAACTGGAAACGCCAATCCAAAATAGAAAACCAAACCCAACATGGATAAACTAGAAGAATAAGATACCTATCTAATTATTGGATGGTTCTGGGCTGAGATATAAGAGAGATATAAAGTTTTCACACAACAGCAGTCATTAAGTTGGCAGCATTTAGAGAAACACACACATTACAGCTCTGTGTACAAGTCTTGCCAGGACAATCTAATTACTTCAGAGCTGATAAAAACATAAGGATGTGGTGCAGAACGAAACAGCTGTGACTTATACAGCCACACATGATCTCCAAAGCAACTTTTACACCCAGAGTCAAAACAAAAACGTAACCAGGCTAGAGACTGAGATGACAAAACTTCATTCTTGTTGCCCCTGCAGGCTGGGACACACGGATGATCAACGGATGAGACACAGACAGGTGAGGGATCTGAGAGCTTGTTACCTGTGTGTTCAGTGGTGGAGTAAGACAGGTAGAATCCACGTCCAGTGTGGTGGGTCCCACTCATGAACTGGACAGT
This sequence comes from Toxotes jaculatrix, assembly GCF_017976425.1. NCBI lineage: Eukaryota > Metazoa > Chordata > Actinopteri > Toxotidae > Toxotes > Toxotes jaculatrix. The sequence goes on along the minus strand of NC_054408.1, from coordinate 7,850,584 downwards.
GACCTGGTTGCCAGTGGACTCGATCAGCTCTTTAACCTTCAGACCCAAACCGCAGTACTTCACTGTTAAACAAGACCCAGGAGACACAGGCTCCGGTTAGTTACAAAGGCCTGTTTAGTTTAACATACATAAAAACAAACATACCATTGAGAATGCATTATATAGTACAATAATACAGCAAGAATTCTTGGGTAGTGGTTGGTGTAACTAACTGGGCTGTATATCACAAGACATAATTACAGTGTGTGTTACATATAATCTGAGGCAGGACGACGCAGCTGAAATGTGAACAATTACATTCCTTGATCGTTAAAATAATGGGTGGGTTTCGCGTGACGTCACGACGCAGCGTCGCGAAGGCGCCAAATTCAGATAGAGAACAGGAAGTGTTTCAGTCTTTAGCTGACTGACACACTGAGAGCCTACCGTGTGGAAAAATGCCTGTTTTGTGTAGTTTACCGGTGCTCAAATCGTTCCAATAGAGAAAAAGAAAAAAGCTATTATAGGGTACCAAAAGTAGTCACTCACAAAGGTGAGAAATATTTAAAAAAAAAAACTTACAGAACAAAACCGTAACAGGTGGATCTTAAACCTACGTCTGTGGTCGGGAGGAGCAGTCTGCTAATGCCCGTGTCTGCAGTGACCACTTCGTCAAAGGTATGTTAGCTAGCTAGCTTGGTTTTTGTGGCTGTGTTTATATCATTAGGTTGTCGCTTAATGCTCATTTACATAGTAATAATTATTATGTTTCCGGTAGTCTAATATGGACTTCATCGGGACTTTTTAGGCTGCCCTAGCGTTTTAGGGGACGTTGACTCAGTAGTCCAAATGCTATTTTGCTGTCATGTCATACATTCGTATTTCTATGTAAGATGTGTTTGTTGACATTATATCCGCTATTGCTAGCTGCTAGCTATACATAACCAGTGTAAGAATAAACACACCCTGGCGAAGACCAAACGATAATCGTCTTGGAGCCGTTTGGTACCAAGGTTATGGACCCACCCGCTCACAAAAAAAAGTTATATGCCCCCTGGCTTTTGTAGACTTTCATTTGCTGTTTTGTATAATAAGAGGTCTGAAGTACGAGATAATTGGTGACCTCAACAGCCTCGACTTTAACGTCCGTTGAAAACTCGCTCATCTTCATGAGGTGCGGGTCACGTCCGACATATTGTTTGATTAATTGTGTGTATCTCCGTCTCGACACGGGATTTAAATCCGTACAGTACGGACTCTCTGCTAATATTTCCTCCATTGGCTTTGACATGTAACTGCCCTCTATGTGAAATCGCTCCGCCTACGTGCGCCATCATGATCACGTGACTGAAACCCAGCTATTGTACCAGATTTGAAATTTTTTGGATTCCAAAATGAACTTAACAGTCGATGGACTTTAACAAACGATTAATTGTCAGGGTTTCTGCAGGTTCACCAAGTTAAATTTAAAACTTTGAATGTAATGTAACACGTATTTCACAATCATACCAGCCAGAGTATACTGGCAGTCTTGCCTGACTCACCAATCTCACTCCTCTCAGGTCCGATGCCGTTGTAGAGGCGGAGGTAGTTGACCTGGCAGTCGCTGTTTTCGATGTCCAGCTCAGCAAAGCGAAAGTGGATCCTGTGACCGCGGGGCACGCTGATCTCCCACTCACACACCGTGTTGTTGGGGTATGTCCCCGGATAACCCAGAGAGGACAGAGTCCCACTGCTGGGGCCAAGCAAACTGGGACCACAGCCATCACCTGCAGGGCAACACGAACACAGTTTCAGGACAACAGAGGCAGGAAGAACAAGTGCGGACCAAGAGGTTTGACGTTTAAATCAAGATTAGTGGAACAAATATTTTTTTCCTTTTTTTGGTAATTTAATAAATAAGTTTTAATAATAGTAATATCCCTATGTAGATAGGACCACATGCTGTTTATTATTTTTAAGCACAGATGCTAAATGTTCCCTGCATCCAACTCCTTTAATGTGGCTGCTTTTCTTTATTTGTATCATCACACAGTGACTATCTTTGGATTTAGGACTGGAAATTCAGGTTGAGCATTTAGTAGTTTGTGACTGAAATCTTTTAGTTGTCACCCTTATCTAGCATAATCTAACATTACTTGTTGTATTTTTGTTTGTTTGTTTTTCAAATAAGGCTTTCTATGTTTGGGTATTTGTTTGGGTTTCTTTCTGCAGGTCAGGCCATCAGGTAAATGTAGTTTGCTTGAACAACAGCAGAACAGGCCTTGAAGTATAGTGAGTGAGCGATAACGGTAGTGGCTGTAGTGTTAATCATGAGGTCAGAGGTGTCCTGACATGTTGAGGTGTCCTTGAGTAAGACGGTGAAGGCCATGTTGTGTGTTAATGTGGGGATAAAGGCATCTTCCAAAATAATGTATGTGTATGTATAATGTAACAGCTGGGTTCAGCAGAGTTGTAAGCATTAGGCTGGCTTTGGGTTTTATACCCAATCAAACCTTTTGGCTGTGATGCACAGGACATCAACTAATTCTGACTAAAATGTAAAATTTTCAAAGAAGCTATCTGCTTTTATTTATTTATATAAGTTTAAGACCACATGTCTATAATTTAAAGATAACTGATAAGTTTTAAATTAATTTTTTACAACAATCATTTTTTTAAGAAGCTGGTTCTTGTGTACTCTGAGCTGTCAGAAAGCAGAGACGGGGTGTCTGTTGATGCTGTGGGCTCATGGCTCTGTGATAACACTCAACAGTCACGCTTCATGGTGCTAAGTGGATGTTCTGTCGGCCTGGAGTTATGTAAGAGCCCCTCAGTGGACACTATCCAGATGAACAGGACAAAAACAAAACCGCCTCCCTCGCTCTGACTCACAAATGTTGCTGAACAACTGCATGGTTCATCAGCAGGAGCTCCCCAAGTTTCACCTCAAGCTCAAAAACAAAACCTAAATACAACTTCGCTTGAAAAAAAATGTATTCCTGAACTTCCGCCCATGTAACGCGAGACAATTAATGCGAGAAAAATTAATTAGAACACGTGAAAGTTAAAGTTATGACAAACTGTGTCCACGTGTTTACAGTCATACCCCCACTAGCTGCTTCCCCTACCCCCCAATCTCTGACCACCTGAGGCTGGCTGGCTGTCTGCTCTAAAAACCTTAAAAATTTAGGTATACCTATTTAGGTAAAATATGGTTCGAAGTAAACCTTCACCAATCAAAACGCATTAACTTTGGCGTTGTTGGGTTGGGTTCACCGTAAAAAATCGGAAGTGGGCTACCTGGAAGGACAACAAGGCCACAAGCTCGCAAATGTGCTGTTGTCTCGCAATCATGGGAACTTCATGCCAGACTCCATTGAAAAATCTAGCAATTTAAAGGTACATAGCTTATCAGACAACGCAAATAAAGAACAGACTGTGAAATGGAACTTTTAGCAAATCGTTTAAAAGCCACATGTTAATTCAGCATGCAACTGATACACAAATCAGCAGTTATTCCTTTACAGCCACCGCTTTTCCAGAACCGGTTTGCCTGGTTTAACTGTAGCCGTCTTTCACCAAACACACCGTGTCGGGCGGCGGCAAGCGGTGTAAACCAAGCGGAACTCCACGTACACACGGCCGTATAAGGTAGGTTTAAGTCTGGCGGACAATAACAATACGCCGTGCCTTACGCTTTTCTCTAATCACCTAAAAGGTCGGGGTTCACTCTTGGGTTCACCAGCATGGCCGCATGTCTCTGTGGTCGTACTCTGCTACCATCACCCCACACCCCCTCCAGTTGTCACCGCAGCTGTGTGGCACCAACCTTTCTGCGCTCGACAGCTTTCCGTGGTGAGAACGATGAGAATCGACAGGACGAGAACCCCGGCCCCTGTCGGTCCCCTGCCCACCATTACCGCTGTGCCCATAGCAGCCTGCAGTCTGAATGCATACTGCTCGCTTCTGGACCGGCTGCACCGCTTCAACCTGTGCCGAGGGAGATTAAAACAAAAACAAAACAATCTTAATCTTCAACTTCTCGACAGCGAGGTCCTCCTGAGGATGTCCTTTTACTTCACGTTTCACAGTCCAGTGGTTAGCGACACTCTCACTATGGAGGTAACTGCTCCACACATACACACACACACACAGGCACACACATCGGCACACACATCCAATCTGTGGAGCTACTTCCTCCACCGAGGCTCCTCCTCCCGATCTGGATCTGGGAGTCCCGAGTCCCCCAAGTGGTCTGAATGATCCCAGATTTCCCAGCGGCCAAAGCTAGATCAGAAACCGGACATAGTAGAAAAATTCACTTTAAATCAGCTGAACCAGCAGTCTGAATTTAAATTTGAACCACTGGTCTTGTGAGTATTGTGGCCCTGGTTTTGTAGAAGGGCAGGATCTTAAAGCCTAAATTGTTATTTTTGCTTCAGGACTCTTTAGTTTGCACTGTGCCTATGTTTATATATTTCTTAATAGTGTGTTTAATTTAAAGTAATAACAGAGAAAACCAGATGGAATATATTATTTTTATTATTCCAGCAGAGGAGAGCTGTGAGGCTGCAACTTTATTTCCATTATTATAAGCCTGACAGTTATTTGCTTATGAATTTATCTTTAATTAATCATTTAAACCATTTCCAATAGGCCAAGGCGATGTCTTTAAATGTCTTATATCGTCTAACCCAAATATATTCAGTTTACTATCACGCCCATTGGAAAATTTGCATATCCATATTTACCAAGTTAGTACCGGTATTTTTGCATTGCGTGGACACAAAATGCGTTCAGTGACACATAGAAAACAGTTAAAAGTTAACTGTTTTCTCACTCAAATTCAACCACCACCAATCCTCTGTGTATTTACGGTTCATTTTTGCATGCCACTGGGAAAACTGCTGTACATAAGACAAGACTATTGAAATTTTCTACATTCTATATAGATGCATAGATAGATAGACTGATAGATATTTATTTATTTAAAGTTTGTATAGTCTGCAAATGAGGGTAAATGAGGTTATATTGTATTTTATCCTTTGAGACCTTTGAGTGTTATAATTAGGGCCACAATCTCACTGCATAGTCATATCTTCAATGTAGATCCAGCCGTGAGATAAATGCAGGGAAGTTAAAGTAGTAAATCATATTTTTAAAAATACATTTTTTCCTACAATGTATACAAGTAAAAGCCTCACAAGAAGAAAGTACAGTACTTCAGTGAATGTGCATTGCTGCTGTCTATCTCTTGTTTTGTTGGTTATTCACTGGGACTGAGCTAATAAATTGGCCACCTTTTATTACTCCATTAATGTGTTGTCCTTTTAGCTATGAGCCTCTGTTTGTGCACCCAAATCTGGCACAAGAGAATATATGTGTGGAGATATTGGAAAGAGAACCCTAACATGGAGTTATTTAAGTGAGGCTGTACAGAAATACGTCAGTTGTGGCTGATTGGTGACTGGGTGATACACATCAGGCGTTGACTGGACATTTCAGAGCAGCTGAGCAATGTGAAGAGACTTAAGAAATATATGCACTTATTATTGTTCTAAAATACACCCCCACTTGGGAAAGAGCTTGGATGTGATGCAACTGTCAGGAGTAACCAATAGTAACATGTAGCAACAAACACAGTTTTTAGCCTGTAGCCTGTGAGTAATATGTCGAATGATTCAGAGTCTTTTTGTTCTGGATGGATGGCCCAGTGTTTGTGTGTGTGTGTGTGTGAGAGACTTGTGTCTCTGCATATCTGTGTGCAGACTGCAGGCAAATGTCCATGAGGGTGTAGGAAAGTGTAATGTTCAGAGGAGAAGCCAGATAGTCACTCATGCTGAAATTGTCCACTTCCACATTCTCTCCCATACACACCCCTCGCCTCCCTGTTTTATTTCTTACATTCTCTGTCTGTATTTCTATGACACATTTGCACAAGGGGAATTCCAGTAAATTCAAAATGGCAGGTTTATCATGGGACATTTTCCCCTAGTCAAGTCAAGTCAATTTTTTTTTTGCATGGTGCCAAATAACAACAGAAGTTTTCTCAGTGCACTTTTCATATAGAGAGAAACCCAGAGAAAGATCCCTGCAGAAAAGGCTATATCTCTAAGTATAGAGTTTTGGTGACAGTGACTTTATTGCTACTGCTGTATGTGTAAACTGCAAATCAGCTCAGGTATGTCACAGTGATGACCCTTTCCTTTGCTTCACACTTGTGACAAAATGCAGAAATGATCATAAAACATTGTTATTACACCAAATAGGGTTTTCTTTACATTCCATGTTCCTTCGCATGAGTAAATACACTCAGCGGCACTTGATTCTTATTACACTTCAAAGCAACGGCTCTGCCATAAAGCATTTTTCTCAACTAATATTTTCACATATTTTAAGACCCCAAGAATGAATAGTTAATTGTTGCAGGGGTACTATATTATATTGCATTATATTGTTCATGACACTATGTCCACACCTTGTGAACAGAAGGGTAGATATGGTCAGAATTCTACCATTTCTCCAGATATGTTTTGTGTTCTACTTAAAGTTGTTTTGTGTATAGAACTGAATTAATTTTCAGCCCTGGAGGTTTTTCCTGGACAAAGACTAGTCTTTGTATTTATCAGATGTTGCCTTGAGACTGCTTAGTATGGGAATTTTGCTGGAAGTAAAAGTCAAAGATGTCAAAGAGCTACTTTCTTGACTAACAACATCCAGATATGAATTATTATAAATCTTTTTGTGTCTTGGAGCTACATTTGTGATTTCTGAACTGGTATAAATTTATGATACTGCCTTAGAAAAAGTACTAAACATTCCTATTTTAAAACCAGCAGTCACCACACAGACGGGTAAACTGTTACAGTGAGGACCCCTGCTGGAAAGCTGCATATTCACTGAGAAGGGGTGACCAGACTCAAACCACTGAAATGAGACTGTGCCACTCGGTGGTCACAAATTATCATAACAAGTTGGCCATTTGGCAGCTAGTGAGGGATTAGACATCCAAGTCATGTCTATACCTGCTGCTCAACTCAGAAGCTAACACAGGAAACAATAGGTACAACCAAGTTTCCCTGCACTGTTGGTAATACCCGAAAGTCTGTACCAACACCTGAGTTTCAAAGAACCGCAAAACTCAAGTAAATGTACAGAAGTATTATAAGGTAAAGTATCATAAAGTAAGGTACCAGTAGTCCCAAGCAGGCATTTATTTTTCATAAGGGGTTACAAGAAAGAAAATGTTTAGTTTTTAGCTATGTGTTGTAATTTTTAACATTTTTAAATATGTTTTTTAATGTATAATTGGAAAAGTAACAAGTAATTATTCCTGTCAAATAAATGTAGACAATGAAATGTATGAAATTTCCCTCTTAAATGTAGATGTATGAAATTGAAATTCTCGGTTAGATATACAAGCAACTTTATGTATCGATCTGCCCAGCCCCACTACCTGCATTTTTGATGAACTGAATAAATGTTGCTATTTGATGCATCCCAATCATTTAATCACAAAATTACTGCACACTGATAGGATTAAATAAACTTTAATTGAATCATTATGTTTAACAGAAGTCGCTGAACAGCAAATAAGAGCAGTATAATTAAACCTTTCAAGAGCAGATGACATCTCTGGTCTTCAGTTCCCTCTTACACGGAAATGGACAAATAAAATCTTTGAAGGACACAAACCAGAGAGCAAATGGCACAAGGTTATAAATGATATCGATCTGTTGTTGTGGGAAATTAATGGTATTTCCTGCCAACGTTTGAAGTCTCAGCGCGTAGCTGTTCTTGACCAGTCAGCTCGAGAAGGTCAACAGATGCAGGGGAAACCTGATTGGTATTCTGACACACTCAGCTGCAAAGCAGGAACTGGCCTTCAAAGAATTCAACCAAGGTCCTGACAGTAACCACAGGGTCAAGAGTTTCCATGGTGACTCTGACTTGAGTGTGCTTTAAAGACAGGACTCTCACTGGTTTACATTGAACCTTCATGCTGAATCCAAATAAGTTCCCTCGAGATTGGTTGATGTGGATATACAGCGTTTCACATAATCGAGATTAGGAATAAATTTGAATGTATTACATTTAATTTAATTTAATTTATTGTATTGCTATGACAATTTTAGTTTAGTTACACGTCATTTGCTCTACAGTATTCCTGAGTAAAGTCTGTGCACTAAAAAATGTCTCCACTGGGAGTCAGTATAGGGTTCAGACAAGTGCAAATTAATCACCATGTAAATCATTCTTTGCCCTCTCATTGGTTAAACAGCATTACATAGCTTCCAGCTGTCTCACCAGAAATGTGTTTCCAAATATGTGCAACATAGCCGCTGGTCCTGAGCAAGACTTAGGACGAATTTAGGCAAACACAGGCAGACAGTTTTCTTTTTGGAGTTACTCAGCCAGTTTAAAACAGGAGTCAAAGCTTCAGTCTGTTAATGTCATACAGTGACATTAAAGTAAGGACCTAATTTCTTTCTTTTTTTTGTCATTTCTTTGGGAGATTGTGACTGGGAGTTTGTGTTGTTCTTTGAGTTTGTGTTATTTTTTGGTGATTGTAGTTGTGTGTATGTAATAGGCCTGTTTTGAGTTACTGCTCAACAAAAATGGATCTCACTTAGCTGTTTGTTTGACAGATACAGTATGCAAAATAAAATAAAATAAATTCTAGGATATTTCATGGTTACGGGATAGAAATTAAATTTATGTTAGCTTAACTTTAGATACATGGACTTTATTTGATATGAACATCAAGTGATTTTTTGTTAATCTATTAATCTGATCAGAAGTTACCACAGCGTGCACAGTAAAAGCAGACCTCTACTTGACAAAATGTTTAAAAGCATTTTGTGTGACATTGTATAGCTATGTTGCACACCCATGTTTCAACTGATTAATGTATTTGATTTTCCCCCCTTAGATTTATGCTCAACATAATAAATGTAGCTTTGATAATTCAGACAGCAGAAGCCGTGTGTGTGTGTGTGTTTCAGTCAGTCACTGAATCAGCAAGTGTTTTCCATGCATGTGACCTTTGTTTGTGTGTGTCGGAGTGTATACATGAATGCATGTGAGTTATGTGTCGTCCTCCATCCATCATCATATACACCGGACAGAGGAACTGTACAGTTTAAGTATCTAAGGGTGTGTGGTTGTCTGCGGTTTTAGCAATGTAGAAGGAAATGGGGTTTTCTAGCTGCCGGTTTGTTTCATATATTTTGTGTTCCTTTAAATAAACGTGTCACTTGATGAGCCAGTCTCAGGATCCTCCCTGTGGACTTATGGGAGATCGTTGGTGGTGGTCCAACGCTGTGTAACCATTAACCACACTGTCTGTTCACACTACAGCACCCCCCAGTGGGACAGTTGACATACATTCATCACATATTCAGCTTCCTGCATACCTCCTCACACAAATAGACAGTTTATGGAAGACATACTCACTGAGGTAATCAGACCCAGTGCACAGATGGTTGTCTTTTAACCTGGAGAATTTTCTGTAGTTTTCTAAATAATCAGAAAACCACTGAATGTAAATGATGGGTGTCATTTTGCCTCAACTAGGATCCCATCTTCACTGAGAATACACATTAATAAAGAACTGAACAAGAATCCCATTCACTATTATGTGCATGCGAAAATATATCCACAAAAAACAAAAGAGACTTTATATAATATTAAATGACACACTGCAGATGATACAGTCAGAAAAAAAGGGTACAAAACAACAATGATCCATTATAAAATATCTTCCTCCCCCTTATTCTCTCCTTCTTTAATTGCTCTCCTGACCTCTGATGTGTTTTTTGCCATATACACACTGACGTCTTTGCAAATCGAATGAAGAGAAGAACTTTCCTCTTCTGCTGAAAAGAAGAGGAAAAAGTTCATCAGTTCTCTTCTGTGTTAGCAAAGACAGAGGTCACGTGGATTAAACAGTGAGTTGACCATTGTTTAGTGATCTCCTGCTGCCGTATTTGCACTAACTGGGACTCAGGATGCAAACCCCAGTCCAACTTGCATCCAATACATCCAATGCATCCAATGATTACAAAAAAAACTTAGCCATTGAAAATTATCCAGGCAACAATTACTGTGTGTTTCCTTCAAAATGTATTTGGAAAAAACAAATTAATTTCTATAAAATAGAGTTGGTTTGCACTTAAATGTTTAACTTGGTTCAAGTTTTACATGACAGTACCATATCATAAACCATGACAAAAGAAAGAGGGTGGTTATTAGATAATACATTTAGATTGAATGATTTCATACCGCTTGACATCCTGACATCACATATTCACAAAAATCTACACAAATCTTGTGTAAGTTCAACCTGCACGTTTCTGTAGTTTATTTAGCATTACAGTGCACATTTTCTAAATGTGCCAATCAGCCACCAAAAAAAAAAAAGAGGATGTGGTGCACAGAGGTGATGAGAGATCACTGGACCATCCTCATAAACTTTACAGGCCACACACATGCAAGTATATACACAGTGATGACATTCACAAAACTCACTTGTGTTCAAGATCACATTTAAGGCCTGAATTTAGCATCTGTTGAAAGATGTACTGCTGTCGTTTTGCACTAGTTTAATCACATATAAAATGCTCTGCATTCACACAATCATCCATTATAAAAGATCTTCCTCCCTCTTACATCTTTAATTGCTCTCCTGACCTCTGATTGTTTGATAAATCAAAAAAATAATTATTATCTATTATGGAAATAACTGTTAGTTGCAGCCCTTAATTGTGTCCCTAGCCACCAACTATTAATGTGTAAATGTCAATGTTGTTTTTAACTGAGTGGTGTTGATTTGTCTTTATAGTAATCTTTGAGGCTGTAGTTTGTGGTGTTACAATAGATTGTATTAAAGTGTGCATGTGTTTCTATTTTTCTGGTCTCTCAGTTTTCAGTAATGCATCAGTTTACAGTATGTGATTGTGGTATTTTAATGTAAGAGTTTTAGAAGCTGTGGTTCTGGTTTGAATCCGGGACAGAATTTCATGTTGAATCTTCTAAAACATATTAGAACATATTTTTTGAAACTGTGGTTCTTCTGTCTTGAAAAGCGTTCGGCAATATCCAGTCTTGGTTCAAGGCCCAGAGCTTTTCTTGTGGCTGAGATATTTGGACCTGAGCAGCATGGACTAGCTTTCTCTGACTGCCCAGGATCCATTCTTGGCTTTCTGGACACATTCCTTGTCCAGGTGCTGTGTATTTTCTTTTTCATTCTGCATGAGCACCCCGTGTAAACTTTTCCAGGCCAAATTCATTTATTATTCAAACACACAATAAAAGGTTTCATCTCTCTGGCAGCCAGCCCAAGACTTCACGTTTATTAAGATATTCTGGCCTGACTGTCATCTCCATCAAACCAAATGGGTTTGATGGAGATGACACAACCAAGAGAATGTGATACATCAGTTAAGAGAAAAATAAAATTTCTTCTCTCAAATAATAAAAAGTTTTCCAGTTCCCTAAGACAGCAGGCCATACTTCTCTCACAAACACACACTAACATTTTAAGGCGGTATAGTTTGTTACGGTATCAGTTTTTAATGGAGGAAGAGAGACGTATTTTATGGGTGTTTCATCTTCCAAGACAGAATAAATAAACTGCAATATCTATACCTGTCAGAGATTCAAAGGTCAACTCGTAGGAGGTCCGTCTGCCCGCACTCAACTCTGTGTGTGTGTGTGCGTAGTCTAATGTTTGCATATGTGCTTTGTGTGTTTCAGGGAGGCACTACACATTTTTCATAATATAGGTTTTATTGTATAATCCCCCAAATAGCAGCAAGCAGCCCAAGAATACGTTGATAATTGACTGAGACACAAGACTTAAAATGCCTAACTTAAAATAAATATTTTTTTATTTTGGCATAGATAATGCTTTTCCCTCTTCAAAAAGAGAAGCTTCCTTGTACCTCTCTGATGAAAACTAATGGCAATTCTTTGCATTTAGTGTTGGCAGTTATATGCTGCTCTCTGCTGGACAATGCTGAAATGCAATACACCTCAAAATTCATAACACTGTGTAATGTATTTAACTTTATTTCTTGATTTATTTGCTTTTATTTAGACATCGTAAGTTGATTGTAAGCCAGTCTCAATCACTGAGACTTCTGCCACCAGCATAATATATTAGAAGTGAATGACAGTTGGTATGTGGCGCTCAAGCAACAGCAGATAGACAGAAGGATTTTATGTTCTCAATGGCAACATCTTCAAGGATCAAGCAGGATAATCCATAGACCTCGTAATGAATGGTGTGTCCTTCTGAGTGGAGCTGTATTAGTGCTTGCCATCTGTGGGGAGGCATCCTACCACTACTGATTCTGATCTCTCGGGATAGACAGAAAGAAACTTTTTTTTTTTACTATGACTTACTTGTAAGTTTGGCCATTACCTATTTCTGTAACTTGGGTAAATATTACCTCTGTATGAATATAGTGACCATAGCGGGTGGTTTGGCTTTGTTTCACTTACAACTATTTACATAACCTGAGAACTAGAGAGGATTTTTGGCAGAAACATTAGCACAGATGGGCTTGGTTTGGTTTTCTTAAAACCTCTTTTATTCTGTGTGTTCTTTTATTATGATACCCAGCACCTGCCGTAGATTTCAGTTAATCTCAAACTGGTTTCATCTCACGCCTGTTTTGACATGCACTTAACTGATACCGCCAGACGTGTGTGGGGTTTTACAAAAACACAGAGGAACAGAGTACAAAAGAGGGCTGTGCCATTACATACTGGAGCTACTACTTCTGGTAATACTGCTGTTGTTACTACCAAGGCTGGATTACCAACTGGGCAAAGCAGGCAACTGCCTAGAGGCCCTCAGAACCTCATTTTTAGCTCTAGAGTACTAGTTTGTTACTTGGTGCCTTAGGAAATCAGGAAACTACCATGTAGAGTAGGGGTCATTAGGGGTAGAGTAGAGGTCCCATAGGAGGTTAATCTGGCCATAGCTATTACTGCTACAACTACTGTCACAGCTACTATCACTACTGGTGCTGCTGCTACTGCAACTACTGCAAAAGTTACTGCTGCTAGTGCTACTTATGCTACTACTTTTACTGCTGCTACCTGCTACTTCTACTACCACTTTGTGTTAAATTTGTTTTGGCTACGTCATTTTGTGTGTTTTCTACTGCTATTTAAATGCAATTTACCTTTGGGATTAATTAATTACTCTAATCTATATATTACTGCTGTTAGCACTGCTACTAAAGAAACCGCTAAACAGTTTTGCCGCCTCATTAACAACTTATTATTGTTAGCTCATTGCTGTTGTTGCCATCCTGTTTTAGACCTAATGTAATAAAACCAAACATATATGTTACTTACGCGCTTCATTCAGGTCTGTGAATGTAGAATAATTTGTCTGAGATAGTTCATACATGGACCTGTGGAGTTAAAATTTGCAGATGATATCATTCTTTAAATTCATGGACAGCTCTTTTCCTTTTATAAAATACACTTCATATGAAGTTAGTGTTGGTAAATCTCTGCAAAAATTTAAACAAACAAATTGGCACAAACAAAATCTCAGTTTTTCAAATAAATTTTGAGGCTGCATTTCTTTCAAACAAATTATATCTGGCATGCCCGCCTGCCATGTCAGAGCCCGTGGTTTAATGATGGTAACAGTCTGTGTAGAGTTAAATAAAACAGGGTAGTGCAGTGGGCTGCCTAATATATGGGCCATTTGGGACTATGGTCTGTACATTAGCTGTGCTCCCCAGCTATGAGGAGTGCCAGCATTTACAGTCATTATACAGATTATTTCAATGTGCTTTCAGTCACAAGGTAGACATTAAATAGTGCTTTTGTGTAAGCTGAGCACCGGTTGACACAAACCATGCTGGGTGAGTTGGTTTCAGAATATAAAATGCATGGAGTACAGTGAAACAGACTGTAAATTCACTTATGTGTGTTACTTATTAGTTGAACTGTCAGCTTGTGGCACATTTCTGACTTGATACCATGGCAGAGAAAAGAGGAAGAAAGACTTCTGGGGTAGAGAACTTGCTCTATTGCTCTGTTTTCTTGGATCTGTCATCCAGATTAAATCATTGTCATCTTGTTTTCATGTAATATCTTGTTGTTGTTTTGTCTCTTGCAGGATATTTGACTGCTTTTGAGTGCAACAAATGTTTAAATGTGTTTTTTTCCTGACTTTAATTTTACCAGCGATTAACCCTTAGGAGGCCTGGCAAACTGCAGAAGCCAGAGCTGTCTTGTCCCCATATGCTGCATCCCAGCACGCTATCTGTTTGTCCCAGGTCAACACTGAGTCCCATGAGCATTCCACACATACTAACACCTCATTGCAGAATACTCTACCCACGATGCCTCTCAGCAAACACCTGTGTTTATAGCCCAATACCTTACCCTTTCACCTAGTGAAGAGCATGTTTTTTTTTTCTTTAGTTAAAAACAGCAGGTAACAGGGAACAAAGGCAACGTGAGGGGATTCAGCTTCATATGATTTTTTTTTTTAATGTTAGGATCAACCTCAGTGAATGTGAGTGTGTGCTGCACCAGACTCTAACGCGCATGTGGAAATTTATATATGTGGGCAGCTCCATCTCTGATATCTATGATATGGAAAGGTAAAATTGTCATGTAACCTCTGACCTTTCAGCACCTAAATTCTGCAGTCTTGTTGTGCAAGTACAGTTTTTTAGTGGCTTCCATGGTTGTAGTAGTAGTTTTATTTCTTAGTGTAAGATGTTGCTGTGGGGGCTGTGTCTGACTGTAGCTTTATTTCAGCATTTTTTTTAGTATTTACAGCAAAAATGTGACAGATTTAGGATGTGAGTGATTACTGTGCTGTGCCCTCCCACCACTTCCAGGTCTCTTATCACCAATTAGCTGAGAGATGTGCTTCTCCTCACAGAAAATAAATGGGAGGAAGCGGCTTTTCCTTGCTCGCTGTGTTCAGCCTGGCTTTACCAGTGGCCATCGAATCAAGGAGTGTAGTTGGGGTTAGAAAGGGTCTGTTAATCTTAGCAGGGTAGGTGGGATTTGTACACAGCATGGCGGGAAGTGTTGCCCGGGGGATCTCAGAGGTGGAACATCCTCTTGCCTTTAAATTCTCCGTACAGGGCGAGAGATGTACTTAGGCAAATAGTTCATAAATCAGTGCTGATTTGAAGAGCTGAAATCAACTCTCACTTGCACATGATGTGCAAAAATTGGCACAAAGCTATGAAGACTATTTATCACGCTAAGGCAAACATAAAAAAAAAAAAAGACTTGTGAAGTCCATGTGTTTTTGTGAGTGTGTCTGTGTGTGTCTGACCTCTTGCTATGATTTAATTTAGTATGAAATTGCAGGGTTCTTGGTGAACCCAAATCAACGAAAACAGCCTGTGGTTCACGGTATTAAAAGCACATTTTTAAAGGTCAGGTGAGTGACTTAGTGAATCTTTATTTTATGCAGGATGGAAAAACACAGGCTATGTATGACTCTGTACTGTACAACTTTATGCCTGCATGCTCTCCTCTGAATATTTTTATCTGTCACTAACTTGTTTCTTTCAAACACCTAAAATCTGGCCAGTAAATCAAACATGACAGGAATCTACAGACTGTCTGTCTCCTTCTGTCATGTCTCACGGTGTACCACTCTCATCCTTCTGCAGGTGTATATAGAGACGAGGCAGTCGTACCATAGTGTGAGTATGGGGGGTTCTGTACATATGTGTGACTGTAGGCTGTTTTGGATTATCTGGTAGGTGTGACTTTACTTTCCCATAAAGATTTCCTCCACTGACAAAACCTGCGCACAAGGCCAAGGCTCACAGTTTTCACATTTCACAGTTCTCATGATTTGGAGTTGTTCGGCTGAGAAACCAAAGTAATTATAGTCGTAAAGTAATGTGATAAATATGCGATGAATAACTGATCATGGCTTTCAGGTAACTTTCACATCACTAGCTGTCAGAAGTGGAGATGGCAACTTGTCAGACCTTCAGGAATCTGTGCATATTTACTATGTTGAGCCGTTGTCCCCCCAAAAATATTTTAATTGTTAATTTTTACATTTCTCTTTCTGTTAATCTTTAAAAACAAGATTATGTAGAAATTAATCAGCTTTAGAAGTGCTGTGCACAAACATCTGCTCATCTCATCCTTGGAAAGAAAGCAAATAAGTGTATTATCCAAAATGTGCTCCTCTCACACTCCTCTCAAACAAAGGCTTTGAGAAACATCTGACAAACGTGATTCAGTTCTGTTTGTTTTTGATGTTCTGTTAAATACTTCATTTGGATAAACTACCCATGAGAAAGAGAGACCCCTTTGAATAAGACTCAACCAACCCAATCCAGCTCAGACCTTGTAAACCCTGTACCCGTCTCTCTCCGTGCAGTGATGTCATCGTTGGACAGCCCCAGGTGAGAGACAGGAATGTTACAGCCTGTTGATTGAGGCAAAGGATTGTGGGCTGGGTGCTGTGCATGTGTGTTTTTTCAACATGTGGTATGAAGAGAGACTGTGCATGTGTTTGTGCATGTGTACGTCTACAGTGTGTGCATGTATGGGGGGCCTTGCTGCGACACTGCTGTGTGAAGGCTTGTCTAGGTACAGCCAGCTGTGAGCGGGGGAGTGTGTGGGCCGCCTGTACATTCACAGCAAACTCACAAAGCTAAATAAGCCCACTACTCACTTAGAGACACAAATACATGTACAGTATAGTAAGCTGATAATGCAACTATAGCCACAGCATTTGTTCCTGGTTCCCTGGGTAGACAGAGTGGAGACTGTGGTCTTTGGGGTCATAGTGGCTGGTCACGGTGGTTGGGCCTGAACCATGGGAGCCTCCAGTAAAGGATACATTACACAGTTAGTTCCACTTTTGGAGAAAATTACCTTAAATGTGTGATCAAGTAGTTTGTGTTATCCTTAACCTTATTATTCTTACAATTCTAGAGTATACAAATACTGCACATATGACAAATGGCTGATCATTCAGAGATAAAGTAAAGGTTGTGGGATTTTGACCTTATTGTAATGCCTTACTTTTTAAACCCCACAGCGTGCCTCTGGATCATGGGGTGGAGCTCTGTGAGAGAGGGAGGCGGTAGTACAAGTCCTGGGAGCCCCGCTACATGAGCAACGAGGTTGTTTTCTTAAAAAACTGAATAACAAACCTCTGGCCCTGTTGGTGGTGAGAGTGGCATTTTTGAAGTGACACAGGGGACTCTTAAACCCAATGATTTATGGCTAGACCTGTGGTGGTGGTGACTCAAACTACCGACCCTGAGTGAAGCAGGTGTTGGGAGAAGGCTGCAACAGTGATGAAGCTAGGGATGAAGAGGGGAGGACTGAACTGACTTTACGGCAACTGTATACGCTACAGTAAATCTGTTATCAAGCCAGCTACGTGGGAAGGTTTTGTGGATAATTTAAGAGATATGACTGGTTGACAGAAAACTAGAACTGCTAATGAACTGCTGTGATTTTCAGCACTCAGCAATCTTCTCTGTCAACTGCCATTTGGTTGGGGGTGGGGTTGGGGGGATACTAAAGGAAAGTAGCATTGGTTTCTTAAGACATGAGGAAAATTGTTCTGCTAGCATCATGAAAAATTACCCTTGATTGGTGCAAATTCTAAAATTCTCAAAAGAATTTGGTTTCTGGTAGAACTGGTAAAAATATTCTCACACTACTACTACATACTCATTTGAGCTGTCATTAGCTGATTAACACAAAGATCAGCTGAGACTGATGGGATTTTTGTTAGTTTATAGTGTTTTTGATAAACCAAACTATTAGACAAATTGAAATTTTGACCTGATGGCGGCAATAAAGGAAAAGTTATCAGAGTCATTTGGATTGATTCTTTTGGGGACCACAAATGTATAAACCAAAGTTCATGGCAATCAATCCAATAGTTGTTGAGATATTTCAGTTTGGAAAAGAAATTTGGCGTGCTGTTGTGTCAGTGTCCAAGTACACTTGATTTGTGTAGTATAGTAATTACTTCTGACATAGTTTGGAGCTTCTTAGTTTACCACCTCCATTGTTCATGTGCAGGGTTAGTTCGGTGTGACCTAGGGTCAGAGAAGGAAGGTCAAGGTTCACTTTTCTGGGCACTGGGGCAAAAGTTCAAAATAGTAAAAGTCTAAAAAGAAAGAAGCTGATCACACACTTGTTGAAAAGCATTGTAAGTATAACCCTGATTTACTTGTTGTCCTCTGAAAGAATCCCCCAGCAGCTGGATGCCCCTGGGTGACATCATGAAGAGGTAAATATTAACTCAGTGTGAGATCAGAATCTGGCAAAGGGGACATAAATATTTTCAGACTATGTCTGAGTAATTATGTAAGGGGATACACTTTTCAAAAAAAGAAAGCTGACAAGGTAGGTCTTAGAAAAATTGTCATTCTCATGTTGATGGCACTGACTGATTAATAGATAACTAGTATGCTTGGGGTCTGTGCAGCAGAGCCAAATTCCACAGCTCTCTATCCCTACGGGTAAGGTGACATGGACACTTTCAGATGTTTACTTTTGTTTGCACTGCAAATTCCAAGATTGCCTCATGGTGAAGAGGGAAGGAGTAAGGAATGTGGGTGCCTTACAAACTCAGATGCCGTAAACTCATCTGAAAATGTGACAGGACCATGGGACGGCAGCTCTTAAACTGTTAAAAACAGATTCTTAACAGAGAGTTTCTGTGGTGATGGGCTGATTGTCCCTGCTTTATGACTGTAAAATGTAAACTCAAAGCAGTGCAAATATGCATTTAGAGTTGCTGTGCTGTGCTGTGCTGAAGCGCGGACAGTGAGTTGCCTTTGGACAACACATGCATTCATTCACAAAACACAAGCAATGCACAAATTGAAGAGCAGAGGTCACAGAAAATAGTCTGTGAAAGTTGGCGATCATGAGCGATAGATGGACAGTGATAAATGGCAGGCTGGGCACAGATTGCTCTGTAAGTTACAAATACATCTAACACGAACACTTCAGCAGATTTCCCCACACTGACAAGCATACTACGTCTTCTGTCTAACTGCCATTCCATCCACCATTTACTTGTTTGGACTATTAATAAACAGTATTTTATAGTACGACCAAATGTGTGTTTTTGCTCAGCCTCTAAGTGGTGCTCCACGGGAACACTAAGGCTAAAACACAAATACCTAGTGTAGCTCTCATCAGGGGCTCTGGACAATGTCATGCGTAATACGCATCATAAACTTTCTCAAGGCACAGAGGAGGCGTGCCAGCTAGTGGGAAAACAAAGACACTCTATCTTATATACTGCATGCAATTCTTTGTTTGGGCATGTGCACACAAAATATGTAGTTGAATGTGGATGTGTGTGGATTTTGGGTTGTCCATGATCACTTTCTGTGAGTTACCATGTCCCTATGTAGCAAAGCTATACATCTAATTTATATGCAGTGCAGTACAGTATACAGTAATTGTGCAAGATGAAAAAATATATATGTATATGCATACTTAACCTGCACTGATTGTTTTTTTTTTGACCACAGTGCAACAAGCTGTAAACATAACACTGGTATATTATCACCTGACAAAACTGATGTGGCAAATGAGTTGGCACAGAGCAACATTTGCATTCATATTGAGTCGTGTGGTGAATGTAAGTCCAACACGAACTCTTCTTATAGCTCTGTTTTGGTCTCCACCAATTTCTGAGGGAAATATGTGTCTCTTTAGCTGCTAAATGCTTCATTGTGTTCAGCAGTTAGTTTGTTACTTTATGTGGTTTCTGTTTGGTGTGGGACAGGTTGTGTGCGGGTTTATCAGAGCTTTTATTCTGAAAACAGCTGCCTGCTGCTGCTGGAAACAAGCTTAATGAGAAAACCAAAGTAGTAAAACCAAAACAATTATCTTAAAAATGCTATAAAAAAAACTCTGCAGAGTTGAGAGGAACTACAGTAGTGTGATGATTATTTGTAGCCCTTTCACCTTACACACGGTAACATCTTCCATTGTTAATATAAAAATAGAATAACAAATTGAATGCTGAGATGACATGAGTCAAAGAGAAGGGTTTTACAGTAAAGAAAGAACAGCACTCACTCAGTGCTCAGGGCCTACTGCAGCATACAGTACAACAGGTGCAGGCCGGATGGCGAGAGGCAGTTGTGAGGCCCATTGAGGCTTCATTAATGGAACAGGAAGAGATTTGAAGCACGAGGGCAAACACACACAACTCATTACCCCCGGCTATCGTGTACCTTTCACACCGCAACTCAAAGTGTGTGCCTGTGTGTCCGTGTGTGTGGTGCATTTATTGTATTTATATGAGTTTTGTGTTTGAGTGGGTGGGTGGAGAACAATTACAAGCTGTGCTCCTTAGAGATGAAAATTGCTTTGGAGGACTTTAGGTTTTTGGGTTACATTACATATACAAACACCACAGCAATGACGCTGACATGATAGCTTTAAAATGATTACGTCATTAATTAAAGATGACGTCATTAGAGCATTTTCACACAGATATAATACAGTTATCACACTTATGTTTTTTTTTATTGTCTTGTATAAACTCGATACAGCAATAAAATGTTTGATACTGCTAAGAACATCAGTGACAGACTGACAGGTCTCAGCTATCAAATCATGCCAGAGACCAGAAAGCTGACTAAGCTGACACTTGGCTGTTGGAGGTGCAGCAGGACATCCACCCTTTTACGCCACTGTGTCACTTTGAAACTGCATGCATCCACTATTCTTCATACGCACACACATTAAACCACCCTCAACCAGGACTCTCAGCCAGGACACACTGCTGGCCTCTGTTCTGTCTCTAAAATTGGGAGAGTAAAGAGTGATTTACGCAAAGGAAATAAAAGAGAAGACGCACAATCATAGCAGAGGCACAGTACGGTATAGTTAGGCGGCTGGACACGTCAGAGTTACTAGGCTGTTGTACACAGGTGTCAAAACTGCCCTGGAAAGTGTCTGTCGTCACAGACCAACAAAGAACCTCTGAGAGAAAGATTATTTTTAGTCTGTGGCTGTGGCTGAAGACGGCTTTTCACCACATTTAATGCTGACTCACTTTTTCACGGTGCTGCTATGATAGGTGTAAAAGCAAGGATGTTATTTTTCCTTCTGCCTTTACACAAAACTTAAGGATGATCCTCACATGATAGAAACAAAAAAAAAAAAAAAACTAGCAAAAGAGACTTTTTGTATGCTTCAGTGTACTGTGCGGAGTGGTGGAAGAAGTGCTTATATAGTTTACTTATAGAAAGCTCATAGAAAGTACCAATGTCACAATAAAAAATACACTCGTATAAGTTCTTATAAGTCTTGTATTCAGATTTTGCTTAATTAACATTAGGGTCAAATATCTAAAGTAAATGTACTTGAAAAATGAAAAACTGAAATTTAAATTGTTGGCATATTAATGTATAATCTGAACTTTGAGGTTGTATTGGTCAAAGTGGCACCTACTAACACTGTACTGTTAGATGGTTTGTGGGCTATGTTTAATGCTTAATCCTTGATTTGTGAATTAATTTAAATTTAAGTACAGCAAAGCAGTTTATTTCATTTTTTTTTTTTGTCTCGTTCTTTCAATAGGCTACTAATGCACCTGGGAACCACAGCTGTCAGATTTATGCAGTTTGGTGGGTTAAATATAAAACTCATAAAAAGAAATACTTAAGGTGTCATTAAGTGACAATAAATATATTTAGTTACATTTCCCCTACGTATGAGTAAACACTCATACATTTTTCTAATTGTGCAAGTGCTGTAATGTGTTTTATACACAATCACTCACATGCAGTATAAATAGTCCCTGTAAATGCCTAATTATGATTTTGAGTTTGTGTGTGTGTGTGTGCGTGCGTGTGTGTGTGGTGTGTATGCATCCTTTCACAGGTTTTTTTCCCAGGTGTGTGCCAGGACAGGTGATCTTAAACAACCAGCTCCAGTGTGTCTGGGCTCATATACAAGAGTAATGATTTACTCTGATTTTTTATTGCATTCAGTGGCCAGTAGATCACAACATTAATGAGGGAAACATTCCTCTTCATCATTGTCATCCACTGTGGGCGCTCAGTAGGGGGATGTGAGCATGTTTTGCCACTATAAATTATGGCATAACGTTTTGGGAGGTTGTATTTATTCTCAGTCGAGTCCCCATCCCTCCATTCCTCCCTTCCTGTCTCTCACTTGCTCTCCCACCCACCCGAGTGGCTCCACCCTCCAGCAGATATAAGCTGTGTCCACAAGGTGTGCGTCTGTTATGAGCACATATCCCAGGGTTCCCTCTGTGTGGTTCTCTGTCTGCCTGCTATTCTGCCTGTTAGCCTGACTGCAGTGATTATTTCCCCATAAACGGCCATTCGAAAAGGTAAGCACTGCCCTTTTCTCACCATATCCAGTGTTTCATATGCATTTGATTTTATTCTCTCATCAGGGGCGGTTTATTTGTGATTTGTACAAGTCTTTCCTTGTACATCTACATGAAAGTTGTTTTATTGCCTTTAACAAATTGTGCATTCTGTGAGTTTTGTTTCTAGTGTTGTTCCCTTATATGCTATGCATCCAATAGATGTTCTTGTCAGTAAACTTAGTTTGCTCCCATTGTAATTGTAATTTGGCAGAAACGTATATTGAAATTATTTGAGATTGATTGGATTAACTATAGATGACAGAGCAACTCATTACAGCATTATAAATATCCCCTTCCCCACTCCTTTAACACAATGTGTCCAAATTCAGGCTCATTATTAAGGTTTCAAGCAGAAGTACTGATTTAAGCATAACAAGATAAATATTAAATACAGCACAAGTAAATATTCATTAATGTATTTATTTTAGACTATTCTTTTTAGTCCAAAATCATGTGTGTGTTCTTTGCACCAGAAATGAAATTGTCAGTTTTGAGCTGCTGTGGGCCACATAAAAATGGGCTTTAGCTGCAGAGTTAGCATCATTTCTGCAGAGAACATACTACAGCTGCCATTGTGTTTCTGAGGCAGCTGGATGTACAGATTTCCCATAGTTAGGCTGCTTTCTCCAGGCCCAAGTGTGTGCTGCACATCCCTCTGTGAGAGAGAGCCAGTGCTGAAGGCAAATATACATTCAAATGTTTTGTGTGCATGAGTGTGTGAATGCAGAAAGCTGAAGCCAAACTGTCAGATGTATGTGATGGGGGCAAGAGCAGCAGTTTGGTGAGAAGAGCCTGCAGAGCAAACACCGTCTTTGGCTCTGAGCAGGTCTGTCTCTATGGCCTGATTTGCTTTGTAATGGTCTTTCTCTGACGATGCTCTTCAGTTTGGTGCCTCATCAGTCACAGCAGCTTTTAAATGATTCTCTGGCTAATTGATCAAATCTTCATGACTTGATTATATTCAAGAAGCCACAGTGTCCTCCTGATCATATATTTAGGAGGAGTGTACAAACTGAGGCTCAAAAGCCCGTGCATTGATAAATTTATGTCTCCAGGCCTGTTATCAGGCTGCATTTGACATGTGATTTGTATTAATTGGTTAAAAAAAAAATTTAAACTGACTCCTTTGACAGATATAGTCAACAATGTAGGGAAAAATATTTGGATCTGTTTTGGTTACGTGGACTGGCTGTCAATATGTGGCATCAACACGTGATATCTGCTGAATACCTCAGAAAAACAAAAATAACAATACAATGTTTTTTTTGGTTCTCATGTTATCAGTGCTTTGTTTGGCTCAACATGAGGTCTTTTTCTCTTGTTTGATTTTTGAAACGTAGTTTTATCATTGATCTACTCTCACCGGATGTGTGTGCATGATGTTCAGGGACCTACAATAAAATACACATTATACTGCATGCAAATAAAATCAATTAAACAAGATTCGAAGGGGTTTTTAGAGTTCTGCGCCTTCCCTTTTTTGATCAGAGCTCCTTTTCCTCTGAATAACGAATTCTTTCTTTCTCTCTTATTTCTGCACATTTGATTTTTTTTTCCTGCCTTCACACCATAACATTGATGTATGGATCCTGCATTGACTGTAGATTGTGAGAAGCATTACTAGAAAGAAAACCCGTAAATATGGATGGTCCTGAGCACAAGAGGTAAACTTTCAAATGGCGTGTGTGCTTGTATTTGTGTGTGTGCATACAACATTGTACCTCCCTGTACACATTATTCAACAAACTTCAGGAATGCGCAGGACAAAAGCACAAAAGGACCCAATGAAAACCAAGAATGATGGCAGGGTAAAAGAGAGGGAAAGAAGTAAACACTTTGGTCATTCAGCTGCACAGCTGTGGCAGTGTGTGTATGTGTGTGTACGAGGTTCGTTTGAACAAGGACGTTTGCAGCGTGACTTGAAGAGGTGTTAATTTTATGAGGTGTGCTTTGTGATAAAAGCTGCGTTTAGAGAGCCGAGGAGCTGCAAATGTTTTTCCCTTTCACTGAGAAACCACAGTGTCTGTGCACTTACCAAGATTGAGTGCAAGGGTACTGCTGGCTTAAGTATAAATTTGTAAATGGTCTGTGGTACAGGGAGGAAGTCAGAGTGGTTTGCTTAAGATGTTCAGTGGGATTTAAACACTAGTTTTTGGTCAGGCTGCCTGCTTCATAGATGCACAAGGAGAAACTTTAAGTAAGATCTAAGTAAACATAACATAAACATTGTTCAAACTCAAATCTTTGCCCAAAATGTGATCAATGCCACCTATAGGTCACCTCCACCAGACTATTCTGTAGATCTTTTCCTTGCTCTGTTAACAAGGTGGTTTAAAGAGACACACTGCCTCGCCCTCCGACCTCCACGGTAATTGGCAAGGTCACTGGGTGGCTCCAGGTCACTGAACCGGCGTGTTTCCAAAGCGAGAAAAAAGGCCAGTGAGGGCAAACAGACAGATGGACACAGAGAGGAGAGAAATGAGGCAGAGGGTGAAAATGGTGAAGAACAGACATGGCTCTGTTCACACAGAGACACAGGAAGAAAGGGAGACGGTGAGAAGAGAGTTGTCTGTATGTGACAGAGCAGAGAGAATAGACAGATGTGTCTGGAGACACGAGGACGGTTGAC
This sequence comes from Toxotes jaculatrix, assembly GCF_017976425.1. Classification (NCBI taxonomy): domain Eukaryota; kingdom Metazoa; phylum Chordata; class Actinopteri; family Toxotidae; genus Toxotes; species Toxotes jaculatrix. Next base: position 7,825,571 of record NC_054408.1, on the reverse strand, counting down.
ACAGCTAATATTTCTCTCTTGGTCTAATGCATGGGAGGAGAGGTTAAAAAGTGCTTTTGAAGATGGATGTGGCACTCTGCTTAGCTGTGTGCATTTGGCAGTCCTATCCTGACAGCTGAGCTGTGTCACTGTATGTGTCACTGCATGTGTGTGTGTGTGTGTGTGTGTGTGTGTGTGTGTGTGTGTGTGTGTGTGTGTGTGTGTGTGTGTGTGTGTGTGTGTGTGTGTGTGAGCAATAGAAATCCAGGACACCAGACACAGGTGTGTTTCCTGAGTGAAGAATCAGCCAGAAGTCACCCTCAATCATCATCTGTATCTTCTCTCTCCTTCCTGAGCTAAATCTTTGGGAGCTGACGTGTGTTGTGCAAACTACACCAAGTTAAAAAGACATTAACAGCATTTGCATTATTTACAGTATGTAGAGCATTAAAGCATAACAAGCCTCTTATAGTGTAAATATTCTAGGCTTAATTATTATTTTTTCTCAGTGTTTCTTACAGAAATAGATGAAATTGTTCAGTTTTTTATTATGATGCTACACTACAGAGCTCAACATTACACAGTTTGAAGTCATACCTATATAGTGTCATTACCTCCCAAATATTGTGTTCAGTGGTTGTCCTGACAGTACACGCACTGAGAAGTGATTCCAAAGCAAATAAACTTTACTTCAGTTGCTTTCCTGAATACCAATGCAGTTATAGTTTTTTTCTTTTTGTGATGAGCTAAATTTAAAAATGCACTCTTCCATGATGTTTGAGGCTGCCTAATGGAAATTTCTGTTTTCAGTGTATCCTAACTACCTTCCTGTAGTGGTAAATCACAAGGACTAAGAAAGCTGGTGTTCATTTGGACATACTGTAGTTTTGATAGCCTTATTCTTTCTTTACACATTAGTCCAGGGGGTGGCACAGCTGCTGCGGTTTTAATGACATTATGGAGATCGCAGCTCGTATAAACGGCAGTAACACCTCAGCTTCCGCTGGGCGAAGGTTGACTCAGCAAAAACAACAGCTTAGAGACACATGATGCCTATGAGTCCTCTCACATCGCCCACCTGATGGACAATTTACTGTGTTTTGTTTATGTAATATGTCAAAAAGATGGACATCTGGAAGTAGTTGAGGAAACAGAGGCACACACATACACATTCATACACACGCGACACATAGACATACGATGCAGACTACTCTGAGGTTTGCTTATTTTTGAGGCTGTCTGGGCCGGGCAGGACATGCTGAGAGCTCAGTGGTGTATGACCAGCCACACATGATTCTGGCAGCAGATGTTAAAAAATTAGGGGCAGTTGTCAAATGTTAAATGTGCTGGGTCAGATTTGCAGTGCAACAAAACATGCAATCCTACACAGCACAAGTTATTATCTGACAATAGAAATTGACAAATGTACCATTAATTTAGGGAAAGTCACTTGATTAGTCATGAACACTTCACACGTCAGCTTGTTTTTAAAATGATCCCAGTTGTGATCTGTTTTTACAAAAACGTGTGTCCATTGCTGAGGCTGTTGTGCTTGTTTGTGCATTTGTCTACAGTTGCATGCGTGTCTTTTGTTGTCTCATAAACAAACTAGTATGGAAAGTGTGTGAACTGAATGACACACTGGTGAAATCTGCCTGGTATGAAAATGTAGAACATGGTTGCTCTTCTTGTTTAGTCACTGTTACAAATCACTGCTTGTCAGAAAGTCATCATTGAGGGAGCCAAATTGTTTTACACCAGTGTGTGAAAAATTAAATTGTGAAATTTACAAAAGTGAGAACTTCTCACAGCTGTCGCACATTTGTATGTGACTTCATGTCAGCCATGATTACAGATGGAGGGCTAACACTAGCACTTGAAAATAAATGCAATGGGTATAATACACGTCTTTACATCGACTGCACCCTTCTCTTTTTCTGTTTTCTTTAATAACAAGTTAAAACGTGGAAATTGCTGGTTAATGTTTATGTCAGAGTCTGAAAGTGGCTCTACTGTATGAACAAGTCACTCGGGAGGCAACACTTGTGTAGAATAATGTGTTGGTGAAAAGCACACCAAGTAAAGACAGAAGGCGTTTCCATCACCCTGAGGTTGCCATGACAATGTCATGGTGTTGCTATGTGATGCCGAACAGACCCTCGCTGTATGGTTGCCTCTGATCTGTAGTTGCAAGTTTTGTTAGACTGTTTCCACCCCTTTAAAAACACCTATACACACACACATACCAACACTGAGCTGGGACGTTCCTCAGAGGTTGTAAAACTGTCACGTTTATTTTCTTAAACCTTTTTATGTGTATTTACATGGTCACCTTTTGGCAAATACATTATATATCTCATCATACTTTGTATATCACAATAATCACAACACTAAGAATCTTGTCATCTCTTTAATTAGCTAAAATCAAAAAATATGCAATAAACTGTCATCACATTACATTTGAATATCATTTACACTGTCTGTAATGTGTTATGTAAGTCAGTGAACACACAGAGCTGGTTTTGTCATCTCATTTCTCCAGACTTAAAAATTCATTAAGATGCTGCTTAAGTTTATGGCCATAATTTCATCTATGATATCCACAGGACATTTAAAAACATAAACTACAGTTCCTGTCAGTGGGTAAAATGTCTGTGACCAAGCCTGGGCTTTTATTAACGCTGTTAATTTACCATGAATATATATATTTTTTTAAATCATAAAGTCATTCTCTTATTAAGATATAGACTATAAGATTTGATGCATTAAAAATAATGCTGCTGTGTTTGGCTTTTTGTGCCAAAAAAGTTTCTCTCTTCTGTTGTGGGAAGTAGAGAAGAGCAACTTTTTTTCTGGCATGCCATTAGCCATTAGATAGTGGATGAAAGTTTGAACGTTGTTCACAAAAACTTAAAAAAAAAAACTCTTGGATGAAACACTTCTGGAGTTCTTGACTCTGAGAATTTGTTGGCAAAAGTCTGATTATTTTATCCTGAAAAATGTCCCAGGATCAATGCACCTCTTTCTTCTAACCCACACATCCAGCCCCTGCCTCTTCGAAGTCTTTCATTTACTGTAACCTACAATATACAGTGCATACAGCTTCACAGTGTCACATACATGGACACTGCATAGTGTCCATTTGAGCAGCCTGGGAATTTTAATGCAGCCTCACAAACACACAATAGGAAAAGCTCAATACTCAGGTTCGCCTGTGTCACAGTCAGAGATCAACTTTATTGGCCAGTCCTCCACTTCTGTGTATTGGCTGCAAATCGCACAGATTCATAGAGCTGATTAGGAGACCCAGGCCACAGCTTCCGCCCAGTTGTCAAAAATAGGCTCCAGTTCTTGTTGGGAAAAATCGGTGGCATTCCTTTGGAGTCTTTGGCATGTCTGGCCTCTGTCGCCGTGGAAACTAGGTGGGCTCCCTTCAAAGGCTAGCTCTCATTGGGGGAGACAGTGGCACGGCCATGTCAAAATCACCAGTCGACTGAGAAAAGGTGAAGGGGCAGAAAAGATCCAAAGAGCCAGTGATGGAGTGGACAATAAGCATGTGGTTTAGGATGTGAATTAGGAAAGCTACAGATGAATTGGTTGTAGTAAATCTGGGACTGGGATTGCAGTTGAACCTGGGCTGGGAGCATGGCAGGAGATGAGTCAACTAAGACTGAGATGGAGATGGTAGTTGTAAAGAATGGCTGAATAAGAGTAGCACACACTCAGAGGAGTATCTGAGAGTCTTATCCATGAGCCAAAGAAAACATTGCCTTGCTCCATTTCTGACCATTTAAACCAGAAAGATCAGGGGTTAAGTGATGGCACTGAGAAATGAATAGCAGGTCTGACTGCTCAGCAGGATGGCACCTCTGTTTTCTCAGAAATGTACTTTTTAGAGCAGATTTCTGAATGCTGGCCAAAAAGAGAAAAAGGACGTCAGGCAGGCACCTTCACATGAATGGGTTCTTCCTCTCTAGTTTTGAGCTAAGATAAAAAATCTTGTTTTGAGGTTTATGGGTGGATGTGTGTTACTTCTAGTTCTGACTTTCTTACTGAAATACTCACTCCCACTGTACACCTTCCTGTATCATCTTCTCACTTTACTTATGTCATTAATGAGGATTGTCATTATCTTGAGATATTTTTTCTGGCTCATTAAATTCATTCCAGTATTGTAGGAACGACAAGAATGCTCTCATTAATACCAGTGGAAATGGTGCACACACCAGTGAGTTAGCTAGGAGGTGGTGGAAATGCTTCACACACTTGTTAAAAAAAAAAAAAAATAGAAAAGCTTAAGTGTCAAGCAATGAATGCATGTTCATACAAATGTCCTCATTCTAATGTCACCATGCAATTTGTTAATTTAAAATTCAGACTAAGGATATCCTGTTTAACATGTACATTGCCCTCACTGTCTTTAGACAAATGTGTCTGTATACCTTTTAATAATGTGCACATCAATATGTTACATCCACAGGACTGTACACCTTACCTCTGTAAAGGTGCAATCCCTTGTTGGCAACTCAAATGTGAGAAATTATTGAACATGGCACAAGATTATCCAAAGGCATTGATTTTTCTGTTCAGATTGAAAACAATGATCCATTTGCTTGAAATAAAACTTTCAGCCCAACATGTGAACATCAGTGGGAAATTGAAAATAATAATCTTTGTGACATTTGGTGTGGCACCCTCCTGTGGACAACTGAAGGAAGTGCACCAAGTCCAGCCTGTGAGAGTGACACTCAGTATACACATTTCACCTTAGGGAAACAACAATGAAGTCAAGTGGCCTGAAAAAAATGAATGTTATTTAGACTTTGAAACATTAACAGCAGTTTTGGTTAATGTAAATTGTTAATGGTTTCCAGTAAGTGATACTATTTATAGTGGTTTTATACAACCATAGAATAATTATTTAAAATTCACTCAGTTGCAAATGGCATACACTTAAACACCCAAGTTACACTTTTAATCTCTTCTTTTTGTATTTATGTATGCTGAACAGAGCTGAGCAAAAATAAAAAAGAAATGACCAACTTTCTGATCCTTCTCTATAACCATATTACATAGGTGAAAAACACACTGTGAGCACAGCACAAGTGTTCACAAGACCAATGTGTAGTTCCAATGTATAGCCAGCAGAGGGAGATAGAGTATGGCCTGCAACTGCACTTTGCAAACAGGGTTGTCTGCTGGACTTATTTGAGGACACTTGTGATTTTGCCAGAAGTTCTAACCCATTACCACACCAATCCAATTGATCTGCTCACTTACATACAGGACTTAAAAAGAGATGCATCACTGTCTCATATCCTCTCTTTTCTACCTATTCAGGCCTCGGCCATGCCTCCCCTCCCTGCCCCCCTGTTCCCAACACTGCTACAGCTTGTAGTACTCACTTATGTGAGTGGTGGGGCATACTATGGACACAAGCAACACCCTCAGCCATATCAGCCAGTGCAGCACCTCCAGCACATGGGCATTGGCAAAGAAGGCTTTCCTCAGCAACAGTACCTTGGCAAAGAGGTGCCCTATATGCAGTATCCCCCTTACAGGAAGGAGCTACCACAGATGCCCATGGTCAAGGGCAAAGAAAATGCTCGTAAAGGGGGTGGATACAATGGTGGTCAAGACAAAGGTGAGAAAGTTCAATATTTTCAACAGACACTAAACAGCAATCTTCCAAGAACACATAAATTCAGATCACAAATGCTACATGACCTGCTAAAACATGACAAAGCCACAAACATTTTGTTATTTTTAACAGCGTTAAGCAAACAATTTGTTTCCATTTGTTGTTTCTTCAAGTGCCAGAAAAGAATTGTTTATTTTAAAAAGTATTTTATTCACCCATCTGAGTGTCAGTTGTGTGCCCATGTTTGTGCTCTTCCTTTTGGCAATTGATAACCAAAATTTTGTCAATTTAATGTAATAGATTCTGGTTCTGTTTCTCATTCTTCACAGGTCAGACAATCCCCAGTGGTGCTGAGGGAATTCCTCAAGGAGAGCCAGGCCCAGCTGGGCCACCTGGACCAGAGGGACCTCCAGGGCCTCCTGGACCTCCAGGGAATGGACAGCCAGGACCTGTGGGACGGCCTGGACCTCCTGGTCCACCAGGACTGCCTGGAGTGGGCAAACCAGGTATGCCAGGACTGCCAGGCAAGCCAGGAGGAAATGGTGAGGCTGGGCCACAAGGAGAAATGGGTCCCAGGGGTGAGCAAGGGCCACCTGGACAGCCAGGGCCTCAGGGTCCTCCAGGACCTCCTGGGCTGCCAGGAATAGGTAAATCAGGGGTGCAGGGACTACCAGGCCAACCAGGGCCAAAAGGAGAGCCAGGTCACAAAGGTCTGCCAGGACTACCTGGATTACCAGGACCCAAAGGAGATAAAGGAATGGGCCAACCAGGACAACCTGGTCACAAAGGGCTCCCAGGACCCCCAGGACCAGCTGGCCCAAGAGGACTTCCTGGTTTTGCAAAACCTGGGTTGAATGGGACACCAGGCCCACAAGGACCACCTGGAGAAAAAGGACATCCTGGAGAGCAAGGACCAGCTGGGCCACCTGGTGAAGGAGGACAGCCTGGCCCACCAGGACTTCCTGGTCAAGGAAAGCCAGGTCAAAATGGCCTGCCAGGACAGCCAGGCGCACCAGGTGCAAAAGGTCATCCAGGACCACCAGGTTTGCCAGGAAAGCCAGGACTGCCTGGATTTGGTAAACCAGGGCTCCCAGGACCAAAGGGTGACAAAGGTATGGGTGGGCCACTTGGATCTCCAGGACCAAAAGGAGATAAGGGCCACAGAGGACTGCCTGGTATGCTTGGACCCCCAGGACCAAATGGTCCACCAGGTCCTCCAGGTGTTATGGGACCCCCAGGAGGTTTAGGTGCACCTGGTCCTAAAGGAGACTGTGGAGAAGGAGGACCTAAAGGGCTTGATGGAGCCCAGGGTGACCCTGGTCCTCCTGGAATACCTGGTAAGGATGGTCTACCTGGAGACCGTGGAGACCCAGGGCCAAGAGGTCTCCCAGGACCGAGTGGTGCCAAAGGAGATGGTGGACATAAGGGTTTGCCTGGTATTCCTGGTCCTCCAGGACTTCCAGGGCCAAAAGGACAAAGTGGATTACCTGGTGAAGTGGGACCTCAGGGCCCTAAAGGAATCCCAGGCATGGATGGTGCAGGAGGACCAATTGGGCCTCCTGGTCTTCCTGGGCCAAAAGGAGATAGTGGCCCACCTGGTCTACCAGGTAATACAGGTGAGGGGAGTCCAGGTCTTCCTGGTCCCATAGGACCTCCAGGAAAAGAGGGCCCATCAGGACCCACAGGGCAACCAGGTCAGCCTGGCCCTCCTGGACCACCAGGCCCACCTGGAGCACCTGGTCTGTCTCCTGACATGGCTGGAGTACTCTCTGAAATGGGCCCTGGACTAGATGGTGTTAAGGCTGGTAGTTATGGTAAGAAGGGCAAGTATGGAGGCAATGGGGCAGAAGTAATGGGTGCCAGTGGGTTGGAAATGCCAGCATTCACAGCTCTAGTAACAACTCCCTTTCCACCAGTGGGCACTCCAGTTGTCTTTGACAAGCTCTTGTACAATGGTCGCCAAAACTACAATCCCCAGACCGGAATTTTCACCTGTGACATCCCTGGCATTTATTACTTTGCCTACCACATCCACTGCAAAGGAGCCAACGTGTGGGTGGCTTTGATGAGAAACAATGAGCCAGTGATGTATACATATGACGAATACAAAAAGGGTTTCCTAGACCAAGCATCAGGGAGTGCGGTGTTACCTCTACAACCTGGAGACACTGTGTATATTCAGCTGCCCTCAGATCAGGCTTCAGGACTTTATGCTGGGCAATATGTGCACTCCTCCTTTTCAGGGTACTTGTTGTATCCTATGTAAAACCACAAACTGCAGGGTGAGAGAGGCTTTAGTGAGAACAAAATAGGAGCATATTTTTGTAAAATACAAAGCATGATTATATATTACCTTAAACTGAGCAGTCTTTTAATGTAAAGTTAACAAGCTGTTGATCATCAACAGAGATGAGAGGACAAGACAAAATATTTCAAGGAAAAAGTTAAGTATGATGCTCTGTATATACAGCAGCTTTTATACTGTAAACCCTTGTAGCTGTTTAACTGGGAGAGCAAAGATTTATTATTTTACAGCATTGAAGTCAAAAAGAAAGGAGTAAAAGGCATTTAAAGGACACCTAAAATGGTTCCAAGTGTATTTTCTTGCATGTGAGTGACAAAAACCACAAGAGTGCAATTTGTTATTAGGTACAAAATCATGAAGAGAGTGTGTTAATAATTAATTATGCATACAAAAGAAAATGAAACCGTAAACAGAACAGTTCTAGTTGCACTGTTGAAACAGTGTCAGATTTTGCCCCTGCACCTCAAAACTGGCAGCTACCCCATGTGGCAAGAATGTGAAATAGAGTAGAAAACACAAGGACATTCTGGTAAGAAATTTCTATTTTTGAATGCAAACCTTTGTAAGAAAAAATACAGTCTCTCAACTGATGACAGCAAGCATGTAAAACGACCTCTTGAGAACAACAGCACAGAGCATTAAAAGGTTTGCATCACATCATTTTGTATATGTTTCAGAGGTAAATGCATTTCATTGTGTAACCTGCAAATGACTGAGTTTTGGGAAAATGTTAATTGTATAGACTTTAATTCTGATATTTGATAAGGATTCTGATAAGGATCAATCTCTCAAGCTCTGTGCTGAATTACCAAAAGACATAAATTTGAAAAATACAGTGTGGGAGCAACCTAAGTAACTTTCACTGTAGGTGTGTGAAGACATTACATAAAATAGGGACAACTGTCTTTGGAGTTTGACCAGCCATGGTAATTAATGTGCTCATTTGTGGGAGCACACAAAAATGGTCAAAATTATAAAATCACACGCATGTAATGTTACCTGAGCAAGCGTGTTGATGACTGACAATTGCTTCCATGAGTGAGTAAGAAAGAAGTGTAAGAATGTAATATTAATTAATGTTATGTTTTAATGTTTGCATATAGGTTTATTTGCATCTAGGTGTAGTTCTGTAAAGAAACAATGTTTGTGCAAAAATGTAAAGGTCAAACAAACACACCATTTTGCCCTGAACTATGAAAACCACTCCTATCATTCTATTAACACCACCATATACAGAAGAAAAAAAAAAAACAACACCATGCAGCAGTTCTGTGTCCCCAACTAAACCATAGTATTATGCAGGTGTGAGTGGCAGCTGGTAATGAGAAAAGCATAGATCTCTGAATGATGTTAAATTATACAGATATTACTACAATTTAATATTCAGCAGGGATCAAACAGTGTTCCACTCAGTCCTGTTGTTTGAAGTAAACAAATGAACATTTTTCTAATGACTCTGCATTTGACTAGTTTCATTTTTTCATTTTAATTTAAAATTCAACTGTTAATATTCTGTGACTCTTTTGTAAGCCATGATTTTAAATTAGAATAATTTCATACATAATCCTTTTATACTTGTAATGGCATATAATAATACATAAGAGGGTGTAATATGTGGAAAAAAATTTATGGATTATACTTTTGAAATGAAACTCTTCAACAGTGGGACTTTGTATTTAACCAGTTCCTCTGGTGTGATTTGTTTAGAAGTGAGATGACTAAATTAGGTTCCACAGTATCCTTGGCGTGCCCCATCCAGTATGTTGTGCTGAGAGGTTTGTGGAGAACACATATAAATATGCATTACAATTAACAGACTGAAGTATTCAATGCTGCAGCAATTCATAACAAGAATTATGTCAATAATTTATTATTTTATCTGGTGATCACCTCCATGCTATGAAATGGACATCAAGCATGCACAGTTTTAAAGGAAAAGTACATATATATTTCTCCATTTAACTATGGTGCTAACATTTTCAGTGTAACCAATGAATTTATGTCTTAAAGTTTAATGTTTATTATTGTCTAAGTTGTTTTTTTCTAAATAAAAATTGTTTAATTAAAAAAACTGTTGATTGTAGGATTGGCAGGTTCCATCTGTCCTGGCTGACACACACTTCCACTGAAAAGTGATACTCTCATGTTCAAGTAACCTGGTCGGTTGCTGATTTTTCACCTTCCAAGAAAGATGGACATAGTAGGCAACTGCCAAGGACCACATAACTCAAGGGGCCCAGACAACTGCAGGCCTACTATGTGTCTGCTGGTTTGTCCTAATTTAATTCAGAATTTGTTTGGCAAAGCTGAAGCACAATATTAACTGACAGAACAAGGGGCACTGTCACTGTAGTGTACACCTTGCATACTTTCAATCCAGTTTCGTTAATTCACTGGGGGCTCTATAACCTTAAGTTTGCTCAAAGTTGCAAATGACAAAATTTTTTTACCTTGTTTAAGTCTTCAGAGGTCAATATGTGTTTGAGGGAAACACTGTAAACACATCTGAGTTTATCAGAGATGCGGATATGTGGAGCTATCACAGCTGTCTACATACTCTCACCCTCACCCACTGCAAATATGGCAAATGACAAATCACAGAAAAACGTTACACACTGTACACCGAGTGAGAAACATAGTGGAATAATAGAGTCCCATAGCGTGTTCACACCTGTTCAGAAGAAATACAACTATATATATGAAGGCAGAAATGTTAAGATCAGCCAGTTAAAAGCACCTGAAAGGGTGGAACAGGAACATTCGGGAAACCTTGCAGTGCGCAGCTTACATCGTGATGAGAGGACAGATGCTGATGCTGCGGTGGGAGGTCTTTCGGTTGAAGTCTGAGATTGTGCGCATGCGCACAGCTGTTGCAAACATACATACATCCAAACCCATCTTTTGTTGGTGCAAATTTAACGAACAGCGAGCTCGACCAGACGCAAGGGACTAAGCAGAGGTAAGCGTTGTTTGTAAGCTAAATTTTACACGGTGTCTGCTGCTCTCTGTTGTCATTGCCGATGATAAAACGACGATACGTTCTGTATGTTAAACGAGTCCTAATATAAAGAACGTATCTGGTCAAACGTAATGCTAAATTAGGTTAGTTAGCAACAAAAGCTAACGCACTAACCTAAAAATCGATGTAGCGGCCCAAATAGTCTGCCTGAAATGAATCATTTTCGGTTTCGGGTTTAATCAGTTTCTGGCTTATTATGGCTGATTTCATGCAATTGTTTATTTGATTTTTTTTCTCGCCTCTGATTGCGTCTTTTTGGTGTTCTTACTCCTGATCCATGGTTGTGTCCGTGCTCTCATTTTGTGACACGAGCAGGTTAAAAGTGTCAAATGTTTTGTCTATAGCTGAAACTATTAATGAACTGACAAACATAAAAATAACTGGCAACTATTTTGAGAAATGATAAATGCACCAAGTTTCCTGACATCTTTTAGACAAGACAATTAAATAAAAATAATTGTTAGTTGCAGCTCTAGTTTTGTCAGGTTTTGGCTTCTGAAATAGGATGTGTTTTGCGTGTTAGCAGGTTTCTCTCAACATGACATCACGCACAGGTCCTAGAAGTGCTGGTACCAATGGAAGTGACTTTAAACACAAAGAAAGGATTGCCCCACACTACCAAATGAGGCAAGTAGATTCTACTATATCTATTTGTGATGTTGCCCATTAAATGTCAAAGTTATCTCCAAATAGCAATAATATCTAAAAGGATTTCTAACATATCCTGATATTCTGCTTTCTATTTTGCAGTGCTTCCCTGAAGTCAGAGGTGCGGAAGTTGAACTTGGTCCACCTTCTGATTTGGCTGCTGATTGCTGCACAGGTGATTGTCAGCCACTTCAACTTGGTGTCACATGACACGGTGTCCATGCCGTACCAGTGGGAGTACCCCTACCTGCTCAGCGTCCTCCCTCTGGTCTGCAGCGGTCTGTCACTCCCAAAGAACAATATCAGTTACCTGGTTATATCCATGATCAGCGCAGGGCTGTTCACTGTGGCCCCACTTATTTATGGTGGAATGGAGATGTTTCCTGTCGCACAGCAGCTCTATCGCCATGGAAAGGCCTACCGCTTCATTTTTGGCTTCTCTGCAGTGACTGTTATGTACGTCATAATGGTAGTTGCTGTTCAGGTGCACGCCTGGCAGTTATATTACATGAAAAAACTGTTAGACTCATGGTTCAGTGCCACTGAGGAGAAGAAGAAGAAATAATGGAGGGAAAAAAGTTGTGACTGGGCAAAACTGTGTTTTTATCTTAATTTACAGATGAGTTTGACACAGAAAAGATATGTAAGATAAAGTATGATGTACAATTTATGCTGAAACCTGTTTTTTGCTTTTTATTTTGTCACCATTATTGATGATAAGATTCAATCACAGTGCACCCTCTTCATCACTGAGTCTGGACTGCTGCTTTGCCCCAAACAGAGAAAGATGATGAAGATCAGGACATTGTTGTCATCTCTATAAAAATGCTGTCATGATTTGAACAGAATAGTTATAGAGGTGTTCATACTCATACAACAGAGTTAGGGCATGAACTATTCCACCATATACAGTCCTCTGCAAAAATTTTAAGCCCTTTAGATCTTTAGATTTTTATCCATCATGCAGTACCATCTACCATGTCTACAAAGTTGTTTTGAAAGCATCCTAACTTTAGTTTTAATGCCTAAAGTTCTTGCACAGCTCTGTACAGTTTGCATAGAAAATGCCGCTGTATATGTTAAAGGAAGTCATTTGTTTTAGTTGCAGGTGTGCTAATGTTCTCTGATTCTCCTTCATTTAGTCTACCTGTTACAATAGCTCTTTTTTTTTTCAAGAATGCATTTCAGTCATTAAAAAGGGTGGTAACAACAGTAGCTACCTGTACCGTCATATTTTCAGGTATTTTCATTCAGCATCAAAAAGCCAGCTATTCATACTATTCAGCCTGTGCACATGAATACAATATGCACTGTAAACCAAATAAAAATAAATGAATGCTCTTCAACTTTAAATCTGATGTTTTATTATCTTTTTAATGAGGTAATTCAGTCACAATGCACTATGTCCAGATGGTGTGCGGCTGCGCAGAGTGAATGCCACGTACTGGCTGACGTTGACAGTGTGGAAGACGCTTCCTGATGCTGGCCCGGGTCTTGCTAGGCTAACTAACAAATTTGATTTTCACGGTTTGCTGAAACCTGTGAAATACAGCGTGGTCAAGTCGTCTGATTCAGGTGAATGACTTTCTTGGGTTTGGGGTCCAGTTTGTATTGTAGTTTAGTTTTAACCATACATCAGTTTATGTGGTATCACTGTTTGACTGGTATGTTGCTAACTAGCAAGCTAACTAGCTAGCGTTACTTGGCTAAAGTAGTGAGCTAAAGCTAAGCTAGCTCGCCCAAACAGGTGTCGAGACGGATTTGTGTGAAGTTACTTTCAAAAAGAACCCCAACTAATCTGCTGTTACTTAAAGGAATGATAAGTTTAAACATTACTTAGTTAAGAATGTGCTGTCTTACCTAGCTCTGAATGGCTATTAAAGGCAGCTGCTACTGTTACAATTGATACAGGAAACCACTTTTTGCCGACCTATTTCTTAGAAGTGAAATTAAGGCGTACAGTTTTACTCTGCTTCATGTCACCACACAATGAGATATTAAAAATATTATTGCTTTTTGCTCAGCGCACCTGGTTTATGTTGTGACTGTTGACACTGTAGTGGCAGAATGGCCTAGCAAACGCTAGCAGTTAGTAGAGGACTCCTGTTAATGGGCCACTGACAGATGACTCTGCGATTGAGCGTCTTTTACAATCAGGGTTAGTTAAGCGACACTTGAATGACATTTTAAACGTTTGGTGTGTTAGAGTCAGTATCGGTATATACTAGTTTGTTGTTGTCCTCATTTAATATAAATGTATGCTAAACGTTAGCTACCACGAAATCCCTAGCATCCAGCTAATTATTCATCTGGCTAGGACGGGCAAAGCCGCAGCATTTCTGGAATTAAATTCACTGTAGTGAATTGTCTTGCCTAGATCATGAGTAGGTAGCGTGGTAGTTAATCCAGGAGTGACTACACACAATCAGTGAGAGACGTTCATTTATTACACACTAATAATGTAGGTGTAGGATTGAATATCAAACAAAACCTGTGGGTTTCACTTATCTAGCATTCAAATTATTTCATTATATTTTTCTAAAAGAACCACTAAACTCAGTAGAAGGCTTTGATTCTCTTATCTAACCTGCTGATATTTTGGGTCAAAGTCTGTAAGGACATTTACAATAGCACAGAAGAGTCTTTGCCACCTCACCCAGTGATGTTTGACCCTTAGACTCGGCAGTTAAAGTGAAACTGTGTGATGCTGTTACTGAGGAAGCCTGATCAAATCCTTAGAGTTAAAGGGCAGCTCTCTTGTCTTTGTAATTGTCAAGTGTACCTTGTCCTTGTTAAAGAAACAACCACCTTTTAGTCATAAATGATGACCCTCACAGTAACCACTTCCCCCCACCTGTTAATGTACTGGCACAGACCAAGTTTCAATTTGGCTATAATGACAAATATGTGTTGTTGTTATTATTTTAGTATTGTGTGATGATGCAGCACACTTGGATGGATAAGCCTGGCTCTTAGAGTGCATGAACTGTAGGCTTATTTTTCAATGTAAAGTATGAAGGCAGACCAGGATAACCACATATCTACTCATTAGCAGCTGTGGGTAAAGTAATACTGCATCTACAGTTACTTTTCCTAATGATCTCAAAGTTTAATATATAACAATACAGTATCATTTTCCTTGCTTTTTCCTAAAGAATAGTTCATCAGCAATGTAAATGTAAATGCTGTTTTGTGCCATCCTGTCCTGTGCCTTGGATATTATTAGAATACCACAATGACAATGTATTGTACTCTTAAAGGTTGATGTACATATAATGGTAAATAATTGACAACTTTCAGTATCGAGCAGGGTGATTGGCATTTTCTTATTTTATAATCTTTCAGTCTAATGCCAGTAAAAAGTCATGCAGCTTTTCACTGTTATTGCAGCCTGCAATGTTTGGGGTGAAGAAGTAGAAAATTTTAAAATTTAATAATTTTTTAACTAATAACCATCTGGTTTCTATTTGCATTCATTTGTTTAATTTTTCTGCGTTAATCAGCATATAGTGAAATGTAGTTGTTATACTTCAGCACTAAAACTGAAATTTCATCTAACTGACATTGACAAAGACAGAAGGGAAGCTGGGGCAATAGACTTTTTGTTTAGATCGATGTTTTTAATATCACCCCTCCTCTAACTCTGTTAAGTGGTGGGAGCAGAACAGGTCGGACGGCACCATGAACGGCCAGCTGGACCTGAGCGGGAAGCTGATTATCAAAGCCCAGTTGGGTGACGACATCAGACGTATACCTATCCACAATGAAGACATCACTTACGATGAGCTGGTGCTGATGATGCAGCGTGTCTTCAGGGGCAAGCTGCAGAGTAACGATGAGGTTACCAT
Source organism: Toxotes jaculatrix (assembly GCF_017976425.1). NCBI lineage: Eukaryota > Metazoa > Chordata > Actinopteri > Toxotidae > Toxotes > Toxotes jaculatrix. The sequence goes on along the minus strand of NC_054408.1, from coordinate 7,810,131 downwards.
CAAATACAAGGATGAAGGTGAGTTAGGACACAGGCCCTTTGTTCTAATTGGTCTCAAGTGTAAAAGTTGACAATTAGTTTTCCACTGTCCAGCTTATTTATTGTGAACTAGTGTATAGTTTATGATACTTGACCAGGTTATGTGAACATTTGACAATGTAAGTCCAATAAGGGAATTAAATTGTTGTTTTTTGTGGTAGACATATTTGCCATTCAGTGAATCATCTGGTCTCTCTTTTCTGTTTTTTTGTAGATGACGACCTCATCACTATCTTCGACAGCTCTGACCTCTCCTTCGCCATTCAGTGCAGTAGAATACTCAAACTGACTTTGTTTGGTAAGCATATTAAATCATTTCCTTTCTGTTGCCCCTTCATAGACAAACACAACTGTGCAAGTGAATTTTGCCATGAGGAGTCCAAACTTCTGGTCTGTTGATGTAGAAAGTCTTTGATCATATGATGATGTTGTCATGATAAACTATAAACCACATCGGCTGTTGCAGCAACCAGTCACTGGAGGGCAGTCCAGTTAATGTTTCACACAACAAACCTCAGCTCTCCACTGTCAAAGTGAAAGTTGTCTGCACTCCGTTCTGACTAATTTTGGGTGGAATGTTTGTGTGTCTCTTACCACTGGTTCAGCAAACAAACACTGACAGGTGGTAGATATACTCACAAAAGCCCTTTGTGCAAGTTATACTAGGTCTTAATTTTAAATATCTTTTAAATATGAGCCAGCCCAGCTAAGTCCACATTTATTCTGTGGCAATGTGACTTCAGGTTCATGTCATAGAAGAATTAATTACATTTCTTGTTTTTATCAGTAATAACATGTTGAATAAAATTGTTTTGAAAATTCAGGACCAGACTACATATAGTACATTACTTGTACGATAATGTCTGATTATGATTGTTAATCGTTAACAGGAGCCCAGCAACAATATGGCATACGCCAGTTATGTTAGAATATAAGCTATTACTGAATTAGTCTGTTTTGTCAAAAGCTGATCCGAGGATGAAAAGTTTTAACTGAAAATTTGGGCATGAAATTAAAGAAGGCAGATACTCATGCAAAGTTAATGTTGAGGAGTGTAGTGTTTCTTTTCATTAATTTAATTGTACTAATCAGATGCCATCTAGGAATGTTTTCTTTCAGCCACTGTAAAAATATGTGCTCATACATAGCCATATACCTCATGACTGGAATCGGTACATGTCAAAATACAACTTGAGGTTTTCACCGATGACATCTTCTGGAAGGCCATTTCTACATTGCATGTGTTTTTGCTAATGCTCATGAATTATTCTCTTTCCTGTAAATGTTCATTAATTTAAAGGCAGTAATGTGCCCCAGTGTTTAGTTGTTGGGTAGTCTACGGTAAATGGTGTTTCAGGGTTTTTTTCCTTCCTGCCAGGAAAGGAAATTGTTGTAGAGATTTACCAGTATGGGAATACATACATAAATTAAGTCAAACTTTAAGTTAACTTGAGTCTACAGAATATTGCTGTCAACTATAAAAAAAAAAAACATATCTGAAAACCATAACACACCATGGCATCATGCAAATTTATTATCTAATTTGTAATGACAACATGATATTGTTTCCTGTGCTTAGCTTCAGGCCAGTCTGGCCTCCTGTTGCTGCTATTATTAGCCAGGGAGCTGAAACATATTAGTTTCTTCTTCTTCTTAAGAAAATATTTTACTTTAACAAAGATGAGTCCTGGCTCGTCATCACATGGCATGACCTCACGTGGAAATGATACCATCAGACATGTGTCGAGATTCAAAGAGAGCAAGAGTAGCTGGGTTCTCATGGAAGCCAGTGTTTCAGCCGAGTACCTCATGACCCCATGCATCTCTGTTGAGCATTGTCCACTCAAACAGAGAAACTTGTGTGAGAAAAGAATGTCTGGCAATCTCTACTCTTACATTCATTCCTCACCAATAGTAATTTCACTCCTCAGCCAATTTGGAATGGGAAAATAAAGGTACACAGTAGTCAGAGCGACCTATGTGGTGCAGGTGACCTTGGGCTGGAGACTGTGAAGAACTTTGTCTTGTTTTGGTTGTTTTAAGTTTATTTTACTAAGTAAACACAGAAAGTTCAAACAGGCACTTAAGTATGTTTCCTTGTAAACTGTAAGCTGACAGACAAGCTGGACAACAAACCAGCATCCTCATGCCTAGTGTTCCCTGCTCCATTGTTAGTTAAATGCCTAGCTGGCAGGGCATGCTGGTGGTGATGATGATGATGATGAAGTTCACTCTGTCCCTCTGTCATTCTGGCTGCTGCTGTGAAAGGCTTTGTGAAATCAACCGTGTGATAGATGATCCCTGTAATCCCAGGCACTCAGAATGTGGAGCTAACAGAATTTGGACAGATCATAATGTCAATCACAATGTGCACATACTTAATATAGAATTAACAGCTTTTCCAGACCAATGAATTTTCAAATTTACTGTTTATAAAAAAATTTACCTGCATCATCAGTTTATATGTACAGTACTCAAAGAGTTTATTGGAGTGTGAGGTTATGCTGCTTGATATTCTTGCCGCATTTTTTTTAGTTTACCATATGCTAGGCTGTTGACGCATTTCTTTACAGTCTGACCCAGATATTCTTTGGAGCTTATGGTTGTAAATTAGTTTGAGACCACAATCTATGTCAACGAGCGGTCCAAGTCAGTATTGGCTGTGCTGAGATGGAGAAATGTTCGTCTTTGGACGTCTTTGCTCAGCCACGTTTCCCAAATAGAAATCAAGGTTTGTTTTTTTTTATTTGCTCACTTGCATCCTCTCTCTTCTTCTTAATGTCTGCAGTGAATGGTCAGCCGCGGCCTTTGGAGTCCAGTCAGGTGAAGTACCTGCGCAGGGAGCTCATTGAGCTCAGGAATAAAGTCAACAACCTCCTGGATAGCCTGGAGCCCCCCACAGAGCCTGGCCTGGCTGCTACAGCACTGGACAGTGGCAAGTACTCCGATATACAAACGCACATACTTATTACTGCTTGTACAGTTAGTGCTACACCAGCCTACCGCAGCTTATTGCAGAGAGATCAATATTAGTGCATAAGTTGACCAGTATATAACAAGAAACCACAGTACAGCAATGCCACACTAGGTTTTTTTAAATTTAGAAACAGTATCTCTATCACATAGTTTTTTCAACCAGAGAGAACTGACAAGTTGATATTTTTTTGTCCTGGTTAGCTTGTGTCTTGGTCATAATTCCTTAAAAGACAAATGTAAGGGATTCATATCAAGATGTTGGTTTTTTGTTAATCTTTTATGTGAAAACAAATTACTATTGCCCATTATATTGATATGTGATTTAAAAAAAACATTTTATATTCATTTTTTAAAACCATTAAAAGTCTAACTTCAGCATCAACCACCAAAATCCAGTATCTGTCGGACTGTTCTAGAAGAACACACCGCAGTTTCTTGCATTATTTACAGTCTTTTCTGCTGTGTGTGTGTGCACATCTGCTCTTTGAATTGTTTTAACATGAAAACTCGCAGCTTCTGCCTATTGATGAGAGGCACCCAAAAATACTTTTGCATAAAAATAAGATTTATGTAGAAAACAAGTTTATAGCCCTAACAGTTGCATATGTGCAATACACCAGATACGGTAAACCTGCTGGATCCACAACAAGCATTATACTCCATTAGGCACTGGCAGATGTATACACACACAGCCAAACATGATTTGACTTCTTTTTTTTTTCTTCTTTTTCTTATTAATCACAAAACTTGTGTTAGGCCTCTTAATCCAGATGATGGGGACTGCAGGCCTCATTAACAAGTACCACTTGTTCATATTCCACGTGCTCACTTCCATACTCGTAAGATCTGTATCCCAAATGGACACTGGCACTAGACTGAGACAGTTTATAAGACTCAGTCATTGTTTGTCATGTTTTAATAACTTTTTTTTATTCCATATGAAGATTTGTATGGAATTATACTCTACATTTGTAACTAATTATTTACTGCTTACAATACCAGTTCAGTCCAGTTTGATTGTGGTTTCTCACCCACACACTTACGCATGGCTCAAGCAAAAATACGCCCTTCCCTTGTCATTGTAACTGACCAAAGCATTTATATGAGGAACATGTGCCGTCATATTACAGCATGATTGTAGGGTACTGTATTAAGCTGTTTTTTTTCTTATATGCATTTCATTATTGCCACATTTTCTGTTCTTCTTTGGTCTTTAAACATGTTTGTTTTTTTTTTTTTTAGAATCAGTGGATGGACGCGAAGGCAAGGTTGTGGCAGCAGATCCCACAGTGAAACAGGCCACTCCAGTCAGTGCAGCCAGCATGTCAGCCTTCGACCCACTGAAAAACCAGGACGAGGTCAACAAGAATGTCATCTCTGCTTTTGGCCTGAGCGAGGACCACGTCCAAGGTATTGCACGCCATCTAAAAGCAGAAATTAAAGGTGCTAACTTAAAGTACAATCATGTGAAAAATGAAGTACGTCCCATGGAAGTATGTGGCTTTTTCAACATATTTTAACAAGAACATTTTGCAGTCATGTAAATAAACAAAAAAGAGATCAGTCACAAAGAAGAAGTAAGTAGACCCATACATTAATCACACCTTCAAATAAAATTAGAACCAGGTGTTCCAGATTAGATGCCAATGATTAGAACCTCCTCAGGGAGTGCAGGTGGGACCTGTCTTATTTAAAGCACTGACATCTAGGACCCGGTGTTCTCTTTACTGTTGAAGTGTGTGGTGTAACCATGCCAAGATCTAAGGAACTCTCTTAAGACCTTCAGAAAAAAGGTTGTGGATGCCTATGATTCTGGCAAGGCATTTAAAAACATCTCCAAAATATTTTAAATAAATCATTCCACTGTAAAGAAAATCATCTACAAGTGGCATAAATTTCAAAGCATCATTTTTTTCCAGGACTGGCTGCCCTAGCAAATTGAGCCCAAGAGCAGACTGATGCAAAATAAAGTCACTAAGAACCTCAAAATTTCATTACAGGATCTGCAGGTAACTCTTGCAACTGTTGGTGTCAAAGTGTGTTTCTCTACAATCAGAAAGAGGTTGCACAAATTTGACCTGCATGGGAGGTGTGCCAGGAAAAGCTTTTCTGTCCAAAAAGACTATCAGAGCAAGACTACAGTTTGCCAATGAACATATAGGCAAAGACCAGGACATTTGGAATAATGTTTTCTCTGGACAGACGAATCAAAGACAGAGGTGTTTGGCCACAATAGGAGCAGACATGTTTAGCGAAGACCAAAGGCAGCTTTTCAGGAGAAGAACATCATTCCAACTGTGAAGTATGTTGGTGGGAAATGTTACAGTCATCGATTGAGCTTTGACATCTGCATCATGCCAAAGAGTGCTTAAAGATAATGTTAGGCCATCTGTCTGAAAGCTGAGGTTGAACCAGAAATTAACCTTTTAACTGGACAATGATCTAAGCACACTAATAAGGAATGGCTCAAACAGAAGAAATGGAGGGTTATGGAACAGCCAATTCAATGAATAAATCCCATTGAAACGTGATGGAGTGATTTGAAACAGGCATTACATGAAAGAAAACCCTCAACCATCTTGCAGTTGAAAAAAATTTTCATGGACAGAAATTCCAACTAGCTGATGTCAGACACTGGTGGACAGTTATGCCAAATTCCAACAAGAAGTTATTTCTGCTAAAAGGGGAAATACTAGCGTCTGACACCAGCGGTGTCCTTGTCCACAGAAGAAAATTACAGCTATTGATATTTTGGTTGAATAAATGATTGAAAAAGCAAAATTTCCTTGTGATTTTCTTGAACCATTTCACCTTTATCTGTAGGCACTGTATATACTGTACTGTAGATATGTTGAAAAAGACCATTTCCATGGGATGTACTTGTTTTTTTCCACATGACTATTTGTTTTGTGTTGGTGCTATCATGTAAGGTGCTCATACCTACACTTCATGTTTGTTTCCCTCTGTGCTACCTGAGTAGCCCCCCCAGCAGTTGCACCAGAGGAGCGCTCAGGAACCCCTGACAGCATTGCCTCCTCCTCATCTGCGGCCCCTCAGCCAGGAGTGCCCCCCCAACCGCAGGCTCCCTATTCTGGAGTACAGCAGGCACACCCAGCAGGCATGGATGGTAAGACACATGCACATACAGATACCCCCAAGAAAGCCTGCATGTGCTCCTTATATTTAAAACTTGCGCACACTCTGAAGCAGGTATGTGTTTGTAAGAAAGTATGTAAAATGGCGTAATGTCCTAATGACCACAGGGAGTCACAGACTGTGCAGTGTGGGTGGTTAAACAGTGACAGATGTTTTACAGTTTTGCTGTTACATGGGGTGTTTATCCAACATTACCTCCAAAGTAGCCTCATTAAATATGACCCCCTGTTGAGCAAGACATATTGAATATTCTGAATGTTCTGAAATACTCATCCAGGATTATTTGGTTTCCAAAAGAGCAGTTGGAGCAGGAAGCCTGGAAAAATATCCCATGATAACTATTAGTGGGTCTTATTTGGTTTACAGACCAGATAGTGGAATTATATTTGAAGTGAGAAGAACTAACACAGAACTTGAGCAAATGCGGCAAATAAAAGGACAAAAGAACAAACTGAGGTTAAATCTTTCATGGGATGAACAATATACATCCAGGGTCTTTGTTAATGGATTGTTTGTAGCCTGCAGATTCCCAGTTGCATGTACTGTAAGGTTATTACCTTTTTTGGTAATCAAATCCATTGTGTAGCTGACGCAACAAGTTTCAGTGAGTGAGAAATTGTCCCTGAGTCTCACCGTGGTGGAGCTGTAATCAACATTATGTAAACAGGAGTATCAATGAAATTAGCATTTATCTTGCTCAGAAGAGGCCTTATCACAGCTCTCCCCTGTGTGCGATTTTTAACACGGATGTGTTGGATCCCGACCAAAGCCTTAGATAAAGATAAATGAACAAAGGATCATGCAGTATGTTGAAAAAAACAAATGACTTATTTTACTTAATGATCTTCTTTGCCAGTGTCCCATGTTTTTTTTTTCTCCTTACCCCAGCTTCTTGCTTAACTGTAGGGGATTCTCTTGCTTTTTTTCCCCCTCTTCTTGTGAAGAAAGGCTCAAGCAGGTGCAGCCATTAAGGTGAAGCAGTTTGTATTGTTTACCACTTTGCAGTGAGCAGATTGGATTGTTTTCAGCCAATAGTTTGGAACAGATCAACATGGAGGCCACTGGAGCAAAAAAAGACGCCTCATGTTACACCCTGTGAGAGCTGTAACTTGCTCTCAGAGCAGTCACACCTGCAACATGACTACTTCCATTTAACTGGTGGTTTGTGGTTTGGCCTGGTTAGCATTGCAGGGTCTATCCATAGGGCTCAATAAGAGTTTTTGATCCAGAAGGAAGAGTTACGCAGTCACAGGGTTAGCCAGAGACACACCATACAAACAGCCAGCTCAACAGAAAGCTGCTCAAGGTTATTTTTCCCTTCCTTTTCTCAAGGACAGGCAGATAAATAACAGACTAATAATGATAATAATAATAATCTAATCAGTGACTTGTTCTTGCTGATTTGATGTTTGATTCTGATATGATGTGGTGATGCGGGGATGTCATCATGGAGGTCTGACAATCGGTCCAAGCTCTGCATGGGTGTAAAATTGGCAGCCCTGCTTAGCTTACTGCAGGGAATGACTGGGCATGTTTTTGTGGAATTGTTATTGTTGAGTAATAGTTTCAAGTTGCTGACCATTGTTGTTGTTGACCATCCAACTTCTACTGAAGCACCTGAGTGTTAAGTAATAACCCCAATGAAGTTCAGCCAGTTTTCCTACCATCTCCAGGGGAGTTGTTCTGTACCCAAAGCTGAACTTTTACCTCTTTTTTGGGGCGATAAGTAAAAAGATAATATACCCTCTGACATCAGTCAAGTATTGTTACTGCACACGTCCATCTTGTAATCTTATGGCAGGTTGTTATATACCTCAGCTGAGCATGTGTGGCCTTTTAAAGGTAGCCTTAAGCTTTTAGAGCAAACTTAGATTGCTTGTTACCGTAAGAATCCCACTAACAAGAGCCATAAGCAGATGGTAAAGATTTCAACCTGTTGTCTCTCAGATGCTGATGGACCCTTGGCAATAGTTTACATCTGTGCAAGAACAAAACTGTAAACGTGCACATCCATCAGCGGGTCAGACATTTGCTCAAGGCTCTTTATCAGATGGGCCGATGTGCGTTTGGTGTGAAATGTTTATTTAAAAATAGGCCTGTGTTCTCATGACTCCTTCTCAAGGCATGCATGGAGATCAGCAGAACTACAGCCAAACACTTCTTTGTTCCAGTGAGAATAATTTTCCCTAACTTGGGGTTTTTCTCCTGAAGCAACGCTGCGCTGTCTTCAGCGAGCCGCCGGTTATGTTTTTGTCCCTGACAGCTGACCTCTTGGCTACACTGGAGTGAAATGAACTCCCAGGCTAAAGGTGTCTAACAACCATGCATCCTTCTGTTGCTCTTACATAACAGTCATGATGGATTACAGACTGGGGAGAACAGGAGAAGAAGCCAATTTCACACACATGCCTTAAAGAATGTGGTGTTCATGTTAAAGCTGCTGTCAGTGAGATAACAGATGTTTGCCACGTCACTTCAATGCTTATAAAAAGACACCAAAGAGGTATGCTGTTTTAGCTTTATATTTAGTTGTCAAGTGTTTCCCTGACCAGTGCAAAGTAATATGACTTGTTTTCTGTCAGTACAATGGGCCTTAGCTGCTCAGACTATACGGAAAATACACTGGTGAGCCAAAATATTATGACCACCGCTGCGTAATAGGCTCTTGGTCCTTCGCGTGTTGCCAAAACAGCTCTGACCCATCAAGGCAGGGACAGCAAATCCCTAAAGTCCTGAAAGCTGCGAGGTGGAGCTGCCATGGACTGCAGCGTATCCCTCAACACCCTGTTGCCAATTCATAGTTTGTCTGTCCTTGGATCATTGTTAGCACTTCTGAGCGGGAGCACCCCATGAGCCTTGTTCTTGCGGAGATGCTCCCAGCCAGTCATTCGACCATAACGAGCTGACCTTTGGTCTTTGCACCTGCTCATTTGTACCGTATCCAACACATCGACTATGAGAACCAATTGTTCCCCTACGGTCTAATATATCACAGACCTTGACATGGACTGTTCCTATGAGATAGTCAGCGTTATTCTCTTCATCTGTGACTTCAGAGTGTATTTATTTAAATGTGCCAACATAAAGTGAATTTTCTTGTATGTGCCGCAGGAATGATTTGAATAATGAATTATCTGATACAGAACAAGGATTGTTTTTTGAGTCCTTCTTGAGGCTCTGTGACAAGGCAGAATAATCTAAGATAAGTTCATAGTCTCCTTCCAGCTTTGCGTAATTGTAGACACTCAAGAAGTGAAGGTTGCCACAATATCAGCCCTCCCAAAGAGTGGAAAATCAGCACCAGTTTTACCAGCACTTGAAAAACCAGTGAACCCCAGTGCAGCCCTCTTTCATTATACCTCCTCTCTTTGTGCTTTTCCTGTGTCGTCACTCCAATTTATTTGCCAGGCAGGAGATTTGGGAGTAAGATTTCGGCCTCGTTAAGGAAGAACACCGGTTTGCCAAGTCTTTGCATGTTTGCTGAACATCCAGGCGTTCAATGGAAAACTTGATGAGCAAATGAAAATAAGGAAAATAAGGTTCTGTGTTCCTGAGACATAAAAATAGATGTGCAATGGCATCAGTCAAGCAAAAGAGTATTGATTACAGTCATGCTGTTACGATGTGGTTAGCATGTTTAACCATGCACTTCAGGCTTCTTTGGATATTCACAGGCCTTTTTTAAAGAAATACTGTTTAAGGCACATCACTGAGATGACTGAAGTTGTAGAGAAGATGATGATTGTCCTTCACATTAGCACGTAGGCAGAGTGGACTGGTGAAATCATAGTTAAAGCAGTGCGAAAGGAAGTCATTGTCTGCAGATGTAGACACGTCTGGTGCTGCAGAGGTCAAGCTCTTGTCCTGATGCAGGGAAATTTGCCTGAGTTACGACTGTCTCTCGGCCTAAATCACCTCAATAGTGGATCCATCTGTCAGCCACAGCGTAAGGAGAATTGCCTCCTTCTCTTTATATGTGTGTTTACATCTGCTGAGGCACCTGCATGCTGCTCGGTAGCTCAGAGCCAATTCTTACTGTAACTTGCCGTAGAGATTTCTGTTGGCACGGGGCTATTGGCAACAAATGGTCTTATCAGAGCGCTTGCAGCTGTTTTCACTGAAGCAGTTGTGTGTTATTCTGTCCAGATGCACAGGTGTTTCTGTGAAAACACACACCGTGCTTTACATTTTGTCACTTCATGTGTCCTGGGTGGACTGGATAGCTATCTGATCTCAAAAAGAGCTAAGTAAATGCAACCAAAAAGCTTTCAAGATGAATTTGCTATTCGACTGCATTCCTGTCAAATGTTGAAATAGGGTAAAGGGATCTGTTTCTCCAAGACACATGCATAGTCTTTACTCCCAACTCTAACTATGTTAATAAGTGGTAAGTTAGTAAGTAGCTGTTAATTGCTAACTGTTGATTGTAACTTAACAACAACAAAATGCAAGTACTTTTTCTTCTGGTGTATTAATGGCAGTTACCAAACAGCTTCAGGCTTCAACCACCACCCCCTTTATTTATTGCATTTTCAGTTCTTGTGTACTGATAATGCTTGTCCTTGTCTCTTCAGGTCAGGTGTACCAGCAGTACCAGGCTCCAGGTGGATACCCGCCTCAGCAGCCAGGTGCCCCACCGCAGCAGCAGTACAGTATGCAGTACCCTGGTAAGAGTAAAAATGAGTGGGTTTAAGAAGGAAAAAGGTAGCTGCTGTGCTGTGAAGCAAGGTGGTCCTCTGTCCTCACTACGGTGAATTAAAGAGACTCCCTCTCTCCATCCCTTTTTCAGCAGGATACAGCCCTCAGCCTGGAGCCCCTCAGCCTGGCCCACCACAACCACAGCAGCAGCAGTTCCAGAACTACGCACCTCCCTCCTCCCAGGCTCCTGCCCCTGGCCCAACCCCAGCTCCGGGTTTCCAAGGTGGCCAGCAGCAGGCCCATCCACCTCAGGGAGCCCAGCAATATCCACCAGGAGCCTTCCCGCCCCAAAACTATACCTCCCAGGCCTCCCAGCCCGCTAATTACAGCCTGCCGCCCAGCTCCCAGCCCGGCCCAGCATACCAGCCCCGCCCGGGATACACCCCGCCTCCAGGCAGCACTGTCACCCCTCCACCGGGAGCTGCTAACCCATATGCCCGCAACCGCCCCCCTTACGGCCAGGGCTACACTCAGCCAGGCCCTGGATACCGGTAAAAGAGGAGGACAGCTGATGTTACTGATCCTCATACACCCCCAAACCCCTACCCTCTGTGTGGCTCCAGCTATTTGGAGTGGGTGCAGGAAACATTGTTTTACTGCTCTATATCACCCACCCCTCTCCCTCTCGTACAAATATTAAGCCCAAATAATAAACAAGCAACCCCCTCGCCCCAGTCTGATGGTTAGTGTTTGTATGCTGTCTCTTCAACACACCATTCTGTTCTGGCCCTGCTGTACATCTCCTTCTTCTTCCCCTGTTGCCACCACTCTCCGCTCTGCCCTCTTGTACCTGTCATTTTAAACATGTAACCAGTCTGTATGCACACACCAGGGAGACCAAAACAGGCTGTTTCACAAACTGATTATCGCCCTTTCCATGGTAACACTTCATTTTGCGTGTGAGATCAGCATCCACATTCTGCATTTGTGTCTACATGTCAGTGACAAAAATCTCAACCGATTGTGTTGAGTTTACTGAGCATAGATGCAGTTATAAGACACTATCTAAATGAAAAGTTACCCCTTTGTCCTACCCCTTTTTTGTTTTTAGGTTTTTTTTGTCTTTATTTGATCAATTTTACCACCATGTCGGTATTGCCCCGTGTTGGGAACACTAGCTAAGTGATGGCTTGTGGGAGGTGTAGATCCCCAGTGTAATGAAGAAGGCCTCTTTTGTTTAGCTTGTCATATCACCTCCAGTAAAGCTTGCTATTCCTCTCTCTTTTTCTCTTATCACTGGTTTTTACTAATATATCAAATCAAATTCCACCTTCAAGTGAGATTAGTTGTTTATGTATAAACTGTAACATTTTTTTTCTTGAACCTAATAAATAATTGAGACCTAGCTGGAGTCCCTTATATTTTGTTTTGTGTTGCTCTTGGCACTATTGTCTTGCAGTCTGCCTCTTAACACACTCTCTTTGTGGTTTCTGAGTTCATGTCTCTGTTAGGTTTGGCTTCGCTCTTCCTTTCTCCGTGACTTGAATTTGGAAAACTGTGGTAATGCTGGTATTCCTATTTTGTTTTTTTTTTCCTGCCTGTGGGATGTGGTTGGCTGGGACATGTGGCATGGGAGTATGTGGTTGGTCTTTCATGTCAAATCATCTCACTGAGTGCGAGGGATTACGTGCACAGGGTTTATTAAAGATAATTCAGAGAAATGTGTTTAGTTACTCTGCATCTCGTCTGTGCCAAATTGAAATCACTCTTTTTCAATGAGGTTGTGGACTGTAAATGGTCTGCACTATCTATACAGTTTGCACAATGTTAGGGACACGAAAGAACGCATCATCTCATCTAACTCTTAGGAAGAAAGCAAATAAGGGTATTTCCCAAAATGCAAAACCTTCCTTCCTTTACCATAAAAAACAATGAGGTCAAATGGAAAATGAATATTACTAAATATAAAAACAAGATTTATTGCTGGAAACATACATGGTGCATCAAAAAAACAACTGCTGTCATGACGTTTAAAAACCCTTGCAATTTCTCTCCGATGATTTAAAGTTTTATGTACACTTTGTAGCAAGTTTGAACACAAAAACAAATCATGTCATTTGCTTATGTCAATTCCACATTGAAGCTCAGTTTTCTATTTTTACATATATATATATATATATATATATATATATATATATATATATATATATATTTTTTTTTTTTTTTTTTTTTTTTTTATTCTTTTATAAAATATAGGACTGCACAGGTGTTAAAAATACAAAATTATTTTGTTTCCAACCAACTCCATAGAAACTCTGAGCTCAAACTTTTGGTTTTCTTACAACAGATCAATGTATCAAACTTTCTGTGATCAGCGGTATGCGTACTGTATCTCACACCATATACATATATGAACAAAAAGTTAATACTGTGCAAACTGCATCTGCTAATAATAATCCCTTAGGGCCAGCAGAAGGTCAATTCTGCATGTCTGCTTGTACTTGTGTTTTACATAGTCCAAATGTACAATGAAATTATGGTTGGCACCTTTCTGTATACAAATGACCGATGCGTGTGCTCACTGACGTGCAAGTTTTTTACTTTCTTATCTCAAAAGCTCGAGCACACAGAATATTCAAAAACAAACCCTTGATAAATAATATCATACACGTTATTACACTTTGGGAGCCAGCTTCCCAACATTTTCTCTGTGATTACCGTATATTCGACATTTTGGGTCACTTAAACTCCTGCATTCTTTTGTCCCTCGTGACATTTTTTGATAAATAGAAAGATTAAGACCAATGTTACAAAGAGTTTTGTGACACCTAATAGTTCACACCTGGGAGAGTAGGCTGAGTTCAAACAGACAGACCCATCCACAGTGTCCATGGTAACATGAAAGAAAGGCCCACCTCCCTTCAGGCCTAGACAGGTGTCTTCTTCTTCCTCACCACCTAGGAAGTCTTCCTCCTGGACAGCTCTATGGGGCTTTACCACTTCCCAGGTATGGGTGTGCCACACTCGTACCAGCCTACATAGGTAACATGTGACTTTCCTCCAAGTTCTCCAAAGCTGACAGGTTCCTGTCTCATTGCTCTGTAGAATCCTGGTACAAAGAAAAGAGGAGTCTGTTTTATATTCTATATATTATTATTCCCAAGTACTTATAACACTCAGCAGTTTCAATTTGAAAACCCTGAAGAGTATGAACAGGGAAAGTAAGTTGTACTCTCTGAAGTGTCCCTGAGAATTTAATACTGCTGTGGAATGATATAAATCCTGACTGCTTAGGCTGCAATATGTTTATTTATTTATTAATTTATTTATTTTTGTCAATTGCAGTCTACACAATAAAAAAGATAAATGATCGTATCACTTGTTAGTACAAACCAAAATACCTGGCCTGCTTGGTAGCTGGTCAGGCAACATCTGGGTGCCGGTCCGGCCATCCAGGAAGGAGTCTACAAATTGACAGTGATCCTCACCGTGCCCCGTCTGATCTCCAATGTTGTAGAATTTCCCTACAGAGATGGAAGAGGCAGGACCTTAAGCATTCTCCATCTGCTGATGGATATTGTATGATACAGCTGAAAGTAGATACTAAATGGGTTTTGATTTCAAACTGATTTGCCATATTTGTCACTTAAATGTTCCTCACTCGGTTATATCAAGTTGAACCATTCAGGAAACCTTTTAGATATCGATGCCAAAAATGCACTGTTATGCAACTGAAACAACAAAGTTCCAGAACAGCTGACGTTTTGCAATTTTTTGCAGCGCTTTCCAAAGTGACCTGTAATTTGCTAGCGGCCCCTCAGTAGCTGCTTGGTTCGCTCACATTTCAGTAGGGCTAGGTATCATTCAAAATTTTTTGATACTGATACTGATACTTTGCCTCTGATATCGATTCCAGATACTTTTTGCAATACCAAATAAAAAAAATCTACTCTAGAAAATCTACATTACACTTAACTTTGAAAAACTTTAGTTTTATTTTTCACTTTCTGCACTTTTTCCATTCATACGTGCATGACATTTTGAGGCGAAAATTTTTTTTGACTTTTATATATTTTGAGGTCAAAAAAAAGTTCAACTTTTTTTGGCCGATTTTAACGCCTTACTATACTATGACATTTTTCATGACATTTTGAGGTCAGAAAAAGTTCGACTTTTTTTGGCATTTTTTGATGCCTTACGGACGTATGACGTTTTTCATGACATTTTGAGGTCAAAAAAATTTTTGACTTTTTTTGGCATTTTTTGACGCCTTACTATACTATGACGTTTTTTATGAAATTTTGAGGTCAAAAAATTTTGACTTTTTTTGGCATTTTTTGACGCCTTACTATACTATGACGTTTTTTATGACATTCTGAGGTCGAAAAAATTTTTGACTTTTTTTGCCCGAAAAAAACGCCTTACTATACTATGACGTTTTTTATAAAATTTTGAGGTCAAAAAAAATTTTGACTTTTTTTGCCCGAAAAAAACGCCTTACTATACTATGACGTTTTTTATGACATTTTGAGGTCGAAAAAATTTTTGACTTTTTTTGCCCAAAAAAACGCTATACTATACTATGACGTTTTTTATCAAATTTTGAGGTCAATAAAAATTTGGACTTTTTTTGTCCGATTTTGACGCCTTACTATACTATGATGTTTTTTATGAAATTTTGAGATCGAAAAAAATTTTGACTTTTTTTGCCCGATTTTGAAGACTTACTATACTATGACGTTTTTAATGACATTTTGAGGTCGAAAAAAATTTTGACTTTTTTTGCCCGAAAAAAACGCCATACTATACTAAGACGTTTTTTATCAAATTTTGAGGTCAATAAAAATTTTGACTTTTTTTGTCCGGGTTTTGACGCCTTACTATACTATGACGTTTTTTATGACATTTTGAGGTTAAAAAATTTTTTTGACTTTTTTTGTCATTTTTTGACGCCTTACGGTCGTATGACGTTTTCTATGACATTTTGAGGTCGAAAAATTTTTTGACTTTTTTCGTCTGATTTTGACGCCTTACTATACTATGACGTTTTTTATGACATTTTGAGGTCGAAAAAAATTTTGACTTTTTTTGTCCGAAAAAAACGGCATACTAAACTATGACGTTTTTTATGACATTTTGAGGTTAAAAAAAATTTTGACTTTTTTTGTCCGATTTTGACGCCTTACTATACTATGACGTTTTTTATGACATTTTGAGGTTAAAAAAATTTTTGACTTTTTTTGTCCGATTTTGACGCCTTACGGCCGTATGACATTTTCTATGACATTTTGAGGTCAAAAAAAATTTGGACTTTTTTTGTCCGATTTTGACCCATTACTATACTATGACGTTTTTTATGACATTTTGAGGTCGAAAAAATTTTTGACTTTTTTTGCCCGAAAAAAACGCCTTACTATACTATGACGTTTTTTATAAAATTTTGAGGTCAAAAAAAATTTTGACTTTTTTTGTCCGATTTTGACGCCTTACTATACTATGACGTTTTTTATGACATTTTGAGGTCGAAAAATTTTTTGACTTTTTTTGTCCGATTTTGACGCCTTACTATACTATGACGTTTTTTATGACATTTTGAGGTCAAAAAAATTTTTGACTTTTTTTGTCCGATTTTGACGCCTTACTATACTATGACGTTTTTTATGACATTTTGAGGTTAAAAAAAATTTTGACTTTTTTTGTCATTTTTTGACGCCTTACGGCCGTATGACATTTTCTATGACATTTTGAGGTCAAAAAAAATTTGGACTTTTTTTGTCCGATTTTGACCCCTTACTATACTATGACGTTTTTTATGACATTTTGAGGTCGAAAAAATTTTTGACTTTTTTTGCCCGAAAAAAACGCCTTACTATACTATGACGTTTTTTATAAAATTTTGAGGTCAAAAAAAATTTTGACTTTTTTTGCCTGAAAAAAACGCCTTACTATACTATGACGTTTTTTATGACATTTTGAGGTCGAAAAAAATTTTGACTTTTTTTGCCTGAAAAAAACGCCTTACTATACTATGATGTTTTTTATGAAATTTTGAGATCGAAAAAAATTTTGACTTTTTTTGCCCGATTTTGAAGACTTACTATACTATGACGTTTTTAATGACATTTTGAGGTCGAAAAAAATTTTGACTTTTTTTGCCCGAAAAAAACGCCATACTATACTAAGACGTTTTTTATCAAATTTTGAGGTCAATAAAAATTTTGACTTTTTTTGTCCGGGTTTTGACGCCTTACTATACTATGACGTTTTTTATGACATTTTGAGGTCAAAAAAAATTTTGACTTTTTTTGTCCGATTTTGACGCCTTACTATACTATGACGTTTTTTATGACATTTTGAGGTCGAAAAATTTTTTGACTTTTTTTGTCCGATTTTGACGCCTTACTATACTATGACGTTTTTTATGACATTTTGAGGTCAAAAAAATTTTTGACTTTTTTTGTCCGATTTTGACGCCTTACTATACTATGACGTTTTTTATGACATTTTGAGGTTAAAAAAAATTTTGACTTTTTTTGTCATTTTTTGACGCCTTACGGCCGTATGACATTTTCTATGACATTTTGAGGTCAAAAAAAATTTGGACTTTTTTTGTCCGATTTTGACCCCTTACTATACTATGACGTTTTTTATGACATTTTGAGGTCGAAAAAATTTTTGACTTTTTTTGCCCGAAAAAAACGCCTTACTATACTATGACGTTTTTTATAAAATTTTGAGGTCAAAAAAAATTTTGACTTTTTTTGCCTGAAAAAAACGCCTTACTATACTATGACGTTTTTTATGACATTTTGAGGTCGAAAAAAATTTTGACTTTTTTTGCCTGAAAAAAACGCCTTACTATACTATGATGTTTTTTATGAAATTTTGAGATCGAAAAAAATTTTGACTTTTTTTGCCCGATTTTGAAGACTTACTATACTATGACGTTTTTAATGACATTTTGAGGTCGAAAAAAATTTTGACTTTTTTTGCCCGAAAAAAACGCCATACTATACTAAGACGTTTTTTATCAAATTTTGAGGTCAATAAAAATTTTGACTTTTTTTGTCCGGGTTTTGACGCCTTACTATACTATGACGTTTTTTATGACATTTTGAGGTTAAAAAAATTTTTGACTTTTTTTGTCATTTTTTGACGCCTTACGGCCGTATGACGTTTTTTATGACATTTTGAGGTCAAAAAAAATTTTGACTTTTTTTGTCCGATTTTGACGCCTTACTATACTATGACGTTTTTTATGACATTTTGAGGTTAAAAAAAATTTTGACTTTTTTTGTCCGAAAAAAACGGCATACTAAACTATGACGTTTTTTATGACATTTTGAGGTCAAAAAAAATTTAGACTTTTTTTGTCCGATTTTGACGCCTTACTATACTATGACGTTTTTTATGACATTTTGAGGTTAAAAAAAATTTTGACTTTTTTTGTCCGAAAAAAACGCCATACTATACTATGACGTTTTTTATCAAATTTTGAGGTCAATAAAAATTTTGACTTTTTTTGTCCGATTTTGACGCCTTACTATACTATGACGTTTTTTATGACATTTTGAGGTTAAAAAAAATTTTGACTTTTTTTGTCATTTTTTGACGCCTTACGGCCGTATGACGTTTTTTATGACATTTTGAGGTCAAAAAAAATTTTGACTTTTTTTGTCCGATTTTGAAGACTTACTATACTATGACGTTTTTAATGAAATTTTGAGGTCGAAAAAAATTTTGACTTTTTTTGCCCGAAAAAAACGCCATACTATACTAAGACGTTTTTTATCAAATTTTGAGGTCAATAAAAATTTTGACTTTTTTTGTCCGGATTTTGACGCCTTACTATACTATGACGTTTTTTATGACATTTTGAGGTTAAAAAAAATTTTGACTTTTTTTGTCATTTTTTGACGCCTTACGGCCGTATAACGTTTTTTATGACATTTTGAGGTCAAAAAAATTTTTGACTTTTTTTGTCCGATTTTGACGCCTTACTATACTATGACGTTTTTTATGACATTCTGAGGTCGAAAAAATTTTTTACTTTTTTTGCCCGAAAAAAACGCCTTACTATACTATGACATTTTTTATCAAATTTTGAGGTCAAAAAAATTTTTGACTTTTTTTGCCTGAAAAAAACGCCTTACTATACTATGACGTTTTTTATGACATTTTGAGGTTAAAAAAATTTTTGACTTTTTTTGTCATTTTTTGACGCCTTACGGCCGTATAACGTTTTTTATGACATTTTGAGGTCAAAAAAAATTTTGACTTTTTTTGTCCGATTTTGACGCCTTACTATACTATGACGTTTTTTATGACATTCTGAGGTCGAAAAAAATTTTGACTTTTTTTGCCCGAAAAAAACGCCATACTATACTATGACGTTTTTTATCAAATTTTGAGGTCAAAAAAAATTTTGACTTTTTTTGCCTGAAAAAAACGCCTTACTATACTATGACGTTTTTTATGACATTCTGAGGTCGAAAATTTTTTTGACTTTTTTTGCCCGAAAAAAAACGCCTTACTATACTATGACGTTTTTTATAAAATTTTGAGGTCAAAAAAAATTTTGACTTTTTTTGCCTGAAAAAAACGCCTTACTATACTATGACGTTTTTTATAAAATTTTGAGGTCAATAAAAATTTTTACTTTTTTTGTCCGATTTTGACGCCTTACTATACTATGACGTTTTTTATGACATTTTGAGGTTAAAAAAATTTTTGACTTTTTTTGTCCGATTTTGACGCCTTACTATACTATGACGTTTTTTATGACATTCTGAGGTCGAAAAAATTTTTGACTTTTTTTGTCCGAAAAAAATGCCTTACTATACTATGACGTTTTTTATAAAATTTTGAGGTCAATAAAAATTTTGACTTTTTTTTCCCGATTTTGACGCCTTACTATACTATGACGTTTTTTATGACATTTTGAGGTTAAAAAAATTTTTGACTTTTTTTGTCATTTTTTGACGCCTTACGGCCGTATGACGTTTTTTATGACATTTTGGGGTAAAAAAAAATTTTGACTTTTTTTGTCCGATTTTGACGCCTTACTATACTATGACGTTTTTTATGACATTTTGAGGTCGAAAAAAATTTTGACTTTTTTTGTCATTTTTTGACGCCTTACGGCCGTATGACATTTTCTATGACATTTTGAGGTCAAAAAAATTTTTGACTTTTTTTGTCCGATTTTGACCCCTTACTATACTATGATGTTTTTTTATGACATTTTGAGGTCGAAAAAATTTTTTACTTTTTTTGCCCGAAAAAAACGCCTTACTATACTATGACGTTTTTTATAAAATTTTGAGGTCAAAAAAAATTTTGACTTTTTTTGTCTGAAAAACACGCCTTACTATACTATGACGTTTTTTATGACATTTTGAGGTCGAAAAAATTTTTGACTTTTTTTGCCCGAAAAAAACGCCATACTATACTATGACGTTTTTTATCAAATTTTGAGGTCAATAAAAATTTTGACTTTTTTTGTCCGATTTTGACGCCTTACTATACTATGACGTTTTTTATGACATTTTGAGGTTAAAAAAAATGTTGACTTTTTTTGTCATTTTTTGACGCCTTACGGCCGTATGACGTTTTTTATGACATTTTGATGTCAAAAAAAATTTTGACTTTTTTTGTCCGATTTTGACGCCTTACTATACTATGACGTTTTTTATGACACTTTGAGGTCGAAAAAAATTTTGACTTTTTTTGTCCGAAAAAAACGGCATACTATACTATGACGTTTTTATCAAATTTTGAGGTCAATAAAAATTTTGACTTTTTTTGTCCGATTTTGACGCCTTACTATACTATGACGTTTTTTATGACATTTTGAGGTTAAAAAAAATGTTGACTTTTTTTGTCATTTTTTGATGCCTTACGGCCGTATAACGTTTTTTATGACATTTTGAGGTCAAAAAAAATTTTGACTTTTTTTGTCCGATTTTGACGCCTTACTATACTATGATGTTTTTTATGACATTCTGAGGTCGAAAAAATTTTTGACTTTTTTTGCCCGAAAAAAACGCTTTACTATACTATGACGTTTTTTATAAAATTTTGAGGTCAAAAAAAATTTTGACTTTTTTTGCCTGAAAAAAACGCCTTACTATACTATGACGTTTTTTATGACATTTTGAGGTCAAAAAAAATTTTGACTTTTTTTGTCCGAAAAAAACGCCATACTATACTATGACGTTTTTTATCAAATTTTGAGGTCAATAAAAATTTTGACTTTTTTTGTCCGATTTTGACGCCTTACTATACTATGACGTTTTTTATGACATTTTGAGGTTAAAAAAAATTTTGACTTTTTTTGTCATTTTTTGACGCCTTACGGCCGTATGACGTTTTTTATGACATTTTGAGGTCAAAAAAAATTTTGACTTTTTTTGTCCGATTTTGAAGACTTACTATACTATGACGTTTTTAATGAAATTTTGAGGTCGAAAAAAATTTTGACTTTTTTTGCCCGAAAAAAACGCCATACTATACTAAGACGTTTTTTATCAAATTTTGAGGTCAATAAAAATTTTGACTTTTTTTGTCCGGGTTTTGATGCCTTACTATACTATGACGTTTTTTATGACATTTTGAGGTTAAAAAATTTTTTTGACTTTTTTTGTCATTTTTTGACGCCTTACGGCCGTATGACGTTTTCTATGACATTTTGAGGTCGAAAATTTTTTTGACTTTTTTCGTCCGATTTTGACGCCTTACTATACTATGACGTTTTTTATGACATTCTGAGGTCGAAAAAAATTTTGACTTTTTTTGTCCGAAAAAAACGGCATACTAGACTATGACGTTTTTATGACATTTTGAGGTCGAAAAAAATTTTGACTTTTTTTGCCTGAAAAAAACGCCTTACTATACTATGACGTTTTTTATGACATTTTGAGGTCGAAAAAATTTTTGACTTTTTTTGCCCGAAAAAAACGCCTTACTATACTATGACGTTTTTTATCAAATTTTGAGGTCAAAAAAAATTTTGACTTTTTTTGCCTGAAAAAAACGCCTTACTATACTATGACGTTTTTTATAAAATTTTGAGGTCAAAAAAAATTTTGACTTTTTTTGCCTGAAAAAAACGCCTTACTATACTATGACGTTTTTTATCAAATTTTGAGGTCAATAAAAATTTTGACTTTTTTTGTCCGATTTTGACGCCTTACTATACTATGACGTTTTTTATGACATTTTGAGGTTAAAAAAAATTTTGACTTTTTTTGTCATTTTTTGACGCCTTACGGCCGTATAACATTTTTTATGACATTTTGAGGTCAAAAAAAATTTTGACTTTTTTTGTCCGATTTTGACGCCTTACTATACTATGACGTTTTTTATGACATTCTGAGGTCGAAAAAATTTTTTACTTTTTTTTTGCCCGAAAAAAACGCCTTACTATACTATGACATTTTTTATAAAATTTTGAGGTCAAAAAAATTTTTGACTTTTTTTGCCTGAAAAAAACGCCTTACTATACTTTGACGTTTTTTATGACATTTTGAGGTCGAAAAAATTTTTGACTTTTTTTGCCCGAAAAAAAGGCCATACTATACTATGACGTTTTTTATCAAATTTTGAGGTCAAAAAAAATTTTGACTTTTTTTGCCTGAAAAAAACGCCTTACTATACTATGACGTTTTTTATGACATTCTGAGGTCGAAAATTTTTTTGACTTTTTTTGCCCGAAAAAAACGCCTTACTATACTATGACGTTTTTTATAAAATTTTGAGGTCAAAAAAAATTTTGACTTTTTTTGCCTGAAAAAAACGCCTTACTATACTATGATGTTTTTTATGAAATTTTCAGATCGAAAAAAATTTTGACTTTTTTTGCCCGATTTTGAAGACTTACTATATTATGACGTTTTTAATGACATTTTGAGGTCGAAAAAAATTTTGACTTTTTTTGCCCGAAAAAAACGCCATACTATACTAAGACGTTTTTTATCAAATTTTGAGGTCAATAAAAATTTTGACTTTTTTTGTCCGGGTTTTGACGCCTTACTATACTATGACGTTTTTTATGACATTTTGAGGTTAAAAAAAATTTTGACTTTTTTTGTCATTTTTTGACGCCTTACGGCCGTATAACGTTTTTTATGACATTTTGAGGTCAAAAAAAATTTTGACTTTTTTTGTCCGATTTTGACGCCTTACTATACTATGACGTTTTTTATGACATTCTGAGGTCGAAAAAATTTTTTACTTTTTTTGCCCGAAAAAAACGCCTTACTATACTATGACATTTTTTATCAAATTTTGAGGTCAAAAAAATTTTTGACTTTTTTTGCCTGAAAAAAACGCCTTACTATACTATGACGTTTTTTATGACATTTTGAGGTTAAAAAAATTTTTGACTTTTTTTGTCATTTTTTGACGCCTTACGGCCGTATAACGTTTTTTATGACATTTTGAGGTCAAAAAAAATTTTGACTTTTTTTGTCCGATTTTGACGCCTTACTATACTATGACGTTTTTTATGACATTCTGAGGTCGAAAAAAATTTTGACTTTTTTTGCCCGAAAAAAACGCCATACTATACTATGACGTTTTTTATCAAATTTTGAGGTCAAAAAAAATTTTGACTTTTTTTGCCTGAAAAAAACGCCTTACTATACTATGACGTTTTTTATGACATTCTGAGGTCGAAAATTTTTTTGACTTTTTTTGCCCGAAAAAAAACGCCTTACTATACTATGACGTTTTTTATAAAATTTTGAGGTCAAAAAAAATTTTGACTTTTTTTGCCTGAAAAAAACGCCTTACTATACTATGACGTTTTTTATAAAATTTTGAGGTCAATAAAAATTTTTACTTTTTTTGTCCGATTTTGACGCCTTACTATACTATGACGTTTTTTATGACATTTTGAGGTTAAAAAATTTTTTGACTTTTTTTGTCCGATTTTGACGCCTTACTATACTATGACGTTTTTTATGACATTCTGAGGTCGAAAAAATTTTTGACTTTTTTTGTCCGAAAAAAATGCCTTACTATACTATGACGTTTTTTATAAAATTTTGAGGTCAATAAAAATTTTGACTTTTTTTTCCCGATTTTGACGCCTTACTATACTATGACGTTTTTTATGACATTTTGAGGTTAAAAAAATTTTTGACTTTTTTTGTCATTTTTTGACGCCTTACGGCCGTATGACGTTTTTTATGACATTTTGAGGTAAAAAAAAATTTTGACTTTTTTTGTCCGATTTTGACGCCTTACTATACTATGACGTTTTTTATGACATTTTGAGGTCGAAAAAAATTTTGACTTTTTTTGTCATTTTTTGACGCCTTACGGCCGTATGACATTTTCTATGACATTTTGAGGTCAAAAAAAATTTTGACTTTTTTTGTCCGATTTTGACCCCTTACTATACTATGATGTTTTTTTATGACATTTTGAGGTCGAAAAAATTTTTTACTTTTTTTGCCCGAAAAAAACGCCTTACTATACTATGACGTTTTTTATAAAATTTTGAGGTCAAAAAAAATTTTGACTTTTTTTGTCTGAAAAACACGCCTTACTATACTATGACGTTTTTTATGACATTTTGAGGTCGAAAAAATTTTTGACTTTTTTTGCCCGAAAAAAACGCCATACTATACTATGACGTTTTTTATCAAATTTTGAGGTCAATAAAAATTTTGACTTTTTTTGTCCGATTTTGACGCCTTACTATACTATGACGTTTTTTATGACATTTTGAGGTTAAAAAAAATGTTGACTTTTTTTGTCATTTTTTGACGCCTTACGGCCGTATGACGTTTTTTATGACATTTTGATGTCAAAAAAAATTTTGACTTTTTTTGTCCGATTTTGACGCCTTACTATACTATGACGTTTTTTATGACACTTTGAGGTCGAAAAAAATTTTGACTTTTTTTGTCCGAAAAAAACGGCATACTATACTATGACGTTTTTATCAAATTTTGAGGTCAATAAAAATTTTGACTTTTTTTGTCCGATTTTGACGCCTTACTATACTATGACGTTTTTTATGACATTTTGAGGTTAAAAAAAATGTTGACTTTTTTTGTCATTTTTTGATGCCTTACGGCCGTATAACGTTTTTTATGACATTTTGAGGTCAAAAAAAATTTTGACTTTTTTTGTCCGATTTTGACGCCTTACTATACTATGATGTTTTTTATGACATTCTGAGGTCGAAAAAATTTTTGACTTTTTTTGCCCGAAAAAAACGCTTTACTATACTATGACGTTTTTTATAAAATTTTGAGGTCAAAAAAAATTTTGACTTTTTTTGCCTGAAAAAAACGCCTTACTATACTATGACGTTTTTTATGACATTTTGAGGTCAAAAAAAATTTTGACTTTTTTTGTCCGAAAAAAACGCCATACTATACTATGACGTTTTTTATCAAATTTTGAGGTCAATAAAAATTTTGACTTTTTTTGTCCGATTTTGACGCCTTACTATACTATGACGTTTTTTATGACATTTTGAGGTTAAAAAAAATTTTGACTTTTTTTGTCATTTTTTGACGCCTTACGGCCGTATGACGTTTTTTATGACATTTTGAGGTCAAAAAAAATTTTGACTTTTTTTGTCCGATTTTGAAGACTTACTATACTATGACGTTTTTAATGAAATTTTGAGGTCGAAAAAAATTTTGACTTTTTTTGCCCGAAAAAAACGCCATACTATACTAAGACGTTTTTTATCAAATTTTGAGGTCAATAAAAATTTTGACTTTTTTTGTCCGGGTTTTGATGCCTTACTATACTATGACGTTTTTTATGACATTTTGAGGTTAAAAAATTTTTTTGACTTTTTTTGTCATTTTTTGACGCCTTACGGCCGTATGACGTTTTCTATGACATTTTGAGGTCGAAAATTTTTTTGACTTTTTTCGTCTGATTTTGACGCCTTACTATACTATGACGTTTTTTATGACATTCTGAGGTCGAAAAAATTTTTGACTTTTTTTGTCCGAAAAAAACGGCATACTAGACTATGACGTTTTTATGACATTTTGAGGTCGAAAAAAATTTTGACTTTTTTTGCCTGAAAAAAACGCCTTACTATACTATGACGTTTTTTATGACATTTTGAGGTCGAAAAATTTTTTGACTTTTTTTGTCCGAAAAAAACGCCATACTATACTATGACGTTTTTTATCAAATTTTGAGGTCAATAAAAATTTTGACTTTTTTTGTCCGATTTTGACGCCTTACTATACTATGACGTTTTTTATGACATTTTGAGGTTAAAAAAAATTTTGACTTTTTTTGTCATTTTTTGACGCCTTACGGCCGTATGACGTTTTTTATGACATTTTGAGGTCAAAAAAAATTTTGACTTTTTTTGTCCGATTTTGAAGACTTACTATACTATGACGTTTTTAATGACATTTTGAGGTCGAAAAAAATTTTGACTTTTTTTGCCCGAAAAAAACGCCATACTATACTAAGACGTTTTTTATCAAATTTTGAGGTCAATAAAAATTTTGACTTTTTTTGTCCGGGTTTTGACGCCTTACTATACTATGACGTTTTTTATGACATTTTGAGGTTAAAAAATTTTTTTGACTTTTTTTGTCATTTTTTGACGCCTTACGGTCGTATGACGTTTTCTATGACATTTTGAGGTCGAAAAATTTTTTGACTTTTTTCGTCTGATTTTGACGCCTTACTATACTATGACGTTTTTTATGACATTTTGAGGTCGAAAAAAATTTTGACTTTTTTTGTCCGAAAAAAACGGCATACTAAACTATGACGTTTTTTATGACATTTTGAGGTTAAAAAAAATTTTGACTTTTTTTGTCCGATTTTGACGCCTTACTATACTATGACGTTTTTTATGACATTTTGAGGTTAAAAAAAATTTTGACTTTTTTTGTCCGATTTTGACGCCTTACGGCCGTATGACATTTTCTATGACATTTTGAGGTCAAAAAAAATTTGGACTTTTTTTGTCCGATTTTGACCCATTACTATACTATGACGTTTTTTATGACATTTTGAGGTCGAAAAAATTTTTGACTTTTTTTGCCCGAAAAAAACGCCTTACTATACTATGACGTTTTTTATAAAATTTTGAGGTCAAAAAAAATTTTGACTTTTTTTGTCCGATTTTGACGCCTTACTATACTATGACGTTTTTTATGACATTTTGAGGTCGAAAAATTTTTTGACTTTTTTTGTCCGATTTTGACGCCTTACTATACTATGACGTTTTTTATGACATTTTGAGGTCAAAAAAATTTTTGACTTTTTTTGTCCGATTTTGACGCCTTACTATACTATGACGTTTTTTATGACATTTTGAGGTTAAAAAAAATTTTGACTTTTTTTGTCATTTTTTGACGCCTTACGGCCGTATGACATTTTCTATGACATTTTGAGGTCAAAAAAAATTTGGACTTTTTTTGTCCGATTTTGACCCCTTACTATACTATGACGTTTTTTATGACATTTTGAGGTCGAAAAAATTTTTGACTTTTTTTGCCCGAAAAAAACGCCTTACTATACTATGACGTTTTTTATAAAATTTTGAGGTCAAAAAAAATTTTGACTTTTTTTGCCTGAAAAAAACGCCTTACTATACTATGACGTTTTTTATGACATTTTGAGGTCGAAAAAAATTTTGACTTTTTTTGCCTGAAAAAAACGCCTTACTATACTATGATGTTTTTTATGAAATTTTGAGATCGAAAAAAATTTTGACTTTTTTTGCCCGATTTTGAAGACTTACTATACTATGACGTTTTTAATGACATTTTGAGGTCGAAAAAAATTTTGACTTTTTTTGCCCGAAAAAAACGCCATACTATACTAAGACGTTTTTTATCAAATTTTGAGGTCAATAAAAATTTTGACTTTTTTTGTCCGGGTTTTGACGCCTTACTATACTATGACGTTTTTTATGACATTTTGAGGTTAAAAAAATTTTTGACTTTTTTTGTCATTTTTTGACGCCTTACGGCCGTATGACGTTTTTTATGACATTTTGAGGTCAAAAAAAATTTTGACTTTTTTTGTCCGATTTTGACGCCTTACTATACTATGACGTTTTTTATGACATTTTGAGGTCAAAAAAAATTTAGACTTTTTTTGTCCGATTTTGACGCCTTACTATACTATGACGTTTTTTATGACATTTTGAGGTTAAAAAAAATTTTGACTTTTTTTGTCATTTTTTGACGCCTTACGGCCGTATAACGTTTTTTATGACATTTTGAGGTCAAAAAAAATTTTGACTTTTTTTGTCCGATTTTGACGCCTTACTATACTATGACGTTTTTTATGACATTTTGAGGTCGAAAAATTTTTTGACTTTTTTTGTCCGATTTTGACGCCTTACTATACTATGACGTTTTTTATGACATTTTGAGGTCAAAAAAATTTTTGACTTTTTTTGTCCGATTTTGACGCCTTACTATACTATGACGTTTTTTATGACATTTTGAGGTTAAAAAAAATTTTGACTTTTTTTGTCATTTTTTGACGCCTTACGGCCGTATGACATTTTCTATGACATTTTGAGGTCAAAAAAAATTTGGACTTTTTTTGTCCGATTTTGACCCCTTACTATACTATGACGTTTTTTATGACATTTTGAGGTCGAAAAAATTTTTGACTTTTTTTGCCCGAAAAAAACGCCTTACTATACTATGACGTTTTTTATAAAATTTTGAGGTCAAAAAAAATTTTGACTTTTTTTGCCTGAAAAAAACGCCTTACTATACTATGACGTTTTTTATGACATTTTGAGGTCGAAAAAAATTTTGACTTTTTTTGCCTGAAAAAAACGCCTTACTATACTATGATGTTTTTTATGAAATTTTGAGATCGAAAAAAATTTTGACTTTTTTTGCCCGATTTTGAAGACTTACTATACTATGACGTTTTTAATGACATTTTGAGGTCGAAAAAAATTTTGACTTTTTTTGCCCGAAAAAAACGCCATACTATACTAAGACGTTTTTTATCAAATTTTGAGGTCAATAAAAATTTTGACTTTTTTTGTCCGGGTTTTGACGCCTTACTATACTATGACGTTTTTTATGACATTTTGAGGTTAAAAAAATTTTTGACTTTTTTTGTCATTTTTTGACGCCTTACGGCCGTATGACGTTTTTTATGACATTTTGAGGTCAAAAAAAATTTTGACTTTTTTTGTCCGATTTTGACGCCTTACTATACTATGACGTTTTTTATGACATTTTGAGGTCAAAAAAAATTTAGACTTTTTTTGTCCGATTTTGACGCCTTACTATACTATGACGTTTTTTATGACATTTTGAGGTTAAAAAAAATTTTGACTTTTTTTGTCATTTTTTGACGCCTTACGGCCGTATAACGTTTTTTATGACATTTTGAGGTCAAAAAAAATTTTGACTTTTTTTGTCCGATTTTGACGCCTTACTATACTATGACGTTTTTTATGACATTCTGAGGTCGAAAAAATTTTTTACTTTTTTTGCCCGAAAAAACGCCTTACTATACTATGACATTTTTTATCAAATTTTGAGGTCAAAAAAATTTTTGACTTTTTTTGCCTGAAAAAAACGCCTTACTATACTATGACGTTTTTTATGACATTTTGAGGTTAAAAAAATTTTTGACTTTTTTTGTCATTTTTTGACGCCTTACGGCCGTATAACGTTTTTTATGACATTTTGAGGTCAAAAAAAATTTTGACTTTTTTGTCCGATTTTGACGCCTTACTATACTATGACGTTTTTTATGACATTCTGAGGTCGAAAAAAATTTTGACTTTTTTTGCCCGAAAAAAACGCCATACTATACTATGACGTTTTTTATCAAATTTTGAGGTCAAAAAAAATTTTGACTTTTTTTGCCTGAAAAAAACGCCTTACTATACTATGATGTTTTTTATGACATTCTGAGGTCGAAAATTTTTTTGACTTTTTTTGCCCGAAAAAAAACGCCTTACTATACTATGACGTTTTTTATAAAATTTTGAGGTCAAAAAAAATTTTGACTTTTTTTGCCTGAAAAAAACGCCTTACTATACTATGACGTTTTTCATAAAATTTTGAGGTCAATAAAAATTTTGACTTTTTTTGTCCGATTTTGACGCCTTACTATACTATGACGTTTTTTATGACATTTTGAGGTTAAAAAAAATTTTGACTTTTTTTGTCCGAAAAAAACGCCTTACTATACTATGACGTTTTTTATAAAATTTTGAGGTCAATAAAAATTTTGACTTTTTTTTCCCGATTTTGACGCCTTACTATACTATGACGTTTTTTATGACATTTTGAGGTTAAAAAAATTTTTGACTTTTTTTGTCATTTTTTGACGCCTTACGGCCGTATGACGTTTTTTATGACATTTTGAGGTCAAAAAAAATTTTGACTTTTTTTGTCCGATTTTGACCCCTTACTATACTATGATGTTTTTTATGACATTTTGAGGTCGAAAAAATGTTTTACTTTTTTTGCCCGAAAAAAACGCCTTACTATACTATGACGTTTTTTATAAAATTTTGAGGTCAAAAAAAATTTTGACTTTTTTTGTCTGAAAAAAACGCCTTACTATACTATGACGTTTTTTATGACATTTTGAGGTCGAAAAAATTTTTGACTTTTTTTGCCCGAAAAAAAACGCCATACTATACTATGACGTTTTTTATCAAATTTTGAGGTCAATAAAAATTTTGACTTTTTTTGTCCGATTTTGACGCCTTACTATACTATGACGTTTTTTATGACATTTTGAGGTTAAAAAAAATGTTGACTTTTTTTGTCATTTTTTGACGCCTTACGGCCGTATGACGTTTTTTATGACATTTTGAGGTCAAAAAAAATTTTGACTTTTTTTGTCCGATTTTGACGCCTTACTATACTATGACGTTTTTTATGACACTTTGAGGTCGAAAAAAATTTTGACTTTTTTTGTCCGAAAAAACGGCATACTATACTATGACGTTTTTATCAAATTTTGAGGTCAATAAAAATTTTTACTTTTTTTGTCCGATTTTGACGCCTTACTATACTATGACGTTTTTTATGACATTTTGAGGTTAAAAAAAATTTTGACTTTTTTTGTCATTTTTTGACGCCTTACGGCCGTATAACGTTTTTTATGACATTTTGAGGTCAAAAAAAATTTTGACTTTTTTTGTCCGATTTTGACGCCTTACTATACTATGATGTTTTTTATGACATTCTGAGGTCGAAAAAATTTTTGACTTTTTTTGCCCGAAAAAAACGCCTTACTATACTATGACGTTTTTTATAAAATTTTTAGGTCAAAAAAAATTTTGACTTTTTTTGCCTGAAAAAAACGCCTTACTATACTATGACGTTTTTTATGACATTTTGAGGTCAAAAAAAATTTTGACTTTTTTTGTCCGAAAAAAACGCCATACTATACTATGACGTTTTTTATCAAATTTTGAGGTCAATAAAAATTTTGACTTTTTTTGTCCGATTTTGACGCCTTACTATACTATGACGTTTTTTATGACATTTTGAGGTTAAAAAAAATTTTGACTTTTTTTGTCATTTTTTGACGCCTTACGGCCGTATGACGTTTTTTATGACATTTTGAGGTCAAAAAAAATTTTGACTTTTTTTGTCCGATTTTGAAGACTTACTATACTATGACGTTTTTAATGAAATTTTGAGGTCGAAAAAAATTTTGACTTTTTTTGCCCGAAAAAAACGCCATACTATACTAAGACGTTTTTTATCAAATTTTGAGGTCAATAAAAATTTTGACTTTTTTTGTCCGGGTTTTGATGCCTTACTATACTATGACGTTTTTTATGACATTTTGAGGTTAAAAAAATTTTTTGACTTTTTTTGTCATTTTTTGACGCCTTACGGCCGTATGACATTTTCTATGACATTTTGAGGTCGAAAATTTTTTTGACTTTTTTCGTCTGATTTTGACGCCTTACTATACTATGACGTTTTTTATGACATTCTGAGGTCGAAAAAAATTTTGACTTTTTTTGCCCGAAAAAAACGGCATACTAAACTATGACGTTTTTATGACATTTTGAGGTCGAAAAAAATTTTGACTTTTTTTGCCTGAAAAAAACGCCTTACTATACTATGACGTTTTTTATGACATTTTGAGGTCGAAAAAATTTTTGACTTTTTTTGCCCGAAAAAAACGCCTTACTATACTATGACGTTTTTTATCAAATTTTGAGGTCAAAAAAAATTTTGACTTTTTTTGCCCGAAAAAAACGCCTTACTATACTATGACGTTTTTTATAAAATTTTGAGGTCAAAAAAAATTTTGACTTTTTTTGCCTGAAAAAAACGCCTTACTATACTATGACGTTTTTTATCAAATTTTGAGGTCAATAAAAATTTTGACTTTTTTTGTCCGATTTTGACGCCTTACTATACTATGACGTTTTTTATGACATTTTGAGGTTAAAAAAAATTTTGACTTTTTTTGTCATTTTTGACGCCTTACGGCCGTATAACGTTTTTTATGACATTTTGAGGTCAAAAAAAATTTTGACTTTTTTTGTCCGATTTTGACGCCTTACTATACTATGACGTTTTTTATGACATTCTGAGGTCGAAAAAATTTTTTACTTTTTTTGCCCGAAAAAAACGCCTTACTATACTATGACCTTTTTTATAAAATTTTGAGGTCAAAAAAATTTTTGACTTTTTTTGCCTGAAAAAAACGCCTTACTATACTTTGACGTTTTTTATGACATTTTGAGGTCGAAAAAATTTTTGACTTTTTTTGCCCGAAAAAAAGGCCATACTATACTATGACGTTTTTTATCAAATTTTGAGGTCAAAAAAAATTTTGACTTTTTTTGCCTGAAAAAAACGCCTTACTATACTATGACGTTTTTTATGACATTCTGAGGTCGAAAATTTTTTTGACTTTTTTTGCCCGAAAAAAACGCCTTACTATACTATGACGTTTTTTATAAAATTTTGAGATCAAAAAAAATTTTGACTTTTTTTGCCTGAAAAAAACGCCTTACTATACTATGATGTTTTTTATGAAATTTTCAGATCGAAAAAAATTTTGACTTTTTTTGCCCGATTTTGAAGACTTACTATATTATGACGTTTTTAATGACATTTTGAGGTCGAAAATTTTTTTGACTTTTTTTGCCCGAAAAAAACGCCTTACTATACTATGACGTTTTTTATAAAATTTTGAGGTCAAAAAAATTTTTGACTTTTTTTGCCTGAAAAAAACGCCTTACTATACTATGATGTTTTTTATGAAATTTTCAGATCGAAAAAAATTTTGACTTTTTTTGCCCGATTTTGAAGACTTACTATATTATGACGTTTTTTATAAAATTTTGAGGTCAAAAAAAATTTTGACTTTTTTTGTCTGAAAAAAACGCCTTACTATACTATGACGTTTTTTATGACATTTTGAGGTCGAAAAATTTTTTGACTTTTTTTGCCCGAAAAAAACGCCATACTATACTATGACGTTTTTTATCAAATTTTGAGGTCAATAAAAATTTTGACTTTTTTTGTCCGATTTTGACGCCTTACTATACTATGACGTTTTTTATGACATTTTGAGGTTAAAAAAAATGTTGACTTTTTTTGTCATTTTTTGACGCCTTACGGCCGTATGACGTTTTTTATGACATTTTGAGGTCAAAAAAAATTTTGACTTTTTTTGTCCGATTTTGACGCCTTACTATACTATGACGTTTTTTATGACACTTTGAGGTCGAAAAAAATTTTGACTTTTTTTGTCCGAAAAAAACGGCATACTATACTATGACGTTTTTATCAAATTTTGAGGTCAATAAAAATTTTGACTTTTTTTGTCCGATTTTGACGCCTTACTATACTATGACGTTTTTTATGACATTTTGAGGTTAAAAAAATTTTTGACTTTTTTTGTCATTTTTTGACGCCTTACGGCCGTATAACATTTTTTATGACATTTTGAGGTCAAAAAAAATTTTGACTTTTTTTGTCCGATTTTGACGCCTTACTATACTATGACGTTTTTTATGACATTCTGAGGTCGAAAAAATTTTTGACTTTTTTTGCCTGAAAAAAACGCCTTACTATACTATGACGTTTTTTATAAAATTTTGAGGTCAAAAAAAATTTTGACTTTTTTTGCCTGAAAAAAACGCCTTACTATACTAAGACGTTTTTTATCAAATTTTGAGGTCAATAAAAATTTTGACTTTTTTTGTCCGAAAAAAACGCCATACTATACTATGACGTTTTTTATCAAATTTTGAGGTCAATAAAAATTTTGACTTTTTTTGTCCGATTTTGACGCCTTACTATACTATGACGTTTTTTATGACATTTTGAGGTTAAAAAAAATTTTGACTTTTTTTGTCATTTTTTGACGCCTTACGGCCGTATGACGTTTTTTATGACATTTTGAGGTCAAAAAAAATTTTGACTTTTTTTGTCCGATTTTGAAGACTTACTATACTATGACGTTTTTAATGAAATTTTGAGGTCGAAAAAAATTTTGACTTTTTTTGCCCGAAAAAAACGCCATACTATACTAAGACGTTTTTTATCAAATTTTGAGGTCAATAAAAATTTTGACTTTTTTTGCCCGATTTGAAAGACTTACTATATTATGACGTTTTTTATAAAATTTTGAGGTCAAAAAAAATTTTGACTTTTTTTGTCTGAAAAAAACGCCTTACTATACTATGACGTTTTTTATGACATTTTGAGGTCGAAAAAATTTTTGACTTTTTTTGCCCGAAAAAAACGCCATACTATACTATGACGTTTTTTATCAAATTTTGAGGTCAATAAAAATTTTGACTTTTTTTGTCCGATTTTGACGCCTTACTATACTATGACGTTTTTTATGACATTTTGAGGTTAAAAAAAATGTTGACTTTTTTTGTCATTTTTTGACGCCTTACGGCCGTATGACGTTTTTTATGACATTTTGAGGTCAAAAAAAATTTTGACTTTTTTTGTCCGATTTTGACGCCTTACTATACTATGACGTTTTTTATGACACTTTGAGGTCGAAAAAAATTTTGACTTTTTTTGTCCGAAAAAAACGGCATACTATACTATGACGTTTTTTATGACATTTTGAGGTCGAAAAAAATTTTGACTTTTTTTGCCCGAAAAAAACGCCATACTATACTATGACGTTTTTTATCAAATTTTGAGGTCAAAAAAATTTTTGACTTTTTTTGCCTGAAAAAAAACGCCTTACTATACTATGACGTTTTTTATGACATTCTGAGGTCGAAAAAATTTTTGACTTTTTTTGCCCGAAAAAAACGCCTTACTATACTATGACGTTTTTTATAAAATTTTGAGGTCAAAAAAAATTTTGACTTTTTTTGTCCGATTTTGACGCCTTACTATACTATGACGTTTTTTAATGACATTTTGAGGTTAAAAAAATTTTTGACTTTTTTTGTCATTTTTTGACGCCTTACGGCCGTATGACATTTTTTAAGACATTTTGAGGTCGAAAATTTTTTTGACTTTTTTCGTCTGATTTTGACGCCTTACTATACTATGACGTTTTTTATGACATTTTGAGGTCAAAAAAAATTTTGACTTTTTTTGTCCGATTTTGAAGCCTTACTATACTATGACGTTTTTTATGACATTCTGAGGTCGAAAAAAATGTTGACTTTTTTTGCCTGAAAAAAACGCCTTACTATACTATGATGTTTTTTATGAAATTTTGAGATCGAAAAAAATGTTGACTTTCTTTGCCTGAAAAAAACGCCTTACTATACTATGACGTTTTTTATGACATTTTGAGGTCAAAAAAATATTTGACTTTTTTTGGCATTTTTTTGACGTCTTAGTATACTATGACGTTTTTCATGACATTTTGAGGTAAAAAAAATTTTTGACTTTTTTTGGCATTTTTTGATGCCTTACGGCCGTATGACGTCTTTCATGACATTTTGAGGTCAAAAAAAATTTCGACTTTTTTTGTCATTTTTTGACGTCTTACTATACTATGACGTTTTTTATGACATTTTGAGGTCGAAAAAAATTTCGACTTTTTTTGGCCGATTTTGACGCCTTACTATACTATGATGTTTTTCATGACATTTTGAGGTCAAAAAAAATTTCGACTTTTTTTGTCATTTTTTGACGCCTTAGTATACTATGACGTTTTTCATGACATTTTGAGGTCAAAAAAAATTTCGACTTTTTTTGGCCGATTTTGACGCCTTACTATACTATTACGCTTTTCATGACATTTTGAGGTAAAAAAAAAAATTCGACTTTTTTTGATGCCTTACGGCCATATGACATTTTTTATGACATTTTGAGGTCCAAAAAAATTTTTGACCTTTTTTGGCATTTTTTCAGGCCTTACGGCCGTATGACGTTTTTTATGACATTTTGAGGTCCAAAAAAAATTTCGACTTTTTTTGGCATTTTTTGACGCCTTACGGCCGTATGACGTTTTTCATGACATTTTGAGGTCAAAAAAATTTTTGACTTTTTTTGTCTTTTTTTGATGCCTTACGACCGTATGACGTTTTTCATGACATTTTGAGGTAAAAAAAATTTTTGACTTTTTTTTGTCATTTTTTCACGCCTTACTATACTATGACGTCTTTCATGACATTTTGAGGTCAAAAAAAATTTCGACTTTTTTTGTCATTTTTTGACGTCTTACTATACTATGACGTTTTTTATGACATTTTGAGGTCGAAAAAAATTTCGACTTTTTTTGGCCGATTTTGACGCCTTACTATACTATGACGTTTTTCATGACATTTTGAGGTCAAAAAAATTTTTGATTTTTTTTGTCATTTTTTGATGCCTTACGGCCGTATGACGTTTTTTATGACATTTTGAGGCCAAAAAAATTTCGACTTTTTTTGGCCGATTTTGACGCCTTACTATACTATGACGTTTTTCATGACATTTTGAGGTCAAAAATTTTTTTGACTTTTTTTGTTATTTTTTCACGCCTTACTATACTATGACGTCTTTCATGACATTTTGAGGTCAAAAAAAATTTCGACTTTTTTTGGCCGATTTTGACGCCTTACTATACTATGACGTTTTTCATGACATTTTGAGGTCAAAAATTTTTTTGACTTTTTTTTGTCATTTTTTGATGTCTTAGTATACTATGACGTTTTTCATGACATTTTGAGGTCAAAAAAAATTTCGACTTTTTTTGGCCGATTTTGACGCCTTACTATACTATTACGCTTTTCATGACATTTTGAGGTAAAAAAAAAATTCGACTTTTTTTGATGCCTTACGGCCGTATGACATTTTTTATGACATTTTGAGGTCCAAAAAAATTTTTGACCTTTTTTGGCATTTTTTCAGGCCTTACGGCCGTATGACGTTTTTTATGACATTTTGAGGTCCAAAAAAATTTTTGACTTTTTTTGGCATTTTTTGACGTCTTAGTATACAATGACGTTTTTCATGACATTTTGAGGTCAAAAAAATTTTTTTGACTTTTTTTGGCGTTTTTTGACGTCTTAGTATACTATGACGTTTTTCATGACATTTTGAGGTCAAAAAAAATTTCGACTTTTTTTGGCCGATTTTGACGCCTTACTATACTATTACGCTTTTCATGACATTTTGAGGTAAAAAAAAAATTCGACTTTTTTTGATGCCTTACGGCCGTATGACATTTTTTATGACATTTTGAGGTCCAAAAAAATTTTTGACCTTTTTTGGCATTTTTTCAGGCTTTACGGCCGTATGACATTTTTTATGACATTTTGAGGTCCAAAAAATTTTTTGACTTTTTTTGGCATTTTTTGACGTCTTAGTATACAATGACGTTTTTCATGACATTTTGAGGTCAAAAAAAATTTTTTGACTTTTTTTGGCGTTTTTTGACGTCTTAGTATACTATGACGTTTTTCATGACATTTTGAGGTCAGAAAAAATTTCGACTTTTTTTGATGCCTTACGGCTGTATGACGTTTTTTATGACATTTTGAGGTCAAAAAAAATTTCAACTTTTTTTGGCATTTTTTGACGTCTTAGTATACTATGACATTTTTCATGAAATTTTGAGGTCAAAAAATTTTTTGACTTTTTTTGACGCCTTACTATACTATGACGTTTTTCATGACATTTTAAGGTAAAAAAAAAATTTCAACTTTTTTTGGCATTTTTTGACGCCTTATGACGTTTTTCATGACATTTTGATGTCAAAAATTTTTTTGACTTTTTTTGTCATTTTTTTACGTCTTAGTATACTATGACGTTTTTCATGACATTTTGAGGTCAAAAAAAATTTTGACTTTTTTTGTCATTTTTTGATGCCTTATGGCTATATGACGTTTTTCATGACATTTTGAGGTCAAAAAATTTTTTGACTTTTTTTTGTCATTTTTTGACGTCTTAGTATACTATGACGTTTTTCATGACATTTTGAGGTAAAAAAAAATTTCGACTTTTTTTGGCATTTTTTGATGCCTTACGGCCGTGTGACGTTTTTTATGACATTTTGAGGTCAAAAAAAATTTTGACTTTTTTTTGTCATTTTTTGACGTCTTAGTATACTATGACGTTTTTCATGACATTTTGAGGTCAAAAAAATTTTGACTTTTTTTGTCATTTTTTGACGCCTTACGGCCGTATGACGTTTTTTATGACATTTTGAGATCAAAAAAAGTTTTGACTTTTTTTGCCCGAAAAAAACGGCATACTATACTATGACGGTTTGACTATTTTTATGACATTTTTAGGCCACAAAAAAGTGTTACTTTTTTTTGTCGATTTTGTTTTTCCTGGATGACTGGACACAGCCAATCACCAGCACTTTTGAGCTTGGCACGTCAAACATGCCTCAAGCTTATTGAATCACTGACGTTGATGAGATTAACCCATTAGGTTATCGAACTAAATGACTTTTGAAAACCCAATAGTATCAAGGCAATTCGGTCGATACCTTAGGAAGTATTGAATTCGATACCCTACATTTCAGTGTAATTACCATTGAGCGAGTCACTCAGGTAGATCTTGTATCTCAGCGAGTTGCAGAGCTGGATCCCTACAAATTTCCGGTACCAAGTTCTCTTCACATACTGCTTTCCATTGCATTCAGAGTAGGCATCAGCTTTAAATGGGAACTGAGTCCAGATGGCATCTTTGCCTGAGAGGAAATCATTTAGAAGAAAAGGCTTTATCTATTGTAAGTCATCTGTGTAAACAATCCAAAAACTATACAAGGTTCAATAAAACAGCTTGACTTTACTGGAACACACGAATGAGAGGAAGAAAAAAGACAATATTCACCTGAAGCATATTCACTCACACGTGGATCCGCTACAAATGTGAGAGAAAGTTCCAATAAAGAACATCAGAACAACTTAGCAGTAACACACAGTCATGAGGCCTCTTGAAGTATTGTGTTAGACAAAGCCAGACTTGTATCAGAGCTAATTGGCCATAGTATCTACAATGTTCAAATCCAAAAGGCTGGACTTTGATCACATCAGGGCAAGAGGCCAATTAAGAAAAGCATTCCCCTTGCGTGCTGTCATTCTGAGTTTAAAAACACGTTTGATCAACTCACTTTATGGTTGCTGCAAAATTAACTTTGTTCATAGCACTCTGATCACCAGGTGCACAATTTATGTCTGTTAGAAATGAGCCTCCAAGACATCTACGGAGCTGACAAGACTCTAGAGTCTTAATCAGTCACACCTCAGTGCCATGTTGAAATCATTAGACTAACAACTGCCAAACAGCCCATACTCAGAGATTCAAAGCAATGCTAATCGCTGCCTGATAGTTAGCAACATGTACAGTGGCATTTACATGCAACAAATCAGTCTCTTCTGTCAGAGCAAACAAATCTGAGTTTTCCGCTAGTGGATTAGATGGTTTGTAAAACTTGCCTGATTCTGTGCTAAACGATACAGGATCAGTGGAGGGTCCTGTTCCCATCTCGTTCTTTGGTGTTACTTTGAATTCATAACTGAAACAAAACAAATATTAAGAACAAGAAATATGAGTTATATACACACACAAAAAGAAATAAACCAAACTTTTTCATCCAAATCCTTCCCATCTCCAGAACTGGGACACACATTTTCATGCCTTTGACAGCTAAGTATGGGTCACACGCTCTCTCTCACTCTCACACTCACACTCACACACACACACACACACACACACACACACACACACACACACACACACACACACACACACACACAAGCTGATGGTTATTCCACGTGCTGCATTCAGATGTCCTGGCAAAATCGGGGACAGCAAACCCGGCCCAGGGGTGGGTTTTGGTGAGTTTTGAGACTCCAGATGCTGAGATCTAATTAAAAACTCAGAGACCCACTCCACCCATATTTCCTCAGCTTTTGTGTCACTTTGGCCATTTCCTGTCTGCAAAACCAAACGTGATTCACTGCATGAGCTGCAAGAGTATAAATGAAGCTGACCAAACTTCTAAAAGCAGCTCACTAACAGCCCTTCACTGCAATTTAATACTTGTCTCTCTTGGGCTACAGTGAACCATACTGATCAGCCAGTAGTTCCAGCATGCAGTATTTATTAAGCATAGGGTTTATATAGACAAACTTACAATAATGTAAACCTTGTGGGTGTTCCTGAGGTGTGCAGTTAGGGTACCTGACCTACTGGAAGACTAAAGGAAGAAACTGTAAAGGCAGCCTCCTTCCTGTTTTTCTTTGACATGATTTGTTCAACATGTCACATACCTGCTCTCCGGTTTGAGATTCTCCACGGCTGTATGTGTCTGGTTGGTCGTCAGTATGGACACTTCCTGTCCATTCGGCCCTTTAGTGGTGGTACTGACTTCATACTCTGAGAAAAGGAGGCAGAAGAATCTTGAGGGTGCTTTTAATAACACAATTTTACCTTTCAGCTTTGAGCAGCCGCAAATTACTTAACCTTGTTATTTTGTTACGTGATGAAAACGAAAATTCCCAATCGATTGGTTAATTACAACACTTTATAACACATGGATAACTGTGATCCATGACCATCACTTTGTCACCCATAAAAACATCTTTTCAAGAGATTAACTGACTCTGCAAGGAAGTACTCAATTTTGAAAACAAAACTAGACTTGAAAGCAAGGATAACATCATCCAAGCACCCCAATGCAACGTGAACCGTTTAAAAATATTAGCCTTTTGTTTGCCCATACTCTACCTTTGGTCTCATTGTCGGATTTCTGCCAGTCAAGAATGACAAAAGATGGGCAGCCCTCCACAGTAACCACAGTGAGGTTGGATGGTGGTATGCGGGGAGGGCCCGTCACATTCTGATCACTGCCTTCCTCACTAGGAAAATAAGCAAGGGAGGAGGTGATAGAGCATGGCTCATCTGGCTTCTTATCTGTCTTGTAGATCACATGGGGAGCTGTAGACAGGCACAATAAAAACAGCAGTGATTGATTTATGCATGCTCTTTTTTCTTTTTCTTTTTCTTTTTTACTATTTTATTTATTCACTGTTCAGTAGTGAGCAGCATTGTTAAAGAGCTTATTATTTCAACAATGAAGGCTTTAAACCTGCAGTGGAGCTGTAAAGATGAGGATTTCTTACCTACAAAGCGCTTCTTGCCCATGATGTCCACCTCTGACGCAGGCAGGGGCCTGAATATGGAGGAGTTTTCATATATGTCAAAATGGCTGCCTGAAAGGAAACAGGAGAGAAGAGTTAGGGTTAGTTAGATGTGCCAGTAGTTCCTGGCAGCTCTCTCTGTTCTCATTTTTACAGCTCTGGCCCTGGGCAACCACCAGCCCGCTCAGCACCTGCTATGGCCTCCACCCAGGCTTTTTGTCTCTTAACAGTAAAAATGTTCTTTTTCTTTTGCTTAATGCACCTGCAAGCTGCATCACCAATATATCCCGATTATTATAAACATGCATGGACTGACTCATAGCTTTTTCGGTCACTTATATTCTCACACTCATGGATGTACGCAAGCAAAGCTGCTCCTCCTAAGACACATAAAAAGTTGTGTTAATCATACTGTTTACTGCCGGGGCGGAGGTGGTTGTCTGCTGTCTGCGCTCTTGTTTGGGCTTGGCTGTGACCAGAGTGAATGGCTTGAAGATAGCCTCCTTGTCTCCTTGTTTCATGGATTTATCTGAGGACAAAGAGGAGAACAGATGAGTTCTTCACCCTCATCATCTGATTCACAGTCACACACAGTTGTCGTCCATCTGCTCTGGCCAACTTCACTGAGCAACTCGGTGGCCTTTTCCTGGCTGCTGAAAGATCAGAGATTGTTTTTTGAGTAATATCTCTTGTGCTTTTTAAAGGTGGGAAAAGGGTCTGCCAGAATACATCTGCTGAGACCAAGGATGCCCAGATGCTCAGAACCATGCACATATTCAAGCACATGAACAGTGAAAGTGAGTGAAGTGAAGTGAAAACAAAAGTGAGTGAAGCACAGTCCAGAAAAAAAGGCTTTAGCAACAAGGCCACCAAGATGAGCCGTACTGTTCAGAAAAAATGTTGTTTTGTGCATTAGAACACATTGCAAGCTGTTCAGAGAGTTGTAAGCTTTTTTTTGTTTGTTTTTGCAGACAACAACTTAAGACTGGGGTTCTCAGACTGTGAAGGATTTTATTTTTATAAGACTTATGGAAAAGTGTGTGGTGAAACTAAAGTTGAATAAATTGGATTCATGTGGGACTAATAAACAAGGGCTCTTACACACTAGCAAGGCTGTAAAGGTAGAAAGAGTTTAATTTGGACGACAAAGAGGAGAGCCAGAGATGCTCATCAAGCAGTCATGTCAGAGAATTCAAGAAAATAAAAAAGCAAAGTACATCTATGAGCATCTCCACAGCTCACTAATTAAACAAATAAATGTTTACTTGTTAATCTGCACAAATACAAAGTGATAAAAAGTGGGTGTCACAAAGGTCTATTCATTGGCCGGGGCACACTCCCTGTTTTCAGTCTTTGTTCTAAGCTGGGCTAACCAGCTATTAGCTGTAGTTGAACAAACAGACATGAAAGTGGTATCAATCTTCTCATCTAACTCTTGGCAGGAAAGCAAATAAAGTTATTTTCCAAAATGTCAAGCTATCCCTTTAACTTGCATAATTTCCACCTGTGAAACCAATCAAAAATCCTTGATAACGTTCTTGATATTATTTCAATAAAGTTACAACTTGGCTTGGCTTGTTTCTTCTATCACCAAGATGGTAAATGGTTGACAAAAATTAAATTGGTTTAGTGTGGATGAAAGAAGAAGTTTGAGAGCCACTAGCTCAAGAAGCAGCTTAAGTCAAGTCTCCCCCTAAGCTTGCTGTTGTGTGTATAATTACAGTGCACAGGAC
This sequence comes from Toxotes jaculatrix, assembly GCF_017976425.1. NCBI lineage: Eukaryota > Metazoa > Chordata > Actinopteri > Toxotidae > Toxotes > Toxotes jaculatrix. The sequence goes on along the minus strand of NC_054408.1, from coordinate 7,767,037 downwards.
AAGCTGCAGCAGTGTTCAGTGGTCAGTACATCCATCACTGTTGCCCTCACCATAGTCACTGGGTTTCCCCACCAGGTTGAGTCTCTTGTTGACAGGAATAGGGGAATGCAGAACTGCAGGGGATCATGGGAAACAAGAGTTTGTTTCAGATTTCAGATTAAAAATCCCAACTGAAACAGAAGAACAGGCGGTTGGCACTGAAGAACAAATACAAAAACTGAAAACAAGTGCTGTTGGTTATTTTAATGGAGCAATAATAATGAAAGGATGTCAGATTTATAGATTCACAAAGAGGGAAACACAGGGCAGAGGACTGCAGTAACACTACAAAAATGAGTGTTCAAACACAGGCATAACATAAGCGACAATAAAGCACATAACAACAGGCAGATTGCATGTGAAATGCTGAAGTCACTTTGTGAAGCACTGCCATGGCCTTTAACTAATGAAAGCCAGTCAGTATTTGATAACCTTGAAACAATAAACCACTGCTTTAGCCACTCGTTCTAAAATCCCCAGAAGAAAAACTGAGGGACTTAAAAATGCTTAGTAAATCTTGATCAGGAAACTGAGGTATCAGGTCCAGTAAGTCTTTTTGTATGATTCTGACTCCCTTCTATGAACTTTCTTTTGGATTTGATGAAATTTCACCACCAAATTATCCAGAAAATCCTTCCACCACAGAAAATACAATAAAATAAAGCTAGGAAATAAAGACCAGATCACTTTCACTCTAAACTGCTAGAATGAACATGAGAAATGAATTGGCTTTAGTCAACTTGATAAGCAGTCATAAGAAAGAGCAGGACTTTTGTGATGAAAACACCTTTGCTACAAACCATAAAACTCATATTTATTAATGTGAGATCTGCCATGATTTAATCTTGTTAAACAAGCATAATCTTCCTAAATCTTTGTTTGTGATATCTTAGAGGAGCTGGAGAAGCTCTGGAAGACTTGACACATGAAATTACTGATACACGTTTCATTGCTTAGAGACCATTCTAGCAAAGTTCATTTCCAAAGCATCTGCTCCCTTCAACATTTGTCATTTTCTTATCTCAGAGATTCATCAATGGTCATTCTGTTGACAAGATTCTGTAATTGTCCGATTGTCAGGGCCGAAACACCCCAAAAACATTTCTCTTGGATTTGTTTCCTCCTCCCTGGAGCTGACCTCCCCCTGGTCTGCATAAATCAGCCATCTCTGGCATCTCCTCCATACAGAAAAGACAGAAAAGAGATGAGGCTATCAAGATAAACCGAAACAACATCTGCCAACAAGTCTCACTGATCTCCACTCAAGTAGAGCCTCTGACTCACACATGGCATAACTGACAGCTAATGGCAAACATATGCTCACACATAAAGTCATACAATACGTTGATGCACCAGTCACAAATGATTCAAACACATAAGACAAGGTGAAGTATGGAAAACTGACAGCTCAAAATGGTGGTGTCATGGTCAAAGAAAACATACTAATTTGATTACCGGTCGATGCAATATCAACAATATGTGGCTACAGTGTACATAATACAATGTGGTCAGTGTTCTACAGTTTCTACAGAGGTTGCGTTTCTCACAATAAACAACTCAAACTGCAGGTCAGGCCTCTGCTGTGCCAAAGGCCTCAGACTCAAAACAGAGATTTATGTTCAGTCTAGAAAAATATTCCCACTGAATACATACCACTGTCTCACAACACTATGGCTGCTGCATTTGCAAAATGCACTGAGATTTCAGAGCTGAACACTGTACATTTCACACCTGCAGTCCACTGCAAGAGCTTTGAAACAATTTCAAGTTGAAATGACAGTGTGAAGCAGAGGTCTATAAAACTGTTGGGGACACGTTGTGATCCACAATTTCGCCAAAAGCACACTCCGTACCACCTTTTGTGTACAATATAAAGTCTGTTTGGGATGAGAAGTAATAATTTTGTTGCACGTCATTTACTTCGTGGAGGTAGTAAGTGACCTACGTGACGATTACATCTTTTTAAAAAGGTAACAGTCACTTGGAGCTTTGTACTTGCATGTGTGTGCGGGGCGGCAGGCAAAACAACTATTCTTTTTCTGTAGAGCTGCTTCCAGAGAGCCTTGCGACTCCTTGAAGACCTCTGAAACTATCCAAGTTTCCAGAAATAACACACACCAGCTGTGACATGGGACTGAAGCACAACCTGTCTTCACAACTCCAAACAACAAGGAACGAGTGGAGCGCCACAATTAATACATGTGGTGGTTTGCATTATGACTTGAGATGGATTTGATTACTCTAATTAACCGAGCCTGCCTGGCAGAATGGAAACAATGTGATTGACCAAAAAAGGGGCAAACCACGTTCAGGCTAAAGCTATTCTCAAACTACTTCAAACCATTTCCTGATTACAGGTCTGTATGTGCAGTAGACTAAATAACATGGAGAGGGCAGGTATATACCTTAATTAGAATCATATATGGCTTCAGTCTCAGTCAAGTATAAGCTACTGGGACAAAACGTGTTGGACAGCACAAACCACAACAGACACAAAACGTCACAGTGACAGACAAGTTGAAAATCAGAGAGCATCAGAGGATTGTGACAAAAGCACACATCAATGTGACTGTGTGGGACAGGACAAAACAGTGCCTCTTAGGTTAGTGAATGAGGAACACTGAAAGGTGATCATCTTGGTTTGTCGTTACCAGGGTTTTCTTTGGACCTCACCACAGGTTTAGGGAGAGCATTGTCCCTATGATGCACTCCATCAGGTGCTGGAGGGAGAAAAAGGTCTGTTATAAAATGTTTGGTGTCAGAAGAAAATCAGAAAGAAAAAAAATGTTTTTTTGTCTTTCTTTCTCACCATGTGAGAAAGAAAGCCTTTTCTTACTTTTCTTACTCTCCAGTGTTAGTGACAATACAGCTTGAGGCTTGTTTGTGTTTTCAACGTGGCTTTACAGATGTTCTGGAAATACAAATGGAACTTATCTCTTGACATTTCCCGCTTTCTGTTCTTTTATAAGTCTTTGGGGAGTTTGCGAGTGCATTTGAGAGAGGGAAAGCCACAGTGAGAGAAAGAAAGAGAAGAGACTGGCTGTGGCGGCTGTACTTTTGGCACAGTGCTTGGCTTGGCATGGTTGGTGTAAAATGTGGTGTGTCCTGGCCAGTGCTGTGGCCAAACTTCCCACCCGGCCAACATGAGGGGACTGTAAATCATGTTAACGATCCTGACCCCAGAGACACCACTACTGCTCATGGTGAAGGTGTGAAATAGACACCGTGCCACAACATGGCGAACACATGGACTGTGAGAAGAAGTGAAGCAGAAGATAGAGCTAGAGATAGAAAAAGGAACAAGCATTCAAATGTCTATTGTATGTAATCAAACATGGATTATGTGCTAAATCAAGAGCCATGATTTTGTCTTCTCCTGTAGATGCACAGCTGCAGAAGAGAGCGTGAGAGAGTGTTGACAGCAGAGGATAACCTGAGGTAGTTGCTTGGGAAGAGGGAATAAGAGGAAGGGAAGTGAGTACTCCATTACCCCTAGGTGTGCTGGAGCTGTGAGAAGAGGTGAATGTCTTGGATGAAGATATTTGTCTGACACCAGTGCGAGTGGAGTGAGAAGAAACCCGGTTGCGAAGCAGCGTGGTGTTTCTTCTTGCTGTAGGAACTGATGAGCTAATGGGAGAACGAGGGACTTCAGCAACAGATGATCTGAGGATGCCAAGACCTACATGTGGAGAAAGGCAATTGGGGAAGTTAGAGATGATCCACCTCTGAGCTTGCCAGCCTTACCTAAATGGAATAAATGATAGAGCACATCAGTGAAAAAGAATGTAGAGGAGTAGACAATGAATGAAATGACAGAGAGGCATAAATGAGATCAAAAGCTAGCCAGACTGCTCTGGTTGAGAGTGGACAGGGGTGAGGTGACTGTGCTGGACTGAAAATGGAGGCACACATGGAGGCAGGGATAATGATGGCATGGGGTGTGTTGGGTGGCAGGATGGAGATGGAGATGGGGAAGCAGTGACATCATCCAGTGGGTTGAAATACAACTGAAAGCACTGGGTTCCACGTGGCTTGACGAAAAAGCAGAGATGGTGATGCAACAAACATGTCATGGTGTTTACCATGATTGTAACTACCGGCTTTCTCTGTAGCCAGGGCAGGTCTTGGTAGAGGTTTGCCCTCTTCTGGTGGACTAGGAGCTGTATGAAAGAGAACTCACTTTTTTATCTATGATAATATGTATTCAATGTATGTATGTTGTTGTTTTCTCTAAAAACTCAGTACAAATACAACTAAAATTTCAATCAATATGCCCCTTTTAAAATACAACTTGAGATAAGGTCTTAATTCTTAATTGTGTTTTACTAATGGCAGAAAGTGGGATCTTTACCCGTAGGGACTGTCTGCCTTGGGGTAACCTTGGTGAGATCAGAGTAGGTCCTGGTCTGAGGCTGAATCGGAGGCCCAGGTTGAGGTTGTGGTTGGGGCCTAGATGCAGGGTGTGGCTTGGGTAGAGATTCAGGTTGGGGCTGAGTCTTAGTCTTAAGAGGAGAATGTGGCTGGGGAATGGGTTGAGAAAGAGGTCTAGGTTGTGTCTGGGTCTTTGCTGGAGGTTGTGATTGGGGTTGTAGCTGTATTTTTGGCTGGGTTTGTTGTTGGTCCATGGTTTGGGGCTTTGGGTGAGGTTTTGGTTGAGACTTTGGCTGCATTTTTGGCTGAGGTGATGGCAGTGGCTTAGGTTTGCTCTTTGGTTGAGGCTGTGTCTTGGCCTTGGGTTGTAAAAAACTGATCTTTGGTTTAGCGGTCACCTGGGCCTTAGACTGCTGCGCAGTGTTCATCTGAGGCCGTGAGCTGGTCTTTGGTTGAAGTTGTGTTTGGGTTTGTGGCTGAGCTGTAGATTGAGACTGTGCTTGAGGTCTGCGCTGGGTGTGAATCTTTGGTAGTGCTTGTTGGGTATGAAGTATGTGCTGGGGTGTTAATTGAGGTGTGTGAGGATGTGCCACAGGTGTGGACTGAGGATTTGGTTGAACTTGCGGTTGAAGCTGGGACTGGGTCTTTAGTTGAGGTTGTATTTGATGCTGGGCCTGGTGTTTGGGTGAGGGTGTTGGTTGAGGTTGTAGATCTACCTGGAGCTGGGTTGTGGTTTGAGGCTGTGATTTGAAATGTGGATTTGGCTGAGATTGTGATTGAGGCTGGGTGTGGAGTTTGGGCTGTGGTTGTGTTTGACTTAGTGTGTGTGGTATGGGCTGAGATGTTGGATGGGGTTGTGGGTGAGGTTGAGTCTTGGGTATGAGCTTTGATGCTGGTTGCAGTTGTGGTTGGGACTGGGGTATAAGTTGAGATGCTGGTTTGGTTTGTGGTTGGGTCTGGGGTGCTGGCTGAGATGTTGACTGGGGTTGTGGGTGTGGGTGGGTCTGGGGCACGAGCTCAAATGTTGGTTTGAGTAGTGGTTTGGTCCTGGGTATGGGCTGAGATTTTGGTTCAGATTGTGGATGAGTCTGGGATGTGGGCTGGGATGTGGGCTGGGATGTGGACTGGGGCTGGGTTTCAGTAGAGGCTGAATTTTTGCATGGGGCTTTCGCATGGGGCTTTCGCTGAGGTTGTTGGGGTTGGCCCTTTGGTTGTGGTGTTGGTCGATACTGCGGCTGGAGGTGTGGGTTTGGTAAAGGCTGTGAGAGGGGCTTTTGTTGTGGCTGAATCAGAGGCTGCCCTCCATGTTTATGCACATTTGTCTGAGATACTGTCACAGATGCCATGGTGGGTGTAATGTGTTGTGGAGGACGGAGCTTGGGGGCTAATGGTACTTCCAAGAAAGGCAAGACAGATCTGGAGAGGTCTTCTCCTTCTCCTGGGTTGTCTAAGGGAGAGAACATATGGCCATCAAGCCACAATACCACGCTGTAAAATATAATTTCAAATATAATACTCTGTAGGAAAGGATCCTTTATGAAATGAAATAAAACAAAACATTACTTTATTATCTAGAAAATGATGAAAGCAAGACATAAAGACAGTTCGGGAACAGCTGAAATTTAGATCAGCAGAAGTGCCAACGGCTACTGGCCCAAGAACTCACAGAGCTGATCTTGGACTAAAGCACAGGTTACACAATAACTCGGGACTGGCAAGAGTCTGATAGAGGGGGTCCAATTTCAAAGGTAGACAGACCATATGGAGGTATTTGCAATGTAACAGCCGTGTTACTACAGACAGACTCAGATACCAGGGCCAGGACGCCTGTGAGTGACAGCCATCCAAATCCATTAGCTGTGCCTCTAAGATGCTATGACACATGAGGGTTTAATAGTTGCTGATTGATTGCTTGCTGTGGGAATTTTGTGGACCATTCTAAACTGACTGTTCAATCTGATCAGGTTTTCACCTCAGTGAGAGAGAATGACAGGGAAAAAGACAGGAAGTCAAAAAATAAGAAAGAGAGAGAAAAATACAGTAAGAAGGCAAAGCAAGCTGTAGATAACATAACATTCCAAGGATTTAGTGCCTCTATTCGACTCACCTGACATCTGATGCCTAAAACACCTCTGTTTTTGGGGTTGTTGGTTAATTTAGTGTAATTAGCCAACAAACCAAAAACAGGGATCACAATACTGGCCAACTGAATATTTCCTGGAACTGCCCCTTTAATATTAAAACAAAATGGAGACTAAAGCTGTGTCTGTATTCAGGGACTGGATCCTGCAAACACTGTTAAATGGGTCCTTCAGAGAACCTGAGGGCCAGACCGTGCCTGAGGCTCTTCCAAAATTAAGACAAAACCATGGTGGAGGTAATCCTTCTTCATTCTCAAGTCAATAATTTTCAACTCCATCGCAAGGGAGTCACCCTCAAGGGCCCAAAAAAGCACCACAAAATACCAAATTGGTATTTCATCTCAACACAAGATGGACTGCCTGAATCTAAATGCCTGGTAAACGTCTGAACCAATTATATATATTTTTTTCATAATGAGTTGACAAAGATCACCTGTCCACCATCACCAGTCCAATTTGGACTGTGGGATAATAAGGGTTGCAAAGAATAAAATAGTTGCGTCCTTCAAAGTCAGGCTGTATTTGAAGGAGGCTTTGGAATTGAACAGGCCTGTTTAGTTACAATCAGCTGTATCCAGGCCCTGGATCAGGACATAGCATTTTTATGGCAAAACTCTTGCACTGTTTGATAAGAACTGATGTTACTTGCAAATATAATAACAGAAAACTGTTGGAGAAGGGGACACAGGACAACCGGGTAAAACAAGTTCAAGAAAAGAAGAAGATAATAAATATTGTGCTGAAGTTCCTGTTGGAGAGAGAGGAATGTCTGGTACATGCAGTTTTGTCATGCAGACTCCATCACCTGCGTTGCATTGAAAGCAAAAGCCTCAGGTTTGTGATCAGCAAAAATCATGAAGAATAATCATACTGTAAATACTAAAAGAAATACGATGTATTTAGAAGTGGCAAAGGAAAATTAAGAAATACAATGGGTATATTTGAGATATGACTGTCTGAAAGGACTGGGAATCAACGGTGCTCTTCAGCACTGGCCTGTCCAACAAATTTCCAATCCAAGTCATGTCCTGTGGTTAAATTGTGAAGAATGCATCATGCATCATCAGTCATGGTAAAATTTCATGAAGATCCTTAAAATATCACTAAGAATCCTTTCACGCTTTGCTGTTTTACTAAAATGCCATGCAGCCAAGGCCACCTACCTTATGCTGATTGCAACCCAATTACAGCTGACCTTATCAGCTTTTTTCCACAGGGAGGGCTGAGCTACTGTACTTACTTACTCACAACATGCCTCTCTTGCCCATGCAGCTAACTACAAAGAACACTGTAAAGCGCAGAAAGCCTCTCAGTTACAGTTCGCCAAGTCTGACTGCAGCAGGGATAAGAGCCATGAAGCTTTTTCAAAGAGAACTATTATTCACTGTTTACCGATTGGCCGATTGGTGACCACAGGCAGTGTGGGTCCCGGGGTCGACAGAGATTCCTGCCTAGTAGTTGTAGTTGGAGCTGAGAAATATAGTGTGTATTAGTAGACCTTGGAGAAAAGTTATTACTGCAAGTCCTGTAAAATGTACAAAAAAATGGTGTATGTACAGTAGGACAGTGATAGAAAAGTCAAGTAGAATGGTCAGACGTAAGGTCAAGTGGTTTTTTTTTCTGACCACTGAACTCCGTTTTAGGCCAGAAAAGTCATTACCAAGAGTTGTCTTTGAGGCTATGTTCTGGGAGAGGGGCAGTCTGCCCTGGGTCTTGCTATCCTGAACTGACAAGGACAAAGGAGGAGAGATTACAGTCAAGGAGTCAACACTTAAGATGCCCTCATAGACCTAAAAAAAAAAAGAGTATGTACAGAAATTATGTTCAAGTATGCATTTCACAATAACAAAATGTGTTTTGGACAAAACATTATATCATTCGGACAATAGTTTTCTTCAATATTATCAGGGTGGCAATGTTTACTTCAACATATTCACTGCCAGGGTTTATCAACTGTTTATTCTTACCATAACCACATCAGGCACCTAAGGAACAATGGGGTTAAATCTGCAATAATCTGCCACTTCGGGGCAGCAGAAACAAGCTGTTAAAACAACTCCAAAAATGGTCCAGTACATGATCGGAGTTGCCTATTAATACATCCAGCAGTTATGGAGCAATGTAGAAATCCAACAATCCAATCACATCCCTGGATTCATTTTTGTAATCGCTGCACATAGCCAAGTTTTCAAGATGGAAAGGTTTCCATTCAGTGGCTGGAAATATTTCCATTATTTTTGATTTTGTCAGGGAGGAAAGATGACATCATTGTTAAATGTAAATAGTGTGTAGGTAAGGCTCTTTCCATTTCAAAAAACCTGACCTCAAACCTCCTAAAACACCTACTACGACAGCACAACAACATGAAGCTCCTGGAAATACACCCCACCAAAGATGAGCCCTCTGTGACCACGGAGGACATCTGTAGCCCTACAATGACTCCAAAACTGGATTTGGATTTGGCCTGGGTTGACTGGGTTATGTTTATTGGTTATATACTTTATGTTTGCATACTGGCCTTCATTTAATAATTCTACATGAAACAAATCTTGATTTTTTTTAACATGATATTTTATGCTAAGTCTGCCATCATGGACACACATTTTAAAAACAGCTTTACTGTACTTAGCATCTGCAATAAACCCACAACATAAAACTGTAAATTTAAAAAAGTGAGAAGTGAAAATGAGATGAGACTCTGTCTGTAAAACAATAAATCAAAGTTCTAGTTAAAATTCTTCCAGTGCTGAGTCTTAAAGCAGGGGTCAGTAAGAAGGGCTGAAACAGACATTTCTGAACAGCGATAAATCATAGTATGTTATAAAAATTCTGCTGCTGTATTAAAAAGGGTTCAGTGGGTTTGACCAAAAGCAGCATGTCTCTATTGGCTTACCATGGCGAGGAGCAAAAGGGAAGGAGTGTGGACCTGGTGTAAAAGGTTTCTGGTGGGTGAAAGACAAGGAGACAAGGGGAAGAACTGGTCATTAGTCTTTGTAATGATCACAGCAAGCATCAGCATTTACCCCCAACGCCATCTCTTTTTCTGCCTTTTTTCTCTGTAGCCTGTTGCCTAAATCTAAGGCCCTCTACTCCATGTCAAATTGGTAAAGTCCCTGTTGAGAGGCTTGTTATTCAAAGTTTCCCTCTAGAAGAGCAAGTGTCGGAGCTGATTCTCAACAGCTGTGATGTTTTATGGATTCAGGGCCAAGAGCTAATGACACTGCAGCCCTGCACTGTCAGAAAATCAATACCACCTTTCCACTCTCAACTCATTTCCACACCGTTATCCTGCCTCCCCTGCCCCTCCATCTAACCTCCCTTTCTTTTTTTCTCTCTCTTTTATTCTACTCCAGAAGTTAGCTAGCTACACACTGCTCTCTTGGCTTGGTTGGCCCTGGCTGCACTGATGCTGTTTCCACTGAGAAGTTGGATGGAAAATTAATGAGGCAAACAACCCTGAGAATAGCATAAACTTACCCTTAAGTGCACAACACAGACACAGAAGTATATAGCCTGTTCCAAATACACACCCTGTCCCCAAAAATATTTATTTTGAGGAAGTGTCCCTGTGCACTCTCACTTCTCTCACTTCTTACAGTTACTTCACTTATCATATTCACCAACTTTCACTCCCTGTATTCACATATTGATACAATGAGATTCTAACATGACAAAATGTTATAATATTAGTAGTAATGCTTTACCGAGATATTTTAGAAAGCATGTCCAATACATACCGGAGAACTGACGGGCCGGTTAAAGATTCTTGGGATGGCCTCCTCTAGAAACACGAGAGAAAAATAAGTAAAGAAGTCAGCAAAGTGGAACAGAGAGCAAGGGAACTAAATAAAACCACATTTCAAACATGCTTTGCTCAAGATGTGTTTAATCTTAGGTAATTGAAAGAGAGAGCTCCTTAGCAGTGGTTTGATTATAAACCACAAGGTGGTTTTGATTCTGTAACACCGTCCAGTATCTCAGTGTCTCCTGCATTATACAGCATACTGCATTACGTCACCATGGTCACTCACAGTTAATCGGTGGACACTTAGTTGGCTTTTGCCATTATGTATTCAGATGAAAAGCAAACTAAATGAGCAAAAAGGCTGTTCCCTAAATGACTGAACAAATACACAGAAAAAATGATGCAGAAATGTTTAGATGGTCAAAACTAGACAACTTTCTCATTGACTGTAACAGTCAACGAGAAAGTTTAGGGTTTTCACATTGAAACATGCAAAAAAAATGCAAAATATTTTTTGTCTGCAGGCAAGTGACATAAAACATATCCTCAGTGCCTGCCATGCTGATGTTGTGCTTGACCGGCTTGCTCCACACTCCAGTGACATCCTTAGAATTGGACTGGACGCCAAACTCATAGACTGTGTTGGGCTTCAGATTGTCAATGACCGTGTCAGTGGTTGGGCAGGTCTGGTAGTTCCACTTCCTGTTCCTCTCACGATAACGCACTGTATAGTGTCTGAGAGAAAGACAAAGGACAACAGAACATACTGATGTACATAAACCTTAAATACTATGTCTATGAAGAAGCTCAGTCATTGCGATGGCAGAACATCTGGAAGTACAAGAGGTAAAAGGAAAACAGGTTTGCTGTTTTTGTTTTGAAGACAAAATATCTAATGTTTTTGTGTTGTGCAGTGTAAATTACTGCCACAATGTGAACCCCAGTTACTGTATAATGATTTTTTTCCCCACAAAAGGAGCAGTGAATCCTTCTGTTTCTTCATTCAGAGAACATATATGAAACTATGTTAGACATAAAACCAAGAAGAGATTTATTCCGCAAGGAGGAGTGGGACCAAGTTTTGCATCAAATGCTTCCAAAACGTTTTATTGTGTAAAGTTTTAAGACAGCGATTTATTTCAGAGAAGGAAAACAGAGAGACAGTGACAGAGAGAGAGAGAGAGAGAGAGAGAGAGAGAGAGAGAGAGAGAGAGAGAGAGAGAGAGAGAAAGAGAGAGAGAGAGACTTCACCTTTTCACCATCTGTTTGTGTGCTTTACAAATTTAATATACAGCCAGTGAAGTAAAACGGCTGAATGTGTGTGTGTGTGTGTGTGTGTGTGTGTGTGTGTGTGTGTGTGTGTGTGTGTGTGTGTGTGTGTGTGTGTGTGTAAGCTCACCCATCCTCGAGACAGTCATTCATAACGTTGCCTTCATAAGGGGTTTTCAGCAGCGTACCCCAGGACAGGAGCACTGAAGTGGGTGTTACCGACCCAATGACTAAGTGTAGTGGCTTCTCCAATTCCACTTTACCTGAGAACAAATGAACACATCTTACTTTAACGTATGTCCATGCAAATGAATGTCACTTTCACCATGTTACCTTGATAGCAAATTTTTTTCCCTGTAAAATTGTACATTACCTGTGCACTGCTTTTTCACCTCATTGGTCGGGATGGGCTGGACAGCGATAAGGTACTTGGGCTCGGCATCTAAAAACAGAGGAACGTAAAAGAGGTAAGTTATATTGGGAGCCTGCACACACCTGTCTCGCTTTTAGCCATGACTGAAAAGATCAAAATACAGTTCACATGTTCCTCGTCTGTCATCCGCGTTGAAAAAATGCAAAACTCACAAATCAATAACCTTTCTTACCAAATTCAGTCTCATACGGCTGCCCATTCTCAGGCAGCTGAATAAATTGTTTGGAGAACATGCTGCTGCCGTAGCCCAGGATGTAGCCCTCAAGCTTGGTGTCAGCGTTGGGACGCAAAAACCTCATCACTATGGTGTCTCCTGTAGTGCTGATGCGAACTTTCATGTTCTGACGTCGCACTGGAGAGGCACAAGAAGACACAGCTGTTGTAATTCATGTCCAAATATGTTCTGATAGTCTTGTTTTGTTTTTGGAGAAAAGGAGGCTCTGCCCACTGAGGTCCAGCACAAGAATTCAATGATAAAACCGAGTTTTCAGTGGTTGCAGGCCTTCATGGGTGCAAATGTGTGTCAGGAGAAGTCTCAAAGCTTCTAATGACATCAAATACAGCACACCTGTGCTTTTCCATCCAAGTATACATGGGAAACACAGTTTAATATTGTTGTTCCTAAGTTACAGAAGATTCATCACTTCTCAGTCTGTTCTTCATCACTTCACTGGCAGTCGTTCAGTAAAAGTGGATTTACTGCTGGTTTAAGTTGCTGAGGTGTAGGTTTTACTGGAAAGCTAATAATGGTGGTTTTATTAAGCAAGCACAACATAAAGAGAAGTACATAATAGCACTTTTTATGGAGAGGTTTCTATGTTCTGGGACAGAATATGGCTTTTATAGAGAGTCCAAACATTAAGGATCTGCCACTTACAAGCACCATAAACTGCATACATTGCAGCTTCTATATGAGCTGTTAGTGGGTGCGAGATATGTGTCAGTTCTCTGAAGTGGCTTTTGAAATGGATGTCCTGTTATTGTAAATTAGAATCTGTGAACACGTGTTATTAAAACTTGTGGTCAGTAAGGCAAGGTTGAGCTAGTGTTGAGTTCACAAGAAAAAGGTATGAGATAATACACATGCACACAGTCAGTTTTTTTCTCTCTCGCACACACACACACTGACGTCACTTTACAGGAAACTGCACATTTTCTGCCAGAAGTGACTTCTACAGAATACAGTGCTAATCAGCAGAGCTTGGGGACAGAGACCAGATGAGGCCAGGCGTCAAAGGGCGGGTTGTAATGTCTTCTGTAAGTGATCAGCTCACAAATCCAATTGCACTGATGAACTCACTCTGAAGCTCAAAACAGCTCAAGAGTGACTGAACATTTTTTATTAAACAAACAAACAACAGTCATTTCTGGCTTACATACTGGCTTTGTAATCCTGAAAAGTATTGATTGATATTTTTTTTTAATTCAGTAAAAGAAGAGGTAGGTAAGTTAGTGAAACCGTAGGGATATCAGCTCGCAGTCTCTCATGGTGGGAGCACACAGCATGTTAAGATTTTGGTGAAGTTTGGATTTAAACATTTCTCTCATTACTCAAGTTCTGCAGTATCTCTGCAGAGGGCGGGCTGGGGGATGACAGTCTTCATCGCAGCTATGTTTGCCATTTAAGTGATGCACTTCAGTTGTTGCCAACCAAACAAACTCAAACATTCTTGCCAGTATTTATAGCTAAACTGAATTCATCTTTTTCATATATACGTAAAGTCAGTATGCATGATAGTGAAGCACACCATGAACTGGTGAACAGACAAGCAACACTAAGTCTCTGGAAGCACTGTGCATGAACGAATCTGTTTATTTTTTTCTCTTGTTACTTGCCCCTGCCATGTGGCCCCTGAAACTAGCCAAGAATTGGGCATGCTAACAATTAGCCAATTTGTAACAGGCATGCATGTATTAGAAAAGTCAGATGAGTGCAGCTGGGTCAAAAGAGTCACAGAGAGTTGGCTGGTGCACGTGTTAAAAAAGAAAAGAAAAAAAAAAGACCAGCGAGGGCTTGAATGATGAATGATGAGCATTAGTGATAGAAAGATATACAGGTTTGTCAAATGAGGCCTGTTTTTACTCAGTTGTGATTCTGTCTTTTAGAATTAAGAGCACATCAATAAACTCAATTATATTTCCATCTCCCCTGTTTCAATCATTTTTATTCCACAGTGGAAATTGAAAATGAGTCTATGGGGGCTTAAACCTCTACCTCTCATAGTCATCAAGGCTTAGAACAATGGACTTTCTGCCTGGATTATGACTTGTACTACATTTCTCCACACCACATGTCCTTGGCTCATATTAACGCTTCATAGATTTAAATGAAATACGGGAGCTTTGCAGAAGGAATGATGCCAGCAGCTGCCAGATGCCAAAACAGACACTGACAGTGAAAGAGGGGGAAGCCCTGGATTTGAAAAATACCCTCATGCTTTTCCAGCTGTGTGTTTCCTATCAAAACTGAATTTGTTTTGATTCCCTCATCAATATTTCCGATAAAACACAAGTGAGACTGGCTCGGAGGGAGAGGGGCTCAGAGTGTATGTAACATTAGGAAACTTTTGGCAACACGTTTTAAAACTCCAGTACAAGCAAACACTGGCTCGGTCCCCACAACAGCGCATCCAAAGCCCGGCCATTTGGCCCACACACCACTTAAAAGACTGTTAAGACTTATCAGTTTAATGAATATAACTTCAGGAACAGATCCAGTCACAGTCCTGGTAATCAATCAACTACAGTAACAAAGGAAAATGACTGCCGTTTAGCTAACCAGGAAAAAACTGCTAAGCCACAAAGTCACGTTGTGTGTGTTTGTGTGGATGAAATGTGAAGAAAATAATAACAGTAGTATTTGAATTTAAATTTCTCCTGAGGGCAGCTCTGCTGGTGACTCTGACCCTGTCAAACACAAGATCACTGAAGATTTACAACCTCACTGAAAAACATGTAACTACAGTATAATTAAATCCACAACCTTACCCTCAATAGCAATGGATGGATGACCAAACAGACTAGGCAGCGCCAAGCCTTCGTTTGAAGTGACTGTTAAGGTTTCTTATTGGAAAGAGATGCAAAACAACAAAGACACAAAAAACACAAAACAAAGATACACAAAACGGGAAGCAAAAGGAGACGCAAAACTACCATAAACACACACAACATACACACAAAGCAAACACAAAGAGACATCAAAGACACAAACAGATGCACGCTGAGCACAGAGATGCAAAACGCCTGAAAAAAGCCTTAAAACAACAACACAGAGACTCAAACAACTACTAAGTAACACAAAACAGCTACAAAGAGACACAAAAAGGTTTGTAGTCCTTTCGCGCCTGTCTCAATCTAGTGTCATGCTCTCATATAGAAGGGATAGGGGGGCCTTTTACATGTCTCTGCCCAGGTGCCCATAGCCTCACAATCTACCCAGGTTAATAACTATCATCATGTATCATTAGGAAATATTTAAAGCAGCAGAAAAAAATGTTACTATGCCATAAAGACAACAATAAATCTGTGTGTGAGTCTGTGTGACAGATTGTGGAGACAGAATCACAAAAACATTAGCACTCATGATGAGGGTGACAATCTATTATATAATATACTGTAAATCTCAAAGTGAAAACTAATCTCTTCAATTAAAACATCATGAAATACACAGTCTGTCTGTCCCCCTCGTGCAGAGACTATAACCAATGCCTAAATAATTATGGTACAAGCAAATCCATCATAATGCTGGGAGTCGACCAATCAACACATCACATTATGCAATAATTAATGCCACATCATCCAGGAAACTTTTCACCATTGTATTCATCCTGTTGTTAAACAAATAGCCAGACAATGTAATCTTCCTGGCCTGCAAAACAGAAACACCCTGAAACTGGAAACTCAGTCTTGGCTCAGCACAGGGGCTATCTCGGATCATCAGCAGTGATGGATGATCCTCCGGGAAAGGGACTAGGTTAATGGGGTTGTCAGAATAACACACTCTCTTCACTTTCAACTGCAGTGCAACACGATATTTTTATATGTGTTTGGTGTTTGAAAATAAATATTCAACCGTGCATGTGCACAGTATGTGTAGTTTTGGCATCAACATGTCCTGATTTACTGTCTGACATTATCAAACCACAGACTTTTACCACTGGCAGCTCTCTCCCCTCTCCTGGTTCAGATGAGGAGGAGCACTGCAGAGCAAACGCTCTGAGATCATCACAAGACTTTTCCGTTGAGGCTGATGTGTGAACTAATGAACTATAAATATCCAAAGCAAAACCTCAAAAAAAAGAAACAACCAAAAAAAAAACTTGGCATCGAACTACGAGGCTTGTTTTGTTTTCACGATATGCAATGGAAAAGAATTTTTCCGCTCTTTGTTGAAATTAAATCTGGTAATTTTGGTGGATGGAAGTGACAGAGTAATGAAGTCATGACAGTTTGTCTTGAGCAGCTAAACATCACAGCAGAGCTCTACAGACTGTAAATCCCCCTGACCAGATGAGGGTATAAATACTTTATACTGGTGCAATATATTGCTCTACAAACCCATAGAATTAATTAAATTGACTGCAGACACCCTTCCCACCACACTTACATTCACACATAATGTGTGCCCTGAGTCTCAGAGTCATTTTACACAGCTCTGGCGTACAGTATTTCAGCCTCTCAGGTTACTATCCTGGAAGAGAGGAGAGACGGACCTGGCTTCCTGCATCACAGAGACAGGGACAGATGTTTTATGGCCCTTGGTAAAATAGTCACCTTCATTTAAGTCAATGAGGTGTGAAAATCTCTCTGAGCCTCGTGCCAGCCTGAGCAACGAGGGACTGAAATAATTTAGGTGGTGACCTATATTGGCTCTAACTGGAGGATGGGGTAACTCACCCTTGTGAATATCTACTATAATCCACCCGGGGCCTCTTTGATCCCAGCCTTCTCTCGAACAATCACATCTCTTGAGCTCACAAGAGGCCTCACCTTGTGGCCTAGCAGGAAAGAGCTGTGCCTGGGATAGTACTCCCACATCCCCTCCCCACCCACCTTGGCTGCTTCGATGCAGGTCTCGCCGGTCTCACACTATATATCCCCCCTGACAGATTCAACGGAGCAACAGCTGTTTTCCCTTCCCCCGTGGCATTGCTCCATCCCATCCTTCTTCCCCTTCATTCCATCTTTGTCGTCCTATATGTGTCAGCGGCCACCTTTCCATCAACCAGATCTTCTTTCAGTGTCCTAAAGTGCTTTGAATTCATCTGTCTTGTCTTCTAATCTAATCTACTTTGCTCTTTCCTTCCATATTTCCCTTTCATTAATGTGTACATGACATGAGGCCATGTTCTGTCTGGCTCAGCTGAAGTTTCCAGCCCCTATGTTGTCCTGAAGTAAGTTGTGGCAAATAATTTCTTGAAATTACAAGAGATTCAACTAATTTGTATATAGATATACATTCTCATACAGTCCCATATATATTTACTTGTCTTAGTTTAAATGTTTTAAAATGTTTTAGAGCACAAACACATTAACAGCCTTACAATACACCCAACTAATCTAACACTGCACAGACCTGTCAACTCTGACACCTCCAGAAACCTTTTTGCATCACGTTTCATTCTAAAACCATGGGAATGATCCAAGCAGAACAGAGTCACGGACTTTTAACTCTCCTCCCAAAACAAAAACACACACAGCCTCTTTCATCTAGCTCCCAAAGCTGCACATTGTGATTTGTCTGCAAGCCAACTTCAGCCAGCAAGTTATGCAGTGGAATCAGCCTTTTCCACTGTGCTTACCTCTTTATACTGACTCCAGTCTGCTCACCTCAAATCACTTTTACTGCCATCAAAGTCTTCAAAGGGTGTCTAAGTGTAACTCCCAAAACAGAGCATGGCTGCAAAGCATAGACTCAGAGATGGAAAGCAGAAGAGTGTTTGTGTGTGTGTGTGTGTGTGTGTGTGTGTGTGTGTGTGTGTGTGTGTGTGTGTGTGTGTGTGTGTGTGTGTGTGTGTGTGTGTGTGTGTGTGTGTGTGTGTGTGTATGCACTGACACAGCAGTGGGATAATGAGAAAATATGGAAAATGTTTATGGAACATTTGCTGTTTTCCAAGAATGTCGTGAGAATCCTAATTAGACAGAGGAGACTGAATACACTGTAATCTACTTATTTAAATGAGTCTTGTTTTTCTCCTTTCCTGTCTATGGCATGTTGGAAGAGAAAAAATGTATTTATTAAAAAAAAAAAACACCTAGTGATTTGGTCTTTATATAATGCAAAGAAAATGTGACAACATCCACTTTGACCTGGCCAGATCTGATGTCTACTGCACAGCCTGTGTTTAATTTTAAAGACTCTCTTCAAGTGGTTTGATAAAAATGATTAATGAGAGCTGTAATATGTTTTAAACAATAAAATAATCTTTTGCCTGAAGCAACGGATGAAAACAATTTCCAAACTTATAAACTCATCACACTGTCTGCTGCTTGATGGGCACAGTTCCAGGAAAGCCATCCCATCAGGTTGTCTACAAGCCTAACCTCTGACCCCCAACCTGGAAACAGTTTTTATTAAAAACCCGTGAGCACTAACTGACCTATTTCACTGTGTCTGCCTGCTCTCCTCATTTCAGGGAAAGTTTGAACCAAAACGCAGGGGCTGTAAAAACAGTGCTCACAGTTTCTAATCAAGGCTGTTTGAAAGTCTTACAGGTGGTTCAAGAGAGGAAAGCTGATTTTTCCCTTTTTAAGTTGGGGTTCAACGGCATTTTACTGAAACAGAAGCCTGTATCAAAACCACTTACTGTATGTGAATCCTTTCAAATCCCCAAATGAGTCCATTTAAGTGTCTTGTTTTGGTGAGACATGTGTTATCTTTATTCTCTCAGTCCAGTAGCTAAATAATTCCAACAACCACATCATAAAATGTAAGAATAACTTTATATTTCACAACTATGACTCTACACTTGAGATTCAACAAATTAAAATGAAGGATCCACAATGAAATCAGGAATTAGCTCTACACCCCTTGAGCCCTCAGTTTCAATATACAGGTGCACAACATTAAAGATGTTTGTGTTCCACAACAATAAGGCACAGCTTTCTTTGTTTTCTGGACAAAGAGAGAACAAGATTGTGCCTGTGCAGAAAACACAGGGTAGAGCTACATTAAATCCAAATGTGGTAATCAGAGTTTCATCTAGTAATAATGGTATGTCAGCAGATATCAGTATAAAAGGAGGAAGAATGTTGGCTGAGGAAGAGCACTCAGCTCAAAACCTGTTGCATTGATTTATCTGAAAATTTCATCCACTTTTGTTCCGCTTGTGCATTTGGGGATTTCAGGAAATCAAGAATTGCTAAAAACATTTTCATTTTCGCAAGCAAGGCACTTCCAACTTTCTTTATGATGCTAGAAATAAAATTTGTTAAGTAGCATCCATCACTCAGTATACATTGCAATAAACTGCTAAATGGTAAATGGCTAAAAAGCCCTTACTCTTGTCACTCAGGCCATTTATCTTTGAAACAAATATTCATCATACTAACTGTGACATATTGTTTATCCAGGCCTATCTCAGCATGCATGTGGCAGAAGGTAGAGAACGGACAATGGAAAAGCAATCAGAGCATCACAGAGCTTAGGACAGTCACACTGATGTTCACTTCCACTTGCATGGATCTTGTGAGAGGGCACCCACAAACAGAGAAGACCATGATGACCAAACGCAACAAATGCATCGCTTCACATGTGATAAAAATGTTTCGTGATGGGGATGTTTCAGTACAGAATGCAGTATCACCTACCTCTGCTCCTGCGGGGAGTCGAGGGACCAGACAGAACAATCCCAGCGATGGAGACCACGAGGAGAAGGACCAGAAAGCTGCGCGAGTGCTGCTGCATCTTCATCATCATCTCTGCTGTGGCCGGCTCGGAGCCTCAGGTGCAACACGCTGCTGTGATCTGATCTCACAATAACACAGACACAAAAATACTAAGCGGTCACTAAGCGTTACGTCGCTGATTGAGTAAATCTTTGGTAACAGGTTGAGTGTAGTGTGTGCTGCAGCTGCAGGAGTCAGACTGGATGTTTGTGGAGTGGCTGGACTACTTCTCTGAGCGGGTGGCTCTCAGGACTAGTGCAGCACACTGGACTGAACTTCTGGACGCAGCAAGCTGCTCCTGCACCATCTATACCTCTATAATGGAGGGAGGGGACACACAGAGTCAGACACACCCACTCTCCTTTTCCTCCCCCATTTCTCCTTTGCTTTCACTCTCCATCTCACACCCTATTTCTCTGGAAAAGGACTGAAATTTTTGCTCCAAGCTTCCCGCCCTCCTCAACCTTTTTTTTTTTCCTGTTCCCTTTTTTTTCTCTGCTCAGTCTGGTGTGTCCCCACCAATCCTGCTTTCCATCTGCAGAGGCCTTTGACACTTTTATTTGTTCCTTTTCACTCACTCTCTCTCCTTTTCTTTGTTTCTCTAAGAAAAGGAGTTTACAAGCACTCTAATATACTGGTTTCTATCATCATCAGAATATGATGTTTGCATGGATCTTGAGAATTATCCATGTATGCGTGGCTCTACACAATGCATCAATAATGGACGATTCTGCTACACATAACATGATATGGTTGATGTTAGGAAGATATTGTGATGATGGCAAATACAATATGTTTATGGTTAGGGGTTAGGCAACTAAAATACTCAACCCGTTACCCCAACAACCACATTTCTGTGCACAAGCCCGAAAACAATGTACTCACAATAAAAAGGTTATTTGGCCACAACCCTAGTTTCCTTTGAAAGGTAATACTTTTAAATATTACAACCAAAAAGTCAGAATGAATATCAGACATACTACTTCTCTACAGTTACAGCGCCACAGATATAGCTCACCCATCACCCTGACTTTCACTCTTACTTTCCGCCTCAAAATGTACTGGGTGTGCCAGTGCTGGCATTGGACACAGATAATAACATGAAAAACTGTTACTTGACATGTCAACAACTTTCTCTTTTCTGAACTTTCTGACTTTGGACACTGCTGTAGGTACTGCTGTAGTTAAAACATATTGCACTGCTTTACTAACTGTAATGCAAGCCTAAAGTGTGCGCTGTTGTATACCTCAGCATCAAGTTAAACCTGACCCTAGCCTCAACCCTTCAACCAAGCCTAATCCCTGAAAGGAAGACACTCACTTCAGTCAAGATATTTTGAACGGCAATTGGACGAGTCACAAAAGCCGTGTGTATCCAAAAAGAAGCCATTATATTCCATGGAAACAATGTCTCTCATCATCCTATCTATAAATATATTTTCTGCCAATAACAGAAAACACATTAACATCACATGCGCCACAGTCCAGCTGATAAAAACATGTCATTTGCAGCCATGTGCCACACATTCAGACAAGACTTTCTGGACCATCACAAACACACGATGACAGCGTAGCATTAGGAGCTTTCTTTGAAGTCAAACTCACAGTATATCATTGTTTACAGCCACTGAGTTCAGTTTTTGAACCTGTTTGTGGGTTTCTTCGAGCCAATTTTAATCCTGGTCAGCCAAGACTTTCTGCCAGAACTGGGCCTCAAGGACAAGGAGTGTGTGTGTTTGTGCAAGGCTCACACATGTCCGCTCACACGTGTATGTGTGTTAGTGTGCGTATTTCAACATCTCCACCCTCCAGTGCAGCTGATTATGTCCCACATGTCATCACACGAGACAGGAAATGATGTCGTGCGTCAGAGGAGGTGTGCCTCCCGAGGAAGTCCCCCAACAGACTGTTGCAGTGGAACCCCAGCTTTCATCACGCCAGAACCCAATAAACACGGCATGAATCAGTGCACAGAATGAAAATGATAAAAGAGCCGTAACCACTTTGACTTATCCTATTTCACTGATGGGATCTGTTTGTCTATGAGGTCACAATAACACTGGACTGCAGGAAAGCATGGCAGATAAAGACAACCACATAAACAACGCCCAATCTTTCTTTTTCCATTGTGGATAAAGTACTCAGATCCTTGACTTAGCAGAAGTACCAATACATTCATTTAAAAAGCCATTATTTCCATTAAAAATAAAATGCCTGCATTCAAAATGGTAAAAGAACTTAAGTGTAAATATGCAAAATCTATTTAAATCTGCAGTCACGTTTTTGGCCACTTGGAGGCAGCAGATTCAAGTTGGGAACACAGCATTGGCATATTAACACCTTTTAGGTTACTAAGGCAAACCTGTTAGCAAACAGTTGCTTATTTATACATCTAGTAGCAGTTATGAAGTAAGATTAGGATCCATTTGGAGTCATGTTTTGGCCACTTGGCTCAAGCAAGTTCAATAATCACTGTTTCTTAGCTTTGTTTATCAACTCCTTAGGGAAATATCTGGCTCTTTGGCTGCTAAATCCTCCACTAAGTTCACCAGCTAGTTGTGAACTGTGTCTGTCTGCTGTTTCGTGTTGAGCAGGTGGTGCACAGTGGGTTTTCAGAGCCTTTCCTATTGAAAATAGCTGCCATGTGCGGCAGAAAATGACCAGTGAATCTAGGGATCAAACGGCTGAACATCGTTATAAAACTCCATGAAGCAGAGAAGAGCTGCAGATTGGTTATAGCCAGTGATACTAAGGTATCAGCAGTAAAAGTACCGGCTCTTTCGGCTATAAAATGGTCTAGCCAAAGACCATACTAAATATTAAATTCAATATTATATTAGTAGTTTAAAACTGCTCCATCAATGCATACATACTGTTGTAGTTGCTTGAGATGGGGCCAGCTGTGACCATTAGTCCAGTGGTTCCCAACACTGGGGTTGGGGTCAGGTGTCCAGAGATGACAAAACAAATTCTGCTACAAGATTTATAGTACTTATTCACACTTTTCTCTAATCTTTGGTTTTTTGTAAAATATTTGACAGTTTTCGTTCACTGGGCCTCACACAGCTCAGAGGGTAAATGTCTCATTAGTGTAACAAGAAGCCCTAGACCAGGGGTGTCAAACTGTTCCACAAAGGCCCGGTGTGGCTGCAGGTTTTTGTTCCAACCAATGAAGAGCACACAGTTTGACCAATCAACTGTCTGAAGACTGAGATCAGTTGATTAAATGAGTCAAGTCTGGTGTGCTGCTGCTTGGTTGGAACAAAAACCTGCAGCCACACCGGCCCTTTGTGGAACAGGTTTGACACCTCTGCCCTAGACACAAGCAAACAAGATGTTGTTAAAATATTATTTTGTAACTAGTACTGATATTTGTCAGATAAATATAATGGAGTGAGAAGGATAATATTTCCCCCTAAAATTTAGTGGAGTAGAAGAACAAAGTATCATAAAATAGAAACACTCAAGTATCTCAAAACTGTACTTAGAGTACAGTACTTGAATAAATGTACCTCGTTACTTTCAACCAGTGTTTTTTCATCATTGACAAAACTGTTCCTTTCCTTTGTATCTTTTTCCTTCTCCACCACCACCATCCTCACCTTGTCACCCCTGCTGTCACTTGCCTGTACTGCCACCTCCTCCTCTTGGATCTCACTCTCTCTCCCTGTGGAATGCAGCCTGGTTTCTATCAATAGTAGAATCTACTTGTTCACATAATTGTCCTCTACCGCTCCGATCGACCTAATTTGTGTTACCAGGTGTGATGCCCTCTGAATGCTGTCTCTCAGTCCCTATCTCCCTCTCCCAGTCTTTCTATGAGGTTAAATTTAATTTTTGTTAGGATATGTTCCCGCTTGTGTCTTATTGTGGCAGGAAGTAATATTTTTAGCAGCCAAAGGTCCACTTTGATTTCCCCCCTAATGAACAGGATTTTATTGCTGTTTGTCAGTTTTGTAATCCAAAATCAATTATTAACAGATTTAGAAAGAATGTTCTCTGATGCTTGTGTAGTTTGGATAGTTTATTGAAACTGTATTTCAGCCTTCAGCCTTCTGCCTCTTGCCTTTTGGCCCTCTTCTACAGCCAGATGATCCATCACTCAGTCTGAATATTGTGACAGTCTGTTTTAATTTGTACAAAAAAAAAAAAAGAAGGTTTCAATCCCCAAACACTGTCAGACACTTGCCTGACGAAGGGCCATGGCCGAAACGTTGTGTCCCTAATAAAATCAGCGGTGACAGTGTACAGGAATTCACGATTTCATTTTCCTTTGAACCTGTCCACCGTGTTTGTACCACATAACTGTTTTACTCCCTCTCTTCTGTTTTACTAAAATAGTTACCTGTACAAAGAGAAAGAAACAGTCATATAGGTGAGACAGAAACTCTTGCAGATTTATTTCAAGACAAAAAGGCTCACGTGTACAAAAAAAATTTAAATTAAAACCACAACATGTAGGGTTTGAAAATTTCCAACACTCATGCTTCCTAGTGGTTGTCTCACAAAAGAAACCATCTCAGGTAGCAAGGAACGCTGATACGCCATCAGCAGATCAGACGGGGGACTTTGAGGTGAATGGGCAGAAAACGGCGCAGCATGTTTTAATCTTTTCTTCTTTATCACAAACAATAACAAATGATCTCGATGCAGATCCCTTAGATTGTTTTTTCTTTTTTAGTAGAGGGAGGGACATTTTACAGTTAAAAAAAAAAATCTTTGCAAATTTCTGTATTGCAATTTCTCGGTACTCGTAGGCCAACATGTACACCTATGCTGATATAACCTGATATCAGTCGATATATAAGCTTGGCCTATTTATTGGTCTAGTACTACTTCTTACCAGAGTGCAGCCTTGCTTTGCTCTTCGACTGAAGGAGAGGAGAATATTGTGTGTTTATAACTTTACTAACTTTTAATGTACATTTCTTATTTTTATATAGTGATTTAAGATAATCTAAGATACTTTAATGTTACAGTTCTTTTCAACACTTTGTTTAAAAAAAAAAAAAAAAAAAAAAAAAACAATTTATCATGCCATGAAGAACCACAAATTTTTTGGAAATCATTAAATCTGTCTCTCACTCACTTTGTCATTAATCAATGTCATCCTCCTTTTCTTACTCTGCTATCTTTTATTCTCTTTTTGCGACCATATTCCTTTTCCGGCTCTTCTTTCTTCCCTTGGGGTTTGTGAAGGATGCCAAGGATAGAGGAGAATGGGTCAGGCATTCTGTCCTCGCTCTGCTTTTGTCATCACAGATTTGTCATTCCTTTTCTTCATTTTACAGCTTTTCAACACATCATCAGCCCCACCTGCCAACGTGCGCCACGCAGCCGCAAAAGTGTGTCAGGGATGGGTACCAAAAACACACTCGCACCTTAGCTTATGTGTACATCAGTTTCCATAAGGCTGATGAAACTGATAGAAAGAGTAGGATTTTCTCCTTCTCATCCAGAAGATAATAGCCACCATGCTCCCTGAAGAGGAATTACCTTTACTCAGGTGGAAAACCACTCAGCGAAGGCCTCACCAAAATCCGTCCCATTACAAAACTGACATGTTGAAATTTTAAGATCATGACTTTTTTTTTTTTTTCCTTTTCTGCATCCTCCTCAATTTCTTCGTTCCAGTAGGTGCAGCCGATTGGAAAATGTTTGCTGCCGTGGCCAAGAGCAGAAGGTCTTTCACAGCTCAGTCGAGTGTGCAAGTTTCCTCACTTGGACTGGTTGTGATTTTGAGTATGGAAAAAGACAATAATTTAGATTTTTTTTTTCCACTCACTTTTTCCGATCTGCTGATGCCATGACTGGAGTCCCTTATTAAGTTACAGCGTTCCATACCAGGTCAGAGCAGTTTGAGGCTGAAAATGCTGCAGACATTATAAGATACACATTCATACTTCTCATACTCCACTTCATGCCACACCACGGAAATCTGACTTTCCTGCCGTCATTATTTCACCACGTCTCTATATATCATAACCTCTATATCAATAAACTTATTGACAGAATGCCCCTGACTTCTGACCCCGCTCCATTTTTGTAATTTTAGTATGCTCCTGTCAGGATGTGTGGTAGCGCAGTAAGTCTGGTTTTCCTGCCAGATAAACGAAATGGGCTCCGCTCTGCATTCTGTAGCAAAGTGGAAAATATGATGTATGGAATATTCTTCCGACTATTCGCAGTTCCTCAGAGGTCAAAGCCTCATTCGCTTTCACTTATGCATACAGTATGTGTGCGCGCACACAGACACACACACTCTTTCTGTATGTGTAGATAACAGCAGTCTATCAGATCACGCCGTCATGTTGCTGATAATAATATTAAGTCATAAATTTCAAAATCACAGCAGTACCTGGACCCACGCGGAGAATTACTTCATTGCTGATTACTGTAACAGTTGTGGTTGTTGCTCAACAACTACTCAGTGTTAAAACTTCACATACTCCCACACACACACACAAACACTCACAAGGAAAACAGGTGAACAACATATGTGTGTCTTCCCACATCTGTCGAAGATCTCTCAAAACTCAAAAACCTACATAACAGGCAATTCTTGATCGGTATGTTCAAAACGTTCACATTTACACCACAGGCCAGAGCATTTCTGAAAATGAGACCCGCAACCACAATGTGATGACGTTTGATAGACAGTCTAGTGTTATTGCCAACTGCCATGTGGCAATCAGTAAATCTTTTTTTCTGGAAAGCCATGGGGGACAACAATGATGGGGATGATGAAGCAGAAGGATTTAGGGGGACTAGAGGACAGAGAAAAGAGACAAATATAATTCATCCACTCTAAATTTGTCTCAGAGAGCAGAAGAGAGAGACCAAAAGCTCAATGTGGTTCTCATTTTGTGTGCCTTTGTTTGTGTGTATACATGCGCACACTCACTGTGCCTGTGCAAGTGTGCATACGTGACGTATGTGAGTGCGCTTGTCAGGATGGATCCTCCATCTGAAAGATAAATAACCACATTACATGGGAGGATCAGGCCTGCAGCTTAGGGCTGACAGCAGATAGAATACTAGACAAATCCACAGGCATAAAGTAAGAATCTGGCTCTGATATGGCAACACAACAGCACAGGGACGTCGGCATTATAAAAGCCCCAAACCTTTTTCTCTGCTACTGCACATGTCCTGTAGATGCAGTTTGTCCTCTGTACACATTCTCTCTTTCCCTCATTCAAAAAAAAAAAAAAAAGTTTTTGGGAAATGAGGATAACACCACTTCCATGTCTATGTGTTAAAGCAGCTAATCAACAATGGATCACATAACTGCTTGCATATGAAAGGGTGATGAATCCACAGAGAATTATCATCTCTCTGCAGCTCCCCTCAGCTCTACAGATCAGAGCAGCTTCACTGCTCTGACCAGAATCATTTTCAGATGCAGCAGGCAGCTGTTGGGAGCAAAAAAGCTCTGATAAACCCTCTGTACACTACCTGAGCACCTCTAAATTCCTGTCATTGAACTACAAAGATCATAGAGTATATGTTTGCAAGTTCAGTGTGCAGTCTCTTCACTTCACCTGTGGTAAGTTTTTTTCTGATTGTGTGTACTAACCTACCTTTACCCTTGGAAGGGAGCTTTGTTTCCCCCATTTACCCTGTTTATGCTAAGCTAAGATAACCGGCTACTGGCTGCAGCTTCATATTTAACACAGATGAGAGCGGTATAAACGTTTTAATCTAATTCTTGGCAAGAAAGCAAAGAAGCTTTTTCCCCAAAATTTTAACTATTCATTTGACAGGGACCAAAGGTTATTCAAGCTGAAGCAGAAAACTATTGGTTCTCTGTGAATAAGAGGAAAAATATGCATAAAGGAAGAACCAACATAACAATGAGGTGTGTTATTAGCCACTCAACCATCATATATTATAATATGGACTGCATTCTCCACGATTCCACCAGTCCATTAAGCATCCAAATGCAAAACACAGGCTAGTCAAACAGGGAAGCGAGAGCATCCTTGACAATAGTTAAAACAGTGATGCTTTATGCAACACATTTACGACTAAAATCACATAGCAGATGCACATCATGCTAAAGTCGTTTTCAGACCCTGACACACTGAAAAACACTCAACTCTGCCTTCTTTGGAGTAAAAATCCGGCACCATATTTACTGTAGTTTTAAAGTTCAGACACATTCATGAAATAATGTTTCATGGTGGAACATTGGCGGGCTATCAGAGGGCAGCCTTGTACTGTACATGAGTCCTGTGAGTGGGTCAGTGTGCACACACACGGCGGAGCAAACACAGGAGGCCTTCAGAAGCCAACGGATAGACAGTTTAGACCTGTTTGTACGCCGCACACGCTTCATTGCTAACCTGCACTTCATCGTTTGTGTTACCGTGAAAGTTAAAGCTGCACCTTTGTCTTGAGAAATAAAACAAACACTGCGAGATGACGTTAGTACAACAGCTATAGTATGTGTTGTTTCACCCAGAAAAAAATTTTGGATGATGAGTGAATGCTTGTGGCGGCAAAATGTAAGTTTAATGTATTTTTAATGTTTTCTTTCAATCTCAGTGACATATGGCCCCCCCATGTGAAGCTTGTGCGGAGCCATCTTGAAATTTTGTAATGCCTGTCACTACACGACGGGGAAAATAAATTATCAGAAGGAGGTTCAGCGCTTGGGAGAGAGGCAGACAGACAGAACAAAAAAGGAGACAAAACCACTGATTGAAGTGAGTTTGTTTTCCTGGCTTGGTGATATTGATTGTACTAAAGCCTTCTTGGGTCTCAGCTCCGTCTTTGTTCCTCTGGGTGATTAAGACAAATAAACCGTGGGATCAAACTAAGACAGGTCCTGGAAGAGAGAACGGAGGAAGACAGGAGAGAACTGGGTGTATTTAGCACAGCCCAGCGCAGTAGGTGAAAACACAACGGATGCCAGTGCACTGTACTGCGGAAAATAATCATCCACCCCACATCACATCATCACATAATTTCACACTTACCGAACAGAATACGAACACCACAGTTTACAGTAAATTATTTTTCTATCCCTTCATTTATCTGTTAAAACAATCTGGATTGTACAGTAGAAAAAAAGGGCTCTTCCAATGAGGAATTTGGCTGGATACAAACCAAAGTAAATTCAGATGTGATGGATGATGAAGTAAGAGGCACTATATGGACACACAGCAGTCCTTGTTTGACCTCACAGGAGATATATATAACTCTCAACATGTGTGTCTGTAGGGTTTTCATCTATTTGTCTTCATGTCAAACAGTGGAAGGTTGGTGCAGCTGCAGACCTGGTTACTGCATCGTGTGCTGGCACGACATTCATACAATAACAGATTGAGGGAACGAAAGAAGAGGAGACAGGAAGAATAGGATTGTTTAAGCCATAGAAAACAGTAGTTAGTGAAAAATTATTCTGTTCTCAGTTGAAAAAGAAGAAGTAAAGACAGGAGCTCATTTTCTTATACGTTAAAATCTGAAACAGAAAAAAAGAATCAAATTGGAAAATTCCTCCAACATGGCCAAAAAAAATTCCAGTTGTGTCCCTCAGGGGCAAGCTCGGGGGACTAAAAAGGGAAATTCAGATTTATTACAGCTTGGGTCTTATCTATGTAGTTTCAAATTGGTAGTAACAACATTT
Organism: Toxotes jaculatrix; assembly: GCF_017976425.1. NCBI lineage: Eukaryota > Metazoa > Chordata > Actinopteri > Toxotidae > Toxotes > Toxotes jaculatrix. The sequence goes on along the minus strand of NC_054408.1, from coordinate 7,737,518 downwards.
TACTCATGTTACACAAGTTAATTGTTGAGATCCGGAAACATGACATCACATAAACAAAGTCAGACAGGGTAAGAAACAAGAGCAGTCTGATGCTCACACAGGTTGGAAACGAGCCTAAACTTTATTTTATGGCAGCACCAAAAAGTGAGAGCACCAAAAATGTCAGTATTAATCCCTCATGGTGCAAAAAAACTGCTACAGCAAGTACAGTAGGTAAAAGTTGAACCAGGGACAGTGATAAATGTCTACAACAGACAAACTTGGGATGTTTTCTCTTCTAAATAGGTTTAACTTTTTAATGATGCTGTCAAGTCCCAGATCTCAGCGTCATGAGTACAAGATCTATTAATCCATCTGTCACTTTATTTGTCCCCCAAAGGGCCACTGTGCAGCAGTGACACAGGTTAAAACACAAAGCACATAAACACATATATAAATACAGAGAAAGAAGAAATGAGTGACAAACTGTGAGCACAAAAGAAAAGTTAAATTACCAAGTAAAAATATGAAACCATAAAGCATTAAGCGAGAAATAATAACTGAATTTCGAGGTCAGCAGAAACAAGATGTGGGCACAACAGGGTTCAATCAATACTGATTATTAGTAATCAAGGAGACAATAATTAACTAATAAGTACTAATATTTAAAACCATTTATACTTCAGTGTCAAAATTTATGGTGACTCAAACTCCATCACAAAACTCCCTTTAAATCCTGATTCCTGATATTAAAAATATCTCTGCATAAACAAAATCAGTGAGCGTTAGCGTTACCTACTTACTACTACGACTTCTTACTGTAACAAAGTGTGCTGTGTGGGAGACTCGGGCAGAAGACATGAAAGTCCCTTCAAGATGAAAGTGATTTAAAAGCGATTGATTTAGTCTCCACTGAATTAAATCCCTTATTACCTTTGGCCTCTATTAAATGGAGGTTCATGTGTCTTATTCCCTGCTAGTATGCTAAATCTAAACATAAGTTCAGGCATTTTCAGTGGAGTAATGTTCCACAAAAAAAAAAATTGAAAAGTGGGTATTGTCATCCTGGAAACAGATCATAATAATTGGGGTTGTTCATTGCAACATCTGCATTCTTACTTAAGAAAAAACAGCCCACACACACCATTACATTCATAACAGATGCTTATTTACACGTTCAACAGTTACGGCACAACATTATCACCCGTTATTACAAAAACATTGACCACAGCTGCTTTAAGAAAATAGGTCAGGTACACTGTGTGAGCTCATGTTACCTTTTCCTCACAGAGTTCAGCAGATAGACTGCAGAAGGTAAAACAGAGTTTTTATATCTTAGTTTAAGATAATAGGAAGCCAGATGATGAGATCTGAGACTCTGGAAGTAGGGCGTGGATTATATTTTCTCAACTGTTTCTCATACAGAACAGACTTTTTTTGTTATCAGTGATTTACCACCTTATTTGGTACATTTTTGTGTTTAACAGTGAGAGAAACAGAATGATTTCAGAAAGAAACACAACAATGAAAACTGGCAAAAATAAATCCTACGAAGTGTACAAACAAACAGATCCCACAAACACAAGGGTGCAGCTGCAGGTCATTGCGTGTGCACATTCCCCTTAAACCACCAATAGGAATGACACTATGGCCAAAACGACAAAAAGAAGATCCAGGTTTTGTGACACTAAAAATGTGAACTTAGCAGGTGAGTGGAACTAAGTGGGATTTGTTCAAAATCACTCTCTAACACTCAGCACACACTGGAGGTCCACATGTGATGAATCCAATCAGTGCAGGCACTGTTGCATACTGTCTTAAAACACTGTGCCCTGAGGAGATGTATGTGATGGAGTGGCTCTCAAGGACATCTGATGATGAGCCAGTGAAGCAGAATTCCTGGTGCAGAGGGATGTCCCTCTGCTGCCAGGGAAAGTCACAAGCCAGTGGTCTGCGGTTGTTTACTATGTTTTCAATCTCTTTTAATGACAGAAGCGCTCCATTCGCCTTCACATGGACTCACAAAGAGAGGGGATTTTCTGCTCTGCAGGGGAGGATTACAAACAATACAGGCTGGGGAAGAACTGGCTTTAATACAAAAGAACTGTGAAGAAACTGTGACTCTTTGCAGTTGGAAAATATTTAACATGGAATCGTAACTTATCACCAGCACCCTGCAGCTTCAAGAGCAGCAACAAATCCTGGCACAAAATGTGACTGTATGTGTGAGATTACAGACTGTTTTACAGTGAGAGGAGGCATTCAGGGTTTAGAGATGCTTTGCTAACTCCCGAGTGATTTTTCCATCCTCCAAAGACCTTTATAGGATTAAGAGTACATATTCAAACTATCCTACTTCATGCAGTGTAAAAAGCAGAGCTGAGGGCAAAGATACTTAAGTTATAATTAATTCTTTGGTCGATAGAAACAAATTACATCCCAATGGTTTGGCATGTTTTAGCCCATTAACTGTAAATCACATGGAGTATGTTTTACTTTCCATTTTCCAAGAGACATAAGGTTTTTTTTGCCACTGCTATTAAAGAATCAACTTGCAGAGACTTAAAGTTTACTTGAGATGTAATCCATCCCAAAAAACATTCTGTCAGCTTTACAGATTTGCATTGTCCAAACAGGTACAGGCAAATTATCATTTAATCTGCAATTGTTTACAGTGTTTGTTTTTGTTTTGTTTTTTTCGGGGGGGGGGGGGGGGGGGGGGGGGGTATTTTTGGAAAATGCTTTTTGAGAGTCAACTGCTGCAGAAAGTTTAAAAAAAAATAAAAAAAAAACCTCCAAAAGTCAAACTTTTCAATTCACATTTCTTGTAAGAACACAAGGGGGGAAACATTACTTCGACCTGACAGCAATACAACACAAACCAAGTGCTACTCATGCAGAAATAGGCAACAACCAAAAAAGGAAGCAAATTGTCCAAAAAGTCAAGGTGCACTGAAGGCTGAATGATTAAAAATAAGCCCAATCCATATCGATTGCACACCACGTCTTCCTCAAGGCCAAAAAAAAAAAAAAGAAAAGAAAAAAATCTCCACACAGACAAGTGAATTTACATTTTTATTGTTTGAGTGCAATCACAAGCACAGGTTTCATCCATTGTCAAGAAGAAGGAAGTGCAAGTGAAAACCATCAGAGATTCCTGGAAAAGACCCTGACCTCACCTAAACGTGTACGGCCGCTTCCAGCAAGGAGCAGAAAGGTGAACGAATAAACACCTGATAGGCTCCCACAGTAACTGGAAGTAGAATGGGCTGCAGTGAACTGCACATAACCTGACACCATGTGCAGCATGTGGGAGATATTCTCCATGGCAGCAGCCGGGTCCCAGGTCTGACCATGCTAATGCCTGATTGGGTTTAATTTGATACAAATGAGCACATTACCCAGCAATTTACCGGGAGCAATTATTACATAATACCTCACTTCATTACCAAATGGGCTATTATGGCTGCCATGTCAGATGAAACACAAGTGTCAATAGTGAGCTGGGAATTCTCTTTCTGTTTCTCCTGGGGGATCATATTCTCACCACTGTGGAGAGGAGATGCGCTGCTATGGTTCCCCAAAAAACTGCTGAAAGATTCCTGACAGAAACAGGCCAACATCTAATTGGGCCTGGAGAAGAGGGAAGTTCTAGCTCTTCACTTTTTTTTTTTTTTTTTTTTATCATCCACCCCTGTGTTTCCCATTAAAATAGTTTCCAGCCAGTGAAAAGAGGATTTGAAACAGCCAGCCTCAGGTAATACCTGCTGGAGTGTTTGTCAGACAGTTGGGCTGAACTCTAGACCCTGTTTCTGGTGCTGGGACTCTTTCTAATAACTCAACCTTTCAGGTAAGCCTAAGACTACATCTTTGATCTATTTCTTTAAAAAAAAAAAACAAAAAAAAAACTGTGAAGTTGTATGGAGGCCATAAATAAAAAATAAAATAAAATAAAATAATTAATTACAGAGTCCTAGATTTATGCGAAAAAAAAATAGTGGATATTCTCTGAGCGTCTGTGGTGGGATGAGGTTGATGTGGCTCCCTGACTTGACCTAAAAAAACAAAAAAAAATCTGTTTTGTTCTTGTACATTTGTGACTTTTATTTCAGAGAATTTCTGAGTTTTTCTCTCCATCTAACCAATCTAAGACGGGTTCAGATAGCCATATGTTCAATGTGTCTTGCATGAAATTTGACAGAAAATTTGACAGAAGAAAAAATGTACGCCAAAACTGTTCCATCTGTAGGGACACATGGTGTTTTGTTTTTTTTTTATCTGGTTGGAAAACCCCTGTCTGTTGGGAGAATTACGATTAGAGGTCTATGTTGTACAAATTCCAATTGCAATGCAAAGAAAAACTACATTTGGAAGGTGATCACTAATAACAACCAACCCCGCGCAGAGACCAGAACAAATAATGAATATATCCTAATATCAAGTCTCATCTGTGTTACTAAAGCCTGAGAGCTCCATTGTTGTCCAAAAACCATCGAAAACATATCAATAAATCACACCTTTGGACTGGATAATATAGTATTCCCCAATGCAATGAACATGAGTACTAGAGCATCTTTTGAGTCAATTCCACATCCACCATCCTGCTGCAATAATCACTAGAACATCCAAAGGGTATTAATCTGCTTCTGAAAATATTTCCCAAAAAATGCAGTATTTACTCCTGTTTGAATAACACTGGCTAAAATTACAGTGCCCAGGTGTTTGAGAAAAGAATTAACCCTTTATTTAAAAAAAAAAAAAAAAGAATTAAACTATGTATGTCACCAATTTTTGAAGATTTACGTCCTCAGAAGAAACTAACAGGGTGGCAGAGTCAGAACACAATGAAATATGATCCTACACAATGTTGTTTTTGGTCTTTTCATGAGGTATGTTGACCGTAAGACAAATAAAGAATAATACCAGATACTTCAGGACTAGCCTAACTAGAATCTAAAACTAGTCTGAGGTTTAAACTAATTCTAAACACCACTATTGTAACTGGTCTGTGGTCAAAGCCCATTCAAACGGTCAAGGCTTTGTAAGGAAGGATGAATGATTTCAAATTGAATATGTAGGAGGTAGGACAAAGTCATTGTTTTGCCAATTCATTCCATGTCAAAAGGCTAATGTCGAAGTGACAGTTTAAGTTCAGCTGCATACTTTGATTTTGGCCAGTCAAGTCAAAAGTCATCAAATCTGTGACACAAATACCTATGAAATGCTGTGTGGTTGATAGTAAAACCATAAAGCTAAAATCATATACATGAAAGAGTATTTCTGAGCTTCACTTTACTGCTTTGCTTCCAGTCCTTGACATGTGTCAGAGAGGCCCTGTCTGGACAGTGATTGCTGAGGCCATAGAGGGAGAGAAGAGCAAAGACATCCAGGCCTAATTGTGAGCAGGTGACCAGGAGGCGAACGGTGCACAGTTTGGAAAAACCTCCCCCACTTCCAAATGCCACAGTCACCCAACTGGCCCTTCTCCCTCACAGGCCTTTTTAATTTTCCATAACATTCCTTAATCCACCTGGCCAACTCTGCACACACCATACCCAGACCCATGCAAACATACACACACGCGCATGCAAATGCGGTGTGTGCTCCAATACTCTATTATATTCCCAGTAGATGGATATGAGCGGGGCGGCTTTCACTGATGCATGATGAACATAAACCACAGTGTGTCAACAAACAACGAGGAAAGATCCACAAAAATCAGAGCGTGAAGGACACAAAGAGGTCTCCACTACATACACACACATAGATGCATTGTGTTACAATATGCAAGATACAACATACAAGGCTGTGTTGTTTATCTTCAGTTGACAGCTTGGTGTGTAAGCCACAATCTCTTGATTACACACACACTGGTTAAAGCCTCGAAAGATTTGTTTGGGCAAGGGACCATCTGGTTTCCATATGTCTGTCAGAAAAAACTCTTACTATTGGCTGGAAACCAAAAAATATCAGCATATCTATGATCAGCAGTTGGCCGAGGGGCTTGTTGCTTCCTGATGAGAACTGAGAGCCCTCTGATCTATTAACAACCCAACACAAAGGTGGCCTTTGCAAGTGCCGTTGCACTCAAGGCTTAAGTGTGGGAGATTTAAAAAGAAAAAACATTCAATCTTACTGTGCAACATCCCATATTCCCTCCAATAAATAGCAAATTACACAATGACTCTGTATGGTACATCAGAAGCTACCACCAGCAGCCACTTAGCTTAGCCAAGCATAAAGACTGGAAACGGGTACGCCTAGATCTGCCCAAAGGTAACAAAATCTGCCTACGAGCCCCCCTAAAGGTGTACTTATTTCCATTTCAGTGAAGCAACTGTAGATAAACTTCAAATAAACAAAAGACTTTGTGTGTCTTTCTGATGACATAATCTGAACAGTTCAAAGCAAATTAAAATTTGTGTTCTGACATTTGAGACGTGATCCCAAGTGCTGTGATACAACACGTGGTAAATGGTTGCATTTATCTAGAAAGGCTTCATAATTTACCTCTCAATTCTTTCTCTCTCACACACACACACACACACACACACACACACACACACACACACACACACACACACACACACACACACACACACACACACACACACACACACACACACACACACACACACACACACACACACCTCAACAGCAGCAAGCTGTCATGCAAGGTGAGGCTGCATTTGGCCATGGGAGCTTCAGCATGCAAACAAGAAGGGGTGGGGATCGACCTGCCAATCGTGGTGAACCAACCACTTTAAAACATCTTAAAATAATTGGCTAGAACCTTTATGAGAATAAATAAAGTAGTATATGTCCCAGTGTTTTACTCCACAAAGTTTCAGGGTGGTGTTAGCCTACTATGATAACACAAAAGAAAAAAAACAAGAACACCAGCTGAAAACAGTCAGTCACCCTGTGTTGCTGCAGTACCCAGTGCCTGTCGTTTTCATATGATCTTTGACAGTGTTTTACACACAGCCCCACAAGTTTTATGGCTCTTTTGAGGCTCAGGAGAGCAGCCTGTCCCAGGAGGAAGAGGCTGACTGAGGGAACTGAACTCCCTGCTCTTTATCTGTTACGCAACAGTCTTTTAACCTGCAACACAGTGGTTTGTCTATTGCTTATCTTTTTTGCCCCCTAAATAAAAGAGAAATATGTGACATACACATTTAACCAAAGGCAGTTTTACAAGGTGCTATGCCATCTCAGATGTTGGTTGACATACAGGAGAGAAATGTGGTGAAAAAAAGAAAATAAAATCTGGGGCTTTGGTGACAAAAGACAGCCTCTGACAAAATTCAGACTGTCAGATATTTGAGATTACAATTACTCACTGTGTGACTGCTGTCACGACCCACATCCACCAGCCAATAAGAATACAACATGAAATGACGCAAAGCACATCAGCTGGCGAGACATGTCATGAGTGCCATTTTTAAACAAAGTTTAGCAAGAAAAACTGCGACTGATACAGAGTGAGACCAAAATATTATTAGGGTATTATTAGACCCCTCTCAAACAGTGTAACATAAAATAAACTATCACTGCTTTTGCATAGTCTAAGGCAGGGGTGTCAAACCTGTCCACAAAGGGCCGGTGTGGCTGCAGGTTTTTGTTCCAACCAAGCAGCAGCACACCAGACTTGACTCATTTAATCAACTGATCTCAGTCTTCAGACAGTTGATTGGTCAAACTGTGTGCTCTTCATTGGTTGGAACAAAAACCTGCAGCCACACCGGCCCTTTGTGGACAGGTTTGACACCCCTGGTCTAAGGGCAACTTTATACAGTAAATCTCACAACGGTTGCCCAGTCTTAGCCTGGAGGATGTAGTGCACCGCACCTTCAGTCAAACCCTGAATGCAGAAAATGAACAGTATTAATTTTAGTGCTTTTTTCCATGTTTTAAGTGACCACACCAGTAGTTTTACTTGTTTTAACACACTAAAAAAGAGTAGTTTATATTTTAATCTACATCTGATCCTCCAAGTTTTAAGATTGATGTCCTGCCTTCAGGCAGCCACAGCTATCCATTAATTTCAACACGCTATGAACACTTTAGTTGAGATAGATTACAGTGAACATTTAACTGGCTTCATTTTTTGCCAAAGTTACACTGATGAATAGTAATGCAGTTGCAAGCTGGGAAGGATTTGGAAAAATTTAGTTGAAAATGCATTCGAGGAAACTCCAGTGTCACAGACATACACCAGCATTTTTGAAGCAAAAAAGCACTAAAGTTACATTATCCTTTCCCTCACACCCACATTTGGTAATAGTTTACCACACAGTGCCAAGAGTGAGTTTTCAAAGTAAGCCTTGGTGCCAGGTGCAATCTTAAAAGAAAAAAAAAAAGCTTTAAAAATGGACATTTTCACTGCAATGGATTATGTTGTACAAGTTCATTTTCATACCACCGCTACCTAAATGTATAAATCTTTTGGTATGCTTTAGAAAACTTTTGCTTGATGAAAAAAAACAAGAGTTAAGACAATAGGTATGGCTCTGCAGGAAAGGGTAATGAGATGTTACCATCTGTGAGCATGAGCATCGCTGATAAATGATTGTGGAAAATTTCTACATAGGTCACTGCACAATGTTTTGGTCATCTGGTCTGGACTGGTTTGAATTTACTTTTATAGTCTGTGCTGCCTATTTTACATTCCCATTCCTGTTTGTAAAACCAAATCAGAACGGTTCGGCCTAGAGCACCAAACTACTAAAATGATGTGTACAACAATAAAAGGTGACAGATTTGAAGGAAAAAAAGAGAAGCCCCAAAAAGGGACTGAAAAAAAACCTCATTAAAGTCTTTTTTTACAAAGACAAACACATGTGCTGTCATTCAACAAGTAGCAAAGTCACAGCAACAAGAACACGAAGTAATAAATAAAAGTTTCTCCTCAAAGGAAAAGCATTAATACTGCAAGAGTAGAACACAACACTCCGATTATTCTGCTACTGTCTGCCATTTACAGACTTAAACTAGATACTCCAGCTCCTCTGTCCACATGAGCAGAGGTCCTCGGAGGGCTTTTGGTCCTCTCTGGTTTCTACACCTGCACACTGTCTCGGACTGTTTTCTTTTTCCACACAGCGTCTTTCTCTTCCAAATGCTGCCTTGATGTTCCTGCCAGCAGGTCAACAGTTACACACGCATGCACACACCAGACACATGTGGGCTTAAAAATGGAAATGAGAAACTGCACCCATTCACAAATGCAGATTTTGATATTATTTGTGGGACATAAGTGAGGGGTGGGTGGGGGGCCTTCTTGAAATAGAAAGCTGTACATGTAACCAGAACTTCCAGGTTCTGTTCCAGAAGTAAGAAAATCTAATTTTTAACTACATTAAGGACTAAAAATACAGGAACAGAGCCTTTCTCATCAGTATGTATTCACTTCATACTATATAAAAACAATTTAATACTGTTTATTCAACATTTCTCTTGTTTCAAAGCATTGAACAAACCTCGCCTGGGCTCAACAGAAGGTTCGCGTTCATGGGCAAGTTGAGGGCCAAAGTTAGCTTAGACATGTCCGCAATAACAGCGGGACGCACAGGACTGCACAGGAACATAGGCATTTTTAAAGAGCAGAGATTTCAGATTGAAAGTTTTATGGATATGGACTAAATCTAAGTGTTGTAGTGGATGCCAATTTTTTATATATATTAAGATATATAGAGTTTGGACAATAAAGCCCAGGAAGTTTCAGAAAAACAAAAATGCTAAACAAGAGACTGCACTGAGTTACAGAAGCCAGTGGAACAGAGACTAGCCTGAACGTAATACTGTGCCTTCAGCTCTCTATGGTTTTGCAAGAGCACAAACTTGGGAATGATTGAGTTTTGTTATTCCACACAGAAAACCGACCAAAGAAAATAAAGAGGGATGTTTATGTCTTTGATCTAAATTTGCCCAGGATCCTGTCTTTTCCTCTGTGACACAACAGTCTTCCCTCACTGGCAGCCAGCATGGAGCAGACTGGACCACTAAAGACCAGATGATCACCTCTGATGTCCCAAAACCAACCGTGTAAAACCATAATCCCATAAACAGTGAGTGCATTTATTTATCATGAGGGAATAAGCACTCATTGTGTGTGTTTTTCTTCTTTTTTTCCAAAATCTAACACCGTAGCCACTAAAAAGCCGGTGTGAATGACATCAGTTTGTGAGCTCAGTGGATACCTGTCCCTCGCTATGAGCTGAGGTGTTGACAGGTCAGAGGTGGTTTCCCTGCAACATCCATTCCCTGTGAGGAACTGTCTGTTCCCGCCTGCCCCTGCTGTGGAGTCCGCTGACAGAAGGTCTGGAACAAGACCGCTGAGATCATGTTTTTCGCACTCTTGATTTAGCAGGTTCAGTGCAGTTGTACATCAAGTCATGCAGTAAAAGCTCCATGACGCCCATATAATAGCAAAGGAACGTAACTGGAAAAAAAAAGAAGAAACTAATATTCATTTTGCATTTTTTATGTCAGCGGGGACAAATGCCTCATCACATCAAAGAGGTTTTTTTTTTCTTTACACAGACTGTCCCAGCCCATTACTGTGGGTCGAGTGTTTGCACAACACAACAACAATCACCAAAACAAAGGGATAGCCAGTGCCAAACATCTAACTGATACATGCTGATAAATAGCCAATGGTTAATGTTGCTGCCAACAAACCTGGTCTGAATCTACCCCCCGATTAAGGAAGGATGACAATGAGACCTGGTTTGACTTTAAACTTTGTTTTAAGATAAACCTGAGCTGCTATATAAAGAAGCTCAGATTTTATCTTAAAACATGTCTTCCTGCTTGGAAATTTATAATATCAAATAAATCTAATGAAGAGAAAACAACTTCCTGCAAGCTAATACATATCACAAATGTTGCTGCTTAATGAGTATAAAGTCTGGGTCAGCAGTGATTCCCCAGCGGGGGCAGTTCTGTGGTTGCCAGGGGTATGTGGAGATTATTGAGAAGCTCGATAATGACAATTAGATTTTTTTTTATCAAAGTATTGATTGATTATGCCTGAAATAGCTACAGGCGATGGATAAATGGCTGAAACAGATAACTAAAAGGAATGGGGAAAAATAACTAAAATTAATACATAAATGGTAAAACAGCTAAGATCCTGTTAGCTAAAAGTAATGGATAAATAGTTTAAACTAAAAAAAAACAACTAAAATATTGATAGTTCAATTGCATGAAAATCTATTGTAATGAAATAAGATTTTAGGTAATTAATAGTGTTGCACATCACCTTGCTTAAAATCAATGCAAATGAACACTTCTGGGTGTTAATGAAGGGGTAAATGAGTTCACCTGACAAAGCTGTGGGAATATGACAAAGAAGGTTGGCTGTGATACAGTATAACTCCACTAATCAGCCTTTTCTGACTGATAGTCAAAGGATGGAACCAAAACCTCCTACAGAGGAAAAAGAAAAAGAGTTGAAAAGCTCTTTTCATTACAGTGCCATAGGACCTTAAGTGTTTCCCCTGCAGACTACTTTGGACGGCTCTGTATCGCAGCTAATGGCGTTACACTCATCACACAGACACGCACTCTACTTCCCAACAGGAAAAGTGCTCATCCCAGAACATCTGTGTGGAATAAATCACCCTGAGAGAGGTTACCTCACAAACCACCAGGCCTCACAGTGACAGAGAGAGAAGCCCCTGGCAGCGACTGCCAAGCAAGAGAAAGGAATTTAACTATCACAAACTGCAATACATCATGTTTAATTGCCAAAACACTGAAATTATACTTCGAGTGGGATTTTGGGAAGCAGGCTGAAAAATGGGCTGATGCAACGGCAAGCTGAAATCAACACCCCATTATGCTGAAAGTATATCCAGAGGTCTGTATAACTGTGTAGATGTTTACCTGTCCAGCCTGGATGCAATATGAATTAAATGATAAAGGATAGGACATACTCTGCTTTTCTGAGAACTGCCTTAAGCTTATCGATACCCTATGATTCTAGGCCAGAACTAACTTTAAGTAGATGCTCTAAAAAAATTTTTTAACTGAAAATGCAGAGAGATACGTTTATCAAACAACGTCTTACTTACAACAGGATGAATAATGGAAGTAACCTTTGAAGTCCAACTTAAATTACATTGCATGTTTTTGTCTGTAAATGTGCACAAAGCAGTAACGACACCATTTTGTCATATACAACACAACAGACACTGACTTTGAACAACAACCAACATTAGCGTTCCTACTAAAGCCTCTTTCTTATCCAACCTACAAACATTAATACAAAATCTAAATACAGGTTCATTTTATGTGACATTGTTAAACCTGGATAAACTGATTTTATGGCCACTTGGTGGCAGCACAAAGAGCTGTAAACACAACAATAACTTTTTATCACCTTAAAAAGTTGATATGGTGAACACAGTTGCCTATTTACACATCCAACAAGTAATCTTTTAACTGGAAACGTGGGTAAAGTGGACCATGAGAGCACTGAGAAAAGCTGCCTGCTATGCCAGGAAACAATGCTAATAAGAGTAGCAAGAGTGAACCAAAACAGTAAAGTTGCACGTTGGAAAAACAAAACAGCGAGCTAATTACTGCTAATTCTCCTATAGCAGTGTGACAAATGTTCTGAGTGTTTAATAGTGGACACATATGGGTCTGTAGCGCTGACTATCAGGCCAGTACGACTTGGGAAAAGCTAATGATGACTTGCACACTCGTATCAGTCAGTGAACTCTTAGTCACCCGTTACATGCACTACACTGCTAGTGAGGCACGTGGGCTGAAAAGAGAGCAGTAATCCAGCCACGTGCCTTTTCTGATTCTTTCTCCCTCGATCCCATTCGCTCTCCCCTTCCATCCTTCTCGCTCTGACACACACCCACAGAAAACATACTGGAGACATTAACGGGTCCACATCAGGCCCAGAGGAAAAAATACAAAGCCATTAGATATAAAAGGAAATGACAAGAGAAAGGACTGGTGAGAGTGCAAGAGAGACTGAAGGAGAAAGTGCTATTACGAAGATGAAAATGATCATATCAGTCCGATTTGCATCCAGACATAATTTAACATGATCTTTAATTTTTTTTAAAAAAGCCTTCCCAGGCTGCAGCTAAGTGCAGTAAATAAAAGTCTTACTTTTAAACACCTGAAGTGGTACCAGCTTGCCAGTAGCAAACCACTGCAGTGAAAGGAAACTCTTTTTCATGCTGCACAGGTACAGGAGATAACAAAGTTCCTGTGCGGCATTTCACAGCCAGCCTGTGAGGGATAGGGTTACACTTCCCGCTCACTCTGTCATTTATCTGCTCATAAATCAGCAGACTTTTACACGACACTTAACAAGAGTCTGCACAGACACCAGGGAATGAGCTGCAGACTTATTGAGATATCAAATAACACCTCTGCAGGCTTATCAGTATAATTACATGATGTTGTTGAGACAGATGCCTGAGAGACCTGGAAATAGCTGTTCACTGATATAATCCGGTGACTTATTACCTTCACGATGAAACTGGGGTTATTTATGCTGTCTATTCAAAAAGTGGGAATCCCATGCAATCAGTCATGTATTTAGTCAGTGTACAAAAGTTGGTGTGCTTCTTACAGATGTAGCATCCATCGCAAAGTTATTTAATCTGCCGTCATCTCTCGGAGCATCTCCAAACTGATTTCCACACTTTACACGTTTCTCACACACACATTTGACATGTCTGAAGACACAACAAAGGTTAAAACTGGCTCTAAAGTGTCTTGTTTTGGGTTTTTTTTTTTTTTTAATAATGCCTTCAATTCTCTGATGTGTGATACATATTTTACAGTGCATTTCAAATGAAAACACAAAAGGAGATTTTTTTTTATAGAGCTGAGACTAATGCAGCCATCATTTAAAAGCAGAAAAACAGATACATGGCCCTCTTGTGGCTGGATAGGATCAGACACATCACAAACACCACAGACTCATCACATCTTCTTAGCTCTGAATAGATTTGACAACAGAAGGATCTCTAAGTTTCATTTACAAACACAAATCCCTTTACAACTTTGCACATTTGGAAGAGCTGTAGCTTACTCCACAAAACCTGTAAATTACCCAAGAGAGAAAAAAAAACCCTAACACACTCTATGTACTGTTACCGTAATGTTCTGCGTTGGGTCCAGGAGATCCTGGACCCTTTTTAACAGCTCAAACAACCTACTTAACATTGTTTTATCACTTTTTCTCAGATCTAGCTTACAATACTTTTTGCACTACCCCTCCAAAAATAAGTCTTTTCATATATCTGTTACAGAATTGGTACAACAGTCTGTTGATAAGAAGGCTTACAGGGGGTTAGACCTATATGAGTAGAAGTCAGTATGCAGGATCCCATACATTACATGGTCTACAGTGTGTTTGTTATTTTAAGCTCATCAGTCAAACAGCACAACAAAAAAAAAAAAAGGGAATAAAGAAATTCTCACAAGCAACAACCAGGCCTTCTGCACAGGCTCTTTCACAAAACACATATTAACAGGTGACTGCACAGAATCCAAATTAATCAAAGCCCTGGACAGGAGTGTATAGCAGAAAAGCTTGTGTGTTCAGGAAAACAACCAACAGTAAAGGCTGGATAACCCACCAGGCCCCAGAACCCCACAGACCCCAAGAGTCCCAGATTTATGAATTTATGAAGGTGGCAGCAACAGAGACATTTAATAATTCGGGAGGAAAACCAGCTAGCAAATAGCTACATGTCAGATACAGAGACAGACATGGAGAGAGAGGGGGGGGGGGGGGATTATACGTGACTCACTATTTGACATCGAAGTCCATTTTCCTCTGTTTCTTGGAAACGCAGTGTCCTAAATGTTCCACTGCGGTCGTTGCAAAATCACCGGAGTTAATTTCATTAGCACTTCTGGAAAACAAGCTAACTCCCCGGTGGTTTCATTCAAATCAAGCTGATAACTTTCTAAAATTTCTAACGAGGCCACAGCAGGACCGCCTTCAAAGTTCACTTCAGTTTCTTCGTTTAGCAGTGACAGGACCGTTTGATGCTTCGTTACTTGTTAATCAAAGGACGCTAACTTCACCTGTTGTAATGGCTGTTACTTCACCTGTTCCGACCTCTCTCAAGTTCGGTAAAGCTGCAATATCATGTTTGACCACACACGTTGGCTGATGTTTACCGGGGGGGGCGCTGTTTCACTCATTTTATGGTAGTTTATATTACACTCCGTTTCAATTATTGTTAGTTATCTCTCATGTTACTTTATATAAGATTTTTACACAGGCTTCTGTTTGAGTTTAAAAAAACTGGTTGTGTACCAATCATAAACAATAGGGGAATAGTGCCAACTTTGAGTAAAAACAAGGGATGAATTCATTTTTACTTTTTTCCAGTGTGGTTGCACAGGAATTGCACTGTCATACATTACACACCAAGCAAATTGGCAGCAACCTGAGCTGAGGTCTGAAGCTGGAAGGAGATGCTTTTCTCACACAGGCAAATATTGACCCACCTGCTCAAGAACAACCTTCACTGCTGGAACTTCTCATCTGTTCATCCTTTTCACCCATGTTGCCCTGTGCTGAAGTGACCCTGACTTCATACTGGTAAACAGTCCAAACTGGGTCAGTGCAGAGCCACTCGTTGCTGCCTGCCACTCTTCATCCAACATTAACATTTTACTCGATGAGACCTAAAGCGGACACACCCTGCAGCTCGATTTTGACTTTCTAATATTAAATAAAACTGAATGACGCCATCGTTGGCCACCAACCGCTGACCTCACCAAACCACACTAAATATAATCCAAACCTCTGGAACAATGCTTATACTGAAACATAACAAAAAAGGGGGCAGCTGGATACACCCTTTCTGTATGCAATACAATAACACATTGTTCATTTGTATTGTTTCACAAGGCTAATGGTAGGTTTACACAATGTCCTGTGCTTGCATGGGCTTTAAATTATGCAACCACTTTCCGGCACATTTACATGTGTGTAGCGCAGGACAATTACTGGTATATATTCCTTTAGAAATGGTCATGGCCAGAGACGAGTCAATAATCCATACCTACTGAGGCTAATCTGCTCTTCGGATTATCCGGGAGTGACTAAAGACCTGGCCCAACATCATAGTGGAAGAAGCCAATATATCAGTGACTAAGAGAAAGAGCAAGTCCCTTCACACTCTCTCAAAGTGTGCATAAAGTGGAAAATACCCAAAATATATCTTAAATGTATCTCTCTTTTTTACTTTTATACGTTTCACCACTTGACCTGAGTCTGCATTTTATAAAAAATCATTTTATTTTTGGTCATGGTACACATTTTTATTAATGATTTACACAGCTGCACGGTACGGTAACACTGTTACACTGGTGAAACAGTTATCAGTATAAAAAGAATATGTTCATATGTTGAAACATTTGAGACACACATCCTACAATGCATCCGTTAATAATACAGTAAATTCACTGTGTTATCTACATGACAGAACATTGTATGGAATGATTGGCCATTTGTCCAGGTGGCAGATGGAGGACAAAAACTGTATGCAGACACAAAAAAGCTTGCATATAAAAATAAAATTGAACATGCACAATGCGAAAGGCATGACACTGTCACAAGAGTCTGCTTCACCAGTACATTTATCAGCTGTGTAGACATCTAAAAGAAGAGCAAAGGACGAGAAGCATGTAATGTAAACAAGAAGCTAGGACATGACCTACGTGTCTGATTCTGACCTCCTAACAGAACTGACGGTCACACGGGCCGGCAACAAACGAAAACCTACAGATCGTAATCAGCTGCAGCTGTGAGGATCCACTCAAGGGATGAGAAGGGTCAAGCACAACAAGTCCAAGGAGCAACATATGAAAATACCAAAGAAAACACTGGAATTAGTCTGTCAGAAGGTTTCAGATTGAAGAGCAGGATCATGGCCAAACAAGTAGTCACAGGGCAGATCATTTTCTACGAAGATTTGCTGGTAACCTTGAAGCTTTTGGGGTTTTTTTTTTCAGCAGGAGATGCAGCTTGAGGTTGTCTTTCCAAAGGGCACATGTTGTTTATCAGCTTGCTTTTCCTGGTTTTCCTATTCTTTCAGTTGTATTACATATGACATCTGAAAGCAAACCATTTGATCAAATCCCTGGGCTGCTTGCCCCAGAGCGTTTTTCCAGTGAAACATGTTTTCACTTATTTCTGGATCCCAGAGCTATAGAGGGTTCATGCTCTCTCTCTTTCTTGCCTCACCACTGTTTTCATTTTTTTAATGTCTGCCACGCCATACATTTACAAACACACAGCAAAGCCTCTGATTGATGGAGCCCTTATAAAGGAAGAAAAATTACCTGCCAGTAGAAAAGTAGCTGGAATAACCTTCCAATTATAGTTCAGGTTGTGAAATGCTGCTTTTGCATTGATGAATGGTACAACACATACACTTGCACTAAATTTGGCCACCTTAAAGGAAGAGTTTGACATTTTGCGAAATACACTTATTTGCTTTCTGGTGGAGATTTACATGGGAAGATCAATACCATTGTCATATCTGTGCATGAAATATAAGGCCATAGCCAGCAGCTGTTTTGCTCAGCTTTACACCAAGACTCCAAACATGGGGAAACAGTTAGCCTGCAGTCCAGTATCTACTTTCTACTAGCAATTTCCCCATTTCCACTCTTTGCACTATGCTAGGCTGCTGACTGCTGACTGAAGCTTCGTATTTACAGACTGAGATTGAGAGTTCAATCAATCTTCTCATCTAACTCTCTGCCAGAAAGGGAATGGTCATATTTCTCAAATTGTTGAACTATTCCTTTCATGCACAGTAGTACTCTGGTATACAGAGTTTATCCTTTGGTGTTGCTTTTAAATTGTAAAACGAGTCATTATAGACCACTACATTTCAAAGAGTATTTGAAATTAAGATAGCACCATTGACTAAAAAAGCAGCAACTCTCTCAGTGCCTCTCTGGGAAGACCTAAAGAGTCCATTTGAGCTTTGGAGAGACAAGAGAGCACAGAAAACTAAAAACAATGTCCTAACTAGCAAACATCCTTACAGTAACACTATATACATATTTACAGTTTTATGTTCTTCCCTTTTAAGAATGGACAAATAGGATACGACGAAACAAAACCATTATACCACTAAGCAGAAGTACTACACAGTATTGTTACGTGTCTGTCAACATTTCAAGTAATAGGATGCGGTCCAGTTTTCCCCAAAGGGAGACATCCAGTAGATGAGCAGCAAAACACGTCCCTTGATGTCACAGTCAGCTCACCCGGTCGAGAGAAGGCACCAAGGAAGGAAGAAGAACAGTCAACACCTCTGCCTACACAGGCAGGGACAGACGCAGAGAGGGGCCCTTCAATGGGATAATAATAGTGTACTGAATGACGGTCCTTTTAAACAGTGCAGTCCAGGATCTGAGAACCTTGGCCAAGAAGAAAAAGGTCTTGACAAGGAGCTTCACTTTTTTAACACAGAGGCATGTTTCTGTGAAGCAGAAGATGTGTGCTAACATCTATAGTGTAGAGTATGTTACATATCAGGGCTGTGTGATATAATGATATACATCACTTGACAACAGAAAAACATCTGTTGTTTCATGTTATATATAATGCTAATAACTAATATTCACTGAATTTACAGAAAATGTTCTATATCGCTTGTTTTATCTTTATTTTGGGAGCAATACTCCGTTTGCCCACTAAAGATGCAACCTTTAGAGTAATAAAGCAACATTTTGGGAATTATGCTTATTCACTTTTTTATTGAGAGTTAGCTGAGAAGACTGATACCACTCTTAATATGAAGCTGGAGCACCTCTTAGCATAGCTTAGCATAAAGACTGGAAAAAGGGTGAGAGAGCTAGACTGGCACTGCCCAGAAGGAAACAATCTGTACAGAAACCAGAAGCATAAAAATGACAGTTTGTCATTTTTGCCAGACTATTTCTTGGCTTGACCAGTAACCTCCTGGAGTCTCTGGTAGTGTCCTGCCAACTGCTCTTTGCAAGAAAAAAACATAGCCCCATACATAAACCTCCATAAAACTTAAATCTGACATTTTTCCACTACTTTTTAAGGTTAAACAAAGGTGATTTGAATCAGTTCGCATTAGAGGTGCTAGAAGGCAGATTTTGTTAAATCTATGGCCTTTGGTAGCTCTAGTGTTAAGGTTTACTATCTCACTCTAGGTGTTTTCCTGTTGAGCTCAATTTTCCATATCTATTGACTGAAAAAGATACATAATTGACATGTTCATAATTAATGTCTGCTAATATTGGTAAATGTTTGGTATTGTCTCTTCATCCCAATCCCAAAGATCTCGAGGGGGACTGTACTGTCACTGAAACTAAAAAAACTACTACACAGTCAACGAATGAAGAGGGAATACCTTGTTGTTCACAGCGGAGTTTCATGTCTGTGTAGAAGAGCTCTCTCTGCGGGTATCCAGGACACTGCAGCACATAAAGACACAAACACAAACACGCTGGATTACATCTTTCCTTGTTTACAAACACAAACAAGTGGCCACAACAGAACTCTGGTACAAAGGATCTCCATGGCACAGAGAAAAGGCTTCTTCAGCCAGAAACGACTTAAAATCATCACCGCCATTACATTCAGACGCACTGACGCACGAAACTGTTGGTAGACAAAGGAATGTCTGTGTCTCGTAATGGTTTCTGTCTCACTGCATCAGCTTCAGGCCTGGCTGGCAAAGATTTAGTAATGATAAATCTGTCTCCCCACCGGTTTGGCATGGCTTGAACTCCTCATCTCCTCCAGCTCTTAAGTACCAAACTAACCCTTTTTTTCACTCCAATCTTGTCAGCCTCCTGTATCTCAGACTCACTTCCCTTATTCCTCATATCCTGCCTGGGCTGTTTATCTCATCGCAGTCTAAAAGGGGAAAAACAAAAGAGGCACTCACGCTTGATGCTGCCGTACAAAATCTGCAAACTGCCGGTCCTTAGCGTAGAGTTCAATGATGCGTATCCTGTCTTGGATTTCCTGCAGAAACACATGATATCAGTCAGGAGGGAACATTACATCACATGCAGATAAACTGTAAACTGAACAGGCTGTGGCTCAATCAAAACACAGCATTACACCAAAAAATGACTTTCTTATTCCAAGGATGCAAAAGCAGTTTGTGACAGGAACAGGTTTGCAGTCTAAGAGTTCACAATGTAGATTCTTTTCAGGTAAAACTTGGGTGTGGGAAGGGACAGAGATGAGATGTGCCCTGTGTAACCTTAACCCTACCTTGGGTCAAGAACTGGCATCCAGATGGCTTTTACCAAGAAATTTCCCTATCTGCAGTTCAGTGCAAGTGCAGGCAGGGAAATGTTTTTTCAGTCAACCATCCAGACTGGAAAAATATATCCCCTAGCACATCCTCCAAAAACAGATCTTTAAAATCCTAAAATCCTATAAATCCTAAAACGTAATAAATTTAAAAAGGCATCATTTAGTTGTCTCTAACTTCCTTTGTGATCATTTATTTTACACGTCAACATAGCCAGTTACACAGCACAAACATTTTCATTAACCTGAATTAAAAAAAAAAAACAGTAAAGGCTTTGTTAATGTGGCTAAGACATCTACTCTAAATCAAACAGGGTAGACCAGCCCACACACGGAAACACACACCTCCTTGGTGAGTTCACTGTTCTCATAGATGTGTCGTATCTCCTCACTGCTGAAGTCAGTGGAGGCCTCAGCGCTGGCACTGCTGTACAGTGGAGCTTCAGGATAGCGGCGGTAGTAGTGGCTGTAGCCTGTGGTGGCCTCACTCTCATACATGGGATTGTATTTGGTCGCCCTCTCTAGAGATGGGAGACTCTCTGCTCGCCTGCAAAACAACACACAGAGAGATCAGTCCTGCTGTAGAGGCAGGATGATGAAGTGACACGATTTGATTAACCTTTCTTAACCTTACATCTTTGTATCTCAGTCAGACGCCAGACTATCACACAGCTTCTTGTGTTAGGTGTTTAAGGCTGTTTGGAAATAGATCAACACCATATCTGATCAGTTAGCAAAGGTTAACACAGTGTTTCTCTGCAGGCTGTAGTCATACCAGGCCAGATAAACACACACACAACACAAAGAGGTATGGCTAACAGATGCTTTGTGTATATGTGAGAGTGCCGGCAAAAGACAGAAAATGTGAAGAAGGGACTAAAAGAGGACAGAAGAGGGAGAGGGCGGTGGCCACACTACTGCTGTAAGTTAAGAACAGTGAGGAGATGGTGCAGTGGATAATGTCTAACATAGAGTCATGGGATGTCTCAAGTTGTCTCAAGTTATTCTGTCCCCCCAAGAAAATAGCCAGACCCCTTTAATATAAAGCAAATTACGAGTGAGTACGTTTTCAGACACACTAAAGTTATGTGTTTCTGTTCACCATCAAAAAAAAAAAAAAAAAAAATTTTTGTTTATACAGAGGAAAGGAGTTAACAGCTTCTGCGGGTTGAAAAAAAATCTGACTGATTAATTCATCATATACTGTTCATCTTCCCAATCTGAGTGATGAAGGTTATATGTATATGGAGTATAATAATATTTTACCTTTAAATTTTCTCCATCTTTTAATTTAGAAATGACATTTTCTTTGTATGTCAGTATCACATATACTGTATATTCTGTTTCTGCTGGTTCTAAAACTTCGTTTCAGCTGCATTCAGTGGGCAGTGTATGGTAATTGAGAGGTATTCCTCACCTAATGGGGTCCTCCGACTCATCCTTGTCATACTGATCCCGTAACGTCCTGGCCAGGAAGAAGATCACTCCGGAGGCCACCAGTAGGAAGCCAGCTACTGAGGCGATTGCTATGCCGACCACCAGCGGCTCAGATACGTACTCCTCACAGTGTTCTCCTCGGTACCACCAGTTCTCCCCAACGCGACACCTGAGATGACGATGGAAATTTGTCACAATCTCATTGAACAGTTTCTATCTAGAACCATGTGGATGTGATGACCAAAAACAGGAGATTGAAGAACACAAACAGATGGAGATTCCCTTTTTAAAACTCTTTAAGAATTCATTAAACAGCAGAAGAACATAATGTTACACACTCATCACTGTTCTTGGGTCTTTTATTCTCTGTTGGATGATTAAACAGTGTAAGAAAAAGGTTTATATTTTGTCTTGACATAGTTAATATGAAGTCTACCATTGTAACATTCTAGATGTGTCATTAAATCATCATTGCCATGTTTTGGAATAATAATAATGATAATAAAAACTCTTCAGATGTTTGTTTCCTGTCTCCATGGAACAATGCAATACTTTCAGCTGGACAGCGAGAAGTAAAAAAACAATCTAACAGCATCTGGAGCTGCCTGCATGTTTTATGATGTGGTAGTGGGTGTGAAACAAAGGTTAGCACTCATCTTGGCACACAGTCTCTTATGTGTCTGTTCATTATCACTCAAGTTAAAGCTTACGACATACAACAGCCTCAGTAGAGCCAGAGGACATGTTTCTGTCACTGATTGAGATCACTGGCTCATCATCTTAGACTCATAAACCAATGCAAATGTTTGTTTGGACATGGAAACACATGAATACACAAGAATATATATATTTTTTTTTTAGATAATTACAAGAAAGCCTGGAAAAATCAAAAGATCCAAGGCATTCCAGTGATATGAGTGGGGCTGTAACATTGTGTCATGCACAATGTTTCATTAAACAAAAAATATTTGTGTTGCAGCTGAAAAGTAGAACAATATGATCAGATCTTAGCAATTATGCCCTAAGGGTATTCGTTTTTATTTATGCACAGTACATTTAATGCCTGACAATGTAAATAATTTAACATAGTTGGCTGCCAAAAGTTTGCTAATTTTCATTTTAAATCTTGATCTCGGCCAAAAATATAAATCTTTGAAGTTGGTTAATGGTTTTTTGCAGCCAACTCAAGTGTAAAACAAAATCTTTTTTCCATTTAGTTGTTCATAAGTATAGGTCATTTGGATAGAACACGAGTACCTAAGTGTGTGAGGGGGAAAAAAAGCAAACAAACAAAGGTTTGGAGTTCACTGGACATTTCTCGTCTCCACATGATAAACATTCAAGCCAAATAACCCAACTTTTAAAACTAGAAGCTAAGACTCCTCCTGCATGAACTGCCGTCACATCTGCAAATCTGTTTAGCGTTACGTGATGAAGCATTGGCCTCTCAAACCCTGCAAACTCGCACTCCTTCCCGCACACATTCAGATCGCTTCCCCTAATCCCCACCTACCTGCAGATGGCTCCCTGGCCTGGGATGATGTCGCACTTGCCGTCATTGAGGCAGAAGTCAGTCTGCAGCTCACAGATACTCTGACAGGGCAGGCCGTCCACGCTGAAGTAGCCAGCGTTACAGACACACTCTGCCTCCCC
The DNA here is from genome assembly GCF_017976425.1 of Toxotes jaculatrix. NCBI lineage: Eukaryota > Metazoa > Chordata > Actinopteri > Toxotidae > Toxotes > Toxotes jaculatrix. Next base: position 7,714,129 of record NC_054408.1, on the reverse strand, counting down.
CGACCACTTGTTCACCTTACACTCGGCATACTCGTTACACGCCTGGAACTTACAGGGGTCGGCCTGGTCACCTGGAGGTTACAGAAACAGTAAAGTGTTGACTTAAAACTAACAAGCAGCTTGATCAAAGGAGTAAATTCCTTCAACTTCATCATCTCAAAAGATTGAGAATATGCCCCAAATTTAAAAAAAAAGGTAACAGACTTGAAGAAATAGTTTAACATTTAGTAAAACACACTTATTTACTTTCTTGTCGAGACTTACGTGAGAAGATCTATACCACTCTCATATCTGTGTGGTGAATACGGAGCTAGGATAACTTAATGCAAAGAGATCCAGCATTGTGCTCCGGCTGTGACTCAGACTGATTATGACAGCTCAGCTATGATTGTAAACACAAGCATGATTCACTGGTATCATGAATGGCCGATTACAAGCTGACTGATGTTCTCACACACACACACACACACACACACACACACACACACACACACACACACACACAGAAGCCTGGAGTTAGATGCCACATGTGGAAGTGATGAAAAGTGTACAGGAAATGTCACGCTGGGTCCATAACTGAGCTATATTATAAAAATGAAAGGGACATAATACACACTGTGAAATGCCAGGGCTGCACACTGCAATCAGTCATTGAAAGGGCGGTTAATGGTGTGCGTTAGATTGGCAGCGGTCCAGGGAAGCACCGATTATCCCATCCAAGCTGATGCGACCGTGACATTCAAGTGTCACGACAGCAATTCCCCAGACCCTTTCACACAATGTGGTTACTGTACCGAGCAGTGTTCTTAGATCACACCCATTAAAGCAATAGTTTGACATTTTAGGAAATACGCTCTTTACTTTCTCACAGTCAAACGAAAAGATCAATACCACCCTGAAATTAAATACTGTCAATACTGTAAATACTAATGACTGTCTTGACCACTGCGTACATACATTGAACACCCACCCGACTCAACATCCAGAGAGTACTTATCAATGGCCAGGTTCATGGTCTGGTAGGCTGTGTTACAGAAATCTTCCAGGATCAGATAGACAGTGGTGGTGACGCCACGAGCCACAGGTTTCCCAAACTTCATCCGGCTGTTGACCACAATGCTGCCGTTCCTGAAGTTTAATATCTCCAGGTTCTCAAAGTGACTCAGGTTGGACTGCAGGTAGGGCACAAGCTGGGGAAAGATTTTAAAAAGTATGGTTTAATTTTATAAATCAGTGATTCAACAGAATAATGATAACCACGAGCAATTGTGAGAAGTTTACCAGCTCTAGAAAGCGTTGCTCCAAAGCTTTGTACTCTGGGGAGCTCTTGTTAAAGAGATCCTCTGAGAAGATCATGTTGGTCACCCTCAGGCTGAAAAACACCATCAGTGCTCGTCCAGGGTTCACAGGCATGGCAATACTGGCCTGGTCTGTGCCGTGTGCCACACCAAAAGGGAATCCAGTGCTGCCCTCCTCTGTGTGGTTAATCAAACCATAACCATAATGAACTATATCAAAGCCCTGGTCTCCATTGGTAAAATCATCCAAGCCTTCGTTAGAGGTCTGGATCTGGGGAAAAAGGAAGTAGACTGATTTTGAAATGGCACCTCTAACTGGGGTACAACAATACTCTGTTTGTCTTACAGAGGTGTTTTAATTGCTCAACATTTAAACTGAAATTAAAATTACAAATCCTGTTTCTTTTTTTCTTTTTCTTTTTTTTTTTGCTTTACCTCCACCAATGTGGGGATGAATTCGTCAGGTTGCTCCTCGGGGGCAGAGTTAACTTCAGAGATAAGGGTGAAAGGTGACTCCCTCTCTGGAGACAGCGCGGTTGGTTCGACAGGACTCAGAGAATATGTCACTGGTGGTTCTGGTTCATCCTTGTTCACCAGTAAGATCTCATCCTCTGTGAGATCTTCTCTTAAGATTTCAGGAGCTTCTGGGACCTCTTTCTCTACAACCGGAGCTTCAGGGGTTTCTGGATCTTCACTCACCGATTCCTCGCCATTTTCAGATGGTTCAGGATTTACCACATTTATGGCTGCATCTTCTGGGATTATCACCTCATCTGCAGGTGGAGCATCGGTGGGGTTTGAATCTTCAAACCCCACCGATTCTTCATCAACAGGAAGCAGACCCGTTTCGGCTGCCTCTGGTTCTGATGCTTCGCTCGCCACATCCACAGCCTCAGGAGGTGGGACTAAGGCAGCCAAGTCTTTGTCTTCTGTGGTCTCGGTTGCAACTGTGGAGATCTCCAGCACCTCTGGAATTTCTGCCTGCTTTGTGTCAGCTTCAGATATAGCATCTGTGTCTACAGTAGCATCTTCTGTTATCAGTCCATCTTCTGAAGCAGTGTCCTCTTCTTCTCCTGTGGCAGCAGTTGGCTGAAGCAGGTCCTCCAGGTCGCCCGTGCCTGAGCCAGAGGCCTCGATCTCCACCGGTGGTTCAGGCAGTGTGACTTCCTCTGGCAGCTCAGGAGATGGAAGTTCAGCTGGAAGCTCCCCTGGTGGGGGTTTCTCCACAGCAGGAGTCTGCACAGTGTCCTCCAGCAACAGACCCTCCTCTTCAATGCCTGGAAAAACAAAGATGAGAACTCACTTTGCCTGTTGGTCTTGCTTTTTAGAAACTGGGTACCTTTTTCCAGAGCCCGCAGATCTATCTAGCAAACCAGACAAAATATTTTATTTAAGATTTGAAAGATTTCTATTGAAGATCTAAAAGATACTGAAAATCACCCATATCTTCCCCACTAAGTGGGTTAAGCGCAAATAGAAAGTGGTTGGAAGCTTTAATATTGTTTGGTGTGTAGTCATTTCTGAAAAACTGGATAGAAAAAGGCAGATGTGAGAAAGAAAAGGAAGATAAATTGCACAGGTGAGTATGTTTGTGTTCAGGATTAACACTCACTGTCAGCTTCAGGTGCAGTGGTGGTCAGTACAGGAGCAGGAGATACAACAGTGCTCTCCTCCAGAACAATGACGTCATTTTCAGGAAGGACGTCGTCTTTGGCGTCCTCTTCTGGGATCGTGACCTCTGGTGGCTCATCGACAACACTGACCTGCATTGCAAACAGGCTTTGTTATCTGAACTGTTTGGCACTACACTTCCTTTGAGTTTACTCATAAATCAGAAAAATGCATCCTATAATAACTTTTTAAATGTATTAATGTATTGACTGACCTGTAAAAGTCTATAGTTATTTTTGTGGCATTCTGCAGGCTCCACAAGTCTACTATTACCTCAAAGAAAAACAGCAGCTGCATCTTTTATGTTCAAAATCGAAACCGGGGCAGCAAAGTGCTTCGGTGGCACAGTAGCTCTCTTCTCTTGCCTGTGACTCAATTACAGATGAGAAGTTTGCCAAACTCTCCCAGTTCATTTAATGAGTCAAATTAATCACTTGGCAAGCTGAGCTATAAAGTGAACCAGCAGACACATTTAACGCAAACTCTCATTATCATCAAAGAACTCGGAGCACAAATAAAGACAGACTTCAGATAGTGTTACTTGTCTGAATGAGCTCACATGTGCGGTCTCTCTTCCTGACTAGCTGTGGTGAAGTGCACTGTAGCCTTTGCCCCAGAATAGAGGTGGATTATTATAGCAAGAGCCAAACTAATCCTCAAAGCTTCACTTTATCCTAGCTCGTGAACTCATCCTCTACCTCCACTGGCGTGGTCTGGATAACATCACAAGCCAGTTACAGGTTATCGCAACATCAATCACACTACAGCCTGTCAGCTTCCTCAAACAAAAGTGATTGATCAGCTTTACAGAGCTCAAAATCGCTGGAGAGCCAGGAGAGAGATTGTTGTCATGATAGTCGTGGGGGTAACTTGTTACTCACCATGGCTCCGTCTGCAGTGTTGACAGATTCAGGGATCTCAGACACTGTGAAACCAGAGGGGAAACAAATATTAATACAAAGTGACACACAAAAGGCAAATGTGCCAAATAGCCTAAATAATCTGGCCTGTCAGAGTCTAGAAAATCTTTTTAACTGTAACTGTTTTAGCACTGACAGCCCTCACTCTGACAGTGTTACCTTCAGGGGTAAACATCTACAAATCAGTGCTAAAATCTGGAATGAATATCATCCACCGTGAACTAAGGCTATTAGCAAAACAAAAGCGAAGCTGTGCCTTTAAGTTCCCCAGCCACACATGTCAGCCATATGAGAACGTTTAGCCATCATTTCACATGTCGTGGCCTATAACTAATGTGAGCATTAGATGGCATCCATCTCCATGGGAGCTCTCTAACACACTAAACTAATGACACGCATTCTCTCAAAAACACAAGCGGGGAGAGATCTCACTCGAGGGGGAGATGGTATAGACATTATCACATCCTTCAGTTTCTTCACATCTCTGGAAAACAGCCCTGGCCAGAAGTAGGAGGTAGCTAACCTACTTACTGACTGTCCAAATCTAACAAATGCAGCTGTGTGTGCAGCTCAGTGTGTGTGTGTGTGTGTGTTACTTTCGTATCTATAGTGACTGTGAATTAAAGGGGAACTTTGCCAACATTACACATCAAAGTCTGTTTACAAGTATCAGGAAGCGCTACTCCACATGTGAAACCGGAGCCACTCGGATTGCCTTATGTCCCGCCATTATCTCCATGAGATAAAGAACACGTAAGCTCACAGTACTTGTAGCTCGTTTACCATAACACACCAGCAGCAGCAGCTGAATTGCATTGTGGGCAACGCGGCCGACAGGTTTTGACAAGGAAGAAGAACGTGTGGAATAAAAAAAATTGGATTTCTGATTGTCATCAATTTAGAAAACTGTTGGGAGTCTGGCAATGTTATAAGAGTAAGATCCACGGCGTGTGAGCCAAAATGAAGGATTAAAGAAAAGCCAAAAAACCCTGAGGACTCGGATTTCAAACGTTGTTTTTGCTGAGTTCTACTTTGCAGACCATTTGTGGTAATGACAAGGATTTAAATGTAGCACAGAATAAATACACAGATCCTTTAACTGATGACTCTGTTATTTGTTCATTAAAAATGGCCCACTTTTGAGCTGAAACCTGTTAGAAATATGTGTCTGTCCGCTTTGACATAAAAAGCAGACAAATAAGAAACAGATGAGACTATTAAAACCCCGGAATGCTTTCTCAAGTGCTGTAGCATACATTGTAATATCGGGGCTGGGTCTGCTGTGTTCTCTTATTTAATATGACAATTTGGAGCTTTGCTTTGCACTGCATGCATTACCTGCCAAAAGGTGCTCCCAGTGACTGTGATGCCAATAAAATAAATATCTGTAAAATATCTAAAAGAGGCATGTGTGTGTGTTCTGCTATAGAAAGCCCAGCAGTCATGCACCGGCCATGGTCTTACCACTCTCTAGCTCGTTGTTATGCAGGGCTTCAGTGACAAAGTTTTTGACCTCGCTGATGGTGTACACCAGCGTGGGGCGCTCCTTGACCTCACGGTACGAGTTCTCCACCCGGTTCGACTGCAAGGTCAGGTAGTCCAGTTGTTCATTGCTCACCCCTGCTCCATCCACCACCACTGTGACAGCATAGTCCACAACCACTGCATCCAGCCTGAAAACACATATATGTAGTGGTTACAGCACATCCACATGTGGAATAATCTCAAAGATGGGAAATAACTCAATATTTGATTAAATTCTGTTGAACCAAATGAATGTTTTCGAGCATGAAAAAAACAAGAATGCTGGGGAATTTCCAAGAGGAAAAAATTTCTGTCTTCAGAAAAGATTTCATTAAAAATAAGCTTGATAAATTTTCTCTTTCTACAACTTAATTTATACAGGAGACCTGACACTGTAGAATCAACTGGATTCTACAGTGTCTCAGTTGTGTCTGTTAAGCTCTTTTATCATCAGTATTTTTGTTGGTATTATGGTTTTCATTCTTACTCCGTTTCAGCTGTTTCCAGGGTCAAAAATGAACTTTCAATCTCACTTTTTTTATTCATATTGGTATTCATTGGTATTTATTCATATTGGTATTTTAATTCCAGCCATACTCCCCAGCCCTAATCTCTCTATTTAAAAGCCCTTATCCACCATGATTATTCTTTTCCACTAGAGAAATAAAGGAGTTGAGTGATTTGCTCAAGGACACCTTCATAGCAGTTGTTGAGTTACAGGAGAGGGTTTCCTGTTCAATTTTATAATACAAACTTGGTGAGGAAATTTTCCAGCTCATACACTAGTGCAAAGTTTAAACTGAACGCCATTTTATCCTATATTTATGTATATTCTTACAATAAGAAGGTGGAAAAGAAATGTCTCCTGGATGAGAGAGCAGTTCTCTAAGAGTTTGAAAATCTCTCAGGCATTAGTGTGATTTAACGTCATACTTGTTAAAAGAGTTGTAGCGCGCTTACAGATGACTGATGACTCGAGTGATTTACTCCGGCTTGGAATGCAGGAGTTTGACTATATAGGCCAAAAACGGCCGAGTCAGCAGAATGATCAATATCATCATAATAAACATGGAAATCTCACATGAAATTCCAGGCTGTGGAAAAAAGCATCTATCAGCTTTTATTTGACTGCTGGGAGCCCACCACTCTGACCTAGTTTGTGGGGTTTCTGGCAGATAGATGAGCACGTGCCGGCCCACAATCGGCCCCATTTAGAAGGAAATCCAATTTTCCCCCCTTTAGTGTCACGCAGAGGCAGACAGAGCACTACTCCTGCTGTACCCTGGGATCTGCAGTATGCAGCGGTATGCAACACCAATCACAGCATCACTGTGGGAAAGTGGAAATATATTTCTCAGTGTACTTAATGTTTACATGTTTGCACAATTATGGCTATATAGTTTGCAAAGTATGGTCAACAACAAATTTAAATAGTGGAAGACATGCATATTTAAATTTCTTTGAATATTACTTGTAGTGAGCAGAGGTGGCTTGCAACAGGCAAAGTAAATCGCAAGTAAACATTGATTTTCCACATTGGCTAGTTGGCTAATTGTATGAATGAGTGTACATTACAGCTTCACTTACTTTGCAGATTAAGGTTTTACATACAAAACATTTGATTTATAAAATATGCATTGTTTAATTCATTCAGTTATTTAATTCATACAAAACCGAAGTATAAAAAAAAAAAGCTGCTGCTTTACCAAGGGTTATGTGCCAGACTATTTCTTGGAAATTACTGGTTTTGCACTGTGGTATTGCTATTTTCACTAAAGCATCTGAATGCTTCCTCCACTGGTTGTAAAGCAACATGAAAAACTGTCAAAGTATTACCAGCTATTTTCACTCTGTTCCTTTTTGAATTCCTGTTCTTTGCTCTTTTTTTTCCACCAGGCACAAACAGCACCACATCTCTCTTCTCTCCATCCCTCTACCACAGGCTGATTGGTGAGGTCATAAAGCCCCGATAATCGTCTCTATATAAGAGCACCTGCTCACTCGGTTGGACCCATCTGATCCCACTTAACAGGTGAGTGACTGCACTAAGACCATTAACAAAGGCAACTAGTGACACATCTTAGCACGTGCCCACGCTCACAGGTAAACACAGTGTGAGATGAAGGTGACGCCACACACACACACACACACACACACACGCACGCACGCACGCACACACACACATGCACGCGCACACACACACACACTGGTCCAGCTAAGGAATGGTTGATAGGGATCTGTGTGCTTAAATACGAGACTGGACAGGGAGAACTATTCAAGGTCAAACTACCACAGCCTGTCCTGATGACTCACCCATGCGTGTCTTTCTGGGGCCTACATAAAACAAGGAAAAGCTGTTAAATGCCTGCAGAGCTGAAAATGTGTTATACTACAAGATCAGGTAGCTTTGGCCACAATGTGAGGACAGCTGTTTAGTCCAGAACCATCCTAAAAAAAACTACAGCAGAGAGACTGACCTGAAGTCCAGCACAGACACACTCTTAAACCCAGGAAGCCCCTCCAGAGCATCCTCTATCTGTAAAGACAAAGATGACCAGGCATCACAAACAAGCCTCAGCGAGAGGTTGTTTCTTATTTAGACAGGGTTACGATGAACTTGCTTGGCAAAATAAATCCGATTTATTGTTCCAAAAGGGCTAATTTTGTTAGAAGTAGTTGAAAGAGGTTGAGTCTTTTGTGCTGTGGCCCAGATCATTATCCTCAACAGGCGAACTACTGCACAATGATCTGTTCGCAAGGAACTGTTTTTATTGGTCCACAAGGCCTTGCTTCTATGTTCTGAGAGAAAACAATACATAAACTCCTCTGCAATTTCACTGACCCAGTTCATTTAATCGATCAGAGAGGGAGGATGCAAAAAGGTCTCCAGGGCCTTTTGTCTCCAGTCCCTCCTTCTCTACACTCAGTAAATACCTCTGAGCCTCCAGTGCCTGTCCTCTCCTCCACTCCACTTCCTCCACATAGACTTTAATCCCTTAAAGGCACATGAGCTTGTGTGTATGCAGTGTGTGTGTTGGTATATGTGAAGATATGCAAATCAGGAAATAAAAAACAGGTCAGCAATTAGGAGAAATTACTTCCTTTGCAGACACAAAATCAAACATGCTAAATATGTTGTTTATTTACAAGCTGTGTGTGTTTGTGTACACCCTGCATTTGTGTGGCACGCTGACTGCCAGGTAAAAGTAGCAAAAGAAATTTGCTGAATTTTCCAATCACCTGTAAAACCACTGAAGTTGCGTCCAAAGGTGAGTACCTGTGCAAACACGTGTATGTGCAGAAGTTTATCTGTTCCCAAGACACATCATAAAGCTGTATTCTCAGCACATAGTTATTTCACCAAAACCAAATGTGTACCATAAAATCTGTGATTTTTGAACCCCTGTGTAAGGGTTTAACTACTGCTGCAGTTAAAGTGCGTGTTATTAAAGCTAACAATGCATCCATCATAGACCATAAACCAGGACATACAGCAGGTCCAGGCCACAGCCAAGATACATTAGCACTGAGGGGAGTCATAAAGAGCGACAGAAAGAAGGAGACTGAGCCAGAGACAAACCTTTTCAGCGAGCTGTCTGCTGAGCGTTTGGAACTGCAGGCTGGCCGGATCCTTGAGGTCGTCGCTGTACACCTCTCCAGTCAGGAGGATGCTGAGCTCCACCACCTGCTCCAGCAAAGTGGGTGTGGGAGGCTGCAAGGCAATGTCATTGTCCAGCTGCGCCACCAGAAAGAGATAAAGTTGAATTGAAATACAGGTGCATATACATACAGTGAAAAATTATTTTAAAAAATAATGATAAAATGGGTGAGCTTGTATTCACTCACTGTACTGTCCTCCACCTCTGGGACAATGGTGGCTGCTTCCTCTCCTTTAGCTACGTCTTCTGAGTAGTTGAGATCATGTGAAAAAAAAAAAAAAGAGGTTGCTGGTTTATTTAAAGTGGATGTGAGCTTAAACCTTTGGCAATTGATTCCTGATGGCTGTATGGATTAGACTGTCCTAATCCCAGAGTACGGCATAAATCTCAGGCTGAAGTGGCCTCAAGTGATTCTTGTGCTGCTATGGCGAGCTGCTTGCATGAAAACAGAGTCTTAATGTGATTTTGCTACAGCTAACAGTGTCGTTTAGAGGTGATGTCAGAAGCGTCACTAACCTAGCTCGGGAGCTTCAGCAGCTTCCGATGTGACTGGCGTTGGAGTGCTGTGAAAAAGCAGAAAATGGTTTCAACAAAACTGATGTCACATTGCTGAATAATTAAAAATAAAGAGGAAGTACAGTACACAGCCTTTAAAGGGCGATGAACACTGTGGGTAGAGACTTAAAGGATAAGACTAGGGTTGTTTAATTTTTAAAAAAATGTTTAAATCAACCCCCCCCCCCCCCCCCCCCCCCAAAAAAAAAAAACAAAAACAATAAACTCTTTTGCTAAAAAAGGGCTGTTTCAGCCAAATAGGTTGAACGGCTCCAATGTTGTGTGTTTTACTATAGTTATAATAAACTATTTCAGGCTGTGGCTGCACAGACAAAACTTTTAGCGAGATAAATTAATATTTCGGGCTTTTTGTGGTATTTGTTGAAAACAATAAAAACATAAAATGATGCCAGCGTTATCCTTTAAAGCAAATACACTACAGGCAAACTTGGATATTAGTATCCAAGTCTAAGACACACAAGTAACACACAACGGTCAAACAAAAACAAATGAACATGAGACGTCAGAAGTCGTGTGGTAACTGATGAGCGGGAATATGAACAGGTAAGGTTGAAGAGTCTTGACAACCTTACCTGCACATATGCTGCCAGGACCTGGTGGGCTCACTACAGATAGTGGGAAGAATGACACATTTACAAAACACAGACTTTTTTATAATGAGACCAGAAATGTGTGTTTGGATCAGGGTGTTAGCTCTTGGGAAGGTTTTATTTTACCTTTTCAAACCTGGCATTGACAACCTCTGAAAATGAAAAAAAAAACCAAGAATATATATTGTTAGTAACAGTATCAGCAATGTGCAGAGAAGTTTATTATGTTCTGTGCTGTGCTGTTAATGTACCCACTTTTATTAAATCACTGTAGTCATCCACTAACCTTTTTAACCAGAGCCTGGTGCTCCTCTGACTGGCTGAAGTAGCTGCCAATATATTGTGCTGTAACCGTGCCTTCCTGGCATTGGCTCATCCAGCTTTGGTACTCTTCCTGCTCTGGGAGGCGATCCCAGAAGATCTTGAAAGCCTCCCATATGGTCTCCTGGCAGACTGGTTGGACCCGGGAAAGACAACATTCACTTAAAAACAAATTTACAGAGCACATTTACAGCAATGTTTTGCTAATTATTATACTCTGGGTGACACTACAGCTCGGTAAGAACCGTAATACACATTAAATTCTTGTGAACAGCTCTTCTGGGCAAGAAAGACCAATGTGTTGGCTCAGTAGTAAATGGATTATAACGTCTATTAAGTCATTCAAACAATGACAGACCTTTAACAAAATTATATATTGTCACTTAGAAGTTTTGAGACCCAGATCTACATCCACCGCCATGTTAACTTCATGACATAACTGCCTCTCATGACTCAGCCTACTGGGCACCGATCCAAAGTTGGTGCTCTGACACATGCTCCAATCTCCTTCACTAGTCATCATTGTCCCCAAATCCAAATCTAACTTACATAACAAACTGCAACTTTTCACAGCCACTGACAACAGACAGAGTTTGTCTAAATCTACCTGCCCACAGAGTGTTTGTTAGACAATACGAGATCGAAATGTCTCCTGTCAATTCACCCAAATCATGTATTTAAGTAAAAGTAGAAAGTATTATCACCATAATGAACTACCAAAGTACTCAGTGTAAAGAAAACCATCATGAGAGTTACATCATTCAATATTCTTTTTTACAAGGGGGGATTGATAAATTTGAGGCCTAAGGTAGAAGGAATCAGTTATAGAAAACCAAGCATATTTATTTTTCAACAAAGTTCCCTCCTACATTTACACACATAGTCCAGAGGTCTTGGAGCATACAGCATCTTGGACCTCCAGAAAGTGGTCCACAGCAGCAGATGACAGCATCATCACTGTTAAAATGGTGACAACTGAAGTCATCCTTCAACTTTGGGAAGAGGTAGCAGTCTGAGGGAGCCAAATCAGGTTAAATCATGCCAAGGACCTCCTTGGGTGATAAGCCTTTGAGACCGAGGTAGCAGATGACTGCACGAGGGCTGATGTTGTCCAAGTTGTTAACTTCAAACTTTCTGCATAATCAGTATGCAGAGTTGAACTGCACGTGCCAGTAATGAGAGCTATATAACACATCTCCTTCCACCTTATGCCACAAACTTATCAATCACCTCTCTTAAGGTTGTTTTTGGTCATATTGGAACTAGTTTGAACTACTTCATATACAGTTTGGTAACTTATTTTATGTGTGGAACTATAATTATTAAAGCTAAATATTTAAAATTTTGAAGTTTTAAATACTCAACAGCAATGTGTCTTTGGTTGGAAACAGTGCCCCTGTTACTGTGATTATCCAGGGTCAACCGAGCTGTTTATCTAAAAAATAAATAGTCCTAGAATCTGACAGAAATGCTGCTGCTGAATTTTCTAAATGTACAGTTCTTGGGGGGTACTACTCCGCTTGAGGCTACAACCTCAAGACCACATCAGCAGCTTCTAGCATAGAACAAAACAATCTCTAATATCTCTGGTTCTGCTGCTTCTATTTTTATTTTTTTTCACTGTCCATCGTGAGTCCTTCAATGCTAAATTGGTGAAGTTCTCTTTTAAAGAGTAGACTTCTCAGAACATGTCCACATAAAACCTAAACTATCTGCAGGGCTCGACACCACTTGGGTGCGTGAGGAAAAGTTTTTGTTCGTAATTAGCTTGAACTGATCCTGCGAGGATGCAAATCTCATAAGGCCTAATTGTGATTGTGTCCACACAGATGCCGACTGACACTCTTCTGCTTGACTGTGGTGGATCCCTTGATGTAAATGCAGAAAAGGCTAACACCTTTGCTTAATGGACAATTCATTCCGTGCACACTGGAGACACTGTGGCCTCACACCTCACACCTCACACCTCGTCCAGCCCGACAATGACAGTGTGACTGTCTGTCTACAGTGCACAGTGATCTACTCTCATTTATGTTCAGTCTCACCTCTGAGATGAAAGTAGCTCAGATGGTTTGCAACAACCTGCTCAGGGGTCTCTTGTGCACACAGTTTGACTCCGCTTGGGAAAAGGATGTTCCTTTTCCGTCGAGAGATAACTGCGTGGCCTTCATGAGACACCTTCATGTCAGATACACGAACGATGCTTGGAAACCCTGCAGGCTCCTGACTAAAAGGCAGACTTAGAGGCCCCATAGAGGAACCTTCCAGTGTTGCACCTTGGATACCACAAAAAGAAAACACATTTAGGACTCAAATATGACTGTGCTAACAGTGGAAAAGACATTTTTAAGTTCACTGTTAATACATACCTGTCCTTATGTCCAAAAATATGACAAGAAAATTAAATACAACAGAATAAAAAACACATTTCCAAGATTTGATGCTCATGTTAAATCCGTGGTTGTGTTTAAATCCGTGGACTCGGAAAAGGATCAAGTAGATATGTACTTCCTCTCAAGTCACGTAACAGAGATGTGAACAGCTTCTTACAAGTTTGCATAGTTCAGAGTTCGCCAGACGCGGAAAAATAACAGAACCCCGTCAAGAAATCATTTGACGATACAGTCACGCACTGGTTTCCTGCTGAAGAACGGTGTGCCCCATGGTGCTGAGAGGACAGCTCCTGGCTCAGGTAGATAGGCAGATGGCTCTTGGAGAGAGGGGGATTTTTTTAATGCTCTCTAATCCTGTTTACTCTAAGCCTTTTAGAGGAGCTGGCCAAGAAGTTACTGGAGCAACGCTGGGAAGGGAGGGCGCTTAGTGTGGAGGAAACGTGGACAGAGAGGAGGTAACAAAGGCTACAGAGTCAACAGCAAGCACAGAGACACAGTAATACGTATGGATATTATGACAGTTTAGTGATTCTTTTTGGGGATTAAACTGGGAGTTAATGTTTTCAGCAAGAACTCTTAATGCAAAGTCAAAGGCTTGAACCCTGGTCACTCTGTTTAAGTTGGACATGTGGCAGAACTCACATCCAGCTTGCAAAGATCATAATGGCTCATGTGTCTGGGGCTCTGAATGGAAGAATAACTATCATCAATCCAACTGCAACAAGATTATATAAAAAAGAAAAAAGTTCTCCCACACAGACACCTACCACCCAGAAATATAGAGATTATGTGTTGGTTTAGCAGCTGAGGTGTTCAGATGAGGAGCAGCAACTGAAATCCTCTCAGTATGCATATATTGACAGCAGTGAGAGTCATGGGCTTAGTCTGGAGTCAACCTTTAACCCCAAACTCAGCCTATGGGGTTTATCCTGTTTTTAAAAAGGGAAATCTGCCTCTTCTCATCTTTAAGTAGCTGTATTACGTACGTGAAAAGACAGAAGAAGGCAGCAAGTAATGAGAGTTTAAACAAACTTAGGGGTAAGTCAGCTCACGATGGTGGTAAAGGAATTTTCTCTCTTCTCAGAGACGATGCACTTATTGGGAAATGTGACTAAAAATACGTCTTAAATCCAGCATCAAACATTTGTGAATGTGCACAAAGTGCACAGAATAGTTGAGGCTTTTTTTTTTTTTTTTTTTCAAAAATCCAGTCACAAACCAACGCAAAGTGAAATTTTCCCCCGGTGGGTGTAAAAATTCAGGAATCACTAAAGTCATTAAGATTCCTTCCAGTGGTTGTGGAGATATTTCACAAAAGTGTCAACTTCATTGTGGCACTAGAGGAAAATTCAAAATCACACTTCGTCCAAGAACCCTGAACATCTGTACAATTTTGTGCAGATCTATCCTGTAGATGTTGAGATATTTCACTGGGGACATGAAAAATTTGCAATACAAGTAAAAGTCCTTGATTCAAAATCTTACTTAAGTAAAGGTACACAAGTAGGATCAACAAAATGCACTTCTGTATCAGAAGTGAAAGTACTTGTTCTGAATTTTAACTAGACACTAAGGTTGTTTAATCTAGAAGTTCCTAACCTAGGGGGTTCGAGCCCCCTCCAATAGGTCACAAGATAAATCTAGGGGGTGTGAAGTTTTCAATGGGAGAGGAAAAAAAAGTCATTTAAATGAAAACATTTGAGTTTAGAGGGCAAAAGTCTCTGTGGTGAAACTGAACAATTTTAAATCAACTGAAATATGACAATGAGCATCAACTACACTTGTAAAGTGCAAAGACGCTTCAGCTTTAATTTTTAATCAGTGTGTTGTATTTTATAAACTTGTCTTATTTTTTTACCAAAATCTGTAAAATTAACTATTTTAGCTGCAGGTGTTAAATAAACAGAGTGAAAACACTATATCTGTGTAATGTACCACAAAATGGAAATACTCAAGTAAAGTACAAATACCTCAAACCTGCACCTAAGCACAGTACTTGAGTAAATGTACTTAGTTACTTTCCACCAATACTCACTCTGCTATGGAGAGAAAATATCACCAGCAGTTAACATAGTTTTATAAGTCTTTCTGCACCATCCATCCATCTGATCCAAAAATAAAACTCTTGTTTTAATATGTGCCTTGATTAACGTTACAAAGGAGGAGCTCAGTTTGATTGCTCTGACAGAATTCTTTGTAGTGCAGGTGTCTGTCCAGACACCTGGACTATCATGTCTACCGTGCAAAAGCTTGCTGAACAATGTTTAACTGCTCTTGTTTAACTCCAGTGAGAACTTGATCCTGTAACCTGAGATCATGGACAGCTCACAAAGGCGCCAAGTAGGTCTATATGACAGTGGCTTTACTCTGTATGTGTGCATTGCTGGAAGAGAGACGTCAGTGATACTGTATATGAAATAAGAAACTGTGCTGTGTAAGAAAATCTCTGTGCAGCAGACAGCGGACGGGGCTTATCACGAATAAAGTTTTGCTAATGTAGATACTGCCTGCAGCACATTGCTACACAGAATGGGAGGGGGATTACTCCCGAGTCAGACTGCGAAGGGATCTGACAGACTGAGACAATAAATACACCTAAGCTGACCATGTAACCCTCTGAACAGATTATACTGGCAAGCATTGTAATGTAAATACATTTCCAAATTAAGCCTTCAGGCCTAAGAAGAACAAAGTCGGCTCCTCTGGTCAAAAAGAGAATTATGAAGGGTAATCAAAGAAATGGCCTCGCAGAACAGGAGCCAAAGAAAATTTCTAATACATAAAAAGGAATCAATCAACTCACTTGCAACAGACACTCAGTCTCTGTTTTAATTACCAGTCACTAATCTTCATCTTGTTATGAAAACCAATAAGGAAAAGAGGTCAAGAGTCAGGACCGAACCCAAATATGGTCCAGTTGGCATCTGTCAAGAGACACTTCAGCCAGGACACATAAGGCTTGTTCAATTATCTGTGTGTGTGGTTTCAGATGGAAAAACCAGGAAAAAAACAACAACAAAATAACATGTAACTTGGTCTACAACTTTTAATAGGCTACACCACTGAAACCATAAGGTATTTTGGAATCAGCTCCTGTACATTCATCATCACAATGCAGAAAAAAAACATGGCATCAAAGACTTCATAAAGGAAAAAAACTGCAAGACTATCTAGACTGATCTCTGTTAAGAATTTAGGCAACAGTAGTGACAGACTGCAGTATCTCTTAGGGTTATTCCAGGTATTAATTAAGTACTTTTACTGACTCAGCAGCACACTGTTACATGCCAATGTATGTGCACCCCTCAACTTTTTTTCAAACTGCAGTGTTAGAAAAAAACCAAAACAATTAAGGAATCATATTACTCGTATGCTTTGCGTAAGAAACCAGTTGACGGTGTTGAAATAAAGTTTTTCGACGTAACACAACACACACCCCTCTGGACGGCATGATGCGGCAACAACTTCTCCCACATTTTTTTTTACCAGAGTGTTTCTTATAAATCTATAAGCTGTAGCTACAATAGCAGCCATTAACTTTCAAAGGGTCCACTGGTCAAATTTGGTCGAACTAAAGAGACAAAAAGCCAAGAGAACTTCAATTCCGTGTCAGTATCAAGAACATTTCCCAGCACTGAGTTAGAGTTTTCTCTGTTTTTTCACTGTTGACTGATTCATCAATTATTCCAAAAAAAAAAAACAAAAAACAAAACACCAATTAGTAGATTGACTGATAATGAAAATCATCACTGGGTGCAGTCAGCTGTGTTAACAGTTTGGCATCCTGGTTTGGTGTAGTTCTACCAACCTGGGCATGTTAAGCTGGTACCATCTGCTCTGTCTCAATGTGATTTCAGGGTCTTTGATGGATTTAAATACAGAGTGGGGGACACGCAGCGTCACAGATACATAGTAGCATACATAGTTTGGCTGAGAAGGCGAGCGAATGATCTTAGTTCATTGTCATTTGTAGACACTGTCACGTCTCCTGTCTGGCACAGGGAAGCAAACAGGAGGACAGTGAGACACTGACAGAGTTACTCTCTCGTTCCATGTATCGAACAAGGACGTTCCTGTTCCTGAGTCTTCAGTGGGATAATATTTATAATGGGATAATATTTTATTGTGAAATTCAGCAAAAAAAAAAAACTGTTTAAGGAATTATTATCAAAGTTGTAGTGGTTGTGAAATCAGTTTATAAATATCATGTCTAAGCCCTGATTGCAACAGCTATAATTACATATTGCTTTTTTGTAGCTAAGCCCCAATGGATGCAAAACAAGGCAGAAACAGAAGTATTTCAATGTGAAATGTTTAACAAATGTCCATGAAGCAAGTAAACTCAACAAAAGCTGTTTACTATTTTGCTGTACAAACTAGGTTTTACAATTGTGACACTCACAAAATCTTCTAGTTTGACTAGCGATTCTACATAGGAAATTAAATACAAATAATTAATCTTTTAAAATGTCTTGCAGCATAAAAATAATCAGCAAAAAGTCTGGGGGTGTACAAACATTTGCATGTATATATATTCTTGACTTAAACGGTATTTCTGGTTGAACGGACAGCTATGTGTTTATTTCGAATCGACTGATGCCTTCACAATGCCTCAGAGGACCCACAGATAGCCAAAGGTTTACATGTTTTGTTGCATATATGCATTAAGCAACAGAATCTAACGCATAGGAAATATTTTCAGTTCATACTGAAATGCCCGTCGCTCAGTATGAGCAGTGTTTAATAACTGCTACAGGAATGTGATGCACTGAGCAGTAAAGATGCCCCTGTGTCTATCTGTTACTGTCCAGATTCTGCTGTCGGTAAAGGTTTAGTATAAGATCTCTTATTTCGTCTCGTTTCCTCCGCACCTTCTGCCGCGGGAACCATCGTTCTAGGTGCAGAGGGAGGTCAAAGTGAACCACGGGGTCCTGAGAGCAGAAAGACAAACAGAAGAAGTTTCTCGCTGTGAGCATGCCTTAAAATACCCCTGAATATTGAGTTGAGTTAAAGTTTAAAGCTGTTGCTGATCCAGTATTTCAGTGGCCATTTTAAAACATGTCAGAATTTGTGCTGACCGGTTCTTTACCTTCAAAAAACTTTCGACGTATTGCAGCAGGTAAAGGCCACAGTCGCTACTGTTGTCCTGAAGGGGAACTTTGCAATGTGAGCTTTTCATCTGATCAGGACCAAAGTCCCTCGATGAACCACGACGGACCTCCCATTCTGACTGCAAGTACCTGAAAGACAGATACGTCATCTCGAGTACGTCAATAAACACACAAATACAGCTACGGACAGTCAGAGGGATTAAAAGTTTCATACTTACTCCCGTAAGAGTTTGAAGACTCGTTCGTGAAGAGAAAGTTTGAGGGAATCCATGATGAGAATGCATGGCCTGCAGAGAGGAGAGACACATCCACATTAGGATTTTATCGTGGCTCATATTTCCACATGTACAGGTTAGTGTGCATACAACTGCAAGCCAGCCACACTGACAGATG
The DNA here is from genome assembly GCF_017976425.1 of Toxotes jaculatrix. NCBI lineage: Eukaryota > Metazoa > Chordata > Actinopteri > Toxotidae > Toxotes > Toxotes jaculatrix. The sequence goes on along the minus strand of NC_054408.1, from coordinate 7,695,673 downwards.
CTAAAACAGTGATGCAGTTTAACACAGATAAAAATCAAGTCCGATGTCAGGTGTTAACAGCAATCCTTCCTATAAAATTAGAATTCACTGCCTCTGTACATAAAACAGTAGGTCTGACCTGATGCCTTCAGACTGTAATGACTTAGTGTTTGTGGCATCTGTCCACACAGTGCTGAAGGTACTATATATACTTAGTGACCAGCGTTTCATTTGGTACAGTTGTTTCACTGTCCACTGGACCCGTGACTGTGTTTTCTGTCACGCTTGCAAACAAAATGAAGCCAACAGTGGGCCAAATGATTCAAATAGTCATTAAGAATGAACAAATGAAGACAGATAAAATAAATCTGCACTTTATTTCCAACACAGTTAACTACTTTTAGTGGAATCAATTTTATCGCTACTGAGGATCAACTTATCCGAGCATCTGTGATTTTTTTCAAAAATCATGCAGAAACTCTTTTTAAGCTAAAGAGAATAACTCTACCGACACACTCACCTCCTGCAAACAACCTTTTTCTGGAAGGTCTGTCCTGTGCAGGTCTACAAATGAAGACAGATTTGGAGGAAAAAATAAAGACAAAATTGTTAAAAATTTGAAAAGAAGAAGAAAAGAAGGGAAAAAATAGTGTTGTTCATAGTGAGCACTAAACAGAATTATTTCTTACCACCGGTTGAGTTAGTGAAGCTTTGGTGGATTCTTCTTTAGCATTTTCTAAAACATGAAAACAACCACAACCTTCATCTTCCCCATCACTGCTATAATCACAACATATATTAAAGAAGTGCTTAAAATACACACAAAAAGCAGAAGAAAGAGATCTTTGTACACAAAAGACTGATCCTGACAAAGAAGGCATTTATCATTTAGCCAAACCGACCTGCCTCTGTGTCCACGCTGTCACTGTGGTTTAACGTAGGCGGTATCTCTGTGTTATGTTTTGGACTTTTAGACGCTTGAGCCTCATCTTGATCATGTGACTCATCTGTCCGACTGTGACTCTTTGCTGTCTGGGAATCTGGGCTTGTCCAGGCCACACATTTTGGCTCGTCCAGCCCAGGAAAACAAATGACAACCAGATACCAATGAGCCCTAAACAGACAACAGAGCCATGTGAAAAATAATGTGGCATACCAAAAAAAAAAAAAAACCTTTTGTACAATACACCTTCATACATTTAACTCACTCTTGATTGACAGGCACAAACAGGAAGTCCTTTTTGAAGATGTCCACATGGCGTGTCCATGTTTTCACCCTCTGATGCCGTCTTTGCCTCTGACAGCTGGTGCAAGTGAAAGTAAAGACACAAGTTTTGTTTTGTGTTTCCCATGCCCTGACATACAACCAAGAACCTGAAGATACTCAAGAGAAGTGCTGGGAAGTTTGAATTTTATTCTGCTTCTTTATATATGGTTTCAGCTACAGTAAGACTCAAGGGGAAAATATCTGTCAATCAGTCACTGCCCGCACTGCTTAAAGCTGAACTTTGAAAGTGAGTAAGTGAGTGAGTGAGTTTATAATCTCTTTGAGGATGTAATACTTCCATCTCGGGCTCTGGCAGTTAGTTAAGGTGATACATAAAAGCTGATCAGGCGGAAGAAGGCGACAACTTGTGTCAGTGCTGTTTATTAGAGGCTGCTCATACCAGCGCAGAAACGGTACATGCTGAACTTTGCCAGCACTACTTACGAGTCACTGGTGGTGCCTTCGCTGGCGTTGTCCCTCCGTGTCAGCTGCTTGTAGAAGAAGCTGCTGAAGATGTGGGAGCGCTCGGCCACAGAAGCAGACACGTTCTGGAGGAGGTATCTGTTTAAAAAAAAACACATCAACATGATCATTTCAAACGTGGATTTATTCTCTACAAACCCACGTGGAACCAAAGTGAATCTGAAGCCTTTGCTTTAAAAATCTGCTGCTTACTTGAGGTAAAAATCAATGATGACATCATTGAGAAACTGCCCATTGTCAAGGCACTGCAGGTCCTCCATTGTTACTGTTATTCCTCCCTTTAGTGGGGGAGGAGGAAACTGGATCAACCTGAATACAAGAGGAAAAAGGAAGAATGAGTCAGTTTGCAATGACCACAGATGACAGGACATGACAGAAGCATTACCAATAAAACAGCAGATGTCTGTGCGCAGATAAAGCATAGGTCTGAATATGATCATCTGCAGGGGCAGGTAGACTAAAATCATTACAATACTGGGGCAAACAGTTTCTTCATTAAGGTCTGTACGAACTTCAGCATTTTCCCTGTAATCCCTGATCTCCTCTTACTTTAAATAATCCCAACAGTCCTAAAACTGAATTCTAGTGGCAGCAAAGATCCTCATTAGGCAGCCAGATACCAACCGTGACTGGACCAGGCTGCATGAGAAGCAGCATGAGGGATAATGCAGGTTACTTGCCTGCGGGCCAGACCCTGATGTTTATATTTAGTCCAGCTGGAGCTTGGTTTACAAAGGGACACGGAGTACGATCCTCTGGTTCTACGATGGCACAGTGTGTATACAGGGCTGGGTTCCTCCTTCTTCTTCTGTGGAGGGACATGTATGTCATAAAAGCAAAATACACATCGCAAACCATTTACCATTGGCAGATCACATGGACCAGTGGTTCAGAAGGGGAACAAAATAAATCTGTGGGGACGCAAAATGATAAACAGGAGACGAAAGAAGAACTGTGTGTGAACTGGCACATTTCCACAAAAGGTTTAAATAAAGCAAAGAAAATCAAATCTAATTGAACTAGTCCTTACAAGTTGCTTCATTTTCAAGGGCCAAAAGCCAAAAAGGCCGGTAACCAGTTACCTCAGAGGGATGTTCGAGCTCTTGTTCTTCTTCCTGATCCTCCTCTGGTTGGGGCTGCGTCTTTGTGTCTAGCTCTGCTGTCGTCTCGAGCTCCAAGACTGTCTTTTCGTGCGGCTCAACTTCCAGCTGAACATGTGGTGTGGTGTTTTCGTCTGTATCAGATTGTGAACTGTCCTGGTCTGTGTTAAGTCCAGGGACAGTGCTCTCCAAGCCCAGCAGAGACAGCAGGTGTGAGTCCAGTTCAGTTCTTTGAATCAGCTCTATGCTATCTTCCAGAGAAAGAACAGGAGAGTTGATGTTTTCCCAACAATTGAATCTGTCTGCACCACGGGTTACAATAGAGTGTTCGTGTGTCAGACTGTTGAGACAGTCAATGTCCAGGAGGGAGCGCAATAAAGCCCCCTCCATTCCCTCTAGAGGAACTCTCAGAGTCAGCAGGACGAAGGGACTGGCCATGCCTGTGGAAAAATAAAATTATATCACAAATGTGTAGCAAAAACTTTGTGACGAGTAAATTTTAAAACACAAACATAAAAAAGCTTCGCAAAGCTGCTGACAGTTTAGTGAAAATCTAGTCTACGTCCCTTAAAGACTGATGCTGCTATCTGATTTGACTTGAAAAAAAAAAACATTTACAGATATGAGGTTTGAGGAGGTGTTTGAGGTACCGACCCCAAGTACTGAACATGTATTTGCACAGCAATTATTCTCACCAGTGTTTGTGGTTCCATCTTGTTTGACGCACAGTTTGCAGAGGTCCTGCTGTACAGCAGCTGCAGCAGTGTCTGACACACAAAACAGAAGGACAGCTGGGGGGAAAGGCTCCTCATCACCCTTAAAGCGAAGCTCTCGCATCTCCATTTCCTGCTGCTCCCAAACACTATACCTCCGCAGCTCTTTGCGCTCAAAGGTTAACATTACCTCCACCTGTTCAGTAGTGTCTGGGGAGAGGAGGGTGTCAGGTTAGCTTAGCAGCTCGCCACTGTTGTTATTAAATGATTTATCTTTAGGGCACTCAAAATGAAACCTCACACACACACACACAACAGGAACAGACACTGTAGATGTTGCACTGGTCGCAGTACAGATGCTGGTGGCTTTGTGAAGCTGAACTTTGGCTCAACAGTGCTAAGATCGGCATGTAAAAATACTCACACTAACAATTTGAACCTACTGCTGTTCAGCAGGCAATATTTACAAGGTTAACCATCTTAGTTTAGCCTGTTAGCATGCTATCGTTTGTCAAATGGGACTAAAAACAAAGTGTAGTGGTTGACAGTGGTACTGGAGGAAAAGTCAGAGAATCACCAAAGTCATTACAATTCATCCTTTGGGAACATGGTGGTCTGTACAAAATTAAATGGTAACCAAACCAATAGTTTTTGAGATATTCTGGTGTGGAACAAAGTGGTGGAACAACCAACCAACCGACAGAGAGAGAGAGAGAGAAAATCTCAATATCAAAATGTTTGGCTGCAGAGCTTGACTGACAACATACTATAAATTCTTGTGAAACTTTCTGAAGGCTAGGCTCAAGTAATCAGGAATCCCTTCATTTAAGGTTATCCGGTCTTGATGCGTTCTAACACACACACACACAAAGACAAGATCAGATCTAATGGAGTAACCACCATAGTTCCCTGAAGTGGAGATTTCACAGGCTCAGAGGTGAAAGTGCACTAGGGCCTTGAGGGTCTAATCCAAGAGCACACACACAGACTTTACTATCTGAAATAGACCATTAAGCTGGGGGAAGACGGTGTGCAGACAGCATGACCAAAACAAGATGAGATGGGTTCCTCTTGGGTCAGAGTTTACACAATCAAGACCAAAGGTCAAAGGCAGGCCACAGCCTCTCAATTAACATAGCAATTATATTTCAGTGTTTAGATTATTATAGGCTATTCACAGCTTTACCTTTCAGTGGGATGATGATTTTCTGATCTGCCATCTGTGAAAGTAGAGGAAAAAAATGTGTTGCCCTTCCTGTTCTGAAATGATGATATGAATATGTAATGAGATCAGCAAAATTCATGTTTGTCGCTTAGTCAGGTTACCATGATGTCTCCATTTGCCTTCCCCCGGTAACCTCCACAGTGCAGGCTGGAGAAGGCTATGCCCATGCAGGAGTAGTCAACACTGGGGATGGGAGAAGGAGCCACTGAACCAGGCAGCTCTTCTACGACTACACGCAGCAGCTGTAACACACAGATACATAAACAGTTGGAAACACAGTTGGTCTTTCAGCATAATAAGACAGACACAGTAACTGTACAATAACCCCCATACCACAATGAGACCTGGCAGTAAGGTTAAAACCAATATCACAACAGTAATAAGGTTATTTTTCCAATTTCAATATTATAGAGCCACTATGTGTAGGATTTGGAAATTTCTCACTTTGGCACCATCAAGTGGCAGCACCAAGAATGACACTGTGTTGACAGCCACAAATGCTTGTACTTTTTCGAACAGGAAAAGTATTTTGATATCAAAACATCTCATAATATTGACCAAACTCTCTTAAGAATATCTTGTTCCAATGACAAAGCCTCATCGTTGTAGCAAGAACAACTTTTCCCATGTCGACAACATAAAAGCAGTGTTGCCACTACTACTTGAACAACAAAGACTGCGCCCTCAGGGGCCTCTGGGCCGCTCCCCCCACAAATCTGAATGCATTTTCAGATACAGCTGTGTTCTGTGAGCTGGAGCTGAATTGTGGTGGCACTGTTCTAGAAACATGCATTCACCATTATCATGGAATTAATCTTCTTTTTTGATTCATCCTCTGGAGTTTGTGACATAAAGTAACATGGTAGTTAAAAGCAGAATATTAGAGCATATTCGGAGGACAACCAGAATTTTCCTTTTGCTTTTTTCCAAGATCCTTCTCTTACACGACTCGTGTCTGTTCTAATCTCCGTGAGTCAGAATCAAATTAAGTGGCTGTTACACAGGCGAAGCATTCTCATTTGTTACGGTCAATTAGCGCGTGGTAAGCAGGACCCCCTGGGGTGAAGTAAAAACCTTAGGCCCCAGCAGGATGTCTCTAAAACACCCTTTGTGATGTCATTTTAATCTGGGCATTAACTCAGCTCAGTTTAGAAACCTGTGCGAGGTCGTTTTCTATGTGTAATGTAAAAAGACACAGAATCTGTGAACATGTGAAGAGACTAGATTCTTTAGCATCACAGCCCACAACATAAAAATCAAAACCTGCATTCTTGAGATAATTTTATTAAATATGTTTCTGCTGCATTGAGGTATGCATCAAATATAACACACTCTGCCAACCTGCATGTCCTGTATGTCAGAGGCTTGCTGTTTGACCACAGGCTTCTGTGGGGATTGTCCCTGTATTACTGTGTCTTTCACGGTGACCTGTGTATGGACAGCTGGGCTGCTCTCTTGAGGATCATCGCCGCTCTCCTCATCGTCACTGGACAGCACAACTGAAATACAAGCATGAGGAGGAGCACATCAGTGCACAAGACAAGCACAGTTCCAAGTACATTCGTGCCCTTATTTGACGCTGCATGAAGGAGGTGTAATGGGCTTTGTAGGAGAGCAAGGGTAGCAGTAATCCTAGCAAAGACATGTGGGTAGTTGAAAAAGAGGAATCACAGTAGCTAATAAGATGAAGGACACATCCACACAGGGAGCAAAAAAAAAAAAGGTTCAAGACAATAACTTACAGGGGAAAATATTTGCCCCTAACTTAATTTGTTTGTAATTGTGATCAAAGTCATTTACTTTGGTGACGTGATGAAAACCAAGCAAACCCTATCTGCTGAGGAGGACCATGAGAAGCAGCTGAAAGGAAAACAAAAAAAAAAACGCTTAGAATTGGCCCTTGATGTAAGAATTTTTTTGTCAAACTGCACGCTCCAAGTTTCCAAGAATAAATGGTGATGCTTAGTTTTTGTTGTTGTTGTTATTGTTTTTTGTTTTCTACATGTTTCAAAACTACTCACCTGTTTCTGAGAATAGAGCCATATGGAAAATAACATCCAGGCTGTAAATACCCCACTGTTTTGGGTGAGTGGTACCTGCCTGATGCCACTCGCAGCACTCATTCACGCACGGAAAATTCATTGTCACGAAAGCAACTGCAAACAACTGTATTTATTGCATTTATACTGCACTTATATTATGTCCGCCATGTCTTTCCAAAACAGTGACCAGCACCTGAGTTCTTGTTGGGTTTTGTTTACATACGAATATTAGGGCTCAAGCACAGAAAATGCAAAATAATATTAAGCTTCCTGAACCATTGTTGTCTCACAGATGATCTAGCACCAGGCATCTTGTGTTGGTGTACTCACTTGGTTCAGAGGGGCTTCTGGCCTTGGTTGTGCTGTCCTGGTTAGACGATAGACTTTGTTTATCGTCCAAATTGGGATTGATGGCTGGGACCACAATGTCTGTTCTATCATCTTCTCCCACAGTGAACTGTACAATGCTACGGTCCAGGCTCTCCGAATCTCCGTCCTCTCCACTTTCCTCCAGACAGGTACGTGCAGGGGTCGGCCGTCCATCCTCTCCAGTGAGGCGAAGCACACTCTCACGCTGCCGTTTGGGGCTGTCTGTTCCATTGTACTGGGACCCTGTATCCATTCTTTTCCTCTTCTGCTGAGACAGCACAGAATACAGCGCGTCATTATGTTGTGTCTTCAACCAGACAAGTCATATGGATACAGCACAGAACAGAGAGCCACGTTCTATGTTCAAGAATAGGAGAGATTGGAAGATTTAAAAGAAATATCTTTTTTAAAAATCCCCTTTTAATTAACTGCCTACACATTTCCGGCCTGAAGAAAAAACATCTTTTTTGCTAAGTTGCATTGTTTTCACACAATATTTGCCACTTGGTGCAACATGGAGTGGTCGTACCACTGGAAAACAGCTGTGTGAGTTGGACAGTACTGACCTCAAGTAATCTCTCACATGCTGCATCAGTGGTGGATTTTAAAACGTATCTGTTTGACTGTGCCTGTTAAATTCATTAATAGATAAATATTGTCCACACTAATAATTAGATAATCCCAAAGATTTTCTCACCATATTTCACTGCTGAAACTGAGTTTGTTGCTGCCTTTGAAAACTGAAAATGCCGTAGCCTTTACATGAAGGTAATGGCAATAATTTCAGACTTGTGCAGTGTTGGAGTGTTACGGAAATGTTACTGCCAAGTAATATTACCGTCATAACTTTTATGGAAAAGTGAATCAAGGGCTTATTCAAAACATGAGGCTGACATAAAAATTTGCTACCACGTTTACATCACAAGGCACACATGTGGGCTCTTCTTTCCTTCCTTCAGTGGGAATAGGTTACTTTTTGTTAAAGTTTGTTATCCTTGGTAAGTTTTGAGCTTTAAAGCCTTCTCTCTGACCCTGTGCAGTACCCACCAAACTGCGTTGCACTTCTTTTTCTGGAACAGTCCACTTGTCTTTGATGCTTGCTGGGGAGAACTCGTCACAACCTCCTGCACCCTCGGCAGACTGCCAGCTCACTGACAACCCACAATCTATGTAAGACAGAGAAGCAGTGATCAACCTGTCATGCTGAAATAAACATATATACATAAAATAAACCTCTCCAACTGGGAGAACCCTTATATTAAAGGACATCTGAGAGAAACCCTTCAGCGAGGTCAAGGGAGAGTGGGGAAAAAAGGGTGATGACTGATTCAAGGCCAAAACCAACACCATTAGAATAACTCAGTGAAGTACAATGAGGAGATCAATAACGGTGTATATGAATTATTAATGGGTTTACCCACCTACAACATCAGCAAATTTGAAGTCCGCTCCATTGTCCTTGCCTATTATGACCTCCTTGATATCTTTGTCTTCTTCGTCTTCTCCGTCAACATTTTGTGACCTTTTCCTGTCCAGTCCTAACCTGAGGACATGAGAAAAATAACACCATGTTCTGATTATGCTGCACACATTACTCTCATTTTTAGCAAACCCACATGAAATAAAATTTAAATTTCACTCCCAGAACCTTTATGTACTAAACTGTACTTAAAATAAAACATGATGTACAATATAAAATATCCCAGATAAAACTCAAGACAAAACACAAAAGCAGAAACACAGATATGAACCAGGAACTCGAGCTGTGAAATTCTTCTGTGCGGTATTATTCCAAATTAAATCAAGTTTTCTGCCTGGAAAATACAGAGAGCCAAGGATGCAGCCGGCCGAGCCAAATACCATTAAAAGGTAATTTATGCTTAAACTAACCAAAAACAAATAGAAGAAATTACCCTAATGAACAGGACCTCCTCCTGCTTTTGTGGGTATTTTCGTTCATTATTCAAAAACCACCTACCACGCTATCCGGACTTTTGAAGTTCACTCTGTTTCTTGAGCAAACATCAGTATAGAATCATATGTCAGAAAAAGAGAAAGCCAACAATGAAAATCATTCTTTAAAACAAAGTGGGCTGAAAAGCTTTTCATGTAAGTAGGGCCCATTTTCTGACTCATTATACACAGCCAGGTGCGTAACACTGTGAGTATTCCTTTTTCTTCTGAAGCTGTCTACCTCTGAGATTATCGTTATTGCAGAGATGCAAGCCCCCTGGAATAAAGCTGCACTTCACACCCTAGGACCCAGATATACTTTATGATATTCACCTTGATTACAAAAGAGACGGCTGTAAAAATTTCCAAAGTTCCAGAAACATTCAAAAATTTAAAACAATTATAAACAAAATGTTATTAGTTGTTGTCAGCAGGTTCAATTCTCTGCTGGCTGCTGTTGTGTTGTCAACTAGTTAGTTAGTTGACAACACAACTCAAGGAAGTTACTGCTCCCAGCCATGAAACAGTCCGGCACAGTAAAAATGTGGCTTGTTGGTTTTACACTTTGGTGTTTGTATACACTGAACAAACAAGACACAATGTGTTTATTAGTATTAGTATTAGTGAGATTTAGAGGTACTGGTAGGTGGAGTTTGTTTCCTTCAGACAGAGTCAAGCTAGCTATTTTGACTTGTGTGCAGTTTTTATGCTAAGCTAAGTGGCTGTTGGCTGTAGCCTTATGTTTATCAGGAAGATATAAGAGGAGTGTTGATTTTCTCATCCTGCCCTCAGCAAAACAAGCAAAAAAAAAAAAGCTTATTTCCAAAAACGTCAAACTATTCCTTTAACAGTGTCTTCCTACCTTTGACAGGGTGAGGAGGTGGACCTCATGTTGCGTTTAGGGGTTACACTCTTGCTCTTATCATTTCTGGCCTCTCTCTGACTGGACCTCGCGTCTCTGCAGATCAGAGGTTGCTCTCTGCACCGACCACTTTCCCTTCGCGTACTTGACATCTGTCCTCTATTTCCCAAGGTATGACTCTGTTTTATCCTTTCCATGTAAGTCTTGCCCAGCTCTGTCTTTAGGACATCTGTCAAGACCAGACAGGGCTTCCTCCTACAAGACAAAACAGAAAAATATTTATTAACAATCTTGCCAGCTGTGCGTCTTCTCTACAACATGGTGCCCCATTATGGTATTCTGTCTTATAGCTCATCTACCATTCCAGGTCAAACTTTGCGTCTACCAGCTGATCAACAGGGAGGGGTCAACTGGTGGAGATAAGCCATGTGTGCACTCATGATAAGCTTGGCCTTGAGTCACGGTGCTTATGAGCACAGTTTCCATTTAGCAGTGTAACTTGGAGCACTGTGCAAAATTATTACTGTAAACAAAAGCACAGGACATACCTGAAAATCTCGAAAGATAAGGCAATGCTGACTCAATGTTTGCTGTTTGGAAAAAAGAACATCTTGAGGGGCCACATGTCAGAGTAACATAAACTTTTACACACAAATATGCTGAGTAGTGAGATATAATTGTGGTATAACTGAAGCAATATCTTAATAAAAACCCATAAAACCTTCAGCTTTCTGCTCCAGTCATGCTTCATCTCAAGCATACAGCGGTGTGTACAAGTTCTTGTTGGAGAGGAGTTTTAATTTAATTTAATTCAATTATGCATTACTACCATTTTACAGTTAGTTAATATTAAAGATTCTGAAAACAAATACAGCACGACAGAATTGTCGCAAGTAAAAAGTGCAGTATCAGTTTGTCTGAATTCAGTATTATAAAAAGGAAAAATAGTGTATAATTCACTATGGAAGAGTAAACGAGCTAAACAGAATGTATTTCTGACATGAAGTATATGTTAGACAAGAAAGAGAATGTTATTTATGTCCTTTAGCTTAAAAGTCTCAAATAAACTTACTATACATGCATGATGAGAGTTATTTACTGAGACTTTATTACATTGAACTCGTAAGATGCAGCTTATATCCCTGCTTTAGATGTTCAGCTTCTTCAGAAATGTTTCATTTCTATTATGGCACTGAGAAAAGGAACTGGTGTAAATCACCTCTTTAAGATCTGATTTTCAGGGTGAGCACCCCATCTTGTGAAAGTTTAGGAAACTGCAATGAACTGCACAGAAAGCAACTGACTGAACTCACAGGCCGGTTTAGTGTGAACAATAGAACATGTTTCGGTTAAAGGACAGAATAATGACCTGGTATTTTAGTCTGCAAATAAGAGCCTAAAATATCCCATTTGTCAAAACTGTCTTGTTGGCAGCCACTTACCTGGCCATTTCCGAAGTGAACATGGCTGCATGGCTGTGATCAAACAGCATGGATCCATTTTTATGCTGTGAATCACAATGTCTGAGTTTGCAACCTGCAAGTGCAGTCCAAGAAACCTGTTAAAGAGGAGGAAACTGTGAGAGTCTCACTAATAATCCAGGATAATCATGCTATCACCACAACACTTATTCATGTGGTCAGACAAAGAGCAAAAAAAAATGCTGCTGTACCTGTCTGCCTAACTTCCCACACTCTGACGAAAGATATGTCATTGGGATTTTAAGTGGGTTTTCCATCTAAAAGTCATAAGGTGGTTAGTTACCATGCATTCCCATGTATTAAATGACTTACATGTAAAAGCCAAAAGTTTGTCAGCTTTTCCGCAGATGTGCAACCATAGCAAGTGCAAATGTGAAAAGCTTGTGATTTAGATCTGTAATCCATTATGTTAAGATTATTTATTATGTTTAGCAAGCATGTGGCAGCAGCTATTTAGGAAAAGTAGTATTAAAGCAGCATTTCCAGTGGGTTATGGACTTGTGGTAGCAGCCAGAAATGAAACAAAGATAAGATTTATTAAAAGTCATTAAAAGAATAATTGATCAGCAACTATTTTTCTGATTGTTACATATATTTAATAGAAGTCATTTTTAAATTAAAAAAAACATATCAATCGGTAGTTCTAGCTTCTCACGTGTGAGAGCAACTAGCCCATTCAAGAGGAAGTTAAACTTTAAGAAACTGTAACAGGCACGATTCACTATTTTCTAGCAACAAACAACAAACCATTTACCTGGAAGATAAACTGATAATGAAAATGACCATAATGATAATGAGTTGCAGCCCTTGTAGAAGCTTATTATGGCAACTGCAGCATAGTAGCAGCAAGGTACCAGCTGTGATTATGTGAAAATACGCCGTCTCTCCTGCCCATAGAGTTATCGACAGAATTTAGCAACATAGCAATCACAAGAACAAGTCTGTATATAAGCAGCTACAGACTCGAGCCATCAAGCAATCCCAGATTACAATGAGTTTGAGAGCAGCACAGTTTATGATAGCAGTCATAAAGCAAACATCACCGCAGTATCTTACTAACACATCTGTCTGCCCACAGAAGAGCTGATGATTGGAACAACCTACCTGAGTCATGTTAGCAAGATGCTGTGAATATTGTAAATACAGAATATTTTAAAAACATGAGTTACACATACCAAGTTATCCTTGTCAACACTAAATGGAATAGTTAAGGCTCTTCTTTGCTCCATCATGGTCCACGATTCGGTAAGGCACAGCCAGAACACTGCAAGAAACGTATACAGAGAGTTATAAACAGATTGTCTCTGTCACAACTAGTCAAATCCTGTATGACAAGGTGGTCATGAGCATTCACAACTGTCAGGCATGAAATATAAAACAAGATCTCTTCTCTAAGCAACAGCCAAGGTCTAACTTTTTAACAAGTGAGACGATTCTATATAGCTACACATTCAAGTAATTTCAACCAACATGGATTTACATGTTAAGAGGTAAACAGCCCAAAACCCCAAAATATTCAGTTTATCGTGATATAAACCAGAGAAATGCAGAAAATCCTTACTGAATGACACGTTTTATTTGTCAGAGTGCAACTGAGCAAACTCAATGGCACGAAAGACACAGGAAATCGCAACTATTTTTCTGAGTAAACGCAGTTTGGCGGTAAAGTTTTAGGTACTTTAGATGTTTATATTTTTTTCCATCATGCAGTACTGTCAGGAAAGTGTCTGATCCGTCCCAAATTAACTCTGCAGTCTAACAATGAGCCCAAACATACAGCCACAGTCATAAAGAACTGCAGAAGATGGTCTGGCTCTCACAGAACCCTGGTCTCAAAATCATGGAGTCAATCTGGGATCACATGAAGACAGAGAGAAGACACTTAGCCTAAATCCACAGAAAACTGTGGCACATTTTTCAAGACACTTGGAACAACCTACCTGCCAAGTACCTTGAAAAACTGTAAAAGTGTACCAAGAAGAACTGGTACTGTTTTAAAGGCAAAGGATGTTCACACCAGATGTTGATTTGATTTAGGCTTTTTCTGTTTACTATGCTTTGTATTAATTGATACATAAAAACTGTACATGGGATTTTTTTTAAAGCATCCTCGCTTTAGTGTTTCAGCCTTTTGCACAGTACTATATATGTAACAGTTACCAAAAAAAAGCACCGATTACTTGCTGTAACAACTGATAACACCTGATATTTACTTCCAGTTTTGCATCAGCCACCATGGTGAGATCAGTCTGATCCATTTTGACACCAGTAAGTTTGTAAGACAATAAAAAATAAATATGTATTGGTGCGTGTTAAAGTACCAACTTGGAGCAGACCAGAAGAGACAAATTAGCCACTACCTCTGTTGTCACTGAAGCAGGTGTTCGTGTTGCACAAAGAACACGCTACCTGTTACAAACAGGCCACCCTCTATATGTGCACATTCCTTCAATGACCACATGTTTCATTTTAAAGTTGATTTTCTCCAAGCGCTAGAACACAACACAAAGTGGAAACCAGATTAGCTAGCGTTAGCTGACACAGCTAGCCAAATTAATACTACCTTACCCGGGATGCTAGCAAAGCGTATGAGAGCTAACTCTTACCCTAGGCCAGGGCTTCGCTGCCTGTTGACAGCAAATATCTGGAAAATGCAGCCAACTATTTTCCCACGAACTCCACCAGCATCCAACACATTTTGCTGGGTCTGATGTTTTAACAGGCTCTCCAGCATTCATTGGCAACATCCGGTAAACACCGGAAGTGAACCAGTAAAAAAAAAAAAAAAGAAGTAGTTATTGGACGTAACTGCAGTTCTAAGAGTACGTGCGTAGTCCGTTATCGACCTCCTTAAACAGGGTCAGCTCCTTCGAGGCTCCGCCCCGAAACCCTGAGACAGAACTGCCATACACTATAAAATCCGCTTGGGAGTCAGCAAAGTATACCGACAAGGTGGTCAGCTGGCCCACCTCCCCACTGGTAAATACAAAGGCCCAAGGATTAATATAGTCCCATCTGGTCCCCAGCTGACGAAAAACTTAACATCTTAGGTACCATCAACTCCTAAGGGTCTCAAAGACACATACCTACCACACTAAGTGACAGCATAATGTGTGATGACACCTGTCCGAGACCCCGGCTTGCACAGAGCCAGAGCCCCTGCCCCACCGGTGCGACATTGTTCCAAAAGCGTTATTTGTAAATTTGCACCAAGAAAGCACAACACAAACTGGGCACTTAGATAATCTAATCCTATTTTATAGCGTGGACTTGAGTCAAACTTTACCACCTTTGTTATTTGTGTTTACATTGTGCTCACATGGTGCATCTTAGTGTGAGCAAATTATAAAAAGTTGTGTTTAATCAAATGATAGATGATATATATACACATGATATATGTATATATATATATTTTTTATGCAATGACTGTGTGTATGTCTGTTATGTATGCTGCTGTTATGTTTTATTTATTCTTTTTTTATATTTTTTTAATAGACTTGATGCACTGACTGGAGAGCACTTTAAATTTCGTTGTACCTGTGACAATGACAATAAAGAGCTATTCTGTTCTATATTTATGTACGTAAATAAATCCAGTGGCAACTTTTTTTTTTTCCATTTATTGATACACCAGCAGAAACATCAGGCCTGCTCAGCCCCAGGAGAGAGGTTGGTGAGTCAGCCTTCAAACACTGCAGTATATAAAAATAGACCTTTTTCACTGAGACTATGTTGACCAACCAAATAAATTTAAAAACATAAATATCTGCATTCAAGCGTACAGTTTGCAGGACTCTATAATGTTAGCACATCTAAAATGGAGGAGAATGGTTGTTAAGGTTAATAGTTGTGTATTTTACTGATGTGATAAGTCAAAATATCTGCTGTGAAAAAGGCCTAAATGTGCATCATCGACAAGAGCGGGACGCTGAGTGCAGCAGACACTTGATCGAGATAATCACTGGAATAACTGCAGTTCAAAAGAGCGTGTTTGGTCACTTCTGTATGGGAAAAAATAAAGTTGAACATTACGTGTGTGTGTGTGATTTATGCAAATACAAGAGATCATCCATAAGAGTGTACTATTGCTTTGCATTGCAAAAGTATTTCCAGTGTGTTGACCACAGTCTCAGTGTCCAGCATGATCTTTAACGTCAGGAGCCGCATTTCTGCACAGCTGTCTGTGAGGACGTCCCCGTGCCTGCTGCTCCGCTGACACCTTCATCAGGTCCTGACATCAGAGCGGCCGCTGAGGTGTTCTCTCTCAATTCATGGCCTGCTCTCCTTGCAGCTAAATAAAAAAAAAGAGAAACGCAAGCAAGTCAGTGACATGTACAGTCTATAATGCTCTTCCATAAGCCTACATGCACACTCTTTCTTTACCTCTAATACCCTTAATCTTCATGACATAATGGCCAAGTAAGTTAAGAACAATAATGTCTGACACCAGTTGTCATTGTCTTACCAATAGCACTACATGGTGTTATAATGGGCTTCTCTAGTTGCTCTCCCTCAGCAACGGAAGCCCGGATCTTCCTCACCACGTATATGCTAGCTAGGAAGTGAAACACAGACATAACAAGATTTACTGTAAATAAAGAGTAAAACAAAAGGAAGAGACTTCGGTGCATTGTGGACCGGGCAGCAGTAGCCCCTGTGACCTGGGCCTGGACACAGGTAAGCGGCAGATGGTGACATGACAAAAGGACGATCATTATGAGGATGTTTTTCATATAAACATGTTTTTCATATACCCAGGTAAAGTACAAGTATGATCACCATGTGAGAGACAGATAGATGCAACACATTTATAGCATGTCTGTTCGCTAACCCTCAGGATGGAATAAAATGTAAATACCCGTGTCTCTCGTCGGCAATGGGCGCGGCCAAACACTGCTTTAATTCACAATAAAATGATAAAACAAACCTACCTTTTATTAGCAGTCAGACCATGTTCGCTTCCTGTTTGTCTCGGAGGATGAGATGACCTGCGCTGCAGGTAACACGCAGTTTCGTAAACAGTTAAACATCAACACCGGGGCTGCCTTATATATACAGTCTTTGGCTGTTACAAAAGCACGCAACCAATTACATCCAGCAGATAATTCCAGAGGCGGGACTTAAAGCTGCGATCTGCAGCCTGATTGGCTGAGCTGTTATGCAATGTGTTGCGAGCATGTGACAGAGTGGTGGACGGAATATTCGCATAAGAAAGAGGATTGAGATGAAGCACACCTGAGCAAAATCCGCACTGATCGGCCGAGTAATCGTTTTACGTGTCGGCTAGGAATATTTAGGTTAAGAAATAAATAAATAATAAAAAAAAACAACGCATATTTTTCTTATTACGTTAGCGGGAACTTGCTATTAACGCTGCAAAAACTTCAAAACAAGTTCTCAAATGAAACACAACTCGTTGTGTACCAAAATTGGTTTGATCCATGTAATAATTTATTGTCAGGCATTTTATTGAAATTTACAGAGCTTCATTTATCCATGTTTATATGATCCAATTTGTATTTATCACTTGAAATAGAAGCAAGGTACCTGGACCCACCTGGAATAAACACTGCACAAATCTTTTCACAATAAGAGTACAGCAGTTTCTCGTACAGTTGCATTTGTATATTCAATATATACACATAGATTTTATTTAACTTAAAACAGTTTCACACATCAAAATAAGCACAACAACTTCACAAAGAAACCAGACAAATCTCATTCTTTCATGACATTTCAATAGTTTTTTACATAAAAAATACAATTGCAATCACCAGGCAAAAAATTAAACAGTGAGGAGTTAAAGTCATAAGGAATGATGTGAGCTGTGAGGATGAGGAGGAAGCCTGAATCTGTTCAGTGTATACACCAGTGGTGGATGATATCAAACCACTTTATGCAGGAAAATTTAAGAGCCAACTACTATAATGTTATTTTTTTGTCCGTTATCATGCCAGTGCTGTAAACAAAGAGATGATTCTGTATCACACTTTCTCCCATCAAGCTGTCACAGTTTTTTCACTAAACAAGACCTCACACAAAACACTAACGTTCACTACAGGGATCTAAGAGGACAGCTGGAGTGTTGGTGGTGAGGACTTAATCCATCCTGATCTTCTGATTGGTCATCCTGTAGATGATGCTGTCATATCCTGGGTCCATGTTCCACAGGTTGTAAGCGATGGCAATGACAGCGAGGGCCAGAGCGATCATCAGCCACAGCACGATGTTGAAGACCACAGCATAATGGAAGTTGTACTTGTAGGCCAGGTTGTATGGGCTGCCAGGGTTACTCTGCAAAACAATTTACAACAGTCAAAACCAGAGAGGTTGTTGTATTAGTTGTCACTGAAATAATTCTAAACTTTAATCATTAGCAATTATGTTCACTCATAGTAGGTACACTTAGCTAAAACTAAAACAGTCTAATGCAACATCCCTGAAATAAATTCCATCATCATGAAAGTTATAATGTTCAAAACTATTTTAGAGAGGTGTTGATTCAATTTTGTGATCATTTTGGAGGATGTAGGTTTGTGGTGCTGTTAAGTTGTACTATGTTATAACCACAGATGTTTCTACTATTTACACCACTGAAAAGACAATAGCAACAATAAAAACTGCTCTGTTTAAATAAGGATTAATAAGGGTTTTATAAGGATTGCTGTGTCGGCCTGCTTTACTCTGCTATCCATGTAAGACCTCTTACTTTTCACCTCTGTGCATGCGATGAGTATCAAACAGGATGTGTGTGAGAGGGGGGCAATATCACGACTGGGTCAGGACTGTGTCTGCAGGACACTGTCCCCCTCTCACCCCCATTCCCCTTACCCATTTTATTATTAAGCAATATTATAAGCATTCCCTGGTTCCAGACCTAAGTCATGAAAACTGGAACAGTAACTGCTAACTTACAGCACCACCACAACACTAGACACATCTCCCGTACGTGATAATATATTTTAATCATATTCCCCACAGCAATTGTGTTTACACTGTGTCGGTTACTTTATGATAGATTATAGTTCTGGAGTTAAAGCTTGTTAACTTCTATTTTGCCTCGTCTCATTAGTGAGTAGGAGGCCACTGCTGTGCAACTGCCATGTTTATGTTCTTTCACTATGATATAGAGCAGCAGTCGGGTGAGAGGAAATTTTGCAGCACAGATGGCTTTGCTTGATGTGTGTTACAGAATATAAGATTTTTTTAACATGCTTAATGATTTATTTAACAATCTCCACCTGTGTGGAAACTTTCTGGAGGAAACAAACAGCCCAAGCTGATCTGATCTCTGTGTGTTATCTCCACGGCCCTGACAAGAAGTAACATTTGAGGGGACGCACATTAGCTGTGGTTTAGCAACAGTGGTGCAGCAGACAGTGTTTTTCTCTTCTCATGTCTATACAGTGAGCCCAGCCTGCCTTTAGCTCATCCCTCCACATACTGCCATTACTCTGTAAACTGAATCACTGTGGACTGACAGCTGATGGATTGCAGACACTACTTTAAAAGTAACTATATGATTTTCTGTTGATTCACTTCTGTAACCATTACAAGTTAGTTTAGTAAACAGTTAACAAGCAGTTCTGCCTCAGACTTACAATCTGTTTGGATTCCAGGATCGAACGGGACTTCCTGGTCAAAGGGGCCTCAAAAGTCTTCACCGTTACAACCTCCACCACAGCACTGTTGCCATAGAGACCATACACATCCTCTCCAAACTACAATGTAAAAGACACGCACATAGTTAGAAACAGAGGTCAAATTAATGATCGAGGAGGTTGTATTGATTAGGCCTGTCAGTTCTTCAGATCTCCTCCTTACCTTCTGCAGGACAGAGGCAAGAATGGCAGTGGCATCACGGTACTGGGGGGAGTCTTGGCCGTAGAGCCGGCTCAACTCTTCCAGCCCCGACAGCTCCAAGGAGTACAAGTCAGGGGAGTGGTCCTTAGCCAAATGTCTGTGTCTCTGCAGCTACAAGAGAGGCAGAAGCAAAAGACATATGAGTCAAACCCATTAAGACTATCCTAATTTTCAGGAGGAACAAAAAAAAAGAAAAACATAAACTTTCAGCAAACCAGGTTGACTTACAAGAGCCGTGATATCATGCAGTACTTGGACTTCAGACAAGAAGAGCAAATCGGCCTGAGAAGTAAAACAACAGACATAAGAAAGCCAGAACAGATTTCCAGTGTAGTGAAATTCAAGGATATTAATGCATTTTGTAGGATATAATGCGTATGATTTGGCTGACAGAAACTGACCTCTGCATTTCTGCTGAGAGAGTTAAGGGGAAGGGAGGCCAGCACAGAACCATCCTGGGACAGACGGGCACGGATCTGCTGCAGGGTGACTGGCAGGTCCTCAAAAACCGCATTGGCTTTGCCCAGCATATACAGCCTCTGAGAGAGACAAAAGACAGATGAAAACAATAACTCATCGGAACCTTAAGAGCAATTTTCACAGATATCAAATATGCCTTGTTCAGACCCAGAATATTTTCATTACCTCTTCACTGGGGGCCAGCTGCAGCACTACAGGGGTGTCCTCAGCAAACAGAGAGTGTACAGTCTCTGCAACACTGTCCAAGGTAAAGGGTACTGGCTGCAAGGAAAAAATGACCCACTGAAAAACTCAGCCAGCTCATTCAAATTACATGATAGTCTTCAGTTATTTTCACACCAAGGCATATATTTGATGTGTGTGACTCACATTCTCCAAGGGGTAGGAGGCAACACTCTGAGGCAGGGTCAAGCTGTCAACTCCTCTAACAACCACCAGTACGTTAGCCCGAGGACGCTGGAATAACGGGCCAGCCTGGAGGCCTGGCCAGGACAGATCCTGCACAAATAAACACACACTGTAAATAAAAACCAGGCAATCGTGAGCTTTAACTACTTCTGTAAATACAAAAGACAATTAAAATGGTGGGCCATTCTTTTAAAATAATTAAACACCTCCTGAACAGAAAAACCCATGGTTAAAGCCACCAGGTCAGGGATCTTCTCTCCAGAAACTGGCCAGTCTCCTTTCTGGAAAGACACAAACTCTGGAGCCTGCAGCACTGTTAAGCTGTCCCCATGTACACCTGTGGGGACAAATGAGAGGTTTAGCAATCAAAGTAAAACCAGTGGAAAAAATAAAGTGACAATACCAATACTTCCAAAAAAAATAAAACAAATATTTTCTCAAACTAATAAACTTGCTAAGAAGATTGCAAGTTTATGAACTGTGTTGAATGTTAAAATACTTCTTCACCGATTACTTATGCTGTGTCTAAAACCACTACTTGGTCTAATTCTTCTAGTCTCTTACTTTCTGTAGGTTTTTTTTGATTATCCAATTTTCCTGTGAGTCATTTATGTACTACATGGTTCCCTAATACATCCCCAGAAAAGGAACAAAAAGGAAGTGTCCTAGACATGTATACCACCTTTTTTCTAGGTATCCCTAGTGCAATGTTTTGTCCTTGATATAAAAATGAAAATTGGTTATGTGACATATCAGTGATGACCTCAAGGTGTCCAAAGTACCAAAAGGAGAGAACAACGCATTTCTTTTAGCTTAATTTTACTTGTTTTTTTTTTTTCATTTTACATGTATACTGCAGGCAAGGGATTTAGATCAGACCAGTCATAGATTTGTGATACAGAAAATGGTCATTTGACGCAAATACTCGCATCCAGCCGTTAGACAATTCAGTTTCATCAATAACACTCACTTATTAAAAGTTAGCACTTAATATTAAAGTTCCTCCCTGCCTCAGCTGATGTTTTGCAATAATGGAAATCCGCACCTCTGAAATGAGAAACCGTGACACTTGTGTCAGTGTAGCGCTATAATTAATTCTCGCTGATTTGTTAATTATGGGTCACAGCAAACACCAGCATCGGTCTGCCTGGACTTCACAGGCCAGAGTAAAGATAACCCATTAACTTTACAGCGCCATACATGGAGGCATAAACCCGTGACACAGAGCTGGTGATGAATGCTGAAGAGGAACTACCAGTTCAGAGCCTGTCACATGACAGGACACTCTGCTACGATTTAGCACCTAGTTACAAGGAAGCCAGTAAATGCACATTGTCCTTTAATTTTGTTTGACCTCAACGTATTCGTTAACAACACACAATCTCATCCGCATTGCTAGCTTTTAAGGTGTGCTAATGCGGCTAAGAGAGAGTTAGCAACATGCTAACGTTGTGATCTTCAGTCGTTAACCGACTGTAGGTATCCCACGTCGATTAAATATCCAAAGTACTACTAATATAGCTAGGTTATCTGAAATATCCCCATTCATATCAAAGCGATGTTAAGACCAAACATAAGAAACGATCACCAGGCTAAAGGGCGATGCTAACGATGATCCAGTGAGGAACCATAATCCTATGGTGTTTGATTTACACGGGGGAGCGCCTCTCATAAAAAGCGAAGCACGACCTGGTCTGTCGTTGCATATTTCTTACCGGTTGATGCAAAGAAGCAGAGGACAAGCGCCACGGAGAAAACAGCCTCCATCCTTCGCCAGTTCGTCAGCGACATCTTTCTCCTCGCTCCTCGCAGAGATCAGCTGACTCGACGTCACGACGCCGCAAAGAATGACGTGACGAAATCTGACGCATAGTAAATCAGAAGGGCAGGCGGAGGGCGCAGAAATTTAAGCAGTTCAAGCCCAGTGAATGACCTCAGACAGTTTAGGTCACCAAAACCTGAAATAATCGTGTAACGGTTTGTTTGTTTGTTTTTTTGTTTGTTTTTTTTAATGCCTTTTCAGGAATCAGGTAATGGAGCGTTGAAAGTTGATGCAAATAATTCCTACATGTTCCCCAACTTCTCCCCAAATCCTCTGTCTTTACAAAGGCAATGCTGGGAAAAAAACTGCGTTATAAACCCTCGGATGAATTATTAGGACAGTACTGTACAGCAGGAGGTAGTTCTGTATATTGCTGTTTTGTAAGTAACACAGGGTGAAAAACTGGTTGGGCAGGGCTTGTTCCTACAGCAAGATAATAACCCAAAACAT
The DNA here is from genome assembly GCF_017976425.1 of Toxotes jaculatrix. Classification (NCBI taxonomy): domain Eukaryota; kingdom Metazoa; phylum Chordata; class Actinopteri; family Toxotidae; genus Toxotes; species Toxotes jaculatrix. The sequence goes on along the minus strand of NC_054408.1, from coordinate 7,673,176 downwards.
TAGAAGGAAAGAACCAGACCGTAGCTTCACATGATGGAAGACCAGCACAGTCTCCAGACTGAAACCCCGTGCAGCTGGTTTGGGATGAACTGAATAGAAGGTGAAAGCAAAGCAACCTGGAAGTGCAACACATGTGTGGGAACTTTGTGTTCGGCTGCTGGATGGGTTTTTTTTTTTTTATCTGAAAATGTTTACTTGTTCTATTCTTTAACTTAAACTCTGTAAAATTAAATTAAAACTGTAAAAACAGGGGTGTTCTGAAACTTTTTACAGTCTGTGTGTAGAGGTTACTGTTTCCAAACACTTTGTAGCTAAATGTCTTTCTTTTCTTCATTTAGGAATTTCCGCCCACTCTTTCTGCAGTTCACTTCAAATTCTAAGATGTTTTCAGGCTGTCTTGAACACATAGCAAGATCTATCTTAGTCATTGGACTGTGAGGGCTAGTCCTAAACCTTGAGCTTGTGTCTTTTGAAGTGGATTTTGAAGCATGCTGTGGATTGTTGTCCTGTTGCGGAAACCAACCTCTTTTCAGTTTCACTTTCTTGACCTTGTGATGAGTTTGCATGTAAGGTTTTCCCCAGATAACTCTTTGATTCAGACCCTGTTTGTGTGACACTGCTGCTCTGCTCCTGTGTCAGCTAAAGTTTATATAAGCAGTTTAATCTGAAAGTTTTTCTGGTCTTCCACATCTGATTTTGACTTCGACAAGTCCCTTTGACTGATATTTCTCAATGACATTTCAAATGGTGTAAATTTCAAGCTTTGATTTCTTTTTATTGCCTCCCCTGGTTTGTAGGCATCAGTTAGCTTCCTTTTCAGACCCTCACGTAGTTGCTTTGCTCTGGAAATGGCATCAGCAGATGCAACAATTCTTACCCTGGTATACAAATCCAAATGAGTTAATAAAGTCCTGTGTGGTTTAGAAGTAAAAGAGTGCCCAAACGTTTGCATACAACTGTTTAACAAATTTATTTCTGGAGAACTTTGATAATGCAGAAAAACTCCACAAAACCACACGGTAACAACCAAACAGTTTTTAGGGCTACTTGCCACCATTTCAGTGCATTGACAATTAGGAGGAAAAAAAACCTTTCACAGTAAAGTGGGTGATGACCATGCAGTGTAATCTTGCGTAATATGTACGCCTCACAGAAACGAAGTCTTTTTTTTTTTTCACTTAGATGACATCCATTTATAAACCATAATAGCTGGTTATTAGGGGCTTATGTTCAGAGCAAAGCCTTTATCTCTAAAATTACATCCTGCTGCTCAATGAAGAGGGATTTTAGTCAGCGAGGAGCTCTTGACGCTGAATGTGAGTCTCCTGTACCCTCTGCCTCAGGATGTGGCTCTCTGACTTCAGTGTTTGGACTGAGAAACTAAGGTCTGAGAGGCTGAACTCTTACTTTAAGCACCTCAATTCACTCCCTGACAGCCTCTTGTCACTCCATGACCTTTACCTGGATATGTGAAATGGACCAACTCTTCTGCCTGGAAACAGCAGCTACAGTATAAATCTCTAACCTCACTTCATAAAGCTCTTAACCTTGCAGCTATGTAAATATGTAAATAAAATGAACATTCATGTTGCAGAAAAAGAAGTCTTATGATTATCCTGGAGCCTGAGGATGATTTTACACTGCTTCCTTGCCTGCTTCAGGGGATTTCTCTAGGGGGTTTATTTATGCCCTTGGGGACTGGATTTCCCATGTCCCTCTCTAAAGCCCCATTGTCAGCTTGTGGATCAGCTAAAAAACCCCTGAATTTTGGCCCAGCTCTTGGCAGCCTTCCATGGTTCCCTTTGCACACTCTCCAGAGACACGGGGCAGTTGGGAATTTAGTTTGGAGACTATCTGCCTTGTGTGGCTCGCCTTTAGTTCAGTCATTATTCATTTCTGTTGAAACTCGATCTGATTGTCATGCTGACACACTGGTGCAGAGCTGTTTTTTCTCTACAGCAGGTTTTGGGTTTTGGACTGCTGGTTAGACCAAACAAGAGACTTTGGGGAACTGTGATGGGCATTTTTTTTACCGTTTTCTAAGATTTTATTACCTAAATGGTCAGTTAAGTAAACTGACTGTCAGACTAATAAATAGATAACAAAAATAAAGTGCCTGTGCTGGAATAATAACACTTTGCCCTATGTATTAATTACTCAAAATAAGCCTCACCGTATTTAGAAATAGACACAAGAGAAAAATGCAAAGTGAATTAGTACCAATCCTAAAACTATGAAAATACTAGACACACTGTGGTGCATTTCCCCAAACCAAATTATCAAATACTGACACACAGTGAGCATGGAACCCCTTTTACTGCTTTAATTCTGCTTTAATACAAGACAGTAAAACAAATTACCTTTGGTCAATCCTAATAAATAAAAATGGAGGTATCATGGCTTTTTAGTTGTTTGAAAGTGTTTTTAAATAACATCCAAATTTACTAGATTAAGCACTGAGGACCCATCACACAATAACAGCTTTGGACACTGGAGGGCGCTACAAGCCACAAGATTTTCTTCATACAGCAGCGGCAAATGCGTTATTTGGTGATAGCTGTAGGAATAAATTGTATGATACCTACAGTACAAAAATATTCCAAAAGATGGCAATGTAGGATTTTGTTGGTGATCACACCTTGGTGACACACAGGAGCAGCTTACAATGGCTGGACAAGAATATTTAATTTGACAGAAGCCAGCAAAACTTCTCAGAATTCAATTTAAATCCCTAACACTGACACAATGAGGAGCAGGACACGTCTTTCATCTTGCAGTTTGTATATTTATTTTAAAGCAACTTCTTTTGTAAAATATAAATACAAATTATGAGATATTTTAATTACAAAGTTAAAACAAAAATGAACACACCAAAAATTCCTTTACTGCAGTAGCCTCCCTGTTATATACAAGCTCTGTGCCGAAGGGTGAATATCAACATTATCTTAAAACTTTATTATACAAACAATTTTGTAGTTTTGCATGTTAAATTACAGACTAAACAGGAAGCAAAATTTGAGCACTGAAAAAAAAGATACAACAAAACAGCCCCTGAGGCTCAAGCGAGTGCTAAAGTCTGAGGAAAAAAAAAAAACAGGACATCATGTGCTTCCTATAAACACAAATACCACATTCAATAGCACAGTCTCAGTACTATCCTGTACAGCTACACAAATGGACAATGTGCTGCGAGCTCACACACTCCATCCCATTGCTGACAACACGACCACACTCTGTTGCCATACAAAATATTTCAGGGGAGTCGTGAGCAACATCCAGAAGAACAAAAAAATCTCAATATATATGTATATATTTACTTATACATATATTAATTTATAAAAATAAGACCATTATTGAGTCTACTGAGCCACAAATTTTATTGATCTTCAGTTAACGGAGGGAAATAACTGAGCAGCCCAGTCAGCCAGCAGGCCAGTCCATCTGTACAGTGCACCTGTGTGCTGGTCCAGACCAGGGCCAAAGCGCGGGAGCTGACGGTCAGGCTAAGGCATATCATCAAAACCCCTGGTTCGTTCTAAAGCAAACTGCAGTCAGTAAGGATCAAGGTCCAGGTTCAGTGGCTCCAGGGGTCAGGATGAGCCCAGCTTGCCAACAGCCTTGATTTTGTCCTTCAGTCTGTCCCCCGGGTGGTCCCAGCGGTCATCCAGACACTCCAGTGTGGAGCCCAGCAGGGCAGCCAGCTCGGCACTGTCTTCCACCAGGTCTAACAGCTCCTTGCTGTCTGGATGGAAGCCCTCCAGCTCCTCTGGGCAGGAAAAGAGCTGCGACAGAGAAGCTTGCTGGTAAAACTCTGCCTCTGCCACCGTCACCACCTCCATGTGTGGGAAGGCGTGTCGGAAACCGCGAGCCGACATCCGCAGCCGGCGAAGCACGTCAGAGAGCAGCAGCCAGTTTCTTGGACTAAAAGACACAATCAAACAATGTTTAGGAGTGAGGGCCAACAGTGAGGCAAAAAAAAAAAACAGCTGTGTCTGCTCTTGAGATCAAAGCTCACCCTTGGGAGAGGGACACCTGGATGTTGTAGCAAGGCAGCAGAGGTCGGTCAGAGAACTCAAACTCAAACACCTCCCTTTTATCATCCTCATCCTCATCCTCCGGGCCCGGAGGGTCTGCCAGGATGTCATAGACTCCGCCCTCTTCGCTAGACTCTGACACACAAAAAACAGGACACATGGATCATTTTTCCTGAGCATCCACATCCTCATAGAAGATGCGAGGATGTATAAACATGTATCGCTCAAAGTTAGATGGCACTGAAGATGCTTAAAAAAATAGCCTTTGTAAGCAAAAAATAAGTACATAAATAAATCACACATATACAGCGCTGATCAGCACTCACCACACACAGCGCTGCCATAGAATTCCCAATAAAGCCCTGGGTCGTCATCTGAGCGGCCCTGAAGGTCAGCAAAATAATCTATGGAGAGAGGAGAGGAGAGGAGGGAAGCCTGTTATTCAAGAGCTGGAGCCCTGGGGACAGGCAACGGGGCAAATACAATTGCCCTTGGAGACTACAGCAGAAAAATGGATAAAGAGCACAGTAAAACAGAGGGGGAGGAGGAGGAGGGGCAGTGTCAAGAGAGAAAAGAGAAACAAACAGAGCAAATGTTTTGGGGGGGACTGATGGTCAGGGGCCAGCGGCTGTACCACGGGGGAGGAGAGCGACTGTCTCCGCTGGGTTAGAGCTGGCTCAGTTCAGAGCAGAGCTACAGACGGCTGCCAGGAATCAAACAAGAACCACACACAGCTGAGTGCGCACACACACACAAAAACACACAAAAACACACAAAAACACACACACACACAAACACACACACACACACACACACACACACACACACACACACACACACACACACACACACACACACACACACACACACGCACACGCACACACACACACATAGAGAGCGCGAGTGAGCTGGAAACAAACAAGCAGAGGGAGCTGGGTAAGCACACACAGCAAGAGCAAAGTGTGTATTCAGCACACGCGTGTACGCACACACACAAACACGCACACACAAGCACACACAGACACACATTCGCAGAGTGAGAGCTGGGCTTTGTGCCAGTACTGAGGCGTGGGGCGTCTGGCGTGTGTTTGGAGGGATTAACGGCCTCCAGATGAGTGGGACCAGGTGGAGGGAGGGCAGCAATCGCTCGCTCTCACTCATTTTCTCCGGTGCTCGATCTCCCTCTCTCCCCCGCTCTGTCAATCTAGCAACCATCGATCTATCCATCCAAGCTCTTTTCAAAATTCGAGACCATCTTTCCAACCGTCGACATATAAATCTCCCTTTTGCACTAAACCTGTTCACTCCTCTGCCGACCGTGAACTTACACCTGTTCATTTCCCTTGTTCCACACCCTTTTCTCCAGTGCCTGTCTCTTTTTACTGAAGCCTCAGATAATAGGTTTTACCTAGTTAGGTGTTCAAGTAATATTAAGCAGTTACCTAAGGAGGAAGTATGGGCCTCTGTATGCTTTCATTTTCTCCTCTTGTAGACTCGTCGTGTTGTCCCAGTTTAACTACAAACACTCAAACGAGCCCTCTCAAAAGACCACGTCAGACTCTAGCGTGGCAGCCTTGTGAAAAGACACACGCACGCATACAAAAGCAGAGTCTCCAGCCAGAGCGAAGCCCATTTCCGCACGTACGCTGAGCAAACACAGTTGGCGTTGCTAAGTAACCAGATAGAGGAGCTCAGAGGCAGCAGCACGCACCCCGGCGGGCTGAGACTCCCTGTCTAACAGGTGGTCAAGGGAGGGGAGGGGAGCATGGGGGGATGGGGTCGGGAGGGAGGTCCGAAGGGGAAACAGAATGACAGATCTGGACATGTCGACTGGTGGTTGGGAGGTGGAGGATGATAGAGAGAGGGACTCATACCAACAGGTTGCACAGAGGTCAAAGCATAGAAAGAACAGCAAACAGTGAATGAGCCAAGACTTGGGCTTTTGGGAACTGGGTTGCTGACCGATCTTTTCAACAATTTACTCCTGCCCCACCTCGATGTACACTCTCTGGCAGACCTCCAGTCTAAAAAACCTTTTGTGTCCTAACCTTTTACCTCCTTTTCTGGCATCTGTGACTTTATGATTTGTGGTCAAGGCACATTAATATTCAAATTTCCTGGCATTCGATTCCATTTAGTCTCCATGAGGAAATGAGAAACTTCTCTGCTTTTTTTGCAAAACATAAAAATGCATAGCTGTATTATGTGTAGTGTGTATGGCAATACATTCATTTCATCCAGGGTCTTAGATTCCAAAAAGAAAACCAAGGAAAAAAGATTTTTCTGTCTGGGGATTTGGAGGCTATAGAGATCTGTGGTGCAATTTACACATTTGAAATGAAACTTTGATATACCCATTTATAACTTTCACTAATAAAATAAAATGTGTCAAATGTGTTTGTAAGGCTTTTTTTTCAAACTCAACAAAACCTGCCTCATCCTTAAAAGATGCATATGTGTGATGCGCTATTGCTGCTTCAGAGTACTTGGATGTTTAAGTGATGTTTCGTTATTTCTGGCTGACATCATTTGCAGCCAGAAATTTGCCTTAAATTGAAGTCCACAAATGCCCCAGTCCTCTCCTTTTTGTAGCCAGGAAATTACATTTGATTTAACTGATCACAGCCAGTCTAATCCAAGTTAAGAGGCTGAATGAGCCTGACAACTGTAGGTCTGTAAAAAAAAAAAACTCAGTAGTTACGTGTTCTCTCAAAATGCACAGATTCATACTCTAGTCTGAAAATTTCCACAGGGAGGACAGTGTGAGGATGGGGACTGTGACTCATGACCTCTGTGTTTCTACATTCCTGTCTCTATGACTCTAAAAGCCAGCTGGGATCTTACCAGTGAGGAAGCGCTCCATGCTGTCGCTGTGGGTCATCTTGAGGAGACCACGGCCAGAATATGTAGCCAGGGTAGGGTCAGCGCCATAGGACAGCAGGACTCGCACCACGTCCAGGTGGTCATTCTCCACGGCATCATGAATCGGTCTAGACCAACACAAATGCAAATTCACACATTAACAATAATCAAATAAGAAAAGAACTGACAATATTCGCGCAGGTAAATTTTCTTTTGTCTAAACAAAAAAGGTTAAATATGCTGTGTGTAGCACTAAAAATATATCACTGTCAAATTAACTGTGATACTGAGGCAATTTTATTGTCAGCATCTGCAATTCAGTGAAACCGGAAAGGACACACTCTTGTGCCATAAAGTCTTTTTTTTTATACCTATTTAGATTTCCCCTAAACTCTGACCTAGTGGGACAAAAAGTAAAATGAAATTTATCGATTTATAAGACTGCCATTCTTCTTGGCAACGGTGTAATACCACCAATGTCGCAAATCTGGTAATAAATAAAAGCTTAACTGCTACACAATGCACCTTTAAGACCTCTGCGCAGTCTCCTTGAATAGATCCCCTACTGTAAATTTTAATAACACTGCAATGAAAGCAGTTGGCCTTTCCCATTTAAAACTGCAGCTAATCTGTCAAATCACTGCTCTTGCCGTATAGCCCACATAAAGATCAATCCCTGAATTTTTCTCATGAGCTAACTCAAGCAACTTAATTGAGGACAAAGCCCTGGCTTGCCCGATTAGGACATTTAGACAAAGCCACGATCAGGTTTGCATAACGCACGGGATTGTGCAAGCACACAAAGTTTCTGTGACTGCGTCTGCATATGAATAAATGTCCTTGTTTACCTGGTGCCATCCTGCGCGCTACAGTTGATGTCGGCCCCATAATCCAGCAGGTGCTGGACTATGCTGAGCCAGCCACGGGCGCATGCCTCATGGAGAGCACAGTAACCGGCGTAGTCTCTGTGATTCACCTCACATACTCTGTTCTCCAGACAGTACAGCACCACCTCCTAAAAAAAGCCAACACAGAGAGTGAGTAGGGTTCAGTGTGTGAGATTGTGTGTGTGTGTGTGCGTGTGTGTGTGTGTGTGTGTGTGGCGAAAACCCAAGCAATACAAGACCAAACATACAAGTCAGACAGAGCAGACACATACGCAAACAGTTCTTCTCTTTACAGTTCCTGTGGGAGAGAAATTAGGGAAAGGAGGAACTGACTGTGTTCCTGTGCAGGACAAACACACATACTCGCACACAAATGCTCCATAATACTAGAGCTGGCGCCAAAACACATCGAGGAGACTAAGTGTGACTCAACTGTATTTAGCCTGCCAGATTCTGCTCGTGCACGTATGAGCATGTGTGAATGTGTACGTGTGTGTGTGTGTGTGTGTGTGTGTGTGTGTGTGTGTGTGTGTGTGTGTGTGTGTGTGTGTGTGTGTGTGTGTGTGTGTGTGTGTGTGTGTGCCATGGTTGGGCCTGGATGCCGCTGTGGCAGCCAGTTACGATGGCTGGACTCTGAACACAGCATAATGGAAGTGGAACAAAGGGATTTGATAGAGGCGCTCAAGAGTTGGAAGCATTTTCTCTGGTCTAGGGCAGTGACAGTTGGACATCCAGCACTAAGTGGTCAGACCGGTTTTTATTGGACTGGAACAGCGTCTGCTGCTACTAAACAGAGAGGAGTCAGAGAGATAGAGAGCAGCCCAGCAGTGTGTTGATATTGGGGCTGTCCAAGCCAGACTGTGTGTGTTTCAGCACGGCGGGTTTGTGTTTGTCTATCTGGCTATGTGACTTAGTGTGGGACTGGGTGGAAGTATTTAAACAGAAAGCGCCTAATTTTATGCATTTTTTAACCTATATATGTATGCAAGAGTCATACATTCATACACTCTCACTCTGTCCTGCTAACAGTTCTGTGCCGAGGGGAGGAGAGCTGCTCATCTGAACCTGGGGAATAACTCCAAACTTCCATTTCTATGCTAATTCTAGCCTGCCGTCTAGTCCAAGTGTTTATCTCTCTCTCACCCTCTCTCTTTCAGCACGGGGCGGATGGAGGGGGGAAGAGCGAAGGAAAGGCAGGCAATTGAGAGAAAACAGACCGACAGAAGGATGAGCGGAGGGTTAGAGAGGGCGGAAGAACGGGAGAAGAGAGAGGCAACACCCCAACAGATGACAGATAAATGAATCTGTGGATGAAATCTGCGGGGCCGTCCACTGGGCTGAAGCAGATAATAACAAGAGAAGAAAGGGTGGGGTGGGCTGTTGTGGACACAGAGGACGATCAGAGCCAGGGAGGAAGGAGAGACAATGAAGAAGGGGGGGAGAAAGATGAGAGAAAGAGCAAGTGTGAGCAAGACAAAGTGCAAAAGAAAAAGAGAAGGGGGGAGGAAGGGGGGAGGGGGGCGTTCCAACTGGTTTTCGCTTGCTGCCAACACTCTGTTTGCCTGCTGGAGAGAGATTCAGGAGCGCTGTGCCGAAGCTCCCCTCTGGGGGATTCCACTCGCTGTGTGTGTGTGCATGCGTGTGTCTGGTGTGTCTGTCTGCGTGAGTGAATGAGAGCAAGTGTTAGAGAGACTGACGGGCAGAGAGTGTTGATATGCAGCTTGTCTAAACGTGCGCGCGCGAGTGTGTGTGTGTGTGTGTGTGTGTGTGTGTGTGTGTGTGTGCGCATGCTTTCGTGTATTTTTGTGCCGCTGACGAGTTTGTGTGTGCGTGAGTGTACGTGTGTGTGCGCGTGTGTGCGTGTGAGGCTGTGGAGGAGGCGTAGCGCTAAAACCTCCGGAGCCGTGTTTAATATCGCTGGGAGAGAGCGAGGAGCTTAGCACGAGAGCCACGGCTTCCCGCCAGACACACACACACACACACACACTCCTCCGCAGTAAAATGAGACACCGCTCACCCCTCCTCTCCCTCTTGCTCTTTCCCTCCGTCTTCTAATCTCCCTCTCTAGAATGCTTCCCTGCGCTCGCCTGCAATCAATGCATCACTCAGACATTTAACCCCTTGCAGCGCTGCACTTGTATGCTCCTCACACACACAACAGATGTGTGTGTGTGTGTGTGTGTATCACATGTACAGGCGGCGTATGAGTGACTTTCTCTGTGCAACGAAGAGCCAATAGTCTGCGCAGCGAAGTTGGTGCGTGCCCAGACAAGTGAAACGTGTAGATGTTTGCGTGTGTCTGTGTTCGTGTGTGTGTGCCAGCCTCTTGTTGAATGACTGTGCTGGGGTAACAGAGGAAGCCTGAGAATCTAGTCTCTGATGATCTCACACTGATGCACGTGCATCCTAATAGCTAACTGAAGAATAAAGATGAAATGAGGAATGTTGTTATACAACATTTGTTCGCAATAAATGCCTCCAGTCTCAACCGATGACCTGCTCTGCATACGAATGCCCATTGGCTAAGTACAAACCAAATGATAAGGGTGATAATGCATCACCTGAGGGCCGTTGCAAAATTTGCTGTATGCCGTTATACAATGACAAAAAAAAAGCTTCTCAATCTGAAATAATTAAATAGCCCTCATTTAATTTGGGGGGATTGAACAACCACTGGCTGTTCTGGTGTCTTATACAAACCCGAAAATGGCAGAGCGAATTTTATTCACATACATTTGAACATAAGTTGTTGAAAGCTAGGTGACACAACGACTCCTCACCGAGCTTGTTAGCTATCTGGTTGGCAAACCAATTGCTAAAGCACTACAAACTATGGTAGCCAGCCAATATCACAATGGTGCGAGGCGGCAAAAATAGCTCACCGTGCTAGCTGCCTGGCCACCAGTTAGCAAGCTAGCTAGCTCAGCAGCAACGCGGACAGTAGGTTGAAATGGTTAGTTCAAGGAAACATAGAGTACATGTATCATCCACTGCATCTCAACTGACTGGAAACAGTGCCGCATTTCTGTTGTGGAGCAGTTAAAACTCTGAAAAAGCAGAGTATCCTGCCTGAAATTTGAGGGGTTGATACAACTAACATGGTAGCTTTTACTCTGTTCTGGACTCTGTGGGTCTGTGGCTCCCTCAAAGGTTGGCACTGGCAAGACTCTTTGCTCTTGGTCGAAGGTGCAAATTTGCGAGTCAGAGTTCCAAGGTTGAACTTTAAAAAGGTCAGTGTGGATTTATTTTACCTCCGCAAGCAAATTCACTGATCGCAGCGATTAAAGTTCAAAGTTTTGTCTGACTGGGCACTTAAAATGCAATCCAGTTTCGCTCTTTGCTTGGATCATAGGGGTTTTGAGAAAGAAAAAAAAATCAGAAGTGATTTGTGGGAGGAGAATAAATGACAGATTGCACCTTTATCTGAGCTTTCAATAGGCAGAGCTGAGGGGCCCGAGCACCGGCACGAGAGGGAGAGGGATGAAGACATCCGCAGAATCTCTCCTCATTACCATTTCAAATGCTCCGAGAGTGAGGCAGACGAGGGAGAGCGAGAGAATAAAAGGGGAGCGAGGGAGGGAAGAAGAGAGAGAGAGTGAGAGAGTGGGCTTTCATGTGCAGAGGCACGGATCGCAAAACTAAACGAACATGAAATATGCACAGTGTCGGCTGGGCATCGGGAACAGCACAGAATAGTGCGCGTGTGTTAAATTACAAGCATGTGTGCGTCAGGTGATTCTGCATCCGACATGTGCAGGTCTGCACACGAAAGACAGAGCCTGTGCATTGTGCTTACAGGGAACCAACTGGTGTTTCTCTGTGCGTGTGTGTTTCTAGTGAGCATGTAGGCTTGTGTGCGTGTGTGCCTTTGTGCACGAGGTGATTCTGAATTTGCATGTGCAGGTCTGTGTGGGTGTGCGACAGGGGCGAGTGTTGAGAGCCGTCACTCTGTGCAGCATATGGGGAAGAACACGTCAGGATGCCTGTGCATGTGCTTACTGGGTCATAACGGGTGTTTCTCTGTGCATATTTCTGTGTGTGCGCTTGTAATCAGCCTGTGAGCTCTCTGTGTGTGTGTGTGTCTGTGTGTGTGTGTGAGTGTGTGTGCGTGGCTCTGTCTCTCAGGCCCTCATATCTCTCTGCCTGTGTGTGATAAGCCTAGAGCTTGCGGCGCTAAAACACCAGCATGAGACAAGCGCTCTGTGCGTCTACGGGCTTGTATGCGTGTGAGTGTGTGTGTGAGGCAGTATGCATAAATTGGTGTGTCTCTGTGCACGTCCGTGTGTGTATGTGTGTGTGTGTGCGCGTGTGTGTGTGTGTGTGGGAGCCCCACGGGTCTGCCCCAGGCTTATCACACACAGGCAGCGAGAGACGAGCTTCCTGAGAGGGAGAGAGGGAGAGAAAGAAAGGAAAGGAGGGAGGGAGGAAGGGGGGGGGGGGGTGTGGGGGTGTTGTTTGCGCAGCGGTCAGCGCCTTGTTTGTGTAGTCTCAGGTTTTCTCCTCCCTCCCCCCCCTCCTCTTCCCCTCTCCACACGCGGAGCGCAGGAAGGGAAAAATGCGAAGGGGGAATGAAAAAAAAGGGAGAGGGAGGGAAAAAAACGTTCGAGAGAGACGCATAAATCAGAGAGACGAGCCAGCTTCTCTCCAGCACGGCTGACTGAACCCTGCTGCTGCTGCGCTGCACCCTGTGTATGTGTGTGTAAGTGTGTGTGTGTGTGTGTGTGTGTGAGTGAGTGAGGGGGGAAAACAGCCGCCGCCACTGCTAACCACAGTCACCACGGCACATTAGAGGGCCATTAGAATGCGATTATACTCCCAGTGCTTACCTCTCATTCACACTCTTGCTCTCTCCCACTCTGACTCACACACATAATCACGGACACACACACACACACCTCATCATCATAAATGTGTACAACAAACACACACAACCATAAAGCAACTGGTTAATGAGCAACAAAAGATACCCACACCTATTTACAGTTCTGTGAAGATACCTCTGCTGGTGATAAAAATTATCACGTGCGCACACACAGACACAAAAAGACAGCGTCAAAGGCAAGTGAGGGACAAGAGTGGACACACAGCGCACAATCTGCAAGTGACATTAAAAACACTTGGATCAATAAATCAATTTGTAAAATCTGTCAACAAGGGAGGAGAAATGTTTAGGCTCACGAACAGAAAACACAAGGGATGAGGGAGAATCAGAGAGCAGGCCATCCAACTTTAATTAAAAGCTTTCAGAGCAATGGGAGTTGAGAGATTCAGTAAAATATACACAAATCTCTTTTTTTCTTATATGTGCGAGAATGAGAGGATCTGATTTAGGAGCGAAAGATCGGCAGCTACACACAAAGAAAGAAAGAAAAAAAACTCCCGATGCTAGAGAGAGAGGCAGCGAGCATCAGTCTCCGTATAATGATCCCACCGATCCCTCATGCTGTCTGCGCGCGCACGCATGTGCATGTGTGTGTGTGTGTGTGTGTGCGCCTGCATGTGTGTGAGTGTGTGTCACACTTCGCCTCACGGAAAATTAATGAGATGTGAGAGTGGAGCGAAGGCAAGAGGAGGGGAGGCGAGGGGAAGAGTGTGTGTGTGTGTGTGTGCACGCTCGCGGGGAGGAGGAGGAGGGGGGGTGCCAACGACAATCTGAGTCACAAAGAGAGGAAGAGAAAGAGAGTGCTGAGAGGAAAGAGGGGGGAGGGAGAGAGCGGAAACCTGAGAAAGAAAGAAAGAGCGTAGCGGGCAAGAGGAGCAAAAAAAAAAAAAAAAAGATGGAGTATGGCAAGAAGAAAGAGTGAGTAAGGCTGAAATAGAAGGAAATGATACAAAAAGCAAAAGAGGGAGCTGGAGAAGAGGAAGAATAGGACAGATGCAAGAGAAGAATCAGATGGAAAAAGATAATTTTACAAAAAAAAAAAAGCGATGTCTGCCTGAGTCACAGACAGGAACAAAGTAGAGGGAGAAAAAAATCCTCAATTTAAGAAGAGAGAGAGCAGAGATTTGGAAGAGACAAAGTGTTAAGAGTGTAAAATGTGAAGAGAGAAAGCGATAAGGAAGGAGGATGACTTTGAGCGAAGCCTATTACCTCGTAGCCGAGCCGCGCCGCTCTCTGGAGCAGAGTCTCCCCAGCGTTCTTGTTCACGATCAGCCGACGAGCCTCCGGCGGGATTGGACGCACCGCGGGGGGCTCGGCAGGGGGGGTCCTGTGCACTCCCGCCGCCTCTGGTGGGACACCGCCAGCTCTGCCATTCACCTGGGGCTGCAGAGAGGGCGGGCAGAGCGCGGCGGGAGAACAGGGCTTGACTGGAGAGCAGGGATAATGATTAGGAGAGACGGCTCTCTTCCTTGGAGCGCCGCGCTGCTCACTCAGCTGAGGAGAGAGAGTGAGAGAAGGACAGACCGTTACAGCCCCTGCCACACAGCAGACGGGACACCAATTCACTCGCTCACTCACTCACTCACACGCACACACAGACAATCAAGGGCACATGGATGAGACTACACACAGACAAATGCACACACATACACAGAAGGAGATGCAGTTGAGAGGATATGCAGGCACACACACATCATATGAAAGGTTTTTTTTTTACTTTATAATGAGGTGGAAAACACAAAACTGGAGTGAATGTATGACAATTAGTCAGTGGTTGCACCAAGGCCAAAATCCATCTCTAAAGAATCATGTCAAATATGTTTTCCCTTCTTATCCTTACATGACTTTTAGGTACTACCTCTTTTTTATACTACCTATATATAGCTTAAAATATAGATGGATTTGCAATATCCATGTTTATGTATGATTATTGTGTATGCAAGACGCAGTGTGCATCACTGAAAAACACACAAGCACACAGCTTTCACACCAACTGTTCACGCCCCAAACACCACAGGTTGGCACGCCACTTTTCTTTAACCACTAAACCAACAGAGCCCTTGGAGCGCAACACATGAGAGAGGGAGTTGCCTGCTGCTGTGTATACGTGTGTGCATGCATGTGCGTGTGTGTGTGATGTGCGTGCCCTCTCAGTGGAATTCCATGTCGAAGCAGCTGTCAGGCTGAGGAGGAACAGGGGAGGAGAGCAGCGCGGGCGGAAAACAACTAGCCTTCTTTTTTTCCCCTCAATTTTTCCCCATGCTCATTTTTTTCCCCTAGTTTGAACTCATGCGCTTCATACACTCAACCATGGCTGCCACATTCCTCACTGTGTGAGTGAAGGAGGGAGTGTGTGTGTGTGTGTGCGTGTGTGTGTGTGTAGCCTTCTGCTCAGCACCGAGTGTGATGTATAATTGCTCTAGGGTTTTGTTGTTATGTCAGGAATGCTCACAAACACGTAGACACTCACAGCCCTGGCACGCACCTACACACAAAACAGCGCCGATGACACGCGTTCGACAATTAAGGCCAGAGACAAACACACATGCAGGCAGGCGCTCTGCAGGGAGTCGCTAAGGGCAGGAGGAGGTCAAAGCTCCAGCAGCCCTCTAAACATTGTAAACATACTTCCTTCCTCTCTCCCTCCCTCTCTTTCCCAGCTGCATAATCAGAGGCGCCGACAGGCATACTGAAACAGACTGCTGCAAACATCCAGACGCCCATATCATGGCCAGACACCCTATCAGCACTCACCTTGTCATCTTCAGCTGCTCCCAGATCAGCCACACAACGCTGACCTGGGCTGTTAGGAGTGGCCTCTTTCCTCTTCTCCCTCTCTCGCTCCCTCTGACTGGTGTGTTTGGTCTTGCAGGGCCGCTTGCCCTTGGGTTTGTCCGTGTCACTATGGCGACGAGGCTTGAGGGGAGGGGTGCCTCCCACGGATGGCTCTGGGGCCGGAGAGGGGGGGCCTCTCCTGGGCTCCTTGAGGCCACGGTCACCTGAGAAGGGGTCCGGCGGGTACGGTCTGTCCTTCAGCTGGCCGGGGGGAAGGGGAGAAGTAGCTACTCCTGGAACAGGAGGAGAGGAAAGGAGAGAGGAAGAGTGAGCGGCTGATAGTGTGAAAGCTCAGTGGAAGGGGAGGATGGGAAGGTATTGCAAGGCCATCTCTCACCCTCTGTTGGTTTATTAATGAGTGCACAGAGCTGTCTGGGAGCGCAGCATGCCTGCTCGCTCAGGAAAAAAAAAAAAAAAAAAAAATTAAATAAAACACACGCTTGCATGCACAACAGAGGTCCACATAAACACCCCTGTAATGACTTGTGCACACTCATTCATCGGGGCAAGGACGCTGCTATGAGTAATATCCTTAAACAAATGTGGCACTGTCTGGTTTCAGCCTCTTACAGTACATATTTGTATGAAAAATAAAAACCTGCCCTTGAAACCACAATGTCAAAATGCTGTTTAATAGCTTAATGGAAATACATTCTCTCCGAAGGATCATTGCATTTTTAACTACACAGGAATGTGGTCTTTACAACTTTTAGAATAAACATTCCATTAAATCAGTCATAGGCTGGGAATAACGCCTGTTGCAGAAAAAGCCTTTTTAGAATACCACATTCTTCACAGAGATGAATGTGTTTTACTGTCAGATTAGTGGAATCCTGAAAAAAATGGAGGAAAAAAAAAAGGAAGACCACAGCCCTGACAGACACACAATGGAATAACTGCATTCATTGTAACAACATGGCTGTTGCCAGGGTGATGTTATCTAAAAAGGTAAAAGCAAAAAAAAAAAAAAAAAAAAAAAAAACTGTGGCCAATCAAGGCCTGCAAGGCCTGTGGTTTCTGCAGGAAACATAAAACCAAAATCTCCTCTGCTTTATTCACTTCCTTTAATCTCTCTCCTGCTCTTTTATTCTCTCCTCCTTGTCTCATCTGTGCCTCCCTTTGCTTCAGTTTGGGCACATGAACAAGGGAAAGCCCTGGTTTTAATAAGTTACCACCCCCCCCAACACGCACACACACGTATTACGCATCCTTCCTTTCCCTGTGACTGGTCTTGAGGGGAAAAAGAAAAAAATCATTGATCACACATTAGTCACACTACACCTGCCCACGCATATCTCCACCAGCCACTTCCCTCATTCACCCTTTCATCGTTCTCACAGAGCCCACTGTAGACCAGCTGAACAAAAAAGCCCACAACCACAAGGGGTAGGGGGGGGTGTCAGCTTTTAGTCCCCTGGTCCTGTTTCTGATTCCCCAGCCCTTCCCCTGGCAGGAGGAAGTATACCCTACCTCATTTCCTCTGCCCCCCCTCCCCAGAGGCTCCCGGGAAATCCCCTAAAGACAGAACGCTCGACAAGAAAGTGAAACGTGAGCCAAAGATAGATTTCCGTTACCCCAGCTGAACTCTGAGATACAGAAGCGGTTTGCATGGCTGGCGGTTCATTCTTACCATTAAGTAGCTTCTCACAGCCCCATTTCCTGTTGATCTCAGCTCTCTGTGCCGCGGCTCTCTCCTCGGGCTCACCGATACTGATCTTGCGCTCCCGTTGGCTCTGGGCCGGAGTTACTAATCGGGGCTGGGACCACACCCTCTCCTGTTTGATTTGGGATCCGTCAGGTGAAGCTGCGCCAGTGGCAGGCTTGCTGAGTCGCAGTCCCTTCAGCTCGATGCAAACCTTGAGCTTCCGCACCTCGTCGTCGTCATCTTCATCAGGACTGGCCTGCTCACACTCATCTGCAAACCACATAAACAGAGTTTGCATTGTTTGCAGTTTCTCATAAATAGCTATGCTGCCCAGAGGAGTTCCCTACTGTGAAAATCTTGAAATGCAACATTTTTTTGTGGTTTTCAAGATTTAAGCTCAATTAAAAGCTTAGGTGAGAAAATTCTCATCCCTCAATTGGTCTTAAACATCTTCCAAACACATTGGATAAAGAAATGCATGGTGGGCAATCTTACACCTTAAGATAAAAGGTTTCACCTTTTCAAAAATACTAGGCGACTCTCACTTTCTGAAACATGCAAAATGACTGTATGTACATACATACCAGTCCGCAGAGAACTGAGCACAAAGAACAAAGGCCATTAATCACTACATTCTTATGGCTTGTAAAACCCCCTCTAAGCCTTACATTTAATACACACATGCACTCAGGCAAGAGAGGCAGGAGGCGGGATGTGAAACAGACAGATTGAGGAGTAAAAGGGGAGAGAAGTCAAGAATCGGGCGGAGACACAAAGCAATAAAGACTGGAGAAGCAGAGGGAGAGTTCTCCCCCCTGAAATTCACGGGGGACGGGTATTTGACTCATCTGCCAGTGCCAGGGAGAGCAAGCGCAATACCGCATGCCAGAAAAAAAAGGAAACCCAAACAGATGAGGGAAAAAAGAAAGGAGATGAAAAGAGAAGAAAAGAGCAGCTTTGAAGAGGGTGGGTAAGCACAGCGGAGGAACGGCAGAGCTGAAAGAAGAGAGAGAGAGAATGGCTGTCCCTTTTCCTCGCTTCTCTCTTGCACACTGCTCAAAGGCAGGATTAAACACTTCTCTGAGCTGGCTGCCACACAGAGCGAAAGATGGGACAGAG
Source organism: Toxotes jaculatrix (assembly GCF_017976425.1). Classification (NCBI taxonomy): domain Eukaryota; kingdom Metazoa; phylum Chordata; class Actinopteri; family Toxotidae; genus Toxotes; species Toxotes jaculatrix. Next base: position 7,654,912 of record NC_054408.1, on the reverse strand, counting down.
TGGGAAGGTGCGGGGGGAGGTAGGGGTTGTGACGGAGCGGGTTTAAGGTGGAATCAATTGGGAAGAGGGAAGCATCAAAAGAAAACAGAATTATTGTTAAAAAAAAAAACAAGAAAAAAACAATGAATGAGACAGGGCTCAACATCACAGAAGATGAAGGGAAAAGAAGTGGAGAGAATTAGAGTGCATGGAAAGCAGATATAAGTGGGGGTGGGGGTGGGGGTGGATGGGAGTGGCATGTGGGTCAAGAAGCATGTGCAAGAAATTCTCACCCGCTGAAATTTTGGCTCTTTTCTCCAGGTAGGACACCCTCTCTCCTTCCTCCTTTTCCATGTCCTCCTGCACAGCCTTGGTGCAGAGTGGACGTTTCCTGGTGGGTCCAAAGCCAGGGCTGGCTCTCTCCACAGGATACCCTTTTGCTGGTGTCAAAGTGGGGGGCACACCATGATCTCCCTCAGACTCTCTCATCACCTTTTTGGTTCCATCCTTTTGCCCTCCTTGGCTTGCACTTCTGGCCCCATCTCGGGCCCCCTGCCCTGGGGACAAAGGCTCTCTCTGGCCCCCATACCTCTGAAGGACTGGAACTCTGTTGTTAGTGTACACCGGCCGGACACCTGAGGAGAGCAGAGACAGACGGATGGAAACGGGGGGAGTGGGCACAGGCAAAACAAGCCACAGAAGATGAAAGGGAGACAGACAGACAGAAAGAGAGCAGGGAAAAAAAGGGGCGGGGGTGAGACAGGGTGGGGGATTGACAGAGGGAGAATGCCAGTTAAACAGCAGCCAGCTTTTATTCTGCTTTAAAGACAGGCAGTAAAACTTTGATGGGGTAAAGACTTTTTAATCTGATGTGAGCCGAGCCAGCGGCCTGACGGTTCAGTGCAGCCGCTCACACTTCCAGCGAGGAGAGGCAAGAAAACATCCTGCGCACTCACTGCGCACGGTGACTCCCATCCCTCTTCCCCCCTTTCTCTGTCCTCCCCCACGGCATGACCGCACCACGCCCTTCTCACACAGAGCGTGACTCTACCCCCCCACCCCTCTCTCCTCGACTCCCTCTCCGTCTCCCTCCATGCCATAATTAGGCTCACACGTCAGCCGCGGCCTCGCTCCAACACACAGCTGGGCTCTCAGCCAACGTAACTAACCCCCCTCCTCCCCTTCCTCCCTCCCTCTCTCTCTCTCTTTCCGTTGCGCTCTCCCATCCGCTTTCACCCACTAACTCTCCCCCCTGCTTTCACTCTCTCTCTCACGCAATCTCTGCCCCTCCTTCTCCTCTTGCCCTCCCTCTCGATCGTCTCTCCGCACAGATAAGCACAAAAGGCTTCTTGAAAATAAAACTCCCCCTCTCTCCCTCTTGCTCGCTCATTCGCCTGCGCTGCCTAGCTTGTGTAAGAGTGTGTGTGTGTGTGTGTGTGTTGAGTCTCTGTGTGGAAAAGTGTGTCTTTTTTTAGAGTGACCCGGTCTTGCCTCAGCATTTGCTGCAAGTGCATGTGAGTGTGTACGCGCATCTATTGTTTGTGTGTGTCCGTTCCCGAGTGTTCATTTGCAGAGTGGCTGCATGTGTGTGTGTATGCGTGTCTATTACGAATGTGTGTGTGGTGCTGGGTTACTCACCCTCCCTCTCTCCTTGCCTGGTGGTGTGTTGGCAGTGTTCCAGCACTCGCTCTCTGCGCTGGCTGTCTGCCAGCTCCCGTCCTGCTGCCGAGGCAGACACACACACACCGCCGCCCTCCTTCTCCTTCAGCTCCAGCTCCGAAAACCGCATCATTGCCCGCTGCGCACACACACAGACACACACACACACACAGACACACACACACACACACACACAAACGTAGAGAAAACCCATGAAAACCACTCATCATCGGCCCACGCCACACACACACCTCTCTAAGCCTCAATCTGGCCTCAACAGCTACAGAAGCAAAAAACTGCATCAGAAATCACATTGTCTCAAAATCAAAGAAAATGCCAAAGAAATTAAACCCACACACACAAACACACACAGGACAAAAAGGTAGACAGATAAATCACAAGCATGGCATCAAGACACGGGTTAGACTACGGCAGCCACTGTGAGTCCATGCGCTCTGGGGCTTACGTCCTGGCATCTCCCTTCCTGAAACATAAACATGGCTAGGAAACATATACATCTAAGCCCTGAGGCAGAGAGAGGAGATGAAAAGAGGAAAGAAGGGATTGGGGGGAAAAAGGAGTGTGCAGCGATACAGAGTACAAAGGAGACAGAGCCCATCAGAGGCAGATGTGATAAGAAATGTAAAGAACTGACCTCCCAGTTAGCTGCAGGTTGACTTATATTACTCCCCTCTCGTGATATGACTTCCATCTAAGCAATTAGAACGGGGGGGCTCAATATATCTGTCCATCATTTCATCTTTTTGAATGAATTTTTGTCATGTTTCTCCACATGTTTCTTTACACACAATAGGCAGCCACAATCCCACAAAATAACACAATCAAATTAAAGTGACTCAACAGGTCAATTAACACTGCATCAAAACTATCAAATCATTTCTGAACTGCATGAATGACAAATTTGAAAAAGAAGATCAAAACAATATGCTCATTCTAAGCATGATTGATAATGCTAATTTGGTTTTAGCTGTCTCATTTATTTTATTTTTTTTTCCCCAAACAGACTTCAGTTTTTTTTTTTTACATGTTCAGAAATAGAGTGTTTGATAGCTTTGTGTTGCAGCGGTGCATTGACAAGCATGACACAGACAAAACCACAGTTTTCTGGGGTGTGTTCATAACATAACAGACATGTGTAACCTATTAACATATCTGCCTCAGAGTCAGTGGATAATATAGCATGAGGTTCGTTTGTATTTCTTTGCTGAACGTTGAACGTAAGGAACCAGAGAGAACATTCTAAAACAATTAGCTCAATATGTGTATATGAATGTCAGGGGAGGATGGCCAAGTGTAATAATAATAATAATAATAATAATAATAATAATAATAAATAAAGTTAATTGTGTTTATAGATGTAGTGTGATGTATGTTAGCAGAGAGGCTTGTTTAGCCAATGGGGTGAGGAGAATTATGACCTTGGACAGCAACCAGGCAGGGCAGCATAGGCCATCAGGGGAAGGGGGGTTGGGGGAGGATAGCAACTGGCGGATGGGGGCATGCAGAAAGCCTAAGAGGAACCCCAAAACAGGCAGCTGCTGGTTTTTTAAGCCCACTGCAAGCCCTCCACTGCCCCTAACCTTGGGGTTAAGCATAGCCAAAGGCGGTGTGAACTGTGAGGCTGCCACAGTCATGCTCTGAAACTACAGTATCTGGCTCTATGGCACAGTCAGCACTAACACATGCTTTAGCCCCAAGGCAGTCACACAAGGACAGGCACGTACGGACACACAAACACGCACGCACAGAAATAACCTTTTCAATGACTGCTCACTAATCACCATACAGAGATGGCAGCCCTGGTTAACCTTTGAACTGCTCTCCCAGATAGAGGGCCTCAACTAGCCTTGTACCAGCTCACTCAGACAATGATAAACTAAGGGGAAGGTCAAGCCTATGGCCAGGACAGTAGCATGACAGCACGTAAATTATTCTGTACTGTGTTGTAAATGCAGAGTATGCCAATTTCATGCAGGGTTTGTTCCACAGGCAGTTCTTAATATTGCAGCAAGGGAATAAAGATGGTGGCCCTTCAGGGTTTATTCCTGCGTGAATGTTAGAACTGAAAGTATGTTAGAAATATCTGCACATAAGATAACAGTAGTCACAATGACCTCTCTGTAGCCCACCACTAGCTTGAGCCCAACATATCCTGTACTGTATATACACCCACAAGTGTTAATAGCCTTACCTGCAGAGCTCTCTGTTCACGGCTCAGCTTGCTGGAGTCAGCGTACAGCTCAGTGGTGACACATTTAAAGCGGTCGCCAACATAGCCTGAGGAGTTAGCAATCCTCTTGGCCAGACTGGATCTACGAGAGCCTTTGGATGAAGCCTGGTTACCCTCTTCTTCCTCCTCATCTCCTTCTCCTTGAGATTCCCCTAGGTCAACAATACTGTCTTCCTTTTCCGTCTCTCTCTCGCATGCTTTTTCGTGGTCTGACTCCTTCTCCACATCTGTGCAGTGCTGAGTGAGGTGGGGAGCACGGCTGTCCCTGTCCCATTTGCTCTTACCAGAGCAACGCTCCCCAGATGTGCGGGCACAGCGCAAGGTGCTCTGGTCTTGGTCGCCAGGGTCTGGGCTGGGACTCTCTTCCTCCAGGCTCTCCTCTGCTTGGGTGATCTGCCCTGGAGAAGCTGGGGATGTGCTGGATGTCACCCCAGGACAGTCTGTGTCCTGAAGAACCTTTGATTTCCCAAAGGGAGTTTCTGGCTGTCTATCAGTGTGGTTGGGCTTCAGGGTGGGGCTCTGGCCAGAGTGGACTGGATAAGGATGGGAAAGGTGGTGTTGGTGTTTTGGCTCATAGTCAGTCTTTGTCAGATTTTGGTTACTATGACAGCATTCATTTTGGTTAACCTTGGTGCTGGTCTCACCAGAGGGCTGTTTGTGGACTGTTGGGGTAGACTCAATATCTGTGTCTGAGTGGACAAGGTCAATGCAGACAATCTTTTCTCTGGATGTTACGGAGGAAGTGGAAGCTTTGCTTTGACTGCCACTCTGTCCTTGTGCTCCTGTTTCCCTATCAGGCTTTATTTGGCTTCCTGCACCTATCTCTTTTCCAATGTTGTGATCTCGGTGACCCACAGTTTCTTCAGCAGGTCCCCGTGATTTCTCCTGTCCCCGGGGCTTCAAAGATGCATCTCCCCTTTCTGGCAGCTTGCTGTCTGAATGAGTCTGCATCAGGGGATGGGCCATTTCCTGTGAGTTATAAGTGAGGTACTCACTTCCTGGACCAGCTGGGAGGTTGTGGTACGGGAGAGGGTGTTTGGATGTCAGGTGGGTTGGGTAAAGGCTGTTGCTGCCAAGCAGTACTGGGTGAGGGTATACTGGGCCTTTCCCTGGAATTGGTAGGGAGTGTAGCGCCATGCCATCGGGGATGGGGTAGTGCAGGTACCTATTGGCATAGGCTAAACTGTGGTTCAGGTAAGTGTCACTCTGAGGGAGGTAAAGGTGGCCAGGAGGGTGACCATTCTCTAAACAGGGCCTTTTGTATGATGACACCTCTGGAGTTTCACCTCTCTTAGTGGCCAGGGAGGACTTCTCTGTTCCCTCTCTGTGGTGGCCCACAGCTGATGGATGTTCCGATTGGCTGGGGCTGTGTTTGACCCACTCACCATTGGGTTTGGGAGAAAGAGCCCTGGAGCTGACCAGAGAGGAGCCAGAGTGTTGTGCTGAGGAAACACTGTGGTTGGGCTCTCCAATCCGTGGACAGGATGAGCTACGTTGTTGAGGGAGTACTCTCTCCAGACCCTTGTGTTTGATGACAGAGGGTGAGGAGCCTTTGGCTTGTGAAAGGCTCAGGTCTGTGTTAGGCCTTGGAGAGGGGGGCAAGCCTGGTGTGTGCTGTGTATGGGAAGGGGATGGGCTAGGTACAACCCAGGAGGAGTGTAAAGTGCTGATCATCTCTGGCCTCTCTGAGACCTTAGAAGAAGTGCTGCTGACTACAGAGTGAGGGTGGGAGGAAGGAGAGAGTGACAGGTTCTCCTTTAGGAGCTCTCGGTTAGGGGGCAGTCCATAACGTGTGCCTGATGCTATAGTGTCCATCTTAACTGGGAACCCATTAGGGGGCAGTCCAAAATCAAGTATTCTTCCAGACAAATCTAAGGGCTTCTCTGCTGAGTCTTTGGTTGCTTGGGGTTGATGAGATGGTCTCTCAAAATTAGGTTTGGAGGGTGACCTGCTGGACCTCCTCTCAACCCCTACACTTCTGTGCTCAGGTGCCGCATCTCTCGGCCTGGGTTTGTGAGGGCTGGGCCGGGCAGGAGAGGGCTGTTCAGATGCCATGCTGCTCACAGAGAATGGATGAGGAATGGACTGCGTGGATGAGGACGAGGCAGATACTGAAGAGGTGGAGGAGGTGGGTGGTTGTCCTATTCTAGCAACTGGTCTTTGTAAGTCCAGTGAACTGTCAATAAGAGCAGGAGGTGGGGGAGGCTGGGGAAGGCGAGAAGATGCATGAGAATCAGCAGGCAGACTATTATTATTCCCACCACTGGCGCCACTAGTGTTTGTACTACTGGTGTTATTGTTGCTAGAACTCTTCCTAGAGGGAGGTCTGCTTGGTCTACTGCTCCTGTTTGGGGACCGGTCCCTGTCTATAGCAGCCTGATGGTGCTGAGGATGAGGGGAAGGCTGGTGAAGTTGCTGTGCAAATGGAGGTGGAACACCAAGTCCCTTGTCCTGACAGTGCACAAGGGATGTGGGGGCCACTGTGACTGCAGGAATCCTCATAGGGGGTGCCACCAGGGGAGAAGAGATGGGAGAGGGAGGATAGGGCGGCATATAGTAGAGCCTCTCAGCAGCAGAGGCGGCTGCAGCAGGGTTAACATTACCACCCTGAGCTGCACACAGAGAGGAGTAGGCCAGGTGCTGGGGAAGATAGGGGTTGGGTTGGCTGAGCAAGGAGGCTTTGTACATGTTTAGAGCCGCATACTTGGATGTGTCCATGAAGGGATACATGCTTGCTTCAGGGTAGGGGCTGAGCCATGGCAGGCGGAGGTAGCTGCCACCAGCGCTCGCCAAGCCCAGCTCAGATGCTTTTTCTCCAGGCCCTACTCTGCGTTCCAAGCCTAGACCTTCAGCTCCAGCTCCAGGAACCAGCACAGGCTTGTGGAGACTTGGAGGGGTGCCCTTGTAGAGACCCAGGTATCCATTAGTGGGCTTACGACTGTCCAGAGGGCCATCAGGCTTGTAGATGAGCTCTGGGAGACCATCCCTGTTATAACTGAGGGGGAGGGCAGGGGTCTCTCTGCTCTTCTCTGCTGGTAGCGCTCTGATCCCTGGATATACAACCCCAGCATGGAGACGAAGACCATCATGCATCAGAGTGCCTCGATCCAGCCCCATCGCTGCCAGGGGCGTCAACCTTGCATCCACCTGCAGCAAAAAGGGGATGAAAGAAAAGTCAATGTGACTTTCATCATAGCATAAATTACAATTGTGGCATTGAAAGCATGAACTATGCTGCTAAATGATCTTTCTTAGTGCTCTAGGTTAGTTATGTGCATGCACATAGTGAAACAGAGTACGTATTTATTTCCAGATAACAGTGACTCATGTGACAAATGAGTGTAAACAGAACTGAGTACGTGTACAGGGACTTGCCATGTTTTGTGTGATGTGGTTCCCTTGTCTTAGTTCCAGGTTGGTTTGTGTCTCAGCATCGACATCACGAACAGATGTTGTCCTGTGGAGATGAGCAAACAGTTACCAGTCAGTGTCTTGGCTCTGCCACATATACACACATACTGACACAGAAACAGGCACACACCACATCTTTGTTTTAATGCCCCTTAAAAAGAAAATTTGACAGGGCAAAAATGTCCGTTTATAAAAATCTCCAAAAGAAAAATTACATAGAAGTTTAAAATTAAACACACTTTCTGGGGCAAATAAATCTAAACAAATTTTAAATTCTAAAACAAACACATTCTAAATTCTAAAACAAATTCTAAAACAAATACATCAACATATGCATCATTGCTATGTAGCAATCAAATGTGGAGCAGAGATGTGTAACTGAAATGAGGCAGCGAGTAGGGTGAAGGTACAAAGAAAAGAGAGATAATGGCACCGCTAGCTATAGTCACCACAACCTTCCTCTCACTCTCACTCACACATACACACAACTCCACTGAAGCAGTCACTGGAGATGAAAGCACTGTGTGGGCTCCCCTCCCCTCCCATCCGTCAACACCCCTCAGCACGGCCCACGGCCCCCCCCTTCTCCTATCCCCCCTCCCTTGACCCCCATCCTGCCCACCCTGTGGGCTAGACGTGCATTGTGGGGCTGCGTCTATTCAGTCACGTTCCCCACACACTGGTTTTTCTGCGCCCTCTTTGACCTGCTCTCTCAGCTGCCTCAGCCAGAGCAGCGAGGGAAGATTATACATCAGAGACCACTTCGGTAGGAGACCATTTACCCGCCCGCCAACACAGAGCCACAGATCAACAAACACACCAACGAACACATGCAAAAGTATGGTATGCAAGAGAAAAAGAGACAACTATGCAAAATTTACACCGAGCATGAATAGGTAAATATAGAGGGCGGGTATAAAGATAAAAATGACCATAGAAGTGAAAATGGTGTTTCTTTGAGGTTTTCTTTTGGAAATCATAAGAGTAATGACAATAAGTAATAATAATAATTTAAAAAAAAAACACTGAGATCCCCTTGCATGTGAAACGCTCTTTGGTCCGTAAATGTTTTGTATACATTAGAATTTCTTTAAAGCACTGGAGTGTATCAGAACTGTCATTATGTTTACATTTGAATTAAGTTACACAAAGATTATTATCAGTCACTCATTAATGCAATATATAAGACAAATTTAACTACTGGTCTGTAACATTAAATCTGTACATTTATTGGCTGAGTGCTGATGGTGCTGGTTTTAACAACAATTTTGGGTAAGTAGGTAACCTGAATGTATTTTTAAAATAAACAATATATATATATCAAATGTGGACCATGTTGACTTTTATTAATATATAGCAAAGTGAACAAAACAGCCCCAGATTTAATTAAGCTGTTGTGGCAGAAAATACACAGCAAATGTTCAAGTTTGTATTTATGTCATGGAGTTATTTTAGTAAATATAAAAATAAGAATATAAGAACACCTTGCTTCTGCACTGGCACGAGTGAAAGAGTACACAATTTTTGAGAAAAAAACAACAACAAATCTTTTCTTAAAAACGGCAAAATGTCAAAAAAAAAGGCTGTTTAAAAATCCACAAAGAGGTAAAACAATAATGAGAACAGGTGAAATTACTGCTCCCACTTCCTAGATTTTATTTAAAAGGAAATATTTAAGTTTGAATATCAGATTTAATGGCTCGTTATTGAGGACATTTTTGTTAGGCAGACCTGTTAGTGGAGCCAGTACAGAGAAGAGGTGGGAGAGAGTCAGACAGAGAGCGAGAGAGAAGTGCCTTTAAATAGTAAAAGTGAAGCCTTGCCCTGCTCGGCAGTGCTGAGAGCAGCAGAGAAACTCGGCTCCTCGATCATAGCTGAGAAACGCCTCTGAGCCTCGCTGCCGCGCCACTGGCACGCCACTTTTATTGCCGTGACCCGGGGGCCATTAATCAGCCTGCTGCGGGCCCCTCGGCATGGCTCCTCCCTGCCCAAGCGCTCCCATCCCCCCACAGCCCCCCTGCCCCAGCTCCCCGGGGCCAGCCGTGCTTCAACAACATCCGCATCTGACGGAACTGAAACGGTGTGCGTGCGAGCGTGCACACACGCGTGCGTGGGCAAAAGAGCTACAGAGTACCAGTGCGCGTGCAGCCACGTGTACGCGTTGCCGAAAATTACACAGACAGCGTTGAGAAATCACATCACTCCCGTTTCCTGTATTTCCTGGAGCGACACATGCACCTCTCTCTCTCTCTCTCTCACACACACACACACACACAAACACACACACACACACACTCACACACAGACACACACACACAGCGGCTCCTCTCTTGCTTTGAAAAGTCTGCGCTCAGAGACACCGCACATGAAAAAGGAAAAAAGCCTCTAATACAAACGCAGATACTCAGAGACATGCTGTCTTCATGGACATTTCCGTTCATCCTAAACACCGCCTCCACCGCTATAGGGAATTCTCTTTCTTCGGCACGGGTACATATCTTCTCCAGAAATTAAAAAAAAAGAAAGAAAGAAAGAAAAAAAAACAACTTAGAGAGGAAATGATCTGTTCTTGTTCAGGACAGTCTGGTGTCTTCTGGCCTGTTACTACTCCACAACGTGCCCACACTGCGCTGATGACCGAGTCCTTATTTCATTTCCATGAAATTAATAGCGGTCCAACTGAGATGAGAGGCTGCACCGGGCCTCAAGGTCAGGATCAAGCACATGACGGAACGCTGCGTGCACCGCACACAATAAAACTCAGCTCTGAGGCGCATGTGTAAACCTCTGCACACTCAGCGCTGCATGCTCAAAACTTGCACAAATTGCGCCAAACGGCAAAGTGCGCCATCGGTAGATGCTTTACCACCAGCCTGGTGCGGTTACTGTTAAATGCTGATGCACATTAATGCTTTTTATATTAAGTTAGATATTTTTAGTAGGCTTGTATAGACTAATTTTAGATGCTTTGGAAACGCTGCTCCTTTAACATTCACATCAGCAACGCACCCTGAAGTCTGTGAAAGACACTGCTTTAAGCCTGTACATCACAGTTTATAATTTTAGTGAAGTCTGAACATATTAAGAGCTTTTTTTCCTGGGTGTTGGGCAGTCATTAGTAGCTTAAACCTGACGCTTTGAGAATATTATGGGAAGAAATCCTGCCAAAATGTCACATTATGAGCAAAGGACGGGGAACGAGAGAGGGGGGATAGGAAAGGAGGAAAAGGCAGCGTGTTGACGCCCATCCCCGCTGCTAAGAATAGTTTGCGCAACAAACAACTCCCGACGGCCGCCCAATCCATCACACTGGTCGGCAGCAGCAGGCAGGGGGAAGGGGGGCGCAGCGGTCGGCGCTGCGTTTATAAACCAGACCGCTGGAGCGGAGCCCCGACTCGCACCATTAAACAGAAAACCACCGGGTGTTTTTAGCGGAACCTCACATAGCTCTGCAGGGCCTATTTCGGTGCTGCGCGCTTTTCAGGGAGGAGCAGCAAACGAGGACAGAAGAACAGAGTGATGAGGAGAGAAGAAAGAGTGAGAGAAAACAAACTCCCCCCTTCCTCTTTTCCCTCGTTTCCTGTCTCTGACGACAACGACTTGAACTCCCCGTGACCCGCGGTGTACGCGCCGGAACAAACACTGGCAGCGCTCATCATTTCCTCCAGGGCTGAGGCCTCTCTGCTCCCAGTGCGGCGCACTGGTTGGAGTGCGTACCAGTAATGTGTGCGTGCGCGCGCGCGTGGGAGTAGGGGTTGGGGGACTGAGGGCAAACGATGGAGTTGGGAAAATGGTTGTATCACTGCTTCCTCTCTCACAGGTTGATGACTGACCAACCACAAAGGAGGATGCACAGTCAAACATTCCAGGGCATATTAATCATTCAATCACCCTCCTGTGTCCATGATCTGATGGTTGCACCGTCAGGTTTGCAAGTCTGTTCGCTGCAATAACGGGAAACCGGGAATGTGGGTCTGGCTGTATAACGGGAGTGACGGCGCCCTTTCGCTCTATGTCCCTGGAGCTTTGCCAAGCTCTCTGAAGCGCAGAGCTCCGATCAGCTCTAAAAAATGCAGTGTGACGCAGGATAATCTCCGCAGCGACGGGGGTGGGGTGGGGATAAACACGGATTAAATGCGGGCGTGCGCAAGCACACACTCACTCACAGACATGACACACACACACACACACACACACCACATCGACGCCCTGTGTGTGCGCGCCCAGAACGAGAGGAATTCTGCGCACACTGCCGGTGAACAAAACAGAAACCAGCGGGAACAAATCTGAGAAAATACATAAAAAGCGCGGACCAAACCTACAACCTGACTACTAACTACACAGCCTCAGGGCCACACTCTCACCAGCATTAACGCGCAGCATCATAAAAAAAAAAGAATACGCGAGGACGAGAACGCGAGACCAATTTTAATTGTTATTGATTATCAGGCCGACGTGTGCCAAATGGTCCAACTGATCACCTCAACGTAAGAGTGCAGTCTATGGAAAGCTGACATGCTGTTCGTCGGTGTAGTTCCTGAGGTAACAGAGGTGCACCGACTGATCAGAGAGAGGAACTGAGGGAGAGATAAAGGAGGAGGTAAACGCGGTGGAGAGAGCGCGCTGTGCTGGTGGAGCACAGAGCTGGAAGGAGCCAACAGCGTCTCTTCAGCTGTCACATTATTAGCGACCGAGCTGTAAACAAGGGGCCCCTGCGTCCTCCCGGGCCGCTGCACAGCCGCATGCAAGTCGGTGCACGGTTCAATTCCCCCCCCTCGGCAGCAAAGCCGTCAACAACGGAGACATTGTGAGCGCCCCCCCCCCCCCCTCGCTGTCACTAGGGCCTGGGCGGCGGCTGCTGAACTGGGTCTATTCATCCTGGGCCAAATGACGACTAAATGGCCCTTTATGCCACCAAAGGACCTGATTGTAATAGGGATGGGCATGCACGAGTCGGCCCGCGTTTACCGGAGGTTTCTTGACTTTTCTTTGAAATGCTGCCGTTGCTTTCATGTGCTGGATGTTGTTCCTCATGAAAGCACATGACGCTGAAGGTCTGACCCCCCCCCCCCCCCCCCCCCCCCCCACACACACACACACACACACTTTTCCAATGAACACAACAGAATCGTCTGTTTAAAGAGGAGGCTTAATTTAAAGGGGAGGCTTAATTATTGGTGGTGTGTAAAGACGTAAATTAGGCCATGTGAATGTCAGTTGGAGAAGGTGCTGAATCAGTGTGAGGTCAACCACAGATTTCACACCCCTGACATAGTCTCGATTTCTGGCTTTTAAAGGTCACACGTGTTCAGAGGTGACACATGAGGAAATAATGCGAGTGTAGCCAAATACCTAAACGCTCTCATTGGTTGGAAACGCCAATAAATTCTTTACTAAAATGCAGTTTGAGTGTTTACTTGTCAGTACGGACGGCGACGATCTGCAGCTCCAGGTCAAAAGCTTAAAAAGCAACGTGAAGTCAGTGATGTGCCATCCAGACAGCAGATAACACATTCCTGCTTTGAAGACGGTTGCTGTAATAAACTCCTATCGCCATCACCCTGCTGTGCTGCCAAGCGTCTGTGGGATTTCGTCAGAGAGATAGATGCCCGAGGCACCGACATCTAAAAACAAACGAGGAGGCCTGATCGAGACTGAGCCTGCAGAGACTCAGAGTAGGGAGGCGAGGTGTGCCATCATCACTCTGCTGCTGAATCAATCTTCCGATTGGCCAGAGCGAGGTCAGAAAACTCAGTACAATCACGGTAAGATTTATATTTTAATTACAACGTATGTGTATTCATTTGACACCAGGTTACTGCATCTAACACCTACCAGCAAAACTCCCAAATGTTGCTTTTGGACACTTTATATAGATGAGGAATTAATGTCTAAAACTGGACCCGCAAACTAACATCCGTGCCTAATCAGCTGCAAAACCACCAGTTTTAATATATTAGGCAACTGCTAGAGAGAATAACGTGATGTGTGAGATGTGGCTCTCTTGAGCTATGAGATGTTTGAGATGTGGTTCTCTTGGGCCGTCCTGACCGTCTGTGTGTCTGTGAAACTACTGGGGGCCGACACGTCTCTGCGGGGAAGTGATCCGTGCGCTCCAGACCTCGTCGAAACAAAAAGGTTTGTGGAGCGCTGAGGGGGAGAGAGAGAGAGAGAGAGAGGAGGAGGAGGGAGGAGGGAGAGTGGGGGCGGCTCTCCCGTTTCATCGCGAGGTCCCGGGAGGCCAGCACGGAGCATAGCTTCAATCAAACCGTGACGTCTCCTCCGGGAGCTGCGCAGCGCCTGGAAAACCGATCTCTCCTCGGCTCTCTGCCGTGCCTCCGCTTTTGTTCACACGCACCTCGCCTCAGCAGCGAGCGCAGAGCCGGCAGCGATGAGACTGTTGTTTTATATCCAGGCGTGAGAGAGGGGTGGAAAAAAAAAAAAAAAAGAAAGAAAACACAACAAGCGCGACAACAATAAAACAGACCTCGTGTCTCCGACTGGATGAAAAACAGAACACGGCCATTTCCTCTGACGAATTTTACCCATTTCCCAACACATTATAGGTTTGATATGCAAAAGTGGCCCCGTGATTTTTACTGACGCGCTCTCCCTGTGCGCAGTATTCCCCACGTGGTCCTTATTGATTCCAGATTAGAAAAAGCGGACAAACAGCAGGTTAATGGGTTTAAAATGGAGGCGGTGTGGCTGTCCTCATATATGCAGCCCCCCCGCACACACACACACACACACACGCACACACAGTCACCTCCCAGCATCGCGCTGACACATCCACTGTCACACATCACTCAGCATGACAATATGACCCAGCAGGCCTGCGGCTGGTGCTGCCTTCAGGTACACTTTCCCCGACAACACGCACACATCCTGAAACTCTTTACAGCTGCGAATTTCTCCACAGACGACTGTTTGTTAGAAACACATTCATACATCAAGTCCATACCTGAGCTGATATATTGATATGAATTGTGTGACTATGTTTGGAGATAAAAGGCTGACAAAGGTGAAAGCAAAACCTGCTATCAGCTGAGCCATTGTTAACACGTTTTCTATCAGAAATCATTCCAAACTGATATAATTAAGGCCAAATTAAAACCCCTGTTTGAACCCCACTGTAACAAGTAACGAGCCTGCAGCAATAAATCAGTTTTGTTTTTTTGTTTTTTTTTTTGGAAGAAGTGCTAACTCCTCTCACATGAAGAGAGTGAGAGAGAGAGAGAGAGAGAGAGAGAGAGAGAGAGAGAGAGAGAGAGAGAGAGAGAGAAATATCAGCACGTCAATCTCTGGTAAGCTGCCCTCCCCCTCTGTGTTCCAACACCTGGAGAACAGATCAGCCCCACACTGACTTCACAGCGCACAGTGGAAAAATGATGCGCAAAACAGTCCGACGGGGTACACTATAAATAAACTCGGCCCACACAAAATGTGAAGTATTTGTTTTATGCTTCCACAACATGCACCGCTTGGGGAACGTGTTCCAGTACCTAAAGATCAGACTCAGTGGTTAAAAAATAAAAAAAATACTGTCTTTGCTTCAAAATGTGTAGGTTTGGCTGTGAACAGGCTGATACTTGAAGGCAGGACAACCAGATTATTCTAATGACACAGCTACATAATGAATGGCCTCCACTTTTTATTTTTAGTGAGAAAATGGTAGGACACAAAAAGCAAATCAAGATGAAAACCCGCTATTGTGGCACAAAAGGCCCATCTAAACCTAAAAGTCCGACTAAAGCTGAAGTCATGTCTTAACAAACGTCAGTGTGAAATAATGTCTAACATTATTTCCACCAAAACAAACTAAATTCAAAAGAACGAATGGAACAACGGATCCTGATATAACAGTGTGTTATTTGGTCAGTTTCGTAAATAACCAGCCAAACAGTCTCATAAATCACTGTCCGGAGTCACTAAGTGTATTTTTTTTTAAATAAGGCTTCCACATTTTCAGATCTCCGCTGGTTGTGTTTAGATTTTAATCCTTTAAAAACGACAAGCTCAAACTTAACGTCATTCAGATGTATGAGACGCGTCCTTTACCTCTCCACCCCAGCTGAGACCGATTGTTAATTTTAATGCAATTAAGCTTTTATTATGCGCCAAAGTCCACTGAAATAGACCCCCCCTCATCTCCTCCCCCAGTTCGTCCCCTGCTCTGCTCCCCCGAAAGGTCCCAACACGAGGTCTTGCTTTGCTCTCCCTATACCTGCACGAGCCTCAACCGAGCGGACGCTCGTGCTATGAGCGATTCTCAATTCCGTATATCCTGTGCGGAATGGCTGCCGGGACTTAAGTGGTCTTTTAGTAGCTGCTTCCCTCACTAAGCTCGTCAATGAGCTGGAGCCAGCCAATATGAGGCACATCGATCGTCCTAAGAGAGCGTTCCCTAATTAGTGCCTGTGTGGCTCCCGGACAGGCAGCAGGCGCGGCGGCACGGGAGGAAAACTCCCCCGACATGAGCCCTTATCCTGCGATGGAGAGAGTGACGTCCGGACCAAGACATTTCAGGAGGAAAAAAAATTATATATATATTTATATATATATGTCTCGGTTAAACGCCGCTTTGCTAGCCGTGAAACGCAAGCTCCGCAGTCCGCAGGAGCTTCAGACAATCGTTAGGAAAGACGCTTCAGGTTGGAACACATCCAACACGCCTTGCAGCACTTATTTCAATTAAACAGTAACTTTATGAGAAGTGGTTCATACTGATCGCTGCCGCCCACAATGGTGCAGAGGGAAGATGACTATATAAGTGAAAAAAAAAAATAAAATAATGTTGATAATGGTAAAGTGGAGATGGTCGGTTGGATTAAAGACGAATTGGGAAAGTAGTTTGTTCGTTAAAAGTTCGTTAAAAGCTCACCAAGCCATTGATGCACTGAAGAAATGACTGGCAGTAATAAGTGACCGTTTTAAGCAGTTTTTAAAAATATACATATATATATTATTAACGTGTCTCGAGTGAGACTTTCTCCCTACACGAGCGCAGCGCGTATCGGAGCTGCTGGGGGGTCCTAACTGGCGCTACACGGATCCTCCGTGCGCAAAGGATATTCCCCTGCAATGCAAAGAACGAGTCTCACGGCGCGAGTGGAAGACAACATACTGTAGCGCAAAGTCACATCGGAGAGCACCTGCGAGGCACGAAGTCAGAGGAAGAGAGAGTGTGAGACTGTTTTTGTACATTTTTGGTGGCTGTTGCTTCATTTCACACGAGCGTCGTCTGAGTAAAACTCTGTTTCCCATGCCAATAAAGCCGATAAAGACAATCTGAATCGAACTGAACTGAGAGAGAGAGAGAGAGAGCGAGCGAGCGAGGGATGTGGCACGATGCCAGAGCGGTTTCCGTCACCCAGACAGGAAGGTGAGCGGTGCAGCCCCCCCCCCCCCCCCCCCCTCTCACAAACACCTTTTCCCAACACCACCTTTGGGACTGACGAGAGGACTGATCAACGTCCACTCTGTCCAAACAAAGCCCCCACATCGCCCCACGAACACACACACGCACTCAGCTGTCACACCAACACACACACACACACACACACACACACACACACACCGCGGGGATGCCCTCCAACTGAACTGAACCGTGTATAAACGGAGCAGTACCGCTCGCTTCCCTTTGGCAGGGCGAGGCTGGATTCCGTAACCTTGTTTAGCGCAGAAGCTCCGTGTGCGCGCACGCGCACGCGTACACACACACTACACACTCCTACCCTCGCCCCACAGGCACTCACACACTTCGTCACACAACAGAGTGCGAAAAGCCTGAATATTCACCATCGAGGACGGCGCCGCTTTCAAGTCCGCTAATCTCTGGGACGTCCTTCTCACCTCGGTCCGGTGGACGGGACAGTTGTAAAAGGCCAAGCTCACGGTCGGATCGTTATGTGTGTGTGTGCGCGTGTGTTATTTATCAACCACATGCCACTGCCCCGCCGAAACGCACAAAGACCACCCTATGCGCTATTCTTAGAAGTGGCCGATCCTCTCCCAGTCTCTGCGCACGACACCGGGCTATCGCGTTAAGGTTCAACCCCACAAGAAGACTGTTTTTGATTCAGAAACACTCCATATAAGAACACCCGCTGCTTTAAAATCAGCTCAGCTGTTGTGGGAGCCTACTGTTTAAGGGGGAAAAAACACAGAGAGCAGGGGATTTCACATCGCCAAAAACACATGCCAAAGGAAATACATTTTGATTTGTCATTGATTGTCTCACCTGGTTAATTGGTGCTAGTTCCAGCCGCCGTCCGTGCGCTCCAACTCACGCCTTTTTCCTGTTTTGCCAAGTTAACTAGGAGGGCAGCGATCCGTGCGTACGTAGACTAGCCCGGTTACGGTCCTGTCTGCTGGAGACAGATAATCCCGGCCAAAGAAAAGACAACAAAAAGTGTCTAACAGGTTATCCACTGGTCACGAAACAGAACAAGTCTTACATATAAGGTTATCGGTCCTTATTCTATTGTCTACAGGCAACTCTCATCCATTAACCTATATTTCAAGCGGACTTTTTTGCTGCTGCAAATGTCACTTGGGTTTCCATAAAGCAACAAAAAAGATCCTGCGCGGAGGAAACACAGACGTCGGGATCCACAGAGAAATCCACAAAAGAGGATCCTTTAAGGTCCTTTAAGTCGAAAAGCCAATGCGCCGTACGGCCCGGGCCCCTGAAGGATACAGGTGGCGAGGTCGGAGGACTCGCTGAGAAATTAATTCAGCTCGGCCGTACCTCGCAGCAGCGCCATGTTGGGTTTCAGCGGAGCACGCCGTCCTCGGAAAAAGCCCCTTTCTCCCGCTCTCCGTCACTCCATGTCCACTCCGACTCTGGAATCCGTGTCTCGGAAGGTTTGCTGAAGGTTATTCCGTGTAGCTTTTCGTCCCGCGTTTTCTTCGAGAAGCGTAGAGAACACCCCGATCGGAGCCCCCGGTTCGCACCGAGGACGCACGGAGCTGTACGGGGAGTGCCGCACGGAATGGATGAACGCTGCCGAGACCGAGCGACTCGCTCCACTCCCACTCGCGCAGACTCTACCCAGAAGGCCAGTCGGGAGACCGCAATTACCATAAGCCTCCAGCGCACGGCAGCGGCTGCGCGCGCACGCACACACAGAGACACACACAGAGAGGGAGAAACACACACACACATACACAAGCTCCGCTGAAACTCCAAAACAGGAATAGGCGAGGTTTAAGCAGCAGAAATAAGGCAGAAAATAAAGTGACGATAATCGTAACAAATTATAGGCCTTTAGTGAGATAAGGTAAATGCAATGCAATGAAAATAAAAAAGGAAAATAGATATTTGACTGCAAAGCCGATTTTAAAGTTTAGATTTCATTGAGAAAGAGCTTAAAGAAGTGGGACAACATATATTTCTTTACGAGGGATATACAAGATATGAGAATCAGAATCAGCTTTACTGGCCAAGTATATTTATGCATACAAGTAAGCTGACTCCAGATTATTGTTCTCGATGAATAATAATAAAACAGCAACGGACAATAACATAGAAAGTGTTTCTGGTGGCCTGGAATATACTATAACCATGTGCATCTTATTAGAACTGGGGGTTTCTTTTTAGCTCCCTTATTTCATCCAAATTTTCAGTATTGTTCACATGTTGTCCCTACAATTTACACTACAGGCACAAATCCAAATTAAATGTCAGTTTAGCTTTTTTCCAAGTCAACAGATAAGGTAAATCTGTGGAGCAGGAGGCAGTGGAGAGACAGAGAGGGAGAGAGAGTGGGAGAGGGGAGAGGGAGAGGCAGCTCAAGGCTGGGGCACATCTGTTAAGGCTCCCATGTCAAGTGAAGGAGGAGGAGGCTATGAATATCAAGCCTGAGGTGTGTGCATCATGTGCCTGCATGTGTGTGTAGGAGAGAGAGAGAGAGAGAGAGAGAGAGAGAGAGAGAGAGAGAGAGAGAGAGAGAAAAGAGAGCGACAGAGAGAGAGAAAGGCCAACAGACAGACAGACAGACTGAGGCAGAGTAGGAGTAGGAAAAGAGAGGGGGACTTGAAAATGGAGGGTCTGGCTGCATTCGCCACAGCTGTTGAAAGTAGGAGTGAAACCAGACGGTCACACACAAACAAACACAAAGCTCGCAAAGCACTCACATATGGACGCATTAATAAGTAAAGCTCATCTTGAAGGGCAAATTGTCCAAAAGTTAGGAGACAGAGGCACAAAGGAAGTGAGCTGAGAGGCGAGGGAGAGAGTCTGCGAGATGAGAAGAAAGGGAAGGAGGGTGGGCGTATTCATGCATGGCACAGAACAAAAACTCCACTTTTTCTCTCTAGACAAAAGTCTGCAGAAACTACACCATACATCTGAATTTCTGTGACAAGGAATTTGGCAGGCCTTTTCTTCAAATTTCCATAAATCCACGGTGAACTGCTCGGCATGTTTGCTCTTATCAGCCCCATCGTCTATCTCTCATAACTGGGGCCTGCCCACTTCCGCCGCAGCCTTCAAACCACGAGACAGCCAAGGCTACGTCCACATTTAACCAGCTCAGTCTGCAAACACGATGCCAGCCACTGTAGAGTTTTCAGATCATTTCCACTCACACTGAAAAGCTTAATCAGTAGAAAAAATGGCTTAATGTCTTCTTCTTTCTCCTTTTTTTTCGGTTGGCAAATTATGAAATTGTTTTTCTCAGCCAACATCTGGTAAGAAGTGGGACAGGCACAGCTTGGTTACTCTGCTGCGTCTCAGTAGGTTAAACCTCCCTTCTGTCTCCTCCTACCATCGTTCATGCTGGGTTTTAATGCAGCTACATTTAAAAGGTAATTTACTACACTCTGCAAGGCACAGTGTTGGCCGGTCGCATATGTTCTAACCCCTGTGATGCTTCACCAAGACTCCAATCAAGTCACTATTTTGTAATTGCAAACCACTCTGCTGTCAGCTGTACTGGTATTTTAAATGAGTGATTACCAGGAAGGTTAGAGGTGGCGAAACTTGCCTTCTGAACTTTCCTGACACAGAGCCCCGACCAGACTTGGGTCACTGCTCTCCAAAAGCTCAGTTTTCCCCATGCACACAAAAACACAAGGTTTTATTCATTCTGGAGACTTTTTTCAAAACACTAAACATCAAATTTAGTCGACCAGAATGAACCTAGTCTGAGATGGGGGGCCTTTATGTGAGATGCTGATAGATTGGATGTTGTGTAACCTATAATACATGCTGTTCAATGGGCCTTTTACTTAGGTTTCAGGATCACGACAGCGACAGGGATGTGTATGAACATTTCTGACACGAGAGTCCAAATGCCAAAGGAAATATGCTAAAATATTCTTAGTGAAAAATGCCTAAAACAGAAACAGTCAAAGTAATGCTGCCACAAATAATACTGCTAGGTCCACCCTATGCAAGTGGATAGTTAAGAACCGTAAAGAGGTAACAGTGTCCTAACACAAGGGTGATAAAATTTAGAGCAGCATCAAGTGGCTCAGGACATAGATAGAAAGGATTTAGGAGGTTCTGGTCTAACAAATTCAGCAAGCTCAGACTCCAAACTATGCATTCTTTAGACACTAACCACAAGCTGAGAAGTAAACAGCGGGCACGAACAGAGAGAAAGCAACACAACCGAGGTTCATTTTTTATAGGGTCACACAGTGGCACTCGGCGTGCAAAGAACTGCACTTATTTGATCAGCATACTTGTGCTCTCTACAGCCTAAACAGTGCTTTCTTTGGTTCTGCTAACCTTTTGTTTTTGACATGCCAACAAGTATTTCCCCGAGACTTATACCACCATCTTTAACCTTGGAAATGAGAGTGTCATGCTCTACACATTTAGCTACATAGCACCATTTGTCCCATTTACTTCCTCTGCCCAGATTTTAGGAGGTCGGATCCCGACCCGGCAACCCTGCTACACACCACGAAAGCACTCGTCGTATGCACTGTTAGTGTAAAAACTGGACAGTAAAGAGATCTCATGTGCCTCTTTCCAGAATTGAAACTGCTTGCAGATGCACCCTGATGCAAATCTGATTGTCGTCTCCAAACAGTCTGAGAAGCTGCTCTGTTGTAAGCCACAATTTAATATAAACTACCAAGACAGCAATGACAAGGATTTTGCTCTGACTGGAGCATCAGGAGTTAGGTCAGGTTTGTAGATATCATCAGTTGTAGCGCTCCTCTCAAAGTCACTCTTTGCTTTTAGTGAATTACAGAACATCTGGTGACGCTGCGGTTGAACTTTGGGTTGAATATATGTGAGTAAAAATCATAAACCAAAAGCCCCTTTTCAGGTACACAATGTTAAGAGACATCTTCTGGATGAGGAAGACAATTTGCAAATGCTGAAAATGGCAAACTCCTATAATACTCCAGTCTTTAGCAGCTAAAAACAGCCTCATGCTGATGTCACACACAACTGATAATCACGCCGAAAGGTCAGATGGGTGTTGGAAAGACACAAAATCATAGCACACGACACCGGGTCTCTCCTCACTCTCTCCCCTGTGCTCTGACTCAGAGGGCGTAGAAGGCACATGGCCGTCTCCATCAGTCACTGGAAAACTGGATTACGATGAATATTGCTCTGAGGAACCGCAGGGCAAACTAAAGTTTCTCACACTGAACACAAAAACACACACAGTCGTAGCAGCAGGAAAAAAAAAACAACAACCAAAAAAGAAAACACCTTTGCTGAGAGTCTGAGGGAGACACAAAAACAGGTCTGGAGATCAAGCACAGGCCTTTTTATGGCTGCACTTTTATGACTCTGTGTGAACTTTGTGGTTTGAAAAGCCAGCCTGAGAACAGCATGTGCCTTTGAAAAGGCTCATGCTGGATAATGGCGATGAAAAATGTGCTTAAACGTACAAACCCATCCTCTAACTGTCATTTTACATCTTGTCAGGGATTCACGCATAAGTGTGTGTCTTGTAAAAAGCAAAACAGCATGAACGTGCGCACACACACACACACACACACACAAACACACAAACACCAGTGCACCCCGGTGTCGAAAGAGCCGCACTCTGGGAGGTCACAGTGATCCAGCCATCTGCTGTTGCAATCAGACACTGAAGCGGTGGCCTGACAAGCGCATATACACATGCGTGGCAAGTTCACATGTGCACACAAGCAAACGCACCTTCAGCACTCCCTGCAAAGAGCACGCGTTTAGCCAAATATACACGTTGCCCTCAAAACAGGCAGACACACACATACACAACCCTGACACACATTTTGAAAGGGCTGACTGCCAACACACAAGCGAGCACGACTCATAGACACACAGACGCACACACACACTCTCTCAGTCGGCAGGCTCAGATTGCAGGAAGCTCTTTGCACGCAGCTCAGTCCACAGCAGCCGGTACTAATCAGCACAATCCACCTGCAGATCGTTATGGATCGCTTACTGCAACTCACACAGTCACAAACACGCACGCACACACACACACACACACACACACACACACACACACACACACACACACACACAAACGTGCCTGAACGTTCACTTGCACGTACAGGCTCGCACATGAGCACGCGAACAACTGTTAGATCTCTACTCGAACACACACTTTTAAAAACACTCGACGCGCAGTCCACCCTCGTGATGCTGATCATGTTGTGTTCGCGTTCACGTTGACGAATACAGTATTCCTATAATATGTTTCTAGGGACTCAATGTGTATTTGTGATTAGTCAATCGTGACTTTATAGTGAGCGTATCAATAGTATCAAATCAATTTTCTAATCTATAATTCATCTCCAAACCTCTAAAGGTTCACGTCAGGACTTGAAATTGCTCTGATACGGGCTACCGAAATATCCACACGACACCATTTTTCCCCTCTGTGTCACACAAACAACAACAAAACACACACACATACACACGTATACACGCGGGCACGCACACTCATGCACCCCCACCGGTGTTGTAGGGCTAACCGGTTCCCCACAGGCGCGCCACGCTGCGTTAGCGCGGCCTCACCGGGGATAATTACAGCCTGGCGCGGCAGGGCGAGAGTGGCTCCGAGCCAAACACTGCTGCTGCTGCTGCTGCTCGAGACAGAGAGAGAGAGAGAGGGCGGAGGGAGAGAGCAATTATTGGAGCACTGAGAGACATGGACCTATAGATTAAGCCCTAATCAATAGGCTGCTAAATTCATCGATGCGATCAATCAGTGCGCCCGTAAAATAAAATAACCAATGAGATCAATCACACTTGTCTCATTCCGACCTTGGGGATCATAAGCGGCAGAATTTCCCCTTTCCAAAAACGAGCGGACAGCAACATTCAGTCGCTTCTTTTTTTTTTTTTTTTTCTTTAGAGAGAGAGAGAGAGAGAGAGAGAGAGAGAGAGAGAGAGAGAGAATAAAGACTAAAACCTTCAAACGAGCCTTATCTGAGAGGAAGGAGAAGCGGTGGCGGCTCTCAGCGCAGCACAAGAAAGATGCCCCCCTCCTCCTCCTCCTCTCTCTCCCCTCCCTCCCCCCCTTCTCTCTCGTCTGTCGGCCTCTGTCGAGTTCCGCTCATAACCTCGCCACCCACCCTCCCAGTTCCCCGCCTCTCCCTGCTTTCCGCTGCTGGCGGGGAGCGCACACACACACACACACACACACACACACACACACACACACACACACACACACACACACACACACACACACACACCTCTTTATAGCTCTCTCGCTCTGACACGCACCCACAAGCATGCACAGCCAAGCATGCACACACACACACACACACACACACAGGCAGCGTCAATAAAAAGCCCAGCGCTGTGAGAGGCCGCCGGCACTCCACTCCCCCCTCCTGCCACTGCGATTAGCGGAGGCTGGCTGGCTAGGGAGAGGCGCCCCTCTGTTATCTGGGGCGGTGGCAGCCTGTGTGTGTGTGTTGAGAGAGAGAGAGAGAGAGAGAGAGAGAGAGAGAGAGAGAGAGAGAGAGACAGAGACAGAGAGAGAGAGAGAGAGAGAGAGAGAGATTAATTTAACTCTTTCGGGGCCGGATCGCAGCGCTCGAAGCTCCGCTGGCTCCCGCACTCCGATGAGCTCAGGCAGCAGCAGGCTACAGCCGAGCTGATATTACACAGGACGGGAAATATGGACATTTAAGACACGATTCCCAAGAAGAACAAACGTAAACAGGGTCATAGCCACCAAGGTCACGTCCTCGGTAATATCTCTGGGAATTTGGATGGGTTATTCCACCATGACACACGTGTTAAACACGCTGTTTTTTAAAGGAATATTTTCATATTGTGGAGCGAAATATTTCAAAACTAGGCTAAAATTAAAATAAATCATCAGCCTATTCTTAGAATGGCAGCGCAGGGAAGGCTTTGACTCAACATTTAGATAAGAGCTGGAACAATTAGGCCTTATCGATTAGTCAATTGACAGAAAATGTTTGGCAAAAGTGCCAAAGGTTTGCGAGCTCCAGCCTCTCGAATGTGAAGGTTTGCTGCTTTTCTTTCGTCTTCTATGAAAGTTAACTAAATGCTTGTTGTATTGTACTGAGTTTGGTTGGTGGCTAGTCACAAGTTTCTAAGGTGGGTGGGGGGATCTGCCGGGGGAATTTATCATGAGTTCAGTATTTCTTCAGTCCTGACTACAGTGGTGGCACCTGTCAAATAAAAGGATTAGGACATAGTATTTAGAGAAAAGGAGTCTGACTAACATTGTGTTCCAAACGTTCCTGCACTGTAAACTGGTCAAATTGGTCTCAACTGGAATGGCAGGATTAACACTTTAAGGGGCCCTGGGGGCCAAGAAAAAAAAAGGCTATTGAGTCCTTGCTATCATCTTAGAACCTGATTTTGTTTTACACATGGATCCTTCACAATTACAAAAAAAACCTATGTGACAAACAATGAACCTGGGGATCTGGGGGGCCCAGGGGATCCAAGGCCCCATCATAGTTGTCTCCTTTGAATGGCTGGTTATCCAGCCTTGGACCAAGAACTGCAGTTGGAAATAAAGGCATAAAGCATGTCCTCTTTTTGGTATGGCTCTTGAACACAGTCCCTGAAAATTTGAGAATATCTTAACAAAAAAAAACAAACAAACAAACAAACAAACAAAAAAGACAAACTGTATTTCTAAAATAATATGTCCCCAGAAAACTCAATCAAGTCCTTATTCAAAAAGATGAAAATAGGAGAGCTCAAGAGGAAGTGAAGTGAAAGACATGTAAACCACTTTTTGGAAATACCCCCAATGTGAATCCAGCTTGGGACTTTTGTTGCATGTCTTCCCCTTTGATCTTACCTCATGTTTCTTGGTAATCTCTACAGTCATCTGTCAAAGCAAAGGCAAAAATACGAAAAAACAAAACAAAACATTAGAATAAAGGGGAACATAAACCATTTGTAAACATAATTCAAGGATAAGTCCAGTGATATTCTATATTTTTCTTATTGTTAACAAATCCAATAACCAATGAGCTAAACTTGCACTGGCTGACATGTTCCTTCACTATGATGAACTTTGGTTGTTTAATTTGGAGTAAACCCAACATTTGGTCCCGGTGTCATAAATACTCAAGAGGGCAACAATTGTGTATTAATCCACAGCTGAAAACAGCCCCCAACAAATGCACTATTTACTCCTGTTTGAGTATAATTGCTAAAAACTAGTGCGCCAAGCTGTGCGCATGAAACTATATGTTTATTTGGGACCAGTTTTTAAATATTTATGTTTCAGTAGGAACAAATAGGCCTAGAGATGAGTGCCCCAGACACGGCACAGGGAAACTGGAAGAGGGACTACTGCATTTTTGGTTTTGGTCTTTGGCTGGCTTTGTTAACAGTAAGAAAAACATATAATGAGAGGACTGCAGTTAATAGGCTGAATCTTAAATCTGTGCGTGGAAAAAAATGTATACACACACACACACACACACACACACACACACACACACACACACACACACACTCCAAGCTGGGGTAATCCTACACATTCTTATGATCATATATTGCGGGCCTATGGAGCTCCGGGTCAATACAAAGAGCCTAGAGCAAAAACAAATGATTAAAACATCTGATGTAAAGGGGCCACACGACAACTTCGACGCAATTATTTACACTTTTAAGACATCGTTCACGAAGGCTGTAATCTCCCCCCATTAACCTTCCCCGGCCTTCTATTTACTGTAAGATGAGTTTAGGAGGGGTTTTCACTCTCCACCACATCCCTGCCTGCTGTTACTGACGGGGCTCTAATAAATAGCCGACAAGGTGGAAGCTGCGCAGAGGAGCGACCGGCAGCCATCAGGCCTGCCTCGCTTTCGCTCCGAGGTGACAGAGCTCCAGCTTGTTTTTCAGCGTCTGGAGCTGCTGCTTCTGTCGCCTCTCTCTCTCTGTCCGTCTCTCTTCCTCTCCTCTCCTCTCTCTCCCTCTCTCTCTCTCTGTTTCTGTGCGTCACAGCTAGGTCATGGCTGGACTCCAACAATGGCTCCGGTTTCTCGAGCCACACGCACGCGGGCACGCACACACACACACACGCACACACATTCACAGGCACCAAGAGCACACAAACACAGATCTGACAAATGATAGGGTGGCGAAGCGAGGCGAGGCGAGCTAATAGTAGGCAGTGCGCCTGCCGACATGCCCGTGGGCCGCGGGTGTTAAATTGTATCCAATTACGGCGAATGCGACGATATGAGGGGGGAATAATAATTCTTCTTGCGTGACAGGGAGATTCGCTTATTTTCCGGGCCCTTTATATATGGAGTGGGGTGGGGGGGATGCGGGGCACGAAACGTTCAAACGTCTGTGGGAGAGCCGTGTGTGTGTGTGTGTGTGTGTGTGTGGAGGGAGAAGTCTGGTTTTCTGGAGGACATGGCGCGCATATTTCATTAATCAAAATCCAGTTAACCAGATTTGGAGACACGGCAGGGGCCGGCAGGGGCCGACCATTAATTAATATCCATTATTTGGGCAGTCCTGGTCTAAAAGACGTCTTAACGCACATTTATACACGCACACATACACACACACACTTCGCAGGAGGCAGGACAGTGGCATGAAGGAATGAAGGATCGTATCAATGTGAAAATGAAATAAACACGCCCAGCCTGAGCTTTGTTATGAAATGTCTCTCCTGCTCATTTATTTGATGGAGTGCACAGTCAAGTAAAACGAGCAACAGTGCCAAAAGAGGGGTAGGGGCAAGTGCAAATGTGTGTGTGTGTGTGTGTAATTCAGTGGTGGGCCTCTGTGTGCGAACTAAAGTTGCACTTTGGTGTCATTGACGCCCAGCAGAAAAGTTCAACAACTCAAGGGTAAAAAGGGTCAAGTGTCGGTTCATTAGTTCAACTTGTCAGAGCGGCAGCTGACAGCTGGCAGCGTGCACCGGCAGTGATGAAGCCACCTACATATGGGGGAAAAAACCAAATGGGCCTAGGTTGAATATAAAGTGACTCTATTATCCTGCCAATCACACCTCAGCTTTGTCCCCTCAGCACCACTGACACAGGCCATGAGATGATGAACCATCAAAGGCTGTTGCTACGGCCGTGGGTGCTGCGTGTGTCATCTTTTCCGACCTGTTTTGACAGGCACCTTAGAGAGAAGCATGTGCGTCTGTGTGGGTGTTTGTTTGACTAATAACACGTTTTGCTTTCTTTCTTTCTG
This sequence comes from Toxotes jaculatrix, assembly GCF_017976425.1. NCBI lineage: Eukaryota > Metazoa > Chordata > Actinopteri > Toxotidae > Toxotes > Toxotes jaculatrix. The sequence goes on along the minus strand of NC_054408.1, from coordinate 7,626,971 downwards.
TTTTTTTTTTTGTTGTTGTTGTTCATAAGGCTATAAATTGAATCCAGCTCTGCACGACCGCCATGTGAGAGCATAGAGTTTGGACCAAGAGAAGCATTTTCTTCACATTCTAGTCGAAGGCACGTATAAAAATAGAGTGTACACTTAAATATATACAGTACATCCATCTGTTATAAATACAGAATAATAAACAAGTTTAGTAGTTCATAAAAAATACAAAACATACCTTTCAAAGGAATACTTGTGCGAAAGCTGCAACAACAGTAATACCATATACAAAGAGAAAAACAGAAACCAAATACTGAGGAAGGAGAAACTCCTTGTGCTTTGGGACTTGCTTGTCTAACCAAGTCATCATTACTGTTTTTAACACCCTTTTCTGTATTTCCACTGTACCATACCTCCCACCTATCGGCAGGAAAACTGTTCAGGACTGCGATCAGTCTCAGTGTAGTTGCAGATGCTTTCATGGCTGACACACAGGGTGCCTTTTAAAAAGGCCCGCTTTTCACCTCATCCCCTGCAGAGAAGTGAAAGGATAATTGCTGCGAATGCTAAACTAACAACTTGTTATGATTGCCTTTCAGCAGTCCTTTATGCTTTGTTTTTTCTTTTATTTTTTCATTTTTGTGGTATGCCAAAACGCTGCAGAATGCAGGAGTCAAAAAGGCGCAAAGAGGGAAATCGTTTTAAGACCTTTGGGATGCAGCAGATGCCTTTAACATTAGGAGGATCTTTAAAGCCACTCCTTTCTTGCTCCTCTCTGATGATAGTATTGCAGAGAGCTGCTGCTCTGTACAGTGTGTGTGTGTGTGAGTGTGTGTGTGTCTTTAGGATATTAAATAGTAAAGGATGGGGATTAATAATGGAACCTGACAGCTCATCTCCGGCTTCTATCTGCCTGACTGTCCCCCCAATCTTCCCTTCCATTGCCTCCCTACCTCTCTTTTTCTCCCTCTCAGTTTCTAATCCGCTGCGTTTCTCTCTGGCTGTGACCATCCTTCGTGTTCCTTCCCTCCAGCTCGTTTGTTACCCTCTCTCTCTCTCTCTCTCAGTGTCTCCCTCCGTCCAGCTCTCTCTCAGGGCCCTCTGCCTTTCAGGGTCATGTCAGGAGAGTAGAAGAGCACGTTGGTGTCATCGTCGTCGTCATCGCTGAGGTCGACCAAGTCAGCTTGTGTGTAGCGCACCGCCCCAGGGTGGTACTCTCCGATGCGAGTCCTGTCACACAGCCGTGACTGCAGAGCCAGCTAGAGAACAGACAGACAGACAGACAGACAGACAGGCACAGGCACACACACACAGTTTAGAATTAACACACACTATTTGTGTTGGTGTGAAGAATATGTTCACACTAATCTGGCTAAATTTGAAAATGCCTCTCTTTCTCTCCGTTCTGGCCATCTATCCATAATAAGCTGGTGTTTTACGTAGTAACTCAAGTTGATATATCTGAAAAAGGCTGGCAGAGTGTTTCACCCCGTTCACACATACAGACTCAAACACTACAGGCTGCCATTCACTGTGAAATCAGACTCCAAATAACATCCCGTGCCAATGCAGAGGGCTCCAGCCAAAAAAACACCAAAAAAAAAAAAAAAAAAAAATGCAGGGTCAAGTTGAAACTGGTTCATCTTTTGTTGGATTGCTTTAAGTGTGAATGTTTTATTTGTACAGTTTGCCTCATGATCATTGTGACCTAAGATATAATAATTGCTGCCTTGATAACATTCCAGAGTTGTAAAATGTTTCCATTGCATTTTAAGCTGCTGTTCAGTGATAGTGCTCTGGCATCTGATAAGTCATCAAACTCATGGGTTCATTACTCAAATGGACCTTTCTCGGATCATATGTCATCTTCTGACCATTATCTGAAACAACATTTCTGCTTTAATGCAGGTCTGTTTATATTCTGAGTGAACAGGAGAAAAAAAACAAAAAAAGAATCAGTGGTTGTGCAGGATTAAAGATAAGACAACAACTTTCTGTTACCTATAAACTTCTCTGATCATACGTTTTAAATAGTAATGCAAACAATCATGCAAAAATACGTGTTTTCATTAAGCTGTGTTAACGGTCTTTTTGTTGGACAAGCTTGTGATCATGGTTAACAGGTAACATTTGTGGCTCGCATTAAAATATTTAGACTTATTTTATACTTGTTCGGTTTTGTGACAGCAGAAGAATACGCAAATGAGAACAACTAAAAATTCGACTGTTTTAAAACACAGCATGGATGATCACACAGAAGAGTGGGTGGGGGGTTTAACTCTAAACAGCTGAAACTCGGCTGTGTAGTCTAAGATTGCGGCGATACTGAGACATATGAGACTGGGAGCAGATTTTTCCTGCATGCACACTCGCGTACACGCAGAAGAAGAAGTGAGAGGTGAGCTCATTGCAGAGCCACAGGCGGTTCAGCTGTATGGCTAGAATGCAGATCAATATCAGGGAGGGAGAGAGAAAGGGGGAGGTGGGGGGGGGGGGGGTGGGAGGCAAGAGGGGAAGCACACAGGTGGGAGGGAGATGCTACACAAAGGAGAGCAGCAGAAATAATGTAAGAGATAAATGCCAGAGAGGCTGTAGCAGGGTATATGGAACAGAGGAGGCAGGCGAAGAGACGCGCATACAGTACAGAGAGACAGAGATAAGCAGAGAGAGGGAGGACGAGAAGAGTCAAAGACAGCTGTGGAGGAGAGAAAAAACAACAACAACGGAGGACTAGATAAAGCAAGCGATACAAGGCAGAGACAGCAGTACGTTCACATGCATACAGAAACCAAGATCCTGGCGGGAACGGGGTTATGCAGGTAGTGAAACGACACGCTCAGTAACCTGGTTACTGTAAAATCCTTGTATACATGCAGCTCGTCTGTGATCAAAACAGCTTCTTAGTTTTAGTTTTGGTTGCACAAAGTGAGACTGCTGAGGTCTCGTATCAGCGTCTGCTCAACTTTCGAAAGCATTATTGCACAGAAAACAAGAAGTGGTGGGAACCTCTGGGAATCTCGTGACTTGGCTCGATTCTTGTTCTTGGTGTCACAGTTCGATTTCAATTCAGTAAACAGAAAGGAGGTCCTATTTTTAGGCTCTTACTCCAGAGCACAGACCGTTCACTCATGTCTGTCACCTGCTGGATTGTAGCAGGAAACATAACTGGCTGTTGAAGTAACTGGTCTTGAAGGAAGTCACTGTCTGACTGAAGATGCACAATCATACTCCCACACACCTGTGAGTCAGACTATGAAGTTTTGTTTTTGGTTTTTGGTTTTTGTTTTTTTAAATATGTTAAGTGCAATGACTTGGCAACGTGTTACAGAGTTCATTGTGTCAGAAACAATGACACTGAAGGCTGTGGAAGAAAACAGCCATTAATGGGCACAACACCAGACCTCTTTGAATCACTGGACGTATCAGATCTGTGGGCGGCAATTCAGAGGTCTGAAACAAGGGCACAGGTGTTTTGAAATGAAACAGACGATATCAAGTTAATCTCCATAAACAAAACTGAGAAAACTGCGACAGCCACCCCCCCATCCCAATGTGGGCTACAACTTGACCCCCTCCCCTTTTTAAAGCCTGTATTATTTTACACTTTGGCAAACATCATTAGACGTATGCCAAATCAGCTTAGTGTTTGCAATGTACCATTGGAGTTCAGTGAGGGTTAATGGATGGTTATATATAACGGATCCCAGATAACATTATCCTCTGAAAGTTTAAGTCACACTGAATGAAAATAAATATGTGCATCACGTCTATGTGTCCATATTTAACTGAGTTACGAAGTAGCAGCTTGAGCACCTTAATTGCCTCCAGGAGCTGCCACTGCCGCTGCTGTAAATGCTGACCGTGTTGGTGAGCGGGCCAAATCAGCGGCATGCACCTGTCCTTTTCACCACAGGTAATATCTTTGCCTCATGTCTCTCCCTCCATGTCTCCCTTTCAACTCTTCCTCACCACCGAAGGGGAACTCGCTTCACAGTTTGAAAACCTGCGGGCTAGACTACACCAAATGTAGCTGGTGCCGGGTGCGTTGGCTGGCTGGCTGGCTGGCTGGCTCGCAGCTTGTCGGTTCACAAGTGTCAGTCTCTGAATGACAGCGTACAATGTATTGACAAAATCAAGGTCTTGCAAAGCTAGTTATTAAGTTATTAAATCCAAAATGTGCCCAAACGTTTGCCTTAATTGAAGATGCCCTCATGATAAGCTACCACTTTTTAATTATCAACATAGTGGGGAGAAAACCTAACTTTATTAATGACCTGAAAAAATGAATGTTTGGAATGTCTGATTCAGAATTGTAGAAGATAAGGATCCTGATTCTTACGTAAACCAATTTTTCTGCCAGTCACAGGAATAATGACTCTGGATTTTGTGCCCTGTTTCTTACATGGTAGACAAGTTAGGAGTGGATCCGGTCGAGTGCAGAGAGGAGGAAATGATTACAGCCACCAACGAACGACTCTTTCAATGTATATATGGCATGTGAGTCATGTATTAATATATATAGACAGAAAAAAAATCTGAGCTTGTCCTTTAAATGCCTCTGAAAGCACCACAAGTAAAGAGCAACACAGACGAGGGCCAAGAAGGAGGGGTGGAGGGGTTGTCTGGTACGAAAGCACAGATTCGTCGCGTTGAGAGATGAATGTTTTGATGCTGTTACAACCCCCCCCCCCCCCCCCCCCCCCCATCCACCATCACCACCGTCACCACCCCCTCCCCCCTCCTCTCCCCCGCCAATCTCACACCTGATGTGTGGGGGGCTGCTGGGAGTCGCATGCCAAGATGAATAACAACCGGCTGTTAGTCACGATAGAGCACGACCACACATGCCGCCTCTGTGTGTGTGTGTGTGATTATGCGTCTCTCTCTCTCTCTCTGTCGTCTTCTTTCTCACCTTCTGTCTCGTTCTCTCTCTGACACACACAAACAGCGTTTTCTGTGTGATTTACGAACACATTGAGATTCCATTTCACTCCACTGTCTCCCTCTCTCTCCCGACTCGCCACGGTGCAACATTGACATTTGGGTTGAAGGTCATACCACACATTCCACTCTTGCACGTTGCGCTCATGACCCGTTATCAGTGTGGTTGGCGATACTGAATAGGTGACAATATATGTGTGTGTGTGTGTTCGTGCACGTGTGAAGACCACAGAGAATTTTTTGCTTGTGGTTCAATATCACGTCCGGCTGATATCCGCAGATACTGTCAATGTTTGTAGATTGAGACAAATCTGTGGAGAACCATATTGATTGTGGTGTTTACTGAAATACAACCAATGTGGTTTGTGGTTCAAATGTAAAAAAGTCATCCCGTTGGTAATCTTGTTCTCATTACATTTCCCTAAAAGCTCAGTTTGAGAAAAAAGGTAAAAATAAAGTCAGTGACTTGTAATTTTACTCTTTAAATGAGGGGATTTTGGTCCTAGACCCAACAATTATTTCCTGTATAGGTGATGTATGAGCACCTGTGACAGATGGTACAAGTCAATTTGGAGAGTTAAGTAGTGCAATTACAATTATTTCTTACTAGGAAGCAGGCTCAAAATAGGGAAGTTAAAAAGAAAAAAAGAGTGGGTTTCTGTAGGATTACTACATCACAGTTAACTTAAACTCTGAAGAAGTATTAGTTTTGGTTGAATTCAGCATTACTACATAGTCATTATGAAATACAGATGAATTAGAAATATTTCCGGGGCAACAAAAAAAGAATCAGTTTTATTATTGATTAAACTTCCAATTATTTTCATCACTTTATCTATGAACTGGGGGAAAATACTGAAAAATGCCCATCACAGTTTCCCAGAGCCCAAATCAATATAATTAAATGGATGGAGAACCAAAGACTCATAGATATTCAGTCTCCGATCACAGAAATCCAACATTATCGGTGGATTTTTCGCATTTTTGCTCTAAGAATTACTTGAGCGATTAATTGATAATCAGGCTTCTTACCAATACATTTTCTGTCAAATGACTACTGCTCTCAGCTGAAACAGTCCTACTTCCAGTACTACACCAAGGCACATTTTAGCCATGTTCCTCAGTCGTCCATCTAATGTGCATCTGACTGAACAGATACGCTTTAATTTTAATGGATGAAGCTGTCTACGCTGGCTGTGTTTAAAGGCAGTAATTCATGTTTCACCCGATTAACTGCAATTTGCATTTTTATGCTCCAAATCTACTTTCTTCCCCTTTATGTCTTTAATTATATTGATTGTGTATTGGGGTTGGAAATGTGCAGCAGGGCTATGGCACTTTGTAAATTCTGTAAAATTGACAGTAAATTTGAAAGGGTACTAGGCTTGGGTAGAGAAGGAAAGACAACCAACACTGGGCGACACAGCTTTCAGCCAGCCGTTGTTTGCTAACATGTCACAACAACATGATAAGTTGCTAAGCTTTAAGCAGAGCTAAGTCTTTCTGCTTAGTGTAGCTTTAAAATTGCAATCGATGTACAATCATTCCCAGAGAGCTATAAAGATTTAGTTGATAGGCTAGTTCTAATCAACAGATTTTTTTTGTCTCTGATGTCTCTGAGAATCAAAACTCAACATCTTTTGAGAACTGACTGAAATGTGTCTGTAACTTTACGGACTGTTTCATTAAATAAAAAAATAAGAGAGAGGGTCGCTGTCAGATCTTAAAGTGTTGATGTAAAGTCTTCTGTATTGATCAGGCTCCCATTTATGGATATTTCCTGACCTGTGTTGTGATTTTCTGAACTAATATCAAGCAATTAAACACATGTCAGGCTTGCACGGTCACAACCTGTGAAATGACTGTCAGGTGATTCCACTCAACCTCCACACAACGATTAGAAACATTACATCAACATCTGTCCAACACTGTTAACCTCAATGACTCAACAATTACTTCAGCAGGCACTGCGACTGGTGGCTTTCAAAATTCAGTATCTGCACCATGATAACCACCTTTTCACTATATGACTGGGTTGTCTACCTGCTCTTAGTAGTCAGCTTTCTCGTTTTTACTGAGAAAATCTGGCTATATCATTTCAATTAATTAATTACGGTCCACAAGTCTGGCCAGAGATACAATGTTGAAACTGGCATTCCTTGATAATGATAAAGATGGTTAATTCAGATTAAGCAGAGCGCACAAAAAGAGTAAGCACAAAGCCTCCTAAGAAATGGACGTGGATGATTTTTTTTTATTTTGTCTGGCTCTAAACAGTGTTTAAGACTCTCAAGGAGCCAGTTTTCCCCCAATACTTGCATTACTTTTAAGCACTCAATAAACCACCTGATTTGACACCTAATTTAGAGCCTCATAGGGCCTAAAACAGAGAATGTGCTAGGAGTTATTTCACAAAACAGCTTTGCATAAGTCCTTGTAAGACACTTGTCTCTAAATATGCTTCTACTTTAGCTGACAACTAACATCCGAGGGAGGATGTTGAGCATGGCGAAAATTGAAAATATTCCAATATTTCAAGCATGCATGGACTCAAAAAAAAAAAAAAAACCCCACAGCAAAATCATTCAGTCATAAGCCGTTCACCCACAGAATGCCGGGAAAGGCTTCAACCACCTGTGACCCTGAAAGGAGTAAACAAAGTTACACAGCAGAGGACGGGTGGAGAGGTGGAATTCAGAGGTTTTCAAAACCCTTTTCAGACGAGGAATCTGTGACATTACTGGCTGCATCAGTTTGTTAAAGAGATGGCTTTTTAGCAATGCCCTGTAGCTCTGGGGAAGACAGTGTTGGTCTGTCAGTTAACCACTTTATAAAGACTGAAGCATCTCAACAACTATTGGATGAATTGGCATAAAATTTTATGACATTCATGTCTCCAGAAACTGGATCCCTTGGGTTTTGTACAGACATCTGTGTCCAAATCAGGATGAAAGTGTAACAACTTTGGTCATCCCCCTAACTTTTTATCTAGCGCTGCCATCACGTCAAAATTTTAATTGGCCCAATATTTTGGTTTATGATGAAATACTTGCAGAACTAATGACACCCCCATCAGCCTCAGCTGCACTCTGTGTTTGGTGCTAATTAGCACATGTTAACATGCTATGGCCTGGGTTATACCAGAAGAGTAGTGGCGCCTTTCCACATTAAACTAAGCTGGCATGTCTGAATGGGGCTATAGATGTATGTGTGCAGTTGCTGTACCTGCATGCCAGTAGGACTTAGTAGGCTCCACCAATCCCTATCCAGGCCAAAGACAAAGGCATTGGCCAAGCCGTGGAGTGGTGCCGACAGGACGTGTAGCAAGGTGAGGGAGAAGGATGGAGCCTGTGGGTAGAAGGCATTATGAAGCCTGGTGGGAGAGAGAAAGAGAGACAGAGGCAGAAGTTTTGAGTTCATCCATTAAAAAAAAGTTGTAAACAAAGAGACAACCCGCAGGAGAGCTTCAGAGGTGAGGATGGAGTAATTGAAGGAGAAGTCAGAGGGAGAAGAGCGATGGCAACATGAAAAAAGGGAAAGACAGAGAAGGAGGTTGATAGACAGAGCAACGGAAAGAGAGGGAGAGGACAAGCGAGTGACAGAGTGAGGGACAGGGTGAGAACGAGAGGTAATGAGAGCAAGCAGCAGAGGCAGAGGCAGAAAAAGAGAGGGAGAGAGGAAAAGGGGAGGGTGAAAGAGCGAGTGAGCTTTATATCAGCGTTTAAGAGCCCATTAGGCAGCGTGAGACGGCTGGGCTGACACATTCTTGGCTGCCGCTTCGACAGCACGCAGCACTTTACAAGGACAGGGAGAAGTGTAGCGCTCAACTCCCTTCCTCTCCTTCTCTCCCCTTTCTCTCATCTCAGTTTCCAGCTTCTCCTGACCACAATTTCACCGACCCATCCTCTTCTTTTTCATTCCGTGCACGTTCCCTGCACACTGACTCCCCTTCCACGATATCGCTTCCCATTTCTTTGCATTGGGTTTCATCTGTCTGGATATCTCATTTTCATCTTGACTCATGAGGGTGATCTTCCTTTCTTTTCAACCCCCCCCCCCCACCCCGTGTGCCTATCTCTCTGGGAGCCTGGAGCATGTCTGGGAGGTGAACCTGATATTGTGTGGTGTGGCTGCAAACTAATGGCTGCCTCGGAGAATGATGCTGCTCAGCCATTAACCCTGGATTAACCCTGTATTAGTGCTGCTCGCCGGGTTAGCCTGCCGCTAATGTCTTTTATTGATCTATTAGCGAGAGAATCAAACCGCGCAGAGCTCACAGCATTTTCCGCATGTGCGGTGTTCCTGGTTTTCAGAGTAAACTAAGTGGCCACGGTGGTTGACCTCAGGGTTGGGAAAGTATCCCCAACCTACTTGTGACCCGCAGGGAATGAAAATACAAAACCAACCATTTGAAGAAAAGAACGACTGTTGTGTTGTGGTTACAAGTTAAGGTTGTGTGAGACACCACAGTCATTTGTCTCTACGCAACAGTCAGAGGATGAGACTTGCCTCCAGTTATTTCAAATGGTACTGATTTTGGTGA